>NC_064643.1:144084827-145421077 GCF_023864345.2 Schistocerca serialis cubense
TCTAAATAATCTTGTTCTGCAGTTTTCTGGTGCGATATCCAGCTAAATACAAGAAGTAGATATTCGGCATTGCATGCTTTTTGCGTTTCACATGGGTAATGACTCAACAGTTGCTACTATAAACATTTGTGATGTTTTTTGAAGTGCCTTCGACAGCCGTAAATGCCAAAGATGGTTTTCTAAGATCAGATTTGTTAATTTTCATCTTCCCGACTTATATCGATCAGGAAGATCAACAACTTTAGAAAACGACATGTTAAGGATAGAAGTGGAAGCAAATCCGTATCAGACAACCGTAGAACCGTCAAATACCCTTAAGCAACTTTGGTCGACCATCTAGGAACATTTGGAACAGATTAGTAACGACAGACAGAGCTAACCGATCAACTATTTGCAAGTTTATTGATCGCATGATTTATCATTGAATATGGCAACTGTAGCCTTTATGATAATCCCAAACGCAAAAGGCTGTGGATCTCTCTGAGTGAATCGCCACGAAGAACAACTAAGCCATGCTTACACTTCAGAAAGGCGCTTTTTGTGTGTTTTGTGGAGTATTCACGGGGTTTTTCATTTTGAACTGCTGAAACCTAGACAAGCTGGCAACTCATATCCTTACTATGAACAATTGAATCGAGTGAATCATTCTTTAATTGATATGTGTCCAGTGATCGTCAACAGAAAAGGTTTCTGCAAGAAGATAATGCAATACTGCACTGCGAAAGACGTACCTTGGAAAAAATTAATGAATTAAGTTTTGGATGTACTGTTTCACCCACCAGACTCGCCAGTATTGCATCATCGGATTTCCATTTATTCCGATCGCTACATTTTCTAAAAGGCAGAAAATTTCAAAATGTGGATGATATTCAAAATGCCATCTCCACGTATTTTACTGAAAAACGAACTGATTTTTATCGATCTGGGACCGAAAATTTACACGCTAGATGGCAAAAGGATGATAACGACGGTGATGGCATCACTGCTTAAAAATAAAAACTTTGTAACAGTTAAGGAGTTTGAATTTAATATGGAGAGCGGAATTACTTTCCGATCCTGTTAATATTAATGCAATGACATGCACATCTCTTTAACCTTAACAGGTGGTGTCACTAGGCTGCGAGAGGGAATGTGAGCCATGACAGGATTAAATCAGATCGTTGGTTGAGCGGCTGTGGGCTGTTAGAATGGCCGCCCTGAACGTTTTTCGTGGGCGGTTTTCTACGCCACTGCATGCCGCGTGTTACACTCTGAAGCGAAGTCTGGGCTACTTTTAATCTTCGTGAAAGATTAAAACTGTGAATTCGAGCTCTGCACTGATTCCACATCTACATCTACATCTACATACATACCCGAAAGCCTCCGTGGGGGTGCGTGGCTGGGGGTACCTTGTACCACGACTATTCCTTTCCTTTCCTGTTCTGCTCGAAAACAGAGCGAGGGAAAAACGACTGTTTATATGCCTCCGTACGCGCCCTAATTTCTCATAAGTTATCTTCATGATTCTTACCGAGCCCCACCTCGTTTTCCACGTCTCGCGAGATATTACCTCAAGACGTATGTCTTATAACAAATATTTCCATCGAAGTGGTCCACAGAAATATATCCATCTAAGAGGTCCATAGCATGATCTAACCAATCATTCAGATTTCTGGCCATAGAGCGTGTGATCAAATCCCTGAGCACCTCTACGATTGATTATTTCCTACGACCTTTTTCTAGTTTTCTCCTGTACGAATATGAGGAATCTATTTTTCAACAATCTATGTAACCGGTGACACTATCCTCAGTAGGGTGTAGCTAGCTTTATGTTAGACCGTAAAATAAATAAACACTTCATTGAAGATGGCGCACCAGCTGAAAATGAATAGATGAAAAAGAATAAAAGCCAACAAAATCTGTCATAAAGTGAACTTTTCTGCAGCAATTATTTTTTTTTTCTTTTTTTTTTCCTGCAAAGCGCAGAAGTCTGAAGAGCTGTAGTATACAGAAGATGATTGTTTCAGTGTGTCATGAAATTTTATTTCTTCATTAACATTCGTTAGTTCCATCATGTTAGATTGCATTAAAGACGTCGACGTGGGGGAACACTTATATGGTTTCATCAGATCAGTAATGAACGGTTCGACCTTTATGCGCTGATAACCTCGCTGTTGTGCGCTCTAATACACTAATCACTAATCATCGACCTTTATCAGTGAATTGTAATATTTCTCGCACTACATATTTAGAAAATTCTCTTCCAAGTTGTGTTAGGCTTAAGTATTTTGAAATTGAATCTTTAAATTAAATTAAACTGTAATAGGTATAGATGTACTACCTAAGTTCGTATGGAAATTTGTGCCAGATCGGGACACAAATCTGGATTTTCCGCTTATCGCCAGTGCTCGCCTTATCACTTAAGCTATCCGGGCACGGTCCCCTGAACGATCCAAACTTAACATATGTCACACAACGTGTCTATTCCTTCTCATAATTATTAAGTCATTTACCCACGCTCGCACATCTCGTGAGTCCCCTGCAGGTTTTAGAATCAAGACAACGAGGAGTCATACACTACACATGAAATGTATTCGCAGTTTCGAATATGGACAACCATCAGCAGTATAACGAAATGACAAAATGCCGGACTAGGACTCAAACCCGAATTTTCCATTTATCGCAAGCGGTCATCTATCCGAGCATTGAAACTGTAACTCGTCATTAAATATAAATATGAAATATTTAGATTAATCCCAAGAATTTGCCGTGTCAGCTATAACTATAAGCATTCATGGGAACAACCCATAAATAGTCACCTGACAACACCTGAAGTTGGAAGACATAGCACGTAGAAAAACATGTAGTGTGAGGAATAAAGAAATTCAGTGGAAAACTTCCAACATTTTATTACTGGTTATCGAGGTTGATGGATAAGTGCCTCACTAAAATGAAAACAGACCTAGCGAGGTGGCGCAGTGGTTAGCACTTTGGACTCGCATTCGGGAGGACGATGGTTGAAACACGCGTCCGTGATTTCCCTAAATCGGTCCACATAAATGCCGGGATGGCTCCTTTTAAATGTTTGTTTTGTTTAGACTCCCCACCGATTATGCGGAGAAATTCTTCGTTTCTTACCAGCTCACTTATTTTTCGGCGTTCTACCGTTACACCACAGATCGATTCCCTTCACTTTCGGTTTCTTCTAATCCACGATTCATTTCGATACCATTCTGTGCACTACACGTAAGTTGTTAGCAATTTTTTTCTGGTATTAGGGCCTGCGTTTGGTACGTGTAGACTTGATCTCGGTGCTTGTCCTAATCTTCTTCTTATATCGTCCTTTTTTCGTCTAATGTACGAGAAAACTTCCAGGCAGATTAAAACTGTGTGCCGGAGCGAGACTCGAACTCTGGACCTTTGCCTTTCGCGGTCAAGTGCTCTACCAACTGAGTTACCCAAGCACGACTCACGCCCCGTCTTCACAGCCTTACTTCTGCCAGTATCTCGTCTCCTACCTTCCAAACTTTACAGAAGCTCTCCTGCGAACCAGAAATCCTTTGCTTCATCTGCGACATAATCCCCAGCGTTGATGTGAAGTTCATCGCTTATCCCATTCCTGCTAAATCTCTTTTTCAAGTTTCTTTTGTTTAGACTCATTCTACAGGGTTTTTGCGTAAGAGCGTATAAAAAAATGACATATATTTATAGACTTTTCAAACTCAGCGAAACCGGTAGACTAACTGTATATATACCTGTGGAGCCTGGTGGTCTGTTGGTAAAGTACGTGCATCGAAGTCGCCAGGTCACGGGGTCGATCTCGGTCGAACCATCGATTTTTTATTCTTTGTTTTAACCTAGACTTTACCTTTCAACGACGTGAGGAGACACCGAAAGTGACATGTGGTTGGATACCGGGATATGTTCGGGACATACAGGTCGCTAAAGTGGCATCCAATACAAAGAGTTGCGCGAGGCCCTTGATCCACACTTTAATTATCATCTGTATACGTAACTAAGTTCGCACTTGTAAGAACCTTTTACATATCTGAGGGTGGTCTCTTGTTGGGTCTAAACTGATAGTACTCATAAAGTGACACACAGCTATTGTGCTAAATTTTGGGTATCAAAAATTACAGATTGTTATTACATTAATAAGTGTCGTTTATTCCAAAAGACATGACACGAGGTTAAAAGTGCTCATACGTCGCTTCGGACATTCTAGCCTTGTTTGTGTCACAACCGGAATAAAAGCGTTTGGTTCGTGCGTGGAGTTGCCAGCTGCAGGCTTCTTTTCAGAGTAGCGCGACGCAGAGCGAAACTGGGTTAAAATCTGGTGTGGATGTAGCAAGAAGGAGAGAGGGTGGGTGGAGGGGAGGTGAGAGAGGGGGGGGGGGGGGAGGGGCAGCCAGAAAGGGCTGGCTGGCCTGGTCGCGGCCGCTTGTCGCCCGCGGTGACAGTTTTAATTTTCGGCCGTCGCGTTGGTAATCCTGCAGCTGCCGCCCCACCGCGGCCAGGCGACGTCTTCAGCGCCGCTGCGTGGGCGGCGTGGGTGGCGGCTAACCGCGCGCGGCAAAATTTCAGGAATTTTTTAATCTTGGCCCGCACTTGCTGTGCGACGAGACATACACAAAGGAGCGGCCGCCGCGCAATTACCACCAGCTGCGCCGGAACCTGTCCGTCCGTTCGCCGGACCTGCAGCGGCGCACCGGCGGCGCTGCTTAACGGGTCGCGCCCACACGAGGCCAGCTGCAGCGCTTAAAAGCTCGTAAAACACGGAGCGAGTGCGCGTGTCCAGCTGTAAATGTTGTGGGGGGTCCCAGTCCCCGGACGACTTCTCGACGTTCAGTTAGCACTGTCTCCATACCATACTGTCCTGTCGACGTGCAATAACCACTCGTAGACGGAAGGTGGCAAAACTAGCATATCGGGGAAAAGTGGGGAACAATACAGCCGGATGTCGTCGCAATGGGCAGCCCGTTAGCTACAGTTAGAGCCAGCCTGTTTATGGAGCACTTTGATGACACTGCCCTGGATTACGCCGACGACGCGTTCGTTGTCTGGTCTCGTGGAGATGAAAAGCTTGGGCAGCTCTTGGACAACACGAAAAATACCCATAACAACATCAAATCAAGATGGAGGTAGAAAGGGATGGTGCCTTCCCTTGGTGTTTCCGCCACAGTGTCACAGTGTTTATCGGAAACCCACCCACGCGGATCGATATCTACACGCTAACAGCTACCACTAACAGGCGCAGAAACGTTCTGTCTTCGACTCTCGGTCCGGCACACAGTTTTAATCTGCCAGGAAGTTTCAGTGGCATCATTCTTCATCACCAAGTGATTTCCATATGTTTGGACCACTCAGAGACGCAATGGGAGGAAAGAAGATCCGTTCTGATGAACAGGTACGCCACGTGGTACATGAGTGGTTGCGCGGACTACCAAAAGAGCGGCGCGGGATTACCCGAGCGGTCTATTGCGTTGCAGTCATGGACTGTGCGGCTGGTCCCGGCGGAGGTTCGAGTCCTCGCTCGAGCATGGGTGTGTGTGTTTGTCCTTAGAATAATTTAGGTTAAGTAGTGTGTAAGCTTAGGGACTGATGACCTTAGCAGTCAAGTCCCATAAGTTTTCACACACATTTAAACATTTGAACTACCAAAAGAATTTTTTTCTAAAGGAATTTATGCCCTTTGTAAGCGCTGGAGGACTTGCACTGAGCGTGGGGGAGATGATGTTGAAAAGTGATACAGCTTTGTACTACTTCTGCACAATAAATAATATTTAAAAAATTTAAGGTTTTCATTTGACTCACTCTCGTACGACGACGATAAATACAATCGGGCAGCATCTGTACTCCTCCGAGCCCACCGCATACGGATATTCAAAACTCCTGCTATCGATAATGAATATGTAAGACAACTATTCTTGTGAAAACGATAGTTCTGTGTTGACAACCGATAGTTGTTAATGATGTCATAGTTTCACAACAGACGTGCGCTTTTCCATTCGTTGCTTTGATCAGACACAAAATGAAAATTAAGAAGTATCCTACCGACAGCTCATGGCAACATTTTTCACAAAAAAGTGATATGATAGACATAGTATCATAAAACGGGCATTTTTTAGATCTTTGCTCATATTTTAGTATCTATATTTACATATACATCTGGGAGGCTACTCTGTAATTCACACTTTTGTGCCTGGCGGAGGGTTCTTCGAACCACTTTCAGACTATTTCTCTACCGTTCAGTTCCCTAATAGCACGCGGGAAAAAGGGAACACCTAAATCGTCCCGTGCGAGCTCTCCCTCCGAAGGTGGGAGTCAACAAAATACTTGCGTATTTGGATGAGGAAACTGGTTATTGAAATTTCGTGAAAAGTTTTCGCGGCAAAGGAAAACAACTCGTTTCAATAACTGCCGCCCAGCTAGCGTATCATATCTGTGATACTCTCTCCCGTCTATTGTAACAGTACAAAAAGAACTCCCTTTTTTGAACCTTTCGATGTCATTCGTCATTCCGTCTGGTAAGAATGCCATACCACACAGCAATACTCCAGTGCAGGTCGACAAGGGCAGTGTAGGCATTTAGTTGATTTGTTGCATTTTATAGGTGTTTTGCCCAAAAAACTAATTCTTTGGTACCTTTTTTTCGCAATATTTTCTACGTAATGGTCCACGTTAAACTGTCCGTAATTGTTATCCCTAGGTCTTTACTAGAATCGACAACTTTTAAACTTGTGTGATTTACCTTGTAACTGTCCGTCCGCGGTAGCTGAGTGATCAGCGCGACAGAATGTCAATCCTAAGGGCCCGGGTTCGATTCCCGGCTGGGTCGGAGATTTTCTCCGCTCAGGGAATGGGTGTTGTGTTGCCCTAATCATCATCATTTCATACCCATCGACGCGCAAGTCGCCGAAGTGGCGTCAAATCGAAAGACTTTCACCCGGCGAACGGTCTACCCGACGGGAGGCACTGGTCACACGACATTTACATTTACCTTGTAACTGAAATTTAGCGAATTGTTTTTAGTACTGGTCTGGATGACATCACGCAGTTCAGTATTTCGATGCATACAGATATCTTGTTTCCAGCAATTACTGCAACCAGTCACCTTTTATTTCATTCTTGAATGTTTGTTTTCCATTACCGGTTTCGTATCGCCTAGCGATTCATTATCAGATGGTACACATTTATTGCACGTTTGCAGCATTGTAAGGCTCCTGTAGCTGTGGCAAGATGTAATAACAAAGCATATAAACACTGGATGTGGCCCAAATTATTGACATTATGAGACCGATTCAGTTGCTTTTAGTGAATCGATCTCAAAACGTGAATAAACCTCGCCACATTCAGTGTTTACATGTTCCGTTTTTACATTTTGCCGCAGCTACACGACCGCACATGAAGACATGCAATAAATTTCTACTATCTGCTGATGAATCGTTAGGAGATTCGAAACCGGTAATGGAAAATAAAAACTGAAAAACAAAACAAAAGGCAACTGTTTGCAGCAATTTCTGGAAACCTTTTTCCATCGCAGTCCTAGTGTTCCACTTGCACAATGCACTCCGTCTTCAGGCCACGAGTGGCCTACCGGGACCATCTGACCGCCGTGTCATCCTCAGTGGAGGATGAGGATAGGAGGGGCTTGGGGTCAGCACACCGATCTCCCTGTCGTTATGATGGTATTCTTGACCGAAGCCGATACTATTCGGTCGAGTAGCTCCTCAATTGGCATCACGAGGCTGAGTGCAGCCTCCCCCCACTTGCACAATGGGTAAATGTTTTATTGTCTGGTTTATTTTGCAAATAGTTTTGGTCTTCTGATGACTCTACCACACGAAATTATTATTATTAGACGGTAAATGGCCCTATGATATGTAAAGAATCCTAGAGATCAGTTCAGACTGTCTCATAATCCGTCTGTTTAGATTTTAGGACTTTCAGACGGCAACGCCACAAAGAGAGATATCGTACCGTAGTCTTATCAGTGAAAACAAAAACCACCTAGAATGAGGACTGTGCGGGCGAATGGAGAGACAGTACCAGCCAGCTTTAACAGTGACAATAGATGGCTGTAGTCATGAGATTAGAGCACACAGTCACACATGATAGGGCACTGAGTGTCCAGAACGGGACAGGGCGTAATGCCGCCCCTCCCCTCCCTTCCCCTGCCGCAGACGGCGACGGCTGCAGCTAATTAGCGGCCCTGACAGACGGACTGGCGGGCGAGCCTCAATAGGAGGCGGCGCGTGTTGTGGCGCGCTCCGGCCTAGCGGGGCATCCCCGCCGCCGGCGCTGTCGCTGTCGGCCTGTCGCGGGATTAGGCTGCAGAGCGCGGGGCTTCCCCGAGGCCGCCATTGTCAGGTCCGCCGGCGCACCGTTGCCGGGCACGCGGCAGGCGCCATTGTTTCCACAAGGCGGAGAGAAAATACAGCATGTGAGGACACTAGCAGAAGAATTCAGCCCACTGTATCTGATAGCCCGCTTTCCGCTTCGGCCACCGTATTTAGACAACTACGAGAGCAGTTTTTCTTGAGCTCCAGCACAATGGAGCACAGTTCCTGTGCAGAGTTGGCGTGCTCCGCGTTCCTGAAGTTGTGAAGTAGCCGCTGTGCGTGCGCTTTCAGAGTCTGACCTCGCTGGGATTACTTAACTTGTCCGGGAAGTCACTGGTAGCAATGGCGTAGACGAGGAACGACGTAATCTCTCACAGTATTACAGAGAAACTTCCAACATAGCACGTTAGAAGTGGCTATCACATATACATCTACTGTTAACTCGACAAGGCTAACAGTGTACAGCCCCCCTACTAGTTGAATTTGTACTCTCAACAAGATGGGATAATTCACTCCCAAGGCGTGCGCAGAGTAGTGTGCTGTTGAGCCTCAAAGGTGCCTTCGGGACAACACCGTTGAAGACACGTAATTGGCATGTGACCATTAGATATTACTGTCAAACACAGGAGTGCTCTTTATTGGCTTTTTAAAGGTAATCTTCCCAAGATGAGAGAAATTACTGGACAGGGAATAACAACCAGATGTAAAATTATGTAACAGAGAGACTGGGATAAGATCGTAACTGTTCACAGATTATACCACATATTTCCAAGCGTGAAAGGGACAATCCTTATGAGCCGTGTAAATCCGTCCAGAGACATGATTTACTGCCCAAGAGGCAATGGATCATACCCTGAATATTTATGTAGGATAAAGTACCGTTCAACAAATACATGTGTATTTGGCGACACCGGTACACCAGACTATAGTGTACTAGAGTGCTCTGCCTATGAAGCTCTGCTGGTACTCAAAAATAAATGGCACCTGTTCATTCAAGGGTCAAATAAGGTATCCGGGAGGGAACTTTGAGATTATTTAGAAAATAGAGGCACTATAACAGAGAAACAAATTGTACGTGATAATGCTGAATTGAAATGCTGGTAGCAATGGCGATAGACGAAGAACGCTGTAATCTCTCAGAGTATTATAAAGAAACTGCCAACAGAGCGCGTTAGAAGTGGCCATTACATAGCTAAACATTTTTTTTAATCTGCTATTACTTTTATGTAGTAAATTCATGTCCTGACATCTTCTACGAAGTTGAACATTTCCTCCTCAATTTGGTCCTACGGAACTATACGTGTAAACTAAAGAAATAAAAACAGAAATAAAAACGTGTAACCTCCTCCTCACTTATCGACCTTAATGACAGTGAAAAATTAAACCGCGTGTACCTAATGGAAATTTGGGAAAAGCAATCGTCACCGAAGATAATCTGTCGGTAAAGAGGGAGGAAAGGGTTACATCTAAATGAAAGGAAAAATGCAAATGAAACTGGTGGAAATTAATTTTGAAAAGGGGTAAAGTTAATAAAGAAAATAAATGTGCGGCCGTTACGTTAACAATCAACTAGCGGTAATTAGATATTTGAGATTTGGGGAAAATTACGGTCGCCAGTCCTATGGACAACTACTATAATAACTGAAAAAGAAGGGTTGTTGCACATATAATTAGCACTAAAAGCGTGGCAACTGAAGGTTGACACGTGTTGTGTGAAAACTGATTGTTTGTTAGAAATGATAAATTTCGCTACACTCTGACTTAATTTAGCAAAAGACTTCCCGACGCGGAAATTAATCACTACAAAGAGGACGATCAGAAGCAACGAATATGTGACCAACAACGTGCCAGCTATGGTAGAATAGGGAGAATGAATGAGAACTTGCAGGTGACTTACACGGGTCCCATTGGTTGACCCCTCTTGATCAGCGGACGACGGCTCTAGTTCACCTGTTGCCCCATCTCACGGCTGACGATGGATTGCGGGATCGCTACACGAATAACTTGTCTGTATCGTTATACATAACAGGCCAAAATCGTCGAGATTCTCGATTCCCGGGATGGATGAGTTGTCTGTATACATAATTACGTTTGGACGGAACACATGGTGCGTGAATACTACTCGCATTTATCCGAATTTTTTACTGTTCTCCACTCTAAGGAGTTAAGAGGGTTGTTTTACGTCAAGTCCGTTACAGAGACTAGGTTATTTTCAGCCATTACCAGATCAGTTCCTTCACATAGTCGGACAGTGAGGTTGCCTACTGGGAATAAATGAGAGTTCCTTACTAGTTCCGGCATTTACCTCACAATCCAGGAACACCTCCCAAAATATTTCATTAGAACTAGGTGATTAGGGCTACTTTAATTTTTTTTCTGAGACTGTCCATTGTCCCATACAAAAATGAAAATTCCGTGTATGCATAGAGTGATAAGCGAAATCATTATGACCATTGTGCATCGCGGAGATAAACGCCGCACGGTGGCATATGTAAGCGGGTCAGTGGCGAATGGGGAATAATACTAGTCACCAAATAGTGAAATGTTGAAATTCACTGGCATAATAGAATGTAGCAAAGGGCAGATTGTTAAGCCCCAGCACCTAGGAACGAACATCTCGTAAACAACAAGCTGGAAGGATGTTCAGGTACTACTGCCGTGAGAATCAATGGAAAGTGGTTGAAGGACGTTGAAATCACGAGTAGGTAGCGAGGCTTTGGACGTCCACACCTCATTGCAGAACGTGGTCATCGGAGTCTTGCCAGCTCTGTACAGAAGAACAGGTGGCGAGCTATGGCAGATCTCACGACAGATAACAGTGCTGGTACGAGCACAAGTGTTTCGAAGCGCGCCGATGATCGCACGTTGTCGAATATGTTGATCCACAGCAGATGATCTCTGTGTCTTCCCAAGTTGGCCCAACAACATCGGCAGTCATGTTGGCAGCGTCCAAGAATCTTCGAGGTACAACAGAAACGTGTCGCCCGCTCGAATAATTCACGTTTTTTAGTCAAACAGATCGATGCTCATGTCCAGAAGTGAAGACTGCTCGGAACATGATCGTGCACCAAGAACTCACGTGTGTGGAGTTCGTATTATACAATGGGGGACATTCACCTCCGCTTCCAGAGGACCGGAGGTTGCAATCGAAAAGAGCATGACAGCTGTGGACTACGTGGACATTATTACACACAGCCTTCATCTCTTCACGCTTGATGTCTTTCCCGACAGTGATCACATCTTCCAGCAGGATAACTGTACATGTCACAAGGCCATTGTTGGGCTATAGTAGTTTCAAGATCACAACTTTGAATTCATTTGATGTCTTGACCACCACGTTAGCCTGTTATGAAACTATGTCCACGAACTACTGAACAGTAATTTATGGGAATTACGTGATTTGTGTGTAGACATCTGGTGAAATGTGCCACCAGAAAACTACCAAGGTGTTGACGAATCCATGCCACGCAGAATCGCAGCTCTGTTGCGCTTCAGTGTGGACCAACACACTATTAACCATTACCAAGTGGACGTAACTTTTGTCTCATCAGAGTGAGTTGTGAATATATTGGTTGACCACAATACTATTGTGGTATCAATACCACCCCACAGTGTATCAAGGTTGGTAACGGAATGGCAAGTTTCTGTCTGACACCGATTGCAGCTGCACAGGATCTAGTAGACCCAATGATGCACGTCTGCTGAGCCACACATCCAGCACCTCCGTAACACGAGCGGCCTCCTCCGCCGTGATATAGGACAGCTGGTGACAGCTGCTCAGCCCACTTGCTCTTGGAACCTTTGCAAAGACATGCAGTAAGATTCATCCTAGTTGCTGTTGTATGAGCTGAGGTGTTTCTTGCTGCATTATTTGTAATGAAACTTTGTACTCATGATGAAATGCATGAGACAGCCTGTGCTACCAGAATGTTCCAAAACTTTGCGCAAAATTGGATTTTTCTGGGGCTCAGACCTCGAGTTCTATGGGTGACAGAACGGTAGGGTCGAGTGTTTTGGTTAGCCCTTTGGCAAGGGCCATTTTAACATCAAACAAGAGTATC
This sequence comes from Schistocerca serialis cubense, assembly GCF_023864345.2. Taxonomy (NCBI): domain Eukaryota; kingdom Metazoa; phylum Arthropoda; class Insecta; order Orthoptera; family Acrididae; genus Schistocerca; species Schistocerca serialis. Next base: position 144,097,210 of record NC_064643.1, read on the forward strand.
ATCTTAACTATCCAAAAGTCAGGATCACAGTTTGAATATTACACATTTCTCCACCTTGGGCAAATGGAGCAAATCGTAGGTCCTTTTTGAATTAGATGTGTTCTACGGTCCGGCTTACCGCGGTATCACTAGTCAGGAGCAAAAATGGTCTGTGTACAAGTTAATACAACAAACAGCAAGGACAACGTATCCGATTGTGAATGATTCCCAGATAGCTGTGCGTATACTACCTCACTTTTCAGTCAGTCTGTTGGGGTATCGATAATTCACGAGGACTCGTTGAACAACTTGATTAACTTGATTGTTACCCAAGATTTTTTTTTCTTTTTTTTTTTTTTTTTTTTTTTTTTTTTGCCGAAAGTTCCAATGGGGCCAAACTGTTGACGTCATTGGTCCCTAGGCTTACATCTACTTAATCTAACTTACGCTAAGGACAACACACAAAAAGACACGCACACACACACACACACACGCGCACACACCCATGCCCGAAGGAGGACTCGAATGTCCGTTGGGGGGAGCCGCGCGAACCGTAACAAGGCGCCTTAAACCGTACGGCTACAACGGCAGGTACCCTAGAGACAGCCTGTGCTACCAGAATGTTCCATAACTTTGCGCAAAATTGGATTTTTCTGGGGCTCAAACCTCGAGTTCTATGGGTGACAGAACGAGTGTTTTGGTTAGCCCTTTGGCAAGGGCTATTTTAACATCCAACAAGAGTATCGTTTTATTTTAACTATCCAAAAGTCAGGATCACAGTTTGAATATTACACATTTCTCCAGCTTGGGCAAATGGAGCAAATCGTAGGTCCTTTTTGCATTAGATGTGTTCTACGGTGCGGCTTACGGCGGTTATGGATGTATCACTTAGTTCAGGGGCGGTTCCTCAGAAGAACCTTAAAAGCGGGTTTCTCACCATTGTTCCGTCGTCAGCAGAGGATATCTGAACAATTAACAGCAGAAAATTGCTCAAATTTTAATGATATATTCTCTAGGCATTTATCTAAAAGTGCCACCTTCTGCTTTGCAAAATTATCTATCCGTTTCCGAGAAACACATCAAAAACATGGTTTTTGGGTACCAAAACCAAGCCACGAATTACAAGACGGCTATGCGCAGCAAATAGTGTAAGTTTTACGACATAATCCCAAGATCCCGAGCGCGAACAGCCTTGAAAATTTTATTGAGATCTTATCCGTCTCCGAGATACAGAGTTTCAAATTTACGCTGTGAGTACACGTAAAAATACGCACGTAATATCCGGTGCGGAGCGAAAACGTAGTTTGTAATGTAACGCAGCAGGGAGAAATATGCTGTTAAGTGTCTCAGCCATCATCAGGCGGCTCTCCATGTTGTGGTACTGAAGCACATGCAAAATTTTGTGCACGTAAAATCCAATTTTAGGTGTAAAATTAGTGTTGCTTGATTTTAGTTTCACGTAAGCAAACCATCCAAATTTTACTGACTGATAAAGTGCCTTTCAAATGAGTGGCACGCCATGCTGCAGCGGAGAAAAGAAGGGAATCAGCGCAGGGTTGATTCTAACGGAGCACTAAAAAGGCTAACATGCTTCTGTTTCCGAGACTGACTGAAAAGTGAGGTAGTATACGCACAGCTATCTGGGAATCATTCACAATCCGATACGTTGTCCTTGCTGTTGTTGTTGTGGTCCTCAGTCCTGAGACTGTTTGATGCAGCTCTCCATGTTACTCTATCATGTGCAAGCTTCTTCATCTCCCAGTATCTACTGCAGCCTACATCTTTCTGAATCTGCTTAGTGTATTCATCTTTTGGTCTCCCTCTATGATTTTTACCATCCACGCTGCCCTCCAATACTAAATTGGTGATCCCTTGATGTCTCAGAACATGTCCTACCAACCGATCCCTTCTTCTAGTGAAGTTGTGCCACAGGCTCCTCTTCTCCCCAATTCTATTCAATACCTCCTCATTAGTGATGTGATCTACCCATCTAATCTTCAGCATTCTTCTGTAGCACCACATTTCGAAAGCTTCTATTCTCTTCTTGTCTAAGCTACTTATCGTCCACGTTTCACTTCCATACATGACTACACTCCATACAAATACTTTCAGAAACGACTTCCTGAGATTTAAATCTATACTCGATGTTCACAAATTTTTCTTCTTCAGAAACTCTTTCCTTGCCATTGCCAGTCTACATTTTATATCCTCTCTGCTTCGACCATCGTCAGTTATTTTGCTCCCCAAATAGCAAAACTCCTTTACTACTTTAAGTGTCTCATTTCCTAATCTAATTCCCTCAGCATCACCCGACTTAATTCGACTACATTCCATTATCCTCGTTTTGCTTTTGTTGATATTCATCTTATACTCTACTTTCAAGACACTGTCCATTCCGTTCAACTGCTCTTCCAAGTCCTTTGCTGTCTCTGACAGAATTACAATGTCATCGGCGAACCTCAAAGTTTTTATTTCTTCTCCATGGATTTTAATACCTACCCCGAACTTTTCTTTTGTTTCCTTTACTGCTTGCTCAATATACAGATTGAATAACATCGGGGAGAGGCTACAACCCTGTCCCACTCCCTTCCCAACCACTGCTTCATGTCCCTCGACTCTTATAACTGCCATCTGCTTTCTGTACAAATTGTAAATAGCCTTTCGCTCCCTGTATTTTACCCCTGCCACCTTCAGAATTTGAAATAGAGTATTCCAGTCAACATTGTCAAAAGCTTTCTCTAAGTCTACAAATGCTAGAAACGTAGGTTTGCCTTTCCTTAATCTTTCTTCTAAGATAAGTCGTAGGGTCAGTATTGTCTCACGTGTTCCAACATTTCTACGGAATCCAAACTGATCTTCCCCGAGGTCGGCTTCTATCAGTTTTTCCATTCGTCTGTAAAGAATTTGCGTTAGTATTTTGCAGCTGTGACTTATTAAACTGATAGTTCGGTAATTTTCATATCTGTCAACACCTGCTTTCTTTGGGATTGGAATTATTATATTCTTCTTGAAGTCAGAGGGTATTGAGCCTGTCTCATACATATTGCTCACCAGACGGTACAGTTTTGTCTGGACTGGCTCTCCCAAGGCTGTCAGTAGTTCTAATGGAATTTTGTCTACTCCGGGGGTCTTGTTTCGACTCAGGTCTTTCAGAGCTCTGTCAAACTCCTCACGCAGTATCATATCTCCCATTTCATCTTCATCTACATCCTCTTCCATTTCCATGATATTGTCTTCAAGTACATCGCTCTTGTATAGACCCTCTATATACTCTTTCCACCTTTCTGCTTTCCCTTCTTTGCTTAGAACTGGGTTTCCATCTGAGCTCTTGATGTTCATGCAAGTGGTTCTCCTTTCTCCAAAGGTCTCTTTAATTTTCACGTTCTCCTTAAGCACCACTGTTGTTGTTTATGGAACTTCACCACGTGTTTCCGATAACGGCCACGGGGGACCAAGTGCAATAATACTGCGGTCAGGTAGTGCGTGTGTTTCATTGGACGGAGGGTGTTATCGACGCTAACCCTTCAGTCTTACTGGATGTATGGTAACAGTCGATGTGAGTAGATTGCGGGAAATGTATATTGCCTGTATGGGCAGAAAGGCATAAGCAGTGAACACAGAGGTACAATCACGCTCTGAGTGCGCAAACACGAGCAAGGTTTCGGAGGCGGTGTGGACGGGCATGAAGGCAGCCACTGTGGACATGAGGTCCAGTAACGCACAGGCGGCGGCGGCGGCCGGGCGTCGGAAAGTGATCAAGGGTAGCGGGGGCGGGTCCCAGTTCCGCTTTAGTGCGCCTGTTAAAATCTGGCTGGTAGCACCGCGCCGGTATAACTTAGGTCTGGCGGGCCTTTATCGCGGCAATAAAGCACTTTATTACACGCTTTTGACGGAGTTACGATGACAACAGCCTCCGGGCAATAACTTGAGCGCGCGCCCGCGCACACACACACACACACACACACACGCGCGCGCGCACGCGCCTAACCACACCGGGCCTGCACCGCTTCAATCAGTCAGCAGCGTTCACTCCGGCCAGACGAGACAAGCTTTAGTGCGTCGCGGCGCCGCTGAGCGCGCTTTATCTGCCGTCCTTCACGCGCCAGATTTCCGGCTGTATCTGCCCTTCAAAAAGCGGACCGCCCACTAAAACGAGAGCCAAGGCGCGGCCTTTGCGTGCACATAAAAGTGTGTTCGATAAACCGTAAACGGCGCCGGCGAATACGAGAAATCGAGAGCTCGGCGGATATGGGCGTGCGCGGCGGGAACCCGTTCCGCAATACCGGGGAGAGCGTGAAAGTCGGGGCCATCTTGCGGAGAACGTAGTGACTGCGATCCACGTATGGAAAAACTTAAGTGTGGGCGGAACCGGCTAGCAGGATTCCATCAGCACAGACTGTTACACGAGAAAAAAAGAAACAAGCTTGCATTCTCAGAGCATTTGTGTGTTTTCATCCTAGATAGGAGGAATACACTTTGCCACTAAAGAGGAATCGATTATTTCCGCGGAAATATGCCACAATTAGAGTGTTGCCTGTGTAGCTGTAACCGTAAACGTTTTCCTCTTTCGGTTTCTTATTTGTTAGGAGAAAGGTAAAGATTTCCGCTTCTTTCTATCTTCTGGCTGAAAATACAGTGACGGAGAAAATTCACAACACCAAGAAGGAATTGTGCGACATAAACGAAATCTGGTAGGCATGTCAGAGATGATTACTTTTCACATTTCGCACCAGTCGACCGGATAATTTCACACACGCGCTATTAACTTTGAAATGATAAAAACTACACTTCCAATTGGAATTTTTCGACAAGTGTGGGGTGTGTACTGTAAGACCTTCGGTACACACACCATCAGATTATTTGACTTGTCGCTCTAACGAAATAGTCGAGTGTCAGCAAAATGTCTCGTGGTCTTATCGTGGCGTGTTTATCTTCTGCCGTTACGTCAGACGATAGAAATGCCACTTGCACGCTTAGAGTAGCAGATTGACGGTGACCAACTTTAAACAGAACTTGATTAACTTTCACACACATTTATTAAAATAATAAAAAGCATAGAAATTACTTAACTTGATTCTGGATGCTGTTTACAATTGACAATCTGAAGTTCCTTTGGTCTTGGTACGTTAATCTTATTCTCACATATCTCTGATACTTGACAAATTGTCTATACATTTCTCTTCATGGCTATGTACAGGAATATGGTAATCTTATTAGCCGCAGACTGAAACTTGACTACAGACTAATGCAGACTGCCTAATCGGAGGTCTGTACACTTGTTACAATACCTCGCGCGTTCATGTATCACTGCGCGATTGTGATTCGCGAGGAGAAAAGTGTTGTGACTTGCCAAGACAGCCGAGTCACTATGAGAGGAAGCCGAAAGGCACGCGCTTAAGCTCACGCAGATTGGCGTGAGGTCTGGAACATTACAAGGAAATGAGAACTTAGAAAAACAGAAGCAGTTGCTGTAATACTTAACTTTAATCCATAATTGTAGAACATCTCTCTTGACTGTACATGTTTCAAGATAAATATCAATTGAATACGGCGCCTTGCTAGGTCGTAGCAAATGACGTAGCTGAAGGCTATGCTAACTATCGTCTCGGCAAATGAGAGCGTAGTTGTCAGTGTAGCATCGCTAGCAAAGTCGTCTGTACAACTGGGGCGAGTGCTAGTAAGTCTCTCTAGACCTGCCGTGTGGCGGCGCTCTGTCTGCAATCACTGACAGTGGCGACACGCGGGTCCGACGTATACTAACGGACCGCGGCCGATTTAAAGGCTACCACCTAGCAAGTGTGGTGTCTGGCGGTGACACCACATTCCTCCCCCGCAAATCGGCGTACGGTTGTGTTATAAGGCTTCCGCCCGCCGTGGGGAGGACCCCATGTTGACGTATGCGACGAGGTGGGGAGCCTAACAACAGGCGAGGCTGTGCCACCCGCACCCGGCCATTCGGTCCGAGGGGAGCTAGGAAACGCCTGAAAACCTAGTCCAGGGTGCACGCCAACATGCGGTGTATGCGCCCGTAAAGAGACAGGAGGGGCCGAAGAATCGACCTCCATCGGGGCGGGGCAGCCGACGGGCGTAGACGACATCTGGTCCGGAGCGTCAAGAGTTCCATGTCAGAGGAGAGCTGGTCACGGGAAGCGATCGGCGGCGCGTGACCTAGGGAGGCGCTTGGCGGCTGCAGCGAAGCGTCCACTGCGGGCGTCGCCGGCGGGAGAACAGGCGGCGGCGGCTGCGGCGCGTCGCCATGGGGCAAAATGGAAGGCAGCGTCGGTAACACCTGGGGCTGAGGCGAGTCAGTAGATGGGTCCCTACGGCGCTGACCGGACGGCACCGTCGCTGAAAGCAGACAGGGAGCGGCAGAACCCGTGCGACGACAGAGGCACAGCTGATTGAGATGCCGACGCACCTCACCAGAGGCCCCCAAAACCAGATACATAGCGCGGCCGAGGCAGCGAAGAATGCGCCCTGCGAGCCAACGCCGTGAACCTCGATAGTTGCGATAGTATACAACGTCTCCTGGAGCAAAAGCAGGTGGCTGCCGCTGCACAGGAACCTGATGCGGCGGATGTAGCAAAGACATCAAGGTTCGATGAGGACGACCGTGGAGCAACTCAGCCGGCGAGCGACCACCTCGGGGCTGAGAGCGATACGAGGACAAGAAGAGCAACAACGCGTCCTCCCGAGAATGCGACTCTTTGAACTTCAACATCTGTGACTTGAAAGTCCGGACCAATCGTTCAGCGGCACCGTTTGACTGAGGCGAAAACGGTGCGGATGTCAGATGTTGAGTACTATTGGCCTTGCAGAATGACTGAAGTTCTGCGGACATGAATTGTGGGCCATTGTCGGAAACAATAGTCTGTGGAAGACCTTCAATACAAAAGATAGCGGTTAACGCTTGGATGGTGGCAGATGACGTCGTGGAAGACATCCGGACAACAAAAGGAAAATTACTGAATGAATCTACCACAACCAACCATCGAGCATTCCAGAATGGACCAGCAAAATCGATGTGTAAGCGTTGCCAACGGGAAGTGGCTTTCGGCCATGCAAAGAATTTCCGCGGCGGCGCGGATTGTTGTTCGGCACACGCCATGCAAGAAGAGCACATATTCGTAATCGCAGCATCGATTCCGAACCAAGTACAGTGCTGACGAGCAAGTTGTTTCGTTCGCACTATACCCCAATGTCCGTGGTGGAGAAGCCGTAAGACAGAGGACTGTAATGAACGTGGGACCACGACCCTGGACTGATCATTATCAGAACGCAACAGCAAAACACCACGTCGTACAAAAAGTCTCTCCTTGTGAGCAAAAAATCGGCGAACCAACGGATCCTCGACCCGTGACTTTGACAAGGGCCAGTGCGTAGCAACAAAACGCAAAACGGTAGCAAGGACAGGGTCGGCAGCTGTGGCTGTAGCTACACGACGAAAATCAATCGGAAACGATTCGACCACGTCATCGGTTTCCGCATCAATGAACATGCAATCAAGTTCGGAGGACTCGAATGCTCTATCCTCAGCAACAGGCAAACGGGACAACGCATCGGCGTTTCCGTGCGTAGCAGTGGACCGATACAAGATATCGTAGCGGTACTGCGAGAGGAAAATAGACCAGCGAATGAATTTCTGCGCTGTACGTGGAGGTACAGGCTTGTTCGGATGAAAAAGCGATGTCAAAGGTTTGTGGTCTGTGATGATGGTAAAGTGACGACCATACAAGAAATTTTGAAACTTTGTAACACCAAATACGAGAGCCAAGGCTTCTTTCTCGGTCTGTAAATAATTTCTTTGCTCGGACGAGAGCAATTTGGACGCAAAGGCAATAGGGTGATCATGCGATCCATCTTTGTGCGCAAGCACAGCACCGATCCCGAAATCCGATGCATCTACCATCAACAAAAGGGGTTTCTGGGGATCGAATGGCGTAAGGCAAGAAGTGCACAGCAACGCCGATTTCAACTGGCGAAAGACGCGTTCGCATTCCGTCGTCCCGACGAACGGAACACCTTTACGGCGTAAGCGATGAAGCGGAGCTGAAATGGAAGATGCCTGGCGCACATATTTGTTATAGTAATTTATTTTTCCCAGCACACTCTGTAGCTGCTTCAAATTCTGCGGCGAAGGCAAGTCCTGTATGGCACGGAGGAGCTCTGGACTCGGATGTATGCCTTGGGCATTTATTACATGTCCCAAATATGGTAAGTCACGAGCAAAAAACACATTTGTCCTTCCGCAATCGAAGACCATTTTGTCGCAAGACCTGAAATAATGTTCTGAGATTGGCTAAATGTTCTTCTTCCGTCTTTCCGGAGATCACAATATCGTCCAGATAGTTGGCTGCAGTAGGGACCGAGGCACAAACACTTTGCAGATATCGCTGAAACAATGCAGGGGCGGATGCACACCCGAATAGCAGTCTTTTGAATCGATACAAACCCAGATGCGTGTTAACCACCAAAACGTGCTGGGATTCTTCGTCCACCGGTATTTGCAAGTACGAATCTGCTAGTTTCAACTTCGAAAAATATTTACCCGGGCACAGTTTGTCAAAAAGATCTTCCGGGCGGGGTAAAGGAAAAGTTGCAATCACTCGGTACGTCTGGACGCCTACACAAGAAAGCAAAAAAGGCTGCCGCTCGTTACCTTGAATTCTGTAGGCGGGGAGATGGAATCCAAATTGGCGTGACCACTCCGTCCAGCTTTTCAGTGCCGCATCAAAAGGACGAAAAGGTGGCGCAACTGCGTGTTGTGGCTGCGGTAGCGGTGGAGCGGCGGCAGCCGCATCGTTTTGCATTGCACGTTGACCCTGGACTAGCTGTCCAAGGGCATCCAATAAGGCCCGCGTCTGCTGATTCTGCAAGCGATAAAATTCGGACAGTACATCTGGAGATTGTGGCGAAGCATGACACAAGTAATTTAAGCAAGTATAAAGAAGAAGACCCTTTTGATACTCGTCGCCAAAATGTTGTGACTTGGCAAGACAGCCGAGTCACTATGAGAGGAAGCCGAAAGGCACGCGCTTAAGCTCACGCAGACTGGCGTGAGGTCTGGAACATTACAAGGAAATGAGAACTTAGAACAACGGACGCAGTTGCTGTAATACTTAACTGTAATCCATAATTGTAGAACATCTCTCTTGACTGTACATGTTTCAAGATAAATATCAATTGAATACGGCGCCTTGCTAGGTCGTAGCAAATGACGTAGCTGAAGGCTATGCTAACTATCGTCTCGGCAAATGAGAGCGTAGTTGTCAGTGAACCATCGCTAGCAAAGTCGTCTGTACAACTGGGGCGAGTGCTAGTAAGTCTCTCTAGACCTGCCGTGTGGCGGCGCTCTGTCTGCAATCACTGACAGTGGCGACACGCGGGTCCGACGTATACTAACGGACCGCGGCCGATTTAAAGGCTACCACCTAGCAAGTGTGGTGTCTGGCGGTGACACCACAAAAAGATTCTACGTTAGCAGCAATCTCATTGGCTGCGTTACATATTAATACGCGGGTCGGCGGAAGCAGAATTTGGTCCGTCTCTTAGTGCCATCTCGTAGTGCGGAGACGGACGAGCGCTGCGCCTGCGCTGTTGTGCTTAGCAGGGCGCGCTCTAGTGGGAAAGTTGTGTACGCGCTGACTACGCGGAACTATTTACACAACAACAAGTAATGCATCAAAACATTCAGGAGAGATCAAGTATTAATAAGAGATAATAATCCGAAAATGTCACTTTTTGTCCAATTCCGCCATACGTACCCCCCTTAAGACGGTTTCATTTCAAATGTTTTACTCACACTTCTACTTGACAAACTGAATTAGGCATGACGCAATACAACTATTACGTAACAATTCGAAACGAATACAGCGAAACATTCATTTATCATTTAAGCACATTTGTTTGTGTTATCACTGAAACTTTAATTGTTTACATTATTCCAAAACAAAAAAGAACCCAGCACATCGTGCGTACAGAACAGTACTGATGCATTACAACATCGGCTCGATGCAGCGACAACCAACATTGTTATAGACATTGCACGTACGAAGTGTATTCTGGTTCACACTTTTAATCACACCTGGTATCTCTTCAATTTCTAGTGCAGCGGCCAGAATTCGTGCCAGCAGATCTTCCTCTGTCTCTACAGGAGTCTCGAAAATTATACTTTGCGTAAGATTCCACAAGAAGTAGTACACGTCATTTTATCTAAACATTCCATACCGGGACAAGCAGCTCTGGGACTTTTCCCTTTCCCTCAGCAGATGTGGACGCGTTACACATAGCAATTGAAACCGTCGTAGAACGGGAACTGCACGTTTCTGGACATGGGTTGCTGCTAAAATGTTGTGTGCTCAATCCCCTCTACACTTCCTAGAAGTTTCTAACGGGGATTTCCGAACACCTTATGTAGTTCAGGTTTCGAGTGCCAACAATGACAGTGGTGTGGATTCCTTACTACTGTAGAGTCGGCTTAGCATGATCCTTGACAGCTAGCAACACTGTTGCCAGCTCCGAACTGCGAAGCACAAACGACAACAAGGGAAAACAGTAGCCATTTGCAGAGCTGTGACAACAATGAGGCGTTGCCATAGAGACATTTACAAAATCGAGTTACGTGAGTGGTTGAGGTAGGCACGAATTTGCCGTGCGGAGCCCACTGCAACTGTCAAGGATCAAAAACAGCTTTTCCGCAGAATACACCTGTTCCAGGACAAAAAGTAAATTAGGCCTACGTATACTAAAAAAATGCCACATGGAATTTCGTAGGATGCCTTTAATTACTGAAAAAAGAAACTGTTTTCCGGATAACTGAAATAAAAAACCGGATTGCAAAATCAGATCTATGATGAACGCTATGAGCGACGGAAATATGAAGTAGAAAACCCTGCAGCGTGTCTGTCCAATTGAAGAACTGCAACGACTGGAAATCTCATCCATTTTACATTTGCGATAAATCATTATTAAAAATACTGTTCTGCAGCCACTGTATTCTTCCGATTATTTCAAACTTTCGCTTTAACCGTGCATGCTTAACAGAAAACGTCGAAGTGTAAGTACCATTACAGTACGCATCGATTCCACGTCGTGAGTGGCGTAGAGTTTCGCAGTCTCAATCGTTCGTGAAACCTTCGCCTACTCCAGCCGTGAATTTTTACCATTTAGTCGTTTAAGTTCGCTTTCCCCGAAGAAATGTGTAAATTCGGAAATCCTTCCGTCGCACGACGCGCGAAGAGCTCAAATAATGCGAGACAATTTTTTTTTATAAAAAACGAATTCAAAATATTTCGAGTCGCGTGCCAGCAGGAAATTCATCCCTCTTCTTTCCAGATGCAAATCGAGCGAAGCTTTTTTATCTTTTTTTGTCCTTCCTCTCTCCTCCCCCTCCCCCTCCCCGTCGCTCCTCGTCGGGGAATTTATTTCGTTCTCCGATGTAATGAATTCTCCGGAGCGTCACTTTTGTGGGTCCCCGGCCCTCGCCGGCTCTCACTGGACTAATTACGTCGCCACCGACGCGCCACACGCGCACTCCGCACCGCAAGTGGACTTTTCACGGAGCGCGATTCACTCCGCGTTTCCCTCTCGCTCTCCGCACTGCACCCGAATCAGTGTAGTGCGTGCTGCGTGGCTGCCCGTCGCGTTACCGTCAAGCGTTTGTTCATCTACAAAAACGCTGGCATTCGTTCAAACTACCCATTGTCAGATATTGGTGTCTTGCGAAACATTGTGGCGTTTGTGCCACACCCATGCCCACGTTTATTACATCTCTTGTTGTTATGTTTTAATGCACAGTATAAGCTCGTGGTCGTGCGGTAGCGTTCTCGCTTCCCACGCCCGGGTTCCCGGGTTCGATTCCCGGCGGGGTCAGGGATTTTCTCTGCCTCGTGATGGCTGGGTGTTGTGTGATGTCCTTAGGTTAGTTAGGTTTAAGTAGTTCCAAGTTCTAGGGGACTGATGACCATAGATGTTAAGTCCCATAGTGCTCAGAGCCATTTGAACCATTTTTTTGCAGAGTATAGGAAGATTTTACTGCGTGGGGCTAGCGAGTAGGTAGGATCACAAGGCAGACTCATCAAACGAACCGCCAGGTGGTGACATAGCGTGCGGCCGAGCGAGCGAGAGCCTACGTGCGGCAACAGAGGCAGACGATACGTATTCGCCTACAACGTTACGCGTCAAAAAGCGAACCTACATCTACATTTATACTCCGCAAGCCACCCAACGGTGTGTGGCGGAGGGCACTTTACGTGCCACTGTCATTACCTCACTTTCCTGTTCCAGTCGCGTGTGGTTCGCGGGAAGAACGAGTGCCGGAAAGCCTCCGTGCGCGCTCGAATCTCTCTAATTTTACATTCGTGATCTCCTCGGGAGGTATAAGGAGGGGGAAGCAATATATTCGATACCTCATCCAGAAACGCACCCTCTCGAAACCTGGACAGCAAGTTATACCGCGATGCAGAACGCCTCTCTTGCAGAGTCTGCCGCTTGAGTTTGCTAAACATCTCCGTAACGCTATCACGCTTACCAAATAACCCTGTGACGAAACGCGCCGCTCTTCTTTGGATCTTCTCTTCTCCTCTGTCAACCCGACCTTGTACGGATCCCACACAGATGAGCAATACTCAAGTATAGGTCGAACGAGTGTTTTGTAAGCCGCCTCCTTTGTTGATGAACTACATTTTCTAAGGACTCTCCCAAGGAAAACCTGGCACCCGCCTTACCAACAATTAATTTTATATGATCATTCCACTTCAAATCGTTCCGTAAGCATACTCCCAGATATTTTACAGAAGTAACTGCCACCAGTGTTTGTTCCGCTATCATATAATCATACAATAAAGAATCCTTCTTTCTATGTATTCGCAATATATTACATTTGTCTATGTTAAGGGTCAGTTGCCACTCCCTGCACCGATGCAGACCTTCCTGCATTTCACTGCAATTTTCTAATGCTGCAACTTCTCTGTATACTACAGCATCATCCGTGAAAAGCCGCATGGAACTTCCGACACTATTTTCCAGGTCATTTATGTATATTGTGAAAAGTAATGGTCCCATAACACTTTTCTGTTGCACGCCAGCCAGAGGTTACTTTAACGTCTGTAGACGTCTCTCCATTGAGAACAACATGCTGTGTTCTGTTTGCTAAAAACTCTTCAATCCAGCCACACAGCTGGCCTGATATTCCAAAAAAATGGCTCTGAGCACTATGGGACTCAACTGCTGAGGTCATTAGTCCCCTAGAACTTAGAACTAGTTAAACCTAACTAACCTAAGGACATCACAAACATCCATGCCCGAGGCAGGATTCGAACCTGCGACCGTAGCGGTCTTGCGGTTCCAGACTGCAGCGCCTTTAACCGCACGGCCACTTCGGCCGGCCTGATATTCCGTAGGCTCTTATTTTGTTTATCAGTTGACAGTGCGGAACAGTATCGAACGCCCTCCGGAAGTCAAGGAAAATGGCATCTACCTGGGAGCCTGTATTTAATATTTTCTGGGTCTCATGAACAAATAAAGCGAGTTGGGTCTCGCACGATCTCTGTTTGCGAAATCCATGTTGATTCCTACAGAGTAAATTCTGGGTTTCCAGATATGACATGATTCGCGAGAAAAAACATGTTCTAAAATTCCTCAACAGATCGTTGTCAGAGATATAGGCCCATAGTTTTCTGCATCTGCTCGACGACCCTTCTTCAAGACTGGAACTACCTGTGCTCTTTTCCAATCATTTGGAACCTTCCGTTCCTCTAGAGACTTGCGGTACCCGGCTTGTAACATTATGTGATTGCCTTATCATTTTAAATCATTCACTAATCGAGCAGTCGCTCGGCAACAGCTACAGTTAGCAAATAATGTTGCGAGAATGTAAAAGGTGAACGACCTGTGACGTAACTTGTTTATTGTCGAAGCGCCGTCAGAGATGCAGTGAGTTACTGGCTTTGAAAACCGCGGCGCGAAAAACGGACAGAAGAAGAACACTTTTACACATTCTTTTGATGTACGAGATATTCTCGATTAACAGTTACTTAGTCACTCATTTTTTTCTTCTCTTGTCTCTTGTGACTTGTGTCGGGCGCGCATGTCTTGCCGCCGTATTATTATTGTTAAAAATAATATTATTTTAGTGTAAAGTAAAAGTGCAATACTGAAAGTGCAATACTGCATAGCAGTAGATTTATTGTGCGACGTGTATGTGAAAACGTCAAAGGAATTATTTTCATTACGAGACGAGAAGTGCCAGTCAAAACGGCATCCATGTTAAATCCTTCATTGCAGTGTAAGTTCATCTGTTAATTGCCATAAATTCAGAGTTAAATGGAACTGGTGTATGGACTATTTATTTAATATAGAATCTATGTCTCACTCCTTCATGAAGTTATTTAATTTTCTTTATGTTTCTGCCAAATAGAGAGTTCACAGTCACGAATTCTTTCGTCGAAATCGGACGGAAGTTTCATGCGGCGAAATATTTTCTCCGTGCCATATTCTACTGGTAAATGCATGATTTCCCTTAGGAAATTCATGTTGAGCTATCCACAAATAATTATATTTTGAATAGGCATTTACTCCCCTCTGCAATGCAACTTCCGACTGATCAGACGATCCAACAAGAAACAGCCGCACACGTTCGGCGTTCGCAAATATATTTCCACCGCTGATTATAGCTATATGTTACAGCACAAAAGTAAACATATTGTTATAATTAGCGACTACGAACGGGGACATTTATAACTGTATGTTTATGTATACACATTACGTAAACATATCGTTATAGGCTGTTAGAAGGGGGCAAGTTCTTTCACGTACTCTGTGTAGAATCGAATTGGCATCCCCTCAGGTCCAGTGGACTGTCCCCTGTTGAGTGATTTCAGTTGCTTTTCTATTCCTTGGACACTTACTTCGATGTCAGCCATTTTTTCGTTTGTGCGAGGATTTAGAGAAGGAACTGCAGTGCGGTCTTCCTCTGTGAAACGCCTTTGGAAAAAGGTGTTTAGTATTTCAGCTTTACGTTTGTCATCCTCTGTTTCAATGCCATCATCACCCCCGAATGTCTGGATATGCCGTTTCGATCCACTTACTGATTTAACGTAAGACCAGAACTTCCTAGGATTTTCTGTCACGTCGGTACACAGAATTTTACTTTCGAATTCACTGAACGCTTCACGGATAGCCCTCCTTACGCTAACTTTGACATCGTTTAGCTCCTGTTTGTCTGACAGGTTTTGGCTGCGTTTAAACTTGCAGTGAAGCTCTCTTTGCTTTCGCAGTAGTTTCCTTTGTTGTTGAACCACGGTGGGTTTTTACTGTTAAAAAAGTGCACAGGGCTCCAACCCTGCTGATGACATTACTTGCGCTGAGAACTTTTTAATAATAGTTCCAATATCACTCCGTTTATTGCAGTGTTTGTTCATGTCAGTGCTTACTGATATAAAGGATTGACCAATTACAAGCGCGCCCTGAGAGGACGGGCGCCAAACTGGCCAGACTGCTAAGACGGCTCACTACTAGTCTACGATCGGTTTCCGTGGAGGTAATACACGAATCCGCGAATAAAATCTGATCTCACGTAAAGACAGAACAGTTTGTTGAAAAATTGCCACAGATGACGTACTTGTGCGATGTTGTATTAATCCAAAGCGATCTACGATCGGGATTCGAGGTGGTAACACGCGAACTAGCGTGTGAAGTACAACCCTGCGTAAAGGCGGAATAAACTTTTAAAATTGCCTCGGAGTACATATTTGTGCAGTATCATATGGACTCTTAAGATCTTGTGAAGTTAATGATTAATGACCGAGTTTCATATTTCGAATATTAACGATGGACTGCCTCTAGAAACTGTTTACTAATTTTGCGATTGGACAAATAAAAGAGAATTAGTTGCATTCTAACATTTTACGATTATCATTATGCTTGGCATTGAAACCTACTCACTCCCTACTATTTATTGCACAGACGTTAAGAGCTCGCAACTGATGGAGAAGAAACCAACTGGGGCAACGTCTACGAGACGTGAGGTAGCCAAGTTGACTACAATTCAGTTACGAGAAGTGAGGGGCGCTAGAGGACGAGGAGAGGGGATCCCTTCTGAACAGTACATTACAAGGCGTACCAGATATGTTCAATACTGTTCATGTCTGGCGAGTTCGGTAGCCAACGAAAGTGTCTAAACTCAAGAGTGTTTCTGGAGTCACTCTATAGCAATTCTGGACGTGTGGGTTGTCGCATTGTCCTGCTGGAATTGCCCAAGTCCGCCGGAATGCACAACTGATATGAATGGATATAGGTGACCACACAGGATGCTTACGTACGTGCCACCTGTTAGAGTATCTAGACGTATCAGGGGTTCCATATCACTCCAACTGCACACGCTACACACCATTACAGAACCTCCACCAGCTTCAACAGTCCCCTGCTAACACGCAGGATGCAGTAATTAATGAGGTTGTCTCCATACCCGTACACGTCCATCCGCTCGGTACAATTTGAAACGAGACTCGTCCGATCATACAACATGTTTTCAGTTATCAACAATCCAATGTCGGTGATGAAGGGCTCAGGCTAGGCGTAAAGCTTTGTATCATGCAGTCATCAAGGTTACACGAGTGGGGCTTCGGCTCCGAAAGCCCATATCGATGATCTTTCGTTGAATAGTTCGCACGCTGACACTTGATGAAGGCCCAAAATTGAAATCTGCAGCAATTTGCGGAAGGGTTGCACTTTTGTCACGTTGAATGATTCTCTTCAGTCGTCGTTGGTCCTGTTCTTTCACCGGCTAACCGAGCGAGGTGGCGCAGTGGTTAGCACACTGGACTCGCATTCGGGAGGACGACGGTTCAATCCCGTCTCCGGCCATCCTGATTTAGGTTTTCCGTGATTTCCCTAAATCGCTTCAGGCAAATGGCGGGATGGTTCCTTTGAAAGGGCACGGCCGATTTCCTTCCCCACCCTTCCCTCACCCGAGCTTGCGCTCCGTCTCTAATGACCTCGTTGTCGACGGGACGTTAAACACTAATCTCCTCCTCCTCTTCCTCACCGGCCGCGGCGATGTCAGATTTGATATTTTACCGTATTCCTCGTATTCACGGTACACTCGCGACATGGTCGTACGGGAAAATCCCCGTTTCATCGCTACCTCGGAGATGCTGTGCACCATAGCTCGTCCACCGACTATAACACCACGTTTAAATCACTTAAATCTTGATAACCTGCCATTGTAGCAACAGTAACCGATCTAGCAAGTGCGCCAGCCACTTATTGTCTTACATAGACGCTGCCGACAGCAGCGCCGTTTTCTGGTGGCGGGATTTACAGGCAGGCGGTGTAGGGGAAATGCCGTTCTAAACAGGAGCCTAGTCTCGCATTTTCTGTGAATATTAAGTGTGGGGGGGGGGGGGGGCTGTCCACGTCTACACTTGAGTGGTGGCCACTCAGAAAAATCTACTGCCACCTCTGCTTTGGTTAGTATCTAAAAAGAATTTCGCCGAAAATGCAGCGATTTATTTCCGCCTGGATTGTTAACCATTTGTAACTTTCAGAGATACGTCATCCGTGGCGAATTTTTAGTAAAACTTACACATTTCTCTGGTTGCCATGTTAAAATTTGCTTCTTTTGCCAAAATACAGCGGATGTTACACAATCTCACCTCACTAACAAGTTGTGAAGACACAATTGCAAAACGATCCTGAAAAAGAGGTTTATTAGGTTTATTAAGGAATTGAGGAAAAGTAAGGTCAATAGCTTATGAAAAAGCCCATTCTCGGTAAAAAATAAAAGTGTAATGTCTTCACTTATGTTGTTCCAAAACTCATAGCTTTTCTCGTTTCACCAACTATCGGTGGCCATTGAAAGTTACACTCCTTCATTGAAAAAGTCTGTAGTAAGTGAAATAATACCGTAGATAATTAAGTTTTGCATAGTACACATACGGCAAAATACTTGTCAAAATATTATTTCGATATCTCAAACCGTTTATGAAATATGAGGAATGCTGTGGATATTTTACTCTCGGTCATATCGCCGGCATGGCGCGATCGCAAATGAGAGTGCTACGTGAGATCAGTATTCTAGAGACTGGTGGCAGATACAAACCTCCAGTCAAGTCTAAAGAAAAATTCAATATGTTACGTAAATTTCATAACCTGCAGCGTATTATGTAATAAGCACCAAACGTAAAATCACAATGATCTCTATTTTTCATCACAAACTTTTTCAAATTTCGCGCAGTGACTTACTTCCACATAAATATCACAGTAACTGTGGTCATTAACGAAATGATGGGCACGCCATCATGAAATGGCGTATAAAGCTACAAGTAAAGGAAAAATTAATTCTTTTATACCGTATAGTTTTTGTAAAATCGTTTGAGAAAGGCTGCAGGGCGTGCGCATCGATTCTGTGATCGCCGACCGGTCGGAAGGTGGCCGACACTGTCGGCCTCTTCCGAACAAACGAATGAACTGGTCACTGCGCATCGCCCACCGTATCCTGGGCGGGCTATACGTGTAAAGGCACGACGTCTCTGTCGTACAGTATTTAAATGACGCCATCATTGTGAGTCTACAAGCGTCTCAGAAGTTATAAGATACGCCCGACACTTAGTGGCTACAATGAAATGGGATAGAATTGAAGAATGGATTGAACACTTACAGGACTGTGTTAACATTTTACATGTTACAGTGTATCGTATTGTGTAGGATATGTTAAACAATACAAGTATTTTCACAATTACATTTTAAAAATCAAAGGGTAATTAGCTTTTTCTAAGAGTCGTTATTGTTCCACATTAGGGGCAATATTCTTTTAGATATGGCCTATGTATCGATTGAGGTTAAAGCTAACACCATTCTAAATTTCTTCCAAACGCGTCCAGTCCTTTCAGTGTGTCGGAGTAACAAATATACTCACACACCAACTTTTGCATTTGTAATGCGTATGGAATTGCTCTGATGAACGTAGCCTAACTATAAAATCTGCCGAAGAAGTTATCACGTTCCTGAACATTTTCCTTATAAAATCAACAGGAACTTTACACACTGTTTACAGCATGCCTCTTCAGGTAAGCTTTCAGTCTTTTTTAATCATTACGTTGACAGTTAGTCAATAGATTCCATAACGATTCTGTCACCTGTTCCTGTCTATTGTTAGTCTCAAGGTGACCACTGGCTGCTCAAAATCATTTACAGAACTGTAAAATGCACAGGTGATCGTGTCGTAAATATATGTATTTCCAACTAAAAGACGAGTAACCGTAAGTAACATATTATTTATATAAAATTGTGGAGTGAACTGCTTCGATATTGATATATGCAGACGTCGACGGAACAGCTTCCATTCGACGTTATGGGGGAACAAAAGTGCAGAGGACTCAGACAATGAAATCCAGTGTCACCAAAATTATTTCCATTAGTCCTCAATGAGTTTTCAGAAATCGGAACGGTTTAACGAAGAACGAATACATGATAATGTGCCATACCTGGTCCACTCTCGTTTTGCTGGTGTTACAGAACTATTTGCCTTTAGTTCAAGTAAACTTCGACATTGACTGGAGCAGCTTAATGTAATTGAGGGCGAGAAAATGATTAACAAGTGAGCTGAAATATGGTGTAGCCAATTTAGAAAGAAAATAGTGTAAATTAATAATCAAATCACAGAATTAGTAGCTGTTATTTTTTAATTTTTATTTTTTGATTTTATCTTTATTTGCGACAATGACTGGATGGACAGAATAAAAAACTAACATAGGAGTAAAACTTGCCTGGTGCACTTTGATAAAATTAATAAGCATTTCCTAGTGTCAGTTTTCCATATCTAAAACGGAAAGTTTACCATCAGTGCTTGTTACTAGATTTGACGTTGACGTCAAATGCTGAACCATTAGAGAAAGGACTTTGATCCGACTGTGTGTTGGAAATGACTACAGGAGACTGGAGAACTAAACCAGATGAGCGAGGGGACTTACAGGAGTGGAAGACTGAGTTATTACCGTAACGCAAATTAAATGGAGGGACGTCAGGGGGGGGGGGGGGGGGGGGGGAACATGGACCCATTAGTATGGATATTAAATGGGGAAATAAAGTTGTTGTTGGGTTTTATAATATAAGTAAAGACCGAGGCGATAACGTATAGAAAACTGGATATCTGTTTTTCGAACAAATGCAGGAACAACGTGGATGAAAGTATTTTTGCAAGGTCGTTCTCTACTGCTGTAATATGTTACGTGTAGGACGTGTTTGTGTACCGCATTTGCAGCTGCTGTATACACTTTATTGAGATACAGTTTTAGTTTCTGACTATATTGACCATCTTCTGGCATCTCATAATTATAAACGAAACACTTCGTGCCGTCAGTATCAAATCCTAAAAAACTGATAAAAATTCTTACAACACATTCCGTACAAGCCAATAGGTGCTTACCAGACAAAAAGTAGTTTCTGATATTTTTGACACAGTTACCTTATTATTGACTTAAACAGGCAATGATCAGTATTTATGTTGGACTAGCGACGCACCCAGCTTCGAACGGATAGCACTAAGTATCTACGGCCAGACTTTCATATATAATCTTTATTCAAATACAGAAAACTTCCTCCGCAATCAGACCATCTATTAGCAAAAATCATACAAAAATCCCTACAGTAGTTGCTAGAATTAGCCTTCACACGTACGCAGAGAAAAGCAGCAGGGGACTTCAAAAAATGGTTCAAATGGCTCTGAGCACTATGGGACTTAACTTCTGTGGTCATCAGTACCCTAGAACTTAGAACTTCTTAAACCTAACTAACCTAAGGACATCACACACATCCATGCCCAAGGCACGATTCGAACCTGCGACCGTAGCAGTCGGGCGGTTCTGGACTAAGCGCCTTAACCGCGAGACCACCGCGGCAGGCAGCAGGGGACTTCAATTCACAATACACAGAAATTTTGGTCAAGCTTTGCTACTATCGGAAGTTGCGGTGGCTGTTTACTGCTTTTGCCGCCAGATACTGCCCCCTCTGTAGCTGCCACAAGATGTCACTCCAAAATGCCAGTTAGATATGGAACAGATAACTAATAACTTATGCACACGAACCTTACTCGTCAATCAGTCTGTCTGTCAGAGAAAACAGTATCGCAATCTGTACAGTAGCTATCTGTAAAGTAGTTCCTCAGATTAGTCGTAACGTACAAACTGTAAAACTTGTAAGTTATAATCTCTATAGGCAAAGATGTCATCAAAGTACTTAACTGGACGTAATTGGACTCCCGCTGTAAACACCTGTCAAAGTTCCCATCGTGACTGTTGGCGAAGTTCATTACCTGTAATGGCAAAAAAAATATATTTCACTTTTCTGGGGCCGTTGTATTGCACATTTACATTTACATTTAATTTAGATCGAATAAAGTGACCGCCAACAACGTAAAAACAGCTGCGTCTCTCATACAGCGACCACCAAATATAAAAACAAGCCACCGCAGTTACTTTTGATGGTCACTTGTATGACAAATATAGCTGTTCTCACTCTGTTGGCTGTCATTTAGCCCGCTGCAAGTTACCCAGTAAATCTACAACCCTACAGCCCGCAGATAAGTTACGAAATTTTCATGAGTGAGTTAACCTGGACAGGTTAGTCATGTAGGCAGAATGTTTTGATGGGCACATACGTCCCTGACAGTGTGCATCATGTCACATTAACTTAATAGGGCTTGGAGTAGTGTGCAATGTGCCTTTGCAGCAGAAGTACATATGGGTCCAGTAATCAAAAGTCTGTTAGTAGCATAAAATAAAAATGCTCATTGATGCCTATTTAAATCAATAATAAGGATGTTATGTCTAATACATGCGAAAGCAAGATGCTAAAACGGTTTTTTGTTCTGTAAGTCCCCTTTGTCACATACGCAATGTATTTAACAATTTTATCAATATTTTACAGTCTGATGTTGGCATCATCGTCTGTTTTGTTTATAACTGAATGAGCCGGCGGAAAAATATGGTAACCCTAAATTTAGTAACGAGATGGCTGATCACCTCAACTGTTGTAAATTCGAATGCACCACAAGTTGATGACAAAAAATTACGCGCGTTCCACTAGAAAGAACTGTCTTATACATGAATTTTTTTCGTTTTATTGCGTTTATGTTCCTGCCTTGAATTTAACGAAGCATGTAACAAGCAGTATCTAAAATATGTTCTTCTGGGTTAGCACATTCTTTCACCGACCCCTTCAATTATCCATGGCAGAAGATGGAGTGTCCAAGTGGACCGAAACTGACAGTCTTTTTAATAAAGTTTATGCAGCAGCTGATCGTGGTGCTTAAATGTAGTGAATGTCGTTGGCTGACGAAAATGTTTTCATCATCACCACCAGAAGAAGCAGCCAATTGACAGCCACTACTGAACAATGATGGTAATCCGAGTTTTGATAATCATCACCATTGGCTGGTTGCAGCAGAAACGTCTGCATCAGTTGTATGTATTCGACGCAAAGTGATGGTTCTATGCATACGCACACCTTTTCTGACGGTGCACTGGCGTACATATTTATGTATTGTGTATGATTAGAGAAGAGAGGGTACCAGATTGTAGTAGGCGCCCGTGCTCAGCACTGAGACAATGAAGGTGTAGCAGTTAAATTCTAGATATTTAAATGTGTTTTCGGGTTCCTGGGTTTTATTTCTGGGGTAGTTTTTGTTATGGAGGAATATACTGTTGAAGTGGGTAATTTAATTTTGTTTCTTGTGGCTATGTGTGTTCATCATACAAGGGTGTAATTGTTAACATAATATTTGAGGCCTGGTATATTTGGTTATTTAAGGTTACATAGTTATCAAGAGTTTCGATAGGAGGGCCTTTTCATTTCTTGGAGGTAGTTTTCCGCAGAATTCTGTGGTTCATGTACAGTTGCAATTTGTCTGTGGTTAGCCTCTACCAGGTTGGTTTCACTTTTACCTGTAGGTTCTTACGTCACGTATACACGTTTGGCATACGTCTTTAAACATTAAGGAACATTTTTAGTTCGATAATGTCTGATATTTGGGACCCTTTGTTAAATTTATAACTGTAGTACGTTGTGTTGTTTTGATGTCTTGGTTTGAAAGGCGTGGAAGTTGCATTTTAGATGTCCATTGTTTTTACATATGACGACAGGAATGTGTTTTGTTACTGTGTTTCAGGTTTATTTTGCGTTTATGTTTTATGCGCTTATACATTTCTGGAAAAAATGGAAGTATTGGCATACGTGCTGCGTTGGTACTTCGTAGGATATTACCTTAAGGTATTTTTTAACTAATACAAAATACTATAATTTTATATGTTTGTTTTTGTCTAGTTTTCAAATATTGGCATTGTGTTATTGTTCTTTGGTACACGGGGCCTGAGGAAGTCCGTAATGTGCCGCCGAAACTAATTGCGTGAGAAAATAAAGACATTACCAAGACACAGTTGTGGTGGTACTGTTTCTCATATGCACGTACGTGTGTTTTACAGTGTTTGTCTTTTAGAGAGCGGCAGAAATATGAGAACAGAGAGCTAATGCGAAGTTCCTGAAGAGCTCCTGCTTCAGGCATTATACTGAGAGCGCATCCCAAGCGCGTGTGCCGAGCGCGAGGTCACGCAAGTGTAATCACACTGAGCAAGCCTTCGACGCCAGTCGAGAGGCGTGCATATTTATGGCTCGGAGCAACTGCGTTAGGCGCCGCCAGAGAGCAGATAAAGCGCCCGAGTCGCCAGCCAGAGAAATGGAAACATGAATAAGTTAGCGCCAGCTGTCTCTCGCGTGATGAGCGACCCACCGGGTGACGCCACGTGAGGCGTCTCGAGCAGCGCGTGGAACAGACGCCGCGGGCGGGAATGCGCCGGAGGCGTCGGGCCGCGATACGGCAAGGAACTGTCACCGTACTGAGCGAGTCTGCCTCATAAAGCTCTAACGCCGTTGTGTTCTAGATTCAAAGATGATCAAGTTACAAGCGTCCCGAAAAGTGTACGAAAGGCAGGCACCAAATGTGATGCCACAACCACAATAGGTGGCTATATCATGTTTTTACTTACAGAAC
The DNA here is from genome assembly GCF_023864345.2 of Schistocerca serialis cubense. NCBI lineage: Eukaryota > Metazoa > Arthropoda > Insecta > Orthoptera > Acrididae > Schistocerca > Schistocerca serialis. Next base: position 144,121,232 of record NC_064643.1, read on the forward strand.
CATTTACTAAGTTCAAAAATGGTTCAAATGGCTCTGAGCACTATGGGACTCAACTGCTGTGGTCATCAGTCTCCTAGAACTTAGAACTACTTAAACCTAACTAACCTAAGGACATCACACACATCCATGCCCCAGGCAGGATTCGAACCTGCGACCGTAGCAGTCGCACGGTTCCGGACTGCGCGCCTAGGACCGCGAGACCACCGCGGCCGGCATTTACTAAGTGTCGTGTACACTACTGGCCATTAAAATTGCTACACCACGAAGATAACGTGCTACAGATGCCTAATTTAACCGACAGGAAGAAGATGCTGTGATATGCAAATGATTAGCTTTTCAGAGCATTCACACAAGGTTGGCACCGGTGGCGACACCTACAACGTGCTGACATGAGGAAAGTTTCCAACCGATTTCTCATACACAAACAGAAGTTGACCGGCTTTCCCTGGTGAAACATTGTTGTGATGCCTCGTGTAAGGGACCGAGCGAGGTGGCGCAGTGGTTAGACACTGGACTCGCATTCGGGAGGACGACGGTTCAATCCCGCGTCCGGCCATCCAGATTTAGGTTTTCCGTGATTTCCCTAAATCACTCCAGGCCGGTATGGTTCCTCTGAAAGGGCACGGCCGTCTTCCTTACTCATCCTTCCCTAATCCGATGAGACCGATGACCTCGCTGTCTGGTCTCCTTCCCCAAAACAACCCAACCCAACCCTCGTGTAAGGAGGAGAAATGCGTACCATCACGTTTCCGACTTTGATAAAGGTCGGATTGTAGCCTATCGCGATCGCGTTGGTCGAGATCCAGTGACTGTTAGCAGAACATGGAATCGGTGGGTTCAGGAGGGTAATACGGAACGCCGTACTGGATCCCAACGGCCTCGTATCACTAGCAATCGAGATGACAGGCATCTTATCAGCATGGCTGGAACGGATCGTGCAGCCACGTCTAGATCCCGCAGTCAGCAGATGGCGACGTTTGCAAAACAACAACCATCTGCACGAACAGTTCGACGTTTGCAGAAGCATAGACTATCAGCTCGGAGACCATGGCTGCGGTTACCCTTGACGCTGCATCACAGACAGGAGCGCCTGCAGTGGTGTACTCAATGACGAACCTGGGTGCACGAACGGCAAAACGTCATTTTTTCGGATGAATTCAGGTTCTGTTTACAGCATCATGATGGTCGCATCCGTGTTTGGCGAGATCGCGGTGAACGCACATTGGAAGCGTGTATTCGTCATCGCCATACTGGCGCATCACCCGGCGTGATGGTATGGGGTGACATTGGTTACACGTCTCGGTCACCTCTTGTTCGCACTGACGACGGTTTGAACAGTGGACGCTACATTTCACATGTGTTACGACCCGTGGCTCTACCCTTAATTCGATCCCTGGTAACCCTACATTTCAGCGGGATAATGCACGATCGCATGTTGCAGGTCCTGTACGGGCCTTTCTGGATACAGAAAATGTTCGACTGCTGCCCTGGCCAGCACATTCTCCAGACCTCTCACCGATTGAAAACGTCTGGTCAATGGTGGCCGAGCAACTGACTCGTCACAATACGCCAGTCACTACTCTTGATGAACTGTGGTATCGTGTTGAAGCTGCATGGGCAGCTGTACCTGTACGCGCCATCCAAGCTCTGTTAAGACTCAATGCCCAGGCGTATCAAGGCTGTTATTACGGCCAGAGGTGGTTGTTCTGGGTACTGATTTATCAGGATCTATACACCCAAATTGCGTGAAAATGTAATCACATATCAGTTCTGGTATAATATATTTGTCCAATGAATACCCGTTTATCATCTGCATTTCTTCTTGGTCTTGCAATTTTAATGGCCAGTAGTGTATAAACAAAGAGAAGGTAGGGTGGTAAAGTTAAGCGACTGTAGGAAGATACAAGACGACTTAGACCAAATTTCCAGTTGGTGTGATGAATGGCAGTTAGCCCTAAATGTGGAAAATGTAATGTAATGCGGATGAGTCCGAAGAACAAACTGGTAATGCACGGATACAGTATTACTAGTGTCCTGCTTGACACAGTCAAGTCATTTAAATGTCTGCGCGTAACGTTGCAAAGCCATGTGAGGTGGAACAAGCATGTGAGAAGTGTAGTAGGGAAGACAAATTTTCGACTTCTGTTTATTTGGAGAATTTTAGAAAAGAGTGATTCACCTGTTAAGGATACTGCATATATGACGCTTATGCGACCTATTCTTGAGTTCTGCTCGATTGCTTGGGATCCGAACAACGTCGGTTTGAAAGAAGGCGTCGAAGCAATTCAGAGGAGGGTTCTAGATTTGTTGCCGGTAGGTTCGAACAACAGGCAAGTGAACTCAGATGTTTCCCCTAGAGGGAAGGCGACGTCCTTTTTTTTTTTTTTTTTCGAGAAACACTGTTGAGAAAATGTAAAGGACCGGCATTTAAAACTGAGTGCCGAACGGTTGTATTGCCGCCAACATAAATCGCACACAAAGACCACGAACATAAGATACGCGAAACTAGAGCTCATATGTAGGCGTCCAGACAGTCGTTTTTCCCTCTCTCTATTTGCGAGTGGAACAGAAGGGGAAATGTTTGTATGAATTCCTAAGGGACCAAACTGCTGACGCCGTCGGTCCCTGTGCTTACACACTACTTAAACTAATTTGTGCTAAGAACACACACACACACACACACACACACACACACACACACATAGACCCATGCCCGAGGGAGGACTCGAACCTCCGGCGGGAGGGGCCGCGCAGGCCGTGACAAGGCGCCTCTAACCGCGAGGCCACTCCACGCAGCGGAACAGGAAGGGGAATGACAAATAGTGGTACAAAGTACCCTCTACCACGCACCATACGGTGGCTTGCGGAGTATATATGTAGATTTAGATGTGAACTAAGTATTAACAATTTAAAGACCGGCGTCATGGAACTAAAAGGAAAAAAAAAATATTGTCAGCTGAAAGTATTGGTCAAAGCTAGAAGAAAGTTCATATAATGATTTGTCTCGAAACAAATACCTTTTGAGATACAGGCAGTTTACCTGTGAGGAGTAATAAGATCACAGGACAAAGAATTGATCACCCCTAGAGAAATCATTATAAGCATCATTTAATACCGTGCAGTTCCGACTCTGGACTTGATAACCGCCTGGATTCAGTCAGGAAGGTTATGCAGGTTAAGGCACTCACTGGAGATTTCACCGAGCAGTTCCACCACACTTGCGGGGGTGCTAATGTTGGCGTCTTACCCGCTTTTCGAACACGTTCCACAGATTTTCTATCAGGTTCAAGTCGGGATATTTTAGAGGCCAGTGGGATTTATTAGGGTAGGGGGGGGTGTTCAGTAAACCAGCCACATATTCTTCCAGCCCGATGAGCTTTGCTGTTTTTGTCTTTATGTCCCTGTGTGAGCAATGGCGTCTTTAGAGGTGAGCGACACATGATGTTCATTGCATGCAGTTCCCGTCGCAAAGTACTCTTGTTAACAGGTTGGGATGGACCTCCATTCCTTGTCTGAAGCAAGTGTCGGGTTTATAAGGGATTTTGTTCGCAAGCCGAGGAATAGGTCTCCGGGCCCTCTTATTGAGGATCTTTTTCCAAGCACAATTCTGACGTCGTGTTTCGTGCCCAAGCGTGTTACACCACTACTAGCAGGCAGGTTAAACAGTCTGCCGCGAAACACCAAGAAATACAGAAACTTTACACGCCGTGTAGCAATGGCCACAGCCAAACATTATTAATTCTTTTTTGCCCTCTGTCACGTCCTTACCCTGAACTGTGTTTCGGTACAATATCCGCTTGAAACATAAGTATCTCACTGACCGCTACTGCCTTATGCTCATGTAGAGGCAGTGCGTCTGCGCCATCTGTAAAAGCTTAACTATTCATCTGTGCGTGCGTATGATTTGCAAATGAGGCACGATTTACAAGAGATGGCATAGTGAATTACGACAATATGCACGTGTAGGCAGATGCAAATCCCTGAGCAGCGTGGAGGTGAGGCATGATGTTCACTTCAGTGTCAGTGTATGGGAATGAATTGACAGTGACATACAGGATCATACACTTTACCAAACAGATTAACAGATTCTTGGCATGAGTGGTTACTGCGCAATGAAATACCAGCGCTGTCGGAGACCTACACCCTTGCAGAAAGACAACGAGTGTGGTTCATGCAGGCCGGGGCACGACCCCATGTTCTAAGGGATCGTGCCACGGTATCTCACTACAACATTCCATGGGTGGTGGATATATTGATGAGTATGCCAAACCTCTCGACAATGTGCACACAATACAGGAAAGTCTGATCAATTTATGTGACGCAGTGAGAATGGAGCAAAGTGCACGTTAAAGAGTGCATAGTTCACTGCGAAGAAGCGATGAAGGATGTGTCCGTATCAGTGGATCTGCTTCAATACAGAGAACTGCCAAAGGTAAGAGTCTTTACAAACGCACTGTACTACATAAGTAATTTTTTATTGGTTTTAATTCTGAAAAGCTCCTTTCTGCAGAGAGTGGTAAAAACGGTTCCCGTCAGCTTGCCGAAGTTAGGCGCTTTTGGTCTTGGCTAGCACTTGGATGGGTGACAGTCCGAATCCGACGAGCGCTGTTGGCAAGATTGGTGCACTCAACCCTTGTGAGGACAATTGAGGAGCTACTTGAGAAGTAGCGGCTCCGATAACGAAAACTGACAACGGCCTGGAGAGCATATCCGAATCCTGAAGCACCTGTAGTCAGAGGATGACACCGTTGTGTCTTCTGAGGGATGTTCGGACGGAGGAGACCGTTTTTCTGCAGAGGCTGCACTTACTGCTGTCGTTAACAAAATTCAAAATGGCTCTGAGCACTATGCGACTTAACTTCTGAGGTCATCAGTCGCCTAGAACTTAGAACTACTTAAACCTAACTAACCTAAGGACATCACACACATCGATGCCCGAGGCAGGATTCGAACCTGCGACCGTAGCGGTCGCGCGGTTCCAGACTGAATCGCCTAGAACCGCTCGGCCACACCGGCCGGAAACAAAATTCAAATGAAAATATAAGTATCTGGGCAAATTTCCTTTATTTTCTGTTATGTACTGCGTTAGCTGTCTCACATCTTCAGTGAAGTCGTGTAAATTTGGGATCATTGTATGCAATTGTTCATATAATTCGTAAGGTTGGAAGTAACAGCACCTAATCCACTAGCAGGAGTGTGTATAAATCTTGAGAACTTTTTTAATATATGATTTTTAGGAATAATTTTTAACTTACTTAGGTCACAGAGAAAACCAAAATTTTTAAAATGTTTTAAATATATAAATATTGAATTCATATTGCACAATATGGAATCAATCATGATGTCAAAGAAATGGTTTCGTATAGGCTGTCGGGAGACTAGACAGGTTATTCACTGCTTATCGTTTTGGCTAACGTTTTTGTATCTAAAATATTTTGGCAGATCGTTAACTGATTTTCTCAATAAATTGACAAGTGTCAGACAAGTGTATTTATCGAACACAGTTTGTCGATAATCTACGATCCAATCATAAAATGTACGTAAATGTTAAAGAGCAATAATCCAATGGACTTGTACAGATTTCTGTGTTCTGCTTATACCACTAACACGCATTTGTTGATAACTTTACACGCGTTGAGAAAAATTTTAAACCATTTGGAATATCGTTATTTCCGCAGATTGCAAGAGACGTAAGCATGCCTCTGATGTGGTCGAACGGATTTTTTGTATTTTGTGAAAAACAATGTAATTTCAGCTTTGTTAATGTGAAAAATCAAAAGACAAAAATTCCGCAACAACAATCTTCAAATTTATTTAGATCAATCCAACCGTAAGGACCTAAAATGTGACATTTTCAGTGTATTGTAATCTTCGCTCCTCTCAAACCTTCATAAAAGACTAATATGGACAACAGATGGAATTAGGAAGGAAAGCAGACATTACATCTCGAAATCATAACGCAAATTTCTTGTATCGGAACACAAGCTGTTACTACCTTTTACTTTCTCCTCAGAGCGGATCACAAATAATAGACAAGAAAAAATAACAGAATAAGTTTCACAAAATTTGCATGTTTATTTGATACATCTGTGAACAGTTATTTGGCAAGCAGTTCCCTCGTTTAAATATTACAGTTCCGTCACATGTCCATACGGTCAAATATCAAATAGTATTGACGGCTTCAGCAAATATAAACTCTATAACTGTTCAAATGTACGAACACAGCGCTGCAATTAAATTACTTCTTTATTCCCTTGTTTGCGCAGTCAGTAATTATCCAGTTACGTGTGCTTGAATTACAGCGACCATCACTGCTAAGTGTTACTCCAAATAAGGGTGTTATTAATTCACCCACCGTTCAAACTTAGAGACCGAAGCCTTTAGAACGGTAGTATAGATAAGCGACAGTGACCAAACCAAATACACGAGTTCGGCGAAGGGGGGAAAAAAGGACGGAGAAGAACAAAGTGGCTGCGGAGTTAACATATGGTTATTCACAGAGAGAGAAAAAAAAATCTGTTGGATGTGTTCCACCAACCGTGAAATCCACAAAATAGTAGCAAAAAACCCTCGCATATGTAACAAAGGGCAGCCCGTTTCGCGGGTAATTGCATTACACGTGAGTTGGCGCCGGCAACGTAAGTGGCCGGGGATCACAGGTGTTGGCCCAGGCAGAGGGGGTCCGTGGCTCTCTGAAGCTAACGAGGAAAAACGTGTGCCCGGGGTCAGGCCAGCGCTGATCCGCCGGCCTCAAGCCGCACCCCCCCCCCCCCCGCCCCCCTCCCCGCGTCGCTGCTTCCCCATCCCCCTCCCCCACCCCTGAGGTCCCTACGCGCTTAGTTATTCTCGGGGCTTAAGCCAAAGGGAAGACGCAGCTCCACATATCCCTACAAACGGAGATATATCGTCCGTGTTGTAAACGTTACGTACTACGTCAGAGATCGTTGTCTTGTATTGAACCGAAAAATATAATTCTTTTTTTTTCTCCTTTATTTACTCATGATACTGGTGGTTGATCTCTGTGACTGTCGATTCTGTTACTTGAGGAAATACTGCAACCATCCACGTTTTTAAGCTTCACTGATGCTAAGATACGTTTACCCTCATTCCGCGTACAACGGTTATTTCTTCATCATTTTGGACTAGATCAACATCAATATCCTGGCTTTGAGACAATCCAGTATTATAAACTAAGATGGTATCTGTTCTTTCGGACAGATACCATCCGAAAGAACAGACACCATCGGTGACCATGCAGCTCGTTAGAATGAAATTACAATGAAATGAACACCCTTAGCTGCTTGCAGGCGTTGACATACGTCAACGGGGACACATGAAAATGTGTGCCCCGACCGGGACTCGAACCTGGGATCTCCTGCTTACATGGCAGACGCTCTATACATCTGAGCCACCGAGGACAGAGAGGAGAGCACGACTGCAGGGATTTATCTCTGGAACGCCTCCCGCGAAACCCACATTCTCAACGTATTGTTCCGCACTACATTCGTAGTGCCCCTTCTTCTGTGCGAATGCACTAACAGTGCCTGAACTCTCACGGGAATCGGCAACGCGCCGCGAGTAATGAGTATAATGGGCAGGAGCGCTACGAATGTAGTGGGATACAATACGTTGAGAATGTGGGTTTCGCGGGAGGGGGGCCAGGGATAAATCCCTGCAGTCGCGCTATCTTCTGTGACCTCACTGGGTCAGATGGACAGCCGGCAAGGTAGCTCAGCTTGTTCGGTCAGAGAGCTGGTTGGCGTCTGTAATAAAAAACTGAGTGGAAGGATCAACAAACGAACTTTAATGGATGTCATGTGAATTCCGCAACGACCAAACACAACGAACAAAATGAAAAAAAAAAGATGGATAGAGCGTCTGCCATGTAAGCAGGAGATCCTGGGTTCGAGTCGCGGTTGGGGCACACATTTTCATCTATCCCCGTTGATGTATGTCAACACCTATAAGCAGCCGGCCGCGGTTGTCTAGCGGTTCTGGCGCTGCAGTCCGGAACCGCGGGACTGCTACGGTCGCAGGTTCGAATCCTGCCTCGGGCATGGGTGTGTGTGATGTCCTTAGGTTAGTTAGGTTTAAGTAGTTCTAAGTTCTAGGGGACTTATGACCTAAGATGTTGAGTCCCATAGTGCTCAGAGCCATTTTTGAACCTATAAGCAGCTAAGGGTGTTCATTTCATTGTAAATCCAGTATTATATGTAAAATATGCCACTTACTTTTGTAACACCCATGGAAATTCAGTTATCATTCTGTTAATGTCATCTGCTCCAGTAGTTATATAACCATTCAACATTTGCCCTAAAATATTCTAATAGTTATCATTTATCCAGTATGTTGGTGACTATTTATGCTCCACCACTAGTTCGTGGGTGATTTCTCGGAAAACCGCACAAAGAGGTTTTTGTGCTTTTTTCGTAGTCATCGACGGACCAAATCCCAACGGAGGATTCCAAGGCGCCTACGCACAGCAAATGACTGAAATTTTTGCAGCATATTACTAAGATCCCAATCTCCAACAGTATCGAAAATTTTCTTCATATCCTTATCCGTTTCCGAGATACAGAGGTTCAAAATTACTCACTTTTTACACGTAAAAATCCGGTGTGAGGATAAAACGTAGTTTATTAAGTGAAGTAGCAAAGAAAAATATGCCGTAAAGTGTCTCCGTTTTGATCTCGGTACCGCATGTTGTTGTAACGGACTGAGGTTTTGCTTTGACTGAATTTAACTTAAGTAAATTATCTACATTATACTCGCCAATACATTTTCTTTATACGAGCTACGTGCCCAGCGGAAAAGTGCTCCTATCGCGGCACATAAAACGGGATACTTTCCTGTATATTTTAGAAGATTGACTGATAACTGGAGTACCAGCTGCCTCATTCTATCTTCCTCAGCACCTTTAAAAATTTTCCCAGATATTTTGGCTTGCAGACATAGTCGCGCATTTTTATGCTGAGAGTGAAGAAGACAGTGGCAGCGGCAAAGAGACGGTAAAGCAATAAATACTGGAAGATACTAAGCAGTGGTTATGTTATGCACTGAAGTGTCAAAGAAAATGGTACAGGCATGCGTATTCAAATACAGATATCTGTAAACAGGTATAATACGGCTCTGCGGTCGGCAACGCTACACAACAAGTATCTGGTGCAGTTGTTAGATCGGTTACTGCTGCTACAATGGCAGGTTACCAAGAGGAGTTCGAACGTGGTGTTATAGTTGGCGCACGAGCGATGAGACACAGCATCGCAGAGGTAGCGATGAAATGGGGATTTTCCCGTACGACCATTTCACGAGTGCACCGTGAATATGAGGAATCCGGTAAAATATCAAATCTCCGACGTCGCTGCGGCCGGAAACTGATCCTGGAGGAGGAGGAGGAGGATATTAGTGTTTAACGTCCCGTCGACAACGAGGTCATTAGAGACGGAGCGCAAGCTCGGGTTAGGGAAGGATCGGGAAGGAAATCGGTCGTGCCCTTTCAAAGGAACCATCCCGGCATTTGCCTGAAGCGATTTAGGGAAATCACGGAAAATCTAAATCAGGATGGCCGGAGACGGGATTGAACCGTCGTCCTCCCGAATGCGAGTCCAGTGTGCTAACCACTGCGCCACCTCGCTCGGTAAACCGATCCTGCAAGAATGGGACCAACGACGACTGAAGAGTATCGTTCATCGCGACAAAAGTGTAAGCCTTCCACAAATTGCTGCAGATTTCAATGCTGGGCCATCAACAAGTGTCATCGTGCGAATCATTCAACGAAACGTCATCGATATGGGCTTTCGGAGCAGAAGGCCCAGTTGTGTACCCTTGAAAATTGCGCGACAGGAAGCTTTACTCCTCGCCTGGGCCCGTCAACACCGACATTGGACTGTTGATGACTGGAAACATGTTTCAAATTGTATCGAACGAATGGACGTGTACGGGTATGGAGACAACTTCATGAATCCATGGACCCTGCATGTCAGCAGCTGACTCTTCAAGCTGATGGAAGCTCTGTAATGGTATGGGGCGTGTGCAGTTTAAGTGATATGAGATCCCTTGTACGTCTAAATGCGGCTGACAGGTGACACGTACGTAAGCATCCTGTCTGATCATCATTCATGTCCACTGTGCCTTCCGACTGACTTGGGCATTCCAACAGAACAATGCAACACCTCACACGTCCATAATTGCTACAGGATAACTCCAGAAACACTGTTCTGAGTTTAAACACTTTAGCTGGACACCAAACTCCCCAGACATGAACATGATTAACATCATTGTGTACATCGGGGATGCGTTGCACGTTGCACGTTCTGTTCAGAAGAGATCTCTACCCCCCCCCCCCCCCGTCCAACGTCCCCTTACAGATTTATGGAAACCATGCAGGATTCATGGTGTCAGTTCCCTCCCGCACAACTTGAGACTTGAGACATTAGTCGAGTCCATACCACGTCGTGTTGAGGCGCTTCTGCCGTGGGTCCTACACGATATTAGGCAGGTGTACCAGTTTCTTTGGCTCGTCAATGTAGAAAGAGTGAAGGAGCCAACGGCACTGTGAGCTAAAGAGAGGAACACTGTGGCAGTGGAATACAGTTTACAGTGACAGAATAATGATAGGAAAAGAGAGAAGGAGACGATGGCAGTGGAAGAGGAATAAAGAGAAGAGGAAATAGGAAATGAGTGACAGGCAGCGATAGTGACAGACAGAGTCTGTGACAGTGACAAAGAGGAAGAAAGAGATAGTGACAGCGACAAGAGACAGCAGCAGCACAAACCAAGGAATGAGATATTACCAGTAAGAGAGAGCAAGAGGGAGATAGTGACATTGAGAGGAAACTGTAGTAGTAGGACAGAACGAAGAGGCCTGTGGATGTGACACAGGGCATAGTGACAAGAGGTAAGGACAATGAGTTGGGCTGAATGATTGTGTGAGAAAGGACAACTGGTAGTGGATGGGTACGAGCGACTTAATGGTGACGGACTAGTGGGTTGACTTAGTTACAATTACGGTAGCTTGTGGGAATTTAAGGTGAGTTAAGAAAAAGTGCGAATATGTTCGCATGCCAGAGGTATAGGGAGAAAATTTAAATCTGCTGAGAAAGATGGAATGAGGCAGCTAATAACCCACCTTTCAGTCAGAGTCGTTTAAAATAAACAAGAACTTATTCGCATTTTTTGTGCTTCCATAGGAGCATTTTTCCGCTAGTCTTTCTTTACCCGTCCAATATACATTTGCCGACAGTACAATGCGGAGCTAAACTTTGTTTTCAAACGGACGGAACCGAAGACGTCCGACGAAGCTTGAATGACCACGCAGCTCGGCACTGTACACTTACGTTAATATTCATAGTACGTCATACTCATCGTCTGCTGAAACGGATGGTCAACGTGCAAACATTCGTGATGGAAGACTACCATCAGACGGCAAAGATTCAACAAATAACGTAGATCAATTCTGTCGTGAAGAAAAACGAAAATGTTTCCTAATACCTTTAGCGAGATCTGTGGAGGGAGCAGTAGCAACACCAGGAAGTAATGTCGTAATTTGAACAGTGCCAGTGAAGATCCAGGCATAAAATTCGCACGATAATGAAACATTTCATGGAAAATTTGAAAGGAAATCGGATTTCGTTTCAAAAAAATATGTAATCAGAAGAACGTTACTGGTGAGGAGAACATACTTGCATTGTGTGTTCAGTTTTATTGTCCTATTTTCATTTCCTTTGTTTTTCTGTAGAAGAATGTGTTAACTAACAGCGAGTATAGTTTTATCTGCTACATGCGCACCTTATCAGATCGTAAAACATGAATTATATTTTATTTTATTTTCCTTGTTTTTTCTGCTACATTCCCGTCGCAGTGGTTAGATTGAAAAACAAGTTTTATTTTTGCTCTATTTTGTATAGGAGAGTGTAGTAACAGCGAATGTAGTTCTATGCTTAAGTGATGTACACAAAAAAGTGAACAGTTTAGGACCCGTGTTCATTTGGACTGAGCGCTATTATAACGCTCCTGTGTCATTCGAAACAAACAATAACGAGGCACGTCAACAATTCGCAACGTCCACAGCGAAAACTGCGGTTGTGAAATGGACAAGTTCTATCTACATTCATGCTTCTGAATCGTTAGAGAGCCAATCAGAGTGCCGCACGCAGTCATGTCAATGTGCATCATTGTTTTTGTTGTGGCGTAACAAGACAGCTACGCCACACTGAAGTAGCCGAAAGGCACGCGTTAATCTCACGTAGGCTAGAGAGAGGTCTGAAACAGGATACGTAATGAATGGTAGCAAGAAAAGTACGTAGCTGCTATAATACTTAACTTTTAATCCCTCATTTGTATACAGCATTCCTTGATGATACAAGTGAGACTCTATCTTAAAATGGTTAATGGCGCCTTGCTAGGTCGTAGCCATTGACTTAACTGAAGGCTATTCTAACTGTCTCTCGGCAAATGAGAGAAAGGCTTCGTCAGTGTAGTCGCTAGCAAAGTCGTCGTACAACTGGGGCGAGTGCTATCCCGTATCTCGAGACCTGCCTTGTGGTGGCGCTCGGTCTGCGATCACACAGTGGCGACACGCGGGTCCGACATGTACTAAATGGACCGCGGCCGATTTAAAGCTACCACCTAGCAAGTGTGGTGTCTGACGGTGACACCACAGTTTTATGTTACGTTATTTTTTAATTCTGGCACATTATTGTATAAACATAAGTGTGATTCATTGCTGAAAACGGTAAATATTAAATAAATAGGCAGTGATTGTCGATCGGCGTCGTACATTGAACAAAAGTAACGAAGTAAATATTATATATTTAGAACTTTTTTGATTGTGAAGAAAAAAACAGTGTTCGTCGCTATTTAATTAGAATAAGGCTAGAAATAATTTACACACATATACCGACATAGTGTAAGTAAAAGAAGTGCGATCCGTTACACGAAGTATAGTGTAAGTGAAGGACAATCGATCGCAAAAGAAAAAAATCAAAATTGCCGAAAAAATTGACACTTCAACCTTCATACTAATGTGTGGTTTGGTGCGCCATCATATTGGCTGACTTGTACGAGAAACTGAGAATACTAATAATAATAAATAAATAATAAATACACTTTTATTTTAAAACAGGATGATACAATTTTATATGTCAGACAGACACTAGAAGTGCTTTAAAACAGCTTAGAATTTTCTATATTTTAGTTTTGTAATCGAATGTATGATTACCACATACAGAAGTAAAGGTTAAAGCATTACAGCACTTTCCTACGTTATGAATATTTCACTTTATAATTCGTCGTTTTTATAAATTAGTTCTTCGGCAGGTTCGATTCGCCCTGCTGTCTTTTCCTTTACACATTTATTTCTTATTACGCATGTATAGTGAAAGACGTATGATAATTCTGGTAAAGGTATACCTTTAGGGCGCTACGCTTAGCGACACCCTACGCTCACAAATTGTGATTCAAAACTCGTATTTTTGTTAGTTTTATCACTTTACACGCGGCATGGGGATGCCAAAATCTTATACTATTACTTTGTGGAGTAAAAATGTGGAATACGACACAAATCGTCTGTTACGGAAATAAGACGGCTAAGCTCAGGGGCAAGCGGGGAGGGTTTGTCGGTCATGCTCGCAACCCACTGATGCTTCCACCTCGTACAGACCTGTAGCTATGGTACACGCGTTAACAACAAGGATTCGCAGTCAGTGGTTCGCCTTCCCCGTAACATTTACTGTGTATTATTCCCAATTTAAATTGTTCGTAGTTGTAATTCCTACGAATGTAGTTAAATTTACGGCGATCAGATTTGATTGATTTGTCGTGACAGATGTATCTAAACCATTTTGCAATTTGTTTTGATTTTCCAATGACTTTACTGGATGATAAACGACAGCGTCATCTGCAAACAACCAATGACGGCTGCTCAGATTGTCTCCTAATGTTTTACTAAACATTACTAGTGTTCACTTATTTATTCACAATGTTTTCAAGCCGTTGTTCCTTTGCACCAGCCTTGGCTGTTGCTCATTCCGCAGCGTGTGGAATCATAGCCGACAACTGTCGAGTCAGCTCAGCGTTTACAAGCCCAGGAGAAGATGTCAGCGGCCCAGGCGCTCCAGCGGACTGCCTGTTGGCAGACAAGGCAGTTGCCCAGCGGGAAGAGGTTTCACACTGGCCGCTGGAGTTCTCCAGTCCCATTCCGCATCCTACGACGACCCATTCGCGTTGTACGCCGTGTCAGTAGTCGTGTGGTCGGTTTGATCTCCTCTCTCGGCTGGTGTCGCCACGTGAAGGCACCTGAGTGTTGAACAGGAACGTGGACCCTAAGACGCCCTGTTGCTGACTTCCCTATTGAAGTCCAGGACTGGCAGCAGTCTGCGATGTGGTGTTGTCCGAAGACGGTCAGTTCGTCCATCAACAGATGGTAGGTGGCAAAGTACATGAAGTTGATCAGTTGAAAGATATTATCTTGAGATCGTCTTTGGCTAGTTCGTAGACTGTGCTGGAGCATATAGCACACAGATTCACTACACTTAGCTGTTACACTACAGACAGCTGTTACTATGATTGCCAACTATCCCAATGATTAACTCAAAACGAGAACTGGGGAGTATTTAAAGGGAGATAGCGTGAGACTGTGACCCAAGACTCGGTTCGTAATGACCGAATCTGTTCTCCTTATTGTGTTATATCACTTAACATACTGTTAATTGGTGTATCGGTCCCTCACTATGTGGTCTGATGAAAGAGATAGTCTCTTGCAATGTGTCTCACAAGTTAACGATCATACTTGTCTCGCTCGCTTTGCTTTTCTAGCGCAGCCTACTTTCTGCTAAATGTGTGTCCTCACTCGGCAGACACTGTCGTCGACGTGACCAGATTGCGACATACTGGCTCGTTTCCAGCTTCCTCCTCTGTCTCTGACAAGACTTGAATTTGCCTGTGCATTGTGGGTGAGTTTTAATAAAATTTTCTGATTTCCAGCCTTTACTATTCAGTGCCGCAACAGTTCATAGGGAGTGAAAAACAATGGTCGAGCAGCTCACCATAAGTCACACATTTCTGCAGTCAGTGCTAACCAGCGCCGGAAGAGGTGGAAAGAGTGACGCCACTGGACAGTGGATGACTGGAAACGAGGGAGCTGGAGTGATGAATCACTCTATATGCCTTGGCGATCCCATGTAAGGATTTGGTTTTGGCGAATTCCTGGTGAACTTTCTGCTGCGATCATGTGTAATCACGACACTATGGAGGTGGTGATATTATGGTATGGCGATGTTTTTCGTGGTTTGGGTGTGACACCAATATTGCGCTTTAGGAATACTAAATACGGAGGAATATAAACAGATTTTACAGCCTTGTATACTGCGTACAATAGAGGTACAGTCGGGGACGATGAGTAATGGCATCAGAATGACAGTACATCCCGTCATAAAGTCGCTTGTGGATAGTGGCATTCCCAAAATTGACTGGCCTGCGTGTAGTTCCGATCTGAGCCCAACTGGGATTACTTAGCTTCAGACTCCACCATTCAATATCACTACACTTTTTGCTTACTGCTCTTGAGGAAGAATGGCCTGCTGTTGCTCTACAGACTGCCAGACATCTCATTGGATTGGAAGTGGTTCCAGCAGGTTACAAACCGTCATAAAGGCGATAAAGACGAATAGTGAACACGACCCAAATAAATGACCACTAACAGGATGCTCTTGATCAGATATTGTATTACAATCCGACACCACAGTTTTTTGCTCAGACACGCATCGTACTACACTGAAAAGCAAAAGAAACTGGAACACCCGCCTAATATCGTGTAGGGCTACCGCGAGCACGTAGAAGTGCCGCAGCATGACGTGGTATTAACTCGACTAATGTCTGGAGTAATGCTGGAGGGAACTGACACAATGAATCCTTCAGGGCTGTCCATAAATCCGTAAGAGTGCGAAGCATGGAAGCCTTCTGAAAAGCACGTTGCAAGACATCTCAGATATGCTCAATAATGTTCATGCGTGGGGAGATGGTTTAAACTCAGTATAGTGTTACTGGAACCACTCTGTAACAATTCTGGACATATCTGATGTCGCATTGTCCTGCTGGACTTGCCGAAGACTGTCAGAATGCACAATGGACATAAATGGATGCAGGTGATAGCCAGGATGCTTTTGTATTGTCACCTATCAGAGTCATATATACATGTCCCGTATCACTCCAACTGCACACGCTCCACACCATTACAGGCCTCCACAAGTCTGAATGTTCCTCTGCTGACAAAATGGTTCAAATGGCTCTGAGCACTATGGGACTTAACTTCTAAGGTCATCAGTCTCCTAGAACGTAGACCTACTTAAACCCAACTAACCTAAGGACATCACACACAGCCATGCCCGAGGCAGGATTAGAACCTGCGACCGTAGCGGTCGCGCGGTTCCAGACTGTAGCGCCTAGAACCGCTCGGCCACTTTGGCCGGCCTCTGCTGACATGCAGGGTCAATGGATTCATGAGGTTGTCTCCATACCAGTATACGTCCATCTGCCCGATACAATTTGGAACGAGACGCGTCCGATCAGGCAACATGTTTCCAGTCATCAACAGTCCAATGTCTGTGTTGATGGGCCCAGACGAGGCGTAAAGCTTTGTGTCGTGCAGTCATCAAGGGTACACGAGTGGTCCTTCGGCTACGAAAGCCCATATCGATGATGTTTCGTTGAATGGTTTCGCACGCTGACGTTTATTGATGGACCAGCATTGAAATCTGCAGCAATTTGCGGAAGGGTTGCGCTTCTGTTACGTTGAACGATTCTCTTCAGTCGACGTTGTGCCCGTTGTTAGAGGATCTTTTTCCGGCCGCAGCCATGTCGGAGATTTGATGTTTTAACAGGTTCCTGATATTCACGGTACATTCATGAAATTGTCCTACGGAAAAATCTCCACTTCATCGCTACCTCGGAGATTCTGCGTCCCATCACTCGTGCACCGCCCGTAACACCACCTTCAAACTTGATAACTCGCCATCGTAGGGGCAGTAACCGATCTAATAAATGCGCCCGACACTTGTTGTTTTATATAGGCGCTGCCGACCGCAGCGCTGTATTCTGCTTGCATAAGCATACTGCGGCGTCGCGGTTCTTTCCGTCCCTTTACGACGAACCTGCACCTACCTGTGAACACTGCCTCAGCAGATCAGCAGTAGGAAAGCCGAGTGAAACCTACTGTACTTCGACGTGAACCAGGCTGCAATTAAAGTCACTAATCTACGTTTCGGGAGAAACACGAAACGAAAGATTGGAAATTTTGTCCTGAATTAATATATTCTGAAACTTAGGTGAACAAGTATCACTGCCAAGCCCGTGCTAGTCTTAACACAGTCACTCACAATCCCTTTCACTCACGTTAGCAAGTTTATGGTGTTGCATTTTCCGAACACGTAATAGCTACAAAAATACTGATTGTTTTTGATTGAGAATGCTCGCCAAATATTAAGTCTGTCAGTATCACAGTTTTTAGCCACTGACCTGCTCAATACGCCACGCGGAATACATGTCTTTTCTCGTCACAGAATTCACTTAAAAATTCCGAAATTTCTACAGACACATCGGAATAATTATGCCGTCACTTTCCAACACTTTTGGTGTATGAAACACTGCTAGATCCGGCAACTTATCATTTTCATCGGAACTACTACTCACACGCCCGATCTCTTTCATGGCTATGCTTGGACTCTTCTTTAGAATACTCTAAGTCTTCTCTACCGGCAGAGAAAGGCGCACGAAGAATATTTCTTTACCATTGGACAGTTTACTCAACAGCCGATAGCAAAACAACATTCTCCCACGTCAGACCGCGCTTTTCATTCATAACCAATCGCAAAATAGTAAACCTAACGACTGCACTTTGTACCGACGTAATTATCTAATATGCTGAAGTTTTGCTTATGCATAAAGTTATTTACTATTGTTATTTATACCTGAATTAACTCTCCCTTTACCATAAACTTACTTTACAAAACTATTCTACAAAAATCCCCTTTGTCCATATCCATACTTCTTCGAAATGTTCCCACACTAAATCCTACTACATAACTCGTTAAACAATTATCTTCATATTAATCTTAAACCACACTCACGCATCATTCATACTGCTAAAACACATTTATAACATTTTACATACACAAAAAGAAATAATAACACTTTATGAAAATACTAGAACAGTTTATGAAAAACATTCTATTACTTTAGTGCGCTCTAGTGGGCACAATCGAAATTAAATCAGTCCCCTATCCAATACTGTCCTCTACCGGCTGATACATAAACTACGTGCGCATCCAGTCTCGCGTCACCATCTGTCACTATCCAGTTCTGAAACACATCTCCCACTTAACCGCCTCCAAGGCAGGATAGTTATATGGCGCTACACCTCAATACCTATAACAGCTTCTTTGGCGCTTCATTGTAGTATGCAGAGAGTATTTATCAAGAATTCCTTTCTGTTAAAATACGACTTTTTTCAGCCAGAATCCCGTGTCCTCGGGCTTCCGCGGCGTGTGTCTTGCAGACACGCCGTGCAACCGCGCCGCCCCCGGTGACCGCACTCGTCGCTCCTTACTCGGCCTCCGCTGACACGCGTCCACCCGCCGACACCTCGCGACCTAACAGCGGCGCCGTAACTCAATTTCCGGGGGCGGCGTCGCCGAGTCTGTTTCCGCGGCCGCTTCATTTCGCCGCTGCTCTTCATATCTGGCGCTTACCTCGAGTCGCTGATACAATTTCCCGCGGCGTCGCCGTCGCCGCCGCCGCCGCTGGCCGCCTCGCAGACAGACACACCGCCCCAGATTCCAATAACGCGACGCTGGACACACAGCCCCCAACCCGGCTGTCCCGCCTCCGGCAATAAAACCTTCATTCGTCTCCCGCGTCCCCAGTAATGGCCGTGATAATTGAATTGGACCGCTTTATAAATGTGCCTCACAGTAGCGTCCTTGTTTCAGACTTCTTTCTCTGTCTCGGCCGTCGCCTGTAGGAGGACCAGTATTGGACACACGACAACAAGACGCAGACCCATTAGTTGTCCGACGTCGTATGTAGAGAACAGTGAAAATAGATGTCTGGCTGGGCGAAACCGTTCCAGCCATATTACATTGAACCGCCACAGAAGCTGGTATAGGCATGCGTATTCAAATACAGAGATATGTAAATAGGCAGAATACGGCGCTGCGGTCGGTAGCGACTATATAAGACATGTGTCTGGCGCAATTGTTAGATCGGTTACTGCTGCTACAATAGCAGTTTATCAAGATTTAAGTGGGTTTGAACGCGATGTTATAGTAGGCACACGAGCGGTGGGACACAGCATCTCCGAGGTAGCTATGAAGTGATGATTTTCCCGTACGACCATGTCACGAGTGTATCGTGAATATCAGGAATCCGGTAAAGCATCAAAACTCCGACATCGTTGTGGCCGGAAGAAGATATTGCAAGAACGGAACCAACAATAAGTGAAGAGAGTCTTTCAACGTGATAGAAGTGCAACCCTTCCGCAAATTGCTGCAGATTTCATTGCTTGGCCATCAACAACTGTCAGCGTGCGAACCAATGAACGGAACATTGTCAGTATGGGCTTTCGGAGCCGAATGCAAACCCGTGTACCGTTGATGACTGCACGACACAAAGCCTTACGCCGCACCTGGTCCCGTCAGCACCGACATTTGGCTGTAGGTGACTCGAATCATATTGCCTCGTTGAATGAGTCTCGTTTCAAATTGTATCGAGCGGATGGACGTGTACGGGTATGGAGACAACCTCATGAATCCACGGACCCTGTATGTGAGCAGGAGACTGTTCAAGCTGTTGGAGGCTCTGTAATGGTGTGGGACGTGTGCAGTTGGAGTGACATGGGACCCTGGATACGTCTAGATACGTCTCTGACAGGTGACACGTACATAAGCATCCTGTCTGATCACGTGCATCCATTCATGTCCGTGGTGCATTCCGACGGACTTGGACAATTCGACATCCCATCAATGCGACATCCCACACGTCCAAAGTTGCTACAG
Source organism: Schistocerca serialis cubense (assembly GCF_023864345.2). NCBI lineage: Eukaryota > Metazoa > Arthropoda > Insecta > Orthoptera > Acrididae > Schistocerca > Schistocerca serialis. The sequence goes on from NC_064643.1 coordinate 144,141,280, forward strand.
AGTGGCTCCAGGAACACTCTTCTGAGTTTAAACACTTCCAAATGGCTCTGAGCACTATGGGACTCAACCTCTGTGGTCATAAGTCCCCTAGAACTTAGAACTACTTAAACCTAACTAAGGACATCACACACATCCATGCCCGAGGCAGGATTCGAACCTGCGACCGTAGCGGCCATGCGGTTAAACACTTCCGCTGGCCACCAAACGCCCCAGATATGAACATTGTTTAGCATATCGGGGATGCCTTGCAACGCGCTGTTCAGAAGAGATCTGCACCCCTCGTACTCTCACGGATTTATGGACAGCGCTGGAGGATTCATTGTGTCAGTTCCTTCCAGCACTACTTCAGACATTCGTCGAGTCCATGCCACGTCGTGTTGCGGCACTTCCGCATGCTCATGGGGGCCCTACACAGTTTTAGGCGGGTATACTAGTTTCTTTGGCTCTTCAATGTATATTCTATCACTGATCCTTACGCATAGGTCTGTTGGCTCAAATGGCTCTGAGCACTATGGGACTTAACAGATGAGGTCATCAGTCCCCTAGAACTTACAACTGCTTCAACCTAACTAACCTAAGGACATCACACACATCCATGCCCAAGGCAGGATTCGAACCTGCGACCGTAGCGGTCGCGTGGTTCCAGACTGTAGCGCCTAGGTCTCTTGTTCAGAAGGTCAATTTCTTGGTAACTGAAGTTATTTTCAGTGGTACTGATGACTGAGATACAGAAAATCTGCACTTGTTATTCTAGCAAGGGGCTACACAAAGTTGTCCTCAGTTATTTTAGTCATACAGACACGATGTGTAGGGCACAGCTAGAACTTCAATATCTGTAAAAAGGAAACCGTTTTCGAAAAAAGAAAACTACTTAGAAAACATCTGGCGCTGTTGTGTGCTTTGTATGGTCGCTATTGTCCAAGACGTCCGTGGCTGGGCGAGTAAGTGCTTAGTTTCATAAACTAATTCTCGCTGCCGGTGCTGTGTTTATTTTTCATTCACACTTCTCAAGGTGGAGACGGCCAGGCGGCGTGCGGTATTAAAGCAGTTCTTCCAAAATGCACTGTGCTGGACCACTCTTGTGACATTTATATTCACACACAGTTGAAGAACTTTATAAACCAACCACAAAATTGTGCCTTCAGCACCGAACAGAACAGACAGATAACCGCTAGAGAAGGCAGAATAAAAACTCAATCAATCGTCCACTATCATTGTGTGCACCAGTATTACGTGATGTGCATGGATACGCGTGGTACGCGACGAAACTGTTCGATGACCGAGAACCTTTCATGGATATAAGTTGCTTTGCAACAGACAAGTTGAAAAAGAAACACCAACTTGCAAAAACTCGACGTTCATTACATGTGCTGAATGTTGTAATTTGATTCGTGATATGCTCCATTTTTACGGCATTCACTGAACTTGCCACGAACGTAAATAGCTATACTTATTTGATTGAAAGTTCTTGTGTATTCTTGTTTCATTTCCAATATTGTTACGAAACTTTATTTCTCCTTTTTTTCTGGATAAAGATTATGAAAATAATAAATGGTTCATTAGATATCGATGATTTGCACAGTCATAATATAACAATTGTTAGAATTAAGTGGGATATTAAATTAAAAGTCCTAGCAGGGAGATGCGATCCAGAGGTCTCGCGGCTATGAATCCAAGCGCTTACTCGCCCGGCCGCGGTCTCCTTTAATGCTAGCGACCATGCCAAGAGAGTTCCAACTCGAGTTTCTCGAAAGCGGCCGAGAGTTGTTTCTTTCTGATTACTATGTTGAAGTCCTATTCGCTCCCGACACACACTGTCAATATCAATATAATCGTTAAGGGGAAGTTTGTACGGTCCTGTTGTAAAAGACTGAGAAGTAATATTCGAGGAGATGTCCTGTAACTAACACAAAAGAACCAACACGTTAGGACCACTGCCCACCACCAGAATGAATGCTGCCTTTGAGCGCTGCTGCCACGTGACGCGATAATGAAGGTACACTGAGCAGAGACACATGGGGCATCATTCTAGCGACGATACGGGCCACAAACATTGAATACCACTGACAAAAGCAACTTTGACATGATCAGGTTGCTATGGCCCGGCGCCTGAGAACGAATACCTTGGAAATGGCATAGCTTCTCGGATTTTTGTGTGCTACTGTTGTGAGCATCTGTGGAAAGCGATTGATGGACGGTGAAACTAGTAGTAGGAGGCCGTCATGCAGGAGCGGGCAGTACCATGTCGTGGGAAACATTCAGTTGAGCTTTCTAGGAAGTTGTATAAGTAATCGACGGGACCACGACAGTTTTAGACGGTGTACCATCACTGAAGTCCACCTGCATCCCTTCGCGATTGATGTCTATCACGAACGCGATGGGATCTTCCAGCAGTGCACCTGTGCATGTCACAAGGTGAGAATCGTGCTCCAGAGGTTTGAGGAGCATGACGGTGAACTGACTTTGATGTCTTGGCTACCAGATTCGTCTGATCAGGTGGTTGCTGAGGAACTGTGAGCTGACTGAATACAGCATAGTCTGTATCGTCATCCCCACTCAGCTGAAGATGATAACAAATCACGTTGCCGAAAATACGTGCAGAACCAACCATCCAAACTGGCAGGACAGGCAAGGCACATTTATCAAGAATTAATGAGTTATGTAGCTTGCTGAGCTCTTTGGCTGTGGATTACGTTACTTTAAGAAATACAGCAACCAGCTACTTTTTTATACATTTTTATTAACACCGATGTGGGCTTCGGGCTTTCGCCGATCTTCTATTGGTGTAATACAAATTTAAATCTTCAGTTAGCATATCCATTGAAACATTGACTGCAATTCGGACGCTGCACCTGCCCTGCCCAAAATAAAAATTTTTGCTTACCTACTGCACTTCGCGAGTTTTATGTTTTCAAAATCCTGCACGTTATATGTACTTAGTTTATATTTTGCGTGATTTTCCTCTATTTTTCGAGTTGATAAGACTGACACGAACAGCTTTTCTTTTTTCGATGCACAAAAACGACACAGTATCCATCATATTACCGACTGGCGTATCTGAATACATCGAAGAAATATGTCGACAGTGAGAGTTACAGGTTCTGCAAGTGCTGTTGGGTGTCTGCGTTACATATGTTTAATTTAAGCTTCTGAATGACTGAAATTGAAACTGCTTAGTATGAAATATGGTGAGTGACTTAAGGCAACCTCTGTCTTGATCTGCTTTTGCCCTCTATAACTTCTTCTTGTGTCGTAGCAGTTATTTCCTCATGTTCTATCGTCCTCTCCCACCGTCTAATGTTTCCAACCTATTCGCTTACTCGCCGATTATGCTGAGGATTTCGTCATTTCTTATCTGGCTATCGTCAGTCAAGAACACTGCATTGTCAGTCTCATAAACATTTTTCGATAGATGGCGGTAGCACTCATGTTGGCTAACCTGACTACTCTACTGAACACAGACAGCGTGCACGCCGACAATTGCCTGTTTCTCCTGCGCATCTGCGGCTGTCAGTTGAGAATACTGCAGTGTCGGCCTCGTAGTAACTGTAGACACTGCCGTTGTGCACGATACATTTTTCGTTTGCGTAGCCGATGTTTGATAACATGTATAGTTTGATACACGCATTGATACCTGCTTAGTTTGATCATATAACGGCGTATTCAATAAAAAAGAAAAAAAACTTACTACTTTCATTTGGAATGGAAAACTGATTACTTTTTCACCCAAGTAAAGGATACATGTTTGTGTTGCTGTGCTATTCAAGTGTGTCAGTGTGGAAGAAATGGAATGTCAGTCCAAAAGTGTTTACTCACGATTGAAAAGGTTTTCCCACTGCATTCTGCTCCACGGAGAGAAGAGATAAGACATCTGAACTGAAAACATAATGCTCAGTAATCAATTTTTTTAGAGCCATCGGAGAAGAATAAAGCAGCAACTGAAGTCATTCCGAATTTTCAGAATTATTGCACAGAATAAGAAATTATACGAAGACGATGAGTTAATCGATTCTGCATTTTTAGAAGCTTCAGATTCATTATTTTATAGTTTGAAAAATAAGTTTTAATTCAGGTTCGTTTCATATTTACCAGAAATGTAAGTTTACAGACAATAAACAAATTTAAGATCTTTTCGAAAAAAGTTGCTTCTTTGTGTCCTTGAACGTTCGGTAGATCACTTTTGTATTCAAAAACGGCACGGTAGCTTTGAAGCTTCGTAAGTTTGGCGACCACTGATGTACTCTTTAAACAATAGGGGAAAACAAATTCATTGCTGCCTTGAGCTTTTTTTAATCCCAGCAATTTTCTTTTGTCCTTCCGCCATACAACAGAAAATTTATATGTCACAAATGCGGAACGTTACCTAGCAACCAAAATTATCCTAAACTATTTCAGAGATTATGGGACGCAATGTCCCATAATGATGTCTCTCCCACGGCTCGTGTGCAGTCAGAAATCTGGTTTACAAACCTGAAAGATTCTTAACTTATTACTATAATAATGATGATAATTTTGTGTGAGTCAATGGGCGGGTGCAAGTCATTTGATTTTGCGACAGTTTGACGGATTTTGCATGTTCCTAATCTACCCAGTCAACAAATCGGACAAAGGACATGAAATTTAACGTGGAATCCGAACCACGTATAGTGTCTGGCGACTCCTTACGTCGTTGCGAGGCGAAGGCTAGATTAAGCGCAGACTGAAAATTTCTCGATCCTGCGACCTGTGGGTTTCCATACAAGCGCTTTACCGCTGGACGACCAGTTCTGACGAGTTTATTGCTTTTTAAGTAATCATTGTACTTTTTTCTCTTATACCACTTTGTTTCGAACAACGTTTCATTTCATTGTTAATAGTACGCATTTGAATGTGCACATTAGAATTTAGAATTTCTGCTGAAGATTCTTAGTTGCAGCCAAGAGGACAGATCAGTCGTCATGCAGAAAATGAGAATAACAACAAAGAAGAAAGAGTCGACATGATTCCTATCTTCACACAATAATGGCATTGTGAAATCAGGAACGATATCTAATATTGTATGGCATATAGCACCACATAATGTGTGTGTGTGTGTGTGTGTGTGTGTGTGGAGGGGGAGGGGTGCTTTGAGTATAAATATCTCCCACTTTGTTCCTACGTTCGCGAGTAAAGCGGTAGGATGACTTTCTGTAATCTCCCGCCTTTGCTCGCAACCTTTTAATTTTACCTATACTATTCTTGAAAAGCAATCTTTCGAAACTTTTGGTGGTAAAATTTCCCGTGACACACAACGCCTCTATTATAGCAACTTCGGCTCTAGTTTGTCATCTTCGTGAGGTTCTCGTGTGTACTAAAGGAACCCGTAACACTACATGTGCTCTTCATTGATATTCTACATCTCCTATACTAATGCTACCTATTGAGGTCTGCATAATGGCGGGGACCACTGATGAATTGGTGGAACGGGGCCCACATGCCTGATAAGCGACGTACGAAGACTTATGCATTGTGAAACCGTCGCGAAAGCGGTATGATAAAAAAAATTTAATGTACACCAGAAAAAAAATCAGTTGAGAGGCAGCTGCAAATATATGGCTATGTTACGATTATTTGAAAATGGGTCTCGGTCCAAAACGAGTCATCGAGTGAATCAGAAAATTTACAATGTTCGATTGGTTTCACGTAGTTCTGGCTAACAGAAGTTGCTGACCCACAGCTACTCCAGCATGCTGGAAGTTTGTGATACTTCATACGTGGTGCTTCAGATGAGACATCTCCCAGAGCGACCAAAGAAACCACAGTTACGACCGGATTATTGTAGTTCCTTATGGTCATAACAGGATGTATCTTCTGTATACTAAGGAGAGATAGCACGTCATCTTCTCCAAATGAAACGCAAAGGACCATCTGAAACTACAGTCTTTGTATATATGAGTTGCAGTCATTGCTGAAAGACGATGTACATCAGACGTTCTTTCACCATAATTTCGTTTCTGGTTTTGACTGCAGGACGTCAACAATCGAATGTTATTTCGTAGTGACATGACGCCTTATTTAACTCTACATTATAACATGCGCGTTTCTTCCGACAGCAAGAAACATGTCGGAGGCGAGTTCAGTTGGCTTCACTGTCATCGCGGTGTTGCCTGTCTATGGTATTCTGTCTCTTTGCCTGAGACAAGTTGTACTGCGTAACCTATCGCCAGCACACCGGTCAGCAAAGAGGATCCAAGAAGGTCGATAGTAGGCGCTGAATCAAGCGCGCCTATAAAGAGAGAGGCCAAAGACAGACCTACAAGCAACGTGCCACCCACCCTGTATTTAGATCGCCGCCGTGGACCGGGGGACCCTGTCACAGTCAGTCACCGCAATCAGTCAGTCGCACACAGAGTCGCAGTCTCAGTGTTAAGTCACTATTCTAGTTGGCATCTCCAGTGTAGTGTTTATTGCGCGACTTGTACTTCACCTGCAATGAGGCTAACGTAATTACTGAAGAACTTGTAGCCGGCCGCGGTGGCCGTGCGGTTCTGGCGCTGCAGTCTGGAACCGCGGGACCGCTACGGTCGCAGGTTCGAATCCTGCCTCGGGCATGGGTGTGTGTGATGTCCTTAGGTTAGTTAGGTTTAAGTAGTTCTAAGTTCTAGGGGACTGATGACCTCAGATGTTGAGTCCCATAGACCTCAGAGCCATTTGAACCATTTTGAAGAACGTGTATTGCAAGACATGGACTAGCTTAAAGATAAGTATTGGTTCAAATGGCTCTGAGCACTATGGGACTTAACTTCTAAGGTCATCAGTCCCCTAACTTCGAACTACTTAAACCTAAGGACATCACACACATCCATGCCCGAGGCCACCGTAGTGGTCGCGCGGTTCCAGACTGTAGCGTCTAGAACCACTCGGCCACCCCGGCCGGCAAAGATAAGTAGCTTTCTTGTTCTGGAAAATAAAGAGCCCTGTTAATACATGTGTGCAGTTGTGTTGTAGAACCAGGATACCACCAAACAACATCCTCTCTCTTGCTTCCCCTGGTACAAGACTGAACAGTGGCAACGACGACACAGAACTAGTAAAGATAGCCATTTGTGCCACAACTGTCGCTTGCATTTGGGATGATGCGATTCGTACTAGCGCACTTCGCGAGTCAAAACTTCACTTAATATCCTACAAAAAATTGCGACAGGACAAGGTCAGTTTGTGGTATGAATAAGCATGTATTAATTTGCAGTGTAGTACAGCCGTTTTAGAAACACACTGTATGGGTAGTTACGTTCGAGGAAGACGTGTGAATACCGGTGAAGTTGGTCTCGATATGTTGGGTCCATTACCGAGAGATCTTGGCCGCTCGCTACGACTTGCAGCTCAGGCCCCCACCTCGGCGAGTGGAGACGCGCCGTTCTCCGCCTTGCGGCGTTGCAGCCCCGGCACTCTGCGCGGTCAGGCGGGCTGTTTAATTAATCAGGCGCTGCTAAGTGCTGCTCCGGCGGCGCCCGGAGACACGTGCCTAATCGTTGCGCCCCAGACACGGGTCTCATTTTAATCTCCGCCTTCCACCGTTCTCCCTCCTCCCCGTTTATAAAGAAGTCTGGGCGGCGGGGAGGTTGCCAATCGCGGCCGCCGGCGGCGCTGATAACGGTGTTTGCCTTCGTTAACCGAGACTCGGTCCGGCAGACACCTGTGCTGTTTGCGCCCGCCGGAAAATTTGAAAACCAAATATTTGCCGCGCGTACCTGCTCTTTCCTCGGCGCTGACTTGGGTGCCCTCGCCTTTCTTCGCCCGCAGTCAAAGAAGCGCCACCCGGCGGGCACTTTCTTTGCGCTCCGTTCCGTTCGACGACGCCGACGCCGACGCCTACGCGGGGGCGCCTGTTTATACGCGCCTCTTCTGTATTCCGCGCGAGCCGTGCCGAAGAAAACAGCGGCGCGACGCAAGGAGTGAACGGCACCTGCCTTTTTTCTCCCTCCGTTCTCCTCATCCTCCCCTACCACTGCCGGCCCATCATCAATAATTCAATGGGGGGCGGTTTTTCAGCACGCGGCCTGACGAGCATATGCGTAGGTTGTTGATGCCTTCCACTCCGGACGCCATCAGGGGACAGGATGCCCTATGTAGACAGTCGGCGTAATCACCTGAGGGGGACGTGTGTGAGTAAAACGGACCAACATTGGAGTGTTATTGCTAGGGGGTGTTGAGATGTGTTCCGCCCTCCGCTGCGATCCTCGACAGCACTAAACCAGTAACTTCAAATGGCTCTGAGTACTATGGGACTCAACCGCTGAGGTCATCAGTCCCCTAGAACTTAGAACTACTTAAACCTAACTAACCTAAGGACATCACACACATCCATGCCCGAGGCAGGATTCGAATCTGCGACCGTAGCAGACTCGCGGTTCCAGACGGTAGCGCCTAGAACAGCACGGCCACTCAAGCCGGCTAAACCAGTAACTCTCTCGCCCTCTGCCCATCGATTCTTTAAAGACTCTAACTCCCACATGTAACACAGCTTCATACTTCTGATTACTTACCGCGAGAGATAATGTGTTAAGTACTTCCTATTAACCATGTAAAGGCCTCAGGCTATCTTCATTTTTCGAGTCTCGGATTATTTACCCATACACTAAATGTGTGTGTGTGTGTGAAATCTTATGCGACTTAACTGCTAAGGTCATCAGTCCCTAAGCTTACACACTACTTAACCTAAATTATCCTAAGGACGAACACACACACACTCATGCCCGAGGGAGGACTCGAACCTCCGCCGGGACCAGCCGCACAGTCCACGACTGCAGCGCCTTTGACCGCTCGGCTAATCCCTCGTGGCTTACCCATACACTAATGAAAAAATCAAAACTAGAACAGGTAATCGAAAAACGTCGTAACCCCTTTATACATTATATACTGAAACACCAAAGAAACTGGTATAGGCATGCATTTTCAAGTACAGAGATATGTAAACAGGGAGAATACGGCGCTGAAGTCGGCAACGACTGTATACGACAACAAGTGTCTGGTGCAGTTATTAGATCGGTTACTGCTGCTACAATGGCTGGTTATCAAGATTTAAATGAGATTTAACGTGATGTTACAGTCGGCGTACGAGCGATGGGACACAGCCTATCCGTGGTAGAGATGAAGTGGGGATTTTCCTGCGCGACCATTTCACGAGTGTAGTGTGAACGTCAGGAATCCGGTAAAACATCAGATTTTCTACATCGCTGCCGCGGGAAAAAGTTTCTGCAAGAACGGGACCAACGACGACTGAAGAGAATCGTTGAACGTGCCAGAAGTGCAACCCTTCCGGAAACCGCTGCTGATTTCAGTGCTGGACCATCAAAAAGTGTCAGAGTGCGAACAATTCAACGGAACATCGTCGATATGAGCATTCGGAGCCGAAGTTCCCCTCGTGTGCCCTTGATGACTGCACGACACAAAGCTTTTAGCTTCGCCTGGCCCGTCTACACCGACATTGAACTGTTGATGACTGGAAACATGTTGCCTGGTTGGACGAGTCTCGTTTCAGATTTTATCGAGCGGATGGGCGTGTACTGGTATGGAGACAACCTCATGAATCCACGGGCTCTGCATGTCAACTGGGGTCTGTTCAAGCTGATTCAGGCTCTGTAATGGTCTGTTGCGTATGCAGTTGGAGTGATATGGGACCCCTGATACGTCTAGATACGACTCTGACAGGTGACACGTACTTAAGCATCCCGTCTGATCACCTGCATCCGATTATGTCCATTGTGCATCCCGACGGATTTGGGCAATTCCAGCAGGACAATGCGACACCCCACACATCAATAATTGTTACAGAGTGGCTCCAGGAACACTCTTCTGAGATTAAACACTTCCACCGGCCACAAAACTCCCCAGACATGAGCATTGTTTTGCATATCGGGGATGTCTAGCAACGCGCTGTTCAGAAGAGATCTGCACCCCCTCGTACTCTTACGGGTTTATGGGCAGCGCTAGAGGATTCAAATGGTGCAAATGGGACTGAACTTCTGAGGTCATCAGTCCCCTGGAATTTAGAACTACTTAAACCTAACTAACCTAAGGACATCACACACACCCATGCTCGAGGCAGGATTCGAACCTGCGACCGTAGCGGTCGCGCGCTTCCAGACCAGCGCCTAGAACCGCTTGGCCACCTCGGCCGGCGCTAGAGGATTCATGGTGTCAGCTCAGACATAAGTCGAGTCCGTGGCACTTTGCGGCACTTCTGCCTGTTCGCGACGGCCGCACACGATATTAGGCAGATGTATCAGTTTCTTTGGTTCTTTAGTGTATGTTCATGTGCACTTGTTTTAAGAACAAAAGCAAGACTGTCAAGAATGTCAGTATGTATGACGTCATACTCGTTTCACCTGAACTGTGTGTCGCACAGTGATAAGGTGGGGGAGGCTCTGGTCGGAAATAGTAGGGCGGAAAAGCGGTTGGACAGAGAGGCCATGGTGCCTTAGGCGTCAACAACTGGGTTGGAAACCCGCGAAATCGAGGGCTCTGCTGCTAAGCGTCCGAGGTGCAGATGTGAATATTTCTGAACTCGAAAGTTATTGAATCTTTGAGACCAAATAAGTGACTTTCCCAGTCTATGAAGTTCGCAAATATTCAACATGCGGACTTGAATTCTGCTCAGCCGTATATCAGAAATATCAGGTCGACGTGTATTTAGGTAGTTGGGAGTCGTGTTAATAATTGACTTTCTTGGCGACGCGTAATTAAAGGCAGTAAAATATATTTCTTTCTCTGAAATCTTGAAATGTGAGTTCCTTTGTGCGACTTGACTTTGAACTGCTATCCTGTTTCGTAATTTTGAAGGTTATCGATGTACGTTGTTAGGAACTAGCTGTAGCCAGTTAGCGGTTTCCCTCTCTCAGACCATTGGTCCGATCCCGGAATGTTCTTGAATTTAGTTAGATAGGTACAGGCATTAATCGTTGGTTTTGGAGCACCCTGTTTCGCGTGTCAAAGCGAGACTGGTGATCCTTGTTAAGTCAATATTCTGATGTGTAGTACTGCTGAGAATTAATCGCGGTCCTTCGTCAAAAATCTCCCGACTTAAACGACAGAGTGACCCGTCGCGTAACTTGTTGCGAGAGTCAAACCTTTTGCTACGAATGAAACTGCTTCAATTCTGGCCACGGAAACGGGCGAGACTTCACGCGACGAAACGGAAGCTCAGACAATGAGACGAAGGAATCATTCAGTATTACTGTGGCTATATGTGTGTCGACATGACGGTCGTTTGTAATAGCCAATTCCGTGGGCTATGAATCGGTAGCTGCACAGTAATATTTCGAGCGTTACCACACGTGGTAGCCTCGTGACAGCAGAGTCTGCGCCCTTCTCTCAGGAACCTGGCGTGTACGATGAAGCTTGAAATATTGTGGCGTCGCCAAGCCTCATTTCATCATCTATTGAAATAACTGTCAAATCGATATCGGTATGGCCACAAAAATATTTTCTCTAATTTGGCCTGTAAAACGTAATATTATCAGTTTCATTTCTCATGCAGCGAAAATACTATTGAGAGTGCTGCACATACGATTATATGCAAAACTGAATTGCCTTACTCCAGAGGGACAGTTCGGATTTAGAAAGGGTAAAGGAACACGGGATACAATGGGACTACTAGGAAGTATAGAAGAGAGTGATATATTGAGAGGGAGGTACAGGAATTTGTACTATATTTGTTGACTTATGGATGCTTTCCACAGAGTACAGTGGAGCAAGCTGATGAGTATTAAGGGAGTTGACTGGAAAGAAAGGAGACTGGTAAAAAATTCATATTTACAACAGAACACATAAGTAGGGGTTCGAAATGAAACGTCTCAGCCGGCCGCGGTGGTCTAGCGGTTCAGGCGCTCAGTCCGGAACCGCGCGACTGCTACGGTCGCAGGTTCGAATCCTGCCTCGGGCATGGATGTGTGTGATGTCATTAGGTTAGTTAGGTTTAAGTAGTTCTAAGTTCTAGGGGACTGATGACCACAGATGTTAAGTCCCATAGTGCTCAGAGCCATTTGAACCATTTTTTGAAACGTCTCAGGAAAATATAACAGAATGATGCACGGCTGCTTTCTTTTGCGTTGCTAATCTTCAACACGATGAGACTTGTGAATAATTTAGTATGAAGGTCAACAACTGGAAAACAAAGCGCATGGCGTTTGACAAAGGAAGTAAAATTAATAATATATAAGGGGTGACGAAAAAGTTTCCATTCGAAGGCCATATTAACCTCTCGCTTACATGTCGCCGGTTATACAGGGTGAAGAAAAATTCACGCACTCGAACTTCGCGGAGCGATTCCTCTCATACTGGCAATACAAAAATGTCTGTCGTAAAATTTCATCCTGTGCATATTTCGGCCAGTAAATGGACGTTAAAGATTAACAGTCTGGTAACAGTGTAATCAATGTACGGTAACCACCCCTTTTGGCAGAACGAGAAGTGATCTTTAGTTGGTGCAGTGGATGGCGTTTAGGGTTAGCATGTACGAGGTCGAGGGTTTGATTCTGTGTTGGGCCTTATTTGCTTTTATTTGCTCATAGTCTGTGTGGCACGGTATCTGTCGTCTTAATCGTCATACAGTCATTACGGTGGGTTTTCTGCAAAACATCTGCTATTACATACTATGAGCACGAAATGGAAGTACAACCGTTTTCATTGGTCAGCTTTTAAAGAAGCCTTCTACACGTTGTGGAAGCGAACTGTTTCGCGCCACTGGATCTGCTAGATTCTGAAGCTGTTTCCTGTGTCCCCTCCCCCAATGGACCCATCGAAATTGTTTGCAAAACATGTTGCTAGCCCTGTTTGCGACGTAAGGCTCTAACTAAATGTAATGGACCTGAAAGCGGCAGGAATAATAGTTAGTATGAATCGATTTGGTCATTGGGGGAGGGTACACACAAAACAAGCTGGAATCTAGTAGATGCAGTGGTGCGAAAAAATTCGTATCAATGACGTACAAAAGGTTTCTTTAAAACCTGACCATTGAAAACGATTATCTTTCCATTTCTGTGATCGTAGTATGTAACAGCAAATGTTTTGAAGAAGACCCACTGTAATCGGTGTATGACAATTAAGACGCCAGACAGCGTACCATGCCAACTACTTTCAAATAAGCCTCGATCTAGAATCGAATCCTGGACCTCCTGCATGCCAACGCTAAACGCTATCCACTGCACCAACTGGACAGCAGCACTGCTACAGCCTGACAGAGGTAGTTACCGTACACATGATTACAGTGTTGACAGACTGCCAATATTTAATGTTCATTTACTGCCCGAAATAAGAGTAGGACGAAATTATGTGAGGAATCGCGTTGCGAAATCCGAGTATCCGAATTGTTCCTCGCCCTGTATAAACGCATAGGATTCGCACTGTGTTGCATATGCGTTACAGCAACATCCTCAAACGAAATCTTTTTGATTGCCCCTTACAGTAGTATAATCAATATAACATAAATAAAATTAGCGAAGTGACAGTCTTCGAGTTCAAAGGAACATAATAGCGGAAGATCTGAGATGCCACCAGGCGCTCAAACTTCGAAGTGTGGTAGCTAAGGAAGCTTTCAACAGAAAGAGGAACTTACTATAAGGAAAGTTAGATAAAGAGCTCGGGAAAAGACTAGCGAATTGTTTCGTCTGCAGTATGGCACTCTGGAACTGAAACTTGGATATCGAGAAGAGAGGAAGAAAGAGCTTTGAAACGTGAAACGTATTTGTGGGTATCGAGAAGGATGGAAAGGATTAGTTGGTTACAGAGAGTGACTAATCAAGACGAGCTAGAAGTAACAGAAGAATCGAGGACTAATGGAAGATACAAGAAAAATAAAGAAGAATTGGCTACCTCACATGTTGCGACTGGGCTGTTTGACAGTGAAAGCACTGGAAGTACCAGAGTGTGGAGAAGAATGAAAAGAAGGAGAAATTACAAGGCGGTGAATGAAATTAAAGGGAGTGGAAGCTACCTGGAAACGAAGAAAGCAGCAGGAGGCAGGACGTGGGGGGCAACCTTGCGAAGACATGCCTTCGGGCGGAACACAATAAGTAAATGACTTTAATTAAGATTTAATTTTGGAAAGTATGCTCGCTGTTGCCCTCTGCCAAACATGGAAAACATGAGAATATAGGAGATACGTATTTTCGCATCATGAATCGGGCATTTGTACTTCGTCCGTCGGCGCTGTTCGGCACTTCAATACATTTACTAGATGACATCAGTTCAGAAGGTGGTGAAAATTCAAATAAGAACGCCGACTTTGTAATCGGTTGGTTTTGTAAGCGTGAGAGCGTCATGAAAATGCTAATTCAGCTCTAGTGGCAGGTGTTATAATAGAAGTGGTTTCTGTCGAAAATCTCGAGACCATAATTTCAAAAACAGTCAAGCTACGTAGAAATGTACTGCGTTGTGAAACTATACTGGCGGAAAAAATCGCAAAGCCAAAAAATGTTTAATGTAGGGTAATGAAATTTCGTGAATACACTTGCCTAGGTAACATATTCAAGCGATTAACTTTGCAACATGTCTGTTGCACTTGGTCGGTCAGTACGTGGACGGTTAATGCTGTTTGTGGATGACGCTGCAACTGTCGCCTGATGATTTCTCGTATGTGCTCGAATGGAAACAGATCTGGTGATCGAGCAGGCCAAGGCTATATGTCGACACTATGTAGAGTACGTTGGGTTACAACAGTGGTATGTGGGCGTGCGTTATCCTGTTCGAAGATACCCCCTGGAATGCTGTTCATGAATAACAGCACAACAGGTCGAATCACCTGACTGACGTACAAATTTTGCAGCCAGGGTGCATGGCATAACCACGAGAGTGCTCCTGCTGTCATACGAAATCGCACCCCAGACGATAAATCCAGGTGTGGCCGGCATGTTAAGCATGCAGACAGGTTAGTTGCACGCCCTCAACTGACCTCCTTCTAAGCAACACACGGCCATCACTGGCACCGAGGCAGAACCAGCTTTCATCAGAAAACACAACAGATTTTCTAGTATGATAAAAAAAATTAGGTTAAATATATTTCAATACTTTTTTCTCAATTTTAATCTTATATTATATTGTTTTATACTAGAATGTCATGTTAACAGTTTGGCACAGCTTTGCCACAGGAAACACGAAAGCGGTCGAAGACGTCCGTCTTCTGGTCGGCTCCTGGTCGTTGTCAGGAGGAGGCTAGTTTTTGATTATGCAAAGGCTTCTATTATTTGGAAAAGAACAACCCGGATTTCTTTACGGTATCAGTATGAAATTAATAATCACCTAAGGACCTTTAACAATGAACAATAAAAAAATTGCATTTGCAAATGAAATCATTAATAAATGGGGCAACTATGAGTTGTATAGAAGACAATGAGCGGCCTTCTGTCTACGACCAGGATGCCACAGTATTCTCTGCTGTAGTAAAGGCTGTTTGATATTTACAAAAATAATATGACATGGAGGTGAAAAAAATATAAAGAAAAAGAATAGAATAAGAAATCTGGTAAACACTAAATATATTCAAACAATTCTCACAAGCAATTAGAGTTTATTTATAGACAGTATAACTTACATAAATACATTTCTAACTGTATGGTGCGATCAGATTTCAGCCTGTCCTGTACTAGTTTTTTGGTTCACGTTTCTATCACAAATCACAGTCGTTACTTTTCTCCTTCCTTCGAGACAACCGTTCAACCGTTCAACACCTTCATAACAATAATTGCCGATTTACAGTATCGAACATAAATTACTTGAATTTTGTAAATTAATAACTGTTGTCTGTACGCTGGCAAGACTGCTCACTTTTATGGCTCAAAAACGACTTTCTTTACGCTTTCACATTACAAGCAGAAGTACATTAAAATCTGAAGATCTACAAAAGTTTTTTTGCTGTCATCTTTTATTTAGATCGAAGCGGAACGTCAGTTCAGCTTCTGTTAAAATGTTTCTTTGACTGCGTAATCGATTTATTAGCGTCCGCGCTAGATGCGCATCTTTACAGTTACGTAAATTATATAAAACAAATGTCTTTCAAAGAATAGGTCTCACCTCATAAGTTGATCATTTAATATACAGATAGGTGAATGCCTTTCCAAGGGTACTCACAGCTTTCATACTACGGAAATCCCAATAATATTACAACCTCCATTCTGCCCTCCTTGATCTCTCGCTTGACACCACTGAAGTCGCAAATGGCGGTGGTTTGAGGTCAGTGGAATGTACAGCGTGGACAAAACGAGCGAGACCCCTCGCCGTTTCGTTATGCTGATCCGCACAGCTTTAAAGTCTGCTACACAGCATAACAGGCAAGGCAACGAAGTGCTACCAACATACTATGCACAAGCGTGAAATTGAAAAACTATCCGAAATTTATCAGACTGTTTCCAATCATGAGTAAGACTATATTAATGCTGATTGGTGTGTTAACCACCACACCTAAATATAAGATATAAATGAAAGAAGAAACGCTAATTAGTATGAACTGAAATAATAAAAATAAATTACAGCTTATTGAGATAACATAACTGTTTTAGTAAGACGAGGTACCCCAGATCGTTACGAATTAGAAAAATAATATGCGCATTCGGCCACGAAATGGTCTGTGCCAACGTTCAGACCAGTCGTACTGGATTATCGTTGCTGACCTACCACGAAAGTGTGCAAATTGAGCGATGCGTGAAGATTCATAACGAAATTCAGTTAAAAATCATTCAGTGCCACACTTAAGTCAATTCAGTTATTGACAAAAGCGGAAAAAGTAGGCAGTAACAAGTGTGAAATTCTACAAGAGTTTCATATCGACATTCACAGGGCGCCGGTACAGAGTAATTGGGGACGCGAGAATTTCTTAAAATTCCTTTACTGATAGTCTATCTGCCTGTATCGACATTAGAACCGAAAACAAACCAGACCTCCCTTGCAGTAGCAAACACCTTTCACTACGCTAGCAGACAACCCAGGCAAACAGCCCTCTATTATTACCACAGACATGAATAAGCCGGCAATTTCGCAATGAAAATGTCAAGATGATCTGCAGTTTCTCTTGCATACAGCTTTCTGGACTCAAAAACATGAACTGTCTACCTTTATGTCACCGCTTATGTGACAATCATTCGGGATGTTTACCGAAATAACAAAAAACTGTTATTAGCGAGTAAATTTAATAGGATAATTCTGCACCACCCCAGGAAATAAACGGCGACGTAGCTGCCAAACGTATTCTACAATGTTTCGAATTCTCCATAAGACGTGCCATAGCCAGAAAACGTCCATTATCCGAAGTGTTTCTTAAGGTACCTAGCAATGGGAATGCTCGCACATCTAAAACGCGGTGGCATTAATAGTGGGACCTGAATTACCACGTGTATAGGCAAATGAATTTTATTTGCATTCCTGTAAACGTGATTTGGATCGAAAGCATAGCTACGATTAATATGCTCATGTATCGACTGCGACTGGAACATTTCGAATAAAGAGTAGGGGAAATTATTATGCGGCCCTCATCTTGAGTAACTGTGGTAGCTATTTTCGTTGTTAGGATTTCGTCACGTAAATCGGCAAAAATGGAACCCTACTAGTCTCACTTTATTGACCGTCTATCTGTGTATCCAATCCTTAAAACCCCTTTACCTCGAGTACGGGTGGACATAATAAGCGTAAACGTATCGCACTTCCTGCGGTATACGGTCTCTTGGTGGTGTAAAAAAGTGAGCTATGTCAACGCAATCTAAAGATACGGCCGTTTATGTAAAGAAAATTTACGCAAAAGGTCAAAAACTGGTTCTAAGAACTCTGCCACCAAACTGCTTAGGTCATCAGTCCCCTAGATCTAGAACTACTTCAACCTACCTAACCTAACACACATCCATGCCCGAGGAAGGATTCGAACTGACGGCACAAGGAGTCGCGCGGTCCGCGATATGACACAGTTGAAGCCACGGCTAACCCGCGCCAGCAAGCTGTTAAGATCATCTGGTGTTGCTAAAAAGTTATTCTCTTCTGGTGAATGATTTTCTGCGCACTTGATTTAAGAAAGAATAACTAAAATATATTTGATGTTAGGGAAGAGAAAGGACGCCTAATTCATTTCCCCTTGTCTTTATTCATGATGTTAGATTCGCAATCTGAGCATACGTACTATCCATAACCACACTTAAGATCCAAGTCATAGTCACAGATATGCCAATACAACACTTTGGCTTATACTTGAGGTATTTCGTTTCCCATGAAGTGGTGGCAGACGATGCTGTGGCGTCTTCGAAGCGCGAGTTTCTCTGGTGCTAGCTATCTCAGACATCAGCTGAGCGAACTTGCATAGTATGTTGGTAGCACTTCGTCGCCTTGCCTGTTATGCTGTGTAGCAGACTTTAAAGCTGTGCGGATCAGCATAACGAAAAGGCGAGGGGTCACGCTCGTTTTGTCGACGGCTGTACCTGATAGGGCGTCTGGCTCGGAGTAACTGTTTGTTGTGCCACATGTAGCTCAAATTGCTGCTGCAGATGCAGGAAGATGCGCCAGAGCCATACGCCGAAAGCCATGGTCTTGCCTCAAGGTACTGCCACGTGGCCACCTGGAGTCTGGTCTTCTAGTGACCGTGCATTCTCGTGACCACCGCTGCCAGTATTCATGTACAGTGGTTACAGTCCTGCCAGTTCTTTCTGCAGTATCGCAGGAGGAACACCTAGCTCCTCGTAGCTCTCTGACACGACCTCGTTCAGACTCTATGAGGTGTTGATAACCGCGTCTTTGTCGCGTTAAAGGCATTCTTGGCTAACAGTAAGTCACCACGTCTCAAAAGTAACTAATGCTCACGACTGAACCGTGATTTATTTTCAAAGACTATTCTTAAGAATTTATTATATTTACTAGCGATTCATAAAGAACATTAACACATTTAATCACACTATGTAAGCATGGAAGTAGCCAGCGAGTAACTGATGAAGTCATAAACAAATTCCTTTTAACAAATGGGAATTTTATTCACTTTAATAGTGCCTAAAAGCATTTTTTAAAATAAACAGGTTTAAAATTATAATCAGAAAGCACCCTCTAAATATCAAAGTTACAGTACAGGCAGAAAGTAACAAGTTTTGACTGTATGAGCTTTTGGGCAGAGTACCTCGCCACTCCCTTTTGACACGGCTGTAGATACGACCGCTCACAAGAGCCTCTGAAAGACTGCACTCGTGCAAATCTGCAACACACCAGATAACTTTAAACAATTTACACAAGCACACAAACTATGCACCCCTCCCCCCCCCCCCCCAGTAGGAGGGATGGAAATGGTACAAAACACTAACAATTAAAATATTAACCTTGCCACCGAAGGTGCAACTTGATTTTAACTTCTAAGAAAAGTCTTACAGTGAAAGGGTGGCAACTTTATATACTAAAATGATCATTTATATAAAAGCCCATGAAATGCAATGATATATAAAATCCTACAAGGCTGGCCAAACAATAGTTAAGATGCTCTACAGTGCACAGATACCGCCTCTCAAGATCATACGCAATAGTATCAAAGTTTCTAAAGATCGAAACATATTTCAGGTATTAGGCCGTTACACTCTAAGTAATAAATTCTTTAACACACCAAATCCGACATACATGACAGAGGCAGCTACTAACGTACGGTATACTGATAGGGAGATTACCGAACAACCCGAACCGCAGGTTGTTCTTACCCGCCCCTACACCACAAGGGAAAAACGGACCACTCAGTTTATAAACAATCACCTTCCCGCGGGTGGGCAAACGGAGAAGAATGGTGGGACGACCCCAAAGCAAAACGGCTGGTGACCTCAGCAAGAAAACAAGTAGAATTTAACAAGGGTAAATCAAACAACATATCACCAATCACTTAACTTCTAATAAACTGCGATTTCTCGAGAAGACCCGGCGCAGCACCCCCAAATCGCTCTCCCGAACCGTCCGCTGCCAGCCGTTTCAATGGACGCAGGAAGGCGCGCCGATCTCCCGTCTCACGGCGTCGCAGCTCGCACCGGCCAGACTGATGTCGTGGGTTGACTCCTGTTGCTCTCGTGTCGACCGCGAAGTCACTACCCCTCGCTATACGCCGCAGCCCACTGGACTCACGTGGCGACTTCACATGCGCCGACGCTCAAGACGAACAATTCATTTTGTGTCTCAGGGCGCGACCGACCAACTGCGCGACCGACCAACCGATCTATCCAACCGCCAATGACCATTGTCTGAGCAAACTCGAGCAGACTGGCGGCCTAACGCGCAGACTCAGATGTAAGAACTAAGCCCCGACCGGGTGACCACTCGCTGAGTTCTCTTACTGGCGGAGTGGAAAGATTCTCATTTTGCCGGCCTTAAAAGTTGATCCGAACGACAGACATTAACTGCCTAACAAATGCGGACGAGAGTCAGACTAGCAAGCTGGGGACGAGAGACTGACCGACTGGCGAGCTCATATCGCCCCTTAAATGCACGTGAACAGGCAACCTTTCCCCTTTCCCACCAGAGGGAGACACCAAAGCTGCAATTGCCACAGCGGCGCCACCGCCAGAAATGGAGGGCGACTGCTTCACACTACGCGCTACGGCGCGCTTTTCAAAAGAGCAATTTTTACCACGGCTCAACGACCGTTACAGCGTGTATGTAAAGGAAACCTGATTTGCATTCTCATAGCGGGGCTTATGCGACTGGCGCGAAATTTGAGTAGACATTTTCTTTCAGGTATAGAAACGAGCCTACCAAATTTCGTTTATGTCACACTACTATTTCTTGCTGCTGCGACTTTTTTTCCGTTAGTGTATTTCCACGCTAACACCATCGCAGTAAACCCAGCCCAAGCGCAGATGGCTGGAATCTCGCCACTCATCAGACTTTCTTCCGCGACAGCGCACTTTAACGACCGTTGCAGACGCTGGGTCACCTGCTCCGGGATTGCGGATCTGATAAAAGAACTGTCCCATTCTTCTCTCATAATGGCTTATGCGCAAAGCGGAGGAAGTAATCGGAGAATAAGTGCTCTCCGATTCGAAGGCGGTGGCTGGTAAATGCGAGTGTAGCGTGTAGCGGATGGGCGCGCTATTCCCAGCCACGGAAGTGTGCGCGTGACTGCGCGGTAAGCCCACACGCCAATGGCAGAGCGCTCTGCGCCAAGACCGGGCAGGAAAGTGGGGTGTGAACGTGTTAGTTCCTACCGGCAGAAGTACCCGCGGATACGAAAAGTGCTATGCGCACCGCTTTCGCAAGTCGCATATCTGCAGAGGTGGATATTAAAGTATTGTAAAGTACTTTACCCGCTCGATACGATGGACCTCTAACTGTACGTTTGCTCCTTGTCGGAACTTTTTTCTGGAGTCGGACTTTGTACATTCACAGACAAATATCTGATAGCTTATCGTAATTCCTTCCCTGCACGTCCATACTTCTACATTAATATTATAAAGTAATTCGGCTGTTACGCTTTCATGACCAGACCGATTTTGATAAAATTAGTCATGGAGGCGATTTGAACGCTGCGGAAGAACATAGGCTACTTAAGAAAGTGTGCAGTACAACTTGTTTATTGAATTAAAAAATACAACGCGAAATATGGGACAGTAATTACTCACTGAAAAAGCTCTTAACTATATGACTTTTGAATTTTATTATATTTATGAAAATGCTGTTATTGTTTGGTATGTTCTAAAGCACACAAGCAAACTAAATTTTAAAGCACAACAGAATTAGAGACATTGTCTGCAAGCGGGCATTGATTGAAATCAATGGGGAAAGTCGAAAATTTGTGCCAGACCGCACTTGGAACCCGGGTCTCCTTCGTACTAGGCAGATGAGCTGACCGCCCTGCGATCCGGACACAGTCGTATTGCATCTGCACAGACTACCCTAGCAGACATAAATTCTCATTCTATCAACACACTGCTAATGTAGTGCCCCATGGCGGTTATCCTCATTACTTGCGGCATTTCGCCGATTCCCGTAAGAGCTCAAGCCTAGTTTGCATCAGTACGGAAGAGATCATCAGCCGTCTCACCTTAATTAGATACATATGTGGTATCTGTTCTTTCGGGCATTAGAGCTCTACAGTCTTAACGAATGAAGTGCTTTTTCCCCTTCAAAGCGGGAAAAGAGGACGTCATCCAATTTCAACGCAAGTTCTATCAAATAATTCGATTGGCGAGACGAAGAACCAGAAATTACTTCCCAGGTTTATGAACGCTACTACTGAAACTTTTGCAAAACACTGGAGGAGAGACCCTCCTACTTAGGAGCACTTCACTGCTGGGCCCGAAATAAGACACTTGAACTTCTACCCTAAGGTCGTTCAGTACGCTAGCACTGAGCACAAGGGCTACACCTGGAAGATGCTTGCGGCCGTTCCACCTGAGTCCCACCGAAAGACGAGGCGTTATACTAAGAACTGTTATCTTAATCACGAGGGTGGCGGTTCAGATATCCGTCAGGATACGCAGATTGTGCAGTGTTTTCTCTGAATCACTTACGGTGAAAGCCAATCTGGTTCCTTTGATAGAACACGACCGATTTCCTTCTCCAACCCGTTCCAGCGCTCCGTCTCCGATGGCCTCGTCGCCATCTCCTAGTAATTACTGCAACCTTCATCCTTCTGAGTCTGCTCAATGTATTCGTTTCTTGAACTCCCTCTACGACTTTTACCCGCCCCCTCCCCTCCCCCCAGGCTTCGCTCCAGTACTAAATTGAGACTGTGTCCCTTCTTCTAGTCAGGTTATGCCACAAATTTCTGTTTTCCCCAATTATGCACAGTACCTCATTATTAGTTACACGATTTACCCATCTAATCTTCAGCACTCTCCAGTAGCACTACAATTGAAAAGCCTCTAATTCTCTTCTTGTCCAAACTGTCTATCGTCCGTGTTTCACTTCTACATACGGCTACACTCCAGACCAAGAATTTCAGAAAAGATTACCTAACATTTAAATTAATATTCGACTGTTAACAGTTAACAGAAACGCATTTCTTTCCTTACCGTTTCCAGACTACATTTTATATTCCCTCCACTTCCGCCATCATTAGTTATTTTGCTGACGAAACAGCAAAACACTTTAAACATTTTAGTGCCTCGTTTCCTAATTCAGTGCCCTCGGTATTACCCGGTTTAGCTTTTGTTGATGTTGATCTTATATCATCCTTTCAAGATTCTGTCCATTCCGTTCAACTGCTCTGTCAAGTGCTTTGCTGTCTCTGACAGAATTACGTCATTAGAAAATTTTCTTTCCCCTGAACTTTAGTCCCTACTCCAAATTTTTCTTTGGTTTCCTTTACTGCTTGATCATTGTACAGATTGAATAACATCACGAATAGACAACCACCCTATTCACTCCTTCTCAATCCACTGTTTCCCTTTCATGCCACCGGGCTCTTGTATTTGCCGTCCGGTTTCTGTACAAGTTGTAAATAGCCTTTCGCCCCCTGTATTTCACACCAGCATTTTACCCCTGCTATCTTCAGAATGGCCCAGACTGGATTCATCTTATATTTGAAAATGAGAGTACTTAGCGACGTCCAACAAGCTTTAAACACAATTTAAAACGGTGTCGGAGTTTTTTTGTTGCTCACACCATTCACAAGATAATGAAAGGAAAAAGGTTTATCGATTACTACATTTTCGCTATTGAGGCAGTAAAACTTAAACGTCAGGCATGGCGTTTAAGTTTATTACTTCTGCGCTAGTAAATCTATCTGCAACGCATTTTGCATACAGTATCTGCATATACCACTGACTGTACTGCTAAATTATAGTATTGTACGAGACATAATCCACCAAGTATGGCGACATAAACACTGTGATTTGTGAGAAATAAGCTTTGCTTAAAACTTCCAGTGTTCCGTTTGTCTCTAATGTCCTAGAAAGCGTCTTGAGATAATTATTAACTCAATGAGAATACAATGGTATTCCTTTTTATACTGTAGTCCGTACTAGGCAAGTGGAATCGAGCTAGGTATGGCTCGGAACAGATATATTTTGTGGAAATAACACGTTTTATATGCATTATATGTATATGTCTAAACTGTTACACACAATGCTTGTATTTGTTTCTGACTGCAAATAGCGGATTCAAGTGAAAATTATTTTATAGTTAAAATGTCGTTGTCCATCAGAATACTGGTTTGATTCAGCTCTCCATGCAAATCTGTCCTGTGTGAGCTTCTACATCCACTCGAATCTCCTTACTATAGTCTAGGTTTCCCTCTACAATTCTTACCACCACCCCCGTCGCCCTAAATTTCCTCTATAATCAAACTGACTATTCCTACATGCCTCACAAGGTGTCCTATGAACCGATACCTTCCTTTAGTGAAGCTGTATCCTAACTGTTTCTCCCCAAATCTATTAAGTGCCTCTTCATTAGTTCAGCGACCTATACACTAATGTACCACGTTTGAAAAGCTTCCGGACTCACATATTCTACACTACGCATCATCTACGTTTCACATCCGTATAAGGGTATACTGGAGATAAACAGGGGAGAGTTCGGCAAAGTGGCGATGGCGAAGAAAGTGGCCATTGGGGTCCTGGAGGCTACAAGGTGCTGGCATAGCGCGGGAATCGCTCTTCAGTTATTCTACCTGGGGAGGACAATTTCCCCGAGAAGTCTAACCTGTCTACTGTGTCGCTCGTCGGAGTTATTATAGTTTATGTGGGTCTCAGTTTTTCTGGTGTAAAGTAAGTGGCCAGTTTGCGTATTTATTGTGGAGGGGGAATGTGGCCTATGTCTTTTCAATGAAACTGTACTAAAATTCCCATATTTTGACTCCATAACGCTACTTTAGTTACTGAAATTTCGGTCATGGTATGAGGGCAGTGGTTCCCAACCTTTTGGACACGATTACCCCTGAGTGAAGTCTCCCCCTCCCCCACTCTTCTCCAGCGTCTACAGCATTCGAACCTAACTAAACTTTGGATGAAAAAGAGTTTTATTTGAGGACTTATTTTTAAATGAAAGATAAATGATTTTTAGTTTTTGTACGTGTATTATTAGACAATGAACTAATGATTCAGTGCGATAACTGATACTACCTTATTTCTAATAATCTTTTTTACCGAACGATGAAGAAATTCTGAGTGCATCGCAAGTGCCACCTACAACTCCTCAGAAAAGAAAGCTGACTGTCGACACTGAGGGTAGACATTTGTCACAAAACATGTATCTAGTTCGCCAGCTCTCTCCCTAACGACACTTCCCTCACCCACACTCTGCAACCTCATTTAAAATCAACCAAGTTAAAATGAATACACTGTACTTACTGCTCATGGACTGCTAAATTGGCAGAAATCTGAATGCTTCAGAATACCAATGCTTTGTGTCTGACCACTCTCACTGTTAATGTAATAATAATAATAATAATAATAATAATAATAATAACAATATCTTGTGAGTCCTACAGCAGTGTAGCCACTAGATAATTACTGATGAATTGTGCTGCCAATCGATTCCTTTGACTGTCGCAAATTGAATACTGAAGCGATTTCTGGTCCATTGTGGGAACTACAGACATCCTGGAGCAGGTATTTTGGTGAGATATTTAAGCATATGTGATAAATATGCCCCAACTTTGTCATAGAGGCATGGCACAAAGTTTGTTTGTAGTGGATGGACTATGCAAGGGAGATGTTCATACATTCGTTTCAGAAACTGTAACACCCACGACATTATGTTGCACATTAATGATGATATTCGAAAAAATTTAATTACTGGTTATTTCTGTAATCAATCTTACGAAAATGTGACGACATCGATGATCTTATGAAAATAATTTAGTTTAGTAACCCAAAAACAATGGATCCCTTTTCTTTTTATTACCCCTCAGAAAATTTAATTTTACCCCTCAGGGGTAATTACCGTCAGGTTGGTAATCACTGTATTAGAGGGCATACAGCCTTCGTGTAAAAGCGTCAACGCGGGTAAAGCGGCCATCTCGTCGGTGGCTTCTGGTCGGTTTTTGTAGGGGGAAGACGTGAAAGCAGCGGCCGAAAGAAGGGCTCTGCGGCCATACTTACAACAAGTCCTCATGACAGTGACGTAGAAACTGCAAATGAAGAAAGAGAAGAAAAAGAAAGTGAAAAGAAGGAAAAACGGAAAACAGCCGAAGTCAAGAAAGGTAGTAAGAAGAATTCGAAGAGAACGAAACCACCTCTAGAAAATCACTTTTTGACAACGGTGAAGAGAGAGAGTACATGTATGGCGAAGTAAAATGTTCAGATTCATGGCCAGATGAACAGTGGATTTACTGCCAGCTGTGGTCCGTCTGAACGGACATACTTTGTACATGGATTGAGGAACAGAGTTCGATATTTTTATTTGTGAAAACTGTAATTCCAATCAGGTTCAACAATAAAATATGTTTAATTCTTTGTTGAAACAGGTTTTATCTCTTATCTTCTAGTTTAAAGTGGCCACTTTGCATGTTCATGTCGAGCAAAGTGGCCATGAAAATTGGATTGTTTAAAGCATGTAATTTGATCATAAGGAAATTAACCTACCCAGTATTATATTTCAACAGTTTCAGATAATAATCACTCACTTCTATTCATCCGTCCGTTGCTGTACAGCTTAAGATTTAGAAAAGATTGCTGTATGGTGTGGCAGGTGGCAGTTGACGCTAAATAACGAAAAGTGTGAGGTGATCCACATGAGTTCCAAAAGAAATCCGTTGAAATTCGATTACTCGATAAGTAGTACAATTCTCAAGGCTGTCAATTCAGTTGAGTACCTGGGTGTTAAAATTACGAACAACTTCAGTTGGAAAGACCACATAGATAATATTGTTGGGAAGGCGAGCCAAAGGTTGTGTTTCATTGACAGGACACTTAGAAGATGCAACAAGTCCACTAAAGAGACAGCTTACACTACACTCGTTCGTCCTCTGTTAGAATATTGCTGCGCGGTGTGGGATCCTTACCAGGCGGGATTGACGGAGGACATCGAAAGGGTGCAAAAAAGGGCAGCTCGTTTTGTATTATCACGTAATAGGGGAGAGATGATACGCGAGTTGGGATGGAAATCATTAAAGCAAAGACGTTTTTCGTCGCGGCGAGATCTATTTACGAAATTTCAGTCACCGACTTTCTCTTCCGAACGCGAAAATACACTCCTGGAAATGGAAAAAAGAACACATTGACACCGGTGTGTCAGACCCACCATACATGCTCCGGACACTGCGAGAGGGCTGTACAAGCAATGATCACACGCACGGCACAGCGGACACACCAGGAACCGCGGTGTTGGGCGTCGAATGGCGCTAGCTGCGCAGCATTTGTGCACCGCCGCCGTCAGTGTCAGCCAGTTTGCCGTGGCATACGGAGCTCCATCGCAAACACTGGTAGCATGCCGCGACAGTGTGGACGTGAACCGTATGTGCAGCTGACGGACTTTGAGCGAGGGCGTATAGTGGGCATGCGGGAGGCCGGGTGGACGTACCGCCGAATTGCTCAACACATGGGGCGTGAGGTCTCCACAGTACATCGATGTTGTCGCCAGTGGTCGGCGGAAGGTGCACGTGCCCGTCGACCTGGGACCGGACCGCAGCGACGCACGGATGCACGCTAAGACCGTAGGATCCTACGCAGTGCCGTAGGGGACCGCACCGCCACTTCCCAGCAAATTAGGGACACTGTTGCTCCTGGGGTATCGGCGAGGACCATTCGCAACCGTCTCCATGAAGCTGGGCTACGGTCCCGCACACCGTTAGGCCGTCTTCCGCTCACGCCCCAACATCGTGCAGCCCGCCTCCAGTGGTGTCGCGACAGGCGTGAATGGAGGGACGAATGGAGACGTGTCGTCTTCAGCGATGAGAGTCGCTTCTGCCTTGGTGCCAACGATGGTCGTATGCGTGTTTGGCGCCGTGCAGGTGAGCGCCACAATCAGGACTGCATACGACCGAGGCACACAGGGCCAACACCCGGCATCATGGTGTGGGGAGCGATCTCCTACACTGGCCGTACACCACTGGTGATCGTTGAGGGGACACTGAACAGTGCGCGGTACATCCAAACCGTCATCGAACCCATCGTTCTACCATTCCTAGACCGGCAAGGGAACTTGCTGTTCCAACAGGACAATGCACGTCCGCATGTATCCCGTGCCACCCAACGTGCTCTAGAAGGTGTAAGTCAACTACCCTGGCCAGCAAGATCTCCGGATCTGTCCCCCATTGAGCATGTTTGGGACTGGATGAAGCGTCGTCTCACGCGGTCTGCACGTCCAGCACGAACGCTGGTCCAACTGAGGCGCCAGGTGGAAATGGCTTGGCAAGCCGTTCCACAGGACTACATCCAGCATCTCTACGATCGTCTCCATGGGAGAATAGCTGCCTGCATTGCTGCGAAAGGTGGATATACACTGTACTAGTGCCGACATTGTGCATGCTCTGTTGCCTGTGTCTATGTGCCTGTGGTTCTGTCAGTGTGATCATGTGATGTATCTGACCCCAGGAATGTGTCAATAAAGTTCCCCCTTCCTGGGACAATGAATTCACGGTGTTCTTATTTCAATTTCCAGGAGTGTATTTTTTTGAGCCCAACCTACATAGGTAGGAATGATCATCAAAATAAAATAAGAGAAATCAGAGCTCGAACAGAAAGGTTTAGGTGTTCGTTTTTCCCGCGCGCTGTTCGGGAGTGGAATGGTAGAGAGATAGTATGATTGTGCTTTGATGAACCCTCTGCCAAGCACTTAAATGTGAATTGCAGAGTAGTCATGTAGATGTAGCTGTACAAGAAATGTAAATACCTTAGCCTGGCCACTTTACCTAGTTTTCCCCTAGTTTCAGGAAAGACTTCCTAATATTTGAACCTTTAGTACACGACAATGATTTTATCTTTTTCACATATGGTTTTCTTGCCAGTGTTCTATATCCTCTCTACTTTGTCCATCTTGCTGCTCGCATAGCAAAACTCTTCTACTACAATTATGCTCATTTCCTTATCTAATTCGCTCAGTCCGACCTGAAGTAATTTTACTTAATTATGTAATCAGCATTAATTAACTCGCTAACGCAAAGCTATCAACAAAACCATCACCACCGCACGCCGTGAAGCAATGGAGGAACAGGAAGCAGAGAAAGCTGTTGGCTCTGGAGGCGTTTAGCAAAGCGGGGTCGGCAAATACGGACGGCGGCGTGGTGCGGTTTGGAGCAGTGCGTTGTTTAATCTCGGGCTTAGTCAATCGCTGTTTGCCGACGTAGCCACGGGCGAGGCACCCAGCCTCTGGCCTCCTCGCATGCCTTTCCCCAGGGCTCCACTCCTGGCCCCACGCTAATTGTCTTTGCGGCAACACGCCACTTCGGAGCTGCGCAAACAGCGAGGCCGCCAGGGGAAGACGCTGCGACTCCCAAGGGTTTGGCGTGCGTATTATCGGAAACGTATTGACCTTCCCGGTTTGGGGTGAGAGTGGGGAGACGCGCTGGACGGAAAAAGAAACCCGGTGGCCAAGCAGCGAACCGGTGACGTGGCCCCAGACGCCGCTCCTTTGTGCGGCCGCTGCATTATGTAAGGCAGAGGGAGGCGGCCCGCCGCGGAGAAGAAGAAGAAGAAGAGGCGGGTCACTAACGTTACGCCCTAATTACTCGCACCTGCTGAATGAGTAATGCGCGCCCGGTACAGATTTCTGGAACAAGAGCGATTACCCCACCCCAGGGCACTAACCGGCAAACAGAAGACCTCCACCTACCCCTCCTCCCCCCAAATTTCACCATCATCTCGTTCTCCTCGCCTTTGCCCCTATGTAATCACGATCTTCATCCTCGGTCTTACTGCCCGTTCGTATTCACTCTTTCTCGACCGCAATTATCCATCATTATGACTTATCCTTACGTTCATGCGGCTTACGTCAGCCGCGGATGCTCCGACTCTCGGAGAGACGTGTCTCGACTTTAAGGTGTTGTTTTTGTTGCTGATGATTCAGCCAGATTCGGCAAAAGGCTTGAAAGATAAACAGAATTGACAGTATCTCCAAGAGAGGGTGTAAAATGAACACAAACAAGAGCGAAAACCAAATTTTTCACAATCATTGAAAATGCGTCGAAATATCTCAGCAAAGTACACTACTGGCCATTAAAATTGCTACACCAAGAAGAAATGCAGATGATAAACGGGTATTCATTGGACAAATATATTATACTAGAACTTACATGTGATTACATTTTCACGCAATTTGGGTGCATAGATCCTGAGAAATCAGTACCCAGAACAACCACCTCTGGCCGTAATAACGGCCTTAATTCGCCTGGGCATTGAGTCAAACAGAGCTTGGATAGCGAGTACAGATACAGCTGCCAATGTACCTTCAACACGATACCACAGTTCATCAAGAGTAGTGACTGGCGTATTGTGACGAGCCAGTTGCTTGGCCACCATTGACCAGACGTTTTCAGTTGGTGAGAGTTCTGGAGAATGTACTGGGCAGGGCAGCAGTCGAACATTTTCTGTATCCAGAAAAGCCCGTGCAGAACCTGCAACATGCGGTCGTGCATTATCCTGCTGAAATGTAGAGTTTCGTAGGGATCGAATGGACGGTAGAGCCACGGGTCGTAACACATCTGAAATCTAACGTCCAGTGTTCAAAGTGTCGTCAGTGCGAACAAGAGGTGACCGAGACGTGTAACCAGTGGCACCCCATACCATCACGCCGGGTGATACGCCACTGGCGATGACGAATAGACGCTTCCAAAGTGTGTTCACCGCGATGTCACCAAACACGGATGCGACCATCATGATGCTGTAAACAGAACCTGGATTCATCCGAAAAAATGACGTTTTGCCATTGGTACACCTAGGTTCGTCGTTGGGTACACCATCGCCGGCGCTCCTGTCTGTGATGCAGCGTCAAGGGTAACCGCAACCACGGTCTCCGAGCTGATAGTCCATGCTGCTGCAAACGTCGTCGAACTGTTCGTGCAGATGGGTGTTGTCTTGCAAACGTCCACATCTGTTGACTCAGGGATCGAGACGTGGCTGCACGATCCGTTCCAGCCATGCGGATAAGATGCCTGTCATCTCGATTGCTAGTGATACGAGGCCGTTGGGATCCAGCACGGCGTTCCGTATTACCCTCCTGAACCCACCGATTCCATATTGTCCTAACAGTCGTTGGATCTCGACCAACGAGAGCAGCAATGTCGCGATACGATAAACCGCAATCGCGAGAGCCTACAATCCGGTCTTTATCAAAGTCGGAAACGTGATGGTACGCATTTCTCCTCTTTACACGAGGCATCACAACAATGTTTCACCAGGCAACGCCGGTCAACTGTTGTTTGTGTATGAGAAATCGGTTGGAAACTTTGTTCATGTCAGCACGTTGTAGGTGTCGCCACCGGCGCCAACCTTCAGTGAATGCTCTGAAAGGCTAATCACTTGCATATCACAGCATCTTCTTCCTGTCGGTTAAATTTCGCGTCTGTAGCACGTCATCTTCCTGGTGTAGTAATTTTAATGGCCAGTAGCGTAGTTGGCCAAATGGAGAAGATTAAAAAATTTAACTATCTATGGGAGGTAATCCTAGAACATGGTTTGGAAAAAGCTGCTACAGACGATGTGAATAAAATGGGAATGGCAAGTGGTATAACCAAAGACCTCTACACTAAGAAGTACCTGTATATCAATGCAAGCATTAGGCAGAACAGTACACTAGATTTACGGAAAACGCTGATCACAGTGCCCCACTGTAGACTGTTAAAGAAGGTACGAGCATATGGAATAGGTTCCAAGGTGTGTGAGTAGTTCGTAGGCGAGCTTCCATCAGAGACAAGGGTTTAATTTAGGATGCCATAGGGAAGTGTGATAGGCTCGCTCTTATTCTGTATTATATACAAATTATCTGACGAAACGGGTGAGCGGCGACCTGCGGCTGTTCGCTGATGACGCTGTGGTGCACGGGAATGAATCATCGGTGAGTTACTGTAGCAAGATACAAGATGACTTAGGCTTTCTAGTTGGTGTGACGGGCATCTTGCTGTAAATGCAGAAAAGTATAAGTTAGTGCAGATGAGTAATGGAAACAAACCCGTAGTGCAGTGTGACTCTTGACGCAGTAACATCGGTTAAATATGTGGGCACAACATTGCAAAGTGGTATAAAATGGGACGAGCACGTAAGGACGGTAGAAAGGAAGACGAATGGTCAAACTTACGTTTGAAGAAATAAATCTCGGATGAACTCCCTGGTATGAGTGTGCATAGGACACAATATTTCGGCAGTCGACCACGTTGCCATCATGCACACTTATATCAGGCTGTTCACCCGAGATTTATTTCGTCATAAAATACGCCTGGAGAAATTGAAGAATCACAAACTTAGGTTTATTGCAAGAATTTTAGGAAAGTGTGGTTCATCTGCAAGTATGCGTATGGAACACTAGTGCCACCTATTCTATATGTACGGATCGATTGTTTGGGATCCGCATAAGATCCGATTAAACCAAGATATCGATGCGATTCAGAAGCGAGCTGCTAGATTCGATCAGTATGCGAGTACTACGGATATGTTTCGTAAACTCAAGTGGGAATACCTGGAGGCAAGGCGGCGTTCTTTCCGCGGAACCTTAGAGAGGAAATTTAGAGAGTCGGCTTTTGAAGCTAACTGCAGAGCGATTCTACTGCACATTTCGTTTAAGGAGAACCAAGATATGATAAGGACGCACGGAGGCATATAGACAGTCTTTGTTCCCTCCTTCGTGGCCGAGCGTTTCTAGGCACTTCAGTCTGGAATCGCGCAGGTTCGAATCCTGCCTCGGGCGTGGATGTGTGTGATGTCCTTAGGTTAGTTAGGTTTAAGTAGTTCTAAGTTCTAGGGGACTGATGACCTCAGATGTTATGTCCCACAGTGCTCAGAGCCATTTGAACCATTTCCCTCCCTCTATCTGCCAGTAGAGCAGGAACGGAAGTGACTAGCAGTGGTACAAATTACCCTCCACGAAGCATCATACGGTGGCTTGCGGAGTATGTATGTAGATGGAGATAAAACAGGTTCATCGGCAATGGTACGTTTACTCTTGACCTCACTTCCTGCTTCACTGTTGAACTCCAAGCTATGAGATAAATAATGAGAGTTGTTTTATCCTTTTGCGTAATTAACCATAGCAGATTGTGCGCAAATAGTTCGACGCAGAAACTAAGTACCACTATCTGCTCTGGAGGAGAGTTAGGCATAAATGCGAGTAATTCTGAACCAGGAACGAAGGGGGTATTGTTGATCGTGCGAGCATAGCCCATTTTCGAGTGCAGACCTTTATTTGAGTGTTGCCGTTTTTTTGTGATAGGGCTGTGTTGTATATCGCGCTTCGCGTTTTTAGAATAATAGCGGCCTGGCGCAGCACGCTATGCTAATGAAGGGCCTTCTATACGTATCCGAGCTCAGCACAAGCAAATGAATATTTATGAGCGCAACATAATACTGTACGTCCATGCTCATTATTCAAACCGGCGGCGGCTGCCAACATTTCGTGTCAGGTCACCCGCTCCCCCGGCGGTACGGCCGAGGGTCAGCTAGGACGGGCGCTCCAATGTCTTACTGCTCCGGGAACAGCACACACTTCCGATGTGCTCCATCGACGAGCAAAGTACTGAGTGGTTAGAAGTTACCAGACGACTTCGTAAACATGACACCATTTTTTCGCGGCAGCTACGTTGTTTAAAGTTTTCTCGGTGTCAGACCGCCTAAAATCTAAGGTACGAGGTAATACCAAAAGTAAAGTCTCCTGTTTCTCGTAAGTACATACACATGTTTATTTCTACAATGGTTTACATCAGTTTGCAGCTTGAACATTTAGCTATTTTTCGACATAATCACCATTTCTGTCGATGCATTTTTGTAGACGCTGCGGCAGTTTTTGTATGCCATGTCATACCAGCTCGCCACCATGCTGTTCAGAAAGTTATGAACCTCTTCGTTCACCTCGTCGTCGGAGCTGAATCGCTTTCCGGCCAAATATTCTTGTAACCTAGGGAATAGTTGATAGTCACTGGGCGCCAAGTCAGGACTATAGGGTGGGTGGGTGGGTGATTATGTTCCACTGAAACTGTTGCAGGAGAGCAATGTGCGGGCAAGCGTTGTCATGGAGAATGTGTACGCCCTTGCTCAACATTCCTCTTCTCCGGTTCTGAACTGCTAGTTTGAGTTTTTCCAGAGTCTCACAGCACCTGTCATCGTTAATTGTGGACCCAGTAGGCATGAAGTCGACCAACGATACCCCTTTCCGATCCCAAAAAACGGTTGTCATGACTTTTCCGACAGACTGTGTTTGTCTGAAAGTCTCTACACCACTTACGAACATTTTTGACGTCCATGCACGACTCACCATACACTTCCGTCAATTTGCGATGGATTTCAATCGGCGCAGTGTCCTTTGCGTCCAAAAACCGAATAACTGCGCCCAATTCGCACTTGGCGGTATCATCCAAAGGGAGCTCCATTCTCAATGGCTCCCATGCCAAGACTGAGCGCCTCAGCGCGGCGTGCGCATGTTTACACACAGCGCATGAAGCACTCTTCATAACAGTGTGACCAACTACCACACAGAGTTCTGTACTAATAAAAAAATAGGAGACCTTACTTGTCGGATTACCCTCGTAAAACTCTTTGCGCTTTTGAAAGCAGTTACCATCTCATTCGTGACACCGAGTGGGAGGCCGCAGTGCCTAGCACACTGGACTCGCATTCGGGATGACGGCGGCTCAGTCCAGCGTCCGGCCATCCAGAATTAGGTTTTCCGTGATTTCACTAAATCTCTCCAGGCAAATGCCGGGATGGTTCCTCTGATAGGGCACGGCCGATTTCCTTCTCTATCCTAGAAAGAACGTGAGCTTCTGCTCCGTCTGTAGTGACCTCGATTTCGACGGGGCGTTAAACTCAAATCTTCCTCCGTTCTTCCTTCTTATTCGTCAGGAGACGAATGTCTGCCGGGAGCAAAATCTTTCTCCTTTACAATGGACGTAACACCAACGCCTGTAATTCATAATTTTCAGTAACTTATAGACAACATTTTGCCTGTATCTCTTGTTACAATTTATCTTGTACTAGCTGACAAACCTGTCACTTCCAGGGTACTCATGTAGCCAATTTTCTATTACAAACGGAAACAAAAAAATGAATTGTGTTTGTAGTACAATTTCGAAAAAACCTCATTTCCATGTATTCGCGAAAACACCTTTGACGTTAAGAAACGGTCATACAGAGAAGTACGCGTCATGTACAGATGTGTAAGTACAGTTTCTTGCACGGTTCCTCAATGCTGGATGCAGCTGCTTCATGTGTCTACAGCGCGATTTTGTAAACGTCTCTACGGCAACGCATCATCATAGCTTTATTGACAGCTTTTGTTTTCGCCTATAGCCGCTAGCGCTTCGCAGTTGAAAGCTGGCAGATACGCTGCCAGGTGCCAGGATTTCCCTACGTTGACTCGATTGTAGCAGTGTCTTAGCAGTAAAGAATAAATGTATTAAACCACAATGCGCGCTGCGGCATTGTTTCATGTATCGTAGTGCCTATGGTCTCATTTCTCTTCAACTACGTATCATACGCTAATATATTTGTGTAGGTACATTTAGCGGCATATGCGAATAGAGATAATAGTAAAGAAGTAATAAATTTAAAGATCAAGGACGGCGTGGCTATTTTTTACACATCTGTGTCTATGACGGAATATCTCCTGACGTTTGTGTCATGTGGATAATGTCTGCAAAATGTGTAGCGAGTAGTGTTATTGGAAAAGAAGTAATAAATTCAAACATCATAAGTGATACGGCAGTTTTCCACGTATCTCATTGTGTCCGAGGTCATACATCCTGAAGTATGGTATGTAGGTGGTCCTTATCCTTACAGAAATTGTTACTTTACAGCAAGGGATATGTGTACTAAGTTTAGTTGAAATCGGTCCTGTGGTTTAGGAGGAGATGTTGAACATACACATCCATTTCTATAATACGTGTGGATTTCTAATTTTTTAGTGAATACGAACATTTGTAAGGTGTAATGTAATCTGATAAAAATATTGTATAGTTTCTTGGTCCACTTATAGGGTCCGTAGTCAGACCTGTAAAGATAAAAGACGAATAGCTGCGAGAAAGCCCCTCTATGGTAAGGAGACGAAAGCGCAACAAAGGGAAAGTCAGAGGGCGCACCAGCGAAGAACAAAGTCTCAGTCATCAGTCACCTATAATAGTGAGCGCTTCTCGGCATGGATGCGCGGCTAAGATATGTACAGTTGGAATGAATTAGATCCTTGGATGGCCGTTTGCACCACTGGTAAAGATGCGGAATTTTGAAACAGCGCTCCATGGCATTTTTTAATGATAAGAAGAGCCATGTGTGAGCTGCGTCAGTGCTGAGGTTATAAAACCACTCAGTATTCGACACTAAAGATTGTCGAAAATGAAACCAGAGGGACCAGAGTTCCTCTGAGGATAGTCCGCTCAGCTCTGGACGAAACGTTAGGGACCAAAATGTTGAAAATCTGTTACGCTAGATTTAATAGAATTTGAACTTCATGGAAAGTTAATCATAAATCTACAACTAGCTTTATTCTGACAGCAATTTTCAACAAGCGGTCATGGTAAGTGATTAAGATTTGTTTAGAATTTCATTGCTTGCAAAGTGTGGCAGGTGTATGTTCATTTACGTGCACTTGTGATTGTGGGACATTTGTGTAGAGAAAGTAAGGCTGCAGATTAACTTCCACGGTTACTTTAGATGTTGCCTTACTCAGAACGATACAGATTTATTTCGTAAACGTTTTTTGTGATGGAGTGATTTTCTGGTTAATGGGTGTCTCACAGCAAAGTGCATAGTCTATACAACTGTTAAAAGTTGATTCGTCAGCTTTTGCATGAAACAGTTAATTTGTGCAGTTATTTACTCTATGATATTTTAGGTTGAAATATTACAATCTTCATGCTCATTAAGTATGACCAATTTGGACTGTAGAGCGTAACCTTGCTAGCTCTGTTAACTAAAGGTTTGTGTGTTCCAGCGGAAACGATTTACATCTCACATTGTTTTATATGATTGACTGTGGTGTGTTTCTGGGAAGAATAAGTAACTTTCATTCTGAGTGCTTAAACCAACCTTTAGTAGCAGGCCGTGTTAAAAAAAATAAATGGCTCTGAGTACTATGGGACTTAACTACTGTGGTCATCAGTCCCCAAGAACTTAGAACTACTACCTTAAGGACATCACACACATCCATGCCCGAGGCAGGATTCGAACCTGCGACCGTAGCGATCGCGCGGTTCCTTACTGAAGCGCCTAGAACCGCTCGGCCACACCGCCCCGCACCCTTCAGTGCACTTGCTGTGGTGATGAGAACGTACAGAAACCAGTCAACCGTGCGAGAAATCAGAGAAACAATTGCGCCAGGCTTTTTCTGCGCACGGAAGTCCACCTGCATACAGAAACACTGTGTGCTTCGGCGACAGCCACATCTGTGGCGCACGGACTCGACGCTTGAAGCGGAGGCCCAACCACCGTGGAAACGCCAGAACAACACCTCTGTCCTCCAAGATAGTCCGTCAGAATGTGATATCTGTTCTGCCTCGAAAATCGTGGGCCTTCCTTCGCCAAGTGACTAGATCCTCTCATGCCGCCAACCCAACTACTCTTCCAGGCGTGCTGCATTCACAAGAACGATAGAACAACCTTTCCTTGCCAAGTTTCCTGGTAATGTAGATTCTATACGAAGCCTGTGAGTGACATTATCTTTGTCTTCCAAGCCGACTTTCGACCTAATGTCCTGCCTTTCAATTCTTGTCCAAAGAAGCGCCCATTTTGCATACCGTTGTCCCAGTATTACACGTCTAGCCGTGTGACGAATGAAAATATTCCTATCACTGGGCTTTGAATCACCTCATCCAGACTTCACTGGTATGAGTTGCGGCAGACACAGGAATATCCTGTCAGCATAACTTACGTTGTAGACTTGGTCCTTGACGATGGCGTACAGGAAGACATCGTGTGTAGGATGTACTACAGTAGATGTTATTTGGATATCCACGACTTGGAATAGTGTGTCCCCAGTGTAGGGCTCATGGATCGTGCAGCAATAAACTTAAAAATAAAGTAAGAAATTAAAAATGAATATCACACAGTAAAATATTCGGCGAGTGTGACATAAACGTGTAGAACTTTTTCTCTGCGATGGTGCAGAGTAATTGCCCAAACACACATTGGCCGCCAAACAGAAAAAAACGCATTTGTATAGATGACGTTAAGTTTGATGGCAATAATACACCGTTTATTGTCGAACCCCGGCTTCAAGAAATTTGAGTTTGTTGATATTCCCAAATAATTTAAGCGGCGCCTCATTGCTCATGATTAGGGCCGTCTAGGCGTGAGTAGTTAAGAGTGTGGGACGTATTATAAAATTCGTAACTATGGCGCAAACATAAATACAGAGTTTTTATCTACTGAAAACTGGGCTGTTAAACGTCAAAAAGCTATTAGCGTGCGACAAATAAAGAAATAACAAAATTGAGAAGAATGCAGAAGAATGATGTAGTTCCACTGACGATGGAAGAGGCATCAAATTTTTCGGACATGCCGCTCAGAAGAGAGACTGAATAGTAACTAAAAAGCAAATCCATGAAAACCACGATACGATTGCGGGCCAGCATCTAAATGAACTGTCGCAGCTCACTGTTGACACAGTAGCAGCCACACGGACCGCATACAAACAGAAAATCGATTGTCATAGGCTCACGTTCAGACAACTAAGGGAAACACAGTCCAATACTCAAAAGCACATGGACATTAGAAAGTCGACAGACCCGCAATGAGAGGAAGTTTTAGTTTTTAGGAAGATTAAAAGAACGAGAAGGCTAAAACTAACGGTTCTACATTCTCTTCAAAGCACCAAAAGAGAAAAAAAAACATATGTATCAGTAACAGACTTAGCCTTAAAAACTCAACTGTTGTAAACTTACTCACGAATAGTTTACATTACCTATGTTTTCCACGAAACCTTTTCTGAAATGTCAAGAGAGGTTGTTGTGTTAAAAAACCCACCATATAATTCAGAGAATGTATACATAGTTATATGAAATGTTTTTGGAGGAAGCTATTTTCTTTGCATGCAGACGAAAAAATATGTTACTGCCTGTTTTTACACGGATAGTACGTTAACAAAGATCAAAAACACATAACTGTATAGTTTTGGTATTATCCATCAAGGATAACCACTCCTACATTTATAATCACTATTGCGAAAATAGGAATTTCCGACACTTGTCAGGTGGCAGACGAAAGAGTGGAACAGAAGTCCCTGAGTTGCCATTCATATTAATTCTTTACGCGACGCAGCCGACTGAGGCAGTTTTTTTTTTTTTTTTTTTTTTTACGTGCTCAAGCTAATAACTAAAATGGTATTGGGAAACCGAAGTACTTCGCAGGAATGTCTGAAAAAGGCGCATCATATCGAACAGGACTGGACGGATGAAATATTTATTAGCCGGCTGCAGGTCGATCACGCAACACTCATATTTTTGTTGCCGCTAAACGTAGCCCCTGGACTGGATCAGGTTAATAAGGATTCCGGAAAAGGTGTTTGATTTTCCGATAGTGGATTCGTTGAACGTTCACATTCGCAAGAGTTACATCTGTACATATGTTTGTACTCTGCATGAGACTGTACTGATGTGTAAGTGAGTGTTCATAGATAATTAGCTCCCTCCCCATTACGTACGTGAACTAAGTGAAGGCCGGCCGGGGTGGACGAGCGGTTCTAGGCGCTACAGTCTGGAACGGCGCTACCGCTACGGTCGTAGGTTTGAATCCTGCCTCGGGCATGGATGTGTGTGATGTCCTTAAGCTAGTTAGGTTTAAGTAATTCTAAGTTCTAGGGGACTGCTGACCTCAGAAGTTGAAGTCCCATAGTGCTAAGAGCCAATTAGCCAACTAAGTGACTATACTTTTGAATAAAATACTCTCTAAGACAAAAATAACGCTCATCATGACGAAGTTATACGAATTTCATTCCGTGTAGTCAATTCGACAGTAAAGATGCCTCGCAGACAGACGGATGAACTATATATGCAGTTTTGCGAGAGGACGTGCAGTTAGGGTCTAAGAAGTCGGTTGGAGACCGAGCAATCGTCACAAAGTCACTCAGAGGCCCGGATTCATCGTTATCATCGATCCGAGGTACAACTGGTGCTTCAGTGACTACAAGGACCCAATAATAGCCAACTCACAAAAAGCAGGCTGAACTCACAGCGTCCCATGCGCCGATTATCATTGAAAACACCAACAAGGTCATTTGGAGTGGTGTCGGGCATATTCGTCCTGGTGCAGAATTGTCTCCAGTGATGAGTCCCGTTCGAAGTGAGTCCTGATGACTCGTGAAGACGTATCTAGAGACACTCCGAACAGCCGTGGGATGCCAATCTCACTGCCGTCCTCCATTCGGGCCGACATTCAGGAGCGGTGGTCTGGAGAGACATTTCTTTTGGCATAAGCACCCCTTTGGTTGTCATCCGCATTGTCCGTACAGCACAATAGAGCATCGACGATATTCTGCTTCCCGCTTTGTTGCCCTTAATGGCAAGACATCCCGAGCTTACATTTCAGCAAGATAATACCCGACCGCACAGGGCGAGAGTTTGTAATGCTTTTCATCGAGCTTGCCAAACCCTACCTTAGCCAGGAAGGTCGCTACATTCCTTCCCAATTAAGAACGGTCGGAACATTAAGGGCAGGGTCCTCCAAACAACTCGGGATTTTGATAATCCGTCGCGCCAGTTGGACAGGATTTGGCACGATATCTCTCAGAAGGAATCCAACAACTATTTGCCGAGTAAGTGCTTGCATTACGGCCAGAGATGAAACAACTATTTATTGAGTTGCTCAATTTGCGAAGCTCTTTGTCTTAAAGAGGGCAACGGCCTTGCCGCAGTGGATAGATCGGAACCCGTGAGATCACCGAAGTTCAGCGCTGTCGGGCATGGCCGACACTAGGACAGGTGACCATCCAGACCGTCATGCGCTGTTGCCATTTTTCGGGGTGCACTCAGCCTCGTGATGCCAATTGAGAAGCTACTCGACCGAGTAGTAGCGGTTACGGTCAAAGAAAACCATCATAACGGCCGGGAGAGCGGTGTGCTGACCACATGCCCTCCTCTCCGCATCCTTATTGAGGATGACACGGCGGTCGGATGGTCCCGATGGGCCACTTGTGGCCTGAAGACGGAGTGCTTTTTTGTCTTAAATAAATCATCAGTACCGCAGCGTAATAAAGTGTATGCTTGTATGTCATTAATTTGTTTGCATTGTCATAGTTTCGCCGTCCACCTCGGAACAACCAAACCTAATGTGACGTGTGAGAGCCGTTTTACCCATAGGTCGTATACATCATTTACTACTTCGATATTCAAGTTGGAATAATGACCGTGGGAACATTAGTCATCCATCCGTGTTATAACCAAAATAATATCACAGTAGGAGTACTTCACTTTCGTGACCACAGTTTTGAAATCGAATTTAGAGGAAAATATAATTTTAGTCATACGATAACTGGAAGGTTGACATAGGTATGGTCAATGAGTTGATATCCTCCAGAACTACATTTATGTTATGTAATAACAGTTTGATAAAACAATAGGAAAGCATTCATACAGTCCTCAATATTAATCATTCACAAAATAATACTACACTTATTGCAATACTAAAATATATTGTGCACCTACGAAGATCCTGTGACGTGACTGCAAAGGGCTTTAAATGTGAAATACTGGCAGGAAGCATTCGTGAAGCGAAATAAAATAAACTTCAATACTACATAACTATACTGAAGGAAATTCACCTTTCCATTTTAATGTAATAACTAAGGTTATGTCGCTTCAGTAATATTTGCTATAAAAATTGTTGTATAACATGAGCTTAGAAAACTATTAAGAAAGGCCACTTTCCTGAAGTCACATTTTTCTGATGAGAAGGTTACAACACTCCAAAAAAATTATTGAGAGCTGCACTTTACAATATTTATCGATTGAAGTACAGGGCTATTACAAATGATTGAAGCGATTTCATAAATTCACTGCAGCTCCATTCATTGACATATGGTCACGACACACTACAGATAAGTAGAAAATCTCATAAAGTTTTGTTCGGATGAAGCCGCGCTTCAGGTTTCTGCCGCCAGAGCGCTCGAGAGCGCAGTGAGACAAATTGGCGACAGGAGCCGAGAAAGCGTATGTCGTGCTTGAAATGCACTCACATCAGTCAGTCATAACAGTGCAACGACACTTCAGGACGAAGTTCAACAAAGATCCACCAACTGCTAACTCCATTCGGCGATGGTATGCGCAGTTTAAAGCTTCTGGATGCCTGACGGTTTAAAGTTTACGGCCCCTTTTTCTTCTGCGAAAAAAACGTTACAGGACACGTGTATCTGGACATGCTTGAAAATTGGCGCATGCCACAACTGGAGACCGACAGCGCCGACTTCATCTTTCAACAGGATGGTGCTCCACCGCACTTCCATCATGATGTTCGGCATTTCTTAAACAGGAGATTGGAAAACCGATGGATCGGTCGTGGTGGAGATCATGATCAGCAATTCATGTCATGGCCTCCACGCTCACCCGACTTAACCCCATGCGATTTCTTTTTGTGGGGTTATGTGAAAGAATCAGTGTTTAAACGTCCTCTACCAAGAAACGTGCCAGAACTGCGAGCTCGCATCATCGATGCTTTCGAACTCATTGATGAGGACATGCTGCGGCGAGTGTGTTAGGAACTTGATTATCGGCTTGATGTCTGCCGAATCACTAAAGGGGCACATATCGAACATTTGTGAATGCCTAAAAAAACTGAGTTTTTGTATGTGTGTGCAAAGCATTGTGAAAATATCTCAAATAATAAAGTTATTGTAGAGCTGTGAAATCGCTTCAATCATTTGTAATAATCCTGTATATGTGAAGTGACAGTGTTGAAGTGGGTGTTATTATTGTTCTCTCTCTCTCTCTCTCTCTCTCTCTCTCTCTCTGTCTCTCTCTCTCTCTCCCCCCTCTCTCCCTCCCTCCCCCCTCTCTCTCTCTCTCTCTCTCTCTCTCTCTCTCTCTCTCTCTCTCTCTCTCCCTCCCCCTCCCCCTCCCCCTCCCCCTCCCCCTCTCCCTTATCCCTACCCCCTTCCATGGAGATAAACATCTTCCTCCTTGGCATGCTTTGGCGATTCCCATACGCACAGACGAAGGTCAATGGCTGGGTAGCCTTTAACTATATATATATATATATAAAGACAGTAACTGTTCTCGAAAGAACAGAATACTGTTGATGACCGTGCAGCTCTTACGGGAATCGCCAAAGCCTGCGCGAGTAATGAGTGTATGGGCAAATGTCTATAAGGTACATTACATATGTAGAATTGTGGACAGTTGGGAATATGAGTCTCACGGGACGCGTGCAAGGGATAAGTCCCTG
Organism: Schistocerca serialis cubense; assembly: GCF_023864345.2. Classification (NCBI taxonomy): domain Eukaryota; kingdom Metazoa; phylum Arthropoda; class Insecta; order Orthoptera; family Acrididae; genus Schistocerca; species Schistocerca serialis. The sequence goes on from NC_064643.1 coordinate 144,184,680, forward strand.
CAGTCGCGCTATTCATCTGTGTCCTCGGTGGCTCAGATGGATAGAGCGTCTGCCATGTAAGCAGGAGATCCAGGGTTCGAGTCCCGGTCGGGGCACACATTTTCAGCTGTCCACATCGAGGTATATCAACAACACCTGTCGGCAGCTGAGGGTTTCAGTTAGTCATCATTTATTCCAGGGAAAAGCTGCACGGTCATCAACAGTATTCTGTTCTTTCGAGAACAGTTACTGTCTTCAAATAACCTTCCCGATCGCTGTCCGGGTACTTGTGATCACAGAGTGTATCAAAATTCGTTCCGGCTGCACCCCTGTCCGCACGATTTCCGTCCGCTGCCTGCTGAATAATAAAGCGCGGCATTTAGCAGTATCGAGGGCCGCGCCGCGCCGCTAGGGGAGACGTTCCCTCCGGGGTTGGACGACGCGTTATCTGAGGCCGCCGGAGCGCGCCGGCGGCACGGAGGTGTGTGTGGTATCTGCAGAGGCGGCGCCCGGGCAAGGCGGCTCCGCGCCTGGCTGAGCCGCGAGGTGAGGCGCGCCGGGATCTGCATTTAAAATTCTATTAAGAGAATTGAAAACGCGGCGTCGCCGTCGGCGGCCGCTCCCGTGACGGGTCCCCGGGAATTAACTATTTCAATTTGCACTGCCGCTGATAGGATTTAAAGGTTATGAAACGTCGGCGAACTGCGCCTCCGCACGGCAAACGTGACCCCTTTTTTTCATTTTTTTATTTTCTTTTTTTTTATGCCGCACTTTCTCCTTCTAGAGACGAAAAAGCAATTTATCCAGGGTGCGGGACGACCTGCTTTAATGAAATATTTCAGGTATTATGAAATGCAGATGAATGTGGAATTTGAATTATTGTACTTAAAATCTCTCCTTTCTCCGCCAAGGAACGCCCGGATAATTGAGTAACGGCTTCGGAGCAGGGCCGTGTTATCGGGGACCCGGTTTCTGCCGGTGACACCCGTCCGCGTCGCAGAAACTTCGAATCGCTCTCTCAACTCGCTTCTGGGAGACATTACTTCCTCAAACAGGAGAGACACGTGCTGTGCGGGACCAAGCAGCGGCTACTCTCGCAATTGCTTATAATGTCTGACAAATACTTCAGATACGTGTTTCACTTCGCAAATAATTGTATCGCTTTATTTCACCGTGACACGCCGCTTTTTTTCTCTACACGCTGTGACTTCTGTTATCCTTCGAATGGTGCTACGTGCCTTAACCCATGTGAGCAGCACTTTCTGCCCAATGTAGAATATAGGACATAGTCCCAGGAGGTACAAAAGTGATCCGATCCTCCGCCTGATTTTTCGTCCAAAAGGAACACTTCCAGGCATTGGTTCCTTATCAAAACTTTATCTACAACCCCCATAAACTTGCAATAAGCATTGTGAATCACTCTCTGTGTGTGTGTGTCTGTGTATATATACACGCACTAGCATCTTTGTAAGAACACGATCTAGTATGACGTAAATATACACTCCTGGAAATTGAAATAAGAACACCGTGAATTCATTGCCCCAGGAAGGGGAAACTTTATTGACACATTCCTGGGGTCAGATACATCACATGATCACACTGACAGAATCACAGGCACATAGACACAGGCAACAGAGCATCCACAATGTCGGCACTAGTACAGTGTATATCCACCTTTCGCAGCAATGCAGGCTGCTATTCTCCCATGGAGACGATCGTAGAGATGCTGGATGTAGTCCTGTGGAACGGCTTGCCATGCCATTTCCACCTGGCGCCTCAGTTGGACCAGCGTTCGTGCCGGACGTGCAGACCGCGTGAGACGACGCTTCATCCAGCCCCAACATGCTCAATGGGGGACAGATCCGGAGATCTTACTGGCCAGGGTAGTTGACTTACACCTTCCAGAGCACGTTGGGTGGCACGGGATACATGCGGACGTGCATTGTCCTGTTGGAACAGCAAGTTCCCTTGCCGGTCTAGGAATGGTAGAACGATGGGTTCGATGACGGTTTGGATGTACCGTGCACTATTCAGTGTCCCCTCGACGATCACCAGTGGTGTACGGCCAGTGTAGGAGATCGCTCCCCACACCATGATGCCGGGTGTTGGCCCTGTGTGCCTCGGTCGTATGCAGTCCTGATTGTGGCGCTCACCTGCACGGCGCCAAACACGCATACGACCATCATTGGCACCAAGGCAGAAGCGACTCTCATCGCTGAAGACGACACGTCTCCATTCGTCCCTCCATTCACGCCTGTCGCGACACGACTGGAGGCGGGCTGCACGATGTTGGGGCGTGAGCAGAAGACGGCCTAACGGTGTGCGGGACCGTAGCCCAGGTTCATGGAGACGGTTGCGAATGGTCCTCGCCGATACCCCAGGAGCAACAGTGTCCCTAATTTGCTGGGAAGTGGCGGTGCGGTCCCCTACGGCACTGCGTAGGATCCTACGGTCTTGGCGTGCATCCGTGCGTCGCTGCGGTCCGGTCCCAGGTCGACGGGCACGTGCACCTTCCGCCGACCACTGGCGACAACATCGATGTACTGTGGAGACCTCACGCCCCACGTGTTGAGCAATTCGGCGGTACGTCCACCCGGCCTCCCGCATGCCCACTATACGCCCTCGCTCAAAGTCCGTCAACTGCACATACGGTTCACGTCCACGCTGTCGCGGCATGCTACCAGTGTTAAAGACTGCGATGGAACTCCGTATGCCACGGCAAACTGGCTGACACTGACGGCGGCGGTGCACAAATGTTGCGCAGCTAGCGCCATTCGACGGCCAACACCGCAGTTCCTGGTGTGTCCGCTGTGCCGTGCGTGTGATCATTGCTTGTACAGCCCTCTCGCAGTGTCCGGAGCAAGTATGGTGGGTCTGACACACCGGTGTCAATGTGTTCTTTTTTCCATTTCCAGGAGTGTATTATGCAACTCGTTACACTAGCACAGTGATTCACACCCTGGGGGTAAAAACCCCCTCAAGTGTACAACAAAATTTTTCTATGGATAAAAGCAAAAGTGTTGAATTGTGTTTTCGTCACGAAACTATACAGTTTTTGAAAACTCGTTACTATTAGTACTACTCGAAAAGACTTATTATGTAGGTTATCAGTAACAATCTTTATTTTAAAAAAATATTGGCGTGACAAGTGCGTTGGAGATTACAGCTGGTCAAGCTAATGTATGAATAACATCTTCCTCACATAATCCACCAACTGCACACATACTTTGTACCACACATCCGTGGTTGTAACATTGTGACATATTTATTACATATGCTAAAATACCTCATGAAATTGCGTTCTCTGAGTTGTAGGCAGTTCCAGGACTAGACCAGAAGTTCGCTCATCAATCACTTCACAACGATAAATGAAATAACTGACAGGTCAACACGACAGTAACTGTGTACCTACCCTGCTGTAGGGCCAACTCTGTGTTATTATTACTGTTATTAACATTATTATGATCATTATCAGTGGTAGTGGTCAGGCACATAGCACTGGCAGTCTCAAGCCTTCCAGATTCTGTCAGTTCAGAAGCAAGGAGTCGAGCAATAAAGTGATTTACAAATCGTAGGACTAACTAATAAAATACTGAAAGCAGCAGAGGATCAAGCAGGTAACAAGAGGAGGGCCAGTTGAAATCCTTGGGTGACACAAGAGAGATTAAATTTAATTGATGAAAGGAGAAAATATTAAAATGCAGTAAATGAAGCAGGTAAAAGGAAATACAAACGTCCAAAAAATGAGAATGACAGGAAGTGCAAACTGGCTAAGCAGGAATGGCTGGAGGACGAATGTAAGGATTTAGAAACATATATCTCCAGAGGAAAGATAAATGCCGCCCACAGGAAGTTTAAAGAGACCTTTGGAGAAAAGAAAACGACCTGTATGAAAACCAAACCTCTCCTAGGCAAAGAAGGGAAAGCAGAAAGGTGGAAAGAAAATATACTCTATACAAGGGAGATGTACTTGAAGGTCATATTATGGAAATGGAAGAGGACGTAGATGAGGTGGGAGATACGATACTGCGTGAAGACTGACAGAGCACCGAAAGACCTGAGTCGAAACAAGGCCCTGGGAGGAGCCAACATTCCCTTAGAACTACTGACAGGCATAGGAGAGTGACGTGATGCATGACAAAACTCTTCCATCTGATGAGCAAGATGTATGATACAGGCGAAATACTCTCAAACTTCAAGAAGAATAAATAATTCCAGTTACAAAGAAAGTTTGTACTGACAGGTGTGAAAATAACCGAACTATCCGTTTAATAACTCACGGCTGCAAAGTACTAACACGAATCATTTATAGAAGAATGCAAAAACTGGGAAAAGCCGCCTCGGGGACGATCGTTTTCGATTCCGGAGAAATGTAGGAACACGCGAGGCAATACTGGCCCTAAGGCTTCTCATAGAGAATACGTTAGAGAAAGCAAAACTACGTTTATAGCCTTTATAGACTTAGAGAAAGCTTTTAAAATCTTGACTGGAATACTCTCTTTCAAATTCGAAAGGCGGCAGGGGTAAAATACAGGGAACGAAAGCTATTAATAGTTTGAAGAAAAACCAGATGGCAGTTACAAGAGTCCAGGGACATGAAAAGCAAGCAGTGGTTGAGAAGGGAGTGAGACAGGGTTGTATCCCATCACCGATGTTATTCAGTCTGAATATCGAGAAAGCCGTGAAAGAAACAAAAGAAAAATTTGGAGCAGGAATTAAAGTCCAAGGAGAAGATATAAAAACTTTGACGTTTACCAATGACATTGTAATTCTGTCAGAGACAGCAAAGGCCCTGAAAGAGCAGTTGAACGAAATGGACAGCGTCTTGAAAGGAGAATATAAGCTTTTGAAGTGTGGTGCTACAGAAAACTGCTGAAGATTACGTGGATAGATCACATTGGTAATGAGGAGGTACTGAATAGAAGTGGGGAGAAAAGAAATTTGTGGCACAACCTGACTAGACGAAAGGCTCGGTTGGCAGGGCATATTCTGAGACATCAAGTGATCACCAATGTAGTGCTGGAGGGAAGCGTGGGAGGTAAAAATCGTAAGGGGAAACCAAGAGATGAATGCAGTGAGCAGATTCAGAAGGATGTAGGTTGCAGCATTTACGCGTAGATGAAGAGACTTGCACAAGATAGAGTAGCATGGAGAGCTGCATCAAACCAGTCTTCGGACTGAACACCCTAACAACAAACAACAGGCCTAAGTATATTGCACACATTTTAACTTAGTTGCTTTTAAACACTAGAGCAAGGTGTGTATCAAGCAAGTTTCACTAGGGAGTAGAGTTGTGAAAGAGAAGCATGTTTTGTAATAAATGACTATCCTCAATGAGAGGAAAAAACAGTGATCGAAATAAGCAGTACCAATTGAGTCATTGACTCATTAGTCCATGGTCTAATAAAACACGTTATTTTTTCAGACGAATCCAGGTTCTGTTTACAGCATCATGATGGTCGCATCCGTGTTTGGCGACATCACGGTGAACGCACATTGGAAGCGTGTATTCGTCATCGCCATACTGGCGTATCACCCGGCGTGATGGTATAGGGTGCCATTGGTTACACGTCTCGGTCACCTCTTGTTCTCATTGACGGCACATTGAACAGTGGACGTTACATTTCAGATGTGTTACGACGCGTGGCTCTACCCTTCATTCGATCCTTTCGAAACCCTACATTTCAGCAGGATAATGCACTACCGCATGTTGCAGATCCTGTACGGGCCTTTCTGGATACAGAAAATGTTCGACTGCTGCCCTGGCCAGCGCATTCTTCAGATCTCTCACCAACTGAAAACGTCTGGTCAATGGTGGCCGAGCAGCTGGCTCGTCACGATGCGCCAGTCACTACTCTTGATGAACTGTGGTATCGTGTTGAAGCTGCATGGGCAGCTGTACCTGTACACGCCATCCAAGCTCTACTTGCTTCTTTGAACCGTACTGCAGCAGTGAGCTAACTGAGTTGAGAAACAGATCGTCTGAAGACAGCTTTGACTTTGCTATTCTTTTCATCCAACGCTTCGCGTGCGTGCCGAAGAGAGTTACTGTTAGATTGTAAGTGCCAGCATAATGTTTCGTTTATGGGCAAGTATACACGAAATAACCTTACTTTTCTGGCCGTCACGAATCTGTATTCGTTGCGGTTCATTTGTAGGAAATCGACAAAAATAACGACGTTCCCTATAATATACGAAACTTGTTTGCATAGTGAGCTCTGAAAAATTCACTTAGCATTATTAGTGCAACATAATGTTTACGAAGAGATGCGTTTTTGGCGGCAGTTGTTAACTAAATACTTATTCTATATTACAGTGTGCCAACAGAAAGGCAAACCTGGAAGATCCAGTGCTGATGAACAGCCCTGAGTCGTAACAGTATATCTAAATGGAGATCATGGATTAAATGAACGTGAACGCATATAAAACGTTTCTTAACCAACAGTATGAGGGAAGCTGAAAATAAGTACAGGAATGCAGACGGGGGTGTTAAATTGTTTGGCCGCAGAAAAGTGTTTTCCAAAGAAGCTAAAAACGAATTGGAGGAGCATTATGCATCTCGGACGCAACAAAACTTGGATTAGATATTATAGAACGTAACGGATCACCCCAAAATTTCAATACAAAAGAAGCCATGGTGAGCAAGAAACGGGATAAAGATGCCCATCCAAGAACTATCACCGAATCGGAGGGAAATGATGAAATCTTCAAGCAAGACTTCAAAGTCTAGGAAACGGGTCTGCTAGCGGAAGTGTAGGCTAGTCAATGCAACTAAAACAGTTCAGAAATAAAGTTTCAGATGTGAAAAGCAAGTGTTTTGGAGACTCTGCGGCGAAGACACCACAAAACCCCGTCGGTGAAGTAGAGGAATGGTACTGCGGGTTGTGCAAGGAAGATCGAATGAAAAAAAAAATCAGTTGCATGAAATGAAAAATATAGATTCATGGAAAGTGCGCAGGGTTTGGGAAAGGTGTAAAAAAGTTGTAATGCAATGCTTGAAAGTAGTGTTGTAAAATCTAAAATATGGAACGTTTCCTTAAACATAGACTAGTATCTTCAAACTCAAGGACATAGTTTATAATGGCGGTACACTTACAAGTGCTCAGAAAAATTGTTTTTTGTGTTTATTTTCCTCAAAATTTCCTTTAAAATAGATATCAAGAGCAGCATCCTGGAGTTGAGGATGACGTCCGTTAAATAATTATGTAACTTCCTATTCGTATTATGTAATAAATAAAATCTCAAAATTCGTACAGTTTAAGCAGCTTTCCCTTGCTGCTGAGTCTGATAATTACTCTCAAATGGGGATAACATTATAAAAGTGCCTGATTTTTTTGCCAAATATTTATGAAGAAAATCACAACAATTTCGATGTGTGAAAAAGCGACCCACAGCATGTCGTCAGGAAAGTTGTGAATACCCCACGCCGTATTTAGTCCGTCGTAGGTGGAGACACCACAGCTCAGCCCGAATGGTTGGGGACGTTTTGTTAACAGAATTACGCGTTTTAACGCACTTCCGGAGGGCTGTGCGCGGTGGGCACAAAGGGCTGTTGGCAGCACTGGGGACGCGCGCTCTGCGCTCGGGGAGTCCCCGGCGGCCGCCGCAGAATAAACAACTTGGCGCGCCGCGGCGCTCCAACAATTCCGACCCCGCAGCGGCACGGCGCGGCGGTTTTTCAAGGAGCATGGCGCGGGGGCGTTGTTTTTAATAAACGGGATGGCTGTTTGCACAAGCAGCGCGGTCAACGCGGCGGCTGGCCTTTTAACCGCATTAGCGGCTCTCGCCGGTGCTGCCGCCAGCAAGATACCTGCCACCAGAGTGTACCGCCGACATCCGCTCTCTGCGAATCGAAAATCGATGCGGCCGTATCGAGGCCGATTACGATTGTCAGTGCTGGTCAGAGAGAAAACGAGCTGGCGGAATATTCCCGTGTCGGACTGTTTGACTTTTTAGGCATAACAGCCGGTTTTCCGTTGCTCATACATACGCGTGGCTCGTTCGCCTTGTCCAAACAGCCCTTTCGTACTCGAGCGCAGGTGACAACAGCCGTTTAATCACGTACCTATAGATGATTAACACATCTTTGTACTTCCGCTTCTTATATTCACGCTCAGTGAGTAATGGTATGGACTGATCGACGCACGAATCTCTCAGAGAGACGAGTACTGGTTTGTTGGTGAATTAGTACTCTCGCACAGATCACCTCAGCAGATCGCATTTTTCACAGTTTCACAATATTCTTCCGTCACACACATGTTCAATAATGGACTTACCATCAATTATTACCGCGTTTCTTTCAGTTTCAGAGTTTTTTTGATACAGGACCAGCAAACTTTTTTTTAATATTTCATGAAGCGTTTATTAACAAATCTGTCACAGTTGCAGTTCATACGTTTGGCGAATAGTTTCTGACCTACTGAAGTGCCTGATCTTAATAACAAACAATGGCAACACATGCTTTACAATGTAGTTGTAGATGACTGTCGCAATCAACATGTGCCTACTAAGCAAGTCAGAATCAAACTTGCTCAGTTTACAAAGTAATCGTAGATGACTGTCACAGTCCAAACGTGCCAGCTTGGTAAGTGAGAATCAAACTGAACAAGTTTGATTCTGACTAGCTAAACAGGAACATGTTGACTGTGTAAGTAGGCTGTTTAGTTTTTTATCTTGGTAACGCCACGTAGCGCTCTGTACGAAAATCACTGACTCTGCTGTGTTCAGTCTGTGGCTGGTTGCCATTGTTGGAATATTTGCTATTGTTTTGTTGGGCAGTTGCATGTGAACAGCGCGTAGCGTTGTGCAGTTGGAGATGAGCCGCCAGCAGTGGTGGATGTGGGGAGAGAGATGGCAGAATTTTGAGAGCGGACGATCTGGACGTGTGTCCGTCAGAAAAAGGAAATTTGTAAGAGTGGATGTCATGAACTAATATACATATGATGACTTCTGAACACTATTAAGGTAAATACATTGTTCTTTATCAAAATCTTTCATTTGCTAACTATGCCTATCAGTAGTTAGTGCCTTCAGTAGTTAGAATCTTTTATTCAGCTGGCAGTATTGGCGCTCGCTGTATTGCAGTAGTTCGAGTAACGAAAATTTTTGTGAGGTAAGTGATTCATGAAAGGTATAGGTTATTGTTAGCCAGGGCCATTATTTTGTAGGGATTATTGAAAGTCAGACTGCGTTGCGCTAAAAATATTGTGTGTCAGTTTAGTGTTGATCAGAATAAGTAAAGAGAGAAATGTCTAAGCACGTTCAGTTTTGCTCAGCTGTTTGAAAATCAAATAACGTAAGAGGTTTACCAGCACAGTCATTTATAATTTTCCAAAGGGGACGTTTCAACTGTGACAGTCATATACAATTACTTTGTAAAATTTGTATCGCCATCGTCGCGTTCGTTATTAATATCAGACACTTTCCGTGGAGTCTCAGTAGCTCAAAACCACTTGGTTCGAAACTAGTCGCGAAACATATACACTGCAACTGTGACAAATTTGTTGATAAACACTTCACGAAAAAGGCATTTCCTTGACCTGGCAAGATTATGGCCTTCAGGCCCTTTCTTAAATCTAACCAGGCTCTGTATTATTATTATTATTATTATTATTATTATTATTATTATTAGGAACCATTATCAGATATGGAACCTACTCTCTGCTTACGTCACAATGCTCTGCCAAATAGTTCTATCTTGGCGTTTAATTTTTCCAGTTAATCATACGTAAGACAGTCGTATCGTCTCTGATGATGTCGAAGTATCATAGTCTTGCTTTACCGACATAATGTTCTTTACATACTTGATAAATTTCCCTTTCTTCTGGAGCTCGAAGTGTGTCCAATCCAACAAGTCACTTAGCCTTAATTCTGGACAAATAGTCTGGTCCTTCATGTCCTCCATATAGAACATATACTTCTGCTTTGTTGATATCCTCCGCTTCGCAGTGAGTCCCGCCAATTACACTATGTGATCAAAAGTAGGTCACCCGGCTGAAAATGACTTACAAGTTCGTGGCGCCCCCCACTGATAATTCTAGAATTCCATATGGTCTTGGCCCACCCTTAGCCTTGATGACAGCTTCCACTCTCACAAGCATAGTGGGAAGCAAGAAGGTGTTTAAGACATCAGTGTAGGCCTATGCCTTGATAGTGCCCCCTCCATGAAAAACACGACCACACCATAACACCATCGCCTTCGAATTTTGCTGTTGGCACTACACATGCTGGCCGATGACGTTCACGGGGCATTCGCCATACCCATAACCTGCCATCGGATCGCCACATTGTGTACCGTCATTCGTGGCTCCACGCAACATTTTTCCACTGTTCAATCGTCCAGTATTTACGCTCCTTACACCAAGCGAGGCGTCGTCTGGCATTTACCGGCGTGATGTGTAGCTTATAAGCACCGCTCACCCATGAAATCCAATTTTTCTCTCCTCCCGCCTAACTCTCATAGTACTTGCAGTAGATCCTGATACAGTCTGGAATTCCTGTGTGATGGTCTGGATAGATGTCTGTCTATTACACATTACGACCCACTTTAACTGTCGGCGGTCACTGTCAGTCAGCCGGCCGGAGTGGCCGTGCGGTTCTAGGCGCTACAGTCTGGAACCGCGAGACCGCTACGGTCGCAGGTTCGAGTCCTGCCTCTGGCATGGATGCCTGTGATGTCCTTAGGTTAGTTAGGTTTAAGTAGTTTTAAGTTCTAGGGGACTGATGACCTCAGAAGTTGAGTCCCATAGTGCTCAGAGCCATTTTTGAACTGTCAGTCAACAGACGAGGTCGACCCGTACGCTTTTGTGCTGTACGTGTCCCTTCACGTTTCCACTTTACTATTACATCGGAAACAGTAGACTTCAGGATGTTAAGGAGTGTGGAAATCCCACGTACAGACATATGACACAAGTGACACCCAATCACCAGACCACGTTCGAAGACCGTGGAGCGCCCCATTCTGCTCTTACACGATGTCTAATGACTACTGAGGTCGCTGATATGGACTACTGGCAGCAGGTGGCAGCACAATGCACATAATATGAAAAACGTATAAAACGTTTTTGCTCGTTGCAGTTGAATGGAATGGACAGTGTCTTGAAAGGAGGATATAAGATGAACATCAACAAAAGCAAAACGAGGATAATGGAATGTAGTCGAATTAAGTCGGGTGATGCTGAGGGAATTAGATTAGGAAATGAGACGCTTAAAGTAGTAAAGGAGTTTTGCTGCTTGGGGAGCAAAATAACTGATGATGGTCGAAGTAGAGAGGATATAAAATGTAGGCTGGCAATAGCAAGGAAAGCGTTTCTGAAGAAGAGAAATTTGTTAACATCCAGTATTAATTTAAGTGTCAGGAAGTCATTTCTGAAAGTATTCGTATGGAGTGTAGCCATGTACGGAAGTGAAACATGGACGATAAATAGTTTGGACAAGAAGAGAATAGAAGCTTTCGAAATGTGGTGCTACAGAAGAATGCTGAAGATTAGATGGGTAGATCACATAACTAATGAGGAAGTATTGAATAGGATTGGGGAGAAAAGAAGTTTGTGGCACAACTTGACCAGAAGAAGGGATCGGTTGGTAGGACATGTTCTGAGGCATCAAGGGATCACCAATTTAGTATTTGAGGGCAGCGTGGAGGTTAAAAATCGTAGAGGGAGACCAAGAGATGAATACACTAAGCAGATTCAGAAGGATGTAGGTTGCAGTAGGTACTGGGAGATGAAAAAGCTTGCACAGGATAGAGTAGCATGGAGAGCTGCATCAAACCAGTCTCAGGACTGAAGACCACAACAACAACAACAATGACTACTGAGGTCGCTGATATGGAGTACTGGCAGTAGGTGGCAGCACAATGCACATAATATGAAAAACGTATGAAACGTATGTTTTTGGGTGTGTCCGGATATTTTTGATCACATAGTGTACCTGCATCAAAAATTCTTATTTCTGCTTCTTCTGATTTTGTTTGTGTCCATGTATCACAGCCAGACAACCTTAATAAGTTAATATTACAATATATCAAGTAAATGATCAGGGTGGAATAATAATAAATATAATAAGTAGATATACGTTGTTTTACACATGGCAGCCTATTTAACAAAGCGTTATGTAAAATCTCTTTGCTTATTTGTCAAATGTGAGTGATGACATCCAACAGAAATCTGTGGCAGCAGCTCAAACGAATCAGATCTGCAGAAGAAATTGATTGTTCAGAGATAGAGTAACGTAAGTTTGAAGAAGACGTGGAGGAAAGAAAACAGAAGTAGGGATCAGGAATGCATGGATAGTTTTGAAAATGTGATAGAAACACTGGATCGCTCTTGGAGAGAACAGAAACAGCTGATCATATGCCGACAGGAAAGCTATATCGATGATAACGAGTGAAACGTTAATATTGTCTCAAATGCGGAGTAGTTTTGGATGAGACGTATGCTATTGGAGCTTACACTACAACGATGGAGCATCGATAGGTATCAGATACGTAAGGAGGTGTAATACAGACACCAGGCATCAACAAACCGATGAAAATAACACAGTGCGTGAAAATGACGTCGCTTATCCGCCGGCGGCCACTGTAACGTAGCATGTAAGTTTGGCGTGAGTAAACAACGCAGTGCTACACACGTATCTCACGCAAGCATTCGTGGCTAGTCGAGACGTTTGGTATTTTCACTGTCTGTGCCGTGCTGAACTACAGCACGGCAGTAACGATTCGGAACGCCTATAGACCTGTGTAGTTGGGGTTTTATTTTACGTGGAAGTATTTAGGAAAACTAACAGTAGCGTTGTTATTGGTCCTCGAGGGACGAATAATGTTATTGGATTGGTGCGTAAATTCGTAGTTTTTCCATAAATACAATAAACACAACAGGTACACGTAACAGGGACTTTAATCATCAGTACTATATTATCTTTCAGCATTTACAATAGTCTGCTAACGTTGAAGTAACTTCTCGATTCCGTGACTGTCGAAGTCACATGGTTTTGAGGCGAAGAACTTGTTCGGGGGGCATTTTCATCCAGAAAGGAAGATCCTTGAAGGTTACTTGATAGAGAGAGGAAAATGAGAAAACGTGAGAGCGCAACAACAAGTAAAGTAGGTGGGTATGGTATGACTTCCTAACCCAAACCCTGTTACTGTTTTTTGTCAGTATAGCAAAAGCAGGGTGACGTTATTGTTGACTATCATCGCTTCACTCAATCTGCCTGGTGGTTGTTCTTGGACTGCGTCTGTAAGACGTCCCAGTTGTTGATAATAAATGTCAGCAGTGGTGGTTACATCTCGGAGAAGAAATTCGTAGTACACCACATCGTTGCTGTGCCACCAGAAGCATAACATTATCTTTTGTGGTTGTGTGCAGGTCTTTGTACGAGGATTTTAGGCTCAACAATTCCTTTCTTCTCCTTATCTTAGTATTAGGACACCATTTCTCGCCCCCAGTAACGATACAGAATCGGAATGGTCGGTGTTGTTCACGAGTCAGTTGATGACGAGCAAGCAGAGATGCACGTATGACCACCCGCTGATTTTTGTGATTTTGGCTTAGAGCATGCGGTACAGCTACAACCGATTTTTTAACCTTCCCGTTTGCTCGCATAAGTCAGACGATGGTGGAATGATCACATTTCGTCACATCTGCCGGTTCTCGAATACACTGAGGAGGATCGTTGTGGAATAATGCGTTTAAGCGAAATTCATCAAACCCCGATGGTCTTTCTGAACGTGGAGCCGCGCGGGGTAGCCATGCGGTCTGAGGCGTTTTGTCACGGTTCGCGCGGCTCCCGCCGTCGGAGGTTCGAGTCCTCCCTCGGGCATGCGTGTGTGTGTTGTCCTTACCGTAAGTTAGTTTAAGTTAGATTAAGTGGTGGGTAAGCCTAGGAACCGATGACCTCAGCAGTTTGGTCCCATAGTCCTTACAACAAATTTCCTGGACGTGCAGAATCACTAAGGTCAAAACGATAGTCCTTAAAACGAGGAGACCATTTTATTGTCATGCTCTGTCCAGTGACATTATCCCCACACACCTCGCAAATGTTTCTGGCTCCCTTCGCTGCTGTTACTCCTCTATTGAACTCAAACGGAAGAATGTGTTGGAAATGTTCCGAATTCTCCACATGGCACGCCATTTTCTGGCTTCGACAGCTCCAAATGTCAATATGTAAACTCAAATAGGAACAGTGAACTACCAATAAAAACTGACAACCGACAAATAAACTCATACCAACCGAAATACCAACATGAGGAACAAAAACCTTATGAATTTAAGCACGACCCTAATATTTTAACCCATTGGATTTCTTTCATTTCACACTCTTGGTGATCTATAAGATATGAGTTCAACTGGCAGAATAGGCTCTCAAGGAAGACTTTAACTAATAACATTGGGATTATACATTTCTTTTTGATACCCTATGGGTGTGACACAGCACTAGCGAGATAGTCATTTTAGTTATTTCAAAAACGTCTCTGTTTGTCTAGTAGGCCGAGGATACTCCGTTTCACAGCATATCATGTGAGTGAAATGTTAAAATTTATTTGTAGCTCATTTTATGAAATTGTGATATTTAAATAATAAACTGATCTGAGGTGTTAGATAAGGAAGCGCCCGAGATAGGGACATGTCCGCGGAGACACTCGCAAGATATTTGTAATAAGTACGCTGCAGTTGCAGCACCGATCTCTAGAGATGGATTTTGACGTAGGAAACGCGAATTTTCAGCACGTCGTTTCCCTGGCAGGTCTTAGCAGCTTCTGACGGGGAGAGAAGGGTGAACGGCACAGGCAGATACAGTGGTGCATTTTGGGAAGTTAGAGCGAGGTGCCACGTACTGCTGCCTATACCACGGCGCTAAATGATGGATGACGCTGCAGATAAAAGTTTCAGCAGTGAAATAAGCTCGCTCTCGGTACGCTACGCAGACCTCTCCTCTCTGGGATCAATCAGAAACGAATGCGGACCGAAGTAGTCAAGCAGTGCAAGAAAAGCTTCCAGGAACCAACCTGTTTCCTCCAAGCCGCCAAGAAAATGGCTAGTGTTTACGTTACCCTTATTGGTGTCATTCGTTTTACAGACTCCCAATTGTTATTTAAATAACTGTAGTAGGAGATCCACCAGTGTCCAAATACATGTTTCAGCCTGTACTCATTCATCTTTTCACAGCAACGGATCTTCTTCTATTCAAGTTGACCAGCTGACGTGTTGTGACCTCCACCATATTTTCTCACGGCTTTTTACGTAGAAATTCCTTTCATCCGTTATCTGTAGATTATGTACACCTCTATGCTTCGCAAGGTTACGAACGATTATGTGTCTTTCCGTTACTTTGCATTACAGTAGTATGACTCTGTCTGGCGGAGAGGGATCACTGAAATGAAAGAAATGAAAGTTGTACATTACATTTAACTGAAATACAAAGAAATTATTTGACAGTACCAGTGATTGTATTACAGCCCTAATGCTAAACATACAATAATCTGAAACATTAATTTCAAGAGCTTCAGTGATGCAGAAGACGTTGCCCGGCAGAAATATCTTTAATTCTACATCTACATCCATACTCCGCAAACCACCTGACGGTGTGTGGCGGAGGGAACTTTGAGTAACTCTATCGGTTTTTCCTTCTATTCCAGTCTCGTATTGTTCGCGGGAAGAAAGATTGTCGCTATGCCTCTGTGTGGGCTCTAATCTCTCTGATTTTATCCTCCTGGTCTCTTCGCGAGATATACGTAGGAGGGAGCAATATATACTGCTTGACTCCTCGGTGAAGGTATGTTCTCGAAACTTCAACAAAAGCCCGTACCGAGCTACTGAGCGTCTCTCTTGTAGAGTCTTCCATTGGAGTTTATCTATCGTCTCCGTAACGCTTTCGCGATTACTAAATGATCCTTTAACGATGCGCGCTGTTCTCCGTTGGATCTTCTCTATCTCTTCTATCAACCCTATCTGGTACGGATCCCACACCAGTGAGCAGTATTCAAGCAGTGGGCGAACAAGTGTACTGTAACCTACTTCCTTTGTTTTCGGATTGCATTTCCTTAGGATTCTTCTAATGAATATCAGTCTGCCATCTGTTTTACCGTCGATTAATTTTGTATGGTCAATCCATTTTAAATCACTCCTAATGCCTACTCCCAAATAATTTATGTAATTAACTGCTTCCAGTTGTTGACCTGCTATATTGTATCAAAGTGATAAAGGATCTTTCTTTCTATTTATTCGCAGCACATTATACTTGTCTACATTGAGATTCAATTGCCATTCCCTGCACCATGCGTCAGTTCGCTGCAGATCCTCCTGCATTTCAGTACAATTTTCCATTGTTACAACCTCTCGATATACTACAGTATCATCCGCAAAAAGCCTCAGTGAACTTCCGATGTTATCCACAAGGTCATTTATGTATATTGTGAATAGCAACGGTCTTACGACACTCCCCTGCGGAGCACCTGAAATCACTCTTACTTCGGAAGACTTCTCTTCATTGAGAATGACATGCTGCGTTCTGTTACCTAGGAACTCTTCAATCCAATCACACACTTCAATCTTAAGCTTGCCACATTACTAATACGACGTTCAATATATGCTTTCGCATGTTTTTCAGTGCATGTGATCACACTTGTCCGACTCCTTTCTCTGCTAATGCTGACCCCTTGATGTCTGTTTTATATGTTACAGGTCTTATGTTCTTGGTTTCCCTCTTTTTTGATACAAGAGATAGATTTACAATGACAAACTATATTACCACTTGAAGGTCCCCAAAAAACTTTGCTGAAACTTAAGAGTAAATGGAAATCCGCAGAATATTTATATTATTTGTGTAGTAGATATGATTAGGTCGGGGAAACATTTGGATTAGGGATATAAACTCATATGTTTAGAGCCTAAATCATTCAATACAACATTCATTTTTAAATTACGTGCACCAATAATAAAACGTTCTGCATAAGCAGATACCGTAAGGCGCTTCATGGAATCTAGGTAGTCGGCTGTCCATTTGATGTTGCAATCTATCTGTAGTCCCAAAAATTTAATACCATCTGTTTTTATATTCGATTCCTCGAGATGACTGTTTTATAGCTGCTGGCACTCTATGTTTTATACTGTATTGGATGTACTGAGTCTTGTCGAAATTTGATAACTATATATGGCACAGAACCATGTATTGAATTTTTCAGATATTTTACTAGCTGCATTTTCAGTACAGGGAACGGGATTAATTTTATCCGTATACTTGTATTTGTTTTTATCCCTATACATGTATCATTTGCAAAAATGTAGAAATTATGCAACTGCCAATTTACGTGTATTAGAAACAAAAAAGAACCCAAAATACAACCGTGTTGTACACTAAGTCTGATTGCTTCAAACTGAGTGCCTGTTGTCATTTTATCGACATGCTACTGACACACTCTGCTTTATGTCATCAGATAAAATAAAATTCACGATCATGGTGTGTCCATTATTCTACTTTTTCTTCTTTTACTTCTTCTGAACGTTTGGCCATTTTGTGCGATCTTTTGCCTTTTGTGCATCTAACCCGATTTTTGAAAACATAAGTCACTTGCCACTTCTTCCCTTGACGAGTGCCCTCAGAATTTTAAACAGAAACTGTTTTCCCTTCCTGTATAATTAATGTAAACAGATTCGTATGTGGATGGTCGATCTCGCTATGACTGAATAACGTCTTTTCAGGCTTCCAGTCCTGACACGTGATAATACGCCCACGAGCTTGCGGCCGTGTGCTCCACGGTCACTGTCAAGCACAGTAGTAACTGACAGCCGTGTGGTCTCGTCTTTATATAACTGTGCGTGAGAATAATGTATCTTCATACGTCACATATGTTAGTTATTTTTGGCATTTTTTATTAAGTTTATTCTTTCCAGTAGCTGCATGTCGACGTACGGTGTATCTATGGTAGTGTTAAAACAACTGATTAAGCTGCTGGCTATTGTAAATATAATATTTGGCTGCCGACCATATTTTTTGAATTATTGTTGTTATTTGTGCTGTCCACAAGATTTGACTTCGTTACAGCTGGCTGGTAGCCTACGAGCGCATTGATATGTGAATCACAACAGATTATCACATTAATCATACAGTATTAATGTTCCACAACAATGTTTATTTTAAATTTTGTTGTGAACCGGCTTTCGGCTTTCTAAGCTATCATCACACAACGTAAGACTAAGCACACAGTCCACGTCACTTCAGCGAGAGCTTCTCGCTGACACAGATTGTCATTTGCAAAGATACGTGACATATAAAGATTGTACATCTACACTAAAAACACAATACTGTTGTTTTACATGGGCACAAAACCAGAAATATTATGTAATGAGTGCCATAGCTTCTAGTGATATGAGTATAAATCCCCAAAATCGAATGTTTGACCGGCCTAAAAATATTGTACTGCCTAAGTTGTGCAGATATTACTTACCGTCTCAATTTGTGTACAGTTTAGAGACTTCAACTAATTTTTATACAGCTTGTGTAGTACATGTGTTTAGGTCAGTCAAACATTGGGTTAAAGGTATTAAACCCATATGTTTACAGTCGAAAGCATTCAGTACATCACTATATACTGCCAGATAAGACCACTTGTGCTAGCGTAGTACGACGAAAAATTAATGGCTGTAGAGACTCGTTATGCCCTGTTGAGCAAATCACTTGTTGACTACAGAATGATTTACACCCTGCAGAGTAGTGGATGCAGATTTTTTAACTTCCTGACAGATTGCGTTTTGAACCGGAAATCGAACCTGGGACCTTAGCTTTTCACGGGTAAGTATTCTGCGTACTGAGCTATCCAAGCACGACTCACCACTCACCCTTGCAGTTATGCTTCCGCCAGTATCTCTTCCCCTACCTTACAAACTTCACTAAAGTTCCCCTGAATGCGTTCGGGAACTAGCTCTCGCAGAAGAAAGGATACTGCGGAGAAACCGCTTGGACACAGCCTAGAGGATTGTTTGGGGAATGAATTTTCACTCTACAGCAGATTGTAAGTTGGAAAGGTAGGAGAGAAGTAATGTTAGGCCGCGACTCGTGGCTGATTAGCTTCGTCGGTATAGCACTTGGCCGCTTAATACTAAGGTCTCAGGTTCGAGTTACACATCGGCATTGTTTTAACCTGCCGGGAAGTTTCACTTTATGCTGCCTAGGTTACTTGTTCGAAAATACTTCCAATGCAGGAAAGTCTATCCGAGACAGAAATGCTACTCGGAGCTGAGCTACAGCCCACTTTCCAGTTACCAGAGTCTGCGATATCTGGAATAGTATTACGGTAACCGTGACCTGTGATTATTTGTGGAATATTTCTTTAAATGATATGCAAAACAAACCGTATAGTTTGTAAACGTTTACAAATTCTACTACAAACGTATTTATGCCCCCTGCTAGATATTTTCCAACACACTGGAGACTATAGACACTCCCAGTATGTAAGAATATCACATCTCCAAAGGTAGAATTACCCTTCCCGTGTTTACCCGTACTTCGCTAACTGAAAATAACTGCGGAGGCGCTAGACAGTGGTAAATAATTTTTGATAATTATATAGGGTGTTTTGTAACTAACAGCATAAACTGACGTGGGTGAAACTACGTGATAATAGAAACAAAATTGATCAGTAATCATGGGTCCAGTGACGAACCGTTTGTAGAGGTAAGTGCCTATGAGTGGTTGTGAACCAACACTAATTTCAGTAGAAAGATATGGTTTTTTATTTACAGTTCCCGTCGTGTGCCCGTTTCATCAGGTAAATCTACTTCACTGCGTGACAAAACGCAGTTTACCTCTACGTCTTGCTCTAAGATCAGGGTCACAGTAATTAGGAACTAATAACTGTTCGCTAGGAAGTTTATTTACATGTCACAATACGCGATAACTTCGCTGCAAATGACAGAGTAGGTGAGGTGAAACAGTAGTCGCCGCTGGGTTGGGAAACAGGAAGTGGTCGGCGGTATTATATGTGCCGACGAAATTAAATTCAGTACTTCACATTCTATAATTCTATGTCAATTATTCACGTTACGTCTTGGTTGCCCACAACACTGAAACATATTGAAATTTATAAAAAAAATTTCGCCGGCAGGATCGTAACGATTCTTTTTATGTCTTATGAACGGTTTTGGTTCTCTTTGAAAACCGGCGTCACATGAACCGGTACTGTTGGAAAGGAACAAACTTCTGACAGTTTTGCAGCTCAAATGTGTCATGAATCAAATGCCTATTGCAGCCATTGCATTATTCACTGAGATGACATATCTTCTGACCTGTGTGCCATTTGCAGTTGAACAAAAGCTCTTAGTTTAGGCATCAACAGAGGTTAACAAATTTAGGTGATTCTCTAAGAGTTTGACAGCACCTTCAGGTCGTATTATACTCATTACATGAAGTAGAAAAAATAAATTAGAAGGGAACGTAACATCGTACTGTTATTGTGTTGACAAAATACAAGTGTATTGCATTATGTAGTCATCTTATGCCTCGAAATGCATTGATATGCAAGTAAACATTTATATGTGTAGGCAAATACGTGAAAATAATAGAATGTACCATACTTAAAAAACACTTCTATAACAAAATATAATGACAAAGCAAAAATAACTGTCGGTAAAAGCAGAATATACATACATTGTCGCCAGTAAAAAGTAAAAAACATAAAACTAAAAAGGCCGAGGATGTAGAAGACGTAAGTTGGATTTTCGTGGACACCTCTGGGATGCGGTACAATATGATAAAGAAATGGTCTGAGCCACCAGCACGACTACGGACGATTGGGAGGGGGGGAGATGGGAGGGCGAGCGTTGTATAGACTTATCGATCCTTTGAGACTAGCAGCGAGAGCGAAGTCCCGGTGTCTGCTTAGTTTTGCTACTGGCTGTCGGTGTTAACTACAGTTATTGCCATTACACCGTACAGAGATCCCGCAAAAGCTTCAGCTGCTAAACAGGATGAAAAATTCATCTTAATTTCCATTTAGACAGCACAGCGTCGACAAAAACAATCAGTTGGCAATTGCATAAACTGAACATTCATCACATAGCGGCTACCTCCATTACGCTTGAAAACAATGTGAAGGCAGGGAAGATGTTTCGCTAGTGTAAACAGGCTAACATCTGGAACATGTGGTGTAGTCCGGTCAGTCATCTTGTGTACTGTTGCCACATCGCAGGATATGTCGGAATACGGATAACGCTTCTGGAAGTAATTAACATAGGTTTCCCGATTTAGTTTCATTTCTTGTTATCTTTCCATTTCACATACATCTTACTGTCTATTTCCCCACACCGAAACCTGCTGTAACAAAAGTAGCGACTAGAATGCTGACTGAAATAAGCTTTCCTATACATCAGACTAAGGTGACAAAAGTCATAGGATAACAAATGTAAATATACAGATACTGGTAATATCGCGTATATAACGAATAAAAACGCAATGCATTGGCAGAACTGTCATTTGTGTTCGGGCGACTCATGTGAAAAGAATTCCGACCTGATTATGACCGCACGACGGAAATTAACAAACTTGAAACGCGAAATGGTAGTTGGAACTAGACGCATGGGACATTCCATTTCGGAAATCGTTAGTATTCCACGATCCACATTGTCAAGAGTATGCCGAGAGTTTCAGGCATTCCCTCTCACCACAGACAAAGCAGTGGCCGACGGCTTCCATTTAACGACCGAGATCAGTGGCGTTTGCGTAGAGTTGTCAGTGCTAACAGACAAGAAAAACTGCTTGAAATATACGTAGAAATGATTGTGGGACGTACGACGAACGTATCCATTTGCACAGTGTGGCGGAATGTGACGTTAATAGGCTGTGGCAGCAGCCTTTGCTAAAAGCACGGCCTCGCCTGCAGTGCCTGTCCTGGGCTCATAATCATATAGGTTGGGTTCAAAAAATGGTTCAAATGCCTCTAAGCACTATGGGACTCAACTGCTGAGGTCATTAGTCCCCTAGACTTGGAACTACTTAAACCTAACTAACCTAATGGCATAACACACATTCATGCCCGAGGCAGGATTCGAACCTGCGACCGTAGCTGCAGCGCGGTTCCGGACTGAAGCGCCTAGAACAGCTCGGCCACAGCGGCCGGCATACAGGTTGGGCCCTAGACGGATGAGAAATTGTGGCCTTGTGAGATGACTCTGATTTGAGTTGGTAAGAGGTGCTGGTAGAATTCGATTGTGGCGCAGACCTCTCGAAGCCTTGGACCAAAGTTTGCACTGTGCGTGCTGATAATAGGTCCATAACAGTGTGGGCTGTTTAGATGTAATAGACTGGGTACTATGGTCCAACTGAACCGATCGTTAACTGTAAATGGTCATGTGTTGCTACTTGGAGACCGTTTGCAGCCATTTATGGACTTCACGTTCCCGAACAATGATGGAATTTTTATGGATGAGAATGCGCCATGTCACGAGACCAGAATTGTTCGAGATTGAAGAAAATTCTCGGTAATTCGAGCGAATGATTTGGCCTCACAGCTCGCCCGAAGTGAATCCCACCGAACACTTTGTGGAACATTATTGAGATGTCAGTTCGGGGCCAACATCCTGCACCGGCAACATTTGAATTGTGGATGGTTATAGAGGCAGCATGACTCAATATTTCTTCAAGCAACTTCCAACGATGTGTTGAGTCCATACCACGTCGAGTTGCTGCACTGTACTGTTTTGTCTTCCCACACGATATCAGGAGGTGTCCCATGACTTTGTGAGCCAGGCACAGAACTAATCTAGCTGTTGCACAGCGTTTCGAGGCAGGGGAAGTAGCCTCAGGTTTAAAGAACAACATAATAACCCCAATGTCAAAGAAATCAGGTGCTGACAGGTGTGAATATATATGAAATATCTGTTTACTAAGTTATGGTTGCAGAATTCTTGCACAAATTATTTACGGAAAATGAGAAAACTGATAGGAACCGACGTCGGGGAAGATCGGTTTGGGTTCCAGAGAAATGTAGGTACACATGAGGCAGCACTAACCCTAGCACTTGTCATACAAGAAAGGGTGTAGAAAGGCAAAGCTATATTTATAGTACTTATAAATTTATAGAACGCTCATGTGTAGTATGAACACTCTTTGGACTTCCGAAGATAGCAGGGATAAAACACATGGACCGAAATGTTATTTACAACTTGTACAAAAACCACACTCAAGTTCCAAAGAGTCGAGTGCATTAAAGGGAAGCACTAGTTGAGAAGGTAGTAGAACAGATGGTATTCAGTCTGTACGTTGAGGAAGCTGTGGGGGAAAATTCAGAAAGAGAATTAAAGTTCAGGAAGAAATAATTAAAATTTTTAGCCATTTCAACGAAACTGTAATTGTGTCAGAGTCGTCTACGGACATGGAAGAGCAGTGGAACGGAACGGCCAGGCCTTGAAATAAAAGGATTTATAAGATTAATATCAAGAAAATTAAAATAAGAGTAGTGGAATGAAATTTAGAAATAAATTAGACGATACTGGTGGAATTAAGTTAGGAAATGAGATATTAAAGGTAGTATGTTAATTTTGTCATTTGAGCAACAAAATAACTGATTATATCTGATGTAGGGAATATACAAACTGCAGATTGGGGTTATAAAAAAAGAACATTTCTGAAAAATAGTGGTTTCTTAACGTCGAACATAAATTTGACAAGAAAACAGTTCTGGAGGTATCTTTCTGGAGAGCTGCCTAGTACAAATGTAAAAGGTGGACAACTTACGAGTCGTCAGTTAGGTAATGGAAAGAAGTGTGGGGGCGTATAAATTGTAGAGGGGGACTTAAACAAAATGCAGTAAGCAGGTCCAAATGGATATGAGACAGCATATGGCGTAGGAGCCGCGGCAGTCTAGTCATCGGAGTGAAGACCACGATAGCTGTAGGTGTACGTAATCGAAATTTTTTACCTCGTGGGGTCCCGTAAACGTCAGCAATACCCACGGTATGCTTTCTGCTGCTCTTTGCCTCCAGTCTGGAGAGTCTTCTGCAAACTGAGCAGCACGTGTGGAAGCCAACATGGCCCTCTACTCCCACTGATTGTCTGAAACCTCGCAGGAGCGGTGCTCGGAAGAATCACACAACGTTCCCCAGATTTTAAAACGTCGCCAGCCACTCGAAGCTTTCGTCACGGCGCATTTGTATGCATTCGGTGAAGTGGGCAGGGAGGCTGGAGGGCTACCGATGGGAGCTGCTTCGACTCGGACAGAAACGCAGAAGGGCGTAATGAAGTGGCCAGACTTCAAAGGGGCCGCCCACCGGCTGGCGTTCGACATCGGGAAGTGCTGCCTGTGTGGGCAGATAGACGCGCGCTGCGCGGACCGGACAGACAGCTGCGCGGGGGCGACTGTTCGGGTGCGCTCTTGCTTTGAGGCGCCTGTCCGGCGTATGGGGCCACAGATGCGAGAGATTGCTCCGGGGGCGTTATCGGGGATCGGCCGAGATCGCATACGAGGGCAGCTGCACGTCGGAACTACTTTGCGCACACAACGCATCTCGTAGTGAAGCAAATCATGTATCGGTATCCTCTCCTACACGATCTCCATGAAAAGTGGATTTTCCTTGATGCCTGTACGTAAATCTACATTGCAGAGCCAAAGCAACTGGTACACCTGGTTAATATCGTGTAGGGCCACGCCGGCACACTGAAGTGCCGCAACACGACGTGGCATGGACTCCAATAATGTATAAAGTAGTGCTGGAGGGAATTAACGGCATGAATCCTGCAGGGCTGTCCACAGATCAGTAAGAGTACGAGGGGGTGGAGATCTCTTCTGAACAGCATGTTGTGAGGCATCCCAGATTTGCTCAGTACTTTTCTGGGGAGTCTGGTGGTCAGCGGAAGCGTTTAAACGCAGAAGAGTGTTGCTGGAGCCAATCTGTAGCTGCTCTGGATATGTGGGGTGTCGCATTGTCCTGCTGGAATTGCCCAAGTCCGTCGGAATACACAATGGACCTGATTGGATGCAGATGATCAGATAGGATGCTTATGTACGTGTCACCTGTCAGAGTCGTATCTAGATGTATCAGGGGTCCCATATTACTCCAACTGCACACACCCCACACCATTACAGAGCCTCCAGTCATCAAGGGTACGCGAGTGTGCTTTCCGTTCCGAACGTCCATATCGATGATGTTTCGTTGAATAGTTCGCACGCTGACACTTGTTGATGGCCCAGCATTGAAATCTGCAGCAATTTGCGGAATGGTTGTACTTCTGTCATGTTGAACGATTCTCTTCAGTCGTCGTTGGTCCCGCTCTTGCCGAATCTTTTTCCGGCCGCAGCACTGTCGGAGGTTTGATGTTTTACCGGATTCCTGATATTCAAGTTATACTCGTGAAATGGTCGTACGAGAAATCCCCACTGTATCGCTACCTCGGATATTCTGTGTCCCATCACTCGTGCGCCGACTACATCACCACGTTCAAATTCACTTAAATCTTTGTAACCTGTCATTGTAGCAGCAGCATCCGATCTGAGAACTGCGCCAGACACTTGTCTTATATAGGCGTTGCCGACTGCAGCACCGTATTCTGCCTGTTTACATATCTCTGTATTTCAATACGCAAGCCTATACCAGTTTCTTTGGAGCTTCAGTGTATTTTAATACTATCTGATTGGTATCTGCAAGTATAAGAATCTGTTGAACGAGATCTTTTCTCAGATTTCTGACCGTAACAAGCTGATTTGCCGATCACGTCACATCGTGCTGAGAGATTCCCCTGATTTCACGTAGCCCACGTAACACAACTGCCATGCATGCAGCGAAGACGCTCCTGCAGTGTTGTCGACGGAAAGCGTTTTATCACCCACCATACAGCCCAGACATGACTCATTCTGATTTCCATCTCTTTGCTTACATGAACCGCTGGTTATAACAGCATTTTGGCACAGACAGCGAAATGCAGTCGATTGTAGAGAATTGACAGAAAACCTGCTATGTCGAGGGTATTAGAAAGCTAGTACAACACTAAGACACATGTGTAAGCCAGAGCGGCTGCTATGTAGAGAAATAGCTGGAAGGTGCAGCTAAATGTTGCAAATAAAACGTTTTGGCTTCTCACTGTGGTTTCCATTGCGCAACCATTGGGATCTTGGAAAAAAATTGCACGAACTTCTTGCTGAGTGCTCCTCGGACATTTTCACACATTGCAGCGTCCGCTGTATCAATGTTTCTCACTCACTCACCAGGTTTGAATGGTTTGATTTGACGTGAGACAAGCGAATGACTGACGGTGTTACCTCCGTTCTACCGGCGTTTTCATACAGCCTCCCGTCTTGACTGATTTCACTTACATACTTGTTCAGCCCTTTCGGTTATATATGAGCCTGACTATGGTTGTCCACTTTTCTAGAGACAAATGAGGTACCTTTTTGGAAGGAGTGGTAAATAAGAAGTGAATTTCTATAAATGAAATATTCCGAAAATTTTGTATTTATTTACGTATACACGAATTTTTCGCACTTATATGTTACATCTCAATGTTTGTTTGGTTTCAGCAGTGTAAAAACTAGTGATATATTGTAAATTTATGTTTGGATAAATGAACAGTTACTTTTGTAATTTAAGTTTAATAGAGCTGTGTCTCTCCCTTCCTGCCAGTTTGCATTGATCACCAGTAATGCTCTTTCGGTAGGTGCTGAGGTGACGTGAAAAATATCATCTGTTGTAAAAAGTATCGTTAGTCATTAATTTTCTTTGAATAGTTAACCATTCCAGCTTTCGCCTAGACGAGTGTGGGGAAACAGCATAAAAACCATCCTCAGACTGACCACCAGAGCCGAGAGAAAGACGGCAGACTGGTTTCTCTCGAAAAGAAAGAATGAATAATTCAGCCAATATGCAAACTACAACGAAGCGCATCGGTCGTTTTCATTCAGTTGCTCACATGTACTGGTTTCACTCGAAAGAATGGAATGAATAATTATCCAAACCGCAAGTAAAACTGCTACCGATAGGAACGATTCCTTTCATTAGGTTGTTGCCTTCACTACTGCACGGACTGTGGTATAAGCCATATACTTAATACATGCACACTTTCAGAGTCATAGTTCCTAAAATAGAAGTTGCTGTGTTGCGCGTTATCGTTTATTCTTCATCGAAGTGCAGATGTGTAGTCGCAGTTAAGTGAAGAGAACACAGCGGAATGCAACAGCTCTTGGCCGGGTTACTGGTAAATTTATCACTACGGTTTTTGGTGTTGGCCATTTGCAGTGCAGGTTCACCGAAAACGGAGTAACAGAACACATGTTGTCCTTGACGCGTATACATACTGCTCCATTCTGCTGTGTTTCAATCATATCATCGGAACTCCACATTTGCATTTGGATGACTAAACAGGGAAGAATTTACAACACAGCACCTCTTATTTTGCGAAATATGACTCCAGGTACTGTACATGTTAACGTGTAGTTTCCAAGCAAATGATTAGTTTTCTTCTTTTTTTTTTTGCCCAATAAGACTATAATTATGACTCTTCTAAATCTACTCGTCAGAACTGTCTGTTAGACGATATTGTTTCTTGTGCTGCTATAGCCTCTGTATTAATTAACAGATAAATGAGCCTTACAGGTGGTGGAACAGCCACATCTCCATATTGTAAAAATATTTTCATTTTAATTTATTTGTTCGTGCTAGGCTATTTCCCTCTCTCAGGGAATGAAATTCACCTGACTTCCCAGTCCCTGTTAGTTTTAAGGGACATCCATTCCGCATCATGGTTCCCTCCTCCTTTTCGATTGCTTCCTCTTCTTGCTTCTGCATAACCAGGGTCTAGACTACCACTCACTCAACAACATTACGCAACCTCAGATACCGAGCTTACACTTTGCTGTACGCGTTTCCACGCTCTGAACTGCTCATTAGCATCCACCTACGATCCACAGAATGTACATCTACACCTACATGGTTACTCTGCAGTTCACACTGAAGTGCCTGGCAGAGGGTTCATCGACCCATTTTCATACTACTTCTCTACTATTCCTATCTCGAACGGCGCGTGAGAAAAAAGGACTCTTAAATCTTTCAGTTCGAGCTCTGATTTCTCTTATTTTATTATGATGATCATTTCTCCTTACGCAGGTGTGTGTCAACAAAGTATTTTCGCATTCGGAAGAGAAAGTTGGTGATTGAAATTTCGTAAATAGATCTCGCCGCATAGGAAACCGCCTTTGTTTCAGTGACTGCCGCCCTAACTCGCGGATCATATCAGTGACACTCTCACGTCCATTCTGCGATAACACGAAACGAGCTACCCGTCTTTGCACTTTTTCGATGTCCCCCGTCAATCCTGCCTCGTAAGAATCCCACACCGCGCAGCAGAATTCCAGCAGAGGACGGACAAGTGTAATGTAGGCTGTCTCTTTAGTGGATTTGTCGCATTTTCTAAGTGTTCTGCCAACAAAGCGCAGTCTTTGTTTCGCCTTACCCACAATATTATCTATGTGGTCTTTCCAATTTAAGTTGCTCGTAATTGTAATTCCTAGGTATTTAATCGAATTGACAGCCTTCAGGTTTGTTCGATTTATCGTATACCCAAAATTTATCGGATGTCTTTTAGCACCCATGTGGATGACCTCGCACTTTTCTTTGTTTAGTGCCAATTGCCAGTTTTCGCAGCATACCGAAATCCTCTCTAGATAATTTTGTAATTGGAATTATTCGTCTGATGATTTTACTAGACGGTAAATTACAGCGTCATCTGCAAACAATCTAAGAAGGCTGGTCAGATTATCACCTAGACCATTTACGTGAATCAGGAACAGCAGAGAGCCTATGATACTACCTTGCGGTACGCCAGATATATCTTCTGCTCTACTCGATGATTTACCGTCCATCACTAAAAACTGTGACCTCTCTGCGAGGAAATCACGAATCCAGTCACACAATTGACACGATACTGTATATGCATCTTTTGTTGGAGCTGGTGTTAAGTTACACACAAAAAGTGTCACTACAGACCCGGTGAGTATTTTTGTTCTGTTCAGTTTTGTGAGCATTTGCCACATATCTTACGCAGTGACTTCAGCACGAAAAATTTTAAAACTAGGACAGCCACAGCTAAAAATAGTGATAAATGATTGACCAGTTAAGCAAAACACTGGATCCGGATGCCTGGATGACATTTATGAGGGGCATAGTCTGTTGCTTGACATAGGCTCGCAGGAAGAGATTTTAATTGGTAAAGTGACGACAGTTCGTAATTTTAGCACAGACTGGACATTCATCATCGATTATGGTTTTACCAGCTGAACGCTAAAAACTTTACCTAAACACGCCAACTGTTTCCGTGCGGCATTCTGTAACACCTCCCTACACCATACGGCATAGGATTACATACAACAGAGGTTCAACTTAAAAGTTGAGAAATGGGTTGTGCAAGTCTCTAATTGACTTCAGTAAAAACAGATTTTATGGATTACTGGAATTTTCATTCAGTTTCATCTTTTAATAGTTTTAACACCTTTATGCAGACACCTGTTGTACTGTATGAATTGGTCAATCAGTTATGTACGTCTTCAGCATGCCCTAACGTCCGTGCGAGTGAGGTAAAAAGTCAGTAGACTTCCGCAGACAATTTACCACTCTGATCAAACATTACGTAAAGAATGTAGTGAATCCTTTCGCCTCTTCTATTAAATATGAAATGAGATTCTTTCTAATGGCTTCGGAGCGCACGGGTCATTGAACAAAAGGTTCATTCATCCTTTATTATCGTTTTCCATAAAAGTGAAGTTGGCTGTAACTCAGATATATTTTCGACGTGCATTCCTTCCTCTGAAATGCTCTCGTTCCATATATTACTTCAGAACGAATGTCCACTAAATTAAAATGTGTTTGGTTCAAAATAGAGCGTAAGTGTTGGCTGCAACTTAAAAGAAAATAATAAAAAATACTTAACATAAAACACGCACATACACGTTTATATGCATGTGTGTGTGTGTGTGTGTGTGTGTGTGTGTGTGTGTGTGTGTGTGTGTGTGTGTGTGTGCGTGCGTGCGTGGGAGAGAGAGAGAGAGAGAGAGAGAGAGAGAGAGAGAGAGAGAGAGAGAGAGAGAGCGAGAGAGACAGACATAAGGTGTATAACTTTTTTACCCCAGACTGCGTTTGGCCCGTTACCGACATTTGTAATCTGTTTCCACTTAGACGAACAGTGTCCGTAGGTTCATGAAACGAACAGCATCGTTTGTTTCGCGGTGAATGACGAAAAGGTTGTGAGATTTCACTACAAATGGCTGTGGGTGCATTTGCTAATAGTCAGTCTCCATCACATTTTCTGGCTTTATTCAAAATACAGGTTTGCTACAAGATGCAGTTTCAATTTTCAACGATTATTTTTTTCCCCTAGGGAAAGAGGGGGTGTGGTCGAGCTAACACTCCCTGCCCCTCGCTAGGTGCATCCTTGATTACAGTATTAACAGTGTGTAAAAGAGGCAATTATAAAGTTATAATTATCACCGAGAAAATATAAAGCTGTACCCATTAAATTTGGTGACGTTCTTGGTCCTATGTATACTTACACTTTCGTGTAACAACTCTTGCCTCAGGAATGGAGATCCGAGTTGTAGTTGGCTGCATTCTGCTGCTGAGGAGACGTTCCACATTGAAAACCACTTCATATGTGGATGCCCGCCATACAGTGGCTTCTTCGTCCGAGGTTAGAAGAAGCAGTCACTGGACGAAAAAGCCACTGAGTGCCTTGTCACAAGATTGTTACCGAATTTTCTCATTTTGAGAGAACTGCTAAACAACATTCAACAGCCCAGATCGCCTAAATTTTTTCGTTATTTAGGATAACGGGTTTCGACAGACTTTGCTGTTGGCTTCAGGTCTTAAAAATATTTTTGCTGTGAAACATGCTCGTTTTACGTTGAATCTCACGCCAAGTTGACAAGTGGATAAAATTCAACACATTGTTGTTGTTGTGGTCTTCAGTCCTGAGACTGGTTTGATGCAGCTCTCCAGCTACTCTATCCTGTGCAAGCTTCTTCATCTCCCAGTACCTACTGCAACCTACATCCTTCTGAACCTGCTTAGTGTATTCATCTCATGGTCTCCCTCTACGATTTTTACCCTCCACGCTGCCTTCCAATGCTAAATTTGTGATCCCTTGATGCCTCAAAACATGTTCTACCAACCGATCCCTTCTTCTAGTCAAGTTGCGCCACAAACTTCTCTTCTTCCCAATCCCCCAATTCAACACATTACAAGAGGTTTATTACAACCGAAACATTTAAAACATAAGCACCTTGTGCAAGAGGCCTTGTCCATGTATACAGGGTGGTCCATTGATAGCGAACGAGCCAAATCGTCGGCTGATACTCGTATTAGAGTTTTCATTTCTCTCCTGAGATTTCCTTTACCACGGTTCAGGCGTGGAAGTGTCGTTGATGGCTTAGCAATCCTAATCCTATACCTATACCTTTCTCTTATCTATTCAATTCTCTTCCTTCCTTCCTTCTTTCTAGATATTTAATTTCGTTTTGTTTATTAATATCTCACTTGATTTTGTATTAGTTATAAGTTTTTTCTAATGCTGCACAAAAAAGGATATCAAATGGATGTAAACAAATACAGCCCGCCTCCACGTGGCGGTACACGGGCAACGGTGTGAGTGGGGACGGGAGCCGGTGTGGTGTTACTCTCAGTCACACCGGACCCCGGACTCAGTCACAGTGGCTAAGTGGCAACGTACGACCCACCATAATGAAATTAGACGGTCGGTCATAAAAAATAAGCAGCTAGTGAAAAAAAAATCCAACCCTAGCGTGGAACAGGCGGCCTCAGACATTACAGCTGATGGAAGGTGGAGGACGTGGCTGAACCTGGAGAAGTTTACGTCTCCGGCGTTTGTCATTCTCCATTCTTCGACGTTCCAGCTCAAAGTTTTGAAGAGCATTTGAGATAACTGAGCGCCAGCGACTTCGATCTTCTGCTATTGTGGACCAGTTACTCGGATCGATGTTCAAGTTTTTCAGATTTTTCTTGCACTGATCCTTATAACGTTTGAGAGGGGCACCTCGTGGCCTTTTACCTGTGCTCACTTCGCTGTACAGCATTTGGCGTGGAAGTCTGCCATTTTTCATCCGCTGTACATGTCCGACCCATCTGAGTTGATGCCCAATGATTAGAGCTTCCATGCTACACATTTTTGCTTTCTCAAGAACAGCCGTGTTGGATATGAAGTCATCCCATTTCAGGTTCATGATATATCTTAGCTTCTGTTGGTTGAAGCGTTCTAGTTTCTTCAGATCACAGCAATATAACATCCAGGTTTCGCAACCATATAGCAGGGTGGAAATGACTACAGCTTTGTACACCATCAGTTTGGTGTACAGTGTTAGGTCTTTATTCAGGAAGACACGCTTTGTAAGACGTCCAAATGCTACATGGGCAGCACGTAATCTATTCTCCACATCTTTTCCAGATGAGCAGTTAGATGACAGTATGCTTCCTAGGTAGAGGAAATGATCCACTTGTTCCAAGGGTGTATCATAAATGGATATGCTGAAATCAGGAACGGAGGAGCCAGGAGTTAGCTGCGCCATCACCTTTGCCTTTGGAATATTGATGGAGAGACCAAATCGTTCGTACGCCCTGCTGAAAGAATCAACTGACAGCTGCAGCTCTGCGGGTGAATGAGCTGGAGAAGCATTGTCATCAGCATACTGCAGTTCTGTCACACGAGTGGTACTGGTGAACCTTTTTGAATGGAGTCTTGACTGGTTGAATAATCCCCCATCGAACCTGTACTTTAGTTCTATTCCTGCATTGTTTACGGATGTCTCGTAAAGCATAGCTGCCAGATACAATGCAAATAATGTTGATGCAAGAACGCATCCTTGCTTAAGCCCACTTGTTATTGGGAATTCACCAGTTGTTGCATTCTGGCAGAGGACCTGTCCAGTCATACCATCGTGGAGGGCTTCAACCAAGTCAAAAAATGTTCAGGGCAGCCGAAGCGTTTTACCATCCACATGGCTTCTCTGGGAACTTTATCAAAGGCCTTTTCTAGATCGTAGAAAACAAGTAGTAAAGGCTTTTGCTGTTCTCTGCACTTCTCCTGTAGTTGTCGTGCACAGAAAGTCATGTCAATTCTCCCTCTTGAAGGTCGAAACCCGCATTGAGACTCAGGTGATATAGTCTCTGAAAGTGTCTGGAGGCGATTTAAAAGGATTCTTGCAAAAATTTTGCCAGTGACAGATAGTAGAGATATTCCCCGGTAGTTACCACAGACGCTTCTGTCGCCCTTCTTGAAGATGGTGACAATTGTGGAGTTCTTCAAATCAGCTGGTGCCTTGCGGGTTTCCCACATTAATAGAATGAGTGAGAAGGGTCTAGTTTTTAGAGGCAAGCCGCCCCCCTCAATAAGCTCCATCGGGATGCTGTCAGGTCCAGGAGCCTTCCCAGGTTTCACACTCTTGAGTGCTTTGCAAAATTCTTGAAAAGTTGGAGGATCAGCCATCCAGGGTTGTGGAGGGTGCTGTGGGACATTTTTGAGAATATCTCCAGCGGCAGTAGAAGGGCGGTTTAACAGTGAGCTGAAGTGCTCTTTCCAACGATTTAAGATGTCCTGACTTTCAGTAAGAATGGTGGAGTTGTCAGCGGCCTTCAGTGTTGCTGATGAGGAGCAGATAGGTCCATACAGCTCTTTAATACCAGCGTACAAGCCACGCAGGTTCCGTGCATCGGAGAGATTTTGGAGTTCTGTGACCAACTATCTCACGAAATAAACATCAAACGAAAAAACTACAAAGAACTAAACTTGTCTACCTTGAAGGGGGAAACCAGATGGCGCTATGGTTGGACCGCTAGATGGCACTGCCTTAGGTCAAACGGATATCAATTGCGTTTTCTTAAATAGGAACCCCCATTTTTTATTACATATTCGTGTACTACGTAAAGGAATATGGATGTTTTAGTTGGACCAATTTTTTCGCTTTTTATATATATGGAAAAATAAATAAATATGCGTTTATTTATTTGCTTTTACGGCCTCATTGCACCACTTTAGTCAGTAACTTCCTGGTCCTCTTCTTCAGTAAGTTCAAGTTTCGTTCTTTCTTAACTGCCCAGTATCTATTCATTCGTTCTGATTTTCCTGTCTTTCCTCGTCTGTTAATACCCTTTTCATTGTGTGTCGTTTGTCTACTTTTGGTTTAAATCTAATTTTCTTGTCTTTCAATTTGTTGAGATTTTGTGTCTTGTTTTGCTGATAATCCAAGGTTATATCTAGTTCTCCCATATACTCTTTAATTTTCTGGATCCGTCCTACTTGTTGCTTCAGATTCCATAGTTTCTGCGTAATTGTTCTTGCTAATCTGGTTTCTGGTGTCCTCATTATGTGGCCAGTGAAAGAAATCCTCTTTTTACGTATAGTATCTGTGATGGGTTCCAGTTCCCTGTACACTACTTCATTCGGCACTATCCGCCATTGTCGTTCCTTCTGGTATTTTTTTTATGCATGTTCTAGCTATTCTTTTCTCTACTTTTAATATTTTGTTGACTCTGTTTCTCTGAGTGACTTTAAAAAGAATCTCGCTTGCGTATGTTACTTCTGGCTGAACCACCGTCTTGTAGTGTTTTAATTTTGTTTGAATTGATAGACATTTCTTATTGTATGTACACCATGTTACTTTTTGAGCTTTTATCATTTTATTGATTCTTTCTTGCCAAGCAGGTTTTTCATCCTAGTTATGTGTTATAATCTCTCCAAGATATTTAAATTACTTCACTATTTTAATTTTTCTGTTGCCTACTGTTACGTGATCTATTACTAGCGGGTCTGTTACCATTATCTAGGTCTTTTCGAACGTTACCTGGAGTCCTACTTTTTGCGCTATATTTCGCAGACTCATTATTTGATTACTAGGGTCTTGTACATTATTAGCTAGTAATGCC
This sequence comes from Schistocerca serialis cubense, assembly GCF_023864345.2. Lineage (NCBI taxonomy): Eukaryota > Metazoa > Arthropoda > Insecta > Orthoptera > Acrididae > Schistocerca > Schistocerca serialis. The sequence goes on from NC_064643.1 coordinate 144,219,563, forward strand.
AAGTTATCTGCGGATCCCAAACAATTTAGGTTTATATCATCTTTCTTGGTTCCAATTGTTATGTTTTTAGGATTCTCTTTGTACCATTCCCTCATCAAGTATTCAAGAGCACAGTTTCAGAGCAGTGATGATAGACCATCTCCTTGACTTAACCCTGTTTTAATCGTAAATGGCTCTTTTAGTTCTTCTCTGAATTTTACTTTGGACTTGGTGTTTCTAAGGGTTAATTTTATTATATTTTTAATTTGGGGTGAAGTCCAAAATTTCTTAGTATGTCCGTCATAGAAGATCTGTGGATGCAATCGTAAGCTTTTTTGAAGTCTACAAAGGTTATCACTACTTGCTTCTGTCTCCTTTTGTAGGCATCCAATATTAATTTTAATGTGATGATCTGTTCTGGGCAGCGTCTCCAGGGTCTAAATCCTCCTTTATATTCTCCCAGCTTCTTTACATGTTGATCTTTACAGTAATTGTACAGAATTCTTGACAATATGTTATATGTGCAGTCCTATAGGGAAATCCCTCTGTCGTTGTCCAGATTTCATTTTTCTCCTATTTAGTGTAATGGGTGTATGATAGCTGTACTCCAATGTTCTGGTAGCTCTTCTCCGATCCAGATTTTAACTATGCATTGACGCAATGATATCTTCCCGGGTTCTGCTGCGTATTTCCTGAGTTCTGCAGATGTTTGATCTTCTCTACTTGCTCTGTAGTTCTTGAGCTCGCTCAAAGCTTTGTGGACTTCCTGAATTGTCGGTGGGTTTATATTTTATGGTGGGGGTTTTATTGAAGTTTCTGTGTTTATTTCAAGAAGCTCAGGAGAATCCTCGAAATTTAATGGTTCGTTAAATGTTTCTGCTAAAATTTCTGAATTTTTTTTATCACTGTGGGCTATTTTATTGTTTTTATCTTTTAGCATTAGTGTTGGGTGATCATATCTTTGGAGTTGTCTGCTAAATGTTTTGTAGTAATCTTTACTATTTGTTTCTGCCATAGAAAATATATTTTTTTGATATTGACGTTGAACCCTCCTTAATGTTTTTTGAGTCATATTTCTTTGTTTTTTTGAGTGTCAAGTAAGATTCTTCTTCTTTTTGACTCTGATACCTTAACCAGGCGTGGTGTCTATCTTCCACTATTTTATCACATTCGTCATTCCACGACTGGTGTTCTTTCCTAGGATTTATTGGGGATAGTTGTTCAGCTATTTGTTCCAATTTGGGAATTATTTCATCCAGACCATCTGTTATTTTTATATTCCTACCTTTTTCTTCATATTACTTGTTATTTATCAATTTGTGAGGGTCATAGGTTCTCTTCTTTTTTGGATGTGATTTTTTCTTTCTCAGTAGGGTGAATTTAATTTTTATTTTTATCAAGTAGTTCTTATCCATGCAGACATGATCCAACTGCCATTCTCCTTTTGTCCAGTGTGGATGTTTCCTGGTTTTAAGTTTATCTGGTCTTCTCACGAAGTATGTCGATTTTGAGATCATGTCATGGTTTCTACAGAATTCTACCAATCTCATGCCATTCTGGTTTGCTCTTCGTTGCATTGGCCATTTCCCTATTACATCTCTGTATCTCTTTTCCTTTCTTAATTGGGCATTAAAGTCTCCAATTAAAATTTTGGTGCGTTTTTGTTGGTTGCTGTCTAATCCAAAAGCTCCCAAAATCCATAAGAATCCACACACACACACATATATATATATATATATATATATATATATATATATATATATATATATATATATGTGTGTGTGTGTGTGTGTGTGTGTGGCCACCATAGTCATCAGATCTCAATATCTTTGTGGACTACTTCGTAGAGAAGTGTGCGCGACCGGTATGCACTTCCATCATCGCTGCCTGAATATGTCACTACTTCACAGGAAGAACGGTTAAGATTTCCTTAAAAACATCTGTATTCATTCACTCCGAAAAACCGAGAAGCTGTTTTGAATGCAAAGTGATTTTCTACATCGTATTGGGCATGGTAATGTGTTGTATTAGTGGTGTTTCCATATTTTTGTCCACAGCTTTATGTATCTGTATATAAACTTAATTAATTACGTAGTTTAATGTTTTCGAGGTGGTAAAACTTTACGGTTGCCTCTTGCATACGTAGGTAGGACTCAACAGCTTCCCCCCTTCCCCCCGTCCGAGTCACTGGGAACCTCCAACAGGAAGGTGACGCATTAACGTTACGAATGTGGCCCTATTATGACTTTAACAACTGACGTTTATGCCCGCGATAGATCCCGTCTCACGGAGAGCCTTGACATTTCAGAAACGCGCCGCACTCGATTTATGACATTTCTTTCGCCCGCTGTCGCAGGCCAGCCTCGTGGCGTGCACAGCACTCCGTGTCGGGTCGCGACAGTTTGCGTGCTGTGCTGAGTTCGTGAATAACTGCTATAATTAAAGTCTGGCGGAATAAACCGAAGCGACGCATCGTGCTCAGCGCTGTGATAGCGGCACTACAACAAGAATTCCGAGTGCAATACAACTGCACGACAATTGTAATGTCACATTATTATTCTCAGCAGTGACGTAAGGCAGTACACATAGCACGGTTCAGCATACGATATGGTCATTTTATACGAGAAAAGGAGAAATTTTGGAAGGGAATTAAAGTTCTGCGGGAAGAAGCAAAAACTTTGAGATTTACTTATGACACTGCAATTCTGGAGCATATAGCAAAGGACTTGCAAGATAAGTTGAGCGAAATGGATAGCGTCTTGAAAAAGCATTTTAAGATGATTATCGAAAAAGAGTAAAATAAGAGAAATGGAATGAAGTCGAAGTAAATCAGACGATTCTCAGGGAATCAAATTGCCAAATGAGACACTAAAAGTAATTGATGGGTTTTGCTGTTTGGGCGGAAAATAGCTGATGATGGTCAGACTAGAGAGTACAAAAACTGCATACATACAGTAGTAAGAATGTAAGTTTAAGTATTAATAAGTTTTTTCTGAAGGTATGTTTCTGTAGTGTAGCTTTAAGCGGAAGTGAAATGTGGACACAAAAAGTTTAGACAAGAAGAGAATAGAAGCGTCTGAAATTTTATGGTGCAATAGATCAGGTAGGTAGACCATTAAATAATGAAGAGGTACTGAATCAAACTGTGGAAAACAGAAATTTATGAAGCAACTTGACTAAAAGAAGAAAACAGTTACGTGATGCATCTAGGAATCTTTAATTTGGTATTGAAGGTTCCAGTGCGTGTTGGTTGCAGTAGTTATTCAGAGATGAAATGCAAAGGATAGACTAGTGTGAAGAGCTGCATCATGCCACTCTCCGGACTGAAGATTAGAAATGATTAACGAATTGTATCGAAAACGCAGATAATCGGAATATATTTATTCACCTCGAAACGAACTCCATTGGTCAGAATACACAGCAGGCGACGTTCATGAAACTGTTGGAAACCAGTGACGAAGGCTACTCTAATGACTGGTGTCATTTGTCCTTGGATATCCGTCGAAATGTAATAGACATTTTGGTGGCTGGCTGTGACAGTGGTAGCAACCTACCCTACTCCACACCGGAATAGTAGGCTAGTGCCTCAGCGTGGTCGCGGTGCTGGTTCACAAAACAGATGGCCATCGTCACACGTGTCAGTAACACTGTCAACGAGGTATTGTCTCCTTGCATCAATCCGTGAGTGCTCCATAAACAGAGAACAGATCTTTGCGGATAATGCCGTTAGTAGTGTTTCTGTTCACAACTTCTGTTACATGAAATTTCACAGTCATTGCACACGTCTCAGGTTGATACTTTGAAGTGAGTCTTCACTCTCACCCAAGCACCGTAACGTGTTCGACGCAACGATACTGTTCAAAATGGTTCAAATGGCTCTGAGCACTATGGGACTTAACATCAGTGGTCATCAGTCCCCTAGAACTTAGAACTACTTAAACCTAACTAACCCAAGGACATCACACACATCCATGCCCGAGGCAGGATTCGAACCTGTGACCGTAGCAGTCGCGCAGCTCCGGACTGAGCGCCTAGAACCGCGAGACGACCGATACTGTTCTCGACACTTCTTTCTGTACGCATGCTTGCATTTCTATCGCAAATACCCATTCATACAGGGTGACAATTATTCAACTATACGAAATAAAATCGTCATAACTTCTGAACGGTTTGCGTTAGGACGTTCAAACTGCACAGTTGGTCACAGGACATGATGGGAATTAGTACGCGCATGCGCACGTGTCTTCTTATTGTTGGCCATTTGCACATGAAAATGTCACGGTACAGCGTGCCTGAGCGTATAGCGCTTGTGAAGGCCTACTATGAAAGCAATAGCAGCCCAACTGCAGCTCAAAGGAAGTTTGCGACAGAGTTCAAGTCGAAGACAACGGGTCAGAGTTTGCTAATAATCATTGAAAGAACTGGTAGTGTTCGTGATGACAGTGTTGTCAATGTCGGTCGTCCAAGAGAGGTGAAAACGCCTGAAAACATCGCGAAGATCCGTGCGGTTCTTGGCGCTACAGTCTGGAGCCGAACGACCGCTACGGTCGCAGGTTCGAATCCTGCCTCGGGCATGGATGTGTGTGATGTCCTTAGGTTAGTTAGGTTTAATTAGTTCTAAGTTCTAGGCGACTGATGACCTCAGAAGTTAAGTCGCATAGTGCTCAGAGCTATCGCGAAGACAAGCACTGTGTTTTAAACCAGCCCCAGAAAATGGCTCAGACGAGCTGCACAGCAGGGGCAGATCAACCTAGAGACACTGCGACAGATTGTTGTTGAAGACCTGCCTCTCTTAACATACAAAATTCAAACCCATCAGCCATTAAGTCCCAGGGTCATGTAACAGCGGTTGTGTCTCGCCAACACTATTGTTCACATAATTGACGAAGAGGGCTTTGATGTGAATACGGTTAGGTTTAGCGACAAAACCCACAGCCATTTGGATGGGTCCGTCAATAAGCAAAACTGGCGCATTTGGGGCACTGAGAATCCGCATTTCGCGATCGAGAAGTCTCTTAACCCCCTATGCGTGGTTCTGCGGTGTGCAATGTTCAGTCACGGAATAATCGGTGCGATATTCCTTGATGCCGCTGTGACTGCCGAATGGTATGTGAAGGTTTCGGAAGGCGATACCATCCTCATTATCCAAAGAGACCCTGATTTCTACAAGGTGTGCTTATGTAAGACGGAGCTCGATCCTATCGAAGCAGGAGAGAGTTTGAAATCATGGAGGAGCACTTTGGGGACGGCATTCTCGTTCCGGCGTATCTAGTGGCCACTGGCAAGGGCTTCGATTGGCCGTCATGTTCTCCGGATCTGGACACATGAGACTCCGTTTCGTGGGTTATATTAAAGACAAGATGTACAGCAATAACCCCAAAACCCTTGCTGAGCTGGAAACAGCCGTTCAGTAGGTGATCGACAGTGTCAGTGTTACGTCACTTCAGCGGGACATGCGGAATTTCATTATTCACCTGCGCCACATTATCGCCAATCATGGCAGGCATATGCAACATGTCATAATCTAAATCCGAGTGTCTGTAGTAACGCTTACATGTTGAAAAAGTGTGCGTACACCGTAACTTGTAACTAATTCACATTTTTTTCATGTAGTCACCCAGTATATGGGTACTTTTACCGAACTTTCTAGATGCAGTCTGTACGTCAGACTGATGGTAACTCATGTGTTTTACGAGGACTATTTGGACAGTAAGAAGCGATAGGTAGCGAAATGTAAACTACAGTGAAAATGAAAACTGTTAGCTACACCTTCCAGCTACTTCTATACACAATCGCCGCTCAGACTTACACATCTGTCGTAGCTTGTAACAACTTTTCAATTCCCTGGTTATGGAAGACACCTATCAGTGCATTCTCGACAATTTTCTACTCTAGACTGTAGCTCGTTCTCTGAGTCAAAATATTGTCTTCATAGCCAGTGTTTCATTTGAGTAGAGATGAACCTCAGCGGTATCTAATTACGGCCGTATTGTGGGTGATCAAACACTTCCTATAGAAAACGCTGCAGTAGCATCTTCATTGCCTCAGTGGTAGCTAATTACGGGCTGTATTGTGGGTGATCAAACACTTCCTGTAGGAAACGCTGCAGGAGCATCTTCATTGCACCTGCAGAGTGCGGTCATGTTGAACGAACTGCATGACAGTTAAGTTATGTGGATTGCATAGCTTCAGGCGAAATCTTTCGCCAGGCCCTCATACTTGGCGGGAGACGCTAATTTCTAGCCATCTTTACATTCTCACAGTGAGCGCAGAACTGAAAAGAGCGACATGATGCGATCGACGGACGTACTAGACACAGCCCCAACGCATCTGTGCAAAGTTTCATCAGATTTCGGGACCGATCGTTCCTTACTTTCCGAATAACCCTTGTATTTTTGTACTATAACAGAAACTATATGCGTTCTATGAGTATTGTGAATAGTGAGGGCAATTCTAAAAAATGGTTTAGTGTAATGACATATTTTCTATCCTCTTGTCAAAGCAGAGGGAGTGTTGCCGAACATGCTTCAGAAAAGAAGCAGAATCGAGAAAATCGTTCTTGAGCAATTTCGTTTTTATACAGGGTATAACGCGTATAAGCGCAGATCTTTTTATATGTGGTTCCTTTGTAGGTACACACTTAAGTGTTTTGGTCGTTTTTTTCCTGCCTGAAACGGTCTCCCCACAAACATGTAACAAATTTTACGACTTGATGTTTTCTGCATAGTCGTAACTGCACCACCATGTGAACTATGCCTGTCAGTATAGACTAACTGTTGTGCATTCATGCCTCCACACTTCAGCACCTTGCCTGCCGCAAAGGGGAAAATGAGCACTAACGGTTTGCTCTTGCTACATTTACTTGGAGGTACTACGCAACCTAAAAACATAAGCCTTGTAACAGCTGTGATTATTAGTCTGCAAATGACGTAAGTACTGATGTAATGTTGTTCAGTACACTGACCTCATCCACCAGTAGAAATATCTGCACTTGTACCCGTTGTACCTTTTATTAACTTTTCTTGCAGTTATTTATCTTCAGTTTCGGCAACTCCTTCGTCTTCCTCACGTTACCTTTCCCGCCATTACATTCCTTCGCACGTCTGTACACCGTGTGAAAGCTTCGCAGGTCCCGGAATGATTTACTCCTGCACTTTCGGCGCCGTCCTCGCATCCACCGCGCCATAAATCTTCCTGACAGCCGGGAACGGCGTCAACAGGTCGTTGTGCACTTGTTCTCTTCCATTTGGTGCTCACCTCGGGCAAGTACTGCTAGGGGCAGCTACGCGCACTCCGAGGAACTGTCACGGAATATCCTAATCAAGGTCGCTCCCGTTTTTGGAAGTCGTGTCACAAACTCAGGTCGCTGTTGTAGGAGCTTCAAAGGTCAACGGAAGACGAAAGCAGCAGGCAAACGGTATGTCGTGCAATTCAGAGAAGTGACAGAATACCAGCGAGACTGCGGAAAAGAAACAAAATTCAGCGAAGCCTGTGTGTTGGCCAAGCAGCCAATTATGACGAAACGCAAAATCAGAGAGGCCATCGAAATACTTAAACACCCTAACAACATGAACAGGGAGGATGGACTCAGGCATGTCCCAACCTGGCTGCCAGCAATCAGAGCCCAACAGACCGCACTGTCAACACGAGGCACGAGCACTAACGGCGACTAACTGCCGCCGCGCGGCCGACGTCCAGCAGTTGGTAAACAGCAGCCAACTTCTCATTCGACGGTGGCCACCAATCATGGCACATAACACAAGAGCTAATGGACAACAGAGGTCACGTTCTCCCTCCACGGCAATAACCTATTAAAATAAAGTTCCCTCTCCTTCTTCCTTAAGTGACCAATGAAACTAACTACCTTTTTAAAATTATGACGTAATGGCATGCGCAGCGAACACTAACAACAAAATATAAAGGACAGTGCATAGCTAGAACGCACCACTAGACCCAGAAGAAGGCCGCTGCAATCGTGGCCGAAACGTTGGTTTTTTTCTATTGCAGCAGTAGTTTTTAAATTATGACGCGGTACCAAACCCAGAAAACTTTTATGTCGACTGCTCTGGCCGCGGAAGCCTACGCAATTATAGCCCAGTGTTCTCCCCGAGTAACTTACGCCGTGCCTACGTGACACAAGTCGCTTGTCTTTCAAAACCGAGGCAGTTCTGTCCAGTTAAAGCTGCTGACAAGAGACGCCTTGAGCCCTCTGCTGAAACTGCTAGCGAAATCACGCCATTGATTTTAGACAATAGCGTGCGCGGGACACCGATCACGTGTGTGGACGCCGGAGCGTGCAGAACACACTTGCTTCTCTCTCTTGGAATTCAGACTTCGAGGAGCAGAGACGTCTTCTTGGAAGGCAGAGCCTTTGGCTCTGCTCTTCGCCACCGGCCACCAACGTAAGTCAACATGAACCGCTTCCCCTTCCGTTGCCCATTTCATTTAATTGTTCGACCTCTTAGACTGGCCTAAACCTGCTAACTTCCGACCCTAGGCGCGCCTTTTGTACACCTTATATTGAAATATATCCTCTTTATTGTACTTAATTCCCTGTTTTGATATTCAACGGCAGCCCTGGATGCCCACTCTCTAATCCTCACCGGTCGACCTCCTGCACCCTGTCGTCACGAGGCATATGTAACAACCGCCTCCATCCTTTCCCAAACCCTGTATACGGGGTGGCACACGAAATGTGTTACCATTTTGTTTTTGAATATAAACTTTATTGTCAATACACTCTGAAAGGAACATATACTACAATGAAGAGCCGTCCATGGATATTTGTTCTAACTCAGCACATGCTCAGTATGTCCACCATTTCGTTTCCTAACTTGCTTCAAACGAACGCTGAAGTTAGTGATTACCCTACGGCACATATCTTCCGTAATTTCACTGCAAGCTTGAAGAATAAGTCTTCTGAGCTCCACTAAATCACGTGGGCGTTTCGGAAAATTTTTTCCTTTAGGTACCCCCAAAGAAAAAAGACACATGGATTGAGGTCTGGACTATTGGGGGGCCAATTTTGTCCGTCATTGAAGCGACCTGGAAACCTGAGTGAAATGATCCACATGTCGAAATGCTCGTGTAAAAACTCCAACAGTTTTTGCAGTATGTGGCCTTGCTCCATCTTGCATGAATCACTGCATGATGAAGGGCAAAGCAGTAGCAAGAAGCTGTGGAATGAAATTATTGCGAAACATGCTCAAATAACGCTCATTGTTCACAGTTTCTTCAAAGAAAAAGGGTCCAATAAGTCCGTGACTGGACATTGCTGCCCACGCTGTAATCCTCGGAGCATAATTTTGTCGTTCATGAAGCACTTGTGGGTTTTCAGTGGCCCAAAAGCGTACATTTTGTTTGTTAACCACATCGTCTAAATGAAAATGCGCCTCGTTTGAAAACCAAACGTCGTTGAGAGTTTCTTCCCTATCCTCCGCCCACTGAGCAAAAAGAAGTCTCTGCTGCTTGTGTTCTTCAGTGAGCTTCTGTGCACAGGTCATCTTGTAGGGGAACATATGGAGGTCACTTTCAAGAATGCGTTGAACGGAGCGTCTGGATATTCCCAGTTGCACTGCTGCCTTTCTACACGATTTCCCGGGACTACTCTGTACAGCAACTCGTACCACTTCAGTATTCTCCGGCAAACAAACAGGCTTAGGCCGAGGTCGCTTCGCTTCCAATACCGTTCCTTCCTGTACAAATTTATCGTACAACCTGTGGATGGTCCTCTTGCACGGGGCCCATCGTGTGTTAAACTGTTGTCGAAAACGCCTCTGAGTCACAAGGCTTTTCGTTCCATGAAAAAGTAACACAACTGCCGATCGTTGCTGTGTCGTCAGTCTTCCATTGTCGGCCATTGCAGCTTACTAGTCTCCTAGCGGCAGTATCGTGAATTACACGTCATTTCTTAACTCATTTGTTTTTCCAAGCTCTGCTGTTACTGCTGTAGAGATCCCAGCGGGATATCTAATGAGCGTCGTAAATTGTGAAAGAAACAATTGGTAACACATTTCGTGCGCCACCCTGTACTCCGAGCTAGGGTGGCTGCGGCCGGACAAATTGCGTGACTACCACACTCTATGTCTACTCCAACGACTCCTCGTCGCGCAAGCACCCCAGTACCTTGCTTCAGAGATTAAAAACCTGTCATGCCATCATAATCGAAACACGAGGTCACTCTTATTTGGTATCCTAACTGTGCCCACTCACAAAACAAAAACTTTTGCAAACTCCTTCTCAGTTGCCGCTGTCCGCCTCTGGAACAAACTGCCCCTTACCTTCGATCTCCTGCTGCTTTTAAGAAGAAGTTGAAGCATTTCCTACTATAATCCTCACAAAGTTCTCCACAAAATTAATGTACAAGGACAATCCCCTCATCTGTCAAATAGCAAAGCTAGCGTCTCCTACCTTGCTCCTGAGATGCCTTCCTCTTCAACTATCTCTATTAGCCACGCAATCTTCTTTTCCTTTATATTTCCTTAATTATGTTTCATCATGTCTCTATTCTTCTCCTCCCTTCACCATGAGTCTCCCTCATACTCCCTGCTGCCAGCACTCCTATCTAAAATCTGTCTCTTCAATAATGTCTAATTATAACAGTACTTGTGACCTAAGAATATAAACTCTATATGTATGTATTTTTCCAGGTGTACCTTTCAAATTGTTTATTTCACTTTTTGTACTAGATGTAGTTTAACATGCCTACTAAAACATATGAATGTAAAATAAGTAGAATGCCTGGTTAGATGTAAGAGAGGGCCTGATGGCCCTAATCTTGCCAGGTTAAATAAATCAATAAATAAATAAAAAATAAAAATTTACAATTGGTGTCAGAAGTGCCCGTATGCTCTACAGATCATCCATTGGATTAGTCGTCCACGGAATTTGCTTTATTACGTCATGAATATCCTCTTTATTGTACTTAATTCCCTGTTTTGATATTCTTGATGTAAAACTATGAGAGCGTACGTTCGAGCATTAGAACGTTTTGGTTCTTGCAAGAGTGAATATTGCGTTTGCCGCTCATCTTCACCGCACCTCGCTGTTCACAACCATCACAATGATCGCACAGAGCAGTCTTCCGCATCCGGAATGTACACTACCTGCTCAAAACCATCCGGATACCCCTGTGTAATGGCCGGCCGGTGTGGCCGTGCGGTTCTAGGCGCTTCAGTCTGGAACAGCGTGACCGCTACGGTCGCAGGTTCGAATCCTGCTTCGGGCATGGATGTGTGTCATGTCCTTAGGTTAGTTAGGTTTAAGTAGTTCTAAGTTCTAGGGGACTGATGACCACAGATGTTAAGTCCCGTGGTGCTCAGAGCCATTTTGAACCCTGTGTAATACAGAATTGACTACTAGGTGTCATGAGAGGCAGAACAGACAGTCTAAAAGGAGGCGGAGAGTATTGCGTTGTCAGTACAGAAGCTGTAGCAGCAGGAGTCGGTCAGGAGAGGTGATGTGACTGTGTGAACTGGCAAGGCGAAGGAAAAACAGCACCTAAACCATCACCCGGCAGAAATCATCCATTGGAGGAAAAGGACGGTTTAGCATTGCGGAGGGTCGTTATAAAAAATCTCGTGAAGTCAGTGGGAGCCATAGCTCCTAATTTCCAAAGTGCTACCACCAATCCATATAGCACAGTGACTGTGCGTAGGAAGCTGAAAAGAACGGAGTGCAGTAGTAGAGTTGTTCCTCATCGGCCATAAATGCTAATCGGCTATGAAGGTAGTGTGAAGAGCAATGGGGTTGGACAGGGAATCACTGGAAACGAGATATTAGGAGTGGCTAATCGCGCTATACCGTGTGTTATTCCGATGGAAGGGTTTGGGTTTGGCGAATTCCTGGAGAACGTTACCTTACATCGTGCGTAGTACAACAGTGTAGTACAGAATAGTGGTGTTGCATCAAATAAAGTTATGCATCACGCCGATCTCCAGAACTCCTGACGATAGATGTTGACTGTTGATACTGTATCACAGACACAGTCCCTTCGACTGTTCAGAGATGTCACTAAACCCGCCCGAAGATGTAAACAACCATGCATGCGCAGCGCCTAGTAGACGGAGGCGGTCCGACAGCCGATCAGTTCCAATCATTCCACCAGGAAGGAGGTACACGGCTCGTGTTGTCTGTAGTTCAAACATGCCTAGATGGTCAATACCGCGGTTCTATCGCGTCCGCATTGTTACTTTGTATCAGGAAGCGCTCTCAATAAGGGAAGTGTCCAGGCGTTTCGTAGAGAACCAAAGCGATGTTGGAGGAATACAGAGAGACAGCAATTGTCGATGACATGCCTCGCTCAGGCCGCCCACAGGCTACTACTGTAGTGGATGACCGCTATCTACGTATTATGGCTCGGAGGAACCCTGACAGCAACGCCACCATGTTAAATAATGCTTTTCGTGCAGCCACAGGACGTCCTGTTACGATTCAAACTGTGCGTAATAGGCTGCATGATGCGCAACTTCACTCCCGACGTCCACGGAGAGGTCGATCTTTATAACCGCGACACCACGCAGCGCGATACAGATGGGCCCAACAACATGCAGAATGGACCGCTCGGGATTGGCATCACGTTCTCTTCACCGATGAGTGTCGCATTTGCCTTCAACCAGACAATCGTCGGAGACGTGTTTGGAGGCAAGCCGGTCAGGCTGAACGCCTTAGACACACTGTCCAGCGAATGCAGCAAGGTGGAGTGGCCAGCATGCTCTCCAGACATGAACCCTATCGAACATGCCTGGGATAGATCAAAAAGGGCTGTTTATGGACGACGTGACTCACCAAACCTCTCTGAGGGATCAACGCCGAATCGCTGTTGAGGAGTGGGACAATTTGGACCAACAGTGCCTTGATGAACTTGTGGATAGTATGCCACGACCAATACATGTACGGATCAATGCAAGATGACGTGCTACTGGATATTAGAAATACCGGCGTGTACAGAATCTGGACCACTACAACTGAAGGTCTCGTTGTATGGTGATACAACATGCAATGTGTTGTTTTCATGAGCAATGAAAAGGGCGGAAATGATATTTATGTTGATCTCTATTCCAATTTTCTGTAGTGGTTCCGGAACTCTCGGAGCTGAGGTGATGGAAAACTTTTTTGATGTGTGTATTTTGCAGCACTGTGTGCTGCGTACAGTAGTTGAATAGTTCGCAACCGAAGTTTTATTGTATCAGCTTGACAATGCATCAGTGAGGTAATGGTGTGCGAACCCAGGGGAACGTTTTGGGATGAGTTAGAACGTCACTTCGATCCAGACATCAACCTATATTTTCTGGTTTTGGCTCTTGAGGAAGAATAGGCTATATTTCCTCCACAGAGGTGCGGACACCTCACTGAAAGTGTTCCAAACGGACTTCAAGCCGGCATAAAGGAAAATGCCGGACACACCCTATATTAATGTCCACTAATAGGATTCCAGATACTTTTGATCAGACTGTGTACTTGCCCAGCATAGAAAACTGAACACCTGGCCAGTGTGGCAACACCATCGCGTTTACGGCCGATAAACAGTGACTGGTGGCAGGGAGGGGGGGGGGGGGAGCAGTAATAGCGTAGACTCCGGTATTCTTGCTCATACTATACGTACATGTGCCAGTGGTGGGGGTGCAGGCAGTAACAGTGTATACTCTGGTATTCTTGCTCACACTGTACCTCCATACACCACGAGTGGTGGGTATAGCCAGTAACAACGTACACTAAGGCATTCTTTCTCACCCTATACCAGCATATGCCATGGATGGGGGAGGGTTGGTGGCAGTGACAGCGTACACTCCGGTATTCTTACCCGCACTATACCTCCATATGCCAGGGATGAGTGGTGGAGGCAGTAACAGCGTTCAATCAGGTATTCTTACTTTCATTACACCTTCATATACCAGGGGCGGGGATCGCAGTAACAGCGTGCACTCCAGTATTCTTACTCATACAACCTCGATACAGTATGAATTGGGGGGGGGGGGGGTGCAGGCAATAACAGCAGACACTTCGTTCTTACTCACACTGTACCTCCATATCCCAGGAGTGGAGTGTTGTGGAGGCAGTAATAGCATACACTTTGGTATCCTTACTTACACTATAACTCCAAATGCCAAGAGTTGGGGAGTGATCCAGGAACAGCATTCACTCCGGTATTCTTATTCACGCTCTATCTCCATATGCCAGGGGTGGTGGAGTGGATGTAGCAACAGCATACGCTCCAGTATTCTCACTCCCACTGTACCTCTATATGCTGAGGTTGAGAGGTGGAGGCACTAACAGTTTACACTTCGATATTCTTACTCATAGTATATATGCCAGCGGTGGTGGTTAGAGACAGTAACAGCGTACACTCCAGCATTCTTACACTATACATCCAAATGGCTGGGAGTCACTGTGCACTCCGGCATTCTTCCTCGCACTATACCTCCACATGCAGCGATCAGCGTAGCACAGCAGCTATATGTTGACCGGCACGTTTTGTTAGACAGTACTCTTCGCCCCTGTGACAGCATTTATTCATAGTGTAATATTTAGGAGTAAATGTTTCGTCTGAATAAACAACTGGCCCCATTTGACTGAAGCAGCCTCTCAACTATTCTCGCGAGACTGAGTGTACTGTGTTCCACACGTCGCACTACAAAAGAATTTCTGTTAGCGCTGGGAATCGAACTGGGGGCGTCTGCATTACAGTCCGATCTGATGGTCACCATATTCATTTTGTACAATCTGCTCTCACCAAATGTACATTTATCGGCTTTCATTTATTCTCCACATCTTTCCTCCAGGCTTTTTTATTCTGCTTTATATTCTCGACAGCTTTGGTTGTGTGTCTGGATATTTCACAATAGCGTGTAATATGCTGTTCTACCGTACTTAGCCATTAAAACAAAATAATTGAATTTTACTCCGCATTGGAAGCAAACTTCGATGTCTTCATCGCTAAATAATGTATTTCTAAATCATAATTAATCTTAGAACTTCATATTTCACAATTTTATTGAAATCAACCAATAATTATTTTTTGTGTCTGTGGCTGAAGATTCGAAGAACGATTTTCTTGAGGCATTTGGAGTTTTTGTGGCTGGACTATTTTTCCGTGAAGGTTCTTCCTCTAACGCCTTCTTCCTCTACTCAAGACACCTGATCATTGTCCCTTTTGAGTAACATAGTCCTTTGCTTTTTTATCTCATTGAATGTGCGTGTAATGAAACATTTGGGTAGTCACAACGTTTCTTGTTAATAACTTGTGATCCAAATGTCACCATTAACAATATGACTGATTTGTTTTTCTCAGCAGGAACCTTTCGCGGTCTTCCCTTGACCATGTAATATTTTTTCTAACTCATTATGTATCTCGTTTTAATTTCTCAGGTGAGCGTTCTAGTTCACACGTTTTGTGGACAGCTCTTTCGCAGTGCATTACTACCGAAGATCGTTCGTTTTGGCCTCTGTGGTTCTGAAAATATTATAACAGGTTATCTTGACGACTAATATACATATTAGTCGTCAAGATAACCTGTTATAATATTTTCAGAAACACAGTGGCCAAAACGAAAGACTTTAGGTAGTAATGCAGTGCGAAAGAAGTATATTTTAGTCGTCAAGATATATGAATTAATATGCTTATTTTTCTTCAAATTGCAACCGAATTTGCAACAAGATATTTTCTTTCAATGTTCTTTCGTCTGTGTACCGCTTAACTGCGGGGGCTGGTCAGTTCAGAAACCGACTGTCATATTTTATCTCTGTGCTGTCAACTATCTCCATTTCGTTTGAGCAGTGAAGGACACATTCTCCGACGTGCTACTAGAGAAATTCTGCTGGTACATAGTGGGACCAATGCTTTTCCCGTCGTTAGACGCAAAATAGTCCCCAGTTGGAGATCAGCTTTCCTACGTAAATAATGCAGTGCCAGACTGTGGCGAAAACTTGATCACTTGCGGTGGTTACTAACCTTTCCCCGTTTCCGTTTTTCTCTTTCTCCGATGTCGTTGAAATGTTGGACACGAGAGTGTGCGCCACCAACGGCGTGACCTTGTGACGACTTCTCGGTGTCGCAACTGGATTGTTTAGAGCAGCGACACGCCGCCGCGGAGTTGCACAAAGCAAGGTGGGCGTTGTACGGCCAGGAGGCACTTGTCGAATTCAATTAGCGGCGCGGGGAAGGAGACGGAGTGGGGCAAGGACGCCGCCGCTGAATATGAATGAGCCGCGACGACGGCGACGTCGACGACGCGCCGCCTGCGACGCGCTAAGCAGGGGCGCCGCAGCCGTGACGGACGCGTTACCGCAAACTGCCACACGCGACGCCTACGGCCCTCGTGTAATGAGCAGCCCTGTCGCAAGATTGTGCAGTCTGATTTACAACGGAGCCAACTCAAACGAACGATCTCCAGCAACGAGAATTCTCTCTGGTGTAAATAGTAGGCGATCGCGAGTGAAGTGCATTTAGTCGTCTTCGGTTCGCATTCGCCAGCGTTCTGTCGTGTTCCGCTATTGCCGGTCTTTAGCGAACCATAAAAGAAAGTTCAGCTCCCCTCCGCATCTGTCCTAGCAATATACAAAGCTTTAGTCTGCTACTTTATCCATTTCTCTCGCTGACATGACAGACGTGACTGATGGTGTCGTGTGAAGAAAATTGAATGCAGCTGATAGAAGAATAAAAGTTTCATAGGTGATTCTGGGAGTCGAGAGATTCACAGCAGAAGTGCCAAAGTAAAAGAAATATAGCTCGCTGAAAATTGCCAAACCACTCAAAGGTCAAACTGGGAACTTGAAAAACACGACAAATTAATTCGATGTTTGCACCAAGGGGAAACAAAGTGAATAAGCACAAGCTTTCTATTTATTTTTATTAAAAAAAAGCACAATCAGTTTCTTCAAAATAAAACAAATGTTAGAGTTATGAAATTTCAGAAATACATTTCTCTAGGTAACATATTTAAGTGATTAACATTTCAAGATCACAGGTTAATAATCGTAAAATAAGTCATTGCAAATGTGGAATGCTGGTACATTAATAATCTATGAAACCACCAGAATGTTGAATGCAAGCTTGCAAACGTGAATGCGTTGTGTTGTACAGGTGACGGATTTCAGTTTGTGGTATGGAGTTCCATGTTTGTTGCACTTGGTCGGTCAATATAGGGACGGTTAATACTATCTGTTAATGACGCTAGAGTTGTCGTCCGATGATGTACTGTATTTCACCGATTGGAGACGGATCTGGTGATCGAACAAGCCAAGGCATGTTGGCTTACAACAGCACTGTGTGGGCGATCGTTATCTTTTTGGGGAACAGCCCCTGCAATTGCAGCATAACTGTCGAATCAGAAAATTGACGTACAAAAAATTGAATTTGGGGTGCGACAGTGCTCCCGCTATCATACGAAATCGCACCACAGACCAAAGCTCCAAGGGTTGGCACCGAGGGAGAAACAGCTTTCATCAGAAAACACAACTCCTCCCAGGTCGAAAAACAGAGAAACGCAATCAGCGTACAAAGCAGATTTGTTTCAAAACACTCGTGCGACCCGTCCTGTAACACACACAACACAACTCTTTCCTGGCCGAAAAACAGAGAAATGCAATCAGCGTACAAAGCAGATTTGTTTCAAAACACTCGTGGGACCCCTCCTGTAACATTTCTCAAGTCTGTGCTACCAATCTCAAACACGAATAGCAGGTAACGCTGAACGTACACTATGAGGGACAGCACGAATAGTCAAAGGTTAGTTTGACCTATGAGAAAGTATCGCGGAGATGCTAAAGAAAGTCAACTGACAGTCGTTCGCAGATGCCTCAAACTACTTTGAGAAAGCCTACTTACGAACTTTCAAGAGTCCGCAGCTCGTGGTCATGCAGTCGCGTTCTCGCTTCCCGCGCCCGTGTTCGATTCCCGGCGGGGTCAGGGATTTTCTCTACCTCGTGATGACTGTGTGTTGTGTGATGTCCTTGGGTTAGTTGGGTTTGGGTAGTTCTAAGTTCTAGGGGACTGATGACCATAGATGTTAAGTCCCATAGTGCTCAGAGCCATTTGACCTATTTGAACTTTCAAGAGTCAGCTTTGAGTGAGTATTCTAAGAACATACGAGTACTACATCCCCCTACGTGTCGCTCCTTTAGAGATCGAAAAGACAATATACGCCAATTAGAGCACACACAGAGAGGTGTTTATGGAATATTCCTCTCGCGCTCTATACGTAAACGGAACTGGAAGAAGTCCTCATCACATGTACAATAGGATGCAGTCTGTGCCATGCACTTCACAGAAGTTTGTAGAAAACGAATGTAAATGTAGTAATTCTATAATTTGTACATTAACTTGACAACCATGATCATATCTTTAAATCTGGTAAGTTTCAGACGCGGGTCGAAATATATCAGCGAGACGAGAAAATGTAATCGTACAGATGACTTGAATGTCAGGGCAATGCCGATAGTTACAATGTGTGCAGGATATGCTGATGCTAAATGGAATATACGATACGTGGTTATCCTCCCTGGGAGAGGAGTAGTGCGTATAGTTGACTGGAGTCTGAAACGTGCACTCGGCTTTTTTTTAAAAAAAAAAAAAAAAAAAAAAAGGAGGTGGAGCCCCTCTACGCCCACACCGGCATGATGGCCAACACAATAGGTCTACTGCCATCTCTGCATAATGGTTAGTATTCACTAAAGTGAGGTGTCGCAGGATGTGGCTACTGCGATGTTTGTGTACGTCTGGTTAGGGTTAACCATTAATACGCGCTCATCTAGAGATAGATTGGGTCGAAATCGAACGAAGGGTAGCGGTTTGAAGGGCAGAGGAAAAAAGTGGCAAGGCAAGAGCCAAGGGAAAAAAATCTCTGCGATAGTTAGGTCGGGTGGTAAGAGCAGTAGCGGTTGTCTTGCTACCTGCGACAGGTCGTGCAAGGATAGGCATTGTTAGTAGTGGGTATCATGCATGTCGATACCTTGACGTTGTGCGGTTGTGCTGCTCGGCGGCTGGCGCTGGGTGCCGGTACAGAGTCCTCATTCAGCGTCAGCAACCTGCAACACTTAGGTTTATTATCGATCTTGTGTCCGATAGGTCATATACCGGAAGCACAGTGTGAGGGAATGTTGGCGGGTTGTTTGTGCGTCTGTGGGCGAGCTCGTCGGTGTCCCTGCTGTGGCCTGTTGGTCGGCTCTAATAGCAACTGGTAGTTACCAGTCAGTGTTGCTGATATGCTGGGGCTTGCCGACGTTCGTCGCTTGTTTGCGTATGTTAGTTTACCATAGGTGGCTATGCGCTAGCTAGCAGTGTCTTTGGCCGCTTGTGCTTCCACCTGCCAGCCACGTTGTCGCTGCAACTGTTATCTGTGGGGGCTCCGCAGTTTAGAGACAGGATACTCCTGCAGTCTCGTCGAGGTCCTCTGCTTTCCGTCGCAACTGGTCTCGCTCGACCCACTGAAGTCACAAATGGCGGTTATTTGGAGTCAGTGGAATGCACACTACAGTGCGTCCTCGCAACTGTTGATGAGGTATTCGATTTGTAACAGATCACTGTGTCAGAGGGTGCCATATGCTGCTTGGATTGACGCTGCAGATTGTAGTACGATGCTCCAGAACTATACGCCGATCACAATGGTTTTCCCTCTCCATCGTGCTATGTCGCCGTCCGCAGCCCGGACTTCTTGCGACCGTACGCTCTCGTGGCCCCCGCTGCCACCAGTCATCTCCAGTAGCTATATTCCTGCCAAGTCTTTCTGCAGTATCGCAGAAGCAACATCCAGCTTTGCTATAAAAGATGTTCTTTTGTACAAAACAGTTGAATCGTTTTGATGCACCCCTTAAAATGAAATGTATGTTATGATTCGGAAACGATTTATAGTGATAATAAGATACTTCGGTAATCTGTATCCACAACCACAGGCCAAGGCTGTAGTTGTACACGATTTCACAGGCCTGGCGTTACACGATGCTTGTACTGTTAACCAGCTTCTATCCTTATCTAGTAAAAGGGCAGTAAAGGAAATAGCGTCGCGATCGGCAGAGTTGTTCTCTGACCAGTTGCGACGGAAAGCAGAGGACCCCGACGAGACTGCAGCAGTATCGTGTCTCCAAACGGCGGAGCCCCTACAGGTAACAGTTGCAGCGACAACGTGGCTGCCGAATGCAAGTTTCAGACTCCAGTCAACTATACGCACTACTCCTCTCTCCACGTATCGTATATTCCATTTAGCATCAGCATATCCTGCACACATTATAACTATCGGCTTTGCCCTGACATTCAAGTCATCCGTACGATTACATTTTCTCGTCTCGCTGATATATTTCGACCCGCGTCTGAAACTTTCCAGATTTAAAGATATGATCATGGTTGTCAAGTTAATGTACAAATTATAGAATTACTACATTTACATTCGTTTTCTACAAACTTCTGTGAAGTGCATGGCACAGACTGCATCCTATTGTACATGTGATGAGGACTTCTTCCAGTTCCGTTTACGTATAGAGCGCGAGAGGAATATTCCATAAACACCCCTCTGTGTGTGCTCTAATTGGCGTATGTTGTCTTTTCGATCTCTAAAGGAGCGACACGTAGGGGGATGTAGTACTCGTATGTTCTTAGAATACTGACTCAAAGCTGATTCTTGAAAGTTCGTAAGTAGGCTTTCTCAAGATAGTTTGCACCATCCTGCGAACGACTGCCAGTTGACTTTCTTTAGCATAGGTCGAAAGAACCTGTGACTATTCGTGCTGCTCCTCATAGTGGACGTTCATCACCTGCTAGTCCTGTTTGAGATGCATAACCTCTGTACGCTGACTGCATTTCTCTGTTTTTCGACAACTGAACCGAAGTCTGTCACCTACTTCGCCTACGACTAGACATATCCATGCAAACTGTTACATCCCAGTATTATTAATAAGAGTCGACCTATTCCAACTGTGACTCGATATTGTAGTCAAAGGATACTACGTTTTATCGACTTTGAAGCATACAGTGTTACGTTTCTGGACATTTAAAGAAAAGTGTAAATCTTTGAAGCACTTCGAAATCCTATCAAAATCTGACTGAATAGTTACAAGGCTTTTTTCAAGCAGTACTTCAATATAGGTAACTGCCCCAACTGCGAAGAGTCTGAGGTTATTGTTAATATTGCGTGCAAGGTCATTAAAACACAACATGGGCAGCAAACAACCCAGAGCACTTCCCTGGAGCACACATGAAGTTTCTTCTACTTCTGTCGATGTAAAAAGGTATCAATTTCTGATGTGTCAATTTGGAACAGCATAATAATTGTTGTAAGTGGGACGCAGGATTGCTACTGCACCAGATACGCTTTTTATCATAGCTTTGACTGTGATGTGTAGCAATGTGGCCAACCACCTACCATTACACTATTAAATGTGGAAACTGACTATTACTCAGACTGTGGTTAAAGTATTAACATTCTGGTGAGCTGCACGTATGCATGCATTTGAAAGGATGTTCACAGCCGAAACTATGCAGTAAAGGAAATAAAATAAGGGTAGTTGTACTCTAGACACTGTCAAACACTGTAGTAAAACGTTATCATTTGGACAATTTCTGGCGGGCGAGGATCCAATTGCAATTAAAATATGGAAGTTTCCGTTTCATTTACGGCGTAACTCAGTATTGTTATTAAAATGCAGCTTATGGAAGATAAGCACTTGGCGAATAATCAAAAGTTAAGTAGCGTTTATTTTTCCTCGAAAGATTTATTCCACTTATGCTGAAGCTACTAACCACGATTTCTCAAATAACTGGCGATAGATCTGCCCAAAGGCTGTACTTCTCTGATGCTACCTACCAGTCGACATTTGTCTGGTCGAACTCTCGTTAAACCTGAGTCTAACGGATGGATAATCTCACTGTATCGTAGTAAACTCTCTGTCCAGATGCTGGAACGGTCAGGTTCCTACTGTATGTAACGATGCCGCGCTTTCCGAAGGTGTATTCCGAGGCTCTTTGTTGAATCGCGTGGTACGGGTATTGTACGTTACTTCTTGCCGGTCTTTACGTGACGCAATTCGTCTATCGTCTTGCTATTAACGCCCTACATGTTTTTATTGTGCTCGTTTCCCTGCTTTCTAATGGTTAACTTGTTCAAGCGAGATGTTATCTGTGACTCCGTCTCGTAACAGAGAGAATGAATTTACATGATACTAAAGGAGTTGCTACCAACAACACACATCATACAGTTCAGCTCTGCCTGCGTATGAAATGGGACGTGTTTTGTAAGAGTACATCTTCTAGACTAAATCTTACAAAACAGTTTGATGAAAAGAACGAATTTCATTTCAGTGTGTCGGCTTTTCCTTTTAGAAGTCGTCAGATAAAACTGTCTGGTGTTTTACAAATTGAGACGCCTTTTTCTTGCTGCGGTACATTTATGTTCCATAATTCAAACAGTTCACGTCACAAATTTCCACGTGACAAACATGTTCTATCAAAACCTGCGTTTCTTTCCATCTGCTCATAAGTTAGAGGCGCACTTCTGGTACG
Source organism: Schistocerca serialis cubense (assembly GCF_023864345.2). Taxonomy (NCBI): domain Eukaryota; kingdom Metazoa; phylum Arthropoda; class Insecta; order Orthoptera; family Acrididae; genus Schistocerca; species Schistocerca serialis. Next base: position 144,242,028 of record NC_064643.1, read on the forward strand.
TACATGAAAAAGTTGCCCATGTTCACGGCAAGATCTTTCTTTCTTGTTTAGTTTTCATAATTAATTTTTCGTTGATTAAATGCTGTGAAAGAGATCACTACTGATTACTGATCAATTACCTCTCAAGAACTGTCATAAATTTTTCTCGTGATACTTTTGTTGTCTTGTCTTCTGTGTACACACAGTGTTGTAACCTATAGCCAAGTCCTTTCTGTTCTTTCTTTCTCTCTCTCCGTGTAATACATAATTAGTCTGTATGAGTGACAGAGAGAGAGAGAGAGAGAGTTAGTTTTCTAGAAGATCGGGAGTAGTAAAATTTCACATGTAGTTGACACAAAAAGAGTTCTTTTATATGAAACAGGGGTGAAATCTACCGACGTTCACGAAAATACACAAAAGCAGAGGGAAATTCCAGGTTCGACCGCAAATCACTATTCTGACACTGGATTCCATGGAGTGTCTCCAAAATGCTTACCATAAAGTGGATGAAAAAAAGCGATCATCATATAATATGATTCTCTGTCGGGGCTTACTCTAACGAAGCATTTCTGTGGCGGAGGGAGTAACCACTCTGTTGCACAGACACATAGGAACTACTAAAGAGTATTCCAGAGCACGAGAGAAGGGCAAATAAAATATTCGCGGAAGAGTTACATTTCAGAATTGACCAATCCCTTGATGGATCAGACAAATGGAGTGCCGGAATGGACCAACTATTTACGGCCAGATGAACACTGGCTATGGGGAGCCGAAGTTAGCGTTATGTAATCTGTTTCGTCGCAGAGGAGCGGCAGCGCGATTACAAGTAAGACTAGACTAGACCATAGACTAGACTAGAGAGAGAGAGAGAGAGAGAGAGAGAGAGAGACCAGTAGGCGAAGTAATCCCTAGTAATCAGCAGGGTGGCTTTACTGTGCCCCGCCATCTGGCCGGACTGTTTTGCCGCGGTGTGTGGCGATCGCGGAGCGAGAAAATCCCGCCACGGCCCACCGCTAATCTGCAGACTGCCTTTCAGGGTCTGCTTCCGGCCGGCGTCTCTCTGACAGGTAATTTAAGCAACGCGACGCCACGAGCTGTCCCCCACCTTCATGTCGCGTACAGTCTGGGCTGCGCTCGAAGCCCGCGAGAAAGACAGGCTGGTACGTACGTCACAGCAAGTGACACTGCAGGTCTTACAAGTGCCAGCAGCCGTCTTCGGCGAGGAGCGAGTAACTATTTCAGACGAGTTTAACAGTTCTTGACTGCGCGTTTAAATGCCTGTAATCTCTCGGTAGCACACGACAAAGTTTAGACCTTTAGTGGATACCTTTTCAATTACGTATTGAAATTCTGAAATATATGTATGTATGGTATTCTGTCTTGGCATGGGTTAAGCCTCTTCCACTTTTGTCTGTCCATAGCCAGTCTTTTCATTTCTGAATATTTGCCTCCTTTGTATTGTCCAGCATTTGATATCCTCTTTTCCCTCTTCCCCTTTTTCCCTCCATCATTCCTCCTATTCCTTCCTTCAATAAACAGTCCCTCCTCAAACAATGTCTAATCCAGTTCCGTTTTCTCCTTATGATAACTTTCAGCATGTTTCTTTCTTCTCCAACCCTTCTTAATACTTTTTCATTCCTTACTCGGTCTTCCCACTTCACTTTTTCCATTCTTCTCCATATCCACATCTCTAGTGCCACCAATCTTCTTTCATCTTCCTTCCTCAATGTCCAGGTCTCCGTACCATAATGCAACGCTCCAGATGTAGCATTTGGCAAGTCTTTTCCTCAGATCTTTGTTTAGTGGTCCACAAAGTAATTTCTGTTTCCTCTTGAATCCATCTTTTGCCATTTCAATCCTTTTTCTATTTTCTGTTGAGCAATACATATCATCCATTATTACACTTCCCAAGTAATTGAAGTTATTCACTTGCTCCATTTCCTCTCCCCCTATTTTCACACGGCATTTTCTCCCCCTCCTCCATTTACCATGCTTTTCGTTTTCTACATGTTAGTCTTCGTTCCATATTCTTCTAATTTTGTGTTTAGATCATCTAAGATTTGTTCCATCACTCTTGTGCTCGCTGCCATCACCACCAAGTCGTCTGCAAATCTTATACAATCCACTCTCCGACCCACTATACAAACTCCTCTTCTTCCATAAAAACTTTCGCTAATGATTTCCTCCAGATATATATTGAACAATGTTGGTGATAAACAACAACCTTGTCTTAACCTCTTCCCAGTTCAATTTCTTCACTCGTCACACCACCTATTCTTGCTCTCTGGTTCAAATATAAATTTATAATTAGCCGTCTATCCATCCAGTCAACTCCATGTTTCCTTAAGATGTCCATCACTTTGTCCCATGTGACAGTCAAAAGCCTTCTCAAGATCAATGAACACAACATACACCTTCCTTCTCTTCTCCCTGTACTTCTCTCCTATCACTCTCAGTAGCCCACGGCATCTCTAGTTCCCACTCCTCGCCTGAAACAAAATTGTTCGTCTCCTATTAGGCAGTTCAGCTTTCAATATAACCTTCTGTTGAGAGTCCTCAGCAAGACTTCGGCTGCATGCGATATCAGGCTCACTGTTGAAAGTTGCGGGGGTAAAATACAGGGACGGTAAGATTATGTAGAATTTTTACAGAAGCCAGATGTCACTTATAAGAGTCCAGGGGCATGGAAGGGAAGCAGTAGTTGAGAAGGGAGTGACGCAGGGTTGTAGCCTGTCCCTGATGTTATTCAATATGTGCACTGAAGAAACAGTAAAGGAAACCAAAGAGAAATTTGGAGTAGGAATTAAAGTTCAGGGGGAAGAAATAAAAACTCTGAGGTTTGCTGATGACATTGTAATTCTGTCAGAGACAGCAAAGGACTTGAAAGAGCAGTTCAGTGGATTGGACAGTGTCTTAAAAGGAGAATATAAGATGATCATCAACACAAGCGAAACATGGACAATGGAATATAGTCGAATTAAATCAGATAATGCTGAGGGAAGTAGATAGGAAATTAGACACTTAAAGCAGTAGACGAGCTTTGCTATTTAGGCAGCAAAATAAGTATTGATGGCCGAAGTAGAGAGGACATAAAATGTAGACTGACAATGGCAATGAAAGTATTTATGAACAAGACAAATCTGTTAATATCCAATATAGATTTCAGTCTCCATAATGAGATTTTCACTCTGCAGCGGAGTGTGCGCTGATATGAAACTTCCTGGCAGATTAAAACTGTGTGCCCGACCGAGACTCGAACTCGGGACCTTTGCCTTTCGCGGGCAAGCGCTCTACCATATGAGCTACCGAAGCGCGACTCACGCCCGGTACTCACGGCTTTACTTCTGCCAGTATCTCGTCTCCTACCTTCCAAACTTTACAGAAGCTCTTCTGCGAACCTTCGCAGAAGAGCTTCTGTAAAGTTTGGAAGGTAGGAGACGAGATACTGGCAGAAATAAAGCCGTGAGTACCGGGCGTGAGTCGCGCTTCGGTAGCTCATATGGTAGAGCGCTTGCCCGCGAAAGGCAAAGGTCCCGAGTTCGAGTCTCGGTCGGGCACACAGTTTTAATCTGCCAGGAAGTTTCATAGATTTCAGTGTTCGGAAGTCTTTTCTAAAGGAATTTGTCTGGAGTGTAGCCATTATGGAAGTGAAACACGGACAATGAGCAGTTCAGACAAAAAAAGAATAGGTTTCCAAACGTGGTGCTACAGAAGAATGTTGAAGATTAATGAGAAAAGAAACTTGTGGCGCAACCTTACTAGAAGAAGGGATCGGTTGACAGGACACATTCTGAGACATCAAGGGATCACCAGTTTAGTACTGGAGGGAGATCGAGAGCTGAATACAGTAAGCAGATTCAGAAGAATGTAAGTTGCATGATTATTCGAAGAGGCTCGCATAGGGTAAGGTAGCATTGAGAGCTGCATCAAACCAGTCTTCGGACTGAAGATCACAACAACAACAACAACACTGATTATGTGTGGGCCCTGCACAGTGTGGCGGACAAGCTGACTAGTGTGATGTCACAAGTTCGTTGTTGGTGGGGGGGGGGGGGGGGGGGCGTATTTGTATTCTGCCCCGGCTACGCGACAGTGACACAGAGGTTGCCAGCTCAGCTGTTAACAGCGCTAGGGGGGGGGGGGGGGGAGGGGATCTCGTCACCGAGAACATTTCCAGAACAACATCCGTTGTGAACCTAGGGGGAGTATCACGGGCGTTAGCACCCTCTCCCCGAAAGTACATTTTCCTTAAGTGTTTATATTTTTATAAATACCAAATTTAAAATTTCTCAACTAATTTTCGGAGAATAAAGTGGCACTGAACTATGAGACTCGTAAAATTAAAGGTTACTAGAAAATTATGAATAGTGTCTAATGCAGAATGCTTTTCTGCTAGTCTTGCTTACTCCGTGGGCTTGCGACCCGACCGTTCGCACAGAACATTCCAGTCGGGGAAGTATGACGCCCGTTCACAGGTTCACCGTATCTGCTGCCATCGACAAACACGACACGCCTTCTGAGCCCACAGGCTGCATGCGGGGGTGACCTGTCGTAATGCTATTTTCACGTCCATCGTAGACTTCGTAGCAAGTGCCTGGGCGCACAGGCTCCAGTCATGTTATGGTACGTCACCTAACGGGACACGGTCCACTTGTTTATCAACACGGGTTCAACATAAACACGACGACATCCGTCAGTGTGCTCATAAGGTAACACCCGACCACATTATCTGTAACCGTGACGCCTAGAACGGAATGTGGGAACTAATAGAGGCTAACCAGCCAGTGTGCCAGCTTTTGTGAAACTACGAATTTTGGTAACACAATTTGCCGGAATGAAAAAGACGAATTTGCTGCTGAATATCAGGCGGGATGGGCCAAAACATTGCGTGACTCCTTTCGACCAATACGACTGCAGTCTGATTTCCGATCAAGCAGATAAAGCTTTCTCTCCCTGTATTTTATCCCTACAACATTCAAACTTCAAATAGGATATTCCAGATTTCTCTAAATTAAGAAATGCTCTAGACTTAAGTTTGCCTCTCTTCACTTTGGCCTTTAAGATAATTCGTGGCTTCAGTACAGACTCCCTTGTTTCTAAATCTCTCCTCAACCCGAAGGAACCTATCATTAAGTCAGCTTTTCCCACACGAGAAGTCCAGACACAGAGTTGTCAGAAACAGTCCGGAAAGTTAGTAAGTTTGTGTTGCGAAATAATCCATCTAACATAAAATTTGTGTTAACCAAGCTTCTCCGCCACGGTTTCATGCACCAAGTCGGTAAAATTTGAGGAAAATGTAGCAAATGTTCCGTAATCTTGAAACGACGATTTTCAGGAAGCATGCCAAATTTAAAAGAAAGCAAAATGCCCAATATTGTCAAAGTTTTACAGAAGTTCGAAATATAGCGCGTACTTCAATGCGAGATGCTTTTAATAATTTCCACAACGAAATTCTGTCTCGAAATCTGGCAGAAAACCCAAAGAGATTCTGGTCATGCTTAAAGCACACCAGTGGCAAGACGCAATCAACACCTTCACTGCGAGATAACAACGGTGAAGTCACTGATGACAGTACCACTAAAGCAGAGTTATTAAACACGGGTTTCCGACACTTCTTCAACAAAGAAGACGAAGTAAATATTCCTATCAAGAAAAACTGTCAAGATGAGAAACATAGAAGTAGATATCCTCGGAGTAACGAAGCATCTTAAATAACTTAATAATGACAAGGCCTTCGGTCCAAATTATATACCAGACAGTTTCCTCTCAGAGTATGCTGATAAAATAGCTCCATATTTAGCAATTCAATACAACCACTCGCTCACAGAAAGATCCGTACCTAAAGAGTGGAAAATTGCTCAAGTCACACCAATACCCAAAAAGGGAAGTAGGAGTAATCCGCTGAATTACAGGCCTATATCACTAACGTCGATTAGCTGTAGGGTTTGAGAACATATACCGTGTTCGAACATTATGAAGTACCTCGAAGAAAATGATTTAGCGACACATAGCACGGTTTCAGAAGATATCGTTCTTGTAAAACACAACTAGCTCTTTATACTCATGAAGTAATAAGTGCTATCGAAAGGGGATGTCAAATTGACTCCATATTTTTAGATTTCCAGAAGGCTTTCGGCACCGTTCCTCACAAGCGTCTTCTAACCAAACTACGTGCCTACAGAATACCGCCTCAGTTGCACGAATGGATTCGTGATTTCCTGTCAGAAAGGTCACAGATCGAAGTAATAGACGGAATGCCACAAGTGAAACAGAAGTAATATCCGGCGTTCCCCAAGGAAGTGTTATAGGCCATCTGTTGTTCCTGATCTATGTTAACGACGTAGGAGACAATCTGAGTAGCCGTCTTAGACTGTTTGCACATGATGCTGTCATTTACCGTCTTGTAAAGTTATCAGATGATCAAAACGACTTGCAAAATGATTTAGATAAGATATCTATTTGGTGCGAAAAGTGGCAATTGACCCTGAATAAGGAAAAGTGTGAAGTTATTTCCATGAGTACTAAAAGAAATCAGTCAAATTTCGATTACTCGATGTCTCAGACAAGCCAATTAAAAATAACCTCAATTGGAATCACATAGATAATATTGTGGGTAGAGCAAACCAAAGACTGCGATTCATTGGCAGAACACTTAGAAGGCGCAACAGGTCTACCAAGGAGACTGCTTACACAACACTTGTCCGCCCTATTCTGGAGTATTGCTGTGCGGTGTGGGATCTGCATCAGGCGGGACTGACGGATGACATCGAAAAAGTACAAAGAAGGGCAGCTCGTTTTGTATTATCGCGAAATAGGGGAGATAGTGTCACAGACGTGATACGTGAATTGGAGTGGCAATCATTAAAACAAAGACGTTTTTTGTTGCGACGGGATCTTATCATGAAATTTCAATCACCAGTTTTCTAAAAAAAAAAATGGCTCTGAGCACTATGGGACTTTACATCTATGGTCATCAGTCCCCTAGAACCTAGAATTACTTAAACCTAACTAACCTAAGGACATGACACACATCCATGCCTGAGGCAGGATTCGAACCTGCGACCGTAGCGGTCACGTGGTTCCAGACTGAAGCGCCTAGAACCGGACGGCCTCACCGGCCGGCCCAGTTTTCTCCTCCGATTGCCAAAACATTCTGTTGGCACCCACCTACATTGGGCGAAATGATCATCACGATAAAGTAAGAGAAACCAGGGCTCGCACAGAAAAATTTAAGTGCTCGTTTTTCCCGCGTGCCTTTTGAGAGACAGCTTGAAGGTGGTTCATTGAACCCTCTGCCGGGCACGTTATCGTGAATAGCAGAGTAATCACGTAGATGTAGAGATGTAGAAGTCAGCCAGTCGCACACTGACCGGACCTCCCTCCAGGACAACAACGCGACAGCAGCGGCCCCTATGTGATGACATAAGCACCCCGACCGACTGGTGACAGCCGAGTTCAATAGGAGCTTCAAGATTAGGCACTGGTATGGCGGCGTCAACTCTTAGTCACTTGGCTTGTACTCAGTATGTAGCACAGACTTGGGATTGTCTATACTGAAGAAGATTGATAATTTTATACGTCGCGCTTTGCTTGCGACACATCTGTGTAACTGCAAAAGTTAAGTATTGTCAATTTCTTTTTGTATTAAAACTCATTAAGAGGGGGGGGGGGGGGGGGTAGGACGTCAAATAGGCCGACTAGGAGCAGGAGAGGCACCACACTACATTTTAATTTCCACTGTCTATACTTTTACAAATAAATTCATAAAAGTTTGTCAGAATGACCAGGAAGGATTCAGGATTCACACTCATAGCAGTGGAAGTTCAAAAACGTAACAAAATAATTTTTTTTAGGTGTGAAATGTCCATCATTTTTTCACTTACTATTGGCTGCATTTGTTGCTATAGGTACTCTTTTCTTCATAAACAGGACAGATTCCTCGATGAATTTTGCACAACATACAAAACATACTTACAGGAGTATGAAACTCTAGAATTTTCCAAATCTATTAAAAACTGTTGTAAAAATTGAGATAATTAACCATAAAATTTGAGTTTTATCTAAACATCAAGTTTAAAATGTAACAGATCATTCATTTTTTCATTAATTAAATAAATTGTAGTGTTTCAGACACCTGTAAGTATGTTTTGTATGTTGTGCAAAATTCATCAAAGAATCTCTCTTACTTATGAAGAAAAGTGTACCTATAGCAACAAATGCAGCCAATAGTAAGTGAAAAAATGATGACATTTCACACGTAAAAAAAATATTTTGTTATGTTTTTGAACTTCCACCGCTATGAGTGTAATCCTGAATCCTTCCTGGTCGTGCTGACAAAGTTTAATGAATTTATTTGTAAAAGTATAGACAGTGGAAATGAAAATGTAGTGGGGTGCCTCACCTGCTCCAAGTCTGCCCGTTTGACGCCCTACCCCCTTAATATGAGTGGTCTGATTGTTTCTCTAGCGATCCGAGTATGCAGGATTCCTACACACCACTTTCCAAGACAAAAATCCGTGCCAGCTGTAGAGTAATACAGACGATGGGGAGCATAATTATTGCGTCTCGCGTGTTAACTACACCGTGCTGTGTCGGCCTCTCCGTGTGTGTGTGTGTGTGTGTGTGTGTGTGTGTGTGTGGGCGCACACGGTGGCAGTGGCGGAGGTGGTGGTTAATTCGCTAATTGCGTCAGCCGAGACTTTTACGGGTGCCTGTGTCGAGGACGAGGCAGCACGCGCACTTAATATTGGCGCGGCAACGTCAAAGGCGTCGGCATGGGCACAGGGAGGGAGGGAGGGAGGGGGAGGTGTGGGCGGGCGCTCTGATTATCATCAGGCGGGCATTAGCCTAATGCGCGGCTGCAGGGCAGCTCCGGCCGCGGCCGCCGTGATAACGCTGCACAGTGGCGGCTGCAGGGTACAGCGGCGGCGCAGTGGCGGCGGGCAGCGTATTTAAGTGCCGGGCGGGTCTTGCGCGAGGCCCCGCGCCGTTGTCATCGGGCGGGACGCGATCGGCCGCTGGCTGATCCAATATGAAAAGCGGACGCCCAATATGAACAGCGGCGGTGGCGGCCGCGCTGACGGACGTCGGTGATGAATATTGATTCGCGTCAGGCGCTGTCGCCGTTGGCAGACGTCTCTCCCAGTGGATGAAATGCGCCGCTGACACCAACCGGACAAACCAAATAACCGGACCTGTTTCCTGTGCGCGCGTGTACCGACTGCGGTAGGCGAAGTCTCCGCCGCAGGTAATACCGACGTGGCCATCTCTTGCTTGTTTACTCGTGTAAAGTAATAACTGCCACATTCATTTGCAGCGAGCTCCTAATTAGGAACGTGTGAATCGATCCTGCGTCATATGTGCATAGTTCGGTGATTTTTCAAAAAATTAAAAAAAGTTACCTGATGTTGAACCGTGAATTTACTTTCAAAATCTATTTGTTAAGAATTTACTTTATTTACTAGCGATTCATCAAGAACATCAACACATTTAATCACAAGTAGTTGCCAGTTGGTAACTGATGAAAACAAATCAAATTTCTTTCAACAAATAGAAATTTTATTCCTAAAAGCCGTTTTTTTAAACAGATTTAAAATTACAATCACAAAGTACCCTCTAAATATCAAGTTACAATTTATTCAGAGGCAGAAAGAAATAAACTGTATGAGCTTTCGGGCTGAGAACCTTCCCGCTTCCTTTTGACACGGCCGTAGTTACGACCGCTCACAACAACGTCTGAAAGACTACACTGGTACAAATCTGCAACACACCAGATTACTTTAAACTAAAAAATTTAACAACTCACACAAGCACATAACCTATGCACCCCGTAGGAGGGATGGAAATTGTACAAAACACGAACATAACTTGCCCCCGAAGGTGCAACTTGATTAAAAAAAAAAACTCTTACGGTGGAAGGGTGGCAACTTTATATACTAAAATGACCATTTAAATAAAAACCCATGAAATGCAGTCTTACATAAAATGAACAAACATGCTCTACATTACACATACACCACCTCTCAAGATGATAGGCAAGATAAAAACATATTTCAGGAATTCGGCCTTTCGACTTTAAGCAATAAATTCGTTAACACCGAATCCGACAAACATGACAGAGGCAGCTATTAACGTACGGCAGGCCGAGAGACAGACAGACACTAACTGCCTAACAAATGCGGACGAGAGACAGACGAGCAAGCTGGGGACGAGGGCTGACCAAGAACACAAGTAGAATTTAACAAGTAAATGAAACAACATATCACGAATCACGTAACTTCTAATAAACTGCGATTTCTGGCGAAGACCTGGCGCGGCACCCCCAAAACGCTCTCCAGAACCGTCCGCAGCTAGCCGCTTCAACGGACGCAGGAAGGCGCGCCGATCTCCCGTCTCACGGCGTCGCAGCTCGCGCCGGCCAGACCGATGTCGTGGGTTGACTCCTGTTGCTCTCGTGTCGGCCGCGAAGCCACTACCCCTCGCTATACGCCGCGGCCCACTGGAATCACGTGGCGACCTCACATGCGCCGACGCTCAAGGCGGACAAGTCATCTTGTGTCTGAGTGCGCCACCGACCAACCGATCGATCCAACCGCCAATGACCATTGCCTGATCAAACTCGAGCAGACTGGCGGCCTAACACATACTAGCACTCCAGACGACAGACAGACACTGACTGCCGCACACTGATCCGGCTGACCAACTGACCAGACTCGCACGTGAACAGGCAACCTTTCCCACCAGAGGCAGACACCAAAGCCACCACCGCCGTAGCGACGCCACCGCTAGAAAAGGAGGGCGACCGCCCCACACGACGCTCCGCGGCGCGCTGCTCGAAACAGCTAATCCCACCACGGCTCAGAAGTATTCTGCTAGAACCAGTAACCCATATACCCCCGATTCTTTAAAGAATCGAACTCAAGTGTAAAAGTAGCTTCAGATGTCCTATGCTATACAAATGAGTGAATGTATTAAAATATTTAAGTTGAACATTGAAAATCTTGTTGCATCCACAAAACCCTATTTACATTGCCTTTAGTAGCTTCGGAATATTCACCCATAGGCTACTGAAAAAGGCAAAATCGAAACTGGAGAACTTAAAAAGTTTAAACTCTTTACGTTCATTATTTTATGTGGAGCATTGGGTGTTAGCGAGGCAAAGTCTCGTGTAAAGTTGGTTGGGAGTTGCTACGCACTCTCATTCTGAAACACTGGTGAATATAGTCTGCGTGATTTGTGCGTCGTGAGTTTCGCTGCTTCAGAACATACACACAGTTTCTAACTTTAATACTTGCCTTACTGTGTTAAACTTTTAACCTAAGATGGCAACATCTTAAAAATTTAAATTCGGCCAGTAATTGTAAACCGGCGGAAAAATGCTCCTGTTGGGGCACAGAAAAGGCGAATACGTTCCTTTTTAAAAGATTCTGGCAGAAGAGTGGGGAACCACCTGCCTCAAACGTCATTCCACCGTGTCCACCAAAAATTTTGGCTTAATTTTGGCAAGTGAACATACTCGGGCTATTTTAACATGTTGAACGGCCAGTATGGCCGAGCGATTCTAGGCGCTTCAGTCTGGAACTGCGCCACCGCTACGGTCGCAGGTTCGAATCCTGCCTCGGGCATGGATGTGTGTGATGTCCTTAGGTTAGTTTGGTTTAAGTAGCTCTAAGTTCTAGGGGACTGATGACCTCAGATGTTTAGTCCCATAGTGCTCATAGCCATTTGTACCATTTTTAAACATGTTGTTGTAGTTGTTGTTATTGTGGTCTTCAGAGACTGGTTTGATGCTACTCTATCCTGTGCAAGCTTCTTCATCTCCCAATACCTACTGCAACCTACATCCTTCTGAATCTGTTTAGTGTATTCATCTCTTGGTCTCCCTCTACGATTTTTACTCTCCACGCTGCCCTCCAATACTAAATCGGTGATTCCTCGATGCCACAGAATGAGTCCTACCAAGCGATCCCTTCTTCTAGTCAAGTTGTGCCACAAATTTCTCTTCTCCCCAGTTCTCCTCATTAGTTATGCGTCCTACCCCTCGAATTTCCAGCATTCTTCTGTAGCACCACATTTCGAAAGCTTCTATTCTCTTCTTGTCTAAATTATTTATCGTCCACGTTTCACTTCCATATATGGCTACACTCCATACATTCAGAGACGACTTCCTGACACAACTCGATGTTAACAAATGTCTCGTCTTCAGAAACGCTTTCCTTGCCATTGCCAGTCTACATTTTATATCCTCTTTACTTCGACCATCATGAGTTATTTTGTTCCCCAAACAGCAAACCTCATTTACTACTTCAAGCGTTTCATTTCCTAATCTACTTCACTCAGAATCACCCGTGGGAAAGGAAGACAAAAGGAAACAGTGTTAGTAAGAGAAGACAGTGGTAGTGCAATATACTGTAAATCAGTAGGAGAAAAAGGAGATATCTTAGGTTTCTTGTAACATAGAACATTCTAAACGCTTTTACCGAGACTGCCTCTTTTGTTGAGCCTCCAAACTCAGCATCTCTCTCTCTCTCTCTCTCTCCCCCTGTGTGTGTGTGTGTGTGTGTGTGTGTGTGTGTGTGTGTGTCGCTGCCAGTTTCTATTTTTGTCTCTCTCCCACTGTCTCCTTTTTCTCCTACTGATTTACAGTATATTGCACTACCACTGTCTCCTTTCACTAACACTGTTTCCTTTTGTCTTTCTTTCCTACTGTCACTGTACCCACCATATCTCGGCACTTCAACCTTTTGTTTTTTTGGGGGGGGGGGGGGAGGGGGTTCGAACATATTTTTCCCCTCTGTACCCTCGTGTTTTACAATTCAGTGCAAAATGCGCCTTCCCCTTCATCTACGTGTTAAAGTTTGCAGATCTGCGAGTGTCCAGATCCTCCAAGCCTAAATATGGACTCCACTCATCTGTGTTTCTAATTTCGACTGTCTCCTCTCTCTTTTGCTGTCATTGTTTCAATCTTCATCCATCTATTCCTCTTTTGCTGCCAATGTCTCTCACTGTTCATCGATATACCCTCTCTCTTTGGCTCCCACTGACATTGCATTCGTCTCTATTTCACTGCCACTTCCTCTCTCCTGCCATTACTGTCTCCTCTCCCTTTCTCTCCCACTGGCGCTGTTCCTCTCTTCCACCGTCACTGTCTCTCTCCTACTCTCCTTCAGCACAAAAAACCGCGAATGTGTTCACATGCCAAAATCGTTAGTAAGGAAGGCAAAATGACTATCGAGGCGATTACCCACTCTTCTGCCAGAGTTTATTAAAGAGGAACGTATTCGCCTCTTTTTGACTCAGAAAGCAGCGTTTTTCCACTGCTTCCCTTCTTTTTCCTGCTACAGCAGGGTGTACTGTTTATATGCTACAGCAGGGTGTACTGCTTATACAAAACAAATTCTATACGTCACTTCAGTTCTGACACTTTATTTATGTACTTCGACACATTTATATTCTTTGACACATATAAGCAACAAATAAGTGCGCATGATATAAAGTTAACACAAAATTATTTGCTTTACATTTTTTCTGTATAATTTCCTCATCGACTGCGATTTATCAAAAGTGCCCGGCTTGTGATTAGTATCTTAAAAGAGAAAATTGTTATTACAAAATATTTTGCAGTCTTTCCAGTTCCACATAATTTTGGCAGTTGTTTTAAGTTTTTTCAGGTCTTTTAAGTTAAAAGATTCAAGATTCCGTGAGAACATCATCTTAAAAACATGTGGTAAAAATTTCGACGATGTGCCATGAATAGAAATTATAGAAGTGGCCATCCCTATAGTTTGTTCTTTCAGTACCTAAAAATTACGGTTTTTCGGAGTCTTCTCAGGAACCATGAGTGAAAAAAATCCGCTTTTCTAAGGTCCACTCGATGCCACGCCTAATGCAAAAGAACCAACCGATTTGTTCAATGTGTCTGGGCTCCAGGAAGTGTGTAACGTTTAAATTTTGAGGCTGTACTGTAGGATAGTTACAGTATGCCCGTTCTTCCGATAGCTGTGCAAATGGTTGCTAGGCCAAGGGCATTCTAAACGCTTGCCCCTTATCTCTGTGATCACTAGAATCGGAGATATGCACCCTTAAAAATCGCATTTTCGCGCGCACGAGAATCACATTATTGTTGCCATAGGAGCCTTTAGATAGGCAACCTGCAACTGGGAACGTGTGATCATTATATCCGTTTAGTAATATCGAGAAAAACGAACATTTTCGTACAGTAAACAGATTTCTGGTTTTGACGAAAATTTCAGCGAGTAGCTGAAAAAGCAATTTCCGTGAACCAGGATTTGAGCAGCTAAATGATGCGAATATACGAAACATAGAGTGTTGGGTAAGAGAAAGAGAACGTAGACGAGACGATCGAGGGCCCAATCCATTGTCACCCGCACTGATAGCGTCGATATTTTATTAGGGTACTAGACTCGTTTAAATATATCGAGATTGTCCTGAAACGTCGTCATGGAAAAAAAAGTGAATGAAAGTACGAAATGCAGCGTGTTTTAAATATCATTTTTTAAATAAATTGTCCTTTCCCGACAGTTGACAAGTAAGTAACGCAGAGGGATTTCAAATGTAGCAAGTTTTATAAGCTCCGTAAACAGCGATTTCTGGTTAAAAAAAGGAAAAAAACTCGTCTATTTGGCATAATCCCCGATTTTCAGTTATCCGTGCAGTCTCGGGACCGCATTAGCTCGATGTATTTTGTTTATTTACTTATTTATTGGGTTCTGTCGGACCATGTGTAAAAAAACTACTTAGCCATGCAACAACTCAGTATACGGATTACGGGATGCTGATCAGAATATTTATAAACGAAAGAATTAAAAAAACACGAAAATTATTTGAGAGAGTGTATGAATAAGTAACACATTACAGAGAACATTTCTCAACTACTGCGAGGAGCTCCAGAGCAGAACCTTTCAATTTGGTTTTGAAGACTTGTGGTTTATCATTCTATGTTTCCAGTTCCACTGGAAGCCTACCGAAAATTAAATCTCCCAAATAACTGCACACCTATCTGTACAATGTTTAGCAAGTAAATCTGTCATCAACATGCATGATGGTTTGAACAGGATAGTGCATGAGTAGGCACAGTCCTGTTGGAAGTGGTATGCCATTGCCATCCCCCGACGTTTGAAATAAGTCACCCAGCCAGCTATAGAGGGCCTGCTATGGGTACATTGCAGCCCCTTCAAAGATTACACAACAGCTGACTAACCAGTTTAGCATTCCATAGGAATGTATTGTAAAATAATACATATTTTTTTCTCTTTCTTTTCTTTTATCTATTGCATGTTTTGTTTACGTGGACATGTATAAAAAAACAATATTTGAATTGTGATATTTTTTTCAGTGTAATCATATACATCCTCTGTGTATTGCTGGAAACTTCGGCGCGGTAGGAAATATTTTTATATGTATAACAAAGGTTGAGGCAGTTGATGAGGCAGGCACTGTAACGGTGGGACTCTGAAGTATTAGGAAGACAGACGCGGCGTGTCTAATTATCGAAGAGAAATAGTTTGTTCCGAATTGTAACAGTAACGAGTGGAAGGTGGAATTTTGGAAAAATAAATGTGCGGTTTGAAGTCTTTTTTTTTTGGGGGGGGGGGGGATTTTATCACTCTAACGACGGGATCCGGAAGTGTCCAAGCGTGAGCGTGGAATAAATTTGTGAAAAATTAATTACTTTTTATACAGAAGAAGTGTTACATTAGTGGTGGAGAGACGAAAAGCTTGGAAGATATCAGGCACGATGTCTTGAGATTGAGAACGCTCTAATTATACGTGGAGAGACGAGTAGAAGCGAGAACCTTCTGGAAAACGATTGCTTCATTGCTGTCGCCATAATTTAATAATAGTTTGGGAAGAGGATTATTTTTTTTCAAGCTCAATATAGAAGAGGAAAGCGCAAGTGGTGAACACTTCAGAAAAGAACCAAGAACCACAAAAGAGAAGAGATCTCAAGATCATCGCAGAAGATGGCGGGAAGAAGAAGTTGAACTAATAGTCAATAAGCCGAAGCAGTTACACAAAGACAGTGATACATTCGAGCAATTTACTCGACTATTTACTGTGATGTTTAAGACAAAACACGGACGGTCAAATTCATAGCTCTACGAACCGGTATTATTTTGCGTATCGAACTGTGAATTGCTTTAGACAGTTAGACTAAACAAGGTGAGAACCTGAGCTTCTATTTCGTTTTGACTGAAGTAATAAAAGGCCGATCCGCCGTTTAAAACACGGTGACGCAGACGTCACTGTTGAAAATGAAAATATCGTATCTTCCAAATTTGTATCTCGGTGTATCCTGTTCAGTATCCTACTAGGAAACAGTTAAAAGATTAATTTACAGTGTGTAAATTGGAGCAGTTGCGGAAATTTTGTTTGAGTTTTAGATTTTAATTTACTAATTTTATTTGAATTCTGGAGTTTAATTTTCTAATTAACGAGGTAGCCACTGTCATCTTGCTGAGGTCTACAGGTCTCAACGAACAATGGCGTCGCGGCAGTAGAAAAGCACGGAGTCGACATGTTAGCAGTTTTTTCAGAGAAGAACATGTGCGCAGTATTGAAAGCAAAATACGGTACATGTAGTCACCGCATCACGCTTCTCAACTGAGCGTACGCGTTGCGGGTTGGGGTGTCCGCGGCGCAATAGCTGTGGCTTAGAGTGCGGGGCGGACCGCGGGAGCACCGTGTGTTGAGCCCTGACCTGCGCTGCATCTGATCCCCCGCACCAGGCTGCGGTGTTGAGTTCGCGCGCTCCAACTTTGTGTCGCGCTTCCATGAGCCTATACGATAGAACTTTGCGCGCGGGACCGTGCAACACAACGGCTGTTGCCGCCCTCCATTAGCATACTGAATATCACGTTTCACGCCGCTCGTAGCGCTGCTTTCGCCCGTGCTCTAAGCCCACAGGTTTTTCCTTTCAATAAATTGCAAAAACAGAATATACTAAAGTACTACCAAAAATCATTATCATCGCAGTGAAACAGCACTGCTTTGATACTTCTACTGCCAATATCATTTGTTAAACTGGAATACCTAAATTTGGAAATTTGTGGTAAGGAGTAGGGGACCAAACTGCTGAGGTCATCGGTCCCTAGTCTTACACACTAATTAATCTAACCTAACTTACGCTAACGACAACACACACACCCATGCCCGAGGGAGGACTCCAACCTCCAGCGGAAGGAGCCGCGCGAACCGTGACAGCCGGCCGTTGTGGCCGAACGGTTCTAGGCGCTTCAGTCCGGAACACCGCTGCTGCTACGGTCGCAGGTTCGAATCCTGCCTCGGGCATGGTTGTGTGTGATGTCCTTAGGTTAGTCGACATAAAAGTTTTCTGGGTTTGGTACCGCGTCATAATGTAATAACAAGTGCTGCTGGAGAAAAACCAGAAGACCCAGAAGAAGGCCGCTGCAATCGTGGCCGAAACGTTGGTTTTTCTCCAGCAGCAGTAGTTTTTACATTATGACGCGGTACCAAACCCAGAAAACTTTTATGTCTACTGACTCTGGCCGCGGAAGCCTACGCAATTATATGTCCTTGGGTTAGTTATGTTTAAGTAGTTCTAAGTCTACGAGACTGATGACCTCCGATGTTAAGTCCCTTAGTGCTCAGAGGCATTTTAACCCTTCTGAACCGTGGCAAGACGCCCAAGACCGCGCGGCTATCCCGCGCGGCCTGGAATACGTGATCTAGTTTGCTATCTACTCTCTTAACCACAAAGGTCTCGAGCGTATTTAGTTTGTATATCACAGCTAACCGCTTTTGCTCTAATGACTCGTCATGAGAAGTAAAATTTCAGTATTTTATTTCGAAAGTAACACATTAAGTCGTCATCAAGGATTATAGCGGCTACGCAAAATCAACTCTAATATAAGTGAACACAATGAATGGTTGATTATGATTTGACGTGTTACGTTCTTTATACGATATTTGATTTTTGTCCTAATGACGACTCATTAGATTCAGAACCGGTTATCTATGGTATGTCTACTAGATGCAATCAAGACATTTGCGAATAAAAGTGTATCGAGTGGGCGTGCGCGCACTCGCTGTGTGTGTGTGTGTGTGTGTGTGTGTGTGTGTGTGTGTGTGTGTGTGTGTGTGAATGCAATCACCTCATACTTTAGCCTGGTGGATTCAAAATTGTTTTAAATGATCTGAATTCAAATGTAAACAAAGTATACCTTTGCTTTGCAGTCTCTCTGTGCCCTCGGCGCTTACTGAAATGCATGCTGTCAATGTGAGATTTGGCTGTTAAGTGCCCAAGTGCCCAACTGCTAAAGCCGACTCTCTTTCTCAAAACATTTCTCACAGTGCTACCAGCCGCACACCCTACAGTAATAATATCGCATCAACCCATTTTTCGCCCTACGCGGAATTTGCAAGGTTTCTGCAATAGCTGGGACACATGTATAGTAAGCACATGGACAAGGCATTCATGTTGCTGTTTTAAACATGAAATTATCATTGATTTTTTATTCACATTCCGAATAAAACTCAATATAAATTAATTACGTTCTCTGTAGAACATCATGGCACTCTAACCAACAGCTGACCATTAAACACAATGCAGCCATCTGATGGTAAACAAACTATTCGAAACCGACTATGGCAATGGCAACAAATCACGTTTTTTGAATATGTCATTAACTGAACTGTAGTAAGTATTCAATTGGTAGTCTTGTACACAATTATAATTGGTATAGATGAGATGAGTATTCTGTAAAAAATGTGTGTGTGAAATCTTATGGGCCTTAACTGCTAAGGTCGTCAGTCCCTAAGTTTACACACTACTTAACCTAAATTATCCGAAGGACAAACACACACACCCATGCCCGAGGGAGGACTCGAACCTCCGCTTGGACCAGCTGCACAGTCCATGACTGCAGCACCTCAGACCGCTCGGCTAATCCCGCGCGGCGAGTATCCTGTAAAGCGATGTATCTCAAACAACTCACATATTCAGACATCCATAACTTTTCTTCCTGTAAGGACTGAAGCTTGATTCAATTGGAGGAGTTTAATTCCTGCTCAGTCAAATGCCACGTGAAGTGATTTTATTTATGCTTTTACGCCGTTCTTGAAATGTGGCGCAATATTGTTGTGTAGTGTTGTGTGGTAATTCGAAAGCTAGGAAAAAATGTATCCCTACCTATACCTTAAATGGAAACATTACAACAAGCACCGGGTATATGCAACCAAATGTTAGTAGAGGCATAAAAATAATCACAAAATTATGATGAAATATACGTGCAGAGATAAATAATCGAGGTGAAACATGTCTGGGAGCCAAAAATACAGGAAAAAATATCTTTGCCCACGTTTACGAAAAATATTTCAGAAATTAAGATAAAAATAAGAGCTACGAAGATTATAAAGACCATATTAAAACTTAATTCACCAGCTATAGAATAGTAGAAAACTAGATGGCTGCAAAATAAAGATTAAATTCTGTCGTTGTCATTGTATTAATATTCAGTGACAAAGCGAAATATGCCCTTTATTTTCAAAGTCCGAGTTTTATCAAAATACATGGTTAAGTAAGTTTACTTAGTAAAACACCTTTCATATTAGTAAGCAGACGCATATTGATGATGTATGCATATATATAGTAACACTAAAGCAAGACGTATAAAGCGACAATACAGTACCATTTTTCACGCAGTGCTGTTTGTTAATGCCTCCGTTTCTGTTCACAGGTAAGTTGCCGCTACCAGAAGAGATCGTAGTGAACCCACAATGACGAACCCCGACGGTGAGTATTCCAAGATAACAGTACTTACAATCAAATGAAAGTACAGTGCAGTCGTCCTTAGTTTCAACTCGCACGGCCGAGTGAGCGTTCAGCATTATTAAGAAATTCATCGAGAGAAAGACGACCCCTTGGCTGTAATAAACTAGTGATTACGTTCTTTTCAACATCACGACACATTACGTAGTCTCCGACCTATTTAGACTTGTTATTCCTTCGCACATTCTACTGAAACGTAAGTGCCTGCAAGAAATTATTGTCGTTCAGCATGCGTAGAGAATGGAAACAACACGTACAAAATTTACACGTAGTGAAGTGATGGAGAGTTCTTCAAAACGGCTGTAATAAATATACAAAATCGAATAGTTCTTTGTTAAAGGATTACGGTGAGTTTATGGAATACATCAAATCGTTTAAATATATGTGGCTAATACCTCGGTGTAGCTGAAACGGGGCAAACAGACAAAAGTAGTATTAGAGAAGGTGGCTAAAAGTTTTTGTTAAGGATAGCGCCTACGAGACACTGGTGGGCGCAATTTCAGCGTACAGCTTACTGTTCCATCATTCTGAAATTTTATCAAGTAGTCATGACAGCAGAAATCGAACAAATTCAACGATATACTGCTAGGTTGGTAGTAACACTTCAGTACAGCCCATACAGAAGGGTAATATAACAACTCAAAGCCTTTAATGGAAATCTTCGGAAGGCGAATGACATTCTTAACACAGAGCTTTGCTGGGAAAATCCACCCTTCGCCATCCACCTTATATACAATGTGTCTCTAGATCAAAATAGTGTATTGTACATTGGAGAACTCACATATAAAAATTCTGTATGCAGTGGATTTATATGTGCACCATAGTTCTGAAGTCATGCTTCGAAAGGCTTCCTCAACGCTTTTGCGCAATTATTCATTAGTGTTGCACCGACGCGCCACATGGGACTTGATTATTCTCTATCAAGAATTGCCTGCCGTGGTGATATCAGGCTTCGTTGTGCTCATTTCAGTGAGCTGAACCACGATCAAGCAGCCTCGAATAGCAAAGTGTGTAAGTGCTTCGTCCTGCTGCAACCATACATGAGTCAAGATTCCGCTGTCTTCTAGCTGACGTGTTAACCACGTTTACAACATGTACCCCCACAAAAATTTGGTCATAACAAGTATTGTGATGGCATCCCTGTCCGTAACATAAAATGAAGTGGTTCCTTTTCCAATTGATACAAATAATGAGGATTTTCTTTAGGCAAAAACCAGATTCCTTCTTAATACCTGCGATATACCACACATTCATTATAAAATAACACTCTTGGTCGAGACATGGCATGTGGGAACTGCACCAACAAAGCACATGCAAGTCGCTCTTCAATGTCGTCAGATAATTCACTCATAACCACTGGTTGAATTCCTTCCATTCGTGTAGTGTTTTCTTACGTACTGTACAAGGCCTGTCTTCGACGCAGCCTGCAACAAAAGCATGTTTCCGCTTATGAATCATGGTTGCATTACGAGGTGAGGCTTTGCAAAAGCGATTTCTAAACGCAGTCATTATCTCTGTCTATGTTGGCCCCGCCTATGGGCGTTATTGCAGAGACACACATGTCGCTAATCGTTCCTGAACAGTCTAACTGTGACCGCTCACATCAGTTGCGGTTTGACAACGGAGACGATGGAATACCGAAAGAAAACAATGCTCTATTGATAACCAAAGATAGCAATAAAACCAGTATTTATTTTCTCTGTTGTACGAAGTCGGGAGGGCTACGTGTACATACCGGACATCCGGTAGAAGTGTTTGACACTCTTACACTCGTTTTAGTTGCTATCAAATACTCGCCAAGATGGGTGGAATATTTCTAAATAAAAAGTCACAGTATCGATCGCCATTTGGTTTCAAGGTACTCCCCTACAACATTGTGTGTCAGAAGAATGCGTATGAGAAAAATGATTCTTGGTGAGATATTTTGTTAAAAACGCTTTTAGCAGCCTGGTGGGTCATTTGAGGAGTGAGAATAAATAGTTGCAAGCCGATTGTACCCGACCAGTTTTCAGAAATGTTTCTCACCTCTACCATAAATCCCGCTGGTACTTCATCGTCGGCTACATCCCCCCCCCCCCCTTCACCCATCTCATTTCCCCCACAAAATGCTTCCGATTCGTGATCTATGAGGCGCCCTAATTTTCGACGGCCGGAGGCAGTAGACAGACTTCGCCGTTTCCGAAAAACTAGCACCGAACTCGCAGTCTCTATTGAACAGGCCATTTTACAAATATTATAAATCATGTCTTCAGCCCTTGACAACTATGTTAGGCTGTCCCCATTATTTACAGAGACAATCGTATTTCATTTTTCACTAGCGTGTAGCGCGAACATCTCTGTTGGTCCTAATACAAGGACATGCTGAAAAGTAATGCCTCCGAATTTTTTATTCTGTCGATGTTCCCTCTTCGTTGACGGCAAGTTGAAGCCCTCTGCTGCCAGAGAACTCCGAACTGTAGCGTGTCAAATGGCGGTGTGTAACGCAGCTGTGGCGGTGCGAGAGAAACAGCTTGCTGTAATTAGGTTTCGAGTGCGTCCGCACTTGGAGCACCCGCTTCTTCAGTGTGACAATAGCAGACTACGCACGAGCAATGAGACACCTGCAACGATCTGACGCCTTGGCTGCACTGTCATTGATTGTCCGCCATACAGTCCCGACATTGCTCCATCCGATTTTCATCTGTTTCCAAAACGTAAGAAATGAGTAACAGATTCTGTGACACTGTCGCACATTACTAACAATTAAAACTGTAAAGCCACGAAGGATAGCAAAGAACGAAATGCGCACTCTAAGCAAAGCTACCCGGACATCCCTACGAAATGCGGAATTGATGACTGGATGACTGGATGGCAGGAGAGGCGGACCAGCCAGTATAAAAACAGGCAGGGAGCATTGTATTCTCAGTACAGTAGCAGAAACAGGACAACAGGTCAATTAGAAGAACTGGGTGACTTCACTCTTGGAGCAGTCACTGGATGTCATCTGACAAGGGGAGGCCGCCAATTGTGAAATTCAGATTCGATTCATACTGCGCATAATGAAAGCTCATGGCCAGAGGTGTAATGTGGCAAAGCACCAAGATGCACTTCTCAGCCGTTGTCGAGAAAATCGACAGTTGAAAGAAACCGTTGCGGTGAAATACTCTCTACCATTAATAATTTTCTACAGCGTCGTGGCGCAGCGGTAACTGCTCGGGTTCGTAATCCGAAGGTCGCCGGATCGAATCTCACGCCATGCGACCTTTTATTTTTTTTTTTAGTATTTGTTTCAAATGTATATATAATTCCCGGCAATCAGTTGCAACAATTATGCATATAATAAGTTGTTGAAAGTCGTTTGTCGTGGAAAAACTAGCGACTTCGAACATCATTATGTTTTCCTCAAACAAAGTAGTATTTCACAAATGTTATTAATTGTCTTCATAATGTTAACCAAGTATAGTTAACGGAAGACGTAGAAACGATATTCCGAAACGAATACGTATAGCGTAAGTCAAACGTTCTAATTAGAATAGAGACCCCACGAACACAAATTTGCTGTCGCAGGTATGAAATATAAACTCCGTTACTCGCTCGTTACACTTGAAGGACAGATGTTGAATGGGCCGAAACGAGCCACCGCATAACAGCGTAGTTGCCTGCTAACTTCGAAAGAAGGTAGATGCGTTCCCTAGCGCAACTTATAACATCGTCGAAAATCAGTGCGGACGGGAGAGCTTTGGTACACCCTGTTAAAAAAACGGAAAAATGGAGGCGGTACAATTGGAGAGCGATCCGCCTTCACCAACATGCATAAGCAATTCATTAATAATTTATATATATATATATATATATATATATATATATATATATATATATATATATATATATATATTTGAATTATGAAAAACTAATAATAAAAAAAAGTTGCATGGCGCGAGATTCGATCCGGCGACCTTCGGATTACGAACCCGAGCGCTTATCGCTGCGCCACGACGCTGTAGAAAATTATTAATGGTAGAGAGTATTTCACCGCAACGGTTTCTTTTAACTGTCGATTTTCTCGACAACGGCTGAGAAGTGCATCTTGGTGCTTTGCCACATTACACCTCTGTCCATGAGCCTTTATTATGCGCAGTATGAATCGAATCTGAATTTCACAATTGGCGGCCTCCCCTTGTGAGTAAGAAATCCTCTAGGGACATTTCTCCTCTTCTAAAGCTGCCCAAGCTGGTAATTTAACCGCAGCTAAATGAAGACCAGGGAGGCGTGTACTGACGAATTGGGACCGTCGAGCGGCGGGAGGGCGGTTGTACAAAATCGCAAGGGCTCACCGGAAGGAATCGCATCCGAGCTACAAAGTGCTACCAGCAGTCCAGATAACACAATGCGTGCGTGTATGGGTACTACTAGGAATAGGGTGCAGTGGTCAAGCAGCTGCTGAAAATCATTGTTATGCGACGCTTTGAGGTGTTATTGAGAGTGTCGTCATTGGACAGTGGATGAATAGAAACGAGTGATTTCCAGCGATGGATCATGCTGCAGCCGGTGGCCGTCCGATGGAAAGGTTTGCGTTTGCCAAACGTTACTCGCTATCACGTACAGTGCCAGCAGTAAAATACGGAGGAGGTGTTCTTCGTCGTTATGGTACGGTCCATTTATTTCGCCTAGTAAAAAGTTAAATGTGGAAGGGTATGATCATGCTTAACAGCACAGAGTGCTGCGCACAGTGCACGAACAATTGGAAGACGATGATAGTTTGTATGAGCCTGACAATGCACTCCGTCATGAGGCAGCACCTCTGAGGCAATGGTTCGTGGACAACAAAATTCCTGAGAAAAATGGATTTTTGTTTGTTTTTTGTTACGTCCGTCTTAGTTGCACTGATATAAATTCAGCTGTAGTGGTTAACGTTTTGTGGCCCATTCTCAAACTACACCCTACAATTACGAAGTATACGTCTTACAACAATGGTACATAAAGTACTTATGTACACATTACAGGTATTCATATGCTTATAGACATACCCTGCTATTAACAGCAGTTATTCACATAATATAATGCCAAAAGGGATGAACAGCTTCTGTACAGCAAAGTATAGGCTGGGAACCAAGTAGCGTCATTGATCTTAGCCTATGTGTGTGTTGCAACTGACTGACACAGCTAAACTAACAAATATTACCTGCGGTAGTCAACAGGACGCCACTCTAGGTATCGTCCTCATACATACGCGCATAGGCTGTGATACGCACGTGCGCGTTTCTATGAGGGCGACGCCTACAGTGGCGTCCTGTTGACTACTGTAGGTAATATTTGTTAGTTTGGTTGTGTCAGTCAGTTGCAACACACACAAAGGCTAAGACCGATGGCCGTACGTGGTTCCCAGTCTATATTTTGCTGTAGAGAACCTGTTCATGAACCTTGGCACTATATTGTGTGAATAATTGCTGTTAATAGCAGGGTATGTCAATAAGCATATGAGTATCTGTAATATAGAAATAAGTACGGTATGCACCCGTTACTGCAACACACACTCTTCGTAATTTTAGGTGTGTAGTTTGAGAATGGGTGTGTCAGCCTGAAAGCAGTAACCCCCACAGTTGAGTTTATATCAATGCAATTGACACCTACGAAATAAAAATTATCCATTTTCCTCAGTACTGAACAGCTGTGGACCTACCATCCCGTGGTAGCATGCCTCGAATAAGCATATGACTTTCCTGAAATAGACTGGCCTGCCCATAGTCCCGAACTGAACCCAATGGGACACCTTTGGTATTAGTTAGAATGCCAATTTCGCTCCAGATCCCAGCGTCCAAAAACACTACCTTCTACAGTTTCGTTTCTTGGGGAGGAATGGACTGGAATTTCTCCACAGACGTGTGGGCTCACCCAATATCACTGTCCACTGATAGGTGTCAGTCACAGATAGCTTATATTATGTCCTTGTATTGCAATAAAAATATTCATATAAATCTGAATGAAATTTGGAAGTGTATAGGATGCGAAATCTAGTACACAAAGTTGCAGGAAAAACCGCTGTATCCCACCTGGGAAACTGAGCTTCGATACCAGATAAAAGTACGTGATCACATGGTGCTTCACTGCTATACCATGGGTCATGAATCGTGATGCCTGGCTGGTGCCGGCGTTCCAGATTCTCGGTAACCCATTACCGGATGTTTACAGTGTGTGTGAAATCAGGAGAGCTTGCCGACCAGGGGATTAGTCGAACACCATATGTATCGAGGTAGGACGGAACAGCACGAACAACACTTGGTGTTGCGTTCTCTTATGGAAAGATAACCCCACGGAACCCTCGAATATAGGATGCAGGTACGGGTCTTCATGCGTCAGAGATGTAACACCTGCTGTCCTAATTACCGGCTTTCCGACCCTACCACGAATGCATTGTGTACGCAAAATGTGTTCAAATGTGTGTGAAATCTTATGGAACTTAACTGCTAAGGTCAATAGTCCCTAAGCTTACACACTACTTAACTTAAATTAACCTAAGGACAAAGACAAACACACACACCCATGCCCTAGGGAGGACTCGAACCTCCGCCCGGACCAGCCGCACAGTCCATGACTGCAGCGCCCAAGACCGCTCGGCCAATCCCGCGCGGCTTGTGTACGCAGTGTCATCCCATACCTTCATGTCAGATGCCACGTCCTACGATGAAACATACAATGTAGCAACGTTTTCTCCTCTCACAGCCTCCACCAGCGGATACGTGTGCAATACGCAGAATCTGGAATCATCTGAAAACACACCATTACTGCTTCCTGCGGTTATCGGGCCGTACCTGCGAAGGGTACGCAACGCCAGACAGCGACGGCGTCGCCTTTGAAACAGCGTCTATTTTGGCAACTCGGAACCGAGGGTTCAGCAAAGGATCGTTATTGCCAGTGGTTGAGTGTACCACTGGAAACTTGCAAGCTGTGTAAGACAGCCAGAAAGCGACGGGGTGCTGTGCTTCGGGTACCCTTCATTAGCCGTCCGTGTAGTGGCTTCGGCTGTGTTGTCCCTCCTGCCAGCGCAGCCGGGAGAAGCACACAGGCCGCCGCCGGCCGTGTGACAGTCGCAGGTGATGGATGAGCTCCGCCGCTTTCCGACAATCGACAAACAATTCCGGCGCTGTCCTGCGGCGAGACGCGCTGCCAAAGCGGCTTCCGATAAACGGAATCTCATACTCGCTGCTGAGGGGCGTTTTTCGTCAGCACAGTGTCTGATGATACAGGCGCGGCGGCGGCTAATGTTCCAGCCTCATGTACGCGTCACACCACGATGCTCCACTAGCTGAATAGGTGTTTGTTTTCATACAGTACACCTGCGTGTTTCCATTTTCAGACATTTTCATTGCTAGAATAGATTTGCGGCTGAGGTTATTTTCCAATACGCCGAGGAGACATTCCACAAAATGAGTTACCATTTTAACGATATCCAGTAGCTGAAATACGAGTAAACAACGATCCTTTCCATAAATCTGTGCTCCCGGAACTCCAGGAAACTCATTGTACAAAATGTCTTTCAGATACCTTTTTAACGTATTCCCATCCGTCCGTCGCCCAAACACACTCCCTGCCAACAAACCACCCATTAGAGATGTTTGTAGAGTCAATGACTGCACGCTACGGTTTCTCTTATATTTGAAGGCGGATTAATTAATTTATTTTCGGTGTTCTCACTCATTGTGGTTGCACTATACAAAACTTGGGCCAAACAGGAACAGCGAAAGGGGTGCCCTTCAGCTCGTATATTCGAAAAAAAACGCAAAATCGCATTAAAATCGTACCGAATTTTTATCTCAAAACTGTCGCTGATACGTAATTCATTAACTAATGAACATTACTTTCAAATTAATTATTAATATTGCTGTATCAACTTTTCAGTGTTTATGGTGTCGTATCTTCTGAACCATGTGTAGCACAATTGTATATTTTGCAGCTACATTCAGTGATATACGTATATACCGTCTGCAAACTGTGTGTGAATATAATTAGTGCTACAGAAATGATGAATTAAAACGTCAAGGTTAGTACTGAACTTTTACATCGTGAACAGTGAAAATGTAGTAAGAGAAATTTTTTTTCCATTCCTTCTTCTGTAGGGGGATGTTTGCGAGAAGTGGTTCCAAAAAGGTTTCAAATTATGTGTCATGTTTGTTGGAAGTCGCTAAGAGATGAATATAGTCTTCTGTCGCGCGGGGTAGCCGCGCCGTCTCAGGCGCCTTGTGAACGGTTCGCGCGGCTGCGCCCGTCGGCGGTTCGAGTCCTCGCAAGGGCATAGGTGTCTGTGTTGTCGTTAGCGTAAGTTAGATTAAGGAGTGTGTAGGACTAGGGACCGATGACCTCTGCAATTTTTTTTTATTTGGCTCTGAACACTATGGGACTTAACTTCTGAGGTCATCAGTCCCCTATAACTTAGAACTACTCAAACCTAACTAACCTAAGGACATCACACACATCCGTGCCCGAGGCAGGATTCGAACCTGCCACCATAGCGGTCGCGCGGTTCCAGCAGTTTGGTCTCATACGAACTTACCACTTCGTAATTTGCGCGCCGTGAGTTACATTGCTTGGAGACATATGCGCCGTTTATAACTTCAATATATGAGTCATTACGTTAAACCTTTAACGTAAGATTATAGCTCTTAAGAAGCAGATTATGAGAGGATTTTAAATTTTTAAATTGGGCCGAAAATTATATGTAATCTGAAAATCACATTTTTGTTGCCCCTGGAAGTGGCAAATGGGTTGGATGACTGTCCTATCTTTTCAGTAATATATTGACAATACAAACTTTAGAACTACTTTGGATAACGCTGGCTGGAGAAATGTTATGAGAATATCATATTGCCTTGAGGTTGTTGTGATATGGATGGAATACGCCCGAGATAGATGTCTCGGCGCGGTGGGCATGAAAACGGATTACAGATGAACATAAAATCAACAGAATCGCATATTGACGGAAATGTCTCGAGCCCTTCGGACTGGAAGGTGAAAATTCCTTGACTTCCTTGTGACTGTCGACAAAAAGTTGGTGCCCCACTACATCCTTGACACCATGACATAGTCACTGCAGTAGCGATATCCCTTCATATTATCAGCGAAAAAAATCGGCCTAAAATTATGGCTTCCTTTTCTTGGACCATAAAGGCGTTCTCATCATTGAATTTTTTCCCCAGTGGGAAGTACTTAATTGACCAATCATGAGCTGCCCATAAAATTATATGACTCTAATGAGAACAAACTTTCTAACGAATTAAACATTTGCTTGATAATGGCTGCAATGTGAAAACGTCGTAGTGCATTAAAGAAAAACAAAATGGAAATGAAGAACGGTCGATACAAGAAATTCATGGGTATCAATAAAAACTTGTAAGTTTTTCCTAAATGTATTGGCTTTTCGATTTTTAAATAACTTCGTAGTCTCTGTAGCTTCAATATTGCTGCGTCTGTTGTGAACAAATGTTTGTACATGGTCGGGGAGATGGAAAAAGGTTGTTACATACGGCTTATAACGACAATGCATAGGAGGTCGAGCGGTCAGGACTTCTACGTGGGCATCCAGGGCTGCCGTTAAATGGCAGAACAAAAAATTAGGCAAAATGAAGAGAATTTATTTCAATGTACGGTATACAAGGGGTGCGCCTAGGGAGGAAGTTACCAGGTTTAGGCCAGTTTAGGATGGCGAACAACTAATTGAAATGGGGAACGGAAGGGGAGGCGGTTCATGTTAACTGATGTCGGTGGCCGGTCATGGAACGCCGAGCCAGAGGCTATCCCTCCCAAGCTGCGCGGCCTGAGGCGCCTTGCCAGGGTTCACACGACTCCCCCAGTCTGAGGTTCGAGTCCTCCCTTCGGGCATGGATGTGTGTGTTGTCTTTAGCGTAAGTTAGTTTAAGATAGATTAAGTAGTGTGTAAGCTTAAGGACCGATGACCTCAGCAGTTTGTTCCCAAAAGACTGACCACAAATTTCCAATTTCCAAAGACGTCCGTTCTGCTCGGGGTTTGGATCACAGAGAGCAAAGCAACTGTGTTCTGCACTGTATCCCACAGACGCTATTGTCTAAAACCGATGGTGTGAATTCGTTAGCAGTTTCAGCTGACGGCTCAAGGCGTCTCTTGTCAGCAGCTTTAACTGTACGGAACTTCCTCGGTTCTCAAAGGAAGGCAACTTGTGTCACGTAGGCACTACGGAAGTTGCTCTGGGGGAAAAGTTGTACTTATAAAGATTTGACTGGGAACTTTGAAATAAAATTTTTTAGGAGGGGTAGGACGTCAAAAATTACGTACCCGTGATCTAGGGGTAGCGCCTTTGATTCATAATCAAAACGTCTTCGGTCCCGGGTTCGATCCCCGCCACTGCCTAAATTTTGATAAATAATCAGCATTGGCGGCCGAAGACCTCCGGCATAAGAAGTCAGCCTCATTCTGCCAACGGCCTTGTCAAAGAGGGCGGAGGAGCGGATAGAGGTTCAGGGCACTCTCTTGTCCTAGGGGTGGGAAATTGCCCCTAAAGGCGGAAGAATCAGCAATGATCAACGACATGAGGATGCAGAAGGCAATGGAAACCACTGCATTAAAGACACGTAACGTGTATCCACAGGACATGTGGCCTGTATTTGGGGAAGTGTCATGATGATCTCTCCATTGGCAAAAGATTCCGGAATAGGCCCCCATTCGGATCTTCGGGAGGGGACTGCCGAGGGGGAGGTTACCATGAGAAAAAGATTGAATAATCAACGAAAGGATAACGTTCTACGAGTCGGGGCGTGGAATGTCAGAAGCTTGAACGTGGTAGGGAAACTAGAAAATCTGAAAAGGGAAATGCAAAGGCCCAATCTAGATATAGTAGGGGTCAGTGAAGTGAAGTGGAGGGAAGACAAGGATTTCTGGTCAGATGAGCATCGGGTAATATCAACAGCAGCAGAAAATGGTATAACAGGTGTAGGATTCGTTATGAATAGGAAGGTAGGGCAGAGGGTGTGTTACTGTGAACAGTGCAGTGACCGGGTTGTTCTAATCAGAATCGACAGCAGACCAACACCGACAACGATAGTTCAGGTATACATGCCGACGTCGCAAGCTGAAGATGAACAGATAGAGAAAGTGTATGAGGATATTGAAAGGGTAATGCAGTATGCAAAGGGGGACGAAAATCTAATAGTCATGGGCGACTGGAATGCAGTTGTAGGGGAAGGAGTAGAAGAAAAGGTTACAGGAGAATATGGGCTTGGGACAACGAATGAAAGAGGAGAAAAACTAATTGAGTTCTGTAACAAGTTTCAACTAGTAATAGCGAATACCCTGTTCAAGAATCACAAGAGGAGGAGGTATACTTGGAAAAGGCCGGAAGATACGGGAAGATTTCAATTAGATTACATCATGGTCTGACAGAGATTCCGAAATCAGATACTGGATTATAAGGCGTACCCAGGAGCAGATATAGACTCAGATCACAATATAGTAGTGATGAAGAGTAGGCTGAAGTTCAAGACATTAGTCAGGAAGAATCAATACGCAAAGAAGTGGGATACGGAAGTACTAACGAATGACGAGATACGTTTGAAGTTCTCTAACGCTATAGATACAGCAATAAGGAACAGCGCAGTAGGCAGTACCGTTGAAGAGGAATGGACATCTCTAAAAAGGGCCATCACAGAAGTTGGGAAGGAAAACATATGTACAAAGAAGATAGCTGCGAAGAAACCATGGGTAACAGAAGAAATACTTCTGTTGATTCATGAAAGAAGGAAGTACAAACATGTTCCGGGAAAATCAGGAATACAGAAATACAAGTCGCTGAGGAATGAAATAAATAGGAAGTGCAGGGAAGCTAAGACCAAATGGCTGCAGGAAACATGTGAAGACATCGAAAAAGATATGATCGTCGGAAGGACAGACTCAGCATACAGGAAAGTCAAAACAATCTTTGGTGACATTAAAAGCAACGGTGGTAACATTAAGAGTGCAACGGGAATTCCACTGTCAAATGCAGAGGAGAGGGCAGATAGGTGGAAAGAATACACTGAAAGCCTCTATGAGGGTGAAGATTTGTCTGATGTGATAGAAGAAGAAACAGGAGTCGATTTAGAAGATATAGGGGATCCAGTATTAGAATCGGAATTTAAAAGAGCTTTGGAGGACTTACGGTCAAATAAGGCAGAAGGGATAGATAACATTCCTTCAGAATTTCTAAAATCATTGGGGGAAGTGGCAACAAAACGACTATTCACGTTGGTGTGTAGAATATGTGAGTCTGGTGATATACCATCTGACTTTCGGAAAAGCATCATTCACACAATTCCGAAGACGGCAAGAGCTGACAAGTGCGAGAATTATCGCACAATCAGCTTAACAGCTCATGCATCGAAGCTGCTTACAAGAATAATATACAGAAGAATGGAAAAGAAAATTGAGAATGCGCTAGGTGACGATCAGTTTGGCTTTAGGAAAAGTAAAGGGACGAGAGAGGCAATTCTGACGTTACGGCTAATAATGGAAGCAAGGCTAAAGAAAAATCAAGACACTTTCATAGGATTTGCCGACCTGGAAAAAGCGTTCGACAATAT
The DNA here is from genome assembly GCF_023864345.2 of Schistocerca serialis cubense. Classification (NCBI taxonomy): domain Eukaryota; kingdom Metazoa; phylum Arthropoda; class Insecta; order Orthoptera; family Acrididae; genus Schistocerca; species Schistocerca serialis. The sequence goes on from NC_064643.1 coordinate 144,274,378, forward strand.
AAAATTGTGCAAGCTGTTCCAGATTTTGAAAAAAGTAGGGGTAAGCTATAGGGAGAGACGGGTCATATACAATATGTACAACAACCAAGAGGGAGTAATAAGAGTGGACGATCAAGAACGAAGTGCTCGTATTAAGAAGGGTGTAAGACAAGGCTGTAGCCTTTCGCCCCTACTCTTCAATCTGTACATCGAGGAAGCAATGATGGAAATAAAAGAAAGGTTCAGGAGTGAAATTAAAATACAAGGTGAAAGGATATCAATGATACGATTCGCTGATGACATTGCTATCCTGAGTGAAAGTGAAGAAGAATTAAATGATCTGCTGAACGGAATGAACAGTCTAATGAGTACACAGTATGGTTTGAGAGTAAATCGGAGAAAGACGAAGGTAATGAGAAGTAGTAGAAATGAGAACAGCGAGAAACTTAACATCAGGATTGATGGTCACGAGGTCATTGAAGTTAAGGAATTCTGCTACCTAGGCAGTAAAATAACCAATGACGGACGGAGCAAGGAGGACATCAGAAGCAGTCTCGCTATGGCAAAAAAGGCATTTCTGCCCAAGAGAAGTCTACTAATATCAAATACCGGCCTTAATTTGAGGAAGAAATTTCTGAGGATGTACGTCTGGAGAACAGCATTGTACGGTGGTGAAACATGGATTGTGGGAAAACCGAAACAGAAGAGAATCGAAGCATTTGAGATGTGGTGCTATAGACGAATGTTGAAAATTAGGTGGACTGATAAGGTACGGAATGAGGAGGTTCTACGCAGAATCGGAGAGAAAAGGAATATGTGGAAAACACTGATAAGGAGAAGGGACAGGATGATAGGACATCTGCTAAGACATAAGGGAATGACTTCCATGGTACTAGAGGGAGCTGTAGAGGGCCAAAACTGTAGAGGAAGACAGAGATTGGAATACGTCAAGCAAATAATTGAGGACGTAGGTTGCAAGTGCTACTCTGAGATGAAGAGGTTAGCACAGGAAAGGAATTCGTGGCGGGCCGCATCAAACCAGTCAGTAGACTGATGACAAAAAAAAAAGGACGTCAAACGAGGCGACTTGGAGCAGGAGAAGCACCACAGGACATTTTAATTTGCACTGTCTATACTTTTACAAGTAAATTCATAAAACTTTGTCAGCAGGACCAGGAAGGATTCAGAATTCACACTCGTAGCAGAAGAAGTTCAAAAACATAATAAAATATTTTTTTTTACACGTGAAATTTCATCATTTTTTCAGTTACTATTGAGAGCATTTGTTGCCATAGGTACACTTTTCTTCATAAGTAAGAGAGATTCTTCGATGAATCGTGCACAGCATACAAACCATACTTACAAATGTCTAAAACTCTATAATCTATTTAATTTATGAAAAAGTGAATGAACTGTTACGTTTTAAACTTTACGTTAAGAAAAAATCAAATTTTGTAGTTAATTATCTCAATTTTTACCACAGTTTTTAATAGATTTTAAAAATTGTAGAGTTTCGTACACCTGTAAGTATGGTTTGTATGCTGTGCAAAATTCATCAAAGAATCTCTCTTACTTGTGAAGAAAAATGTACCTATAGCAACAAATGCAGCCAACAGTAAGTGAAAAAATGATGAAATTTCATATCGAAAATAATTTATTTTGTTATGTTTTTGCACTTCCACTGCTAAGAGTGTGAATCCTGAATCCTTCCTGGTCATGCTGATAAAGTTTTATGAATTTATTTATAAAAGTATAGCGAGTAGAAAATAAAATGTCCTGTGGAGCCTCTCCTGCTCCCAGTCAGCTGGTTTGACGTCCTACCCCCCTTAAACCAATTCCCTAAAATATTCCTTGACTGGCTACCACCCTGTACAGATTTTCATGTGACAGTGCATTCTTTTTATAAAAGAAATAGGGAAGTGAAATTTAGTTTTTGGATAACCTTCGAATCAATGTAGCGGCAGGGCCACCTCCTGCAGGCAAGACATTCGAGACTGGCAGCGTGTTCGACGCACGCAGAGACGCAACTGTCGGTGCCCGGCCACGCGCCGTCCTCGCTTTTGTTCGACTCGTGCCTCCGGTCGCCGTACCGGAGGAGAGCAGAGACCCGGCAGGCCCGCGCCTCTGTCTCCGTGGCACGCGGAAATTGTGCCTCTTTTGATTACCGCCGGCGCGACGGCAGAATGGCGCGCTAACGAACGCGCCGGCGGGCAATTAGAGCGCCGCTACCTGCAGCGCGGCGCCGGCCAGCGGGCAGCCTAAATGGCAGGCGCCGTGCCGCTGCCTCTGCCGGCCGATGCGATGCCAAGACTGATTGCGAGCCATTTTCTGTGGCGCTCGCTGCCCGTGGAAAGCGAGCAAGGAAAAACGGGAAAACAAATCCGGAAAAAAAAAGTATTGGGGGTCCGAGGCACGGCAGGGCACTCGCACACTCGAATATGCCGCGATTCACTGACTCTTTCCGCGGGCACTCGCTCTGAATACGTTTATCGCAGTGTGTTCTGTATATTCCAGCTAACAGTCTTATTTCTCGAATGGTCTCGTCACATTTGTTTCTGACTATTTCGCGTTGTGTGTGCAGACCACTGCCCAATGATTTTCATACCGTTAATTTTTTTATGCTACTGTCACGTTCAGTCAGTGAAAAGTAGATGACAAGAAAACGAGGTTCATTTGGAAACATTTTCATATCTGCCCATTGACTTTCCCATCGTTTTTTTATTGATACTATTGGGTTATTCAAAATGAACAGTGACATTCACTCAGTGGAAAGTAGACGACAAGAAAACGATGTTCATTTGGGAAACTTTTGTTTCACTTCACGAGCTGGAAAAAGACAAAGAAAGACGGCAGCGAAATGCAAACAGCAGAGATGGATTTAATCAATGTAGTAGTGTTAATGAGTAAATGACTGAATACAGAAATAGGTGGAAACGAGATTTGAATAGAAGGGAGTTGAAAGGTCAAAAAAAAAAGAAGAAGAAGAAAACCGAACTACGACCTGCTGAAACGAAGGAAAGACGTAAGTTGACCGAAGGAAACGATGAACATAAACTTCGTGTAGACAGAACAGGCAGCTGCCAGTCGTTGCAAGACGAGGGCATTGCAAAAATAGATGCGTTCTATTCTACAGGTTAAATATCAACAGACTTCAAGCAGAACTATAAAAATTTATTGATGAAACTCAGTACTCAAATCTTTGCGAGTTCATCGCATTCCTTGAGAGCCTTGCACAGGAACGCATAATTTATTGTATACAGGCCAGGGTAAATACGGTGTTTATCAGACACAACTGGTTCCATTACGGCATTTCAGGTCCATCTATCACGCAGACGACGTTCCTTTTTAATACACAAACACGTTTCAGTACTATTCCGCTATCATCAGTGGAAACTTGTAATCAGTTCCTGTTTTCTAAAATGGTATGTTCTATAGGAGCATATTAATATTTTTTTGTTTTTGTTGGATGTGGCCGGCAAGTTAGTTTTGGACACTGCGGAACGTGCGCCACCAACCGCAGCTGCTGAAAATAGCGGCGAACCAGGCAGAGGAAACTTTTTTTCTGTACTGTAGAATTTGCCAGATGTCAATCAGCAATAAGTGTGCAAGAGCTTTCCGTGGCAAGTTTCACAAACTATCATCACTTAACAACACCACATTGAAGTATAACAAGAAATCCAGAAGTATGGCTGGCTTTGCGGCGAACGTTCGGACCTCCTGGTGTGTCAGAACAGACAGTGGACCGTATGAGGGACGTGATGGTGCCAATCCTCACAAACATGTACCTGTCGAGCCACTACAAAACTGAACATTCCTCAGGCAACAGAGTAGAAATCTGTCGCAAACGATTAAGAGTGAAGACGTACAAGCTGCACCTCCTACAAACCATAGATCGTGCCGACAAATTGCGGCGTCTGAAGCTCTGCATTGACTTGTATGGTTTGACAATTACGACGTCGAAAGCAAATTAATCATCAGTGAAAGTGCCACATTTCATCTTTCTGGTAAGGTCAACCGAGGCAACACACGCTTATGGAAGACAGAGAATCCGTATGTCACGGTGGAACACATCTGGCATTCCGACAAAGCTAACGCATTTTGTGCCCCGCCCAAAAAGAGAAAGTGTACGGAGTCTTCGTCTTCGCCGAGAGAGTTGTCTACAGAACCACGTATTTCGACATGCTGCAATTGGGGACCTTGTTGATGCTTCATGTTATGTTCTGTTAAAAGTATATGGCGATACTGATAGTAGAATTGATGAAAAGTAGCGTGACCTCTTATTCCCAATTAAGAGGCTCATTTAGTCTTACCTGCTAAGTTATTGGTGTCTCCACCATGGCCCGCATCGGACTCCACTTCGTCTAGCAGCGGTTTCAGATAGCTAAATGAGTTGTTCTAGGAGGCAACAGGGGATCTCAACAGACAAGAAGTCCGCCAATCTGATAAAAACGTGCATATGTCGTTCCAAAGAAAACACATAGTAATGCGAGGTAGCTCATTACAGCGTATTAGACCGCAATCTTTGGAACAGTGTATGATTGAATAAAAGGTCTCTAGCATGTAGACCATACATTTCCGGACATGAGTTCATTACACTTTTTTTGTTCCGTATCCTCTTATCGACCAATCCCTAGAGTTTGACCAAGATGGAAAAAATCACCCTGCGTTGTCATTATCTTTAATGAGACGGCTCTTACTACGCAATTACGACTTAACCACATACAGTTCGTTAACCTAGTCTGAAAGACTGAAAGAGGCAAAAGAAAAATGTAACTGCAAACGTTTTGATAACTCGTCCATCCTCTGATCAAAGGGAGAGTGTACCCAGAGATTCGTCGACTGATTAATAGTCGCGAGAATTGAATAAACTGGAGTTCACGCAGGGACAGTGCAAAGTACTCTCATGAAAGCGGGGCTAATTTCCTCGGGCCCGACGATTGAGATGCAAGACATTGTACGTATTTCTACGTATTCAGGACTGAAATATTCGTGGTAGTAATTCAATGACTGTGAAACAGCGCTAACTCGAGCTGTGACGTCCATGGCTGCTATCATGAACAGTAAAGATGTACATAGACACACAAACTGCGGCAACACCTGCACTAGTAAACCAACCAACGACTCCAACCAAGAACTGCAAACTAGTGAGGAAGAGAGGGCCCCTCCTGTCAGTTTTTTTTACGGAGGGCACTTCATCTGAGGTGTCCACCGGCAGAAAGAGACCCCGTGGCCAACTTAAACAAGGCGAAAGTTAGGATTTCATCCGGCCGGTAAAGAGTAGTCTCGCTATAAAGAGATTGGGGTTCCTGGAGTGGCGGCAGTTCTGCGAAACAGCGAAACGGACAAGTGTGCCTGAGCAGCGAAAAAAAAATGGTTCAAATGGCTCTGAGCACTATGGGACTTAACATCTTAGGTCATCAGTCCCCTAGAATTTAGAACTACTTAAACCTAACTAACCTAAGGACATCACACAACACCCAGCCATCACGAGGCAGAGAAAATCCCTGGCCCCGCCGGGAATCGAACCCGGGAACCCGGGCGTGGGAAGCGAGAACGCTACCGCACGACCACGAGATGCGGGCTGCGCAGCGAAGAGGCCGTGGCATTGCATTCAAAGTAACGGCTCAGCCAGCCTTTGTGACTATTCGCATTCAAAGTAACGGCTCGACCAGCCTTTGTGACTAGTCGGCATGTTGCGAATTATTATGAATAATTAGACCAAAGCTCGAAAAATTACTCTGTCCCGACGAGACAGCAGTCCTCTGATTAGGCAAGGATACTTTGTTTGAAAGCATTTAACTAACGCTTAATTTCATTGACTTTCGTAATATTATTCAGATCGATTCAAGACACACAAGGTGATTTTTTTCCACCGTATACAAACTCTAGAGACTGATTGATGAGAGGATATGTAACAAAAAAGGTGTAATGAACATATTCCCGGAACTCCATGGTTTCCATGCTAGAAACCATGTATTCAGTTATACTTTGCTACAGAGTGTGCGGTCTAATACGCACTGTACCATGCAACCACAGTTACAGTTTCCATGGTTTCCTCCTACGTCGTGGCCTAGCGCCCTCTTCAAATCAAGAGCTTGGCGACATGGAGTTTACTTACGCATATGGCAACGGGCGGCAAGTAGCAAGGTTGTATCAGGAGACTTATCGCCACCGACAACAACCAACTCTTTATTTGGGACAGGGTCGTGTCAGGAAGGAGGAAATCATGAAGGACGTACCCGAAATATTCGGACACCAGACTTGGAGGAAAATTAACACTGTGGAAGGCGACCGCCGAGTCAGTACCAGGCAGTTGGTCCACCAGTGCAGGCTAACAAGGCGACCGTATGGAACATTTTTCCGCGACGGTCGATACTACCCTTATCACTTACACCGAGTGCAGGGCTTACTAGCGACAGACTTTCCACATCGGAAGCAGTTTTGTCAGTGGTTTCTTCACCAAGCAACCACGATTCCGAGGTTTCTGTCATCCATCCTATTCTCGTATGTGGCCACGTTTACTAGTAGTCATCTGTGGGGTAATATGCAGAACTTCCATGGTATGGTAACAGCGAATCATCAGCATCGGTGCATCCGTAATAATTGGCGACCGTATTTTGGGACCAGTCTTCCTTCAACGTCGTCTAACAGGACGGAACTACCGGCGTTTCTTGCGGGTGACTTTGCCTCCCCTGCTGGAAGTGCCACTGATGACTGGAAGTGTTACATGGCATGATGGTGCTCCAGCCCACTTCGCCGTTAACGTCCGGACGCGTCTCAACCCTGTCTTTCGTAGTCGATGGATCGGACGAGGGGGTACAGTTGCACGGCCTGTTCGTTCACCGGATCTCAACCCGTGCGATTTGTGATTAAGGGGCCATCTCAGAAGTATCGCGTATGCAGAGCCCATCCTAGATGTGGAGACACTAGAGCAGCGTATTCAAGCTGCCTTTGACGCTGTTCCGATGCAGCCTGGTCGAAGTGAACGTGTGAGACAGAATACGCCATGGCGCGTACACGCATGCGTTGAGGCACATGGAACCGTTTTCAGTACATACTGTAACTGTGGCTGCATAGTACAGAGCGTATTAGACCGCAATCTCTGTAACAGTGTGTGATTGAGTAAGTGATCTCTAGCATGGAAGCCATGCATTTCATTAAACTATTTTTGTTCCGTAGTGTTGTGTACATAGTTCCACGTAGTGAGCGCGTACACAACTTTCCCACTAGAGCGCGCCGTGCTAAGCACAACAGCGCAGGCACAGCGCTCGTCCGTCTCCGCACTGCGAGATGGCGTTGCCATAGAGACGGACCAAACTCTGCTTCCGCCGATCCCCGTATTAATATGTAACGCAGTCAATGAGATTGCTGCTAACGTAGAACCTTTTCTCCTCGCGGATCACACTCGTGCAATGATACATGAACGCGTGAGGTATTATAATGAGTATACAGACCTCCGATTAGTCAGTCTGCAATTGTCTGCACCAGTCTGTACCAGTCTGTACGAGTTCTACATTTGTCTGTACCTGTCTATAGTCAAGTTTCAGTCTGCGCCTAATAAGATTACCATATTCCTGTACATAGCCATGAAGATAAATGTATAGACACTTTTGTCAAGTATCAGAGATATATGTGAGAATAAGACTAACGTACCAATACCAAAGGAACTTCAGATTGTCAATTGTAAATAGCATCCAGAACCAAGTTAAGTAATTTTTATGCTTGTTATTATTTTAATAAATGTGTGTAAAAATTAATCAAGTTCTGTTTAAAGTTGGTCACCGTCAATCTGCTACTCTAAGTGTGCAAGTGGCATTTCAATCGTCTGACCTAACGGCAGAAGATAAACACGCCACGATAAGACAACGAGACACATTGCTGACACTCGCCTAATTCGTTAGAGCGACAAGTCAAATAATCTGATGGTGTGTGTACTGAAGGTCTTACAGTACGCACACCACACGTAGCCTCTTATCGACCAACCTCTAGAGTTTTTCCAAGATGGAAAAAATCACCCTGTATATGCAGAGCGTTGTCGCTATCTTTAATGAGACGGCTCTTACTTCACAATTGTTATAGACGGACTCAGATTCCCACAATGTAGTCTGAAAGCACGGTTGTCGTTAGAGTCTCGAAAGCAGACGACTATTGGAAGAGGTTGGCAGGCGCTCCGTCCACAGTGTACTGCAGTGCGGCGCCAGGGCAGGGCGGCGTCCAGGGTGCAGTCTGGCCAGAGAGTTAGGGGCGCCGTTAGCCGCCACAGATAACCGCCGTCCCGCAGCGCCGCGGCGCTTCTTGCGCGACGCCACGGCTCGACAAAAGGGCGTCCCTCTGCTCTCCCGCGTGTGGCGCAGCCGGCACACCGTCCTCTGGGGGGATGCCGTCCTACTTCCCGGTAGCGTCCAGCCACCAGATGCGGCTCTATTCACTGCACGCGACGGCGAGGCAAGTACGCTACACAGAACAGACAAGTGCTAGCGGCGTGCACTGTGCCCTCTGGAGCAGACGGGTCGCACACATCTCACAAGACTTCCAGCAAACGTGACGTCATTCTGATGCCACACGCAGTACTGACAATTGATGTGGCAGGTGCCGCATTCATCTTGGTATCTTTAGACGTTCTGTATTATAATTTGCAGTACGTAGTTTAAAACTATTGGTACACTGAAAACTGACCACAAACATGTCCACGACCGCTACGGTCGCAGGTTCGAATCCTGCCTCGGGCATGGATGTGTGTGATGTCCTTAGGTTAGTTAGGTTTAAGTAGTTCTAAGTTCTAGGGGACTTATGACCACAGCAGTTGAGTCCCATAGTGCTCAGAGCCATTTGAACAAACATGTCACCATTATCATTAAATGTCAGTTAATAACGCATCAGTGATATGATCCTTCACCGAGCGAGGTGGCGCAGTGGGTAGCACACTGGACTCGCATTCTGCAGGACGACGGTTCAATCCCGCGTCGGGCCATCCTGATTTAGGTTTTCCGTGATTTCCCTAAATCGCTCCAGGCAAATGCCGGGATGGTTCCATTGAAAGGGCACGGCAGACTTCCTTCCCCATCCTTCCCTAATCCGATGAGACCGATGACCTCGCTGTTTGGCCTCTTCTCCCTAACAACCCAACCCAACCCCCATATGATCGTTCAAGAGACACTATAATAATCGAGACAGGAGACGAAAATCACATAACCAAGCGCTAGTGTTTAGATAATGTCGTGGTTTACGGAGTCGATAGATGTAGGTTCGCATCCCGATAAATGATAAGATTTTTTGTGTAATCATTTTCAGGCAACGGCCTTGCCGCAGTGAATACACCGGTTCCCGAGAGATCACCGAAGTTAAGCGCTGTCGGGCGTGGTCGGCACTTAGATGGGTGACCATCCAGCAGCCATGCGCTGTTGCCATTTTTTGGGGTGCACTGAGCCTCGTGATGCCAATTGGGGAGATACTGGACCGAATGCTAGCGGTTCCGGTCAAAGAAAACCATCATAACGACCGGGAGAGCGGTGTGCTGACCACACGCCTCTCCTATCCGCATCCTCAACTGAGGATGACACGGCGGTCGGATGGTCCCGATGGGCCACTTGTGGCCTGAAGACGGAGTACTCCTTTTGCTTTTATCATTTTTAACACATCTGAGAACTTTCTTGCGAATTTAATGTAAGTATGTTCATCAATATTCGATGTTATTTACATTTTTGACTGATTAGAGAACGAAGGCGTTACCCTGCTGTCAATCCGAAACAAGATCCTCTTGCGAGTAATTCTAAGTAGGATAAAAGCGTATGTAGACAAAATAATAAGAAGAGAACAAGCAGGATTCAGGAGATGTCGCTCTTGCATTGATCGGATAAACACCGTAAGAATAAAAGCTAAACATTCATATTAATACCAATCGCTGTTTCACAAGCTGTTTGCGAACTTCGACAGTATCATTAGAACAAAAATATGGAGCTCACTGGAAGCTTTCGGAATTCCCAAGAAATTAATTGCGCTTGTCAAGTGTGTGTATGAAAACTACACGCTCCACATTGAACATAAGGTCTGCTTTCAGATCCAGTTGCAGTGAAAACAGAAGCAAGGCTGCATGCTCTCACCGATACAGTTCAACACAGTACTGAATACTCTAACGACACAAGCAATTGATAGAGTGAGAGGAATAAAATGGAGCATTGGAACACACCTATTAACACCTAGATTTCTCAGCTGACCTTTCCCTTCTATCCCACAGCCTCAGCGACATGAAACAGAAACTAGAAGATATGTCGACCGCGCTTTTACTTAACAGACTGTATTTCCGCTGCTGCTTCGGTTCGGCACGCTTCTTGAATGGATGTTAGCAGCTGTGGATTCCAGTGGGCGACGATCTCCGTCATGTTTAAAATATGGCGCAAGATGCGGAATTCTAATCAGTGACTGATTTCATCTTTTTCCACTATCGTATCAATTGTGATACGCGAACCTAGAACACCATTTCTTTTGCGATTCCATACTGATCACAGTGAAATGATCTGCCACTTCGTTCTTCTTCATCAAAACCTTTCTGACCTCCAGTTTTCTAAAAATTGACATGAAGCCAAACTTAATTTCGCGACATTCGTAAATCTTTGTGCTTAAGGTGCAGCTATTGGCAGAAGTCCATTGTGGACCGTAACTATCGTATGGCAGTGACACTTCGTAGATGTTCTGATGAGTTTGTATGGAACCAATTTACACCGGAAGAAATTTAGTTCCAGATTCGGTCACCAAGTGTAAATCTGGCCCTGCGAAAGCAAGAAAGACGTATAGAAATGTTTCAATACGTGTTAGGTTAGGAACGGAATGTTTAGATCAAACAAGTGAGAAAGGCATAATGTTGACTTTATTATTAACCGCCGCTTACACAGTTTGCTCAATATGAGCACTGTGGGCGCCGATGTAATGCTCTACAAAGCCATACTTGCCCATGGTAGACAAAATATAGACTACTTTTTTCCAGTGTAAGTCTGTTCTGCGTTACATTACCGTTTATAATAGGTTTCTCTGTCATTCGTTAATTACATGTCACACTGGACACCGTCAGTACCAGGTGTACCGGTATTATATGAGCATTTTTTTGTGAAAATGAAACACTAATTTTGAATTGAAAAGTAAAAACATTTTATTCAAAGTACTGACAATTGCTTTCTATACATTTTGACCACCTTTCTAGCAATTTCTGGACACCACGCCAATAGAAATGTTCGTCTTTTTAAGCAAACCAATTGGACTCCCAAGTTTCGACTTCTTCGTAGGAATCGAAGTGTTCCTCCGCCAATGCGTGTCCCATTGATCAAAACAAATGGTAGTCGGAAGGGGCCAAGTCTGGTGAATACGGCGGGTGGGATAGCAGCTCCCAGCCAAGTGTTTTGATTGTATCCTGAACCAGTTTTGCTTTGTGTGCAGGTGCATTGTCGTGTAAAAAAATTAATTTGCCATGTCTTCTGGCCCATTCTGGTCTTTTTTCGATCAATGCATAGTTCAAATTGATCATTTGTTGTCTGTAGCGATTAGTATTCCCAGTTTCACCGGGTTTTAGGAGTTCATCATACACCACACCTTTCTGATCCAGCCAAACACAGATCATTGTCTTCTTACCAAATCGATCTGGTTTTGCAGTCGATGTTGATGGTTGTCCCGGATTAACCCATGATTTTTCCCGTTTTGGATTCTTAAAATAAATCCACTTTTCACCGCCAGTAACAATTCGATGCAAAATCGATTTTCTTTCATGTCTTTGAAGCAAAATTTGACAAATGGTTTTTCGGTTTTCCATCTGTCTTTCATTAAATTCATGTGGTACCCATTTTCCACACTTTTGGATCTTTCCCATAGCTTTCAAACGATCAGAAATTGTTTGTTGTGGAACATTTAGAATTGCTGCCATTTGCTTCTGACTCAAAGTATCATCTTCATCCAATATTGCTTGCAATTCGGCGTCCTCGAAATTGTTGGTAGTCTTCCACGATCTTCATTTCTTACATCAAAATCATTATTTCTGAACCGTTGAAACCATCTTTTGCATGTTGCTTCTGATAGAGCATGATCACCATATGCCTCGACAAGCATAAGATGCGACTCTGCAGCATTTTTTTTTTCAAATGAAAACAAAAAATTAATGCTTTCCGCAAATCATCACTTTCTGGTACAAAATTCGACATTGTTAACACGATGAAAACATATGATGTTGTTTGTTCCATGACTTGATGCATACTAAATATCTTTGACAGATGTCATACCAACCACACAAAAAAAAATTAAGGCTCGTTCACAACAAATGTTCCCTATCGACACATCTGTATCTTAACGCTCATTTCATACCGGTACATCTGGTAGCTTCCCCTTAATTATACCGATCCCATTAATTTGTTGCTTCAAGACTGCTTAAAAAATGTACTACTCACACTACTTAGCACTTCAAACATCATGATGTCTAAAATATGCCAAATAATGTACATTATTTCATCACATGATAAAAAAGATTATAAAAAGATTATAAAAAAAAAATTTGCTGCAGCCTACGAGGGCGTGCCGAAAAAAGTACTTCCAAATTTTTTATTTGAAAACTTTAAATCTTTATAAATAATACAAACATTAAGATTCTACAGCTTTTATCTTCATGTTTACATATTTGCAGTCGTCTGCCTATACAGGGCTTCGAATCGTAGCGTATAATATGACACGAGCAATGTAACTACGTTGGTGCATAAGGAAGTGTTTTGCAATCGAGTTTCAAATTCGAGAAATTCGTCCACGCGCGGACCACCCTCTCCTTCAACATAGCAATGCCAGATCACACGCGAGCGCTACGACATCTGCAACAATCCGACGCCTTGCGTTCACTGTCATCGATAATCCTCTGTACAATCCCAACTTGGCCTCATCCGGTTTTCACTGTTTTCCACAAGTTAACACCTTCGAGGACATCATTTCGATAGTGATGGAGCGGTGAAAGCAGAGGTGAGGTTGTGGCTCCGCCAGCAAAGTCAGACATTCTACATTGACGGTACCAACAAACTGGTCTCTCGTTAGGAGAAATGTGTTCGCCGCTTGGGTGACAATGTTGAGAAATAAGTAGGTAGACATAGAGAATAAAGATGTGGAATGTTAATATCATTTGTTTTATTTAAAAAGCTGTAAGATTTATCAGGTAAAAAGTTGGGAGACATTACTTTGTAGCACGCCTTCGTACATTTGAACTTTGTCATTGTAATCACCCCTCGATGTCCCTGTACAGTTTTTAATCACCCCCCTCCCCACAACTTTTTGTCGACTCCTTTCACGTCCATATAAGGTTACGTTTTAGGCAAATACCTTCAAAATTGACTTTCTGACGCTTAAATTTACATTCAATTTAATAAATTCTCTTTTTTAAAAAAGGTTTTTTTTCCTACTGCCAGTACGCATTCTAATTCCTCTCTATTACGGCTACCGTCAGCTATCTTGCTGCCCAAATAGCAGAACTCGTCTACTACTTTCAGTGTCTCATTAGGCAATATAATTTCATCAACATTTAAATCGACTCCATTCAATTACCCTTGTTTTACTTTTATTGATATTCACATCATAACAAATTTTCAAGAGACTGTCGATTGTGTTCAACTGATATTTCGAGTCGCTTATCATCTCTGACACAATTAGAATGTGAGTCGCAACTACCCAAACTTTTATTTTTTATCCTTGAACTTGCAATACTTTTCCAAATATGTCTTCGTTTTCCTGTACAACTTGCTTAATATACAGATTGAATAACACCGGGGATGGGCTTGACGCTATCTCACTCCCTTCTCAGCTACTGCTTCCCTTACGCCTTTCGACTCTAATAAATGTAGTATGTTTCTGTACAAGTTGTAAGTAACCCTTCGCTCCCTGTATTTTATCCCTGCGACCTTCAGGATTTCAAAGAGGTGGTTCCAGTACATACGGTCAGAGGCTTTCTCTAAATCCATACATCTTGCAGACTAACATTTTACTTTTTTAAGTCTCTCTTCTAGAATAAGTCGCAATGTTTGTATTGCCTCTCGTGTTGCTACATTTCGTTGAAACTAAAACTTCACATGACGGAGCTCTGAACCTACGGTCTTCCGATTACATGTCCAAGATACATGCACGGAATAATTGCAGAATGTAAACTTTCGTGGCCGGCAAAGTCACATTTAATGAAATATTACTGGCTGTTATGGTTCGGTCGAATGGATTTCACATTAAAACCCAACGTTTCGTCTCCATCTGTGGAAGACATTTTCAAGGACGATCGTAGCTCTGAGTGTCCGATTCACACCCTGACTTGCTACTGACTGCAGAAAAATTCCATTTACCTGTCCTCCCACGCAATGGCCTGACGTCACATACTTTCAATACACGAGCGCAACTGGCCCTTATCTGTTGCCGTTGTCCGCTGTTGCTATCATTCCTACTGATATTCCTGTGGTGTTTAATTAACTCTATGGCCAATCTGTATAGCCTTTCATGGTAGCTGTTTTTGGCAGCCAGTACTTACCTCCTATCAAAATGAATTTCGTCGACTCACGGTTGCAAAATATGTCCCGTAAGAGCTGATGTGTCACTCTCCCTCATCTATAGCAGCCGTTTTGGTCTTGTAATCGTTTTTTTACCGTTCTTTTGGTGGTAACCGTAACACAATCTTGAAAAATGGAACATAGCTGTAGTCTACAAACCCAATCGGAAGACACAGGATCACCTAAAATTCGCCAAGGATGCTCGCATACCGCTTGGAAAAAACAGGAATTTGCCGAGTATTTGCAGCAAGAATCCTCGTGGTTTTGAGGAGGTATTCGTGGGTGCTACAGAAATAACGGTCAAAACACCTCTATAAGAACAATAGGGCAACTGTAGGAGAGGGAAATTGATATACACCTGTTGCGGAACATGCTTTGCAGCTAGGAGACCACCTCATTTATTTTGATATGACGCAAGTCCTGGCAGGCACATGCGAGTACCATGAAAGGCTACACTGAAAGGCCAAAGAGATTACTGAATACCCAAGGTATTTCAATAGGGATGGCGTGATATTAAATGACACCTAGATCCCGAAGCTGAAGAAGATGTGTACCATTCCTCCACCATGGGGTGATAGCAACAGCGGACGGCGGTAACCAATAACGATCAACTGCGCTCGGATGTCCAAAGCATGTGACGTCACGCCACTGCGTGGGAGCGCACGTAAACGGAATGTTTCTGCAGTCAGCGGCGAGCCAGGTTTTGAAGCGGACGTTCAACAAAGCTACGATCCCCCTTGAAAGTTTCTTCCTTGGATGGGGACGAAATGTTGGGCTTCAATCTGAAGTCCATTCGACCACGGCGTAACAGCCCGGAACATTTTATTAACTGTAACATGCACCGGCTGTTACGAAGAGGAAACGTAACTGTAGAGGGGCTAACGGATGTACTGTGCAGACGTTAATCTCGTGTTAACAAGCGTAAGGCTCAACATTGCTCTGTCGCATCGTATAGGTGGTTTTCCGCAACAGGTCTACAACACGAGAGTATGCGAACTCATTTGTAGTGCTCTACGTGGGCCAGAGTTGCGTTTAATTTAGCTGTGCGGCGTCGGCGCGAGGGGGGGGGGGGGGGGGGCGACGCGCGGAGCGACCTGCCCGGAGAAGAAAGAGGCCCAGGTAGCGCCGCGTCCGAGAATTAGGCCGCATAAAGATGGCTTAGCGCGGGCGGGCGCGGCTCAAGCCGGCAGAGCAGGCCGCAAATTCCGGCCCAAATTCGGGCGCGAGTGATGGCGAGGTCTCGGGCCGGGCGATGCGCTGGGAACGCGCAGCCCGCGCGCGCCCTCTCCGCGTTTATTGCGGCTGTAAAGTTGGCAGGCGTGGCACACCTGCCGCGTCCCAGGGCGTGGGTGGCGGGCAGGTGCTCCGGCAGAGTTCTGCCCGGACGAGCCGCAGCCCTTCCACTGCGGAGAGGTGGGCCTTCCAGCGCCGAACATAGGCTGCGGTGGCAGCTGGTTCGGCATTAGGGCAATTCCAGGTGCAAAGGGAAAGCAGGAGAGGCGCCGATTATGAGGATGCAGGCAGTGACAATTAAGGTGGTGATACCCTAGTCAAGGGTAAAAAACTCCGAGATTAACTTTTTTGGATAAAACAGAATCTACACTACTGGCCATTAAAATTGCTACACCAAGATGAAATGCAGATGATAAATGGGTATTCATTGGACAAATATATTATACTAGAACTGACATGTGATTACATTTTCACGCAATTTGGGTGCAAATATCCTGAGAAATCAGGAAAACCATTGACCAGACGTTTTCAATTGGTGAGAGATCTGGAGAACGTGCTAGCCAGGGCAGCAGTCGAACATTTTCTGTATCCAGAAAGGCCCGTACAGGACCTTCAACATGCGGTCGTGCATTATCCTGCTGAAATGTAGGGTTTCGCAGGCATCGAATGAAGGATAGAGCCACGGGTCATAAACATCTGAAATATAACGTCCACTGTTCAAAGTGCCGCCAATGCGAACATGTACTGACCGAGACGTGTAACCAATGGCACCCCATAGCATCACGCTGGGTGATACGCCAGGATGGCGATGACGAATACGCGCTTCCAATGTGCGTTCACTGCGATGTCGCCAAACACGGATGCGACCATCATGATGCTGTAAACAGAACTTGGATTCATCCGGAAAAATGACGTTTTGCCATTTGTACACCCAGGTTCGTCGTTGAGTACACCATCGCAGGCGCACCTGTCTGTGATGCAGCGTCAAGGGTAACCGCAGCCATGGTCTCCGAGCTGATAGTCCATGCTGCTGCAAACGTCGTCGAACTGTTCGAGCAGATGGTTGTTGTCTTGCAAACGTCCCCATCTTTTGACTCAGGGATCGAGACGTGGCTGTACGATCCGTTAGAGGCATGCGGATAAGATGCCTGTCATCTCGACTGCTAGTGATACGAGGCCGTTGGAATCCAGCACGGCGTTCCGTATTACCCTCCTGAACCCACCGACTCCATCTTCTGCTAACAGTCATTGGATCTCGACCAACGCGAGCACCAATGTCGCGATACGATAAACCACAATCGCGATAGGCTACAATCAAAGTCGGAAACGTGATGGTACGCATTTCTCCTCCTTACACGAGGCATCACAACAACGTTTCACCAGGCAACGCCGGTCAACTGCTGTTTGTGTATGAGAAATCTGTTGGAAACTTAATTCATGTCAGCAAGTTGTAGGTGTTGCCACCGGCGTCAACCTTGTATGAATGCTCTGAAAAGCTAATCATTTGCATTTCACAGCATCTTCTTCCTGTCGGTTAAATTTCGCGTCTGTAGCACGTCATCTTTATGGTGTAGCAATTTTAATGGCCAGTAGTGTAAATTCATGCACGGATCGGAGGGCGAAAGAGGGACTGGGTCATTTTGATTATTACCGCCTTCTCATTAAAAGTGTTGTAGTGAAGAAATTTATGTCTGTACGAGTAGGGGAAATTTGGGTAATGTGGCCACTCTAAGGAAAAAGTTGTTTTCTCTGACCTGAGTTCATAGATCAGCATATGAAATGTATCTGTATAAATTCTATATTTTCGCTAACATAAAATAATTGTATTATTAATCAAATCCTCCTTTTGTAGCAGAAAAGTGCGCTCAAGTGAAATCCTGCAAAGTGGGCACTTTTCCCAGTTGTTAGGGCAGAGGATCAGAGACAGAAAAAACTAAAAAGAGTCGTAGGTTTTAGGAGGGTGAATAGGAAGAGTTTTTTGAAATGAAAAAGATATACATTTACAGAGAGAAATATATTTAAATTTGAGAAAATGTGTTTGAATATAATAGTCATTTATCAAATTATGCAAAATTTTTCTGAAATTCGTTTTCAAGTTTTACAGTAGCAGTTCCCTTATGTTCAAAGGCAAGTTAAATTCAAGAGACCAGTATTTCTACGATATTGACACATAAATATCATTATCCTTGTCTCAACCACCACTTTCTTCGTGAGGCTATTGTTCATAATTATATTTAAGCCAGCCTTCATTATCCATATAGTTACAGAAAACTTTTTTGCAATATAAATATTAAATGCAATATAAACATTAACTGTGTTATCCAAAAAGCTACTTCTTGCACGTCAGTGCATCATTTCCATGTTGAGTCTTTGTTTTCCTGTTATTCATATCAACAGGTTTTTTCTTCTCTCCGTGATCAGCTTAACAGTCTTCAACTTCTAACTTTTCATTTCTGTATGGGTTCGACGTTATTGCCTTGACCTCCGTTTGACTTTTCTCCCATTGTTGTTACTGTTGCTGTTGGCATAATTTTGATTTCGCAAAGGTATGGTGTCCATAGGACTTACTGTAAAACATGTCAACTGTCTGGTCGCCTCATTTACATCTGCGATGAATGGATCTACATTATTGTCTTCGCCACCCACTTCTCCTTTATGCAAAACTCAATTTCATCCACATGTTTTCTTTTCATATAGCATCCAATGCCTGTTGCATACATTGCAAATCTCGTCGTTATTGTAGTGATGTTCTTAAATAATTTTACTGCGTCTTAAAATACAACTGTAATAAGAGAACATAGTTTTTCACCATGTTGTTGATACACTAATGCACTAATACACTTAATTTATGAAATGATACTGTCTTATTATTAACTGAGTCGGCTTGAAACAAGGTAAGTACATT
This sequence comes from Schistocerca serialis cubense, assembly GCF_023864345.2. NCBI lineage: Eukaryota > Metazoa > Arthropoda > Insecta > Orthoptera > Acrididae > Schistocerca > Schistocerca serialis. The sequence goes on from NC_064643.1 coordinate 144,293,035, forward strand.
ACAAAAAAATATGTTCGGTCAAAATGGCCACTATGTCCGACCTCACACTAAATGTTGTTTGAATAGCAATGTACATAACCTAGGCAGTTCATTGTCTCATGGTTTCGAAGTGTATATAATTTTTAGCAGCAGAACCGAATTTTAGATCCATAGCTGATTTTACATGTCGCAAAAAATCTGTTTCAAGCAAATGTCTTTCGTAAGTTTTGAAATATTTGTCCATCACCGAAATTTCTTATCGCTACCACCAGTTTATACTGTTACTGACCATCATCAGGTACCGAGTTGCAACATGAACAAACTTTTGTTGAAATATGAAGGTCAAATGGTGTGTGACCTTATAAAATTGAGTAATGTACTTACAAGAGGTTTTTCAATTACGTAGTCTCTAAGGATGTTTGTACGAGATTTCGCGTTACTGTACTTAACGTGAAAAGCATGCATTGGACAACAGAACTTAATACATCGAATTTAAGCATTGTTCACATTATTTTAAATTCTAATTTTGGGTTCTGTTGTCCAGAGACATGAAAATAATTTCACCAAAGCGGAAATAAACATTTTATATGTTTCTTTGTTTTGTATTTTCTTCCATTACCAGTTTCATGCCTGACTCACTTCAACACATACTTGTATAACAACAAGGTGACAGACACATATAGAGTCGATAATATTACATCAGATTAGTTTTCATGTTCAAGAAAAATAATGTTGCGTTGATGAATTTCTGTCTTTAATGTGCAGTTACATGCAATTTTACAACATGTATAGAATATCTCGTACGACGTAATTCAACAGTTGTAGAAATATGAAACACTCTTACACAGAAGTGATATAGCCAGTATGGTATTCGATCAAGATCGATTTTTTCCGACTTTGAAACAAATAACAATCATTGATTTTATTTGACACACAGAAAGGGAGAACCGAGAAACTCATGAATAAGGATCAATTATACGAACGCATGATGTTTGTTCTTTTGGACATGTCCGAAAGAGCGGACACCAGGCCTTCAGAAATTGATTGGATCCACCACATACAATGCGGATGCAGAATTTCGTTTCACCTCCTGTGGGAACCTCAAAGTAGCGAGCATGGAGGACGTGGACAGGGGCTGCGACAGGTGGCGCCAGGTTGGAGTGTGAATGGCCGAGAGGCATGCTGAGATAGTGCTGCCAGTTGTGGTTAACAGTGTCCGGATGGAGCAGTGGTTAATGCATCTGCTAGGCAGGAGTCCTGGATTCGAGTCCTGATCCGGCACACATTTACAAGTGTCGCCGCTGATACCGCACAAAGTCCTGATGCAGGTGATATCAATAACCCTTTCCCTTCCCTTTCTCCCCTCCCCCCTTTCTCCTTTTGTTTACAGAATAGGGATTATTTTGAGAATAATTATAGGTCTTACCATGGTGTTGTATGCAGAATGAGGGACAATGAGTAACTTTTTCAACTTACAGAGTGAGGAAGACGAGGCTAATCTCCCACGGTCGTGTAGTGAGGGCAGACAACTTGAGACTTCAGAGCTGTCTCCAAGAGGCAAAGCGACTTACACCAGGTGGAGCAGACTAGTTAGGAAAGACCTAGAATAGCTAGATACTGAACACAATAGAGATCAGTGTAGAATGCTTATCAGAACATCTGGCTATCTCCAGTCACTAACAGCATTAAGAGTACATCTGGAAAATTGAGTCCGCAGCTCGTGGTCGTGCGGTAGCGTTCTCGCTTCCCGCGCGCGGGTTCCCGGGTTCGATTCCCGGCGGGATCAAGGATTTTCTCTGCGTCGTGATGACTGGGTGTTGTGTGATGTCCTTAGGTTAGTTAGGTTTAAGTAGTTCTAAGTTCTAGGGGACTGATGATAATAGATGTTAAGTCCCATAGAGCTCAGAGCCATTTGAACCATTTTTGGAAAATTGAGTGAAATGTATTCTGGAAAGGAACAACACTCATAGCACCGGAATGGGAGTGTGCTGAACTACGTGGAAAAGTCGGCAGAATTAAAAACCATGTAGTCCAGTGAGGATTTAAATGGAATGTAATAATAACGATAAAATGCATATTTATAAAATAACCTCTGCAGCATTATTGGAATTATTAATATCTCACTGATATAATTTATTAAAGCTCTGAAATACAATATACAAAAAATAACTTTCATCATATCTGTATATTGATAATGAGGGTGAATCCTTTTTAAATGTACCGCTTTTGTTAAATATCAGCCAGTTCTGTTTTTAGCACTCATGAGAATAGATTTCTCATCTGGAATTTTTTTACACTCTCTTGGGTCACTAACATCTGCACCTCTTTGCAGTGTGTGTGAGAAGCTGAGTCCTCTCGCGATCTGGTGAAACCGTGCCTTTCCTCAGAGCTCGGCTCGCGGCCCTTGCGAGCCATCAATCTTGCGGTGCTCATTATAATAGCGGAAAATAATTCTCGATATGCCGCCGCGCCGCCATAAATTACGGCCCGTATTGCTGCCGTAATAACGGCGTCCCGACACCGCGCCCATTCCTTAATGAAAGCCGTCTGCCCGTAAGCGCCGCGGAATGTTATTAAGGCAGGAGGCGGCACAGTCCCCACTTCTTTCACTCACCGAAAATTATCGACCACTGTTAGATACTGTTCACGACCTGCGGTGAATAATTGTCCAACACTAGGTCCCACCACAGCAGTCTCTGGTAAGTACTCAACTTCCGAAAAGAAGCTTTACACCCGTTGCGGCCCTAGGAGTTGCAGACAGGGCTTGAACGACAGTAAATTGTGGGTTGCCTGCATTGTAACGTCGTAGAAAAGGAGATGGAGTAGAAACCTTCTTCAATAACTTAGGACAGGTTAGTGGATCGGGTAGGATTGTTATCATACTGGGAAGTACTTAAATCAGGTATTGTTTATTTCACATTTATACCGTAGAGGGTGAATTGCATTACCGTGCCTGTACATTGACGGCTTGATGGCGTAGCTCCTTCAAGAGAAAGTTGCTTTACAAACCATTCAGATTACTCTAATAATATTGGTTCGTAGCCACCATGGACGAGTATTGCTCCATGGCTCATTCAGCTTCCTTAAAGACAAGACATACACCTTACTCTGTCATCTTAATAATCCCGATTTTAAGAAGACGAGCACTGTGCCACGAATTTTTCTAGCTTTTCGCACAACACGCATATCAGCTCACTAATCAAGCGCACACTGTTTTTTTTTTCCTTCTTCACTGTCCAGTCATATTAATGTGACCACCTCTCGAAAACCTGAATAACCGCTTTTAAGAGAGTCAGTGAAGTTCTGGAAGGAACTGGCACGGATGTGGAGCTGTGTCAACTCCAGCGGCGTGGCCAGCTGCGCTACGTTGCTCGGTTGAGAATCCATGGCACAAACAGCCCGATGGAGGTGGTCCCATAGACCCTCGGGTTTCAAATCCAGGTAGTTTGGTGGCCAGGGGAGTATGCTAAACTCCCCATGGTGCTCTCCGAACCACGCATGTACACTGCGAGCTGTGTGACATGTTGCATTGCCCTGTTGGAAGATGCCATTGTGTCGAGAAAAAACAAACCCGATACAGGAGTGAACGTGGTCCCCAAGGATAGATGCTTACTTGTGTTGATCCATTTTGCATTAGAGAATGCCGTCCAGCCTGGACACTACCGACGATTGTTGCAGGGTCTTAGCTTTCAGACGTTTCCCGCCGTGCGCGCCAACGGCCGTCTTTCTGATTGGGCATAAAATATAATTCATCTGAAAGGGCCACCTGTCTCGATTCAGTGGAATTTCAGTTGCGGTACTGGGGTGCAAACTGCAGCCTGTGTCGCCGATGAACAGTAATCAGCATGGGTTTATGACTGGTGCACCTGCTGTGAACGCCCATACGCAGCAAAGTTCGCTTAACGGCCGTTGAGGAGACCTGTTCAAATGGTTCAAATGGATTTGAGCACTATGGGACTTAACGTCTGAGGTCATCAGTCCCCTAGAACTTAGAAATGGTTCAAATGGCTCTGAGCAATATGCGACTTAACTTCTGAGGTCATCAGTCGCCTAGAACTTAGAACTACTTAAACCTAACTAACCTAAGGACATCACACACATCCATGCCAGAGGCAGGATTCGAACCTGCCACCGTAGCGGTCGCTCGGCTCCAGATTGTAGCGCCCAGAACCGCACGGCCACTCCGGCCGGCAGAACTTAGAACTAATTAAACCTAACTAACCTAAGGACATCACACACATCCATGCCCGAGGCATGATTCGAACCTGCCACCGTAGCGGTCGCTCGGCTCCAGACTGTAGCGCCCAGAACCGCACGGCCACTCCGGCCGGCAGAACTTAGAACTAATTAAACCTAACTAACCTAAGGACATCACACACATCCATGCCCGAGGCAGGATTCGAACCTGCCACCGTAGCGGTCGCTCGGCTCCAGACTGTAGCGCCCAGAACCGCACGGCCACTCCGGCCGGCAGAACTTAGAACTAATTAAACCTAACTAATCTAAGGACATCACACACATCCATGCCCGAGGCAGGATTCGAACCTGCGACGGTCGTGCGGTTCCAGTCTGAAGCGCCTAGAACCGCTCGGCCACAGCGGCCGGCTGGAGACAATGTTGGTGGCCCCTTGGTTCGTAGGGACGGTCGGTTGCTGCTCAGTTGCACGTCTATTCACCCGTACACACCCTTGCAGCCGTCGTTCATCCCACTCACCAGTGGGCCGTAGCGCCTCGGCTTTTGATAGCGCCATTTTGTCATGAACGCTGTACTGTAACCACAGTGCCACTCAAACAGTTTGACGTTTCGGAAATGTTTCCACGCTAGGCGCGAAAGCCAACGATCATACCCGTTTCGACGTCACTTAAATCGCTCCGTTTCCGCATTACGACAACGACTGCACCGTTTTCTTGCCTTGCACCGCTAGTGCTGCCTCCTGCAATCTGTGAGTGGTTATTGCACGTTGACCTCGAACACAGTCGGTGATCACATTAACGAGCGGTTCTAGGCGCCACGGTCGCAGGTTCGAATCCTGCCTCGGGCAAGGATGTGTGTGATGTACTTAGGTTAGTTAGGTTTAAGTAGTTCTAAGTTCTAGGAGGCTGATGACCTCAGAAGTTGAGTCCCATAGTGCTCAGAACCATTTGAACCATTTTTGAATACTAATGTGACCGGAACGTGTATTTTTTTATAGACAGTCAAAGGTACCAGATATTTCTGTTGCTTTATATTTCTCTAAGCCAATTGCTGACCAAACCGGAATAATCTTCGCAGATTGCATACTACTTCAAGTCACTCAGCACTGGGACGTTGAGGTACGCCTTCCAACTACGAATGCTCATATACTGCCACGACTACCATACCGTTGCTTACTTTGTGATTGTCCATTGTTTATAGCAAAGGCTATCAGGTTTGTATTCGAAGGGTGTACTGGCACTACTCCTTCTTCTTATTTTTCTTCTTCTTCTTCTTCGTGTCCTTCATCCCGTATCTTCACGTGGTCAGCTGAAATGTTTGCGTGTCCTTTCACCGAGGCTGGACATCGGTACCAGCTCGGAATTCACCTAGTCGAATGTGGGAAACCGCCTGAAGTCCGTATCTAGGTTGGCTGATACACCGACCCCCATCATTAACCCACCAGGCGGATTCGAGCCCCTGTTACTGAAACCGGCGCGTTGGGACATGCGGCTATCCGGGCGTGTTCCTTTACCACTTCCTGGTTTTTGGAAACTTGCGACCCAGGTTGCAGTGTTTTCCAAATACGTCTGGCCTTGCCAGCACGCCCGTGTTTCACCTGCTGGCCGGTCTTTTGTTGCACAGTGACATGTTATCGCAGCGCTGTGACCTTCTTGCTCAGACTGTGGACGCACCACTGTTTCCTTTGCATTTTCACACTGCTACATTTGCTCGCCTGAACTGCTTCCTAACGGTGCTTTGATATATGGATCGATGGTGTACCCTCCTCACGTTAGTAACGGGAATTCTCTTACGCTCACACACATCAACAAAGGTTTTGCATAACACTATTATTTCGAAATTCATGGCACAGGAAAAACATTGGCTCTGCCACATGGGTATACATACATTTTCCGTGTGCACAGATCACGTGGTGGGACGTCCCGTTGCTCGGATGCAGGCTTGAATTCGTCGTGGTATACCATCAATGAGATCACCAAGGTGGTCCTGGTCCAAATTGTCCCAATTTTCAATAGCGATTCTGCTTAACTCGCGAAGAGAATGTCGTTGTTGTCAACGTCCAAAACAGCTGTTTCCAATCGATTGAATTCATGTCAGGGAAGTAGGCAGGCGCCACCATAATGGTGATCCTAGCATGATGGAACAAGTTGTTCACGAGAACAGCTGGATGAGAGCGAGAGATATCCTCAAGCAAAATGGAACTGTCATCAAAATATTGGTGATATGGTCCAGTATCGGTTGCAGAATCTCGTCCCAGTATCATAGAGGAGTGAGACCGAAACTGCCCTCAGCAACCACGAGCGGCGCAAGAAGGCCACAGGACATCACTCCGCTACTACCTCGTTGTACATGTGGGACAGAGTGATGGAAGCGTTCGATATTAACGAGTTGTTTCCCAACACGTTGTCTGCGATTTTCAGGTTACAAACAGATTCGAATTTCGTACGTAAGCACCAAACGACGCCAATCCTGGGGCGTCCGTTCTTCACACTGCCTTACATATCTGTAACGGTGTGTGGTGTTGTGGTGCTCACGATGGTCGTGGTGAATGGATATTCGTCTCATGCAGTCTCCTCTTAACAGCGATACATGACGACCTATAGCCTCTTCGAACGCCATATTCTGTTCCGCAGCACTCTGCCCACGATTCCTTTCACTCAACAGTCGTAGATACCGATCATTCTGTGCCACTGTCGATCGTTTATGACCTGTGCTGTGTATGTCCTCAGCGTTACCTGTCAACTGGAACCGATTCCATGTCAGCACTACACCACTTTGTCTTTGGCGCACACGTCGAGCAACTTCTTGGTTGACAAGCTTTCTGCACGTGACGTCATCATGCGTTGTGGTGCCATCATTGGTCGCCACTGTCCTTTGCGACATGAAGGATGTCGCCTCTGCTGCTCCACAGACTTCTCTAACGCGTCTCTACTCGTGTTTTACTTTCAGCTGAAAAGCTGCAGCCCATTCGAGTGCGGAACGCTGCGCGTAGGGAGCGCCCGTGGCAACTATGTATACGTTTACAAACAATATAAAGAGTGACCTTCAGATCGGTACGCAAGAGCAGTACACTCACACGACATATCAGGGTGGTGCAACACTTTGGTTGAGGTGAGTATTTAACATCAGCGCATCCGGCGACACTTCGCTAAATATGTATCCTAAACTCCTCTTCCTCCTTCTCTGTGCTAATCTCCTGCTCCACTTTCTCTTTGTCCATTTCCTCTTATTCCCGTCTCTTTCTGTCCATCCGCAGCTCCCCCTCTCTTTGTCCATCTCCTCATCCCCTCTCTCTGTGTCCATTTTCTCCCCTCACCACCTCTATCCCTTTCTCTGCTCTTGAGCCTCGATTCTTGTTATTGTAAACGAAATCTTGAATGGGAACTAAATCCGCTTAAATTAAATGGGTAAACTGGTTGATATCATTGGTATCTGGAGTGCGAGAGGCACACGTCTCCAGGTGCTGCATGTGTGAGGTTAGTAGCTTCAGTGACAGTGTTTTGCATAGTTTTAATATGCGAATGGATAGGATTACCAAGTTTTTAACGATTCAGATTCTGTAATAATGTTCTAATTTTAGACCGATAAGTCATAAATCAACTTCCCGGCTATCTGAAAAACTGCCGGCGAGGAAGAAACCAAAACAGCACATTGTCGTGTATACAATTTTCAGTTGAAATAGAGATTAATTTGGAAGCAAGAATCTGTGTGATGGTTTACATGCCCTGCTATCGTAGAAGCGACTATTTGTCTGGTAGTTTACATTCTCTCCTACCGCAGAAGCAACGCGCTGTGAAAAAGAAATCGAAATCGCTCGTTTTCACAGGACAGCATTTTCTTTTTCTCGCCGATTTTAACAGAAAACTTGAACATTATAGTTAAAAAAATATACAGCCGATGTCCGTCTGAATGCTCACTGAGATGTCGTGTGCAATTTGAAGTAAATAGATCAAGCATTTCTCGGCCTGTTTGGTAACAACGCTAAACACCGTCTTATCTTTATACACAAGTGATAGTAGAGATAATGAAATTTGACAGCCATAGTGTCCGTATTTGCAGTATGTCCTTGCATAGCACGCGTGCCTGAGTGTGTAACCCTCTTTGTCAGTAATCTTTTGATCACAGGAAATCGCCACGTACAGCATCATGTGTAATGGATGTAAAAGTAAAGCTGCGTTCTCTCTGCAGTTGAGCAGTTTTCAATCGTGGAAAGGAGAAAGCGTATTCTGTGCGCTGTCCAGTGTGTCGACACTCCTCAAATGGTCATTCCAAGCTTAGAGTGCGCACGCACTATCAGTTGACACCGGAAAAGATAGTCAGCACGGCAAGCTCTCCACTGAGTTATCGTATGCCACATCATACGCCATTCGAATATTGAGAAGCTGTCGTGAAACACAAAGCGGTGAACATATGCCTCGGAGAGGTCGCCCGCTTTTTGTAGTGAAACTTGATACTAGCCATCTGTCGATGAAAAACGGATATCAAGTCACTTACTGGAAGTATTGTTGCAGGAGTAAACGAATTAAGTGGCGTTGTTTCATTATACTCGTCGTCGACGTCCATGTGAACAGGAGTAGCATTTTTGCATTTTCATTAAATTTTAAATGTGGTTGTAGTGGGGGTGGGGATCTCCAAGGGTTTACTTGCAGCTGCTTGCTTATCACAATAACCTGTAAACAATCAGACGTGTTTGAGGTGAGATGAGTGGAGGATGTATCTTTAACGACCTTGCACCTAGTCCCACTCCCCGGACAGAGTAAGGTGGTGCAGTGGTTAGCGCAATGGACGCGCAATCGGGAGGACGACGGTTCAAACTCGCGTCCGGCCATTCTGATAAAGGTTTTCGCGATTTCCCTAAATAGCTTAATGCAAAGGCCGGGATGGTTTCTTTGACAGGGCGCGGCCGACTTCCTTCCCAATCCCAATCCGATGAGACCGATGACCTCGCTGATTGGTCCCCCTCCCCCAAACCAACCGACCAACCCATTCCCCGGCACTGTCCAGTCCACCTTCGCTTCTTTACTCGCAGCACTGCACTGCATCAAAGCTAGAATGTTGTTGCAATAAACACGTAACTAAAGAGTGTTACGCTGCTGACTGATGCAGCGCGCGTGTGATACAACGTCATTACATTATTAACTTGAGAACTTTACTGTAATAGATGGAAACTGTAATAGATACATCTTGAGCTCACATTCACATCCATTCACGGCGATCCAACAAGATCGGCGTTCCTGGCAATGTAGTTAATCCAGTAGTGGCCCATTTTAAAATATTTTCGCAGATCCTTAACGTGACCCACCATCTACCAGTTCAGTCGCTGTTCACTTGGTGTCAGCCGATCCAGTACCGCGCCAAACAAAAGCAAAGCAAGGCGCGATGAGCTAAGATCCTTAGCCAAATACAGAAGAACTGTGATGTAATTTCCGTCCATGCGGGAGCAGCTCAACGTTCAGTGAACCCTTATGCGATGTGGATATCGGCCAATTCCATACTGTTGGGTGCTATTTTTAACGTATACTTAACAGTGCTGGAAAATCAGACCCGAGACAGAACCGAGCAGCACTGAATGCTACTAGCTTGAAGGCGGAGAATAGCTTGTCAACTGCAAACACCTGGATTAAACTGGACAAGTTTGTTTTCAAACAAGACACGTAGCGCAGACCGTCAATGTTTGCGCAGTGATGCAGATATTTTGAATGGCTCTGAGCACTGTGCGACGTAACTTCTGAGGTTATCAGTTCCCTAGAACTTAGAACTACTTAAACCTAACTAACCTAAGGACATCACACACATCCATGCCCGAGGCAGGATTCGAACCTGCGACCATAGCGGTCTCGCGGTTCCAGACTGTAGCGCCTAGAACCGCTCGGCCACACCGGCCGGCGCAGATATTTTGAGTTTAATACAAACAAATGGGGTAAGAAATCAAAAAAACGACGATGACTCGTAAGGTCCGACAAGAGAACACGGGTCTCTTACACCAAAATACTGAGAGAATATTGCTGAACGATGTCCAAACTTTAGTCAGAGGATTTCTCGTTCAGTCTGTATATCTTCACTGACACCTGGAAGTTGATGCGAGAACGAGTACTCGAATCTGGATTTCCTGCTCGTTGCAAACAATCGTCTTACGGTTAGGATATACAAGCAGGCCTTCTGGGCAGGGCCGAATTCTGAACTCTCCATACGGAACATCGTGGGAGACTGTTGCTTCAGATAATTTGAAGTAATTTGCTAAAAACCACGTAAATTGTCAAACCGGGCCTACAGTCGATCGCTGCGTCTACGGAAGAAATGTTCACGCTTTCTTCAGTTCGCTCGATTCTGATTAAGCAGCCTTGTCAGAGATCGCTAGTTGCACGAACTGCACCCGACGTGTTCACAGTACAGTAAAGGCAGTGTCGGATATTTCGCTCTGCTATGTTGCGATTTGTATTCGAGAAACATTTTTCAGGCTGCCAACGGATGAAGAATCCCCGGAGAACTCGGAGATACAAATGACTTCGGACGTCAGCTTAAAGCTCCGTCTAAACAAGACGAAAATCGTCGAAATTAAATTGTTTCCTCTTAATAAGTGTCCGTTATTAAACTGAAACAGCGCTTCGAGCTCGGACGCTTTTGATATAATTACACTTGCCCATTAAGCGAAATTTTAATTAGAGGAATATTAATCGGTAAAACGCTTCAAATAATGCGGAACTCCTTTTCCAGAGCGGAGCCATAATTAATGCGCAGCGTCGCGAGCTGCACCCGATTCGCCCCCGCGGGCTGCCGTGTATAAGCGTTCCCAACACCAGCCAGCGCCTGACGATGAAACCGCACTATCGCACCGAAACGACGCAGCTTGCTGTTTATTTAAATGCCGTCAGAGTACGCGAGAAGGTAGATTGTTGAACGAGAAATTAACTCGTTTTCGCCCGACACATGACTCGAAAGTAGATGTCACACCCTGAGACCTACCTATTTCGACGAGCTGCGGCATCTACATTTGTACTCTGCAAGTCAGATTATGGTGTGTGGCGAAGGGTGCTTTGTATATCACTGTCACTCTTGCCCCCTCTCACTCTCCACCCCTCCTTTTCCAGACACAGTCGCGGATGTTGCACAGTAAGAACGTCTGCGTGATCTTGCACCTCTTTGATATTTCTCTTTACACTCACCGTCATTTCGCGAAATATACGCAGAAGGAAGCAATACATTGGTTCAGTTTTCTGGGAAAAGTATGCACACTGCATTTGAACAGTAAGCCACGCTGTGATGTAATACACTCTCTTGTAACTCATGCCGCTGGAGTTTTATGGGCATTTCTGTGACTCTTTTGCGCTTCTGAAACAAAGCGAATCTTTTCTAACATCACATGGCGCCCACCTTAGGCCCACAAGAAGAGGAATAAAAGACTAGTAATAAAAAAAACTGATGGAATCTGATTAGGACTCTTTTATAATGAGCAACTAGTACTCATTTTTCCACAGTTTTATTTCGACTTCCTTTAATTTTCACTTGAGGCTCAACCCGCTAATCAAAATTTGGGGAGAAAAGAGAAGTTGTTATACATTGCTAAAAAAATTGGGGGATGATGTGTATCAGCGTCTGGTATGTTAAATCTATTTTGATATAGGCTGTACCTGTGGTCTTAAAGCATAGTTTGCGTTCCTCTCTTTCACTCTCTATGGAACAACTGAAGTTATTTGGCATCTATCGACTGTGTTATGTACTACAGTATCAGATGACCCCACAGAAAGGAATTGAGCACCAGTGTCCCAGTGTTTCCAAGTGGAGCCGCAGCGACCGTTCAGACGTTATTCATTTTATTTATTTATTTCTCAAATAAAAACCTACTGCCTATTCTTATATAGCAGGTCGTACATTTTGTGATTTCACATGTTACATCATACAAATTCAGTTTTATTACCACCACATTTTTTTTTTGACAATTTTACAGGCCAGACTGTAAGGAAAATGTTTCGGGAAACGACATTACGACCCAGACGTCCTGTTTGACTGCCCCTCTTGACACTAAAACATTTCGCAGCTGACATTCCCGTGCCAACTGGAACTTTCGTCACTGGCGAAACGTGTTATTCATAGACGATTCCAGATTTCCTCTGACGCGAGGTGGCCATGTGTGGAGCTGCCACGATGAGCAGTATCTGCCAAATGTTGTCCAGGAAATCGACAGATTAGGCCGAGGTCCTCTGATGGTGTGGTAAGGCATTAGCCATACGAATCTTATCATCGTCATGCTCGCCTTACCTTCAGCAGCACATCGATCAGATCCGTTTTGCTCACGTGGTGGCCGCTGTGTACGATGGTGGCACTGAATCCCATCTATGCACCATAACGCCAATGCCCATGTGGCGGTCGTCACCAGGGATGTCTTGCGAAGCCTGGCCATTGAAGTAATGGAATGGCCAGCGGTGAGTACCACCTAAGCGCCATCGAGCATGTGCTTATCCCACGCACTTAAACCACGGGAGTCTGAGGCAGACACCTACATGAACATGCGGGGAAGAAGGTTCCCCAGAACACACTGTCTTTTTCTTCGGTCAATACGCGAACAATATACATACAGTACACTTAGACTACACAGATACAACCATAGATATATACACAGCAATAAGAGAAAAAGAACAATGGGCACAATTCAACGCACTGACAAAAAGTATTTCAAAAACAACACATGACAAGTATATGCGGACACGACATTACAGACATGCCTATGTGGAGCGTAACAACAATCTCCAGAGAATGGACAGCGATACCCACAGTGACAGCGAAAATAGTGTCAATGAGGTGGAACAGGAGGAGGAAGCTGAGATGTGACAGTAAATAAGCAAAAGTGCTGGCGATCTAGCCAAGAAAACACCAAATGCTGTACATGGATGGGCAACTAAAGTAGTTAATACATAGGATTAGTAATAAATATGATAAGCAACATTATTTCTCTACTAATAACCATTTGTGTGTGTGTGTGTGTGTGTGTGTGTGTGTGTGTGTGTGTGTGTGTGTGTGACTAGCGGTCAACGGCTCGAAGAAACCATTCCGAGGTATTGACCGTCAGTCACATTCGGTGATGGTACTAACAAATCTCTCCTCTATCCTATCTTCTTTTTATATTCTTCATAAAAAACGACAAAATTTTATTTATATGTCTACCTTAAATTATATTTATTTTGAAAAGTATCAGTCTTTGTAAATGTTGTAGATAAAACAAAAGAAAAGAAAACTGTAAAAAGATAACAAATGTCGTGTGGCTAGGGCCTCCCGTCTGGTAGACTGTTCGCCGGGTGCAAGTCTTTCGATTTGACGCCACTTCGGCGACTTGCGCGTCGATGGGGATGAAATGATGATGATTAAGACAACACAACACCCAGTCCCTGAGCGGAGAAAATCTCCGACGCAGCCGGGAATCGAACCCAGGCCCTTAGGATTGACAGTCTGTCGCTCTGTCCACACGGCTACCTGGGGCTGACTGTAAAAAGATGAAAAACGAAAATTGTAAGATGTTCGACCTGTTTTAAACTTCAGGTAACAGGTCTATAATTTGGCAATAAATAAATAAATAATGGGCGGGAGATGCTTGACGCATTCGTGGTCGTCCAGTTTCACCGAAAAGCAGCCACTTGATTCATGACTTTATGTTTTGTAATGGATTTTTCAGTACATCGATGATTTCTGATGCTTCGAGTATGGTAAAATAAAGCAAAAAGAAAAATTCGCACGAAAAACGTTAAATTTTCAACAGTGTATGAAGCAACGAGTATTCCTTTACATTTAGAGATGGCGAATGGAAGCTGGAAACTAGTGCAACGTCCTTACGAGAGGAAGGAAACTGCTACCTACGAATTCCACGCAGACATTTTCCTTGTTAATAAGTGAGACCGCGCTTCGGCGCGCACCCAGTGCCGGCTGTGCTGCGATGTAAAGCAGCCGCTCGTACCAGTTTTGCCGTAATTCTCCTCGGAAACAAAACAGAATCCGAATCGGCAGCTGCAAGCAGAGCCACGGCAGCTTTAGAAAACTCATACCGTTGTGTGTAAAATTCTTCTTTTAGGAAAATTCAGCATTTCGTTGCCCGCCCCGCTGAATGACTCTCTCGTTACCTGAAAGGGAAACAAGTTTGACTGGAACTGTAGCTTTCTTTATGTGGAGTATGTTACTGGGCCCCAGGTACGACCTGAAAGATTTTAACACTGTTAACGTTACAGAAAAAGTCTTTACTTTTTTCTCACTGACTGAAAAATGTGGCGTTAGTTACGGCAAATTGTGGAGAAAGTTACAGTACCTATTTTCTTCCGCTGAATAGGACATAGGTTGAGCTATGGGTGCCTAACGACGATATCCGATTTTTTCGTGCAGTCCCAGTCGAAATGAGGCAAGTCTTCCAACACTGGCGTTGATAATTGATTTGGCGGACAGCGTGGGCAGCAATCTGCGGTTCTTTGCTGATGAAGCTGGCTGTACGCTAAGATGTCGAAACTGAGTACGTGTAGGAAAATACAGAATTAGAGGCGTACTGCTTGACACGGTCAAGTCGATTAAATATTTGGGCGTAACGTTGCAAAGCGAGATGAGGTGGAATGAGCATGTTACACATGTGGTAGGGATGGCAAATGGTCGACTTCAGTTTACTTAGAGAATTTTAGGAGAAAGTGGTTCACCTGTAAAGGTTTACTGCATGTAGGACGCTCGTGCGACCTATTTTTGACTATCGATCGAGTGCTTGGGATCTGTACCAGATCGGATTGAAGGAAGACGTCGAAGCAACTCAGATGCGGGCTCTTAGATTTGTTACCGGTAGGTTCGAACAACAGGCAAGTGTTACGGAGATAATTGGGGAACTCAGATGAGAAGGGAAGGCGACTATTTTTTTTTTTTTTTTTGAGAAACACTGTTGAGAAAATTTAGGGAACCGGCATTTGAAGCTGAGTGCCGAACGATTATACTGCCGCCAACGTAAATCGTGCACAAGGACCGCAGATAAGACACGAGAAATTAGGACTCATACGGAGGCATATACATAGTAACTTTTTCCTCGCTCTGTTTGCGAGTGGAAGAGGAAAGGAAGTGGCTAATAATGATACAGGGTACCGTATCGTACGGTAGCTTAACTATGTAGATGTAGATGAATAAGGAGCGACCAATAAAAGTCCCAGATATTGAGATAGAAAGCCAAATCACACGATGACTAGCTCTGCTCTTTGTAATGCCGTCAAGTAGCTATTATGTCAAGCAAAGCAACTAAGATAGATTGGAGCTTAACATCCCACAGGAGTAGATCTCGTTTAGGGCTCAATACAAGTCAGTTTAAATGAATCGTTCCACTGTAAGCACCATTTGCACCATCGCATGCAGAAAACGTGCTTCAAGTAGCTGAAACACTAATTTGAATCGTGCTCCTTCCGAAAAGAATCCATGACGTGTAACTCGTGAGGTACTATAGATAGTACTGTAAAGACGTCCAGTGTGAAAATAATACAGCAGAGGAAAATTAAAATTCCCAACGGTTATCCTCTGTCAGTGATACCATTCTGCTGAAGATAATTCGTTTCAGTATTTCGCAACAGTGACTTCTTACATTGATGGTTCGGTAATTCTCACACCTGTCGTCACTTGCCTTATTTGATACTGGAATCATCATTTGTTCTTGAAGTCTGAGGGTATTAAACTTCTCTCATATACCCTACATACCAGCTGAAAGAGTTTTACCATGGTTGATTTTTCCGATGATAATTCTGCAGTTATGTCATCGAAACTTCCTTTCTGCTTCATTACGACAAGAATACTGTCTGCCAAACGCTGGTGACCCCCAGTCGAGACGACGGCACACAGGACCTTTACACAGTACCCATAGACTGTTGTCGGATCAGGAAGAGGTTTCTTAGCCGGCCGCTATGGCGGAGCGGATCTAGACGCTTCAGTGCGAAACCGCGCTTCTGCAACGGTCGCAGGTTCGAATCCTGCCTCGGGCATGGATGTGTGTGATGTCCTTAGGTTAGTTAGGTTTAAGTAGTTCTAAGTCTAGGGGACTGATGACCTCACATGTTAAGTCCCATAGTGCTTAGAGCCATTTGAACTATTTGAAGAGGTTTCTTCCTGGCTTGGGGACTTAACTTCTGAGGTCATCAGTCCCCTAGAACTTAGAACTACTTAAACCTAACTAACCTAAGAACATCACACACACATCCATGCCCGGGGCAGGATTCGAACTTGCGACCGTAGCGGTCACGCTGTTCCAGACTGAAGCGCCTAGATGCGCTCGGCCACACCGGCCGGGTACGTGTTTCGTAACGACACAGTTATGTCACAACAGTAACACACACTAAAAGTCACTCACTTGCGAAACATGAAAGAGTCTTGTCAGTTTATTCATTTCAATTCATAAACCGATCTTGGATGTCCGAAAGTATGCGCCACTGTTCTATAGCCGTAATCAGTCACGCCATCTGTTAGTAGTGATGGAAGATGTTTGCGTTAATGCCGTCAATTCTGTCTGTGCAATTTAATATTTGCGGATAATACTGTTTCTTTTTTAATCAGTTATTTCCAAACGTTCAACTGTACTTAGAAGCAGAATCTGTTTTAGAAGTAAATGAAGTATATAAAACATTTATTGTCCTTGTTAGAGAAACTACACAAGTTACGCAGATACTTTCTTTATCAAAACAACGTAGAGAGTTGTGGTCTGGGGTTGTTGGTTCGTGCTGATAATAGCGTGTGCTCCGTGTGCAGCTGTGAACACACTGTGATGATCGATGAAATACATAGCAATGAATATTTGTGGCGTGAGTATATATGGAGACGCTACAACAACAGACGTGCCACTGTGTATAATTAACGTAACACTGCAGTAAAAGGGACGAGGAAGGGTATGGAAGTTACACTACTGTCCATTAAAATTGCTACACCAAGAAGAAATGCAGATGATAAACGGGTATTCATTGGACAAATATTTTATACTAGAACTCACATGTGATTACATGTTCATGCAATTTGGGTGCATAGATCCTGAGAAATCAGTACCCAGAACAACCACCTCTGGCTGTAATAACGGCCTTGATACGCCTGGGAAGTGAGTCAAACAGAGCTTGGATGGCGTGTACAGGTACAGCTGCCCATGCAGCCTCAACACGATACCACAATTCATCAAGAGTAGTGACTGGCGTATTGTGACGAGCCAGTTGCTCGGCCACCATTGACCAGACGTTTTCAGTTGGTGAGAGATCTGGACAATGTGTTGGCCAGGGCAGCAGTAGAACATTTTCTGTATCCAGAAAGGCCCGTATGGGACCTGCAACATGGGGTCGTGCAGTATCTTGCTGAAATGTACGGTTTCGCAGGGATCGAATGAAGGGTAGAGCCAAGGGTCGTAACACATCTGAAATGTAACGTCCACTGTTCAAAGTGCCGTCAATGCGAACAAGAGGTGACAGAGGCGTGTAACCAATGGCACCCCATACCGTCACGCCGGATGATACGCCAGTATGGCGATGAGGAATACACGCTTCCAATGTGCGTTCACCGCGATGTCGCCAAACACATGCGACCATCATGATGCTGTAAACAGAACCTGGTTTCATCCGAAAAAATGACGTTTTGCCATTCGTGCACCCAGGTTCGTCGTTGAGTACACCATCGCAGGCGCTCCTGTCTGTGATGCAGCGTCAAGGGTGACCGCAGCCATGGTCTCCGAGCTGATAGTCCATGCTGCTGCAAACGTGGTCGGACTGTTCGTGCAGATGGTTGTTGTTTTGCAAACGTCCCCATCTGTTGACTCAGGGATCGAGACGTGGCTGCACGATCCGTTACAGCCATGCGGATAAGATGCCTGTCATCTCGACTGCTAGTGATACAAGGTCGTTGGGATCCAGCACGGCGTTCCGTATTACCCTCCTGAACCCACCGAGTCCATATTCTGCTAACAGTCATTGGATCTCGACCAACGTGAGCAGCAATGTCGCGATACGACAAACCGGAATCGCGATAGGCTACAATCCGACCTTTATCAAAGTCGGAAACGTGATGGTACGCATTTCTCCTCCTTACACGAGGCATCACAGCATCGTTTCACCAGGCAACGCCGGTCAACTGCTGTTTGTGTATGCGAAATCAGTTGGAAACTTTCCTCATGACGGCACGTTGTAGGTGTCACCACCGGCGCCAACCTTGTGTGAATGCTCTGAAAAGCTAATTATTTGCATATCACAGCATCTCTTTCCTGTCGGTTAAATTTCGCGTCTGTAGCACGTCATCTTCGTGGTGTAGCAATTTTAATGGCCAGTAGTGTATTTATCTACGACTGAACAGCGACGTCACCTAACAGTCCAGCTAAGTGATATTTTCTTTTAAAGTCCAGTTTCTCACTAACTTCTTGCGTTCACATATTGAAACAAGAGGATTAAATAGAGTATCAAAAGTTGATTTCTTTCATTAATTGATTTCGCAACCCTTCATTACAAATTATTTGGCGCTCAAAAATTCCTTTAGAAGCGTACTGTTTCCGCCATTGCAGTAAATTATTCAGTTTAGTGACTGCACTGTATTAACTGTCTGAGTAGTTACTTTATTTAGTCCATGAATATTATTTTAATGTGGCTGCATGCAGGTGCGACTGATTACTGCAGCTATTACGTTACTAGATTATTATGCGATTCACAAATGCACTGTAACGCCCCATTTGTCATAGCTGTTCTGTTTCATGGTAAATACCACTTATCTGTACGTGAACATAAAAGTGGAACACTATTGCCGAAGGTATTGAAATTTGGTTTTAACTTGGTGTCGGGTAGTGCGATTTCTTCACGGCCATGTCTTCAATAAATTAACATCTTTTATAAAAGAAATCCCGACGGCCGCGTTATGGTTCCTTTATTCGCCGTTTCTGCGGAGAACCTCCTCATTAACTATCTTATCGGTCTACATAATTATCAACATCCTTCTGTAGCACTACACCTCAGACGCTTCTGTTCTCTTTCTGCTTCGATTTTATCAAAGTCCGTCATGTTATTTTGCTTCCAAGGCAGCAGAATTCCTGAAGTTCGCATAACTCATGATACTCAATTTTGATCTTTTGTACATCGGCACTCTCACTTACGCTACTCCTCATTACTTCTGTCTTTCTTCGGTTTAGTCTCGGTCCGTATTCTGTATCCATTAGAGCGTTCATACCATTCAACACCTCCTGTAATTCTTCTTCACTTTCAATGAGGACAGAAACGTCATCGGCGAAACTCATCACTGATATTATTTCACGGATAATTTTAATCCCCCTCTTGAACATTTATCTCATTTTCGCGACTCCTTTTTCGAAGTACAGATTGAACGGTAGGGGCGAACGATAAATATGTGAGTTACACAGTTTTTATTCCGAGTACATCGTTCTTGCTCTTCTATTCTCACTCTTCCCTCTTGATTCTGCTACATATGGCACATTACTCCTTTCCTTTTTAGAATTTCGTTCATCTTGCACCATTTTACATCGCCGGATGTTTTCCTGCAGGTCGAAATTTCGTATGTCAATACCGAACTTAAAGCTGGTAGTGAAAGGATCCCATCCTAACATGGCAGACTATGGTTCATTGGCTCCTATCTGCGAAAATGCAGTCAGTCGGCAGTAGACCGCTCGTGAAGTACTAGAGTGTGCCATCTTGCCGGTCGCGGTGGTCTCGCGGTTCTAGGCGCGCAGTCCGGAACCGCGCGACTGCTACGGTCGCAGGTTCGAATCCTGCCTCGGGCATGGATGTGTGTGATGTCCTTAGGTTAGTTAGGTTTAAGTAGTTCTAAGTTCTAGGGGACTGATGACCACAGCTGTTAAGTCCCATAATGCTCAGAGCCATTTTTTTGTGCCATCTTCGAATACCGCTCGACTGTGTGGGACGCATAACGAAAGAGTACTACCGTGGGATACTAACCGTATTCTAGGAGGAGCAGCACGAGTGCTGTGAGCTTTGTCTGACTCACGGAACAGCTTCGTGGAAATGTTGAAAAACTAGAACTGGCAGGCTCTTGAAGATTGGCGCAATTTATAACACTAAATTCTACTTACAATGTTTTTAGAAGAACACTAGTAAGCGAAAAGGCTAGAGGTATTTTTTCCCTCCCGCCCCTCCTCCCCCCTTGCATTTTGAATCCATGGTACCCTCTGTTATACACATCGTAGTATTGCCTGGTTATAATTAAAATGCAGCTACACACACAGGCTCAGTGTGAGCTGTAATTGTCGTATGGCAGCGAAAGGTGGTAGATATGCTAAAGCGTTAATGCGAAATTGTTTTACGCTGGGAAAAAAATTATTCTGCTTTTGGCTACCAGGTGGAAATCTGGCGCAATAAATGTAATAAAGATGTATAGAAATGTTTCCATGTGTGATGGAATAGGAACGGGACGTGTGGAGAAAAGGTCTCCTTTGAAGAGGATACACCCAGAGGGCCTGTTAAGTGTACAGTAAGGGCTGCCCGTTATGGACACGTCCTAGTACAGCATGTGATTACTGCTTTGGAAGAACGGAACTGTCTGGAAATCACTGTTTTCATGCAGCATGGTGCAACTAATTCATGTAGCTCACCCAGTGAAAGATCTGCCTGATGCAACAGTCTGTAGATGTATGGCCTGCAACGTCACATGATCTAAATCCATGTGACTTTTGACTCTAGCTGTATCTAAAAGAACCCGGTTACCAGGGACTCTTTTGGGGTCTACCCGAACTGAATGCCAGTATACAGGAACACGTTGCTAAGCTGTTGCGAGCTATTGTTGATCACATCGTTTTACGGGTGCAGCAACTCGTCGACGTCTTCGGTGCTCATACTGAAAAACTGTGTAAGCGGTTGTTAATAATAAAATGAATTTTATGTGTTTCTGACTTCTTTGGCCGGCCGCTGTGGCCGGGCGGTTCTCGGCGCTTCAGTCGGGAACCGCGCAACTGCTACTGTCGCAGGTTCGAATCCTGCCACGGGCATGGATGTGTGTGATGTCCTTAGTTTAGTTAGGTTTAAGTAGTTCTAGGGGACTGATGACCTCACATGTTAAGTCCCATAGTGCTCAGAGCCATTTGAACCAATCAAACAGTTACCTGGGTTGTTACGGTGCCAATTGCCTAGTCGTTATACGTCGCTCCTCGAGAGTGAGCACATCAGCAAGCTGCATCTTCTTTCCAGCGGCAGCCTTGTGTGACCTCCAGAACGCTGAAAATCTAGGAGTTCCTACGAACCGCCCTCTGGCAGTGGTCTCACCCTGTCTGCCCAGCGACTAAGCGTACTTTATCGACTGCAGATGCTCCAAAAACTGTACACAAACGTTTTTGGTTGTTCCCAAAAGCTTCATTCTCCGTAGTGACAAAGTCAGTAAAGGAACACTGGATTTACTGTACATCATTTAAAGGCGCCATTTTGAAACATTGCTGCAGCTGCGACATCTATCGAAGGGACGGAAAATTTGCGAGCGCACTCCGGAAACTGCAAATAATGCATACCTAAAGTTACACATTCGTACCATTGGTGTTCACTGAAAAAAAAAGAAAACGTGGTGCATTAGTTTCAGGGCGATCCTTGATGCCTTGCGATCACTACAGGAGACAGAATTCCATCGACCTATTTCGCAGACTGACGAGCTCAGACCACAGCGAGCAGCGCCTCTGCAGCCTACAGAGACCGCCACCTTCTGTCGAGGCCGCTCCGCCATCGCCCCCGCACAGTAGAGGCGTCGGCTGCGTCCGAAAGCCGCGTCTCTCGGCGGCCCCCTCGCCGGCCGCTGGCCGCGCAACTTTTCTCGGTCGAACGGGCGAGCCGGGGGCAGCGGCGGGCTTTAATTGTGAGCCGCGGGGGCGGCAGCGGGGGCGGGGGTGGGGGCGGGGGCAGTAATTGCTGGTGCAGCGCCTCGGCTCGTTACTCGGGGGCCGCCGGGCTCGCATCTGAATGTGCGCCGCCTCCGCCTGCCGCCTCCGCCAGCCGCCTCCTAATCAGGGCTGCCCCTCATCAGCGGCCCACGGAGCGTCGCTCCCACCCACCAACCCCGCCGCCCCCGCACCCTGTCCCCGGCGCGCTGCTGCTGCGGAAGTAGGGCGCCATGCTGTCTGCTCCGGACGACCGGCCGAGGCATTAACAGATGTACACGGACCCGTCCTGGATTCATAACAGCTCTACAGTCTAAAGCAAGCACGTGCAACCGTTGGTGACCTGTGGCACTGATTCCCTTTTTTTTTGTCATCAGTGTTCTGACTGCTTTGATGCGGCCCGCCACGAATTCCTGTCCTGTCCAAACCTCTTCATCTCAGAATATCACTTGCAACCTACGTCTTCAATTATTTACTGGATGTATTCCAATCTCTGTCTTCCTCTACAGCTTTTGCCCTCTACAGCTCCCTCTAGTACCATGGAAGTCATTCCCTCACGTCTTAACAGATGTCATATCATCCTATTCCGACTCCTTACCAGTGTTTTGCACATGTTCCTTTCTTCTCCGATTCCGCGCAGAACGTCCTCATTTGTCCGCCCCCGGTAACTGGGTGGTCAGCGCGACATTGCCAGTCCTAAGGGCCCGGGTTCGATTACCGGTTGGGTCGGAGATTTTCTCCGCTCAGGGACTGAGTGTTGTGTTGTTCTAATCATCATCATTTCATACCATCGACGTGCAAGTCGCCGAAGTGGCGTCAGATCGAAAGACTTGCACCCGGCGAACGGTCTACCCGACGGGTGGCCCTAGTCACGCGACATTTACATTTACCTCCTCATTCCTTACCTTATCAGTCCACCCAATTTTCAACATTCGTCTGCAGCACCACATCTCAAGTGCTTCGATTCTCTTCTGTTCCGGTTTTCCCACAGTCCATGTTTCACTACCATACAATGATGTACTCCAGACGTACATCCTCAGAAATTTCTTTCTCAAATTGAAGCCGATATTTGATATTAATAGTCTTCTCTTGGCCAGGAATGCCTTTTTGGCCGTAGCTAGTCTGCTTTTGATGTACTCCTTATTCCGTCCGTCATTGGTTATTTTAATGTCTAGGTAGCAGAATTCCTTAACTTCATCTACTTCGTGACCCTCAATCATGATGTTAAATTCTCGCTGTTTTCATTTCTACTACTTCTCATTACCTTCGTCTTTCTTCGATTTATTCTCAGTCCACACTCTGTACTCATTAGACTGTTCATTCCGTTCAGAAGATCGAGTAATTCTTCTTCACTTTCACTAAACCAATGTGATCAGCGAATTAAATCACTGAAATCCTTTCACATTGAATTTTATTTCTACTCCTGAACATTTATTTCCATCATTGCTTCCTCCATGTACAGATTGAACAGTAGGGGCGAAAGGCTACATCCTTGTCTTACACCTTTTTTAATACGAGCACTTAGATCTTGGTCGTCCACTCTTGTTATTCCCTCTAGGCTGTTATACATACTGTATATGACCCTTCCTATAGCTTACCCCTACTTTTTTCAGAATTTTTAACATCTTGCACCATTTTACACTGTCGAACGCTTTTTCCAGGACGACAAATCATATGAAAGTGTCTTCATTTTTCATTACTCTTGCTTCCATTATTAACCGCAACGTCATAATTGCCTCTCTCGTCCCTTAGCTTTCCTAAAGCCAAACTGATCGTCATCTAGTGCATCCTCAATTTTCTTTTCCACTCTTCTGTATATTATTCTTGCAAGCAACTTGGATGCATGAGCTGTTTAGCTGATTGTGCGATAATTCTCGCACTTGTCAGCTCTTGCCGTTTTCGGAATTGTATGGATGGTTTTTTTCCGAAAGTCAGATGGGATGTCGCCAGACTCATGCATTCAACACACTAATGTGAATAGTCGTTTGGTTGCTCTTTTAAATACTTATTCTAATACTGGATCCCCTATCTCTTCTAAATCGACTCCTGTTTCTTCTTCACATCAGACAAATCTTCCCACTCATAGAGGCTTTCAATGTATTCTTTCCATCCATCCGCTCTCTCCTCTGCATTTAATAGTGGAATTACCGTTGCACTCTTAATGTTATCACTCTTCCTTTTAATATCACCCAAGGTTGTTTTGACTGTTCTGTTTGCTGAATCTGTCCTTCTGACAATCATTTCTTTTTCTATGTCTTCGCATTTTTCCTGCATCCATTTTGTCTTAGCTTCCCTGCACTTCCTATTTATTTCATTCCTTAGCTACTTGTTTCTTCGCAGTTACCTACTTTGTACCTATGTTTTCCTTCCTAACATCTGTGATGGCCCTTTCAGAGATGTCCATTCCTCTTCAACTGTACTGCCTACTGAGCTATTCCTTTTTGCTGTATCTATTGTCTTAAAGAACTTAAAGCGTATCTCTTCATTCCTTAGTCCTTCCGTATCCCACTTCTTTTCGTATTGATT
The DNA here is from genome assembly GCF_023864345.2 of Schistocerca serialis cubense. Lineage (NCBI taxonomy): Eukaryota > Metazoa > Arthropoda > Insecta > Orthoptera > Acrididae > Schistocerca > Schistocerca serialis. Next base: position 144,317,568 of record NC_064643.1, read on the forward strand.
CTTTCTTACCAATGTATTAAACTTCAGCCGACCCTTCATCACTACTATATTGTGATCTGAGTCTATATCTGCTCCTGGGTACACCTTACAATCAAGTATCTGATTTTGGAATCTCTGTCTGACCATGATGTTTCGGAATCTCTGTCTGACCATGATGTAATCTAATTAAAATTTTCCCGTACCACCCGGCGTTTTTCCAAGTATACGTCCACCTCTTGAACAGAGTATTCGCTATTACTAGCTCACTCTTGTTACAGAACTCAATTAGTCTATCTCCTCTCTCATTCCATATCCCAAGTCCATATTCTCCTGTAACCTTTTCTTCTACTCCTTCCCCCACAACTGCATTCCAGTCCTCCATGACTAGTAGATTATCATCCCCAAAAATGGTTCAAATGGCACTGAGCACTATGGGACTTAACTTCTGAGGTCATCAGTCCCCTATAACTTAGAACTACTTAAACCTAACTAACCTAAGGACATCACACACATCCACGCCCGACGCAGGATTCGAACCTGCGACAGTAGCGGTCACGCGGTTCCAGACTGTAGCGCCTAGAACCGCTCGGCCACCCCGGCCGGCTTATCATCCCCCTTTACATACTGTATTACCCTTCCAGTATCATCATACACTTTCTCTATCTCGTCATCTTCGACTTGCGACGTCGGCATGTACACATGAACTATCGTTGTCGGTGTTGGTCTGCTGTCGATTCTGATAAGAACAACCCTGTCACTGAACTGTTCGCAGTAACACACTCTCTGCCCTACCTTCCTACTCATAACAAATCCTACTTCCGTTATACCATTTTCTGCTGCTGTCGATATTACTCTAATCTGACTAGAAATCCTTGTCATCTTTCCACTTCACTGACCCCTACTATATCTAGATTGAGCCTTTGCATATCCCTTTTCAGAATTTCTAGTTCCACACACTAATGCATTAAGCGAAACCTATAGTGCCCATACTGTTAATGTTTATGTAGTAACGGATCGATGTCAGTGGCACACCTTTCCCGACAGGCCACAGCAGGAAATGATGACTCTAAACACTCGTTTTCGAGAGGACGTTCATTTTATGTTGATTCTGCATCAGATGTTTACATTAATTTATGCGTCGTGAACATTGTTCATTTACTTTCGACGTTATGCAGTAGCAGCCACAAAAAGTTCCATAGCGAAACTCTGCAACGCCATTTGTAAAGAAATAACTCCAAGACACTTAAATAAATGTAAACATTTCAAGATGAGATGCCAGGCATCTTGAAATGTCATCACGGGAAAATGATCGCAACTGGTTGCAGCTAATTCATTGTACATTACCTCCAGTTTCAACAGTTGCAGTGTTGTAGTACGTCCACAACACACATAAACTATTTACTAGTGTTAAACTAGAAAAAACATAAAAACAAAATACGGCAATGAGATTGGCAATTCCAATCGACAAGAAATTAGGGGTAAGTTTAAGATTTTTGCTCACAAGCCGGTCATTCGCGTGCTTAAAATTTATTGTGTTAATAACCGCAAACACTATTAGAAGGAGCTTTTAAATATTTGCCGAGAAATACATTTGATGACTGCGAACATAGGCATGGGTTGTTTTTGCAACAGTAAATAAATTTGGTTATCATTTCCTTGCCTATTTTAAAAATTCAAAATTGTAGATCGCTTGAACTTAGCACGTATCGACATACGTCCTTGTTAATGAATTGTTAATATTAGAGACATTGAATTAATATTGGTGCACTTTCCATTACGGATATTATAACGATGTTTAAAGAATGCAGAGTTATTAGCAGATCTAAGATTTTTAGGTTTTGCTGTTTAATTTTTTTCCTGTTTAAATGGCTGTAAATGACGTATCGTATGAAGAAAACATGAGTGATAACATCTGTAATTTGTCACGTATTATAAGCTCATCAATACTCCACTACAGAGTGTGAAAATATCACACGAACAGCTACTGCGTCTGCTGCTTCTCTACAGTTCCTCGAAAAACAATTTATCTCCCTCTCAGGCTCAATTGATGCACATCTCCCTTACACCCGCCCTCCTATTTTTCCCTGGAACGGGTTTACGTCTTCATTGTCCTCGTCTCTGAAACTGCACTTAACTTAATGTCGTTACTGTGCACTATTATAATGGTGTGAATAGCAGAAGCACTCTTTCTTCAGAGAACAACTTCCCTCACCCAAAAGAAGCCTAGCAGTTTCCGCGTTTGGCTAAGAGTGATGTGTGCTGCCATGCTGTGATCAAGGTCGCCTGCAAAGAATAATGGACCGAAAAGGACGACAGGAGTGGAAGACACAGGAAAACGTTAACTCGGCCTGCAGACGGAAAGCCCCACTAAAATTTGTGGCCCCATCTGATGGCCTTCCATTTCCTGCGTCCATTAAAACAGTAACGAGCACCTGAGATGACAGGAGGGATCCAAGTTGCCTCTCGCGATTAACTTTACGATGATGACTCACATTTCTGCCTTACAGCGCTCCAAGAATGGTATTCGCATTCTATGGCACCATTACGGTTTAATAACCGCACTAAGCCGAAGTACGAAATTCCATTCAGTAATACATATCATTACGTGAAGGAAAATCTGTTTTTCTCAAACGTAGCCGGCCGATGTGGCCGAGTGGTTCTAGTCGCTTCGGTCTGGAACCGAGCGACCGCTACGGTCGCAGGTTCGATTCCTGCCTCGGGCATAGATGTGTGTCATGTCCTTACGTTAGTTAGGTTTAAGTAGTTGTAACTTCTAGGGGACTGATGGCCTCAGATGTTAAGTCCCATAGTGCTCAGAGCCATTTGAACCATTCAAACGTATCTGGACTCACAGTTTTAACGTTTTCCCATTATGTGGAAAGAAGTGCAACGTGCACTAGTATATGTCCATCTCTAGTTCAGTAATCCAGTACTCAGTTTTAGTCCGTTTCAGTCAACCACATAACTTCATCATCAGGTGCAAACAATTTCAACATCTACACCTTCACTACTGTTATAAAGTATTGCATGCTCTTGATCGCAATAATGTTCTTTTTTACTTACACATCTTCACGCAGAAATGTTTATTTGGCGGGGGGAGGGTGATACTGTGCGACAATGCCTATCTGTAATGTGATCTCATGATATCATTCTGCCGGTTACTGCTTCAGAAAGTGCTTTATGGTAACTAAGGTTTGGCGTTCACCAGTTCTGGTCTGAAAGTAGTGCTGGATTTTTAAAATTTTCTTCCTACTGAGCGTGTGTGCATTTACCGTCAAGGTGAAAACTTATGAACTAACCCCTAGAAAGAAAGAAAGTTCATCGAGGTTTCACACAACGTAGGCCAAAACAACACTGAAATTGCGCAAAGATTAAAGGGCTCGAGGTCAGCTGTGAATCGAAATCTGTAGAAACTGATGGGCAAAGGAAATGGAAAATTTACCACGAATCAGGCGCCCACGCATTTCTTCGCCCCGAGAGGACAAAATACTTCGTCGACAAAGCCGGAAAAAACAGGTGCGCTACTTCATTTGAACTGGCAAAAGCATGACAATAGGCAACGAGAATTCATTCCAGCTCATCGCTTGTTAGGAAAAGACGCTGTGAATGAAGGCTAGAATTGCCAAGAAGGAACCATTTTTAGTTGCTGCAGTGAGGAAAAAGAGCTTTATATGGACAAGATGCACGTAAACTGGACAAAAGGCCAATGGGAAATAGTGGTACTTTCAGTTGAAAATAGATTTCCCATGATGACTTATAGACCATAGCTCGTCAGGTGTGAACTCAATGAAAGGATGGATCCTGACTACCTTGTCTTAACCATGAAACATGCTCCATCGGTATTGGTGTGAGGAGCAATGACATACTAAGGTGTGGGAAGGCTGTTCTCTGTTCAAGGAATTATGAACAGCGATCAGTACGGTTATATGGCACCCTCTGCTGTGCACTACACGTGATGCTATCCCAGATGCATACTGGATTTTCCAACAAGATCTGGCCCCATGTTGCATAACAAAAACGTGAGTTTTGTAACACAGTTTCCAAGATTCCTGCTGTTACATATCGTCCAAATCTGTCATATCAGATTCATTTGGTAATGACTGAATTGGGTATCAGACAATTTTCCGTGGCTGGGAAATTTGCCAGACGTTAATCCAATTGAAAAATTGTGTCAACTGGTTGGGAAAGGGGTTCAGAAGAAGAAGCCTGCAACAAAACAGGAGCTGTTGGAAGAATTGTGAATGTGTCGCACCATGAAATTTATGTCAAAACCATTGGAAAATTGGTCAACTCCATGTCTGACAGAGTGAAGGCTGTTGTAAGGACCAAGGGGGTCCAAAAAATACTAAGATCATTCAAATTTTGATTACTCAATACTGCACTTGTGACAGGCGATATTTTCCCAAATTAAATGGAAATTTCATGAAAGTATTTAACGTTTAACTTTGATGTCATCAGTGACGTGACATACCATAGTACAAATACATACGCACTACTGTCAAACCCGCGTCTGACCATACTGATTTAGAATTTCCGTAATTTCCCTAAATCGCTTCAGACAAATGCCGAGATTCCTTTGAAAGGGCCCAGCCGGTTTCCTTCACTTAGACAGTGACTGGTGACAGGAACAGTAAGTCACGGTAGAGCCTAACCTAATGTGTTCGCCTTTAACCTGGTAAGCGACATACAGAGTGTACGTAAAGTCAGGGAACACTTTCAATTATTTATTGCACAAGAACCAAAAATTGTACAGATATCACACGTATTTCATTTTGAAGAGAAACCCTGAATGCTTTTTTTTTTTTCATATACACCGCCACAGCGTAGTCTGGTAACTTGCCGATAGCGCTAGTCGCAAACATGGCGATTTCAGGTGCTACAGAAGGGGACAGTTGTCCAAACAACATGCAAGTATTACGGAGATACTTTGTCAACTCAAATGGTTCAAATAGCTCTAAGCACTATGGGACTTATACCGGACAGTCTGACCTGCCCAGTTTTCAAACTGCCGCTAGATGGCTCTTACAGTGGCAAGTGAATTATGGAACACAACATCGCCAACGAACATTTCGCGTAATGACCACATAAGGACCATGAAGATAAGATTAAAGAGATCGGGGCTCGTACAGAGGCATAGAGACAGTCGCTTTTCCCTCACACTGTTTTTGTGTGAAACAGGAGAAAAAATGGGTAGTAGTGTTATGGGGATCCCTCCGCCACGCACCATACCGGTCAACCCCCCGCTATGATCAACTCAGACATGGACGCAGCTGTGTTTTTTTGATTGGGCATGCTCTGACGTGACGTCATCCCTTCCGGCACTACGAGTGCTATGTTGCGCACAGCACCAGATCAGTATTTTTCTTTGAAATTTCGTGTAGCGTATTGTTCAAGCGTACAGCATGAGGGATTTTTGAGGATCCATTGTTGTAACTGTGCCATGGCCACGTGGTTTAACGCACAGATTGGCAGTTTCTCTACTGGGTTCGATTCTCACTGTTACTAACCTTTTTTTCACTTTTTTTTGTTCCACTCAAGGTTAAATTGTTAAATATAAAATTTAAGTATATTTAAACAGATCGCTTTATACAATTAATATTAAGATGTTCAAATTAGTTACGATTACTACACTTGTAAGTCAAAAAGCTGTAGCCCACCACATTGTAGCACACCAGTACAGAGGTAACATTTTGTATTAGCCACCACTGCTGTGGACATTCCCGTATTCTCAAACAACAGCAGCCGTTTCCAGAGCGCTGCACGCAGATTTTCCTAGTTTGACAAATACTCAGACGTATTATCACCGTCGACTGTCCCAGTAATGCATCCGATGTTAACCACGTTGAAAATGTCTGGGACAGTTTGTAATAACTAGTGAAACCTAGATATCAGCATGACTGCAATCTGGTAGCTGTATGGTATCCAGACATCAAAGACTGAATTCAGGTGGGTATGAGAAACCTGAAGAAACTTGTGGAGTCTCCTCCTCGCAAAATGGCCGCCATTACCAAGGCCACAGGCGCTGTTACACGGTATCAAAGTGACGTCCCATGGAGGATGACAAATTTTTTGCCTAGTGTGCTTATTTGGTAAGTACTCAAATTTGCAACATCTGTCTCGCATCGTATTATCAGACGTGATACACGTCATATTCCAGTGGAACACAGAACACATCTTTAGTAAACTATCCGTCCAGGTGAATGTCATCGTGAAAGGTCCATCAGAATAACAGCCTGAAGCAGTGACTGGGTCCATTGAAAATATCTGTGTGTACAGTGTGGATCCTAGGAGTATAACTACCAGTCTATTAGGCTGACGATGTCGAGTCTCGCATCCTTCGGTCGTCTTCTCACGTTGCCCAGTTGTCTCTAACTTGCTTCTTCCAAAGGTCAAACACGAGTGGAGCTGGGAAGATGAGATACAACACTTACAAAGATAGCGAGTGTACACACTATGGACAGAGCATTATGTTTTATTGCCATCCATTCTCAGTGACTGCAATAAAACGTTCTCTTTGAAGAAGTTAATGCGCAAATAGGTACGGCACGCTTTATCTTGCCTTTCTCTGTCCTGCGCCGCTCCATTCGCGATTACGTCACTCAGTTATGTACTCACCCGCGTAAGACTAGTAAGAAGGCCCTTTTGAATGAAACAGTAGAAGTAACATCCGTCAACCATATTGATCAAAATAGTATTTAATAAGCAGTGGTTGTTATTCACCTGAAATTCTATTCCAAGTGTTACAGTACCTAGCTGTGCATTTGCTAGGTGAAAATCTACATAAATTCATAGATGAAAATTTAGGGGTTATCAAATAATTACAAAATACAAAAATCTGGTATTTTGAATTTATATATTTGTAAAAATTGTAGAATATACGAATTCGTTGATGTTGTGTAGCGCTAATAAAAGTGCACTATGGCTGTCTACAAGTAGAATTTTGTTTCGAGGTGCTATTATCACTGTAGAGCTATCAATCTGCCTTTGGCAGTTAGGCATGTAACATATAACTTCAGTTCAGCTGGCCGGCCGAAGTGGCCGTGCGGTTCTAGGCGCTGCAGTCTGGAACCGCGAGACCGCTACGGTCGCAGGTTCGAATCCTGCCTCGGGCATGGATGTGTGTGGTGTCCATCGGTTAGTTAGGTTTAACTAGTTCTAAGTTCTAGGGGACTAATGACCTCAGAAGTTGAGTCCCATAGTGCTCAGAGCCATTTGAACCATTTTTCAGTTCAGCTTTCCAACTCGATGTATCTGGTATTTGTCTTTTACATACAACTTAAGAATAATGTTGTGATGCGCCATATCATTGCTGTAGATTTTATTACGTGACTGTTTCACAGATGGGTTATCCCAAAACATGCAATATTAAAGTCATTCATTCAACAGCTGATGAAGTTTTACTAAGTGACCTATTCAGCGTTTGTGTAGTACTGTTCCAGTAATATACGAGATGTGTGAGAAAAATAATTTGACTGATTTTTTATTTATCAAAATCTTTTTTCAAACAGCAATTTTATCCCCTTCGAAGTAGTTCCCTTCGGGGGCTATACATCAGCGTAGTCGTACCCAGTCTTGGTAGCAGCTCTGAAAGGCTTCAACTGGTAGGACCTTTAATATGTCAGTCTCATTCTTTTGAATGTTCTCCAGAGTCACAAAATGACGTCTTTTTAAGACAATTTTCAATTCGGAAGAAAAAAGTCACAGAAACTGAGGTCAGGTGAACAAGGGGCAGTGGAACAACAGGAATGCCTTTTGAGGTCAAAAATTCCGTGACGTCAGTGGCCGTGTGACATAGGGCATTGTTAAGATGCAGCATCCACTTGTCTACAACGTCCGATCTCACTCAATAGGCTCTGTTCCTGAGCCTTTCAATGACATCTTTGTAAAAAGTTTGGTTGACGGTTTGTCCTGGAGGAACAAATTGTTTATTGCACGATATCCCTACCGTCAGAAGAGCAAATCAACATAGTTTTAATCTTTAATATGCTCATTCGATCTTTCTTCGGTCGAGGAGATGTCTCAGTGTGCCGCTCCTCACGTTGCGGCTTTGGCTCAGGTTCGTACTCAAAAATCCAGGATTCATCACCCGTGATCACAAGACTGAACCATTCGTGGTCATTGGCCATCCTCTAATGAAGATCAACGCACATGTTTCTTCGGTTGCCGCTCTGCTCAGTTGTCAGGTTTCTTGGCACAATTTTGGCACAAACCTTTCCCATGTGCAAAACTTCACTGAAAATTTGATGTAGGGTGGAAGTGTTTTACTTTAACAGATCACCCGTCATCCTTATAGTTAAACATCGGTCTGATCTCACAAGAGCGCTCACACGTTAGGTGTTTTCGTCTGTTATTGAAGTTGAAGGTCTCCCTGAGCAAGGTTCGTATTCAACGTGTTCTCGGCCTTCCAAAAATGATTTGTGCCAGCGAAAAACTTGTGCTCTAGATAAGAAACGTTCTCCATAGGTCTGTTTCAACTTATCAGAGGTCATACTCGCGGATTCCACAAGTTTAACACAAAACTTGACGTCGTGACGTAGCTCTACACTCTCTTGTTCCATTTTCGTAAAACTTAACAAAAACAGTACTTTACGGATGGCGCTCACAAATATCACTTGATGGTTGTACGGAGCTGAAACTTGCACTGAGCTTCTCGAAAGGGATAAACGCAACGGTCTACACCAGTAGATCGCCCGCATTGTTGTCGGTCTCATTATTCTGTCGCACACAGCGTAATATCGTCGCATGCTTCCAGTACGACTTCTTGTGGCATCTTCAATTAATCCTATACACTGGATGAGTCAAAAAGAACTTTACATCTTTGGAATGATATAGAAATTAATTGAGTTAACTTACAGAATCGATAGATGTATCGTTTTGTAGAAAGCTCAAGCTTCACATAAAAGCATCAAGTGTCATTTTGTAATGAGGGAAGTATCGCACCTGCAATTAATTTCTTGCCACACTCGTTGCAGCAAATCGGGCGTTACTTCGGTGACATCAGTGTAGATTCGATTTTTCAGGTCGTCTAGATTGTTTGGTTGGGGAGGAACGTACAATCGGTTTCTAATGAAACCCTAGAAAAAGAAATCCAGTGGTGACAAGCTTGAGGAGCGAGGTAATCATCCCATTTGCCCTTCACGGCCAATCCACCGACTTGGAAAGCGATTATCGAGGAAACTTCGAATTTCCGTTAGTAAATTAGGTGGTGGTCTGTCTTGCTAGTAGTAAATCATCTCATCTCGGCCACCTAGACGCATGTTGCATAGGTTTTTTTGGACTGCGGAAAAAGCTCTCCCTAACTTTTTCGACATAATCATCAACACGAGGACGACCTGATGATTTATCATGTCACAGCGAATAACCCATCTCAGAAAAATTCTTGTCCCAAGAGTAAATTGGAAGCCTGCTTGGAGGTCCTTTAGCGTATTCGATGGGAATTTTAGAGTTGTTGCAGAGTTCGTTGTATGAAACCAAAACACACGGCCAGCACGCACTGCCCCAGTGAAAGTAGCCATTTTAACTGTGCACTTCGCTGGCGCTCCTGATGGCGGAATGGAGTACTGATACAATACGTGGATAAAACTTGACGTTCAGTTTCCAAAAACAGCCACAAGTCACACTTTGTATTTTTAATTGACCAGTTTCGTTCTTCAAATGAACAAGATCATCGGAATCTACTGTTTAAAGTTGGCTGACAGATCTAAAGATTAAACTGGCTGTACTAAAGTACTTAAACTTACGTTTAAAGTGCAGTATTGAATGAAGACAGTGACACTGACAGCGCCAACCTCCTTTAAACGTAATTTTACGTACTATAGTACAGCCAGATTCATCTTTAGACCTGTCAGCCAACTTCAAAGGCAATCTTTAATGCCGTTAGCCAACTTTAAACAGTATATTCTGATGGATATATTGAGTGCATTGGTGTTGCCGGTGTTAAGTGCTGTTACTAGGCCTAGTAGGGTATGTAAATGGCGTGAAGAGCATCAGCTGTTGAGTGACCACTGAGAAGGACACTGAGGCGCCGCATTTTCGTGTGATACTGCGTTATCAGCAGCTGACAGAATCTGACAGGGGCCTCATTCTGGGTCTCCATTTTGCCTGATGGTCGAATAGTGCAGTATCCAGATCTGTGAGGCATGGGATGTGACAGTGGTGGCATGTTGGAATCCATGGGAATGTTAGGAAAGACATACTCGCCGTCAGCGTTCCAGTCTCCCATGCATGACCACCACAAGAGTGGAACTCCGTACTGTTCACCGAGCACATAGTGGTCACTTCACATCTGTGCCTGCTATCCGAGAAGAGGTCATGGACTTCCTGTAATTTTCTGTGCCATTTCGCATTATTAATCAGATACCATAACACACGAGGCTGGGTTTGAAGTTGTGCCGCGACCACGAAGCACGGACTGCTGACGAATGGTGTCGCATTGTGTTCACCGATAAGTCACAGTCCTGGACTGCTCTGGATGACGATCGTCAGCGAGAGCGGCAGCCGAACGTTTTGGAGAGCCGTAGCGGCGTTACTTCCGGAGTCACGACGTGGGCGGCCATCGGGTTTGACTTGAGGTCACGGCTGGTAGTAACTGAAGGAACTCTGGGTACACAGCTCTATGTCACGGACATTCTGCGTCCTCGTTTGTTACCTTTCACGCAGTAGTATCGTGGTGTCATTTTTCAGCAGGACACTGATCGTGTGCACGGCACGTTTCCCTATGAACTACCTTCGTGATGTTGAGCTACTCCTGTGGACAGCAAGGTCCTCAGGTTGGTCCCCAATAGAACATGTGCGGGACCAGCTCGGTCGTCAACTGCGTCCCAGTGCCCTGTCCAGGATATTAAGGACCATTTACAACAATTGTGGGCCAGTTTGACTTATGAGGGGTTACAACGTCTTTAGGATACGTTCCCAAACGAATCAGTGCATACAGTGCATCAGTGCCAAAGAAGGTGGAACGTCATACTGTTAGCTTGGATCATACTGCCTAGTTGTTTGTAAATTATTATTTTGTAATCACTGAAATAGCACCACGCATCCCCTCAACCCATGAAGTTTCATTTCGTTTCGTCCTTCCGGGAGCATCATACTGCCTAGTTGTTTGTAAATTCCCGGCCGGAGTGGCCGACCGGTTCTAGGCGCTACAGTCGCAAGTTCGAATCGTGCCTCGGGGAGGTTTAAGTAGTTCTAAGTTCTAGGGGACTGATGACATCAGAAGTTAAGTCCCATAGTGCTCAGAGCCATTTGAAACATTTGTTTGTAAATTATTATTTTGTAATCACTGCAGTAACACCACATATCCCCCTCAACCTATGAAGTTTCATTTCGCTTCGTCCTCTCTTTCCGGGTGCTTCATTATGCTTGCGAGCAGTATATTTACGGACATATGTTTACATACTTTTTCCTTGTTGTCGACCAGTAATACCTCCCGGAAGAATATGGTCCACTTTTTTTTTTTTTTTTTTTTAAACATCTCTTCCCTCAGTGACCCGCATTGCTTTTATCGTGTTCTGTGTGCTGTTGCAGACGAGGCCGACCAGTTCGCTCGGTGGCCCACAACACGTTACACACAATACTGCGACCCGATCGCTCTCCTTGTCTCGATCAGGTGCGAGTGCGAAGTCAAAATGTTGTGCAGCCAACTTGAACGCTGAGTTGTTTGTTTTTAAGCGCAAACTGTTATTAGCTCAGTACTTCTGTTCCATTAAAACAGAGCCGGTGGCGAAATGAAACGAAAATTGAGAACAGTCTGCGTTGTTTGCTGAAACAATATTTGATAAACGTAGATGCGACCTTTAATGGAAATGTTTTTGTATTTTCTGTTAGGTAGCCCTGCGGTAATCAAGATGCGCGGGGCGTGCCGGTGCCAAGAAGTCTCTGTTTTCCATACAAAGTGGGGCAAATAAAAGAAGAGAGGGCGGAGAGAATGACAGTGTGCACCATTCACCAGCTGTCACTACGCCCTAATCATTCGTTGTAGGAAACTTCTAATTCCAGCTTCTGCCGTTCGCGTGTTACTAAGTCATTTTACCGCAATGTCCTTTCTTCCGGGAATGCTACCCTCTCGAGATACGCTAGAGAATTTCTGTAGATATTGGAAGCTAAGAGGAGAACTACAAGTGGAAATAAAGCTGTGAATGCTGCTAGGAAGTTGTCCTCGGATAGATCAGTTGGTAGTCTGGCTTAAAGCCTCGTCGCGAGCGGACGTGCATAGCAGAAAGGAAGATAAGTTTTCCGCATTAGTCTTCAAGCATATGGCTGTAAAAAAACTCCAAATGCAGCATTTGTGCCTGCAAAGGCCTCTAGCAGCGCGAGCACAAAACAGCTGTATTCAGGTGCTTGCCTACGGTGTAATATCCTATACTACAAACCTAATTTATGTTCACATCCAGAATATAAAATGGGACTCGTCGAATATCAGGTCTTCTACTATAATGAAAGGCATAGACCTTCAAAACAGTAACCAAGTATTTGAAGTTAAGGAAATATTGAGGATCAAGTGTTTGACAAATGTTTAAGGGAAACTAGCGTTAATCAGAAACCTTATGCCGTTTAAATCGAAATAAGTTGTATAATTACGTTTATTTTAATGGCATTATATGAGAATGTTACTCTGACCAGAAGAAACAAAATTATCACATTTTTGGAACCCCGTAATTGTCTCCCACTATGAAACATAGGCTTGAAATCCAGCTCAAAGATCAAATTCATATGATTCAAATGGCTCTGAGGACTATGGGACTTAACTTCTGAGGTCATCAGTATCCTAGAACTTAGAACAACTTAAACCTAACTAACCTAAGGACGGCACACACATCCATGCCCGAGGCGGGATTCGAACCTGTGACCGTAGCGGTCGCGCGGTTCCACACTGTAGCGCCTAGAACCGCTCGGCCACCCCGGCCGGCAGCTCAAAGATGCCTACGGTTAAAGTATCTGCCGGAGGTGGCACAAGGAAAACACATACAAGTAGAATACACTCAAAAATTCGTGTGAGTTGTAAGGCGGGTCAGTAACATCATATTAGCACTGAATTTCATCATAATTTTGCCCATCACGGCCGGTTAGTGTGCCCGAGCGGTTCTAGGCGCTTCAGTCTGTAACCGCGCGACCGCTACGCTTGCAGGTTCGAATCCTGCCTCGGGCATGGATGTGTGTGATGTCCTTAGGTTAGTTAGGTTTAAGTAGTTCTATGCTCTAGGGGACTGATGACCTTAGATGTTAAGTCCCATGGTGGTCAGAGCCACTTGAACCATTTTTTTGCCCATCACGATAGCGGGCGTGTCACACGATGGGAAGGACGTTACATCCCCTCGTAACCACATTTTATCCTTTCTTTTGACGTCTCTGCAGTGGAGGTGACACCAGCTTTGAAATCACGTGGTTTTGTTGTGGGTAACTGTGGAAACGAATTCAGACACATCACGGCTCAGAATCGACGCGAAGAGACCTCAGCAGGTGGCACAGTAGCCGTCAATGCATTGATTCCCAAATATTTTACGGTCGAAAACGACAGTTCGCAGTACGATGTACAACAGAATAAAGTTCTTGACAACATTTGACAATGCTGCACTTCCCGGACGGTTCAACCGTACTCTAAGGACATCGTGGGGCTGCAATCCCATGTGATATTGCCCCTTTGGAGTGTAAAGCGACCGCAGGTTTTGACCTGATATACAGGGTGGAGACACTAGAGCCTTTTCAAAACCATTCGACCGTTTCAATGTGATCCGAATTAGCAATGGTGTTTATGCCTTCTCAGTCGTCCTATTTCGCACCCTCCTCTGAGGTTATCACGGACAGCTACAACAGTGACATTTACGTGACTGGAACGTCAAAGGGTCCTTCTAAAACCCTCTAGTTTGTGGAAACCCTCAGTGTCACCCATGCATCTTTGCTTAGCGCGTTAATACAGTACCGACATAGGTAGTAGCGTGCCTACGTATCTGCCTCTTTGTATAATAGAGGACTGTCCTTTTTTTAGTCATCTGTTTTCTCACTGGTTTGATCCTATTCTCCCACAGTCCATGTTTCACTACCATGCAGCGCGCTGCCGTTTTTTTTCCAGTGCTTGTCTGCTTTTTGTGTCCTCCTCGTTACGTAGGTAGCAGAATTGCTTAACTTCATCTACCTCGCGATCCTGGTGTTTAGTTTCTCGCTGCTCTCATTTCTCATACTTCTCATTACTACTACAATACTACAGTGCTTAACAGTATAGCAATGTCATCAGCGAATCTTATCACTGATATCCTTTCACCTCGAATTTAATTCCACTCTCGAACCTGACACGATAGCATCGTGTTAGTGTACCGGTGAAACGAGTCGAGGCGAAACGCAGACGCGTTTGAAACCGAGTTGTCGATACGACTAGTTTTAACAAGCACGCCGAACGCACGTAATTTGCCGTGTATCCGATTCTGTTTCCGTGTCGATTTCGGCAGTATGAAATTGGAAATGTATCTCTCGTATCGCTAATTGTTCCGCAGTTGACTTTTATTCCGCGTTGTTTTGAAGTGTATACGCAATATTGTGCGATATTTCGCAAATGAGCGCCACGTCGGAGCCTCGCGTGCTGATCGGTTATTTGCGCACGGCGTTGCGACTGCGTTCCAGGAAAAGCGAGACCGCGAGCGGATGGCGGACAGCCGTGTTCCAGCACGTTGCCCCTACACCCAGCACGTCGGCGACGGCCACGGCGGGTTACGGGCGGCTGTTCGGGCTGGGGGCGGCGGGACACTCCGTCGAAACGACCGGAGGCGTGGGTGGTGGTGGGGGCGGCGGTGGACCTCGCACTCTCTGGAGTGACGCGCCGCTGCACAGACGCCGAGGCACTGCTCGGAGAGGGGCGCTAGAGGAGGCGGCTTAACAAGGACAGTCCACAGCCGTCCTCAAGGAATTTTATTTTGCTTGATGAGGGGTGGGGGATGGAGTGGGGGGGAGGGTGTGAAGGGCAAGATAAGAAGGGAGACTTTGCCGTTCCTGGAATCTGCAAGAAGATCTTCTACTCTTTACAGAATTTTCGCAAATTTACAGCAATGATTGTCGATGACTTTACAAAATCGCATATTTTAACATAGCTAATGGAAAATAGTGAGATTTTAGCAGTCAGTAACGGAAAATAAGTCACGGCTGCAAAATACTAACGCGAATTCTTTACAGAGGAATGGAAAAACTGCTAGAAGTCGGCCACGGGGAGGTCAGTTTGGATTCCATAGAAATATTGGAACACGTGAGGCAGTACTGACCTACGACATATCTTAGAAAATAGGTTAAGGAAAGGCAAACCTACATTTCTAGCATTTATAGACTTAGAGAAAGCTTTTGACAATGTTGACTGGAATACTCACTTTCAAATTCTAAAGGTGGCAGGGGTAAAATACAGGGAGCGAAAGGCTATTTACAATTTGTACAGAAACCAGAAGGTAGTTATAAGAGTCGAGGGACATTAAAGGGAAGCAGTGGTTGGGAAGGGAGTGAGACAGGGTTGTAGCCTGTTCCCGATGTTATTCAATCTGTATATTGAGCAAGCAGTGAAGGAAACAAAAGAAAAATACGGAGTAGGTATTAAAATCCATGGTGAAGAAATAAAAAGTTTGAGGCTCGCCGATGACGTTGTAATTCTGTCAGAGACAGCAAAGGACTTAGAAGAGCAGCTGAACGGAATGGACAGTGTCATGAAAGGAGGATATATGATGAACATCAATAAAAGCAAAACGAGGATCATGGAATGTAGTCGAATTAAATCGGGTGATGCTGAGGGAATTAGATTAGGAAATGAGACACTTAAAGTAGTAAAGGAGTTTTGCTATTTGGGGAGCAAAATAACTGACGATGGTCGAAGTAGAGAAGATATAAAATGTAGACTGGCAATGGCATGGAAAGCGGTTCTGAAGAAGAGAAATTTGTTAACATCGTGTATAGATTTAACTGTCAGGAAGTCGTTTCTGAAAGTATTTGTATGGAGAGTAGCCATGTATGGAAGTGAAACATGGACGATAAATAGTGTGGACAAGAAGAGAATATAAGCTTTCGAAATGTGGTGCTACAGAAGAATGCTGAAGATTAGATGGGTAGATCACATAACTAATGAGGAGTTATTGAATAGGATTGGGAGGAAGAGGAGTTTGTCGCACAACTTGACTAGAAGAAGGGATCGGTTGGTAGGACATGTTCTGAGGCATCAAGGGATCACCAATTTAGTATTGGAGAGCAGCGTGAAGGGTAAAAATCGTAGAGGGAGACAAAGAGATGAATACACTAAGCAGATTCAAAAGGATGTAGGTTGCAGTTGGTACTGGGAGATGATGAAGCTTGCACAGGATAGAATAGCATGGAGAGCTGCATCAAACCAGTCTCAGGACTGAAGACAACAACAAACAACGGAAAATCCGGGAACAGATAACACTTCAGCAAAAATTATTATTTTAATAAATTTATAAATTCAGAATAGGCAACCTAAAACCAGCTGTAAGTCAAAAAGAATTTCAAAATTCTGGAATGATATAGAAATTTATTAAGATTACTTATAGACAGGGTAACAGACTACCTCGGGTTTACAGAGAGCAGTCATTGCCAGCAGGGAGAGTGACTATTAAAACTAAGGTTTCGTAAACAGCCACATCTCATACTTCTTTTTTTTTACTGAGCGGTTTCGCTCTTGAAGTGAACAATATATCCATCTTTGGCAATTTTTACCGTGGTGTAGTTTTTATCTACACAACATTAGGACATGGAATGAACGGTTGGGCAAGCAATGGGCATAACTTGTAGTGACTTGGTGTGCCACCATTGCCTCAGTCGCCTGGTCTCATTATTTTTAGTAATCGTTGTCAGGTGTATAGTCACAATTCTCATTATTTATTCTCCAACTGATGTTTTACATTTGAAAATGACGACGTTGTTCGTTGAAACCGGAACTGTAACCCCCTTTTGTCAAAGAAAAAATTTATGTACTGTGACTGTGGCTTCACTATTGTAGTGTCAAATGAAGATTTAACTTACATTATAGTCACATTCCTTTACGACAATTCTGTCAGAATAGAGAAACTTGACTTTTTACACCTCGCACACCACGAACGGTTAACGAGCGATGGACTGGTCAAAGAGGCCTTTTGCATTCCCGGAAACTCTACGTATATTTAGACAACTGAAACAGGCTTTTTTAGTTTTAATGCTGTGACGTCCTCTTCTAAACGTTTCGTTCGCTTGCGTGTCCTTCGTGGTGTGAAATGGTGGAACCTCGTCTCATCCAAAGTAATAAATAGCCGGACAAATTTACAAGAATTCTTTCTCAAAATGTCCAGACGTAGCTGGGAAATTGGTTTTTGCATTTGCATCTTGACGGCATTCAGCAAACTGTGCATCCATCTTGCACAAAGCGTTCTCACAGCCAGCTGGACACGTAAATTACATTGTAATCTTCTTTCTGATATGGTAATTGCGTCAGCCATTTCGTACAGCGCCAATATTGGGCTCCTTCTAGACATTACATCTGTGGACTGATTTTTAGAAAGCGTAACTAGCCACAGTTAATGAACTTGCATTTAGGAGGATTACGTCTCACGTTGGTTGTCTTCTGCTGCCAGACAGTGCCGCTGGTCGTCTGCAACTAGTCATCTAGTCGTAAGTACAAGTCGACTGTGCCTTGTTAACTGAAATAAATACCCCTGACGATGAAGGTGTAGTCCTGTGAAACTCGTAGTGGAAAGTGCAATAAATGAGACTGGTTATAGTAAATTGTAGTTTCAGTTGGTATTTATGATGGTCGTGGACAAGGCTAAATCAAAACGTTGGCATTTAAAGCATCTCCATCTTTGTTTGAATATCTGTTGTCGATAATATGCAGAGACAGAGAATTTTAACTACTCGCAAAAATGAAGACATCCGGTTAGAAGTCAAGACATATTTGTAGAATACTGATGCACTACGGCTAGATCTCGAGCTTACTCGAGTTCCGCGTGCAATCGGTTGCGGACGGACCACCGGATAACTCGCGTTTATCAAGAAAGTACAATGAAATTAATACCCCTAGCTGCAAAGAGGCGTTGATATAAGTCAACGGGGACAGCTGAAAATGTGTGCTCCGACCAGGACTCGAACCCGGGATCTCCTGCTTTCATGGCAGACGCTCTATCTATCTTTTTTTTCTATTTCTTTATTGATCGTTGGGTATTGTCGTTGCTGAAGTCACATGACATCCGTTAGAGTTCGTTTGTTGATCGTTCCACTCAGTTTTTTTATTGCAGAGGCCAACCAGGTCTCTGACCGAACACGCTGAACTACCGTGCCGGCTATCAAACTGAGCCAGCGAGGACACGGAGTATAGTGCGACCGCAGGGACTTATCTCTGGCACGTCTCCCGTGAGACCCACATTCGCAACTTATTGTCCCGCACTATATTCTATATTCATAGTGCCCCTGCCCATTATACTCATTACTCCCGGCTTTACTGCCGATTCCCTTAAGAGTTCGGGCAAAATATATATATATATATATATATATATATATATATATATATATATATATATATATATATATATATACTCCTGGAAATGTAAATAAGAACACATTGACACCGGTGTGTCAGACCCACCATACTTGCTCCGGACACTGCGAGAGGGCTGTACAAGCAATGATCACACGCACGGCACAGCGGACGCACCAGGAACCGCGGTGTTGGCCGTCGAATGGCGCTAGCTGCGCAGCATTTGTGCACCGCCGCCGTCAGTGTCAGCCAGTTTGCCGTGGCATACGGAGCTCCATCGCAGTCTTTAACACTGGTAGCATGCCGCGACAGCGTGGACGTGAACCGTATGTCCAGTTGACGGACTTTGAGCCAGGGCGTATAGTGGACATGCGGGAGGCCGGGTGGACGTACCGCCGAATTGCTCAACACGTGGGGCGTGAGGTCTCCACAGTACATCGATGTTGTCGCCAGTGGTCGGCGGAAGGTGCACGTGCCCGTCGACCTGGGACCGGACCGCAGCGACGCACGGATGCACGCCAAGACCGTAGGATCCTACGCAGTGCCGTAGGGGACCGCACCGCCACTTCCCAGCAAATTAGGGACACTGTTGCTCCTGGGGTATCGGCGAGGACCATTCGCAACCGTCTCCATGAAGCTGGGCTACGGTCCCGCACACCGTTAGGCCGTCTTCCGCTCACGTTCCAACATCGTGCAGCCCGCCTCCAGTGGTGTCGCGACAGGCGTGAATGGAGGGACGAATGGAGACGTGTCGTCTTCAGCGATGAGAGTCGCTTCTGCCTTGGTGCCAATGATGGTCGTATGCGTGTTTGGCACCGTGCAGGTGAGCGCCACAATCAGGACTGCATACGACCGAGGCACACAGGGCCAACACCCGGCATCATGGTGTGGGGAGCGATCTCCTACACTGGCCGTACACCACTGGTGATCGTCGAGGGGACACTGAATAGTGCACGGTACATCCAAACCGCCATCGAACCCATCGTTCTACCATTCCTAGACCGGCAAGGGAACTTGCTGTTCCAACAGGACAATGCACGTCCGCATGTATCCCGTGCCACCCAACGTGCTCTAGAAGGTGTAAGTCAACTACCCTGGCCAGCAAGATCTCCGGATCTGTCCCCCATTGAGCATGTTTGGGACTGGATGAAGCGTCGTCTCACGCGGTCTGCACGTCCAGCACGAACGCTGGTCCAGCTGAGGCGCCAGGTGGAAATGGCATGGCAAGCCGTTCCACAGGACTACATCCAGCATCTCTACGATCGTCTCCATGGGAGAATAGCAGCCTGCATTGCTGCGGAAGGTGGATATACACTGTACTAGTGCCGACATTGTGCATGCTCTGTTGCCTGTGTCTATGTGCCTGTGGTTCTGTCAGTGTGATCATGTGATGTATCTGACCCCAGGAATGTGTCAATAAAGTTTCCCCTTCCTGGGACAATGAATTCACGGTGTACTTATTTCAATTTCCAGGAGTGTATATATATAACTCGCGTTTACTACACGCTGCCTGTAAACCTGCCAAATTAGGTGTTTACAATTGTAAGCAACGTAGGAAACATGACTGCCATCACACACCGTTCGCTTATTTAGCATTGCGAGTTGCACTGATAAGCCGAAATATTGTGACCATTGCCCATCGCGACGTTGGATGCCGCCTGGTGGCGCTTCTGGAACGTGACGCGGTAACAGAAATGTGTGAACGGAGTAGACACGGGCGGGGGTCATCCTAGCGAAGATGTGAGCTGCAAATGGACAAATCCATTGAGATAAGCGACTTTGACAAAGAGCAGAATATTATTAAAGCCTATGAACGAGTACCTCGAAAACAGCGAAGCTGGTCGAAAGTTCACGTGCTACTGTCGATGAGCATCTACGGAAAGAGGCAGACGGACAGTGAAACTACCACTAGGCCCTAAGTGGTTGGACGTCCACGGCTCTTCACAGAACGTGGGGTTCGGAGTCTTGTCTGCTCTGTAAAGTAGAATAGATGGTTATCAGTGGCATCTCTGCTGAAGGAGCACAATGCTGGTGCACGCACAGGTGTTTCGGAGCACTCCGTTTATCGTACATTGTTGAGCCTGGAGTTCCGCAGCAGATCAACGACATCGTCACTTACGATTGCAGTGGACGCAGGACCAGCGGGATTCGACCGTCGATCGATGGAAACGTATCGGCTCTTCGGGTGAATCACATTTTTGCTACGCTAGGTCGACGGTCGTCTCCACAAACGCCGTCATTGAAGTGAACGGCGGCTCGAAACGTGCAGACCGCCGCGGACGCAGGCTGGTGGGAGCAGTACTATGCCGTGGGAGAGATTCTCCTGCGCTTACACGGGACCTGTGGAAGTAACCGAAGACCCGCTGAGAGGTGCGAACCATCTGGTTGTTATCTTCCTCGCCGACAACCTCATCTTTAGGTGTTATATTTTCCCGTGTCTGGGAGCCAGAACAGTGCTATAGTGGTTTGAGGAGCATTACAGTGAACTCACGTTGCGACCAAATCTGGCTGATGTAAATCCTATGCCTCCCATATGGGTCGCTATCGGTCGCCATCACCACATACGCAAATCAGCGTCACATTATTTGTGCGAATCGCATGACCTGTGCATAGACATCTAATACCACATACCTCCTGAGACCTACCAGCAAACTGTCGGGCCCCCGATATGCAGAACCAGTGATGTATTTCCTTCCATTTTCTAGGCGTCACAAGGCAGTTCTACGTGCATAGGAAGAATAGAAGATATTATAACAAAGGAAGATACCAAAAAATGTACAATGCATAAGTAGGGGTATTTGTCTGATATAATGCATTTATTGTTGTGCATATTAATATGATGCTTATGATTATTATTTTGTGGTTTACAATTCCATCACGATCGTAATGTCTAAAAAAGTGGTAACTTTCCACAAGCATTAAAAATTATTGTTTCATAACGTGAAGAAACGTTTTATGTTCAAACACTAAAAGTTTAAAATAAAAACGTACAAAGTTGAAGAGGTGTGGATTTGTTTATGGTCACACGCAAACACAAAACAGTTACTTCAAAAAATACAGCCTTGTATAACCAAACGACTGTACCGAAAGGAGCTTAGAGGGCCTTCAAGACAGTTAATTTGTGGGGGCTGCAAGCGAATCAGACAACACGCAATACCCAGCCATTGTGATAAGTTGGAACAAAGACGTTTGATCCCTAATGTCTTAACACATCTCTATATCCCAGTTAATCCATTCACATGAAACTCACAATTTACAATCTCTTTAAAAATACGAAAAACAAAACAATTCTGGGTATTAAATTATCAGTTGATTTATGTCATTATACAGTATTTAAAAACACAACACCATATCTGTGACAGATTGAGAAATTTTTCTGCTCACCATGTTCGTGTATGTCTCTTTGTACTTCTATTACAAAAATTCATAGTTCGTAATTTCTTTTTTCCTTTTAAGACACATGTAATACTTTTTAAATTGTTATTAGTCTGAAGAAGATTAGTATCTGTTTTATTTTTGTACCCCATGTAATACTTTTTGACAGGTAATTCTTCTCAAGATGATTAATTTAAGTGGATACCAGTTAATACCGGGATCATTCTCTGAGAAACCCCTCCTGGCTGCAGCGGACATAAATGTCGTCAGATTGTTGGCGAATTGTCTTATGGCAGTGTAAGTAGAACTCTGATGGTATCCAAGACACCATAGAGTCGACATCTTAAAGAAACTTTAGCCTGTTATTGTTTATGTACGCGAGATTGATAATTTTAATACTTTGTATGTGTTGTTGTTTTTGTAACAGGGCAGCATGAGCCTAGATAGTTTTTTCAATGCACGTCATGACGAATTCACCCTGCTGATATGCGAATAGAAGATGCATGTGGCGGTTCAACTGGTTTAAATGGCTCTACGCACTATGGGACTTAATGTCTGAGGTCATCAGTCCCCTAGAACTTAGAACTACTTGAACCTAACTAACCTAAGAACATCACACATATCCATGCCCGAGGCAGGATTCGAACCTGCGACCGTAGCAGTCGCGCAGTTCCGGACTGAGCGCCTAGAACCGCTCGGTCACAGCGGCCGCCACGGCGGACTTACTGAATAGGTGTTAGCACCCGCGGAAACCAGTAGGTGCTGGTCTTCGTCATGTTCTAAATGTTGCCGAAGATTTTGACAACGGATGAGGTGACTAGTTACCATTTTTTGCATAATCGTGTCGATCGTGATACGCTGCTCTTGGAGTACCATTGCCTCCACTTCTCTTTGGATCCTCGGTTCGTCACAAAGAGAAAGTCTGCCACTTCGTTGTTCGTCATTCAGACTTATTTGTTAACAATGGAAGTCTCTTCGCCCCATAACCCCTGTCCTTTGTTGCCGTCCAACCAACTCAGCGTGGATTGTTGCAGCATTGTTGCCCTTCGAACACAGAAAATGAACTACCATAGGGTACTACACATTGTCAGTGAGACATGCCATCTTGTTTTGCCTCGTGTAGTGGTGTCCTGCAGCTCTGCGGCGCTGAGATTTCAATGTCCGCGAGGACATCAGACGCACGCATGCAAACAAACAGGAAATTAATTACGTTACTTTATCTTTTCGAGGTGATAATTAAAACTTTATGACTATCTCTCATATGTAAGCAGTGCAAACAGCAGTTTCTAGCGGAAAAATCCTTTTGACTGTATTCAAACAAAACAGCTTGTATAAGCGGATCGCCGCTGCTCGCTCTCGCGTCCTCTATGGCCAGCAGCTACACGCCTGCTGCGCCACACACGCGTACGGATAATCCCCGAGGCTGATGCCCGCTGCACTCGCGGGCCATTTGCTGCAAGACGGTAAACCCCGTCCGGCGACACGGAAGCCCGCGCTTAGCGCTCGGCTATCACCGGACCGCATTAAACGCCGGTCCAATCCCCGTGATTATCATAATACAGTTAGCGACTGCTCCTGGCCGATATTATTCAGATTAGGAATGCATTAATAATGTGTCCGCGCGCCGCGGAACCGCGCCGGCGAGCCCCGCCCGCGCACAGTCCAGTGCGCTGGAGAACGGCTAGCGCCGAAACAGCTGCCGCCGCCGCCGCCGCTGCTGCCACCATTGGTAATTTCATTAAACGCCTGCCTAATAGCGCGCTGCACTCGCGCTAAATTGTTGCAGTAATTACGCGCAGTATAGGCGCAGAATGAAGTCGGATTGTCACTCGTTGGGTAATCATCGCTCGCCGTATGTTCGTGGCAATGGCTGCCGACGTGCTGATTCACTTTTTTTGCGAGGAGGCTGCTGATGGCTCAACACGAGTTTGTTCCGACCTGCGATCTGTGTTACGTCGCCCTGCCGATTGAGTTTCAAATTCAGTGGACTGTCGGCGGAAAATACTGGCTGAGTTTCTACGCCACTTGCTACAGGGTTTTATGCCGCAAATAGTGAAACCTGTACCATTTCGTATGGTAGCCGAAACAAACAGCAACTCAACACATTTGTCTCGGATGATTAGAATTGATGGTAAAAGCAAGACGCCTCTGTATGGTTATTTATTCGATAAAACCCCTACCAGTTCGTCAGGATGGAATTCGAGGCCCAGTGCGGCGTCGTTCTACGCAATAAAACAACATTCAAAATTAGTATATTTATTGTTGGAAA
The DNA here is from genome assembly GCF_023864345.2 of Schistocerca serialis cubense. NCBI lineage: Eukaryota > Metazoa > Arthropoda > Insecta > Orthoptera > Acrididae > Schistocerca > Schistocerca serialis. The sequence goes on from NC_064643.1 coordinate 144,341,675, forward strand.
TATAAGTCGATACTGCTCCTTCTGCGCTGACTCACTGTTGCCACGGAGACTGCGTCAGCTTGGAGCGGAAGGCGATGGCTCTCTGATGCGGCGGTTTTGACGCTCGCTGGCCGAGTTGGCAGACCCCATTGGTAATTCTGCTTTTAGAGATGGTGGTGACCAAGGAGTGTGTGTCTTGATTCATACGCCGTTTTTTGGAGATCTCGATGCCTCCCAGATCACCGCCCGCGTTGACCCCCTCAGGTGGGCTGTGATATCGGATTTGTAGTCATGGTGAATACCGAACCAGGCGCGCAGGTACTGTAGGCCATGAGACCCATGCGACGCTAGAGCTTTGGGCAGCTTCCGCTCTGGACTGGAGTGATGTTAGTAGACTCTCAGTCTACCGCCAGCGCTGGTTGCTGTGCCGACATCAGTACTGGTGCTGGTCTCCATTAGTAGCGGCTTCGGTTCGCTGGTCGTCTCGTAAGGCGTAACTGCAATATTAGAACAGTCTCACATACAAGATGTTACTGTACCATAAGCAGAGAATCGATTGCGAACGACATAAACGGCATCGATCCAGCTGATCTGGTGCCAAAAGCTAGTGATTGTGGAGTATTTAGCTGGCCTTTGTGGCCGAGCGGTTCTAGGCGCTACAGTCTGGAACCGCGTGACCGCTACGGTCACAGGTTCGAATCCTGCCTCGGGCACGGATGTGTGTGTGATGTCCTTAGGTTAGTTAGGTTTAAGCAGTTCTAAGTTCTAGGGGACTGATGACCTTAGAAGTTAAGTACCGTAGTGCTCAGAGCCATTTGAACCATTTTGTGGAGTATTTATGTCGCCGAGTAGAGGGTCGGTTCTACGACGTCATTTATAATGATCGAATATATTCTGCTCCCCTAGTCGTCAGCGCTCATCAGTTCCGCTATATTTTCTTAACGGTTTGGTTACGGGGTCGTTACTCCTTCGTCAAACTCTCGGTAGTCATTGTTGCGTCCTAACTATTGTGTCCTGCGTATGGTTATGGAAGTAACAAAGGCGGTTCTATCTGCCCTCTTCTAACAATTCTCTGCTCAATTGCTCGCAGTCTCTCTTAACAGCAGCGAGGTGGTTGTTCTGCCTGACTCAGTAACGGCTGGCGGCTGGTGACACTTCCGCGTGGTTGAGTAATGCTGTTTTAACATTTAATCTTTCCCTTGCAAATTTGTCTCGTAACATCGCTAAACTGATACCAGGATTCTGAACGAGGTCCCTTCCTTCCACCTACAGGACATCGAAAGGGTGCAAAAAAGGGCAGCTCGTTTTGTATTATCACGTAATAGAGGAGAGAGTGTGGCAGATATGATACGCGAGTTCGGCTGGAAGTCATTAAAGCAAAGCCGTTTTTCGTCGCGGCAAGATCTATTTACGAAATTTGTCACCAACTTTCTCTTCCGAATGCGAAAATATTTTGCTGAGCCCAACCTACATAGGTAGGAATGATCATCAAAATAAAATAAGAGAAATCAGAGCTCGAACAGAAAGGTTTAGGAGTTCGTTTTTCCCGCGCGCTGTTCGGGAGTGGAATGGTAGGGAGATAGTATGATTGTGGTTCGATGAACCCTCTGCCAAGCACTTAAATGTGAATTGCAGAGTAATCATGTAGATGTAGATGTAGATGAATATATCTGTCGGGGTCAGAAGGAATCACTCCATCTGACCATTGTTTGCTATTCAGCACTGAGTTTCGAAAAACCCTAACCTCAATGCCTCTAATGTTAATAGCGAGGCGCATAAACATCCGCTTACTAAGGAGGGTGAAGGCAGGTAAGGCCTTCTGCGTATTCGGGTGACCGAGCGAGGTGGCGCAGTGGTTAGCACACTGGACTCGCATTCGGGAGGACGACGGTTCAATCCCGTCTCCAGCCATCCTGATTTAGGTTTTCCGTGATTTCCCTAAATCGCTTCAGGCAAATGCCGGGATGGTTCCTTTGAAAGGGCACGGCCGATTTCCTTCCCCATCCTCCCCTAACCCGAGCTTGCGCTCCGTCTCTAATGACCTCGTTGTCGACGGGACGTTAAACACTAACCACCACCACCACCACCGTATTCGGGTGAGCGGAAGCATAACGCCTTTGGCGTACGACACAATGCGACCAGAGGTATCATTGGGGCCAACGATGATATTTCATCTGCAGCGTTTCCGTTTCCATCACGGGACATACGGAACACACTGCTGTGCAGGTTTTCGGTACGAAGTGCCCGTTTCCACGTATCGCTGAGTGCGTAACACCTGTCCCTAACCGAGCGACCGCTACGGTCGCAGGTTCAAATCCTGCCTCGGGCATGGATGTGTCTGATGTCCTTAGGTTAGTTAGGTTTAATTAGTTCTAAGTTCTAGGCTACTAATGGCCTCAGACGTTAAGCCGCATAGTGCTCAGAGCCATTTGAACCCTAATAATGTTGTTTACACGTATTCTAATTTCCGCAGCCTCTTTGATGATCGAATCGCAGGCTAGAATACGTCTCTGCTCAGACAAGACCTTGTGCAGTGTGATCTTGCTCTTTCCCGGCGAATCGATTCTTTCTGTTGCTCTCTGCTATCCAGCCGGATGCAGTCGTTTTCATAGCACGGTATTTCGACTGCTTGCCTTTCTTTGATCTTCAGGTGATACCTGTAGAATGAGCGTGTTTGCTACTTTGCGCCTCTTTTGTTCTCATAACAACCCACCTCTTCCCACACTACCTGGCCGCACGTCTTGCAGGGTGGATAGGTGTGTCTGGGGGAGGGGAGGGGGCGGGAAGGAATCGCCGAATGCTGGGCGCAAACTTCTGCCGTCTCCCTCGAACGCGCTAGTGGCAGGCTGCGCACCCGATAGCAATAAAAAAGTCGTGTGCTCATTCGCAATTGCAATTTGCTCCACTTTTGTTTATTCCTGGACTGCAAGCAATATAAGTTCTTCGTTTCTTATTTACTAACTTTATTTATTACTCAGTGAACCAGAGTCAATCGGCAACTCATCTAAAAATGTAACACAACTGAATCGACACACGACACGTTTGTAATGTTGTCGTCACTCTACGCAACACGTCTTTAACTTGCAGGTATCAAAATGTAAAACGTGGGGTACTATATAGAAACAGAAGACATTTACAACTCATAGCAGGTCAAATTTCTGCAGGTCTGTAGACATAACCGTCCGTAGCTCACATGACTCCGCAGGAACTGCATACAGAGATTTTATGTATGTTGCAGATTCGGTGAGTAGATCGAATAAATGCATCTGCCTGTGCGGAAAAGGGCTTTATGGCACAAAATGGCTAAAAGAAGGGGTAGATTGGTGTGAGAAGTCCTGAAGCATTAAAGAATTGTCAGATCGGCAGTGGAAGGAAGTTTGTGTGTGTGTGTGTGACAAGACGACGGCACCACTCGGCTGCTGATAACCCGAGAAGAATTCATCAGTGGAATACGGCAAGAAAGACTGCAGTCGCATAGATGCGTAGAATTGTCTAAAGTAAATTATAGAGGCTGAAATGGACGTCGTTGTCAGTAGTTATTGAATGGTTCTTCTACAGGACAGACTAGCCTATAGAGATACACCAACCCGATCTCTAGACTGCAGACCACAACTACCTGTTTGTAATCATGTTGCGTATAAAACATTGTCTGGTCATTCATGTATTAGTGATTATTTTCGTTCTCCTGTTTTGCATCTTTCTGTTGCTGAATGTATGTCATTTCTTAGGTTAAATATAAGAGTACTGCACGTGTTTTTTTCCAAAGCAATTGGATTTCGTTTTAAAACGTATCTGACCTCATTCTCGACGCTTTACGTCAGCCTGAAGAAGATTTTCATTTAAAAGTTCTTGAAATATTTTGCTGAGGTAACAGAATTAAAAACAACTCTGCAGAGCTCGTTTTACTTGAATATTTGTGTATTAATGGTTGGACATAATGACAAGCTGATCAACGCGTGCATACACGAGGGCGTGCTTTAAGGTAGTACCTGCTTAGTTTTTATGTGAAAACTGTTCAAGCTTTTTAAATAAAACAAACGTTGTTAACATACTACGTCTTTACTTTTCATAGCTAGAGGGCAACGAATTTTAGCGTGTAACTTGGCGGTGCGTAACGCAGCTATGTCGGTCCGTGAGAAACAGCGTGCTGCAATCCAGTCTCGAATTGGAAGAGTTCGTCCGCACGTGAAGCACCTTCTCCTTCATCACGACTATGCCAGACCACACACGAGTGCTGTGACATCTGCAACAATCCTACACCATAGGTTCACCGTCATAGATTATCCTCCATAAAGTCCCAACCTGGCACCATCCCATTTTCATACGCTTCTAAAGAACACCTTCAGGGACTTCACTTTGATGGTGATGAACCGTTTCAAGCAAAGATGACGTTGTGGCTCAGTCAACAAAGTCAAACATTCTACAGTGATGGTGTCAACAAATTCGGAAGAAGGGTGTTCGTAGCCAGGGCGACTACGTTGAGAATAAACATTTAGACGTGATTAATAAAGATGTAGTAACTTAATGACGTTTGTTTTATTGAAAAAGCACTTTCACATAAAAAAAAGTTCAGAGGCATTACTTTTCGGTACACTCTAGCAGAATTGTATTACAGTGCTAAATGTGAAGCTAATCATGAGAGGTGATGTTATAGCTATTTGGCACTTGAGAAAGCGTAAGTGGCTCCCTTTGTGGTTTAAGTATCAGAGATATGACTGCAGGTGATGTGATTGTGGAGTCGAAATGCGAAGGAACAATGACAGCTGAGTCAAGACTAGGCAAACATTGTCTGCTGAAGAATAGGAACCGTTGAACATTGCAGAGGTTTGTTGTAAGAAGTCGCTTGAAATGAGCAGAAAGAATCAGTCATGATTTCCGTAGTGCTTCCAACAGTCCAGGGAGTTAAAACGGATGTGGTACAGTGATCTAACAGCCTCTCATAAGCCCCACGTTTCTGCACTCAGTGCCAAGCGACGCTTCAGTTGGTATGAATAGCGCCATGACTGGACAATGTATGACTCGAAACGAGTGATTTAGAGTTGCTTATCACGCTATACCCTGTGACAATCCGATGGAGGGCCGCATGGAGTAGCCGCGCGGTCTGGGGCGCTTTGCCACGACTTGCGCGACTCCCCCCTTGGAGGTTCGAGTCCTCCTTCAGGCATGAGTGTGTGTGTTGTCTTTAGCATAAGTTAGTTTAAGTTAGATTAAGTAGTGTGTAAGCCTAGGGAGCGATGACCTCAGCAGTTAGGTCCCATAGGAACTTACCACAAATTTCCGATGGAGGGGCTTGGGTCTGATGAAAGATACGAACACTTTTTACAGCACTGTGCACTGCATACAGCTCTGAGACGGTGATTGTATCAACATGACAATGTTCCCTGTCATATACCAGCTTTTGCGGCCATTAACAGTCCCGAAATGGACTGGCCCAGTCCCGACCTGAGGGCAGTGTAACACCTTTGGGATGATGTAGAACGTCGACCTCGTTCCAGACCACAATGTCCACCATCAGGTTTCGGCTCTCGGGAGGGAATGGACTGCCATTTCTCCACAGACGTTTAGGCACCTCATTGAAAGTGTTGCCAGAAGGGTTCAACTTTATATTTCTGTATGAAATTTAGCCTAGCTTTATCTACCACTCTATAAAAGCCTACATATTAACAAAACTATGTATCCACAAACTTATTCAACTAACACTCGTATGCCAATCTTTCACTAAACAGAAACTAATTTGATCTGAACTGTCGTTGATCTGAATGCAGCTTATCTTTACGTTATATTCGCAACGGAATGAAACAATTGTCTGACCCTAATCAAAATTTTCACTTATTTCGCATCTTGACAACATTGTTGCAGATTTCTCGAAAGCTTAGCGGCTCGAAAGCAGGCAGCAGCTAAACTAGGTTTCTGTTTCTAAATACATATTCAAACTGTCGCATTTGGTAATGCATAGTGATAAACAGTGGGGTGCAGAGAGTAACTATTCCTATGAAATGAAATGAAATTCCAAGTCAACGATTTTAGATTGAAGTATATATTCAAATGGGAGAGTAAAAGCTTTGTGTGACCCCCTGAATAATATTATGCTTAAGAAAGTGAACAATGATTTAAAAGGATACAAAGTTAACAGAGAGTTCTACTAAAAATGAAACAGGTTAATCAATTAATTTCCGGCCGAAGTGGCCGTGCGGTTAAAGGCGCTGCAGTCTGGAACCGCAAGACCGCTACGGTCGCAGGTTCGAATCCTGCCTCGGGCATGGATGTTTGTGATGTCCTTAGGTTAGTTAGGTTTAACTAGTTCTAAGTTCTAGGGGACTAATGACCTCAGCAGTTGAGTCCCATAGTGCTCAGAGCCATTTGAACCATTTTTTTGAACCAATTAATTTGATCGAAAATGTTAAAATGTGTATGAATTCCTAAGGGACCAAACTGCTGACGTCATCGGTCCCTAGACTTACACACTACTTAAACTAACTTATGTTAAGAACAACACACACACCCATGCCCGAGGGGGGACTCGAACCTCCGGAGGGAGGAGCCGCGCAATCCGTGACATGGCGCCTCGAACCGCGCGGCCACTCCGCGCGGCAATTAATGTGTTAATAGATGATTCTGGGAAGTGCTGTGGTCTTCCACTCTGAGCAAGTTAACTAGCTGACAATAATCACTCCGGCAAATCTTCTCTTCATAAAAATAATAACATTATTCAAAATGTATATTCCCCTCACCTTTCAATGTGCATCATATTATCCGTGCTGTCCTTTCTTCATCCAGCAGATACAATCACAAGTCCACACAGCACTACTAAATACGTCCATCACCTACCACACTTCGCTAAGAATGTATCAGACTGCTCAGAGTCAAAGCCTGTGCCACGACAGGACCAAAGATTGTTTAACAGTAATGCAACTTGCTCTCTGTCTCTCTGAAGTGCACATCGATGAGACACAAAACTCAAAATAACATTACCATCTAACACACGTCACCACAAAGGCTATGGGTAGGCACACTCTATATTAATGTCCAGTAATGGGTGCCCGGATACTCGCTATCAGAACTGTAGTTTTGACACAAAGAATGGGAGGACAGTATTTTGAAGGACGGTCGACTACTAACTGCCAACACTTAACCGATTAAGACGAATGCCGTGACGCTACATTTCAGAAGGTTGTTCACAGCCCTATCCTAATGGCCTCCTCATCTACGGGAGGTTAAATCAATTTCCTGCTCTCCGTGCTTGCAGGCAGTACTATAGCAATGCAGCAGCCACAAAACACCAACACGAGCCCCGTGCCTTCTAACGTTTCGAAACAACGGCAGAAGTAAGAAACGCGTCGGAATGACGCTGTTTTCAGGAAAATAAAAGTCAGTAGTTTTGCATTTCTTATATTCGAGAAAGAGGATTTGAAAGCCAGATTTAATTCCGCTTGCCTAATTCAATCAAAAGACAAGAAATACGAAACATTGCGTGCTGATAAATATTTATAAGAAAAAAGATAATTCTGGTATTAATTCTTGTTTCAGTTTTACTTTTATTAAAGTTTCCTTATTAGCACCGCAAATTATATCTCGCGCTCGGATCCTAAATTAATTTGTGTGCCGGCCGACGTCCGGATTCGGCGCTGGCGGGTGGCTATCTTCCGCGAGAGTGGGGCAGTTAGGAGGAAAGGGGCTCGGCGTATAACGACCGGCGCCCGAGGACGTGCCCTGCAGCCGCAACAGCCACGCGCAGTCGGTCCTTAGCGCGTCGACCCAAACCCCCTCGTCTCCATTCGCGAGACACGGAATGCCGCCGGAATTCTAACAACACACTCCGCAGCCGGCCGGCCGTTTTCCGCGAGAATAAGCGTTTCCAATCGCCCGGGGTTTAGCGAGCGCGGCCGAGTTGCTGAGACGGCGTCGGACGGTCGCCGCGCGGGTCCTATACGTCACAGGGGCGGACAGCGGCGCAACCTGGGCCCGTCTATAAATTCTGGGAGGGCTCTGTTCAGGGAACCCGGCCGGCGGGACCCGCGGCTTTACCGCGGACAGGCGGCGCCGCCGAAGCGGTTTTCGGGTCGCGCCTTCTCTTCTCTCCCCTCGCCTCCTGGGACGATATTTAGGCCGGAGGAAAAGAACGCGGGGGCAGCGCAGAATTCCGTTACGACTTGGACCATTCTTGTTCTCCGCACCAACTCTGACCGCCGCGGGGATTCCGATCTGTTCCATATATCATCCTTCCAACTGGATAGGGGGTAGGTTTGCGCGGGATGACTGCTGATGAGTCAGAATGTTACGTCAATGGACACAGTAACGAAAATATGTCAACAGGAGAGCTTAAAAATATGCTGTTTAGAGTCATATAGCAGCCAATGAACCATTTGCGAGTCGAGTTGCGCTCTACCAAAACAACGATTCGATAGTTTTGGTACAGTACATATGTGACGTAGTAAATGGTAGGATTACCGGGATTGTAGGTACAATTGGTAGGAAAAGAAACATAATTAGAACCGCACATCACTCAGTGTTAGTCCATTGTACATTTTCTTTTCTTACACAACATAAATTGCATTTTATGAGTAATAAAAATTAGTTAGCAGCTTAATTTCTGCGCTTTTATGTAGCCGAAGCAATAACTTTTGAATCAAGTACAGTTCACATGCGTAAACATTATGTGTAATAACTATTGTCATTTTCTACTGAATAGAAAGTTATTCATCGTGATCAAAAGGCAAGAGCTTCCTGTTATTATTGACAAATGAGAAAGTCTCAGGTAGCACCTGAAGAAGGCAACGAGTTACGTGGCCGAAATATTGTGCCAGAGCGACACAAACATCCGGCAATAGACCCGATTATTTCACATGTCAAGATCTCGCCGGGAAAGCCTGAAGAGTTGAATGAGAAATTTGTTTATGGCTAACAGAAACATGTTTTATACGAGTTCGACTTAGTATTGAAGCGATGTTAGATAAAATTTTCTTTTGCCCTTTTTTTTCCTCTTTACTAGAAAAATATTTTTTCTGGCCCTTTGTGATAAATCTGTATTGTTTTTTTTATTTTTACTGTATGTTCTCTCTGATTTCCGAAAATGGCTCTGAGCACTATGGGACTTAACATCTGAGGTCATCAGTCCCCTAGAACTTAGAACTACTTAAACCTAACTAACCTAAGGACATCACACACATCCATGCTCGAGGCAGGATTCGAACCTGCGACCGTAGCAGTCCCGCGGTTCCGGACTGAAGCGCCTAGAACCGCTCGGCCACCGCGGCCGGCCTGTGATTTCCGAATGAAACCTGAATTAAACATAGACAGTTTCAATTTTGAAATAAATACTGTCTATTCTTAAGTAACAAGCAGGAGGACAACTATGTAGAACCACAATTTTCGTTAACTTACTCGGCCCTTTAAAATCCTCTCTAAGTTTCTACGCGTATCACCGCTTCCGGTTTTCAGGGGAACCTAGTAAGACACTGATCGCATGCGTAAAGAGGTAATGTATGATCGGTATGGAACACACCTAACGTACAGGTAAAGTGGGTACAACCTTAACTGACCAAGTCTCTGTATATCCATCTATTCAGAGATCGTTGCGAGACTCGGCTGTTCGATACAGGATGTCAAATCCTCCTCGGTTCTGATCAAAACAGGGGCCAGATGATGGTTGAAGCTAGAGCTACAGCAAGCAAAAATCTACTAGTACCATTTTACTGGCCCCTATTTTGATCCGAACCGAGGTGGATTTGACATCCTGTATCGAACAGCCGAGTCCCGCAATTCTCTCTGAAAATATGGATATACAGAGACTTGGTCAGTTAAGGTTGTACCCACTTTACCTGCACGTTAGGTGTGTTCCATAATTATCGTAAATTACCTCATAATGTGCCTGAAGATGGCGTAGTAAATCGCCGAAACTGGTAGCCAAATAAAACAAGTTTGAAAACTAAACGGCTGAAAGGTGTTTAATTTGACACCCCTTTAAATGACCAAAGCTACTAGGAAAACTACTGTGTCTACGATTAGTTAAGGTAGATTACGGTAGTCTTACAACTCTCTTCCTGACTAACTGCGCAATGCTGTATTGTCCGTGTGGCATTCTCGGCTGAGGGTCACTGTTTGGGGAGTTCGATCGCCAGGAGCAAACCTTTTTGTTTTACGTCACTTCGGGGACTTACGCGTCAAAATGGTTCAAATGGCTCTGAGCACTATGGGACTCAACTGCTGAGGTCATTAGTCCCCTAGAACTTAGAACTAGTTAAACCTAACTAACCTAAGGACATCACAAACATCCATGCCCGAGGCAGGATTCGAACCTGCGACCGTAGCGGTCTTGCGGTTCCAGACTGCAGCGCCTTTAACCGCACGGCCACTTCGGCCGGCACTTACGCGTCGATAATGATGAAATGATGATAAGGACGGCACACACACACACACACACACACACACACACACACACACACACACACACACACATTCAGGGCGGAGAAAATACCAGACCCGGCCGGGAGTCTATCCAGAGGCACCGCGATCGGGAGTCCGCAACGCCAAGCACAAGAGCCCGAGTTGCTAATGACGAACTCACAGATCGAACGATGACTAAATACATGGTAGTCACATTAATGTGACCACCACCTGTGTTCGACATCAACGTGCGATAACCACTCACAAACTTCAGGTGACAGCATTAGCAGTGAAGGATGTGTAAAGTGTGTCAGGGGGACGCGGAAGACAGTGCACACGTTATCACAATGTGAAAACGGAGCAATTTATCTGAGGTCCATAAGGGCAATGTCACTGGCTTAGCACCCACCTCCGTGGCCGAGGACGGGAACGCAAGCTTGTGTGGAAGTCTTCGACTCGGAGGTAAGCCGGTTCGAATCCTGGTGGTGGACGAAATTTTCACTGCCTGTAATTCGCCGGCTAGGCGAAGAGAAGTGGTAGCGGAATGTTCTTAATCACTAGTCTTTGCGTACATGTCCTCGAATGAATTCCTCAGTGTATCATGATACTGGTGTTGGTGATCCGTCCGTTGGATGGGGACGTTAAGGTCGGTGGCACTCTTCGTGCAATTCGCGGAGAGTAGGATATGTTCCGGCACCGGTTTCCACCCTCTCTCTTCTCCCATCATCTCCAACACGATCACGTCACTGTAGTACAAGCACACTAATTGTAGTCACTTGCACTTAACAATTACAGTTACACAATATAACGGATCTTCTACGTTGGGATAAATTTATTTTATTTTTTGTTAGATATTTTCGTTAGATAGCTGAATAAATTGTAATTAGGAATAATTTAATTAAGCAGAGTAGAAAAGATAAAGTCAAAGAGATGTTCATTGGGCGGACATTGTCGTAATGTAATGTCATTGCGTTGTTCCGTTGTTAAAACAAATCGTTTGTGTTCCGTTCTGCTGTTCGCTCGTGCACGTATCTGAAAGGAATTAATTCGGGGACTATAATAAACTTTCACATAATAGTTACGATTCGATGTTCCGACAAAAGAGGTTAACGTCAGTGTTAATTTTAATTGTAGGCGACAGGATTAGTTTTGACAGATACGTGAAAATGAACGTAACGAAAGTTGTCCGCATATCATCCTTGAACGTGACTTTTTATTTAATTAACGATTGCGGGCTCATTAAAAGCTATTATCTCATTATTAGGATCAATCCCTCTTTCCTCCTAGATAGTGATCATTCATTAACTTTTACGTCATAAGTATTATTAATAAAAGTGATGTTAAATGACAATTACGTGTTATTCCGTTAGTGTGGAGCCGACGTAATATCTCTGAAATGACATTGATGTATAATTTGTGTTAAATACTGAACTGAGATAGGAAGTAAACTAAAATTAGTGAACATTTGATACTGAGACTATAGAAGCAGAAGCGCTTCAGGTTTCTCTTCTCTAAAATGGCAAAATACGTACGAACTTTAACTCAATAGTCGACATCATTTATTGCCAAGACATTAGCATTTCATATTTATTTTGACGACTACTTTGACGACGCGCTGTTAAATAAAGGAACGTTGAGTCTCTGTACGAGTAATAAAATTAAATTTAAAAACGTAATTAATAACGACGAACTCCGCTTTAACAAACTGTATTGCGTGTCGTCATCGGGCAATAACTGCCCAACCCTGGAGACTTGTGTGGTGAAATTAGAAGTCGGGCATATATAACAAACTTAAAAATCCATTCAAGCTACAGTGGAGTCGGCACAACACGACGTGGGCAGTTATAATACACAGGCCCTACTTCCGGACGGAAAGATGCCTGCGTAGGATAGGGAAAGCCTTTTCCTGCCCTTCGGTATCTCCTCAGATGGAACCATTTCCTAAACGGTTAAGTATGTAAACTGCTTGCATGTGTAAGTAGGCTGTATAGGTTTTTATATTGGTAACGCCACGTAGCGCTCTGTATGAAAATCACTGGCAGTGCTGTGTGCAATCTGTGGCTGGTTTGCATTGTTGTTGGCCATTGTAGTGTTGGGCAGCTGGATGTGAACAGCACGTAGCGTTGCGCAGTTGGAGGTGAGCCGCCACTAGTGCTGGATGTGGGGGGAGAGATGGCGGAGTTTTGAGAGCGGATGATCTGGACGTGTGTCCATCAGAGACGGTAAATTTGTAAGACTGGATGTCATGAACTGATATATACTACGACTTTCGAACACTATTAAGGTAAATGCATTGTTTGTTCTCTATCAAAATCTTTCATTTGCTAACTATACCTGTCAGTATTTAGTGCCTTCAGTAGTTTGAATTTTATTTAGCTGGCAGTAGTGGCGCTCGCTGTATTGCAGTAGTTCGAGTAACGAAGATTTTTTTGAGGTAAGTGATTTGTGAAACGTATAGGTTAATTTAGTCGGGGCCATTCTCTTGTAGGGATTATTGAAAGTCAGATTGCGTTGCGCTAAAAAATATTGTGTGTCAGTTTAGTGTTGATCAGAATAGGGAAAGAGCGAAATGTCTGAGTACGTTCAGTTCTGCTCAGCTGTTTGAAAATCAAATAATGTAAGAGGTTTATCAGCACAGTAAATCATTTAATTTTTCTAAGGGGACGTTTCACATGCAGCCACAGTTAAAGTACAAATACGCCGTTCATGACAAAATGGCGCTAGATAAAACCGGCGCCGAGGCCACTACGGTGCAATACTGGCCATAGATCACCAGGGTGCAGTCCGCCCCGAGAGCTGAATGGTCAGCGTGACGGACTGCCGTCTTAAGGGGCTCGGGTTCGATTCCCGGCTTTATCGGGGATTTTCTCCTCTCAGGGACCGAGTGTTGTGTTGTATTCATCATCATTTCATCCCCATCCGACGCGCAGGTCGCCCAATTTGGCGTCGAATGTAATAAGACCTGTACCAAGGCGGCCGGACCCGCCCCGTAAGGGGCCTCCCGGCCAACGACGCAAAACGCTCGTTTCCATTTTACCAGGGTGGAAGACGGCTGCGGAGATGTGTACGGGCGAACAGACGTGCAACTGTTGAGCAACTGAGCCCCCAGATAAACCAAGGGGCTACCAATAGCACCTCATCAACTACCGTTTAGCTAACTTTGCCATGTCTGTTCCTCTACAACAGGTGCCTGGTTCATGCACACATGCTGAAAGTTGTTCATCTGCGACGAAGGCTCGAATTTGCACGGTAGTACCGCAACTGAAAGTCCACTGAGTGGCGACTGGCAGCATTTCTTGTTGTTGTTGTTGTTGTGGTCTTCAGTCGTGAGACTGGTTTGATGCAGCTCTCCATGCTACTCTATACTGTGCAAGCTTCTTCATCTCCCAATACGTAATGCAGCCTACATCCTTCTGAATCTGCTTAGTGTATTCATCTCTTGGTCTCCCTCTATGATTTTTACCCTCCACACTGCCCTCCAATGCTAAATTGGTGATCCCTTGATGCCTCAGAACATGTCCTACTAACCGAGTCCCTAATCCTATTCAATACCTCCTCATCAGTTATGTGATCTACCAATCTAATCTTCAGCATTCTTCTGTAGCACCACATTTCGAAAGCTTCTATTCTCTTCTTGTCTAAACTATTTATCGTCCACGTTTCACTTCCATGCATGGCTACCTACACTCCATACAAATACTTTCAGAAACGACTTCCTGACACTTAAATCTATGCTCGATGTTAACAAATTTCTCTTCTTCAGAAACGATTTCCTTGCCATTGCCAGTCTACATTTTATATCCCCTCTACTTCGACCATCATCAGTTATTTTGCTCCCCAAATAGCAAAACTCCTTTACTACTTTAAGTGTCTCATTTCCTAATCTAATTCCCTCAGCATCACCTGGCTTAATTCGACTACATTCCATTATCCTCGTTTTGCTTTTGTTGATGTTCATCTTATACCCTCTTTTCAAGACACTGTCCATTCCGTTCAACAGCTCTTGCAAGTCCTTTGCTGTCTCTGACAGAATTACAATGTCATCGGCGAACCTCGAAGTGTCTATTTCTTCTCCGTGGATTTTAATACCTACTCCGAACTTTTCTTTTGTTTCCTTTATTGCTTGCTCAGTATACAGATTGAATAACATCGGGTATAGGCTACAACCCTGTCTCACTCCCTTCCCAACGACTGCTTCCCTTTCATACCCCTCGACTCTTATAACTGCCATCTCTAATCTTGAGATTAATTACGTTTTATGCTCCATCTGACAGATAGTCCTCGGAGTGTACGGCGTGAAATGTCTGGAAACAGACACCCTACGAAAATTGCCTGAAGGGCCCAGGCCAGAGGGCATTCCTGGGTGATGCTGTCATTCTGGAAGGCACAATGGATCATCACAAGTATGCACCAGTCTATGGGGACCACGTGTACGATGGTATCAACCAGCAGGACAATGCAACATGTCACACAGCTGGCAGGGTACGTGTTTGGTTCGAGGAGCATCAGGAAGAGTTTACCGTACTCCCCTGGCCACCAAACAACCCGGATTTAAACCTAATCTGGAACCTGTGGAACTACTTCGATCCGGTTGTTCGTGCCACGAAACGTCAGCCGAGAAATATAGCGCAACTGACCACGGCACTGAAGTCGGCAAGACTTCACATCCCCGTCAATACCGCCCACAACCTGGCTGACACTCTTCCTGCGCGTCTCGCGGAAGATGGATATTCAGGCTTTTGATTGGTAAAAAAAGCATTCGTCGTCAGGCCACGAGTGGCCTACCGGGACCTTCCGACCGCCGTATAATCCTCAGTGGAGGATACAGATAGGAGGCTTGTGTTCAGCACACCGCACTCCCGGTCGTTATGATGGTTTTCCTTGACCGGTGCCGCTACTATTCGGTCGAGTAGCTCCTCAATTGGCATCACGAGGCTGAGTGCACCCCGAAAAATGGCAACAGCGCATGGCGGCCAGGATGGTCACCCATCCAAGTGCCGACCTCCCCCGACAGCGCTTAACCTCTGTGATCTCAGGGGAACCGGTGTAGCCACTGCAGCAAGGCCGTTACCCAGGCTTTTGATTGGTGCTCACATTAATGTTACTCGACAGTGTAAAATATCATCATTAATTTATCTATATTAATAGAAGAATTGAAGAAATGCAGCAACTATCGTCTTTTTACACAACTTTATTTATGCTAAAACGCGTCTGATAAGACACTTTAGCCGGACATAGCTGCACTTCCACAGGTCTCATAACTTGCTACATTTTAAGTGGAGAACACTACCTGGATGGTGTGTCTCTTCGGGAGTCAGCTAACCTTTTCTGTCAAAGAACCAAGGAATGGAAATGATTCAAGATTTTTATTATTGTCCGTGGTATTGTCCTTGCGGAAACCTCTTAAAGTAGCTTGTGAGTGAAACCTTCCCGTCTCCTCTATATCTCTTTTGTTACGCAACCGTCCCTTCTATAGTAACCAATGAGACTTTCCCTTAGGATGTCTATCTCTTGCCTAATAACAACAAATAAAATCTTCCCTTTGAAATTAATTCTCTTTCTCAATAATAATAAGTGCAATCTTCGCATACAATTTTAAATGCTGCTTATTAAAAGTGATTTTCTGATTATTTCGATGAAACATAGAATGTGTCGTCGTCGTGGCCCTCAGTCGTTACCTGCAATAACTCAAAACTGTTTCTTACCTTTTTTACTGTTACTGGATCGCCATCTGACTGCTACATCGAACTGCGACATGAATATACTTACTCTGTTTTACTATGCTTTATTAGCTGCTGATGGGCTGTCATAATAAGTGGCTGTATTTATTACCAAAGCTGACGTTATTCTTTAATAGCAAAGCTGACGTTATTCTTTAATTAATTTGACTGATGTTACGCAATTCATAGTTAAACTTTTTCTTGACAACAATAAAATTTTCCAAAGTTTTACATTGATGGTTTTTGGGATGGATTATAATCAGTAATGCAATATTGCTGGCAAAAATTAATTATATTTTGAATGAAATGATTTTACAAACGTTCAAATGGGACTTACTTTTTACAATAATCTTACAACTAGCATTGCGTAAACATACCTTCAGTAGTCTTGAGTGTCTCAAAAAAATAATTCAATAATATTAGTTCCTCTTGTGATAATAGTTAGGTGATGTCTCTGTACATCCGTTTGTAATCTCTTGTAAATCACAGCTGGTGGCTGGCAGGCAAACCGCTCCTCTCAGCCTCTCGCTTCAGACCTACTACCAACTCGCTTCAAACCTCGCTTACTACTGACTTCCTACGAACGCTAAAGTGCGGTCTCTCCCGCCAACAATGCTTTCTGGTGCTGACAATCCCTGCTACCAATACAAAATGTATAAATGCGCGGTCTTTCCCGCTCTTTTCTTAAAATGTATCCATACGCTGATGACGGCAAAAGCCGAAAGGCGCAATACTGGATTAACAAAGTCATTTCATATTCAGTCAATGATTTTTCCCTCAGTAATATGCAGGCTACATACATGTTACAGCATGCTCGCGCCAGTAAGTTGCAGTGATTTCACTGTTCACAAGCTTGATTCCAACTAGCAGTTGCCGGTAAAACAATGTTTCCCCTCCTTCACTGACTTCACCGGCACAATGACAGTTTCAAGAGAATATACTAACTCTGCTATGTGCCTGATCACTACCACTGGAGTAATACCAGTTTCAGGAGCATGTAATAACTCTGTTTTATGTCTGATCAGTACTCAACTGGATCTACAGTCATTTATACGAAGAAATTTGATGAAATTATAAAAACACAACCTATCTTGTAAAATCTGGTCCACCAGATGCCGTCCCATAACCTAAGAACATTTCCGCGTTCTTGCTCTGTTCTCGGAGAGCTGAGATGTGCCGACCACTTTTTAACTTAAAATTTAACGGTAGCTCCAGGAGCTGCAAGTACGTTGCACACACTTGCAGAATTTCAGTTTCGACAAAGTTCCAGCCATTTCAGTCCGCCAGCCGCTGTCTGAGCGAAAAGTAAAAATCAGCGGGCGCGGGGGAAGTGAAGCACAAGGGAAAAAAGGAGAAAAAGGAAACTCTGCGAAGAAAATACATAAAGAGATTGCCGGCGTGGGAGTAGAGGGAGAGATAGAGTGGGTAGGGAAAAAATGTTTAGAGCGCCGCAAGTGGCGTGGAAGGAATACAAATTGCTCGCACAAGGAGGACGAGGGCTCGCTAAATAGACTCCTTTGTCGCGCCGGCAAGGAGCGCGGGCGCCTTAATAGTGGACGGCGCGGTGTAATGAAACCGAAATGGGAGTTACTCCCGCTAAGTTGGCCGCACTGGGAGGACGACTTACCTGAATAAAGCAGGCGCTGTTTAGCCCGGGGCTCTGAGGAAAGGCCCGGACTCTGCTGCGAATTTGTCATGGCGTCCCGCAACCTGAGGACGCTTCTGCACGCGGCCGCGCTTGTTCGGTCTTCAAAGCAATGCTATTACCAGTAGCATTTTGCCACATCCAGGCGATATCATGCTAATACCGTGTAACACTGACCCTACTCTTGATACAGACGTCCTTACTCTGTACGAATTATCTAACGGTGAGGTGGGGGGGGGGGGGGGGTCAAGAAATTTTGTGACGTCACTTCCTCTTATTTCACGTCTAGGAGCCAACGCCTCGCGTGAGACCCAAAGTAAGTTCTGCGATATTTCAGCAATGTACTACGAAAGGTTGAACCAATAAGAAGCAAGAACCCTCTCTACAAGCGTAACTAGCGAGATGCAATATTGTTTTTTTTAAATTCTTTATTACAAACCATAGTAATTACACAACGTTAACCCACTTCCTTGTCTGATTAGTGGGTCATAATAATTATACAACTGATATAATTATGTTGCAGCTAATTACAATTTTTAAGTGAGCTACAGTTGGTATTACATGCAATGGGCACTTAATATCTGATACCTACGACTTATATCTATTTCTTTCAACTAGTTCCTATCGCCTGCAGCGTAACATGTGTGCCAGTGAGATATAAACCTACTTTGATAGCCTTGCCCATCGAGCTAAGCCCGAAGAGCATGCCCCTGGCACTGGGCAGACCAAGATGTTTATCCGCTGCAGTTCTCTAACTTAATTTTCCTACACTAAGTCCTACAAACTAACTTATCCTAAGTCATATCCGGTGCATGTCCTTATCGGTAGCATTGACCCCCAGTCCCCCTAATCCTGCACGTGGCGGATTCCAACTATGATGGAAAGTCGGCCAGTCCACGCACAGGCGGTATGGCACGCAATCCGTGTTGGTTGTCTTAGTTATTTAGTTCATGCCCCTCAGGTATTCTGTTAAAACTTTCCGTGATACCTCGTTAGCCAATGTTTTTAGCAGTTGGAAAGTGTCTTCACGTCTAAGCAGTTGATATGTGTCATGGTTTGGAAGTCTGTCTCGAAGTGTAGTCGCAACATCATTAAAGAGGGGGCACTAGTAAACCAAATGGTCGGGAGTACCCTATGACACGCCACAGTCACACGCGGGTGTAGCCCTCTTCCTAAACCGACATAAGTATGTCGGGTAGGGTCCATGGCCAGTGAGAAAATGGATCAGTCCTCGTTTTTTTTCGTTTTCAGTTGAATCACATACTGGGTGGAGCTTATAACATGCACACTAAGAATATTTCCTAAGCATCAGCGCATTGGCGGTCTCTCGAAAACGTTATGCTGTTTGTTGTAATCAAAGGACGAGAAACATGATATTGGTAGTTAAAGAATTTTCATATTTCGTTATTACCATGTTATAACCCATATGTTATGAAAGTACGCTGTCTTAAGGTAACGGCACATTGAAGTTTCATCAAAAAGGCGTCGTTCTTGGCAGGATTTCTTATAATTAAATAGTTAAATACGATACAGGGCCATTTGATGATTGAAGCATAGTTGGTAAAGGAACTGTGTTAAGAAACAACATTTGTGGGACATTCTTATTATATTAACAGCCGTATTTTCTGCAATATTCGATGTTATGTAGCCGGCCGGTTGGCCGTGCGGTTCTAGGCGCTACAGTCTAGAAACGAGCGACCGCTACAGTCGCAGGTTCAAATCCTGCCTCGGGCATGGATGTCCTTAGGCTAGTTAGGTTTAATTAGTTCTAAGTTCTAGGCGACTGATGACCTCAGAAGTTAAGTCGCATAGTGCTCAGAGCCATTTGAACCATTTTTTGATGTTACGTAAATATAAGTGCCCTCTCTCTCATGGATGAGCTTGTTAGATTTTGTGAAGTTTTATAATCTGATGGAAATTGAACTTTCCTTTTTGTCTTACTATCCTTCTCCCTGCGGATTCGCCCACATGTGCATTTGACACAATATTGCCCAAAGGTCCTCCTGCCCCTTTCCGGTTCCACCTCTTCCTCTGTCACTCTGTGCACCTCATTCTCCCACCTCTATCCTCCCCACTTTCTCCCTTCATCTCCTCCTCCTGCCTCTCGCTGTCTGTCTCTTCTTCCCCCTCGCTCTGAACATCTCCACCCCCCACACTCTGTCCCGTTCTCCCTCACTCTCTAACCATCTCCTCTGCCCTCTCTCCATCACGTCCTCTCCGTCTCCACACTCTCTGTCCATGTCCTCCTCCCCCATTCTTTCTTTCTATCCATCCCCTCCTGTTTCCCTCTCTCCCTGTTCATCCCTCCACCCAGGCTACCCCAAAGCAACACACCTGTCACGCAGGGCAGCGTAATCATCGGGGGCTGGAAAATAGTTTCTTGCCTCTGACTTATAAGCCTCCATACAAGGCAGGTTGATAAAGCAGGGATGAGCGTTCACTGATCCAGGAACGTGTACGAGTCACCTTGTAAGACAGAAGGGTTCACAGCATAGAGTTCAGAGCATACTCATCGCGGTGTAGAAGAAAGGGCAACCCTTGGTATCAGAGATGTTGAAATAAATGCCCTGGTTGATGTTCAAGGTGATCTCAATGACTGGGCGTAAGACATGGTGCGTAAAATACGGCAAAAACATCACAGAACCACTCCCAGCGTATATAACATACTCCGGGCGAAACATCTCTACGGGCCGTCGGCACGGTCGAGCCCTCACTTGAAAAGAGACATAACTGCCACTCTCCGGTCCATACTATACGCCCCCCATTCAGCTGGTGTAGAGCTTTTGTGCTATTGTGCCCACTGAAGAGGTGCGGCTTCAAGTGTCACTGTAAACAGTTGCCAGTGAGATACCGGACTCGAAATGTCCCATCACAACATTCGCTCGAAGACTGCTGGAGATGGACATGTACTCAGTGTCAGCAGCAATTCCGATTGCTGTTTTAACTCGTCTGTTATCGACAAGGCGTCGCACTCATATCCTGTCCCTGTCGGTTAGAATATTTTTACGAGCAATGTTGTTAAACAGTGTTACGTGACTGCTGGAGGCACACTACTCCTTGTGCACGCGTTCGATAATTCGCCTTGGTACACCACAAATTTAGTGAATTGATTCGCCTTGTGGTCATGTGGGCCTACAGACAGGACACCTGCTTTCTGCCACTGTGTCACACCTCCACGTGGACCGTCTTCCCGCGCTGGTTCCATACAAGCAACTGACACACTCCACCAGTTCAGTGGAGGAACGTCACGTGACCACCTGGTGTCAGTTCCACACGGTATAGCCTCTATAGCGCCCCAAAGCAGCCAGTGTGGCCTTATAACAGGGTGGCTATTATTACTCCTCCGTATCAATAATCTTAACGAAAGCTTCTCTGTAAAAAGATCATCATCTCTGGGTACGACATTTGCAGCCTACACATTCTGTTACTTGAGAAAGCTTCAGTTTTTTGCTGTCGTGTTCACATCTTACGTGTATCGACATTAAACAAAGTTTTTTCCCCACGTTCAACAGTTAGTAAATTAAACGTCCCACACATCTTTTAAACAGCGTTTATCGAAGTGAGCGAATCAGTTTACGTGTTGCCCATAAGAGGTGTATTCTTATGGCTACATGTGGCCGTTTGCAGACTGCTAAATACCACTAATTTAATTTAATAATAAAAATTACCTATCCCCATGAACCATGGACCTTGCCGTTGGTGGGGAGGCTTGCGTGCCTCAGCGATACAGATGGTCGTACCGTAGGTGAAACCACAACGGAGGGTTATCTGTTGAGAGGCCAGACAAACGTGTGGTTCCTGAAGAGGGGCAGCAGCCTTTTCAGTAGTTGCAGGGGCAACAGTCTGGATGATTGACTGATCTGGCCTTGCAACACAAACCAAAACGGCCTTGCTGTGCTGCTACTGCGAACGGCTGAAAGCAAGGGGAAACTGCAGCTATAATTTTTCCCGAGGGCATGCAGCTTTACTGTATGGTTAAATGATGATGGCGTCCTCTTGGGTAAAATATTCCGAAGGTAAAATAGTCCCCCTTTCGTATGTCCGGGCGGGGACTACTCAAGAGAACGTCGTTATCAGGAGAAAGAAAACTGGCGTTCTACGGATCGGAGCATGGAATGTCAGATCCCTTAATCGGGCAGGTAGGTTAGAAAATTTAAAAAGGGAAATGGATAGGTTGAAGTTAGATATAGTGGGAATTAGTGAGGTTCGGTGGCAGGAGGAACAAGACTTTTGGTCAGGCGAATACAGGGTTATAAATACAAAATCAAATAGGGGTAATGCAGGAATAGGTTCAATAATGAACAAATGAGTGCGGGTAAGCTATTACCAACAGCATAGTGAACGCATTATTGTGGCCAAGATAGACACGAAGCCCATGCCTACTATAGTAGTACAAGTTTATATGCCAACTAGCTCTGCAGATGATGAAGAAATTGATGAAATGTATGATGAGATAAAAGAAATTATTCAGATAGTAAAGGGAGACAAAAATTTAATAGTCATGGGTGACTGGAATTCGAGAGTAGGAAAAGGGGGAGAAGGAAACATAGTGGGTGAATATGGATGGGGGAGAGAAATGAAAGAGGAACCCGTCTGGTAGAATTTTGCATAGAGCATAACTTAATCATAGCTAACACTTGGTTCAAGAATCATAAACGAAGGTTGTATACATGGAAGAATCCTGGAGGTACTAGAAGGTATCAGATAGATCATATAATGGTAAGACAGAGATTTAGGAACCAGGGTTTAAATTGTAAGACATTTCCAGGGACAGATGTGGACTCTGACCACGATCTATTGGTTATGAACTGTAGATTAAAACTGAAGAAACTGCAAAAAGGTGGGAATTTAAGGAGATGGGACCTGGATAAACTGACAAAACCAGAGGTTGTACAGAGTTTCAGGGAGAGCATAAGGAAACAATTGTCACAAATGGGGGAAATAAATACAGTAGAAGAAGAATGGGTAGCTCTGAGGGATGAAGTATTGAAGGCAGCAGAGGATCAAGTAGGTAAAAAGACAAGGGCTAGTAGAAATCCTTGGGTAACAGAAGAAATATTGAATTTAATTGATGAAACGAGAAAATATAAAAACGCAGTAAATGAAGCAGGCAAAAGGGAATACAAACGTCTCAAAAATGCGATCGACAGGAAGCGCAAAATGGCTAAGCAGGGATGGCTAGAGGACAAATGTAAGGATGTAGAGGCTTATCTCACTAGGGGTAAGATAGATACTGCCTACAGGAAAATTAAAGAGACCTTTGAAGAAAAGAGAGCCACTTGTATGAATATCAAGAGCTCAGATGGAAACCCAGTTCTAAGCAAAGAAGGGAAAGCAGAAACGTGGAAGGAGTATATAGAGGGTCTATACAAGGGCGATGTACTTGAGGACAATATTATGGAAATGGAAGAGGATGTAGATGAAGATGAAATGGGAGATACGATTCTGCGTGAAGAGTTTGACAGAGCACTGAAAGACCTGAGTCGACACAAGGCCCCGGGAGTAGACAACATTCCATTAGAACTACTGACAGCTTTGGGGGAGCCAGTCCTGACAAAACTCTACCATCCGGTGAGCAAGATGTATGAGACAGGCGAGATACCCTCAGACTTCAAGAAGAATATAATAATTCCAATCCCAAAAAAAGCAGGTGTTGACAGATGTGAAAATTACCGAACGATCAGTTTAGTAAGTCACAGCTGCAAAATACTAACACGAATTCTTTACAGACGAATGGAAAAACTGGTAGAAGCCGACCTCGTGGAAGCTCAGTTTGGATTCCGCAGAAATGTTGGAACACGTGAAGCAATACTGACCCTACGACTTATCTTAGAAAATAGATTAAGGAAAGGCAAATATACGTTTCCAGCATTTGTAGACTTAGAGAAAGCATTTGACAATGTTGACTGGAATACTCTCTTTCAAATTCTAAAGGTGGCAGGGGGAAAATACAGCGACTGAAAGGCTATTTACAATTTGTACAGAAACCAGATGGTAGTTATAAGAGTCGAGGGACATGAAAGGGAAACAGTGATTGGGAAGGGAGTGAGACAGGGTTGTAGCCTCACCCCGATGCTATTCAATCTGTATATTGAGCAAGCAGTGAAGGAAACAAAAGAAAAATTCGGAATAGGTATTAAAGACCATGGAGAAGAAATTAAAACGTTGAGGTTCGCCGATGACATTGTAATTCTGTCAGAGACAGCAAAGGAATTGGAAGAGCAGTTGAACGTAATGGACAGTGTCTTGAAGGGAGGATATAAGATAAACATCAACAAAAGCAAAACGAGGATAATGGAATGTAGTTGAATTAAGTCTGGTGATGCTGAGGGAATTAGATTAGGAAATGAGACAATTAAAGTAGTAAAGGAGTTTTGTTATTTGGGGAGCAAAATAACTGATGATGGTCGAAGTAGAGAGGATATAAAATGTAGACTGGCAATGGCAATGGCAATGGCAAGAAAAATTTGTTAACATCGAGTATAGATGGGGGGGGGGGGGGCGGAGGTAAGATATCAAGTGATATTTCATCAGGAGGATATAGCTGAACAACCCCCGAAATTTTATTGGTTGAGTTCGGGTTCTCCCTGTACAAGCTCCAGTAAACCCCAGGGTAAATATAGTTTGCTCTGTTCGTAGTGGTTATTATTATTATTATTATTATTATTATTATTATTGCCGCTATTGTAGGAGCCTATGAATGTTTGTGAGACATGATGCAAGAGAAACACTTTTTAGATATTAATTTTTATTTATTTTATGTCGTGCTGTTTATAAATGACCCACCACCTTGTTAGTAAGACAGGTCGTATTTACACAATATGAAATTGTGGGCTACATGTACAGATTCTGAAACTGACTTAATATTTCTTATTTGTAATAAGGATTAATAATACTGCAACTTTAAATAATTACAAACATAAAAGTATTCAAGAAATGAAAACGTTAAAGTTTACGACATATAAATAGAAGAGGGGAGTTTAAAAAGGTAGAAAAGAGGATATGACATACTGTAAGGTTGTGACATATTATAAATCGAAAAAAATTTTAAAGTAACAAGATTTCTGCATTTAAGAAGGAGAAATAAATGTTAATATGAAGGTAGGTAGATTTGTATTGGACATCCCACCACCTCTCTATCTAGAGTGAGAGAGCTCTGCAAATCATCAAGCCTGTCACATTCGAGGCAATGTACAAAAATACATCATTCGATAAATTGATTGTGCAGACATATTTGTATTTCACTTACTATACTTGTTACAGGTCATATGTGCTTTACAAAGGGTACATTATTTTTGCATTTTTGACTTCCTTATTTCTACATGTTGTGAGCATGGTGTTTTATTTAAGCTTATGCAAGGGTCATCCTAATGCGATTACAAACCTTAGCTTCCAGAATCTACCCAGAATCTCAATGTGGCTTCAGGCCCGGCCGATCAACCGTAGATATGATCTTCTCCTTAAGACAGCTACAAGAGAAATGTCGTGAGCAGCAGAGGCCACTTTATATGGCTTTCATTGACCTTGTTAAAGCACTTGATTTAGTGAGCAGAAATGGGCTTTTCAAACTGTTGCAGGAGATTGGAGCCCACCTAAACTACTACAGATAATTGTCTCTTTCCATGAGAAAACACAAGCAACAATCTGCTTCAACGGTAAAACATCAGAAACATTCCCTATTAATAGCGGTGTGAAACAGGGGTGTGTGTTAGTTCCTACATTATTTGGGATTTTCTTTTCCCTTCTGCTCTGATTTGCCTTTGAACTGTGAAGAGGGAGTCTGTCTACATACTTGCTCTGATGGAAATCTTTTCAACATTGCTCGCCTCAAGGCCAAGACCAAAGTAAATACAGTTGTTATCCGTGAGTCGTTATATACGGACAATGCAGCTCTAGTAGCGAACACAGAAGATGAGCTGCAGTATATAATCAACAAATTATCAAATGCCTGTGAAACATTTGGTCTACTCATCAACCTTCAAAAGACTAAGATCATTGCGCAGAGCACTTCCAACGTTCCATCCATCAGCATTGATG
Organism: Schistocerca serialis cubense; assembly: GCF_023864345.2. Lineage (NCBI taxonomy): Eukaryota > Metazoa > Arthropoda > Insecta > Orthoptera > Acrididae > Schistocerca > Schistocerca serialis. The sequence continues at coordinate 144,367,439 of NC_064643.1, forward strand.
GCAATCCTCTCCAGTTAGTCGATTACTTTACCTACTTGGGATTCACAATATGTAGCAACTTGTCCATGGACACTGAAATTACTAACAGAATCGCAAAGGCATCATCTGTTATGGCTAGATTGAAAAACAGAGTATGGAACAACGGACTGCTTACCACAAAAACTAAATTAAAAGTCTACAACGCTTGTGTTATAAGCACCCTTCTCTATAGCTGTGAGACATGGACAACTCTTTCTAGGCATGAATCTCTACTCAGTAGCTTCCATCTCCGCTGTCTCCGGAAGATCCTTCAGATCTCTTGCAGAGATAGAGTACAAAACACCGAAGTCTATCATCGTGCAAGCACAGCCAGCATCTTTGCACTCCTGAGTCATCGACATCTGAGATGGTTGGGACATGTCAGGGGCACGGATCCTGAACGGATAACGAAACAGCTGCTGTACGGCGAACTTCAGGAAGGTGTGAGGCCAGTGGGACGACCGCATCTTCGTTTCAAGGATGTCTGCAAGAGAGACCTGATCAAGACCAGAATCAATCCAAGTCTCAGGGAAAGCATTGCAGATGACCGTGTCAAGTCGCGAGTAACTGTGCGCAACGGCGTCAAGCTCTCAGAGGACGAACGCACACAGGAACAAATCAGGAACAGGACAAAGCGAAGAGACAGAGCGGCTTCTGTTCGAAGTCCCTCAGATTTCGCATGTCCAAACTGCAATAGGGACTGCCACTCTCGAGTGGGACTTTTTAGCCACAGCAGACGCTGCAGACTCTGAACCAAACATGCCACACCATCATCCCTCAAGGATGGACGGATGCCATTATTATAACAACGAATTGCATTATTTTCATTACGGATACTATTTCACCTAAGCTCTGTAAACAGTAACACCATTTTATACCCATTACTCAAGACGGTTCTGCATATATCCTAAAATATTTAAGACAGTTTTTGGTATGCAGATGGCGATTTTGGGAAGAGCAACACCTTTCCGCCGCAAAGAATCGGTTTTAGCAGAAGACGGGCGAATGTAGCGTGCGCGGGCGAATGGTAGCGTGGCGAGTACGCGATCGCAGCGGAAGCCAATTACAACGAGCACACTGCGGGGTTGAGTTGGGATTTGGAGAGACCGGTAGGGGGGTTGGGGGGGGGGGGGGTGGTCGGTGTGGTGGTGGCAGAGCTCCTGCGATATTCATCAGTTTAATAAACATGCGCCAAAGCCAGCGCCGACACATTACTCAAAACGGTGCGTTTAAAATATTAAACACGTGTAATTAGGCCGACAGTAATTGATTAACAGCTCCGGCTAGATACGTCCCGCGCCGAATCGCGGGCGACGGCGCCGTGTTTTGAGCTGCAAAATAAAACCGCGGGGTCGGCGGCGGGCATTACTCGGCTAAGCGCGTAGGCAACCCGCGAATCAGCGCAGCGACGAGCCGCGGCCCAAGTTGTCCGCGGGCGTCATTATTCCGAATTTGCTATAATTGATACATCGCTGCGAGGGAGGGCGCCCGGTGCCGGGCCACGCTCCGGAGCCCCATTATAAATCAGACAATTGCGACGCAAATGAGCGGCGATGGCGGGGGCGGCCGTGTTTTGTAATATTTTGCTTACTGCAGCGAGACCGCCGACCGTCGGCGGAACCAAATGAGGCGTAATTGTTGCGCGGACCTCTTCCGGTCGGCTATTTTTAATGGATACGTAAATATTTAACATTTAAATCGCTCGAAGGTATTACGGTTTAAAATGCTGACACGGAAAAAATATTTATGCGGAGTACTTAATTTCTCGTCGCTTTGCGGCAGCCGATGCAGAAAATAATGGCCACCAGAGCTTCTCGAAAGCGGCGAGCAATTTCTGAGAGCGCTCATTTTCAGGAATTTCCTTAGCCGTAACGCACGTCAGGAACTCACTCTCCCGTTGATCTGTAATGTTGCAGACAATATTTCATAACAATTTACTCTCCCCCTGCACCGCGTTTCTTTTTTTGTCTGTCGCGCCCTTTCCTAACTTTCCGTATTTCTGTTAACCTGTCTGTTTCTAACTCCTCTGTTCATCGGTAAATCAGTTTTCATCGATTCCATAAGGTCCTCTGCGAAACGTGCATTTTACCGACACTGTGTTTTGTGGAGACTTTCAGATAACATACAACGCGCACGACGCGGCCACAACGGCTGTACCAGGCAGTCCAAGTTGTTAGGATAGGTAGCACTCCAGTCTAATCACGTATAACGACTTAAGACTAAACTACTACTGATATTATCCGAAATCGTTGGCTGCAGAATTTCCCCTGCCTAGCTCCACTTTCGTAAATTTCCTCCTACTACATTGATAACATAGTTATTGATTTCAAATGTATGTGAAATTACAATGAAATGAACACCCTTAGCTGCTTACAGGCGTTGACATACGTCAACGGGGACAGATGAAAATGTGTGACCGGACCGGGATCTCCTGCTTACATGGCAGACGCTCTATCCATCTGAGCCACCGAGGACACAGATGATAGCACGACTGCAGGGATTTATCTCTGGCACGTCTCCTGCGAAACCCACATTCTCAACGTATTGTCCCGCACTACATTCATAGTGCCCCCGCCCATTATACTCATTACTCGCGGCGCGTTACCGATTCCCGTAAGAGTTCGGGCACTGTTTGTGTATTCGCATAGAAGAAGAAGAAGATGGTCAAGTGGCCGGTAAGCCTTAACTATATATATACTAAGATGGTATCGGTTCTTTCGGACATGTCTGAAAGAACAGATACCATCTTACTATATATAAATGTGTGTGAGTGCGTGCATTTGCATGTTTTTTAGCGTACGGTCATTTTTCTACCGTGCGGCAGTGCCACACGGCAGGTAGCTGTGTTACATGTATTTTTAAAATATAAACGTTGAAACTTCCTGGCAGATTAAAACTGTGTGCCGGACCGAGACTCGAACTCGGGACCTTTGCCTTTCGCGGGCAAGTGCTCTACCAACTGAGGTACCCAAGCACGGCTCACGACCGGTGCTCACAACTTTACTCTCGCCAGTACCTCGTCTCCTACATTCCAAACTTCACAGAAGTTTATATAAATATTTCTAATCTGAGAGATCTGGCTCGAAGCCATCTTGCTGTAGGACAAGTAAAGACACGAGAAATCACATTAAAAAAGCACATTATTGTGAACGATAATACGTCCAGTCCCTACAGAGAGCGAGGACCGGTTGAACGAGAGAATGAGACCCGAATTACGGAAACTGGCGCAGGAATTACGAAAAAGCGTACCTCATTACATTTTTTAGATTTGGAAACCAACGTGACTGCTGCAAGTTCTCGAAGGCGAACTTTGCTGTCCCACACGGACGGCCCTAACAAAAGGCTGCTCACAAGGTAATAAGAGACATCATTTGTATCGCAGAATGACGGCAGTTTCCGCAATACTACTGCCTGCGATGCGAAAGCGTCTGAGACCAGTAACTGGTAGACCACGGAGGTTGGTTGTCGGTCTTCCGTCCGTAATTCTGATATCATGGCTAGCATCTTATCACTTTGTCTTTCAACCAGTCCTCACTCTCTGTAGCGACTGGACATGTTATCGTTCACCATGGAGTACATGTTAGAAGTGTAACGGGCACCGAACGATAGCATTCGTCCGCAGTTAAGAAGCTGGTCCCCGCAATTAAAGTGACAGGGAGACTGAACGAACCGTAACTAGGTGTAACTACTCCCCGATAGGTTACCGCGTCTCTTGGGCTCTCAGGTTGGGACACTGTTTCAGCGTGAATTCTCCGAACAAGGGAGAATTCGTAATCCTACGCCACAGAGTGGCTTCAGATAACATTCAGATGGAACGGCCAAGAACTGTACAGGAACTTCGCCATTTTGAGCATTTTCTACAGTAACGAATGGAGACTGTGAAAACTACTCTGCCTCCTCCATTTGATAGTAATCCATGTAGGCTATCCCTCGGTGCTACTAACTAGCTTGGGAAAATTAATCTAACGACATAAAATTACTGATTTAATTTCCTGAATTGTTTATTAATATTTTAAACATAGCTGCACAACAGCAACGGTTTCACGTAATAAAATTATAAACAGCCGACCAGTTGCAATGGATAAAGAAATTCTTTACGTAGGTTTCGACAAACATAAATTTGTCTTCTTCAGAAGGTAGCAATTTTACATTAGTAAGGACTAATGTACCATCGCCGTTTTTACAATTGTCAGCATAGATCCATGTGTCAAAAATAAAATATAGCCCTAGAATTAGGGTTTGTCACGTAAATATAAAATAGCTCATGAATCTTGCAGAGCTCACAACCGACTCCAATACGACCGGACTCAGATTATTAAAAACGAGTCCGGAAATTTTTAGGCAGCTCAAATCTATGGTTGAAATTATTAAGTTAATCTTGTTTTGCTATGTCCTCCTTGCTCCGTCCGTCATTAGAAAAATAATCAATAATAGACGGAGCAAGGAGGACATCAAAAGCAGATTAGCACTGGAAAAAGGGTATTCCTTGCCAAGAGAAGCATGCTAGTATCAAACATAGGCCTTAATTTGAGGGAGAAATTTCTGAGAATGTACGTTTGGAGCACAGCATTGTTTGATAGTGAAACACAGACTGTGGGAAAACCGGAACAGAAGAGAATCGGAGCATTCGAGATGTTGTGCTACAGACGAACGATGAAAATTAGGTGGACTGATAAGGTGAGGAGTGAGGGGAATCTGCGCAGAATCGGAGAGGAAAGGAATATGTTGAAAACACTGACGAGGAGAAGGGACTGTTGTGGGTTGGCAGGAGAGCCTACACCGGGTTACAAGAGGAAGCCGAAAGGGACGCGTTTTAGCTCACGCAGGCTGGCGTGAGGTCTGGAACAGGACAAGGAAATTAGAATTTAGGAAAACGGACGTAGCTGGTGGAATACTTAACTTTAATCCTTTAATGATGAGCGTCGCTCTTGACGGTACATGATTACAGTATCAATAGTAACTGGTAATGGCGCCTTGCTAGGTCGTAGCAAATGACGTAGCTGAAGGCTATGCTAACTATCGTCTCGGCAAATGAGAGCGTATTTTGTCAGTGAACCATCGCTAGCAAAGTCGGTTGTACAACTGGGCGAGTGCTAGGAAGTCTCTATAGACCTGCCGTGTGGCGGCGCTCGGTCTGCAATCACTGATAGTGGCGACACGCGGGTCCGACGTATACTAACGGACCGCGGCCGATTTAAAGGCTACCACCTAGCAAGTGTGGTGTCTGGCGGTGACACCACAGGGACAGTAAGACAGGACATCTGTCAAGACATCAGGGAATGACTTCCATGGTGCTAGAAGGAGCTGCAGAGGACAAAAACTGTAGAGGAAGACAGAGATTGGAATACATCCGGCAAATAATTGAGGACGTAGGTTGCAAGTGTTACTCTGAGGTGAAGAGGTTGGCACGGGAGATGAATTCGTGGCGGACCGCATCAAACCAGTCAGAAGACAGAGCACAAATAATATATATATATATATATATATATATATATATATATATATATATATATATATATATCGTTTGAAAAAAAAAAGAATAGAAGCGCCTCTGTAGCTGTGAAATAGCACACTGAAACCTCTAGAATAGAATGAAATGCTGGAGTCGTAAGTTCGTCCCTTGCGTGAAACGCTTTATTGCTACAACCGTCTCCAATCTGACCCGTCTTTTTTTTAAAAAAAAAAAAATCTGTCTGTAAGCAAACAAGGCTGTCTTGTTTCCTTATCAAACAGATGAGCGTGTCGGTACATAACTCGGAGAGCGTTAATCGGATTAAGAGCTGATCCCACGGGGCGGACTCCGGCGGCCGGCCAACGCGTGGTTACAACCATTACGCCGCCACCCTTACACTTGTGCCGCAGCAGCTGTCGTGTTCAGCGTTCGGTTAAACTTTACGCTCTCAAAGTTAACTGTTCCGCGCCAGGAACGTTGCAGCCTCCACCAAAAAGAAGAATAAAAAGAAAAAAGAAGAGCGTTGAAACGAGGCACATCACGCAGACACATTCGGTTAGCTGAGATAGGTTTGCGTTTCCCGCGCCGGCCGGGGTGGCCGAGCGGTTCTAGGCGCTACAGTCTGGAACCGCGCGACCGCCACGGCCGCAGGTTCGAATCCTGCCTCGGGCATGGGTGTGTGTGATGTCCTTAGGTTAGTTAGGTTTAAGTAGTTCTAAGTTCTAGGCGGCTGATGACCTCAGAAATTAAGTCCCATAGTGCTCAGAGCCATTTGAACCGGTTTTTTTTTTTTTTTTTTTTTTTTTTTTTTTTTTTTTTTTTTTTTTTTGCGTTTCCCCAACTATTTCTACGTTTATTCTGGCAGCTTTCTGGGTATTGCCAAATTGTATTTTTGAGGAAGAAGGCATGGGAATCAGTTTGATTAAAAATTAGTCTGAAATCACGCTTTAACCGATAGAAACACTTTTTCACAGACGAAGAATGAATGCCGAATTCACTTCTGCTACCAACTTGTTTCTTATCACTAATACAGCACATGTGGTAAACATATCGGTTGTGACGCCGCGCGAGATTAGCCGAGCGGTCTAGGGCGTTGCAGCCATGGGCTGTGCGGGTGGTCCCGGCGGAGGTTCGAGTCCTCCCTCGGGCATGCGTGTGTGTGTTTGTCCTTAGGATAATTTAGGTTAAATAGTGTGTAAGCTTAGGGACTGATGACCTTAGCAGTTAAGTCCCATAAGATTTCACACACATCTGAACATTTTTTTCGGTTGTGACAAATATCTTTCTCTGTAATTCCTGCCTTTAACGTGAAGAAAATTTGTGCAAAATATTTAAACACCTACCGGTGGATCGATGTTCAGGAAGAGCACGGTCAGCACTCGCTGGCGCTACAAAAAGCTGATTCGCATCGGTATGTACATCAATGCAGTAGAGTGACAAAAATGTGAAAAAATCTTGACTTGCGGTTTGTTACTAGTATATTGACAGCTGAAGAATATCACTAGTAATAAAAAAAAATTTCAGCTTGTGTATGTGATAAATGTAGAGGTCTCTTCTCCTCTATTTGGGAGTTTTTATGGAATTTCTGACAAATTAAAACAGATGTCATCTTCATTCACATTTTTACTTAACCTTCACGACGCGTTTCGGCGGTATACACCTCCCACATCATGTGGAGGTTCAGTAAAAAAGCAACAGACAAGTAATTCTTTTACAAACCTCAGGCCAAATTAGTGCATAGAGAGTATTGCATTACGTGGCTTTGATTGAGCTGGAATAAACGTAAGGAGGAATGAATTTATATCCGCGCCCACAATTCGCAAGGCATCGTTCGATGTCTTCTGCAGGGTACTTCAGATTAAAGAATTTTCACTTCCTTCCATGTTACAATAGCGGATATTGTGCTGGAAGAATGTTTGTTGATAAGGCTCAGTATGAGCAATTGCAGTTGGTTTTGTCGTCGGAGAATGGTTGAAAACGACTTGAGTGTTGCTTTCAAAATTCAGTCTGTTGCGTCCCAGATCTAAGTTTTAAATGTAATGATCGTTATGAAACAAATCTTTGATCATACTGTACCAGACGAGGGCGTGCAATGGTTGTTCTTTTATCTGAGTTCTTAATGTACACTCCTGGAAATTGAAATAAGAACACCGTGAATTCATTGTCCCAGGAAGGGGAAACTTTATTGACACATTCCTGGGGTCAGATACATCACATGATCACACTGACAGAACCACAGGCACATAGACACAGGCAACAGAGCATGCACAATGTCGGCACTAGTACAGTGTATATCCACCTTTCTCAGCAATGCAGGCTGCTATTCTCCCATGGAGACGATCGTACAGATGCTGGATGTAGTCCTGTGGAACGGCTTGCCATGCCATTTCCACCTGGCGCCTCAGTTGGACCAGCGTTCGTGCTGGACGTGCAGACCGCGTGAGACGACGCTTCATCCAGTCCCAAACATGCTCAATGGGGGACAGATCCGGAGATCTTGCTGACCAGGGTAGTTGACTTACACCTTCTAGAGCACGTTGGATGGCACGGGATACATGCGGACGTGCATTGTCCTGTTGGAACAGCAAGTTCCCTTGCCGGTCTAGGAATGGTAGAACGATGGGTTCGATGACGGTTTGGATGTACCGTGCACTATTCAGTGTCCCCTCGACGATCACCAGTGGTGTACGGCCAGTGTAGGAGATCGCTCCCCACACCATGATGCCGGGTGTTGGCCCTGTGTGCCTCGGTCGTATGCAGTCCTGATTGTGGCGCTCACCTGCACGGCGCCAAACACGCATACGACCATCATTGGCACCAAGGCAGAAGCGACTCTCATCGCTGAAGACGACACGTCTCCATTCGTCCCTCCATTCACGCCTGTCGCGACACCACTGGAGGCGGGCTGCACGATGTTGGGGCGTGAGCGGAAGACGGCCTAACGGTGTGCGGGACCGTAGCCCAGCTTCATGGAGACGGTTGCGAATGGTCCTCGCCGATACCCCAGGAGCAACAGTGTCCCTAATTTGCTGGGAAGTGGCGGTGCGGTCCCCTACGGCACTGCGTAGGATCCTACGGTCTTGGCGTGCATCCGTGCGTCGCTGCGGTCCGGTCCCAGGTCGACGGGCACGTGCACCTTCCGCCGACCACTGGCGACAACATCGATGTACTGTGGAGACCTCACGCCCCACGTGTTGAGCAATTCGGCGGTACGTCCACCCGGCCTCCCGCATGCCCACTATACGCCCTCGCTCAAAGTCCGTCAACTGCACATACGGCTCACGTCCACGCTGTCGCGGCATGCTACCAGTGTTAAAGACTGCGATGGAGCTCCGTATGCCACGGCAAACTGGCTGACACTGACGGCGGCGGTGCACAAATGCTGCGCAGCTAGCGCCATTCGACGGCCAACACCGCGGTTCCTGGTGTGTCGGCTGTGCCATGCGTGTGATCATTGCTTGTACAGCCCTCTCGCAGTGTCCGGAGCAAGTATGGTGGGTCTGACACACCGGTGTCAATGTGTTCTTTTTTCCATTTCCAGGAGTGTAATTGATCGTTGAGTTTGGCCACTGAGTACTACGAATCACCGTCAAAGTGACAAGAACACAAATGATACACAATGTTTTATTTATTCACTGCTACGCGTAGCAGTGAAAAAGTCGTAAGACAGCGAGGGACCTTGAAATCTAAGTCAAGACCATGGTTAACAATTACGCATTTGCTGTAATGAGTCACACAAATCACTGTAAAGCAAGCAGAGGAAAATGTTTTAAAACTCAAATCAAATTACAAAATGACGTTAACACTGTGGGGAGGTATCAAAAAGTATGGAAGACTGTATGAGGTAAGAACAACAATATCTGCTCAACCTGGCACCTCACGAAATCAAAGTTAACAATACGGTATAATGAGCTACCACAAATCAAGTAACACAAGTTGTTTGGCATAGTAAGCAAGTAACGTGGTGCTCAGAATGTCGAACGCGCTATCGCATTCAGCAACACATTTCTCCAAATAAACTATCAGGCACCATTCACCACCAGGCGATAGCCTGAGGCGACTCTCTCTCAACGATAGTCCTCAGAAAACGACCCAAATCTAAGATCACAGCCCTCCACTCTGCGCTATCAAAAAAGTCTACATGGATGGGACGACTCAGTGCTATTGCCAGCATAATGGACGAGAATATCGCTTATTTCACTAAAAAAAAAAGTGGAATACAGCAGAATCTTCTCGCTCTTTGCGTAAAAAACGCACATCATCAAACACAAGGTTGGTACCAGCCTAAAGCATCAAGCACGGTGTTGGGATGATAACCAGAGTTTTGGAGTGATAGCAACCGTTGTTCTCACGCTGGCCAGGCAGCGCTGCTGCTTCTCGGCCTTTGATGTCTGCCTAGAAAACGAAAAAATATTAAACTCAGTTATTCTCTGAGGATGGCTGTGGCCCGAGAGAGCACGGCGCCTCCTGCCCACAGCTGGTCTAGGGTGCCGGCTCTACCCACAATAGGACAAAGCAGACAGCAGCCTCACCACCACAAAAACCACCCGTCTCGCTTGGGAGGTGCGGCTCTCCTAATGAGATTCGCTGACTGCCTTCTGCCGCAACAGATCGCTGAAAGAACACCAGTAGCGCACAGCAAAAAATGCAAAGCTTTTCTCACAGGCACATAGGTCCAGTACTCACAAAACAATAACAATGAAATAGTAGAATAAAAGAAACAATAATGACCAGCGATAAGTGACAGTGATGACGCATCTTTCGTAACAAGATACTTGTTTTCATTAAAGTCGAAACCGATTAACTGCCCACCAAATGCGATAAGAGAGAGATAACGCCTTGGGATCTCGCAGTTGTGTCACAACCACCAGGATTAATACGTCATAAATGTACTGCTTGCTGTCAGAATTTACTAGCTTTGTAAACTGGAGCTGATCACTTTGTGTACCCCATGGTAGTACATCGTCTTCACTCCATATACGGGCACGAATGACGGTGAAGGATCCAATCTCTGTGGAGGATCCACACATGTGTGTGTGTCCATCCTTATGCTCCAGATATGGTTACGTTCATCCTGATGCTGTACACAGAATCTGAACTCGTGTGAAATGTCTGCGTGATGCGACTCGTGTACCCAGTGTTGTCATTGGGCGCATTACTGTCAGTGTACGTCTCTCTGTTCCCATATGAAGGAATGTTGCATCAATGGTAGCTTTATTGACAGCCCCCCTCGTGTGCCAAACGCCATCACACTGTCCATTGTCTAGCTGCAAAGAAGACCATTTCCTGACTCAGGGTACATGACGTGGCCGTATTGTCTTCCATGGTCGAGTGGACAGTGTCCTCTCAGGCGATCGTCACGTGAGGACGTTGTGACCCTCTCTGATGTAGAAACTGATCTTCTGAACCCGTTGATTCCATAATTGCAACACAATTGTGGGTTTAAGACTAATGAAAACCGAGCGAGGTGGCGCAGTGGTTAGCACACTGGACTCGCATTCGGGAGGACGACGGTTCAATACCGTCTCCGGCCATCCTGATTTAGGTTTTCCGTGATTTCCCTAAATCGTTTCAGGCAAATGCCGGGGTGGTTCCTTTGAAAGGGCACGGCCGATTTCCTTCCCACTCCTTCCCTAACCCGAGCTTGCGCTCCGTCTCTAATGACCTCGTTGTCGACGGGACGTTAAACACTAACCACCACCACCACCACTAATGAAAGCAGTAGGATCATGGAACGATATGCTAGAGTCTCTATTGGACACAATCCTGTGATAGTCGATCACACCAACATTCAAATGCGATTTCTGAAGCACACTGTGCAAACTTCGCTTATATACAAAATATAGACGACATTGCTCCTACTCGGCCCCTCCCGCCGGAGGTTCGAGTCCTCCCTCGGCCATGTGTGTGTGTCTTGTTCTTAGCATAAGTTAGTTTAAGTAGTGTGAATGTCTAGGGACCGATGACCTCAGCAGTTTGGTCCCTTAGGAAGTCACACACACATTACTCCAACGTACTTTGTGCGGTTTGCTGAAGTTTTAATACTTGCATGTACAAGCATGTGGTACACTTCATGCCAGTTTGACGTTTGTTGCATACGATCTTAATTTATTTCAATTTTAATGTCTAGTACTTGCCATTTGTCGCTTACTAAAGGTACCATGTGGCAAACAACAGGGCCCTGCATGCGCTAGGCCGAGAATTCACTGGTATATTGAGTAGCATTGTGTGGTGCTCAGGCGTGCGCCTCGCTTCTGCTTGTGACTGTCAGTCGACCTGGTGGAAGCTCACAGGAAGCAACGATTCTTGAGACCGATACCTCTTCAAGTCGAACGAAGGTATTGTCAGTGATTGGATACACAACATACATTTGGTTGAAGTGAGGAAGAGTACTCAACAGTATCTGGCGAGAATGTTAAACTGTGTTCTTGTACCCCTCTTGATCAGAGTGTCAAATGGCATATTCCAGTAGAATGGTTCTAGAGTGGACGCCACATTGCAGCTGATTCACAAACAACTTGAGGAATGTACAGATCCTTGACTGACCTTTCCAGCCCTTTGATTTCTCACCGAATACGCATGTACTGGGTGAAATAGCAAGCCATATACTGTCATACTGGCCTTCATCCAGAGATCTTCATGAACTGAGTTATCAAATGTTTCAGACATGGCAAAAAATTCCTCAAGATTCAGAGGCTGTTTACTTCCATTACTCGACGATATATTTGAAGGGGTGGGGGGGTGGGGTGAGGAAACGAAATGAAACTTCATCGGTTACGAATGTGATGTTATTTTAGTGATTACAAAATGAGTCAGATTTATTAAGCACTAGGTAGTATGAGCCCACTTGCCACTACAATGTTCCACACTCCCTGACTCGGATGCTGCACAAATTCAGTTGGGATGGGTGGTGTAAACCCGTTGTATCCCCTCCTGAGACACTCTGGCCAACAAGTGTTGTAACTAGTCTTTGATATCCTGGGACAGAGAAGATATCTGAGCTGGTCCTACAAACACCTCACACGTGTTCTATTTGGGACAGATCCGGGCATCTTGCAGGCCACAGGAGCACTTCAGCATCACACAGGTATTTCTTAGACGTGTGCCATGTGTGGACAAGCATTGTCCTGGTATCTATGGCATTACGAAATTGTTGCTTAACAGGTAACACATGAAAGTGCAGGATGTCCGTTAAATACAGTTTTGCTGTTAGAAATCCCTCAGTCACTTCCAGCCATGACTTTCAATCGTTCCCGATGGCTCTTCACACCGTGACGCCAAGAGTAACACCCTGCGTCCCTCCAAAAGACTGCAAGAATCGGATCTGTCCTGAAGTTACCACAGTACTCATCGGCGATGGTGATCCTGGGTAGCGCTGGACTGCAATTCATCCCTGAACACAATGCAATGCCATTCATCATCAGTCAGTGCTCCCAAGTCACAGCACTATTCCAAACGCTGATGCTTGTGTTATGGTGCTAACGGCCGCATAAGCATGGGATGGCGAAGCTGCTGCTATTTTACCACCGATGGTGTGGGATGACAGGTAGTGTTTCAGAGGCCTCGTTACTTGTTCTTGGGTGGCACGTGCAGATGTACAAGGGCTATGATGTATTTGGTGCACAATATACGGTGATCCTCCCTTGTGGTGGACTGACGTGGTCGACCAGAACCTCGACGATGAGTATACCTGTCTTCTCATCCCTGTACAGTCCAACATCAGGCCACTGTGACATCCAAATGGTTGACGACTCTGGATACTGCATGCTTCGACCAGTCAGCCAAATGGAGACCCACAATGCAGCCCCACTGAAACTCTGTCATGTGCTGGTAACGCCGACCCACACGATCACACGACGTCTCCATATTCTTCACGGTGAACCCTCAACATCTGACGCTGTTCACTCCCCTTGTACGCTCTGCCAGGCCTCGTAACAACACTAAACACGATCAACACTAAAGCGCTCTGATAACTGTTCCACCAGTGTCAGAGTAATTTTCATACCCACTAATGGTCTGTATATGTACGAACTTACAATGACGTCCACTGTGATTTCTGGGTGCTTCACGTTTTGGCAAGCATTGTCCAATGGTAGTTTAATCATTTGATGGCCATTTTAGGTTACAATGTCTGTGTTTTACCATGTCTCGTTATACAACGTTCTTCAGATATGCATTGTAACCTAAAATGTGTAATACACTAAAGAGCCTAAGAAACTGGTACACCAGCCTAATATCGTGTAGGGTCCGCATGAGCATGCAGAAGTGCTGCAACACGACGTGGCATGGACTCGACTAATGTCTGAAGTAGTACTGGTGGGAATTTATACCATGAATCCTGGAGGGCTGTCCATAAATCCGTAAGAGTAAGAGAAGGTGGAGATCTCTTCTGAATACCACGTTGCAAGGCATCCCATATATGCTCAATAATGTTCATGCCTGGAGATTTCGTGGCCAGTGGAAGTGTTTAAACTCAGAAGAGTGTTCCCGGAGCCACTCTGCAGCAATTATGGACGTATGAGGTGTCGCTTTGTCCTTCTGGAATTACCCAAGTCCGTCAGAATCATGGTGGACATGAATAGATGCAGGTCAGCAGATAGGATGCTTACGTACGTGTCATCTGTCAGAGTCGTAGCTAGACGTATCAGGGGTCCAATATCACTCCAACTGCACACGCACCACACCATTACAGAGCCTCCTCCAGCTCGAACAGTCCCCTGCTTAAATGCAGGGTCCATGGATTCAAGAGGTTGTCTCCATACCTGTACACGTCCATCCGCTAGATACAATTTGAAACGAGACTCGTCCAACCGGGCAACATGTTTCCTGTCATCAACAGTGAAATATCTTGCGATTGTACGCGTTGGGGAAGGGGGTGGGGGACAGAAGAAGAGCCAAAAAAGAGATACTTGCTTTATCAAATAAAATTTTTTTATCCTATAAAGTTTCCCTTTCAGTTGCAAGAGGGGAATATTTATCTTTTCTAATGTGCATATTTAAAAAAGTTTAAGCTCACCAGTATTTTCGATGTATGAAGCTACTTTTTTTCCTGTTTAGACTTACTTTCGTTGAAAACGACTGTAATCTAAGGACTGGCAACAGTTGGACATTTACACATGTAAATTAGTTCACATTTCCAGTAACGATGTCAAACGAACATAAATAAATAAATAAAAGAAACGAGTTCATTGTATGGGGGTTGGGGTGAGTTTCGATAACATAATGGATCAAGTAAATATAGTTCCTTGAATGTAAAATTTCCGAAGCTTGCAATGGGGCAAAGCATCTTCTCATACTGATCTACGTTTGTTTCGACAGGATTCAGTAATACAGAACTATGATTGTTGTCTACATAGTTCTGCGTAGTCAGCGCGTACACAACTTTCCCACTAGAGCGCGCCCCGCTAAGCACAACAGCGCAGGCGCAGTGCTCGTCCGTCTCCGCACTACGAGATGGCGCTGCCTTAGAGACAGACCAAATTTTGCTTCCGCCGATCCGCGTATTAATATTTAACGCAGCCAATGAGATTGCTGCTAACGTAGAACCTTTTCTCCTCGCGGATCACCCTCGCACAGTGATACCTGAACGCGCGAGGTATTATAACGAGTGTACAGACCTCCGATTAACCAGTCTGCATTTGTCTGGACCAGTCTGTATCAGTCTGCATTAGTCTGTACCAGTCTATAGTCAAGTTTCAGTCTGCAACTAAGAAGATTATCATATTCCTGTACATAGCCATGAAGATAAATGTATAGACACTTTGTCAAGTATCAGAGATATGTGAGAATAAGATTAACGTACCAAATCCAAAGGAACATCAGATTGTCAAATGTGAATACCACCAGAATCAAGTTAATTAATGTTTATGCTTATTATTATTTTAATAAATGTGTGTGAAAATTAATCAAGTTCTGTTTAAAGTTGGTCACCGGCAATCTGCTACTCTAAGCGTGCAAGTGGCATTTCTATCGTCTGACCTAACGGCAGAAAATAAACACGCCACGATAAGACCACGAGACATATTGCTGACACTCGCCTACTTCGTTAGAGCGACAAGTCAAATAATCTGATGGCGTGTGTATCGAAGGTCTTACAGTACGCACACCACAATGATCTTCATTTGTAGCTTTACGATAGTAAGAAAATCTTTCATCTAAATAAAACTGGGGAAGCCAAAGCAATACCAAACAGTTTGTCCAAAAATAAGAGATTTATAGTGATAAGCACGCCCAGGCGTTTCTGCCTGCAACAGACCTGGCGTTCGCCGTGCCTAGCTGACGTGACGTCACGAACAAGCGCCGAGGCCTTCCTTTGAGTCGGTGTTGCCGTGACGTGTCAGGTGCTCTTGTCTGGCCTGGTCTCGTGCGGTGCGGTGCGGTGTGTCGCCTCGCAGCCCAGCGCGCTGTTACCGCGACCCCGTGCCCGGCGCCCGTGCTGCGGAGCGGATGGGCCCTGCCTGCCGCCTATGCGCATTGATCCCGAGCAGGCGGCCCGCTCGCGCCCGGAAAACGTCTTACCTGCCGGCGCGACGGCGGTGGAGGTGCCGACACGCGTTCCCTCTCAGCCGGAGTTTGCATTTTTCAGCGTCTCTCCCGTCCTTCCCGTGTCTTCCGTGGACTTCGCCGTGCTGTACAGCTCGTAAAGCGCGTAAAATTTGCAAAGCAACGGGGCACCCCTATAGCTCATGATTTACAACCAACATCCGTTCCACGACACATTATTATCCCGCACGCTTGTAGGACTCTGAAGCATGTTAACGTATTTCTTGATGGATGAGACAGGCGAAATACCCTCAGACTTCAAGAAGAATATAATAATTCCAATCTCAAGGAAAGCAGGTGCTGACAGATGTGAAAATTACCGAACTAACAGTTTAATAAGCCACGGGTGCAAAATACTAACACGAATTCTTTACAAACGAATGGAAAAAATGGTACAGGCCGACCTCGGGGAAGACCAGTTTGGATTCCGTAGAAATGTTAGAACACGTGAGGCAATACTGAGCCTACGACTTATCTTAGAGAATAGATTAATGAAAGGCAAACCTACGTTTCTAGTATTTGTACACTTAGAGAAGGCTTTTGACAATTTTGATTCGAATACTCTTTTTCATATTCTGAAGGTGGCAGGAGTAAAATACAGGGAGCGAAATGCTACTTACAATTTGTACAGAAACCAAATGGCAGTTATAAGAGTCGAGGGGCATGAAAGGGAAGCAGTGGTCGGGAAGGGAGTGAGACAGGGTTGTAGCCTATCCCCGATGTTATTCAATCTGTATATTGAGCAAGCAGTGAAGGAAACAAAAGAAAAATTCGTAGTAGGTATTAAAATCAATGTAGAAGAAATAAGGTTCGCCGATGACATTGTAATTCTGTCAGAGACAGCAAAGGACTAGGAAGAACAGTTGAACGGAATGGACAGTGTCTTGAAAGGAGGATATAAGATGAACATCAACAAAAGCAAAACGAGGATAATGGTATGTAGTCGAATTAAATCGGGTGATGCTGCGGGAATTACATTAGGAAATGAGACACTTGCGGAGCAAAATAACTGATGATGGTCGAAGTAGAGGGGATATAAAATGTAGACTGGCAATGGCAAGGAAAGCGTTTCTGAAGAAGAGAAATTTGTTAACATCGAGTATAGATTTAAGTGTCAGGAAGTCGTTTCTGAAAGTATTTGTATGGAGTGTAGCCGTGTATGGAAGTGAAACGTGGACGATAAATAGTTTGGACAAGAAGAGAATAGAAGCTTTCGAAATGTGGAGCTACAGAAGCATGCTGAAGATTAGATGGATAGATCACATAACTGATGAGGAGGTATTGCACAGAATTGGGGACAAGAGAAATTTGTGGTTCAAATGGCTCTGAGAACTATGGAACTTAACATCTATGGTCATCAGTCCCCTAGAAATTAGAACTACTTAAACCTAACTAACCTAAGGACATCACACAACACCCAGTCATCACGAGGCAGAGAAAATCCCTGACCCCGCCGGGAATCGAACCCGGCAACCCGGGCGCGGGAAGCGAGAACGCTACCGCACGACCACGAGCTGCGGACAAGAGAAATTTGTGGCACAACTTGACTAGAAGAAGGGATCTGTTGGTAGAACATATTCAGAGGCATCAAGGGATCACCAATTTAGTACTGGAGGGCAGCGTGGAGGGTAAAAATCGTGGAGGGAGACCAAGAGATGAATACACCAAACAGATTCAGAAGGATGTAGGTGGCAGTAGGTACTGGGAGATGAAGAAGCTTGCACAGGATAGAGTAGCATGGAGGGCTGCATCAAACCAGTCTCTGGACTGAAGAGCACAACAACAACAGCTCTATTGCTCTCTAACAGAATCCAATAATACGTGGTCTGTTAAAAAAATTCCAGAACTTTGTCCACAAAATTTTTCTGCGCTTATCTTTTACTTGCTTCGAAATACTCTCACAACGCCGTTTCCACTTCTGGAAGTTGTCTTGGTACGCGTCTTGCTGGATCGCGCGAAGCGCCGTCTGCGAATTTTCTTTTACTTCGTCTATCGTTCCAAATCTTCGTCCTTTCAACGGGGTTTTCAACTTTGGAAATAAAAAAAAGGTTCGCAGGGGCCAGGTCTGGAGAGTACGCAGGGTGAGGCAGCACAGTGACTTCGTTTTTTGTGTAATAGTCACGCATCAACATGGATGAATGCGCGGGTGCAGTTACCGTGGTGCAAGAGCCATTAATTGTCTCGCCGCATTCCAGGCCGTTCCCTTCTCAAATTTTCTCGCAGGCGTCGCGGCATGTACCAATAATACCATCAATTAACAGTTTGTCCCTGTGGCACGAATTCATAATGAACTAATGTTTCAAAGTCAAACGGCTTTGACTTTTGACTTGACGGGACGAGCTTCTTCTGGTCTTGGAGAAACTTTCCCTACCATTGCGTGAAGATTGAACCTTCGTCTCAACATCATAACCGTGGACCCACGTCTCATCACCTGTTAGGATACTCTTAGGGAACAACCGTGCTCATTTGCGTGGTCCAAAAGCTCTTCACATACTGCGAGGTGAAGATCTTTCTTCTCTTGACTCATGAGGCGGGAAACGAACTTGGTGGCAACAGGATGCTTTCCGAGATGCTGTGTCAGGATTTCATGATATGATCCGTCTGAAATGTTACGTTCTTGTCCAATCACTCGGACAGTCTGTCTTCGATTGGCACGCACAATTTCGTTGACGTTCCTGACAGGTGCGTCGTCGGTAGACGTCAAAACGTTGCCCATTTTTACTTCTGTCCAGCCATTTCCAAACCGTGTGAACCATTCGTAACACCGAGTACGCATTAAGCACTCATCACCGTAGGCTTCCTACATCACTCGGTGTGTCTCGATAACGGTTTTCTTGAGTTTCACGCAAAATTTAATGCAGACTGTGTGAAAGAACATTCTTCTCAATACAGCACTGAAAAAAAACTAACAGGCATACAAATTTCCGGCAGTTGCACATTAAACACAGGCGCGTGCAGGGATCCAACCGGATTTTGCTCCAACACACAATTGGCGCGAAATTACGAATGTTCCGGAATTTTTTGAACAGACCTCGTGCACTGAAAGAAATGGAATTCTACAAAGGCCGACCGTTCACACGCGTTTACTTTCCAACTAAATACTTCACAAAGCTCAAATTTCCACAATGCAAATGCGTTCACGGCAATAGCATCCGGACGCGAAATACCAGTAACTTCTTCATTTGACTCATAACGTAGACGGACACGTTCAACACGACCTGTACGACCTTGATAGAGCGCGGGAAATGCTTAACTCTGATTGGTTGTTCAAACTGACCAGCCTATCAAAACAAGCGTTCGAGTTCTTTCTCGCACCAAAACTGACTTACGCCAATCAATATTCACAGATGTATTTATGTCACTTCATTATGCAAATCAACAATAAAATGATTAACAAAACCAAACGAAAAGAAAACTAATCTTGAAATGACTTTAGAAAATCATTACTCTCCAAATGGCTGTTCCTACTGCCTTCTTACAAAAGCAAGTATCCTTGGACATACGTCATCAGCAAGGTAGGAAAATTACAGCTACAGCTTTCATTGCAACTGCTTGCTTCACACTTTCCCATGACATAGTTACGTAATGTTTAACATCAGATAATATTGAATCTTTACGTATGTCCCACATATACACTCTCACTCACTCTCATTTGTTCACACAACAAAACAAATAGTTGTTAAATAAATAGGAGTATTAATCCTTTCTGAACTCTATGTTACGAAAATGAAAAATAGTGAACGTTTTTAATTATAAAAAATCTAAATAAATTGTTCTGCCATTTAGTGAACTTCAGTAATAATTCCAAATGTTACTAAAAGACAAAGTGCTATGAATCCTAACTGAGTTTAATCTTATAAGTGTCGGTTTTTGGTTACAATCTTCTTTTTAATAGCAAAGGGTAGTATATTGACTTTTAACCAAACTGAATAATATTTCATATAGTTTATTTAGATTCTTAGGGGCTTGAATATTCTGTCGCTCGAATTGACACAGGTACCGCTTCCCATGGCTAGACTAGCGACAAGTGCGAATGAGTGACGCTAAGATACAAGCGGCTGTTTTTATCACCACCAACGGCTGCAAAGCTACGAGCCGTACTGCAAAGTAGTGCAATAAATGTTATTGAATATTGACTCGCGACGTTATACTGTGGTCATGTGGTATTAGTCACTTAAATGTGTTACCTAGATAATTTTATTCGTGAAATTTCATTACTCTAAATTAGTTTTCTTTTATTGGTGTAACGACTTTTTGTCCATCAGTGCAATGTAAGAGATGGTGCAGGAGAATCGCCGACTCCCAACTAACGTCCCTCTACTGAGATTTGTTCTGCTGAAACCAGTAAGAAACATCGTATGTGGGCACGCTCTTCATCTGAACGCAAGGCACGCCATTCGCTCGCAAGAAATCTCATTCGCTTACGCCATGCAGCCGTTCCGTGGCCCGCAGGTGGTAGCGGAGCCGCGGCTGTCCGCCGTGGCGAGTAGGGACGGAGACGGACTGGACGCGGCCTTTAATCAGACCGGACTGCTGGGGTGTGCGGTCACAGGAGCACGGGCCAGACCGCAGGGCGGCCATAATTATGGCCTGGGGGCGGAGGGGGTGGGGAGGGCCGCGAATAAATCCCGCCAGATTTACGGCGCCTCGGCCGCCCCTAGCAGCCGGGTGGCCCAGATGAGACCTCAGGACCGCCCCGGCGTACCTGCTGTCACAGCACTCTACCTGCTGAGCTGGCCGAGTGGATAGCTGCGTCCGCGGAGGACTGGGCGCGTGGCTCCAGCGCCAGTTGCTCCAGCCACTAAGTGTCTGCTTCTGCACGGGGTGACGTTCTGATAACGCACGGAAAAACAGTCGAGTGACGGTTCGCCTAGTGCTGCCGACAATATCTATTTGTAATCCTCAAATATCTCCATCTATATCACACTTAATGGTGTGTGGCGAAGGGTACCACTGGTGCCACTACCTACTCCATTCGCGAATGGCGCGTGGCAAAATGATTGTCGGTAATCCACTGTAATTTCTCCAATTTCCTCTCCGTGGTCATTACGCGAGCGTTGTCCGACTCCTCCTGGAAAGTAAGCTCTCGAAATCTAAATACTAAACTCTTCCATGATACAGAACGCCTCATTATAAGACAGCGTATGTAGTTTGCTGAGTGTCTCGATAATGCTGTCGCGCCGACTAAATGATCTCGTAGCAAAACGCGCCGGTCTTCATTGGACCTTCTCCACCTCTTCTATTGGTTCTACCTCGTGAAGAACAGTTCTCAAGACTCGGTCGCACAAGCGCCTTATAATCCGCTTCCCTCGTGGACGAGTTACATTTCCTTAAGATTCTTCCTATGAATCTCAGCCTGGCATATGCGTTTCCTGCTATTTGTTTTATGTGGTCATTCCACTTAAGGTTGCTTTGGATTGTTACTCCTCGATATGTGACGGTAGGTACTGTTTCCAGCAGTTTCTCATCCTTCGTGTGGCTTTCTTTTCCTATGTAAGCACAGTATGTTTTTTTTTTTACGTTCAGAATCAACTGACAGAGCCTGCCACATTCATCAGATCGTTCTACAAATCGATAATGTCCTCTTGCGTTGCTACTTTGTCATAGACAACCGCGTCAAAATGTTCAAATTCAAATGTATGTGAATTACTAAGGGACCAAATTGCTCAGGTCATCGGTCCCTGGACTTACACACTACTTAAAGTAACTTAAACTAACTTATGCTAAGAACAACACATACACACCCATTGGCCGAGGGAGGACTCGAACTTCTGGCGGGAGGGGCCACGCAGTCAGTGACATGGCGCCTCTAACCGCGCGGCCCAACCGCGTCATTTGCGAACAGTCTTTAAGAGCGTCCGACGGTTTCTGCTGGACCATTTATATACGCTGTAAACAATAACGGTCTTATCAAGCTTCCTTGAGGTACTCTGGATGTTACCTTCACATCAGTCGATTTTGTTCGGATAGGAGCGATGAGTTGAATTCTGTCTGCAACGAAGTCTTCATTCCAGTCGCAAATCTGATCCGATACTGGATAAGCTTGTTTCTCCTCTAAACGGCAGTGCGGGACAGTGTCAAATGCAATTCTGAAGACAAGGGATACGGCATCAACCCAAGCGCCGTTGTCTACTGTGCTATGGATCACATCGAGGAATGGAGCGAGGTGAGTTTCACAGGATCTCTGATGGCGGAATCCATGTCGATTTTTATAGAGGAGATTTTCGTTCTCCAAAAACGCATGAGAGCTATAGTTAACCGGGACACTGAATGGCATTCTGTGGTATTTAGCGATAAGACTCGCTTTTGTTTATGGCTGTCTATCTAATGTAAGGTCGCAGGATGTGGCGATCGAGATTCAGACCTATCCAAGTGGAATCATTGCATACGCTGCTTCTGGATAGGAAAACAGTACTTGTCTGATTAAAGGAAGGATGAATTCTCACCAGCATGTGACAACTGTGATGTCATACGCTTCGCTACCAGCGCGCCAAATCGCATATTCCAAAAACATAATGCAAGACCCCACACTACAGCGCACGCGACAAACGTTTTGATGTCACCACTGAAGCCGCAAATGGCAGTCGTTTGGGGTAATTAGAATGCGCGTTACAGGGCGACTGGCTCGTAGCTGTTCTTGAAGTAATCGATTTGTACCGTGTCACCGTGGTGCCAACTGCTGCTCAAACTGCTACTACAGGTGCAGTACGATGCGCGAGGGCCAAACGCCGAACACGATGTTCTTCAGTCTCGGTGGTGACACGAGGCAGTTGAGAGCTCCGTCTTCTTCCGACCGTACATTCTCGTGATCACCGCTGCCAGCAGTCAAGTACAGTGGCCACATTCCTGCCAAGTCTTTCTGCAATATCGCGGAAGAAACATTCGGATTCTTCTAGCCCTATTACAGGACCTCTTTCAAACACTGTGCGGCGTTGATAATGGCGTCTTTGTCGCCTTAAAGGCATTATTGACTAACATCGACTCACCACGTCCAGTCTCAAAGGTAACTCACTCTCACGACCCTTACGGCGTGTGTTTAAAGCAAATCAGATTTGCGTCCTCATAGTGGCGCTACTATCTCCGCTCTTAGGCGACACGCGCGGAATTTGAGTAGACATCATCTTTTAGAGATAGAAACACGCCTACCAACCTTCGTTTATATCGTACCAATTCTTCTTGGTGTTGAGGCTTTTTTCCGCCACTGTAATTCGGCTACTAAGCTAATGAACAGTCTTCAATACTGATACAAATCCCGATGAACTTCTCGTAACACGTTTAGAATGAGAGACATTTAACAATTAAAGAGACAAATTGGAACAGTTTGTAGGAGTAGTTCTGTACTTTCAGGTATTTGTGTTGGCATCTCTGGCACGAACTGCGAACAGCTGACGGACGAAGATTTGTTATCTTTATAACCTCAGTGTTGCATTTAATCATGGCATGTCGGAGTGAAGTTTGCACATTAGTTGAACAACGTCCACTGATTGACTTCTTGCTCTGTGAAGGTGAGGAACTGGCTAAAATGATTTTATAATATAGTGAAAGCTGTATGAACTGCTGAAATTTTTATAAGTGGTTAGAACAGTTCAAAAACGATCCAATCACAACGACTGACGAGCAAGGTTCTCACCAACCTGTTGAAGTGTCAACTCCTTCGCTTGACATCCATGATAACATTGTTCGTGAAGACCGAAGTGTTGAACGTATAGTAAAAACAGGTGCCGTAATTTTTGGCAGTACCAACCTCAAGTACAGCAAAATTAGTGCAAGGTTGATCCCGAAAGAGTTAACGCAACACCACAAGGAAACAAGACTAAAAGTTTGTACAGACTACGAAGGTGTGATGTAACTTATGTCCACCATTTTGGACCAGAATCCAAAAGACACGTCATGGAATAGAAGCACACTAGCTCCCGTGTCCGAAAGAAATTCAGGACGCAAACATCAGCGGGAAAAGTCAGGTTGACTGTCTTTTGGCATGTCCAACTTTCGTATTTTGTGGTTATTTGGAAAATCAGTGCCTACTACTCAGATGTACTGATGAAGAAAGTAAAGCCAGCAATGAGAGAAAAACATCACTGATCTCGAAGAAAAGGCGTGATATTGCTATAAGACAACGCTCGCTCTCACACCGTACAGTTGACACGACACCCATTAGCAAAATAGGGTGGGAGATATGACCTCATCCCCGCTAGAATCCATGTTTGTCTCGCCCGGATTTTGAGTTGTTTGGTCCACTAAAGGAGGGATAGCGTGGAAAACAATGTTCACCAACAACGATGAGATCAAAGAATTTGTGGGGAAGTGACTCAAACTACAAGACAAAGCCTATTTGCGTAGGTGTACTAGTCATCGTTGGGACAATTGTACTAACATTGGTGTATAGTGTGAAGTATTGAAAGCGAAATTTTGTAAAAATACAGTTTTTTTCTATAATAGTTTGTCTCCTTAACTGTTGAATGTCCCTCGTATATATGTAGCAGTACGCTTCATCCTTGAAATCCGCTCGTTTTTACCCATTTCTACGAAACATGTCACGCACATCACGTAAGAAAGGAAACAAGAAACAAATGTACATGAGATGTATGCAAGTTTTCAAGCGTAACGCTCACCATTAGTCACGTCGTTAGCAAAATATCTCTCAGTTTCGTACAAACTTACCGGACTTATCAATCGAACCTCATAGTATAAGAATCAGTGATAGTCTCATTTTGTGACCGGTGACTCTCATGTGGAGAGTACGTTTCTTTGTAATTAATAAAGTATGTAGATGCAAGAATAAACCATTACCTTTCGAAAAGAGTGTCGAAATTTATTGTATAATTCATAGAAGAACAAATTCATTAAAAATGAGTAGTTTGTATTTTTAGGGAATCAGCGATTGTAAATTTATATCATTAATAGCAAAATACAAAATGGCTTCGCTTTCACCAATAAATATATTGATTTTTTACATATTCCATGGTAGCGAAATGTGTAATATCCGCTCTCACCAAGAATTTGCCCAATGCGCCAGAATTCTTTTTATTTGTGGGTGTGTATATAGATCATGCTATATGAAGAAATTAGTTACTAAACTGAGTTCTCACTTACCGGTACCTGTGAAAGTGCGAGAAAAAAATGGAAAACTTAGTCCTTCTCTACAAGACTTCATTTTAAATTGATACAAAATAATAAAACGAACAGACACCACATTTCGAAATGTAATATTTTTGTACAATTGCGTTCTCCGTTTATGTGCGAGAAATTTCCCATTATATACGTTCCATTTTTCTGCCCTCCATCTACACTACGATCCTGAAACAGTAGTTTCTACACATTTAGATCGGTTTATAGTTATATCAGTTTTTCCTCCTAAACTTTTTGATAAAATAAATTTTGTAGTTTATACAAAGTTAGCAGTACTAATCATCAACCATTTTCTGTCTGACTTTCTGATAAAATGAAAGGGGGAGCAAATATTTCCGAAGAGCAACTTTGCGTACATAATTTACTAATATAGCTTGGTTATATAGTGTTGTCAAATTTGAACCATGAGTTTTCATGAATGATTTCCAAGGCGTTGCAACTCTAAAGCAAAAGGGAATTGTCTGATAGAAAAGAAATAAAAATCCCTTGGTAGGGAAGTTGATCAGAATCTTCCAAATTCTTCATGCTTCCCAAGAAAGAGAAAGAGTCGCATCAGGATCAGATGAAATAATACCACGAAGTAACCGGTACACAGCTTGTGACTGTCATAAAGTGATGAAAGTGAAAAAAGTGTAAAGAAACAAGAAAACATCAAGTCAAGAATGAACAGACAAAGAATATTGGTCTTAGTAGAGACTTTGTGTAGTACTTAAATTTGCAGACAGAAGGAGAGATGTGATCCGGCTGAAAGGTAGATAAACGGATAACGGAGACGTGGGAAGGAAAGCGGCGCTGGAGAGAGTGGGTCCTAAGCCCGGAGAAAAGATTCACTTAGCAGATAGCAGCCCCCGGCGCTGCTTTATTTATACGGGAGATCCCGGAAAGGAGTCTCCAGGGATTCCCTGGGGTAGCGGAGCGGGCCTTGTTTATTATTTGCGACGCTAGGCAGCGCCACGGGGCGCCTAATGGCGGCAGATATGAGAGACGGCTATCGGCTGCTTTCACCGAGATCGCTAATTAATTAGGGGCGCGCAGGAAATACGTTCATGGGGTGGGGGCGGCGCACCCTTGACATTGCGAGATGAGTGTGTCTGTCAGAGGGTAGCGCTTGACTAAGGCACCGCGCCAGGGGAGGGAGGGGGTTAGGATTCCCAGGCGTCAGCCGGTGCCTCGGGGATTCCCCTCCAGGGAAGTCTCACTGCCGGCTTCGTTTCTAGTGTGCACACTCCCGTACAAATACATTCGAGGAAAAGTGATTCCTTGATTTACGGACTATGACAATAGATCAGTTACTTACACATGATGACAGACGCTCAACAGGCCACCAATTTTATTCATCTTTCGTAAGGCTGTAATTCATACTGCAGTGGTTCTTCTTATTAATGCCCAAAGATTGCGTATAACTGATGGAATTCCAACCTCTTGAACCCGAGCGCTCACTTCTTGTAGGCTATAGTTAAAATCCGTTCTGCTAATCTAGCTTAGCTGAGCCGTCCATAAACTGTGGGCCAGCATAAAAATTCCCGATTATGGCAGTGGATGGATTCAGCACACAAGGTCTTATTTGTGCCCTAAATTTGTGTCTGACTGCATATTTTCACCTACTTCCCACAACAGAAAAAGTTCCACCACTCTGATACTGTAAAGAGTAATTATGTTTTCCTACACACGAAATACTCATTAAAAGCACTGTCCAGTCACATTTATCAATGCAGACCGCAGCGCCACGTGCAGGAAGAGTGTCAATGAGATTCTGGAAGATATCGACAGGGATGTGAAGCCATTCCGACTCCAGTGCTGTGGCCAGTTGCGATACGTTTCGCGTTTGAGGATCCATGGCGCGAACAGCCCGACCGAGGTGGTCCCACAGTGTCTCGGGGTTTAGATCTGGGACGTTTGGTGGCCAGGAGAGTAAGGTAAACTTACCATGGTGCTCTTCGAACCAGGCACGTACATTGCGAGCTGTGTAACAAGCTGCATTGTCCTGCTGGTAAATGCCATCGTACCGAGGAAAAAAAACTGCATATGGGGTGGACATGGTTCCCAAGGACAGATAAGTACTCGTGTTGATCAGAGTGGTGAGATCACCCAGCGAGTGCCCTCCGGCCTGGCCTCTTCCGACGATTGTTACATGGTGATTGCTTTCAGATGTTTCACTTTGTACACGCCAGTAGTATTCTGTCCAACAGCGCATAACGCGATTCATCTGAAAAGGCCACCTGTAGCTTCTTAGAGGACGTCAAATGATGGTACTAGCGTGCAAATTCCAGCCTTCGTCGCCAATGGACAGCAGTCACCAAGGGGGCATGAACCAAGCGTCCGCTACGGAGGTCCATTTGCAGTACTCTTCGCTGAACGGTCTTTGACGAGACACTGCTGGTAGCTCCTTGGTTCATCTGGGTGGTCAGTTGCTTAACCGTTTCACATCTATTCTCCCATACACATTTCCGCAGCCGTCATGACAATTTATGGTCCGTGGTGAACCGCAGCTGTCGCAACGCTGTATCTGGATAGCACCATTTTGCCATCCACAGTATCCTTTAACCACTGTGGCACGCGAACAGTTTACAAACTTTGCAGTTTCGGAAATGTTTCCACACGTGGCCTAAAAGCCAATGATCAAGCCCTGTTGGAAGTCAGATAAATTGCTCTGTTTCCGACTGCACTGTTTTCCCCTCCCGAGTCCCTTTATATACCCTCAACGAAAGCTTCTGTATATTGTGTGGTATCCAGGCCATTGTTACGTCGCCTCCAGTGCTCACGCCTTCTCCATCCAGATACTCAATGATCCTATGCGTTGAAATACTGCGTGGCGGCTCATAAACTGACCAGCAACACCTTTTCTCGAGCAATAAAATGATGTTCCCTACTTTCAGCCCTGATTCCATCACTCAGCATTTTTTAATACAACCTTTCAATGCCTCGTTTTTGACCTAACACTGTAGTGGAGGATAGAAAAGATTGTGTACAGCGGGTATTGCCACCGTTAGCGTGCTTGTCACTCTGCTACGATGCGTTCCTCAAAAGGTTTCGTGACATCGATATTCAAAGTGTGAGACGGCTGGCTGTTTCAAGCCATTCATCTCACATTTTATCCTATTTATATTTTGCATTTGCATACGAGACCGTCTTGCTTCAATTACTTTCTGATTCAGTTTTATTTGTCGGGTTTTTCCACCTGTACCGCGTGTTGTTCACGTGAGTGGCTAGGCGGTAGCGTGTAGCTATGCGGGTAATCCACCTCTCTAATATTTCATACTTGTAATATTTTTCCATTGAATGGATCTGGTCTTCACCAGGGGAACTCATTTTCCCTGCGGCGAAAATAGAAGGAAGTGTCGCACCTTCTGCAAGAGCTGCCTGGCATTTAGAGTGCACGGTCTCGCGCTATTGGGCTACATGGACAGACGAGAGGGATTATTCTCCTGGCTAAGCTTCCGCGAACAGTAAGTCTTGAAACGGAAGAATAGAGTTCTCAGGAGTAGAAAGGGAAACAGCTGGTGGAAGGGATGAGAACTCTACCTTGTAGTGAATTTCGAATGGAGTCCTCTGCTGTCAGTTACCGTTATACTGACGCGTATGGTCTCCAGACGTGCGTCGTCAAGAAAAGTATATAGCCACTCGTCTGCAAATTTGCATACTTTGCCCTTCCCGTGATAACGGTGCGCGAAGCCCAACAAAATGTTCAGAATTTCCGACAAACAAGCCTGGACGTAGGAACGGGGCGACACTCGTCTCCCGGTTCCGTATACCTGTATCCCAATGGCGGACACATTTTAACTTATCCCTGATTGGAAGACCAATTGGGCCCTTTCTGGAACTGCCTAGTAAGGTTTGTGTGTGTAGGAGGGAGGGGGGAGGCGTCTTTCCGAAGTGTGCGGTAAGGCTACCAAATACTGAGAGAGGGATTCGGAGTGATTTAGGATTAGTATAGGTATTCTGATTCAACCTTCTACTTGGAGTCTGTGTTCGTACGTGTTTTTCGTGACTTACACGCGTCCGCGGTGAATAATCATGAGCCCGCATCTCGTGGTCGTGCGGTAGCGTTCTCGCTTCCCACGCCCGGGTTCCCGGGTTCGATTCCCGGCGGGGTCTGAGATTTTCTCTGCCTCGTGATGGCTGGATGTTGTGTGCTGTCCTTAGGTTAGTTAGGTTTAAGTAGTTCTAAGTTCTAGGGGACTGATGACCATAGATGTTAAGTCCCATAGTGCTCAGAGCCATTTGAACCATTTGAATAATCAGGAGGAGGATGAGATCCGCGATATTCTGTCACATCGCACCAGCTCAGCCCAGTAACAGTTGACAGCGGCGGCACTTCGGTGCACCCTGACTTGTCGGCAACCGCCTCAATGACTGTCAAGGTAAGATCGCATTTGCAATGCACACTCTCGACTTCGGGAATCGCGATATATTCAGGGAAGAGAAGTTAACTCCTAGTTTCTATTTTGTAACCTTCCTAAGTTGATCTACGCGCTTCACGCACTGGTTTTGCAAGTTTTTCTGCAATTTAATTCTTACTGCAAAGTGGTTTTTTCTCATAACGACTCATGTTTCTTTGGTTATCGAGTTAACTCATTGGAGCTCACCTGCCTAGTGATTTTTGTCTTTCTTTATCATTGATCTGTCGTATGTTCTATTCGATTTTACCTTTTTTGTGTAATTTCAAAGTGTTACAATCACCGTTGACAGCGTAATTCGTGTCCTTTGTTTGTCTGGGTACAATGTCAACCGTAAGTGTCGAGTTTCATGCTGGGGCAACCCTAACAACCAATCATTTGCTTATCATTGGTCTATTTTACACTCCTGGAAATTGAAATAAGAACACCGTGAATTCATTGTCCCAGGAAGGGGAAACTTTATTGACACATTCCTGGGGTCAGATACATCACATGATCACACTGACAGAACCACAGGCACATAGACACAGGCAACAGAGCATGCACAATGTCGGCACTAGTACAGTGTATATCCACCTTTCGCAGCAATGCAGGCTGCTATTCTCCCATGGAGACGATCGTAGAGATGCTGGATGTAGTCCTGTGGAACGGCTTGCCATGCCATTTCCACCTGGCGCCTCAGTTGGACCAGCGTTCGTGCTGGACGTGCAGACCGCGTGAGACGACGCTTCATCCAGTCCCAAACATGCTCAATGGGGGACAGATCCGGAGATCTTGCTGGCCAGGGTAGTTGACTTACACCTTCTAGAGCACGTTGGGTGGCACGGGATACATGCGGACGTGCATTGTCCTGTTGGAACAGCAAGTTGCCTTGCCGGTCTAGGAATGGTAGAACGATGGGTTCGATGACGGTTTGGATGTACCGTGCACTATTCAGTGTCCCCTCGACGATCACCAGTGGTGTACGGCCAGTGTAGGAGATCGCTCCCCACACCATGATGCCGGGTGTTGGCCCTGTGTGCCTCGGTCGTATGCAGTCCTGATTGTGGCGCTCACCTGCACGGCGCCAAACACGCATACGACCATCATTGGCACCAAGGCAGAAGCGACTCTCATCGCTGAAGACGACACGTCTCCATTCGTCCCTCCATTCACGCCTGTCGCGACACCACTGGAGGCGGGCTGCACGATGTTGGGGCGTGAGCGGAAGACGGCCTAACGGTGTGCGGGACCGTAGCCCAGCTTCATGGAGACGGTTGCGAATGGTTCTCGCCGATACCCCAGGAGCAACAGTGTCCCTAATTTGCTGGGAAGTGGCGGTGCGGTCCCCTACGGCTCTGCGTAGGATCCTACGGACTTGGCGTGCATCCGTGCGTCGCTGCGGTCCGGTCCCAGGTCGACGGGCACGTGCACCTTCCGCCGACCACTGGCGACAACATCGATGTACTGTGGAGACCTCACGCCCCACGTGTTGAGCAATTCGGCGGTACGTCCACCCGGCCTCCCGCTTGCCCACTATACGCCCTCGCTCAAAGTCCGTCAACTGCACATACGGTTCACGTCCACGCTGTCGCGGCATGCTACCAGTGTTAAAGACTGCGATGGAGCTCCGTATGCCACGGCAAACTTTCTGACACTGACGGCGGCGGTGCACAAATGCTGCGCAGCTAGCGCCATTGGACGGCCAACACCGCGGTTCCTGGTGTGTCCGCTGTGCCGTGCGTGTGATCATTGCTTGTACAGCCCTCTCGCAGTGTCCGGAGCAAGTATGGTGGGTCTGACACACCGGTGTCAATGTGTTCTTTTTTCCATTTCCAGGAGTGTAATTACGTAATTTCATTCTCGTATCGTTTTATAATCTCGATGTTTGTGTGTCATGCACATTCTTTGAATAAATATTATTTTACCAGATTAAACTCTGCCATTTAACAACCATTAAATTATTCAACTGAAATGCCCGCGTTCAAAAATGGTTCAAATGGCTCTGAGCACTATGGGACTCAACTGCTGAGGTCATCAGTCCCATAGAACTTAGAATTTCTTAAACCTAACTGACCCAAGGACATCACACACACCCATGCCCGAGGAAGGATTCGAACCTGCGACCGTAGCGGTCGCGCGGTTCCAAACTGTAGCGCCTAGAACCGCTCGGCCACTCCGGCCGGCGAAATGCCCGCGTCCTCCAATCATAAGCAATAGGCGAGGCCTCTGGCCAGTTACGGAACTTATCAAATAACGTTTCCCGATTTGCGTGACAGTTGATTTTCATGGTGGTTACCCATCAATTTAATGATCAGGAGTCACTGATTCAACATCACTCTAACCTGCATATGCACAATTTTGTATCCCGCCTGGAAGGCGGCGCTTGCGTAGGAGCAGGAGCAGGAAAAATACGTCGGTACTGCACGTAAGTAAAAGTGGTTTACTGGAGCCTGAATATATATACAGAAGCATACATTACTTGTACAGATGATCACAGTCTCAAGCTGAAGCTAAGTGTCCCGGCCGTCTGCTCTTGATCAAATGGGCTTAATCTACCGTGGTGCTCGTAGAGCTGAACTGCGCCAGCTAGAGGGCGCTGTCGTTGTTGTCTGTCGTAGTGCCAACTTAACTGGCAGCTACGCCGTGGCATCCTAGCTGTCGATATCACCAGATAAGCAAGAGGTCGTATTGACAGCACACCCCGCCTTTGGCAAAAGTTTTACAAATTTGTTGAAATCGTACGAGAGATTCAACGTCGGGCAACAACGTTAGCCATTCTATGTGGAAAACATAGGGATCGCTGATCGTCATTTTTTATAGTAGCCCTTGCCTTTCATCATTTGGGGCAACAGAATTCTGATTCAGAAAGCCGTTATACATACTGAAACCAATGAACAATTTACAGTGTAACAGTTGTATTATAAGGAAACATCACCAACTTGTATTTTGAGGACAAAAAAGAACACTTTCAAGCTTTCAGCCGCAGCAATCGATCCAGCGTGGAAATGTGGGGGATAATTCTGCTGGCACGCACTGATGACATCCTGGAAGAACAGCTTTTAAACTTTCGAGCTCACAGATCGTCTGTCACTCGCTCCACCCCACTACAGCCACCCAACGCCTGAGCGCGAAGTAGCACTACTGTAAAGTGGAGTTTGTGAAGTATTGTTCTGATATTTGTAGCATGCTTTGTTCATTGTGCCAAAATGCGCTGTTCGTAACCTGTTGCTTGTGCCAGAGGCCACTTTCCTTTGAACATTTTTATGTTGAGATTCACAAATGCAGCCTAAACGAATGAGATGATCTACTTTTCATTAAAGATGTAGAGTAGCGCTATTTAATTATTAACATCGCCGTTTTGCGTTATTTTCTTTGGATTTTAAAGTTTGAGCTGTTAAAGTGATGTACATTTGTAGGATACGTGCTGTTATTCTCTGTGATTGACATGCTTAAATTCGTAAATCGAAGATCATTAACTTCATAATTATTCTTCAGCTGCGTACGTTATTAAATTTTGATTTTGAATCATATATACACGCTGGTCCATTGATAGCGACCGGGCCAAATATCTCACGAATTAAGCATCAAACGAAAAAACTACAAAGAACGAAACTCGTCTAGCTTGAAGGGGGAAACCAGATGGCGCTATGGTCGGCCCGCTAGATGGCGCTGCCATAGGTCAAACGGATATCAACTGCATTTTTTTAAATAGGAACCCCCATGTTTTATTACATACTCGTGTAGTACGTAAAGAAATATGAACTTTTTAGTTGGACCACTTTTTTCGCTTTGTGACAGATGTCACTGCAATAGTCACAAACGTATAAGTACGTGGTATCACGTAACATTCAGCCAGTGCGGAGTATTTGCTTCGTGATACATTACCCGTGTTAAAATGGACCGTTTACCAATTGTGGAAAAGGTCGATATCGTGGTGATGTATGGCTATTGTGATCAAAATGCCCAACGGGTGTGTGCTATGTATGCTGCTCGGTATCCTGGACGACATCATCCAAGTGTCCGGACCCTTCGACCGATAGTTACGTTATTTAAGGAAAGAGGAAGTGTTCAGCTACATGTGAAACTTCAACCACGACCTGCAACAAATGATGATGCCCAAGTAGGTGTTTTAGCTGCTATCATGGCTAATCTGCACATCAGTAGCAGACAAACTGCGCGAGAATCGGGAATCTCAAAAACGTCGGTGTTTTGCACGCGTTCTATTTAACGACGAAGCGTCATTCACCAACAGCGATAACGTAAACCGGTATAATATGCACTATTGGGCAACGGAAAATCCACGATGGCTGCGACAAGTAGAACATCAGCGACCGTGGCCGGTTAATGTAAGGTGCGGCATCGAGGGAGGAAGGATAATTGGACCCCATCTTATCGATGGCAATCCAAATGGTGCAATGTATGCTACGTTCTGTATTTTAATTTAAAAACGTACGTGTTACCAACTGTTCGTCTAAAATTGTGAGCCATATGTTTGTGACTATTACAGTGCCATCTATCACAAAGTGAAAAAAAGTGGTCCAACTGAAACATTCATATTTCTTTACGTACTAAACGAATATGTAATAAGAAATGGGGGTTCCTATTTAAGAAAAACGCAGTTGAAATCCGTTTGACCTATGGCAGCGCCATCTAGCGGGCCAACCATAGCGCCATCTGGTTTCCCTCTTCAAGCTAGAAAAGTTTTGATATATATATATATCTGCAGAATATCAATACGAGAATATTGTTAGAATAATATTCAACGTATACACTGATGAACAAGAACATATTGACCACCGACCTACTATCGATGTAAACCCGTCCAGGCGATAACAGCGTCACCTGGCGAGGAATGACTGCTAGTCAGATACACGCAGGATGCATGTAGTATCAGTTAGGTTAGCGTGTTGTCCGTGTATAGAATGAAAAGGCGCGTGACTGAGGTCGACCGAGGGCGGGTTGCTATGGTCTGAAGGCTCGGTGCGATTATTTCGGAAACAGCATGACTTACCGGGTGTTCGAGGAATGCTGAGGTGAGTTTCTTCAACATTGGTGAAACCAAGATGAAGCCACATACAGACGTCGTGGGATTGGGCGACCACTCCTCATTACAGACGTCGGACGTTATCGGCTGAGCAGAATGGTAAAATGGGACAGGCAATGAATTGTGGCGGAACTCGACTTCAGTGCTGGGCAGAGTACAAGTGTGTCTGAACACACAGTTCACCGAACACTGCTAACGATGGGCCTCCGCAGCAGACGACCCATGCATGTGCCAATGTTAGCACCACAACGTCTGCCACTACAACCGAAATGGGCACATGATCATCGGCTATGAACGTTGGCGAAGTCGCAGAGCGTTGCATGATTTGACGAATCCCGATGGAAGGGCGAGAGTCCGTCGTCTTCCAGGGCAACAGCTCAACGACACCTGTACTGCGGAACGGAGACAAGCTGGCGGCGGCTCCGTTGTGCTCTAGGGAACATTCGCGTGAATATTCATGGATTCAGAGGAGCTCGTGCAAGGCACCATGCCGGCCAAGGAGTAGTGTACACTGATTGCATACCACGTACACCCCTTCATGACGATCATGTTTAACGACGGAATTTTCATGTTTCAGCAAGATAATGTGCCATTTCACGAGGTCAGAATTGTGATGGAGTGGTTCGAGGAACACAGTGACGAGTTCCATTTGACGTGCTGGCCTCATACATTGCATGTGAAATGTGTTGCTGTTAAACAAAGTTATAAATTGGGTAAATGTATAAGGTAAAGGAAGTGAGTGGTCAGTGGGACAACTTCTACAGGGCCGAGGAAAAGTCAGCTATCCGTGCCGGCCGGGGTGGCCGAGCGGTTCTGGGCGCTACAGTCTGGAGCCGCGTGACTGCTACGGTCGCAGGTTCGAATCCTGCCTCGGGCATGGATGTGTGTCATGTCCTTAGGTTAGTTAGGTTTAATTAGTTCTAAGTTCTTGGGGACTTATGACCTTAGAAGTTAAGTCGCATAGTGCTCAGAGCCATTTCAGTTGTCCGTTAGCAGGAGTCTGACGATGAGTGGGAATTTAATGGACAGACACAGACAAAGACAAGCGTACTCAAAACAAATTACTGGCATATTGTGTTTACTAGTTGCAAAGAGGTTAGGGCAGTCGATAAAATATTGATGTCCCGGTGATATTTTTCACACGGACACATAGATATCGAAATGACAATATCGAGTGCAGATATTTTTATTTCATATTTTTTTCGCAATTTTCGATATTTCTATCTGAAGTTGTTCTTTTGAAATGATGGAAGAACATAATTTTACTTTGACTATGTGAAGGAGTCTTACTACTTTTTGAGCTTCCATCACGTCCAGTTTCTCTGTTTACTTGCGTGAAGCAAGTACAGATGCCACAACGAATTAGTCCGATTGCACTGGGGGCGGCGCTGTGAATGGAATAACAAGATATCCGATGTAAAGAAATATCACGATAGAGAGTTATTTCTTCACATCGGCATTCTTCAAAAACAGTTGCTGAAACTGATGAACAAAAATCTAAATGACAAGATTGGTGGGCGGAGACATGTGAGGGGAATGGCTGACGTAATCGGCGCTCTGCGGTACCAACAGCACTTCAACACGCAATTTTGACACTACATCTACTAGTTCGCTAGCTGGAAGAAAAAACAGGGAAGTCGGTATGAAGTGTTCCAGACAAGTCAGATATGTGACGAAACCCAACGACGGACCCATCGGATACCATTTACTGTGCCACTTACATGCAGTTACCACTGTTAGCAAAGTGATTATCACCAATCGCAAACGTGCGTCGTTTTCTTTTCAGTTCTTACTCTGAGAGTGATAAGCAAGCTTATAGCTTGTTGATGTACAGAATATCTGATAATAAATCGGTACTTAAATATACAGCTCTAAAACTGGCAGTATATTTACAATGTGCAGCCGATTTCTTCCTTTTTGGTCGGTGCGTCGATATTTTTCAGATGTATCATAACTAAGGTACGAGCATATGGGATTGGTTCCCAAATATGTGAGTGGCTCGAAGACTTATTAAGCAATAGAACCCAGTACGTTGTCCTCGATGGTGAGTGTTCATCGGAGGTGAGGGTAACATCTGGAGTGCCCCAGGGCAGTGTCGTAGGTCCGCTGTTGTTTCCAATCTACGTAAATGAACTTTTGGATAGGGTGGATAGCAATGTGCGGCTGTTTGCTGATGATGCTGTGGTGTACGGGAAGGTGTCGTCGTTGAGTGACTGTAGGAGGATACAAGATGACTTGGACAGAATTTGTGATTGGTGTAAAGAATGGCAGCTGACTCTGAATGTAGATAAATGTAAATTAATGCAGATGAATGGGAAAAAGAATCCTGTAATGTCTGGATATTCCATTAGTAGTGTAGCGCTTGACACAGTCACAGTCGATTTAATATTTGGGCGTAACATTGCAGAGCGATATGAAGTGCGACAAGCATGTAATGGCGGTTGTGGGGAAGGCGGATAGTCGTCTTCGGTTCATTGGTAGAATTTTGGGAAGATGTGGTTCATCTGTAAAGGAGACCTCTTATAAAACACTAATACGACCTATTCTTGAGTACTGCTCGAGCGTTTGGGATCCCTGTCAGGTCGGATTGAGGGAGGACATAGAAGCAGTTCAGAGGCGGGCTGCTAGATTTGTTACTGGTAGGTTTTTTCATCACGTGAGTGTTTCGGAAATGCTTCAGGAACTCGGGTGGGAGTCACTGGAGGAAAGGAGGCGTTCTTTTCGTGAATCGCTACTGAGGAAATTTAGAGAACCAGCATTTGAGGCTGACTGCAGTACAATTTTACTGCCGCCAACTTATATTTCGCGAAAATACCACATAGATAAGATAAGAGAGATTAGGGCTCGTACAGAGGCATATAGGCAGTCATTTTTCCCTCGTTCTGTTTGGGAGTGGAACAGGGAGAGAAGATGCTAGTTGTGGTACGAGGTACCCTCCGCCACGCACCGTATGGTGGATTGCGGAGTATGTATGTAGATGTAGATGTAGATATGTCGATGTTTCTTTCGATACTAAAAGGACCGATGGTATTCTTTTAAATATCGACGTATCGGATTTTCGTTATTTTTAAAAGTAACAACAGTCCTAATAGAGATGAAGAGATCAGCGCGAGACAGAATGAATTGCAGGCCGACAAACCAGGCGAAACACAGACGACTGCAAAAAGTGTTAGCGATATCTATCATAAACAAGAGTACAGTGACCGCGGGTGTTGACAGTGGGCGAGCATTCACGTCATATGCGTCTAGCCGTCTCAGTACTTATTGGAGACTGCAAGCAGTTGCTAGACGGAGGTTATAGCCCATCACTGGTGAAAGGAGTGGTGAGCGGAGGGGTGGAGTGCGGCAGGGAGAGACCGTATCCCCCCCCCCCTTTCCCCCGCCCTTCACACGACGCTCTGTGTTCCGCCGTGTTTTAGGAGACGGTGGGTCGCCACCGCCCTGCCTTCGGTCACGTATTATTTTTTTATCCTGTCGCAGAACCAGGGTTTTTTTTCGGTCTTGCACCAGCGGAGAATTTCGCCTCGTCATTAAAAGTTGGTTCTTGGTGGCGGAGCTGCGCGCGTTAGAAATTACCGGCTGATTACTCGGAATAGCGGCGTCCCGGGCCGGGGCGGCCACCCCGCCTCTTTTTCTCCGCCTCGTGCCCCGCCAGCGACTCGCGCTCGCTCCGACGTTCTCTTGTTTCGTCGCTCGCAGTTTTCCCATCCACACTACCTCCAACACACACACACACACACACACACACACACACACAGAGAGAGACAGAGAGAGAAAGAGAGAGAAGTGCAAAGCATCAACAGATTTCTGTCTCCTCATTTTTTTTATTTAGATGGTGTACGAATCCGAAATGAAAAGTAAGGCTGCATTTACAATTCCACAATTCGTAAACGCTTGTTACGCACGCACAGCAGACAAAAAATTCTAAAACGGCAACATTTGCGTTACACAAAATGATAAGACACAATTTCCGTTAACAGTTTATATATAGCAACTATTCACTCCAATGACGTAAATCATATACTAAATGAAATTTAAATGACAAAGGCTTCGATTTACGACCAAATGCCATCCACAGAAAATTAGAGACATGAGCACTGAATATTACTTCGGCACTTGTTACTGAACAACAAATGTAGTTTGAAAAGAATTTCTTGCCAGAGTATCTTCTGTTACACTTAGAAATAAAGAGAGAATGTGAAAAGGACAGAAGACGGAAAAATAAGAGAGAGAAGGAGACGGAGAAGGTGCGAAGAAATGTTCGTTGCTGACTGTGTATTTGTTTCACATGCCGAACAATTTGTTGAATTTTGAAAGCAAACCATTTTTCTCAAATTTCGAATAACCTTTTAAGAGGGTACGACAAACCAATATTGTTTCCGCTTCACTGTTTTCAGCAGCAGTCCCTTTCAACAAACACTTCTTTCATTCTTCTCTTCTTGTGTCCACTTCCAGTTCCTGATTTCTTCTTGTGCTGAAAGGCTTCCACACTACTGGCACTTTAAAAAGTGTTCTGTTTCTTACTGTGTTCATGACGATTCCCACATTTTCTATATCTCCTCCTGCTTCTCTCAGTCATGTAATTTTAAATTTGCAATTGCTTAGTAAGTCAGATTTATTTTATTACCCTGTCATTACTCATACTGCATATGTGTCGATACAATTTTAATCTCCTTTTCCTCATTACATCTATTAATTCTTCAACTTTTAGATGCAGTTCTGTATTAGATCTTAATCTGTATTCTGATTCATTGCTGCCTTTGGGTCCTGCTATTTTTCGTAGTATACCTCTCTCGATTTTTTTCTAATTTTTCGAGCTCTCTCCTCGTTGGCGGTTTAAGAGTTCCCAACGTATAAAGTATTTCTGGTCTGATCACTAGTTCATAGTGCTACAGTTTTGTGTTGCAGGATAAAGATTTTCAATATGTATACATCTTTTTATTTGCAAGGCCCTCTCCATTTTATGTATTCTAGTCTCTGTCGCTGTTTGTTGATATCCATGTCGGATGAAGGTGCATTTTGTTACATACTTGTGGTACAGTATATTTTTCTCATTGCTGTCCTGGTTGATATGGTGCTATCCTGGATGTGAAGACAGGTAAAGCATTA
Organism: Schistocerca serialis cubense; assembly: GCF_023864345.2. NCBI lineage: Eukaryota > Metazoa > Arthropoda > Insecta > Orthoptera > Acrididae > Schistocerca > Schistocerca serialis. Next base: position 144,407,112 of record NC_064643.1, read on the forward strand.
TGTCATATTTCGGCCCTCCACAACTTAAGTGAAGAAACTACATACACATTTTCCCGAATATTTCCTGCGTGTCTTACCCATAGTCTACACCTGGATAAATCTAGCACTCTTGTAACGAGCAAGTTAGACATAATCGCATCATGAAGCGAATATGGCGGAAAGCACTAAACTAAAACCCAGTTGATCACCAGAGTTTCTCTCTATTAATCTAGTGGGGCTGGGTTTGAAGAGCAATATGTTACCTGCCGTGCCGTGCCACATGGAACATCTGATCTAAGAGAGTCCACAGCGGAAAAATCTGCCATACACCAAGACTTTGTCAGTACTTACGATACCCACTTGATTGCAGCGACTGGCTGTGTATCTTTGATCGAGATCTTCCTATTATTCTTACGTACATTTTTATTTTACACATAACCGTTTTTCTGCCTTACAAATATTTCACAAAAACTTTGGTGTGAAATATTAGAAATAATATCAAATACTTCGAATAAAAGTGTACAAATGGGAAAAGAATTTAGATTTATGTATCAAAATACATTTACAATTAACTTAATAGAGTGTAGTAATCACTAGCTCGCACAAACCATGTTAGTGAGTTTGTGGCGTACCTTAAGACTTCTCATTACATCCCTAAATGTGGTCAAGTATTGCGTGTATTCGATATTTCCAATCTCTGCTCCACTTTCCTGAGTCCATTCCAGTTGCTTCTGACGCATCTTGCTTTCGAATTGCTTCACTTAATGATCTGCGCTCCTTCACAGTTTTTAATCTGTTGTCCCTAAAAACGTATTTATTTCTCTGTTCAATCACGTCGCTAAGCCCAGCAAGCACTACGTAAGTAATACGAATTTTCCGTCTGAGACACGAACCCGTTTTCGTAGCAGAAGTCGATTACACATACTTCTGTGGTGGAAGTAGTAGGCTCGTATCTTGATGATGGAAGGAATTTTCATCGCCAGTATTTGGCTGGCATAGTGGATTGATGAGATGGCTTACTTTATTTACTTATCAAATCGGAAAAAAATATCCAAGCATTAATTCCGATATTCCATAGCAAATCCCTAAACATGACAACGAAAATGATATACCAAGCAACCGGTGAACCAACGCTATTGTATGGAAGTGTGGTATGGGGAACTGTCTACCAGACTAACATAAACCAGTTACAAACAAGTGCTTAAAGTGAAGTTTAGGTGTACCCTGATGGTTCAGGACAATAGAAATTCATTGAAACTTACAAGAGAAATTCCTAGTAGAGGAAGTCAAGGATCGAGCTAACTACCTTTCCACCAGACTATACCACAATCGGATTACAATCAGGTAACTAAAAACTGTTGTCACAATTCACTGAACACAGTAGCCTCCTTACGTGGTATTGTTGTATTCATCAAATGCACCTAGCGTCAAACATGTAAAACTGGCAGGAAGAGAAACCCCTACAACCGAGTAGTTACTGTTACGGAGTGGCTTGCTTGAACGTAGGAAATATAGAGGTTCGTCACAGTGCAATAGGGTTAGGTACCACCTATGGCTAAAACTGATGGAAATATTGGTTAGCAACAGTTCACAGTAATCTATAGAAAGACGTTTTATAATATTTTACTGTAGTATGAACACTGTGCTTGGCAATGTTTGCTAGCATTGATCCGTCTTCATTGGTATAGTCCAAGATGAAGAGAGCAATTATTAACATCACTAATACAGCATCCATAATGTCCAGTTAGGCTCATCTTGACGGTGACTTTAGGTGAGGCCTAAGACACTCTCTGAGACATGGTCCTGAGTTGAGATGCCACCCTTGAGATACTGATCAACTAACTAGCAGATATTTGTTCGTCTGGGAAATACTTGTGCGGCGTAATGCGCATGCAAATCTTACGAGGGACGTTTAGTAACTAATGGAACACTTTCTTTTATCGGATAGTTTCGGTTGAGAAAATGCGGAATTTGTTGTGGGACATCGTGGAATATTCCCATTCTAGCACCTATAGTTTCATGAAGCTCCGACAGATGGTGGTACTATAAGCAAAATGGCGTCTGTAACGGAGGTGTGTTGTAAGCAGAGAGCTGTTATTGAGTGCCTTTTGGCTGAGGATCAGAGCATCGCAGAATTTCAGAGATGCTTCCAGAATGTTTATTGGGACCCGGCAGTGAACAAGAGAACTGTGAGTCGCTGGGCGAGGTGCTTGTCATCATTGCAACAAGATCGCACAGACCTGTCCGATCTCCTCTGTGCCGGCCGACATTACATGCTGTGACTCCCACGAAGTTGGAACATGCAGACACACTAGTTCGATATTGCAGTGCCTGTGTTATTCCGAATTACGATGCAAAGTTCCTTTGGACGGCTTGCGTAAGGCTGTCGCACTGAATGGGGATTATGTTGAACGTCAGAAGAAGCTTTGAGAGGGGACAAGTTACTCTCTCATCCGGACATTTATTAAAGATTTCATTACAACCTGATGCACCTTGAGCGAGACTCTAGACAGTTAATGGTCTGAGCAGACATTGTTGGAACTGAGCGCTAAAAGCATGAGATATTTTTTATGATTCTTAGGTCGTAGAAACAGCTTGTTGGGAGTTGAAAGCAATTGGCGGCGACCCCGTCCCTTAGTAAATCTTGCTGGACAGGCCCACAGCCGTGCAGATCAGACACGGCAGCCCCTCATCGAGACAGAACTCCAGCAGAACAGTGCCACACTACCTGTCGTGGCGCCAGCAGAAGTCTGGGCTGGGACGACAGTCTAAAGGAACGCATCTACACAGTGGAGTCGTAAACCGGCACTGTGTGCAGAGCCACACGTAATAAAAATTCACAAGTTTTCGTGCTCGCCGATAGTGCAAATTGGCCAGTGAACCACTTCCCCCGGCCGCCTCGGTTGTATAAGAAAAATCTGGCGTCTGAGAAACGTTTGGAGATATAATCTTTATTACACCTCACAGTTAGGACTAACAAACTCCAAGGCACAGGCAGTTTAGATAAGGATCTCTGAGACTGTATCTGTTACCTTGTTGCGATGGGAAGAGATACGACGTTGGAGAGAATCATCTCTTCCCCCTCTGCGAAAACTTAAAAAGGCAGTAATTGGCGGTTTCTTTTTTTCAGATATGCAGATTTCTTAACCCTTGCCCTGGTTTGACAAGAGTTTGTGCTGTCGTGTGGGAGGGTAGATTTAGCGCCTACAGAAGTGGAATGATCACATAAAACAAATAGTGGGAAAAGCAGGCGCCAGGTTGAGATTCATAGGAAGAATTCTAAGAAAATGTGACTCATCGACGAAAGAAGTAGCTTACAAAACGCTTGTTCGTCCGATTCTTGAGTATTGCTCATCAGTATGGGACCCTTACCAGGTTGGATTAATAGAAGAGATAGACATGATCCAGCGAAAAGCAGCGCGATTCGTCATGGGGACATTTAGTCAGCGCGAGAGCGTTACGGAGATGCTGAACAAGCTCCAGTGGCGGACACTTCAAGAAAGGCGTTACGCAATACGGAGAGGTTTATTATCGAAATTACGAGAGAGCACATTCCGGGAAGAGATGGGCAACATATTACTACCGCCCACATATATCTCGCGTAATGATCACAACGAAAAGATCCGAGAAATTAGAGCAAATACGGAGACTTACAAGCAGTCGTTCTTCCCACGCACAATTCGTGAATGGAACAGGGAAGGGGGGATCAGATAGTGGTACAATAAGTACCCTCCGCCACACACCGTAAGGTGGCTCGCGGAGTATAGATGTAGATGTAGATGTAGATTGGCTCAAGATGGGTTGAAGGCGGCGTCGTTCGTGCACTTTGCGGGAAAAAGGGATTTCTTTTTCTTTTTTCTGGAGAGGTGCGAAGCACTCAGGTGCAGGACTTTGGTCTGGTAAGCACTTCTGGTCGAAGCTCTGGTATGTGTGGATGGTACTTGGGACCTGTCCTGAGACTGACTTCACTTGCGAGTAGTTTGGACTGGGGAGCCTGTGGTGAAGTTCTTACCGCACCGACAACATGACTCCGAATATCTCGGACTACTCGTTTGCCGAGGGCACACTTATTCGTTTTTGGTTTACCAGTTTTGACATTTGGTATCCTTGTGGGCTCTGTGGTATAACTGAGCCAAATTGGTGTTTGGTACAACTAGTGAAGAGGTGTGTCACACACTGAAATCTACCGCAATTTCAGGACTCTGGTAGAGAGTAAATTACGCTCCGTCTGCCCCATCGCTAGACCGTGAGATTTTTGCTTTTCTTTCGTGGCTGCGATCGATTCACAGGTACAGCCCCCACATCTTACCTCCACCGCACAGATCTCGCCAGCTGCAAGTTACATCGCCGCACGAAGTAAACAGGGTAACGTACCGCCGCTCTGGCACTGTTAGGGCATACAGATCTCAATCGCCACTTGCTCTCAGCTGCACCTATGTGGAGAAACTTCAGCAGTTTTGATCAATCAAAGTCTGCTCACCATAATATGAATTCAGCTTGCGTTATCCACATTATGTTACTTACAATCCGTCTCGATTGCAAAAATGTTTATTCATCACTTGGCCGGTTTCGGTTCCTCTAGAACCATCTACAGATCTGCAATTTCGGGTACAGGAGTAACCCGTCCATACTCAGCAACCTTCACATGCTGCGTCACATTCAAATGTTGCGCAGCAATGTGAAGGTTGCTGAGTATGGACGGGTTACTCCCGTACCCGAAATTGCAGATCTGAAAATGGATCTAGAGGAACCGAAACCGGCCATGTGAATAAACATTCTTGCAATCAAGACGGATTATAAGTAACATAGTATAAAAAGTGACTGCTGTATCCCTACAGACATATGTCTGCTTTTGGAAAGCTATCCACATTTTTAGGGCCAGAGTACTTTAAACTGTCTGTGCCACGTAGGATTGCGTTATTTGTTGAAGGCCCCTTGTGTATAGTATCACACACATCCGTGCCCGAGGCAGGATTCGAACCTACGACCGCAGAAGCCGCGTCGTTCCGGACTGAAGCGCCGTGAACCGCTCGGTCACAGCGGCCGGCTAACTTTATTTCAAATCATATTTTGCTGCGTAGCTGTCCGGGCCACTGTTCTCTCGCCGTCACTGCTCATGCCTCCTCCGTCCAGGTACTCACTACTCAATCCCCTGTTGGAGTTATCAGACCGGCGTTACCGTTTCAAAGGAGGATGTGTTGCGGATCGTTAGAAGGAAAAAACCTGCAAGTTAGCAGAGGAGAAAAACTGTTATGGCGAAAACAGATCTCATGAGAACCGTGTCTGTAGTACAATTGAAAAGTTTAAAATTTTAAACACCGACCACCCGCAAGATGATTTAAAAAAGTTTATCTAAATATAAACAGTACCGTTTTCGCATTTATTACAAATTCATATTCAAATGTCTCTTACAGGTTTCTTTGCTTTCCTGCTGGGACTTGGTACGCAGTTCCTATTGCTTTGGTCAAGTGGTATACATTTCAGGGCAAAGAATTCGTCGCCTATTTGTGTTATACAAAAAGAGCTAGAACATTTTTACTTGTACACTATGTGAGTGCAGTTAAATTCTCTAGAAACAGCTAACATACAACATTCCATGTTTTGTGGCAGCACATAGGCGCAGCATTTACAAGCTTTGGGTACAGACTAAGGCGACAAAAGCCATTAGACGGACATACAGAGCTGGTGGTAATACCGCGTAAACGGCCAGTGCGTTGGCAGACCTGTCATTTGTACTCAGTTAACGCATGTGAAAAGATTTCTGACATGCTTGCGGCTGCGCGACAGGAGTTAACAGACTCTGAACGCAGAACGGTAGTTGGAGCTAGACACAAGGCACATTATATTTTAGAAATCGTCTGGAAATTCAATATTCTGAGATTCACTGTCAACGGTGTGCCGAGAACACCAAATTTCAGGCATTACCTCTCCATTGGAACTACTGACGGCCTTGGGAGAGCCAGTCCTGACAAACCTGTACCCTCTGGTGAGCAAGATGTATGAAACAGACGAAATACCCTCAGACTTCAAGAAGAATATAATAATTCCAATCCCAAAGAAAGCAGGTGTTGACAGATGTGAAAATTACCGAACAATCAGTTTAATAAGCCACAGCTGCAAAAGACTAACGCGAATTCTTTACAGACGAATGGAAAAACTGGTAGAAGCCGACCTCGGGGAAGATCAGTTTGGATTCCGTAGAAACACTGGAACACGTGAGGCAATACTGACCTTACGACTTATCTTAGAAGAAACATTAAGGAAAGGCAAACCTACGTTTCTAGCATTTGTAGACTTAGAGAAAGCGTTTGACAATGTTGACTGGAATACTCTCTTTCAAATTCTAAAGGTGGCAGGGGTAAAAACCAGGCAGCGAAAGGCTATTTACAATTTGTACAGAAACCAGATGCCAGTTATAAGAGTCGAGGGACATGAAAGGGAAGCAGTGGTTGGGACGGGAGTAAGACAGGGTTGTAGCCTCTCCCCGATGTTATTCAATCTGTATATTGAGCAAGCAGTAAAGGAAACAAAAGAAAAATTCGGAGTAGGTATTAAAATCCATGGAGAAGAAATAAAAACTTTGAGGTTCGCCGATGACATTGTAATTCTGTCAGAGAGCAGTTGAATGGAATGGACAGTGTCTTGAATGGAGGATATAAGATGAACATCAACAAAAGCAAAACCAGGATAATGGAATGTAGTCGAATTAAGTCGGGTGATGCTGAGGGAATTAGATTAGGAAATGAGACACTTAAAGTAGTAAAGGAGTTTTGCTATTTGGGGAGCAAAATAACTGATGATGGTTGAAGTAGAGAGGATATAAAATGTAGACTGGCAATGGCAAGGAAAGCGTTTCTGAAGAAGAGATATTTGTTTACATAGAGTATAGATTTAAGTGTCAGGAAGTCATTTATGAAAGTATTTGTATGGAGTGTAGCCATGTATGGGAGTGAAACATGGACGGTAAATAGTTTGGACAAGAAGAGAATAGAAGCTTTCGAAATGTGGTGCTACAGAAGAATGCTGAAGATTAGATGGGTAGATCACGTAACTAATGAGGAAGTATTGAATAGGATTGGGGAGAAGAGAAGTTTGTGGCACAACTTGACCAGAAGAAGGAATCGGTTGGTAGGACATGTTCTGAGGCATCAAGGGATCACCAATTTAGTATTGGAGGGCAGCATGGAGGACAAAAATCGTAGAGGGAGACCAAGAGATGAATACACTAAGCAGATTCAGAAGGATGTAGGTTGCAGTAGGTACTGGGAGATGAAGAGGCTTGCACAGGATAGAGTAGCATGGAGAGCTGCATCAAAAATGGTTCAAATGGCTCTGAGCACTATGGGACTCAACTGCTGGGGTCATTAGTCCCCTAGAACTTAGAACTAGTTAAACCTAACTAACCTAAGGACATCACAAACAGCCATGCCCGAGGCAGGATTCGAACCTGCGACCGAAGCGGTCTCGCGGTTCCAGACTGCAGCGCCTTTAACCGCACGGCCACTTCGGCCGGCTGCATCAAACCAGTCTCAGGACTGAAGACCACAACAACAACAACCTCTCGCCATGGAGAACGTAGTGGCCGACAGCCTTCACTAAATCACCGAGAGTCGCGGAGTTTGCGCAGAGTTATCAGTGCTGATAGACAAGCATCACTGCGTGAAATAACCGCAGAAGTCAATGTGGGACGTACGACGGACGTATCGGTTAGGACAGTGCGCCGAAGTTCGGGGTTAATGGACTACCGCAGCAGACGATCAACGCGAGTGCGTTTGTCAACAGCCCGACATCGATTGCAACGCCTCTCCTGCGCTCGTGGCCATATCGGTTGGACCCTAACGACTGGAGAACTGTGGCCCAAGTCAGATGAGTACCGATTTCAGTTGGCAAGAGTTGATGGTAAGGTTCGAGAATGGCGCAGATCCCACGAAGCCGTGGACCCAAATTGCGAACAGGGCACTGTGCGAGCTGGTGGTGGCTGCATAATCGTGTGGACTGGGTCCTCTAACTCAGGTGAACCGATCATTGACTGGAAATTGTTATGTCCGGCTACTTGGAGACCATCTGCAGTCATCCATGGTTCCAGCAATGCTAGACATGACGAATTCGTTGCACAGAAATGTACACAATTACACTAAACCAATACCAGTTACAAAACTAGGCCCCTGAAGGAAATTAAGGACATCTAAAAGAGCCACCTGAAGCTGGACTTGTAATAAATCCGAAACCGGCAATGTTTTAATTTAAATAGACTCTTTTAAGTGGTACGTGTGGCTGGTCAGTGATTTAAATTACAAGCGAAGAAAATGAGCTAAAAGTGAGCCTAACCCACTATGAAAGCGAAAATTCCTTACAACGTCTCATCCTAGAGACACCGACCTTCTAAGACGCTAAGCCTTCAATGCGGACGTTCATGTTCACACACGCGTACATACGTACACACACAGACACACACACACACACACACACACACACACATACGCACACACACATAAGAAGACATGATCACTTTATTAATGTCTTTTGGGAACATTTACGAGGAGCATTCAATAAGCAATGCAAGACTTTTATTATGACAGTATGATGGTTTTATTCACGATCCCAGTCCACCATATTATTCCGCTCCCTCATACCTACAAAATCCTATTTTTCAAAATAATTCCCTGTCGAAGCGACGGCCTTACGCTGCCATACAGCGAGGGCCTGTATACCCGCTGAAACGTCCCCTTAGAAAAATTAGACATGACTGTGCTTAAACTGGCACACAATATTTTTAGTGCAACGCAATCTGACTTTCAATAATCCCTACAAAAGAATGGCCCTGACTAATATTAACCTATACAGAATGAGATTTTCACTCTGCAACGGAGTGTGCTCTGATACGAAACTTCCTGGCAGATTAAAACTGCGTGCCCGACCGAGACTCGAACTCGGAACCTTTGCCTTTCGCGGGCAAGTGCTCAACAAAATGGCTCTGAGCACTATGGGACTCAACTGCTGTGGTCATAAGTCCCCTAGAACTTAGAAATACTTAAACCTAACTAACCTAAGAACATCACACACATCCATGCCCGAGGCAGGATTCGAACCTGCGACCGTAGCGGTCGTGCGGTTCCAGACTGTAGCGCCTTTAACCGCTCGGCCACTCCGGCCGGCAAGTGCTCTACCATCCGAGCTACCAAAGCACGACTCACGCCCGGTACTCACAGCTTTACTTCTGCCAGTATGTCGTCTCCTACCTTCCAAACTGTACAGAAGCTCTCGCAGGAGAGCTTCTGTAAAGTTTGGAAGGTAGGAGACGAGATACTGGCAGAAGTAAAGCTGTGAGTACCGGACGTGAGTCGTGCTTCGGTAGCTCAGATGGTAGAGCACTTGCCGGCGAAAGGCAAAGGTCCCGAGTTCGAGTCTCGGTCGGGCGCACAGTTTTAATTAACCTATACGTTTCACAAATCACTTACCTCACAAAAATCTTCGTTACTCGAACTACTGCAATACAGCGTCGCCACTACTTCCAGCTAAATAAAAGATTCTAACTACTGAATGCACTAACTACTGATAGGCATAGTTAGCAAATGAAAGACTTTGATAGAGAACAAACAATGTATTTACCTTAAAGGTGTTCAAAAGTCATAATATATATCACTTCATGACATCCAGTCTTACAAATTTACCGTCTCTGATGGACACACGTCCAGATCATCCGCTCTCAAAACTCCGCCATTTCTCTCCACACATCCACCACTGCTGGCGGCTCACCTCCAACTGCGCAACGCTACGCGCTGTTAACAGCCAACTGCCCAACACTACAATAGCGAATATTACAACAATGCCACCCAGCCACAGACTGCAAACAGCACAGCTAATGATTTTCATACAGAGCGCTACGTGGCGTTACCAATATAAAAACCTAAACAGCCTACTTACACCGCATGTTACCACTCTAACGCTGGTCGAAAAAAAAAAACTGTCGCGATCAGCCTCCTAAGGCGCAAGCAATTCCGCACAGATGGTCTTCCTTTGCACTTTATGGTCTTCAGTTAGGCGGAGAGGAGCCCGCGGACACACACCTTTGCCACGCGGGATTAGCCTAGCGGTCTAGGGCGCTGCAGTCATGGACTGTGCGGCTGGTCGCGGCGGACGTTCGAGTCCTCCCTCGGGCATGGGTGTGTGTGTTTGCCCTTAAGATAATTTAGATTAAGTAGTGTGCAAGCTTAGGGACTGATGACCTTAGCAGTTAAGCCCCATAAGATTTCACACACGTTTGAACATTTGAACACACACCCATGAGTACCCCACCTGGTTGACGAGTGCTTCAGCACTACTACTATAGACGCCCAGTTGTGCAGCGAGATTTTTGTCTGTGATCCGTCGATCACGTCGAATGAATTGTTCGCTTATTCCAACGCTGCAGCAGTAAAAGTCGTGTGCAGCGGGCCTGCATGCGGCAGATCGGACGGGTACGTACGAATTTATTATGGTGATGACAGACGCCTCGCCCAGCGATTCACCATACTTTTTGTACACTGCCGGGTCTCCGCAGACGTTCTACAAGTTCCTACGAATACCAGCGATGTGCTGGCTTTCCGTAAAATGAAACTAAATGACAGCTCTCCGCTCAGAACACACATCCGTTACAGACGCCATTTCGAAGGCTACGTTCAGAGGCGCCAGCTATTGGAACTTCATGAGACTGTAGGAGCTGAAATGGGAATATTCCAAGATATACAAAATTGTTAAGGCTTTCGTGGCCACTTGTTGACAAACTGCCTATCGGTTTCTGTCTCGGGTTCTTCGGCCGACGTTCATCTAATGATATATCTGACGTTTCGCCATCACGAGTGGCTGGCATTGTCAAAGCTTCACCCTCCATTGCCGGTGGTGAACTGGAGCCGAGCTCGCGGCCGCAGACTATATGTACCTGGCGCGCCAACGTCCGAGTGCTTCTCCGCGGTCATTTCCGGTGCGGTTCTCCTCCTGCTACCCGCGACGGTCGTTCGCTGCAGTACGGGAAGCCAGGATCCGTTTACCTTAAGGCTTTCCTCTCTCTTGTTGAAACTGTTCGCGTGTTTTTGTATTTCTACAGCTTCTCTGAACAAGCGCGTGTGATAGTGCTTCTCTACAGCCAGAACTTCCGTGTCGGCGAATTTTATTACGTGGTCGGTCTCATTCAGTGCGTGCTCTACCACGGCCGATTTCTCCACCTGCCCCAAGCTGCAATGTCGCTTATGCTCTTTGATCCTGGTTTTAATTGATCGTCCAGTCATTCCGACATAAACTTTTCCGCATTTGCATGGTATACGGTATATTTCCGACATTGCAAGTGGGTCTCTTTTCTCCTTCGCCCATCTAAGACACACTTTGATCTTCCTTGTCGGTTTGAAAATCGTCTTTACGCCACGTTTGCGCAATATACGGCCGATTCTGTCCATCACTCAGGGAATGTATGACAGAAAGGCTGTACCCGACATTTCTTTATCTGGTTCCTTACTTCGCCGAGTGTTTGGCTCTGTTACACTTCTAATATAATTTGTGGAGTACCCATTGCTCCTCTGAACAGTTTCCAGGTGTTGCATTTCTTGTTTGAGGTGTTGCGGCTCACATATTCGTCCTGCTCTCGTCACGAGCGTACTAATCATGCCTCTTTTCTATCTCGGATGGTGGTTTGACAGTTTGTGCACGTATCGGTCCGTGTGTGTCGGTTTTCGATACACGCTGTGTCCCAGGTTTTCGCCGCTCCTTGTGACCAGCACATCACATTTCATCGTTCATTGGACCGCCCCCCCCCCTCCCTTGTACAGCCCCTCGTACCACAGTGGCTGTGACGTCACGCTTCACGGCTTGTGAGTACTGAGCTCACCGGCTGAGCGACAGGGTAGATGCGAGCCGGACCCTCGGCGAACACCGACACCGCTGCGTCGCGCGGATCCATTCCGGTATTGGCCGAAGCGGTCGTCTCTTAAAAAGCGGGGCGCGGCGGGATTTACACCGGCCGTGGCGGCCAATAAGCCGGTACAGGAGCAGGAATAAGCCGAGCCGTCAGAGCTTTGCAATCGCCGGCGCGCCGTTTTATGGCGCCCGGAGAGCACAACCAATTAGGGGCCGCGGCGAAACATCTCGGCCGGGCCTCCCCTTTGCGGCCGGGCCGCTCCCAGATAAATGGCTGCAGTTATTGGCTGACGCGTTTCCGATAGAGCTGTCCGTCCGCCCTTGTTAGGGCCCCCGAAACAATGGCCGGCCGGCCCGCGGGGGCTGCCCGCTGCTGCCTCTGGCTGCACGAAAATATTCGCCGCACCGTCAGCGGCCACTGGAGCCTGGCCACTGGAGGCCCAGTGCTGGAAACCACCGCACCGCCACGCTGCACTGGCGGCGCGCCCGGACTCTGCGATCTGATACGATCCCTGGGATTTACATCCCCGTGTTTGCTCTCTCTCTCTCTCTCTCTCTCTCTCTCTCTCTCTCTCTCTCCTCCCCTCTTCCCCTCCATCCCCCCTCCCTCGCCCCCTCTCCCAACCCCCTTTCGTCTCCTCCCATTAAGCCGCGAGGATCAGCGAATAAAAGACCGGCGGCCCGTTATCGTCCTGGCCTCACACTCCTCGAATAATTGTCGGTGTTCATTTGTTAGCGGAGCAAACACGCAGACAGCGGCGTCGCTCGGACAAACAAGAGAGGGCCGCGCCATGAATGCTTCATGCGTTCCCTCTCCGCTCTTGACTTACGCGAGCGGCCGGGCTGCGCCATTGAAATTCCGACGGCTAGTGCACAGCTGTGCGTTTCGGCGTGTTGCGCCGCACAAATAAGCAGCGGCTTTTGACGAAGCGTCAAGCTGTGTGTGTCCGACGTTCCCAGTGCAGCGCCGACAGTTTGCTCAGGAGGTGTAATCAATTTCGCCTCAAGCTTACACAGTTCCTGCTCGTTCGAAATACGATTTTCTCTGTTGCAGACCTCGTCACAAGCAGCTGCTTCGACCGCATTATAGCACCCTTAAAGCAATGCGGACGCACTCCGAGTTGTGTTTCGTGATCCATCCTATACGGACAGTGTGGTGAGCACATTGGACTCGCATTCTGGTGGATGACGGTGCAAATCCGCGTCCGGCCATCCCAATTTAGGTTTCCCGTGATTTCCCTAAATTGCTTCAGGCAAATGCCTGGATCGTTCCTTTAGAAGCTTAAGACATTGCCACCTGCGCTACAAATTCGACACAACCACCCCTCCGTTAATGGCATACACTGTCTAAAGAGTATGTGCAGACGTCATTATTTGATATTTAATATACAAGTTGTGCCAAAAAGACGCGCTTCTGATAGATCATCAATGTGCCTTCAAAGCACAGAAGTTATAGTATTAAAAACATCAGCTACAGGAAGCCTTTACCTACCAATATGAAGTGTCCTGTCATTTTATTGTAAAAAGTTGTAGCTATAACAAAGGGTTTCCGAGAGATCCTCAATTTGCTGATGCTTTGAAATAGCTTCTATTCACACCACGCACTCTGTGAGAAAGAAAACCCTCCAAACACCACGTTTAACGCCGCGCAAGAAGGCGTCTCCTATTTTCTGCTAGTGAAATAAACTGATGTCACATCTCACCGGCCACATTCCTTCACGAGGCAAAAATCGGATTCCTTATTTCACGCTCTGTAGTGTAGTGGAACGTGGAATTCCACGCTGTGACGTCATAAGCTTCTCGTCCACGTGCGTTTTCACGGCCTGTGAGAGGACGGCTTTAGCCGTTCGCGCTAATGCCCTCGCTCGACGCCTGGCGCTCTCGTATCGTAATCAACACAGTCGTTGCTCCGAATCTCGATTTCTCGATAACACTTGAGCAGCGTCCTCAGTAGAGCAGTATTTGCTACATTTAAATATGTAGCACAGCCTTGGCAAAGACTCTGGAAATCGGTGACGCCTGTGGTGTAGACCACGTTTTCCTTGCGAGAGCGCGACCGAGGCGGCAGGTAAGACCTCCACCTCACAAGGTGAGCCGCGGAGGCGGAGGCGGTGGGGGCAGCGGCGCGTGCCCCGGGGGCGGCGTCCTAATGGAGAGGCGGCGGCTGGGGGCTGGAGGGCCCTGCACGCCGCCTTCGTTAGCGACGCCGCCCCCGCCGCCGCCGCCGGCCGGCCTCATGTGATTACGCGCCGCCAGCGCCGCGGGTTCAGCAGGACGCCTCCCCCGCTTTCTGCCTCCTTTCATCTGCCGCCTCCTCACGGTTTCTGCCGCCGGCTCGCTCCGTGTCAGCTGATGAGGCACACGTTTTGCAACGTACCGGTGTCCTCCCGTCTGTTCTGTTACACACTCCAGTAATTTCCAATGCCAGATAAGATTTAAAATGGTATGATTTAAGTCAGGCTTTAACAGCAAAAAAAAAAAAAATCTCTAATTTTATAGGAGGTTTCGAAACAAATCATTGTCGTCATGTATAGCTATAAAGTACAAAACGGATATACATAATTATTGACACAATAGCCCTGGAGGTAGCATTTACGTAAATGACATGCAAAGCAGGTGAAAGTTGTCATAGGACAAAAACTCGTACCAAGACAGGCGATGTCAAACTCTGTGTGGTCAATAACACAGTGGATAGTGTCCTGAAAAGACCTTTTAAGATGAACATCAACGAAAGAAATACAAGGTTACTCGAATTTAATCGTATTAAATAAGGCGATGCTGAGGGAATTAGATCAGGAAGTAGACTATCCGACATAGTAGATTTCTACTATAACTGACGATGGTCGAAGACAGGAGGAAATAAAATGCAGACTGGCAACAGAAGAAAAGTATTTCAGAAAAATATTAATAGTTTAGCATTCTTTGAAAGGCTTCATTTTCGACAACAGAAGTTACATCTATCCTGTGCAAGCTTCATCATCTCTCAGTATCTACTGCAACCTACTTCCTTCTGAATCTGTTTAGTGTATTCATCTCGTATATTCACAGAAAAAACAGTTGAAAGCAAGAGCTATGAAAGCTGACAACACTCACGGTAACAAGGCAACAAGTGACACTATACGCACATAAAATGGCAGTTAAATTGCTGTACGCTGAAAACAGCGACCAGAAGGAAAAGTACAAACTTGCAACCAGTCTGCCACCTGAGAGAAAGCTATTTGGCTCAAACAGAATGAATTAAACTCTTATTTGTAAGTACTTTTCCATTTATTATAAAAACTTCAACGAACTTTTTGAAGTTTGTAACCTATAAATGCAAACGATAAGCTGTATGTGCGAGCAAAGAAATCAAATAATACTTCACGACACCCACTGATGCCTTGCACCTAATGTGAAACTCGTCTGGGTGCACAAAATAAATAAAAAAACTTAATGTGCAACATGCAATATCAGTTTTTCTTTTGAGCTACTGTAATGTATATACAGTTTGCGAAAATACTTAGCACAAGAAACTTGTATTTATTTGTATTTATGGATGTACAGCATGTCGCGATGTTGGAGGGTCTGCAGCTTGCGATTCTATTTCAGTATGACGAACAGGTGAAGTTGCAAAATAGCTGTTTTTATTACTTGACGATGACTAGTTTCGGGCTTTATTCATAATCCATTCTGACTCAACATATCAAAAGATCATGACAGCCGTTATACACAGGAATACAATGTAAGTGATCATAAAGCCAGATAGAAACTGCTTATCGTTCACAATTTCTGTTTTATCTGGTTTCATGATCACTTCCACTGCATTCCTGTAGATAACGGCTGTCATGATGTTTTGTTATGTGGAATAATACTTATTCTGCCTGAAGAGATGATATGAGAATGAGTTTTGAGTAAAAATCCGAAACTAGTTATCATCAAGTAATAAAAAGAGCTATTTTGCAACTTTGGCTGTTTGTCATACTGAAATTTATTCGTGTGCTTTACAATGCGTTCTCGTAACGCATTGGCGCATTTTGTATTTTATTTAGATGTGACTAAGAGTGAGTTGAGCACTAGATGTTCACATTATTACATTCCTTTTACTGATGACCACTGCTGTGCTCTTAGTACGTAGCTAATTTTGTTGTCTTCTAATCAAGCTGTTCGTGACTCCACTATGAAATATGTATGTATAATGTTAGAGGTATAGTTAACCCTGTGTATGTATTGTTTGCAGCTGTTACCCACTTGGTCGAAATTCCAATTGTGTATTTTTAATAAACAGTCAGTCAATGGCGAAAATGAAGTCTTTCAAAGAATTTTACGACAGCAAATAGGCTACAATTGTGTTGTGAAGTGTTTTCTGTTTGTATTAGTAAGGAGCGTAGCCTTGTATGGTAGCAAAACGAGGACCGTAAACAATTCACACAAGAAGCCAAGAATTTTAAATCTAATGCTGCAGAAAAATGATGAAAATTACACGGATATATGGAATAACTAATTAATAGGTACTAAAAGGAACTGTGGGAGGGGGGCGAGAGAAGAAATTTAAGACATAACGTGACCAAATTAAACCATCTGTTGACAGGACACATCCTGAGGCATCAAGGAACAGTAAGTTTCGTAATGGACTTATGTATGGCGGATGAGAACTGTGGAGGGAGACCAAGAAATGCACACAGTTATCTGATTAAAATGGATGTCGTTGCAGTAGTTAAGCAGGTACAAAGAGGTCTGCTTGGGGTGGTCTAGCGTGGATAGCTACATCAACCCAGACTTCGAACTCAAAGCTACAACAGCAACATGATCAACAAACACAAAACGTCCCGAATGCAGCCCCAGTGTCAGCGTTCTGTGTTTGCAGCCTCAGCACAGGCAAGTGAAAAAACTTGACAGCTAGATGTCGCTCCCTTTAGGCATAGTTTACAACTGCATGCTACAAGAATTGCGTGTCGGTAAGGGAGGGGGGGGGGGGAGTACTACCGATTGTGTACTGAAATGGAGTCACATTTTGAATTAGAATCACATCTCTCTGCCTTTCTACGGGTAGACTTCTAGTAACTGTGCGGTACATCCCAAATTCATAGGTAATTACTGATGTGTCTGGAAAATCCCACCGCTGCATGACCTCCAGGCTCCGAACAAACCATGAACTCCACCACGATCAGACTGGAAACATCTTGAAAGACTAATTAATATAGGAACTGACATTCCTGTATGAGTCGGCGATTATTGCGAATATTCTGTGAATAAGACCGACTAGATCGCTCATTAAAATTTCTCTCTTTATTACGACGTTTCTGCTAGAGCCATCATCAGATATCTGCAGTTAAGATGAAGGGAACGTAAAGAGATACAGCCGAATGTTATACAGCAACAACATAACAAAAAAAGGTTAAAAATATTGTAATGGTAGTCTCATCAAAACTTACATCTTTGTAAAATATTTAAACCAAGGTGCTAGTTGACTCCGCTATTAGACGTAGTTTTTAGTAGTGCAACAGAACTTTCTTTTATAAGTTCTAAAATTTTGGTACCTTTAAAAATAACATCTTAATTTACCATCTTTTGTTAGCTTATTGGTGTACTACAAATACCTGCATCGTTTTATGCTCGTTTCATCTTGTAACCCGTCAGGCTGTACCCAGCCCTTGTAACATTATGTGATTGCCTTATCATTTTAAATCATTCACTAATCGAGCAGTCGCTCGGCAACAGCTACAGTTAGCAAATAATGTTGCGATAATGTTAAAGGTGAACGACCTGTGATGTAACTTGTTTATTGTCGAAGCGCCGTCAGAGATGCAGTGAGTTACTGACTTTGAAAACCGCGGCGCGAGAAACGGACAGAAGAAGAACACTTTTACACATTCTTTTGATGTACGAGATATTCTCGATTAACAGTTACTTAGTTACTCATTTTTTTCTTCTCTTGTCTCCTGTGACTTGTGTCGGGCGCGCATGTCTTGCCGCCGTATTATTATCGTTAAAAATGATATTATTTTAGTGTAAAGTAAAAGTGCAATACTGAAAGTGCAATACTGCATAGCAGTAGATTTATTGTGCGACGTTTATGTGAAAACGTCAAAGGAATTATTTTCATTACGAGAAGAGAAGTACCAGTCAAAACAGCATCCATGTTAAATCCTTCATTGCTGTGTAAGTTCATCTATTAATTGCCATAAATTCAGAGTTAAATGGAACTGGTGTATGGACTACTTATTTAGTATAGAATATATGTCTCACTCCTTCATGAAGTTATTTTATTTTCTTTATGTTTCTGCCACATAGAGAGTTCACAGTCACGAATTCTTTCGTCGAAATTGGACGGAAGTTGCATGCGGCAAAGTATTTTCTCCGCGCCATATTCTACTGGTAAATGCATGATAAACTACGGTCCCTTAGGAAATTCATGTTGAGCTATCCAAAAATAATTATATTTTGAATAGGGATTTACTCTCCTCTGCAATGCAACTTCCGACTGAGCAGACGATCCAACAAGAAACAGCCGCACACGGTCGGCGTTCGCAAATATATTTCCACCGCTGACTATAGCTGTATGTTACAGCACAAAAGTAAACATATTGTTATAATTAGCGACTACGAACGGGGACATTTATAACTGTATGTTTATGTATACACATTACGTAAACATATCGTTATACCCTGTGTTTCATTTTAGTTACGCACTGTAACTTAACCCGTAGTACGATAAGCGTCCAGGACTTATAAAAGCAGGAAAATATGCACAGTAATTATCCGTAGCAGTGAGTGACGATTGCTGAGGTTGCCACTTCTTCTCCATTATTCTGATGTGTATGGCAATTTTATTTCTTGAGGGACTAGTTGGGAGGGCAGTGTTGTTGTGGGCCAGAGGCTTCCGTTAGCTGCACGAGACAGGTGAGGCGAGCTCACTTAGCCCATTGGGACTCCAGCCGGTCTTAAGCCCTGTAGGCTGGGAGCAATGGTGGGCATTACGGCCATTCACAGGCCGCCGGGTACAACACGGTCTTCGTCAGATTAGTAGCTACGTGGGCAAAACGCGCGTGGGAAGCCGTGAGTTAGTTTGCCGCGCTTTGGTTTCGCCGTGGTCGCAACTGTCAATGCAGAGATTATCCTAAGCGCACTTGACCTCCCGCGTGGTGGATGGAAGCGTCTGGTGGCCGGGAGGAGAGCGTTTACCGTTACGAGCGTCTAGGACAAATAAAATCTCACTGTAGAGTGGGATGAACATAATCCCTCCGTTAAACTCGGATTTGTGGCGTGCACCGCCCCGTTGGCGACATGCCGGCCGAAGTGGCCGTGCGGTTAAAGGCGCTGCAGTCTGGAACCGCAAGACCGCTACGGTCGCAGGTTCGAATCCTGCCTCGGGCATGGATGTTTGTGATGTCCTTAGGTTAGTTAGGTTTAACTAGTTCTAAGTTCTAGGGGACTAATGACCTCAGCAGTTGAGTCCCATAGTGCTCAGAGCCATTTTCGTTGGCGACATTGCTTACGGAAAATTCAGGGAGGGATCGGGCGGGGGGGGGGGGGGGGGGGGCGGCATCTGGTTGGTCGGCGTTACGAGCTTCTATGCTTGTGCAGGGGAAGATGTAACTGATATATCGATTGAGGATTAGAAACTCCACATGGAAATATTTGTAATATCTTTACAAATAAACAAAGGTGCAGCCTTCAATTTTGTTCTTCGAGGGCAGCTAGGAGATGTGTGGCTCTTAGCTTTCGCCTTTTACGATCCTGATCGTGTCAGCATCTTTGTCTGTAGCTCCGAATAATTTCTAGTATATGAAGCTAATTTTCATTCAAAATGTGTTCAAATACGTTATTGCGACATCAGTCCACATATTTATGTTAATAATCGTTGTGCTACCAGTTCGATTTTTCAGCTTTTTTGTGGGAGACGTGAAACACTCCGACGTTTCACCAATCCGCCATTGACGTCACTTTTTTAATAATTTTAAGTATCTTTTTCTCTTATAGTACAACCTGAACCTGCAGTCATTCGAAGACATAGTCTGAGAATTTGCACTAATCAAACAACATAGAACGATTATCAGATCGCAATACCCAATTTGCATTTTCAAAACTTTAATCGGTCCACATGTTTAGTTGCGCTGTCCTCAACACCAGTCTGGGTCCACTGCATCGTGCATTCTTTAACTGTTTCTGTACTTAGTTAGTGAGGGCAGGTGGAAGCCAATTCCCTCGAAATCGCACAGAACGCTCTGGAAAAGAGAATCTATAATGTTGTAACAAGATTTCCTAGTCTGAGAATTAGAGACGCAGCTGCAGACTGGCTTAAGAGGCAGTTTTTGGCGGGCCTGCCCCATGAAGGAGCGGAGGGGACAAGTTTTCACAATTCAGGACGAAACCTTCTTACGAGTGTGATGTATATTACGGTTAGAGACTCGTCGTAAACGAATTCACTCAGTGGAGGAGATGGGATGCAGCATGCCAGAGTCCAATACCGCCTATAATTTCGTCTCACGCTTTATGTAAGTGTCGCAGCAACCTGGCGATGACGTAACGCTTGCAAGACGACAGGCGTGTATTTTGCCGAATAGACGATCATATACTTTCGGGGGCACCTCTTGGCCATGACACTGCTATTTGGGGTTCTCATTTTTTATTCTTCTCACTAACCTACCAATGCAAGATCCCAATTAACCCAGCACCGCATCTCAATTCATTTAGGACAGATTGACACGTCATTACTAACCCAGTCATTATTCTCCTAGAGCAACTCCGCTCATTCTTTTCCCTACAATCTATAGTAACTGTATTTTGGATTTTAGTATCCTCACTCATTTCCTCCCAGTAAAATACCTGTCTGATTGTTTGATCTTGCACATCATTCGCGATACATGGTCAGTAAGTTTCTAATGGTTCATAATCCTTGTCTAATT
Organism: Schistocerca serialis cubense; assembly: GCF_023864345.2. Classification (NCBI taxonomy): domain Eukaryota; kingdom Metazoa; phylum Arthropoda; class Insecta; order Orthoptera; family Acrididae; genus Schistocerca; species Schistocerca serialis. The sequence continues at coordinate 144,427,862 of NC_064643.1, forward strand.
CCAATAGTCAGTAGTCCCCAGTACTACACACTGAATCATTTCCATACATCTGGACCAAAGTGGGGTGATTTGCATTTCGAGAGAGCTACTCCGTACATATCAGAGATACGTCAGAGCATAGCCAACTCCAGTGGAGTCTTGCAATCTTAATTGCAAATATCTGATGATGGCGTAGTAAGGAAAGAAATTTTAACGAGCAGTGTAGAAGGTTTTATTCACGAAAAATCTTAGAGGACGCTGACAACGGTCGCTAAATTCGTTCTTACAAGGCTCGCAAATGTAACACCAGAACACACCCAACAAAATATGAATATCCGCAACATTGAAGCCACAATGTTGCCATATAAAAATTACCTCCCAGGAAAGCCACTAGATATATTTTTTTATTTTTTAAAAGAAATCGAACTGTCTGTATCGCTGTACTATTTTTACCAACAAGGGGATGGCATTTAGAAAAGTAGATAGTTTTGCTGTAAAAGCTATGGTGCCGTCATTGTGACGATAGAGGAGAAAGTTCCTGTCATTTGCCTTATAACGAAATACTCGCCTCTGCATTTAGGCTACATGTTCACTCGGGATGCCACCTTATGTTGTGTGGTGGAGCTTACTATGTGCGCCACTGTCCCTTCTCCCCTTTTCTCTTCCCGTAGCGAATGGTGTTTGGAAAAACGATTTGTGGCATGTCTTTGCGTGATCTCGAATCTCTCTAACTTTATTTTCATGGTATTGTGGCAAGATATACATAGGGGGGAGCAATATATTGACTGAATCTTCTATGAACGTGCGTATTTGGAATTTTAACGGTAAACCACATCGTAATGCACAACGCCTCTCTTATGCGTCTGCCACTGGAGATTGATCAGCATCTCCAAGGAACTTTTGCTCTTCCTAAACGAAGCTGCGACGAAACGTGCTACTCTTATTCGAATCTTTTCTATATCCCGCATCAGTCATGACTGGCACAGTTCCCATACTGGTAAGCAATTCAATATCGGTTCATTGAGAGTGTTTTAAGTTACCTCTTACGTTGGGGAACTACACTGCCTCAGAATTCTTCCTATGAATCTGTCTGGCCTCTGCCATTACTACGATTAGTTTTGTGCAACTGGCTACCACGTCAAGAGCGCACTCTATGTTGTCGACAGAGTGCAGTGGCGTGAGTTTCAAACCCGCGCCCTCGGCCTTAAGAATGGTTAGCGATAAACACCTCACCGTTCCCGGCGATTCTCAGGGCGATTTCAGACGTCCGGAATTTTACTGCGTCTCAAAACATTCTCGAAATGGTTCAAATGGCTCTACGCACTATTGGACTTAACATCTGAGGTCATCAGTCCCCTAGACTTAGAACTACTTAAACCTAGCTAACCTAAGAACATCACACACATCCATGCCCCAGGCAGGATTCGAACCTGCGACCGTAGCAGCAGCGTGGTTCCGGACTGAAGCGCCTAGTACTGCTTTGCCACAGCGGCTGGCGAAAACGTCCACGAACCATGCAATATGTAATACGCGATTAAAAATACTGAAACGAGGTTTGTCTGCGAATGTTATCACGCAGAGAAGCGGGTATTTTGCATGGTCAGTAACTGCAACAGTTTCATGTGTCGAAATACAGAAGGAATCATGTTTTCCTTTTGTGATCCCAAGCGTCTAACATACTATCAAATACTGTTCAATTGCTCCTCGGAATAATAGTGTGATACGTCGTACTTAACACTGACAGTGTAGCTTTTCGCAAAAACAGGCACAAAATACACTCCTGGAAATGGAAAGAAGAACACATTGACACCGGTGTGTCAGACCCACCATACTTGCTCCGGACACTGCGAGAGGGCTGTACAAGCAATGATCACACGCACGGCACAGCGGACACACCAGGAACCGCGGTGTTGGCCGTCGAATGGCGCTAGCTGCGCAGCATTTGTGCACCGCCGCCGTCAGTGTCAGCCAGTTTGCCGTGGCATACGGAGCTCCATCGCAGTCTTTAACACTGGTAGCATGCCGCGACAGCGTGGACGTGAACCGTATGTGCAGTTGACGGACTTTGAGCGAGGGCGTATAGTGGGCATGCGGGAGGCCGGGTGGACGTACCGCCGAATTGGTCAACACGTGGGGCGTGAGGTCTCCACAGTACATCGATGTTGTCGCCAGTGGTCGGCGGAAGGTGCACGTGCCCGTCGACCTGGGACCGGACCGCAGCGACGCACGGATGCACGCCAACACCGTAGGATCCTACGCAGTGCCGTAGGGGACCGCACCGCCACTTCCCAGCAAATTAGGGACACTGTTGCTCCTGGGGTATCGGCGAGGACCATTCGCAACCGTCTCCATGAAGCTGGGCTACGGTCCCGCACACCGTTAGGCCGTCTTCCGCTCACGCCCCAACATCGTGCAGCCCGCCTCCAGTGGTGTCGCGACAGGTGAGAATGGAGGGACGAATGGAGACGTGTCGTCTTCAGCGATGAGAGTCGCTTCTGCCTTGGTGCCAATGATGGTCGTATGCGTGTTTGGCGCCGTGCAGGTGAGCGCCACAATCAGGACTGCATACGACCGAGGCACACAGGGCCAACACCCGGCATCATGGTGTGGGGAGCGATCTCCTACACTGGCCGTACACCACTGGTGATCGTCGAGGGGACACTGAATAGTGCACGGTACATCCAAACCGTCATCGAACCCATCGTTCTACCATTCCTAGACCGGCAAGGGAACTTGCCGTCTCAACAGGACAATGCACGTCCGCATGTATCCCGTGCCACCCAACGTGCTCTAGAAGGTGTAAGTCAACTACCCTGGCCAGCAAGATCTCCGGATCTGTCCCCCATTGAGCGCGTTTGGGACTGGATGAAGCGTCGTCTCACGCGGTCTGCACGTCCAGCACGAACGCTGGTCCAACTGAGGCGCCAGGTGGAAATGGCATGGCAAGCCGTTCCACAGGACTACATCCAGCATCTCTACGATCGTCTCCATGGGAGAATAGCAGCCTGCATTGCTGCGAAAAGTGGATATACACTGTACTAGTGCCGACATTGTGCATGCTCTGTTGCCTGTGTCTATGTGCCTGTGGTTCCGTCAGTGTGATCATGTGATGTATCTGACCCCAGGAATGTGTCAATAAAGTTTCCCCTTCCTGGGACAATGAATTCACGGTGTTGTTATTTCAATTTCCAGGAGTGTAGAAATCCAGTTACGAACTTGGCATAAAATTCAGTATGCCGCCACTGCGTCAACACTGTATTTTGAGAACGGTCGTTTGCCCAGTGTGATGAAGTGATGCCACAGTGTAATGATTTACGATACTACTAAGACCTGAAGGTAAAAAGACATCCAACATAAATGGTTACTACGTCGCTTGTCTCTAATGATGTCACCACTTCGGTCTGCATTTCTCAGTGCTTACCTTGAGTAGCTGGTGCATTTCATTGAAACATTCTCGACACACGTAAAATATTTGACAAGTCTATCTTCGTGTAGTTCCAGTGCAACACAAAATCGTTGTTAGGCATCTGGTCTTCATGTTAATATTGTGCATTCTACTCGCGTTTTCTTCGTAGCAGTTTAGCGATGCCGGTATGTGGTGTTGTTTCTCTTACGAGCTATTCGCGTCTTTGTAAGACATTTATTTCGTGTGACGTTGGGAAATCGCCAGCCAAAGCGTAACATTCTCGAGCTGTCAGACTGACTGCGGCCAGGCCGCGAGCTATCGAACTGGCGGACCCCTGAAGCGCGGCTACCCGCGTGGCACAACGCGCCGCCGCTGCCACCCTATTCCATCCACCTGGTAGCTACAGCGCCCCTGACTCGGGGTCGTCTGCCACGCATTTTAACGCCGGCCTCCAAACGCGTTTTTAATGACCAGACGCCGACCGGATTAAAACCTCTCTAATTAATACCCGCAAAAAACATCAAAATGTAATTTTGACTTTAAAAGCCCTTCTGAAGTTGTAATTATAACAGCAGCCTCAGGGAGATATATGTTGAAGGCGAAGTTCTGCAAGGCTTACACTTTAAGATGCAAACATTGCACCTTTAAGAAGAGATATTTCCCACTACTGCAACTGTTACATTCTTTCTTTTCTGGCTTCTCCCGTATAGATAATTGTGTACGAGAGCTGTTCGGAAAGTAATGAACGACTGGTTGCAGAATCGAAACCACAGTGAAAATCCGATAGAGCTTTGCACAGATGTGTTGGTCAGTGTCTCTACTACGACCGTAGCTAACGTCACGTCACTCAGTTCAGTTCTCAGTGAGAGCGAGCGCGTAAAGATGCCTAGAAAAAATGGAACTGCCAGCCGTTATACCAGGTGGTTATAATTAAACTTTCCCTATTTAACAAGTAGTAACACGGAAACTAATTGTCGTATGAGGACCAAACTTGGTAGCATTTATGTCAAGGACATGGGGAAGAGGAATAATGCAGAACCAATTATATTGAAATACTTTTAATGAGCTGCTACGGTACATCATACCATTACTGCTACAAAAGGGGCTCAATATGGCGCCCATCAGAGTCCAGAAGAGTCTGCAAGCCCAGGATTGCATTCTGTACGCAGAACGAAGCATTTCCGTAGGTATGCTGGCTATCTCTCTTGACATGCTGCGCTTCAGCACATGTGTGAATGTTTCCCTGGTAAACCTTATCCTCCAGATAACCCTACAACTAGAAATCATAGAGAGTGAGATCAGGGTATCGTGCTGACAGAGCGTTTGGAAACGATCGGCTGGTAATTCGATCGTTTGCAAATGTGTTTCGGAGAAGCAGGTGGACTTCACAGTCGGGCCCATATTGCATGAAAACTGTTGAATTCAATGCGTCTGTCTCCTGTAGTGCGGGTATGACATGCTGGCAAAGCATACCGCAGTAACGCTGGCCAGTCGCAATGCATGTCTGTGGTCCCTGAGCGGCAATATGTTCAAAAAAGAATGAACCAATAATGAACGTAGCCGTGAAGCCACACCATACGGAGACACGTTCACCATACAGAGGAATTTCACGCACAGTAAGTGGAGGTGAATATGCCCACTCTCGGTAGTTCTGTGTGTTCACCTCACACGTCAGAGAAAATTGAGCTCCATCTGTCCATAGGGGGAATGGTTCGAAGCTCCTTCCGTACAGTGGACCACGGGATGTTCAACTTTCATGACACAGGACGCGCGCTGCCTGGCGAACGGGAATTGTGCGCAGCGTTGTCTGCCATAACAACAGCGATTTCATAAACCAACTGTGGTGCAGCCAGTCGTCGGAATTTTCCCGGAGCTACGCCCTGTTCTCCAGTTGATTCGAACTTCTTCATCATGCTCCGCACAGCAGGTAGACTACCCTTCCGTAATCCTTTCAGCCGGCGATATTCTCGAAATGCAGCTGGGGCATTGCTATTGTGTTGATAGTAGAACTTCACCAATAATGCCCAGCTTCTTTTGTCCAAGCTCATGTTGAGACGTCAGTAAATGCTCTGCGACTGGTTAGGTGTGTGAGAGTATGAAGCACGATGACTGATCACTGCACCTGGTGGTCATAGTTGGGACGGTGGGTTATTTGATGTGGGATCCATGTAATAGACTTCCAAGCAGTCAAACCAGCTTGATTTTATCTCCGTTAAATGGTTCTGGCAGACACACGTGTGCCGGGAGCGGCCTAGGAGTGAGATGTCTGTCCCATTTCGCCACTGTGGCTACGTATCGATCCTCCTGCTATGTGGCGACCCATCTACGACCACCGATATGCTTTCGCACGCCACTTTCACCTTCAGTGGCAAGATGGCACTTCTGGACGCACACAGTAATGGCGCATTGACCCGCTTCGAGCCGTCCAGCCATTCGTAAGCATTTAAATGATGTCTTCCAGACATTGCATACCACTCGGTAGTAATTGTGTCCAAAACAACCTTCGTCAAACACCTTACTGCATAACTGTCTGTTCCAAACACAGCATTCGTGCAGGTATTCCGCAGCAATTTTTGATTGTTCCGTAGCAACTGGTGTTCCTTAGTGGTTGTCAAGCAGTATATTTTGCTTCCAATCTTATAGGTAAAAATTTGGACACTTTTAATAATACTATGTAGGCCTCCTGATACTGATGTTTAGGAAGTAATGCTCTGGTTTGTAAATTGAATTTTTGCACGATTTTGGTGGAAATTCCAACTGAGTCATCTTTGGCGGGAAATCCACTTCGAGACGTGCCAGATCTTGTTGGCTAAGCCGCGTGGGCCGTTCCAGAATATGTGCCCGTACACCAGCCGTTAAGTTTCTCTAATGGCATACCAGAGCGCTCTCGTAACAACAGCACCCTTTTCAGCTTTCCATGCTTGACATACCTCTGTCTCATTTCCATACACAACGTCGTCTCTCGTAATGTTTCAAAAGGATCTGTCTCAAGAGTTTTGTTCGTCGTGCCGTGAGCTCGCGGCCTAAAATTTGTAGCTTTAAATGCTTTGTATTCGGAGTTCCTCACAACACACTTAAACTCGTAATGAGGAGCTCCCCGGTGCCCACTTGCGTGGTTCGGATCGTCTGTCCGAGCCAATGGTAAACTCGTTCTGCACACTGTAATTGCCTACCCGCTGAAACGAGCACCCCGGTGTTCATCTGGCGACCTTTCTATGGGTAATGGGACCGCAAGACTGCCTCCGTTTGCGAGTTTATTCTAGTGGATGAAAGATACACTTATTTTATGTCTCTTTATTTAACAATTATACACTTTGTGAGGTAACTGGGCACTCATGGGGCCTTTGGTCCTCTAATTAGTTTTTCTTGCGATGTGGGTATAGGGTAGTGTAGAAAACTTTCTATAATTCCAGAATGAGATTTTCACTCTGCAGCGGAGTGTACGCTGATATGAAACTTCCTGGCAGATTAAAACTGTGTGCCGGACCGAGACTCGAACTCGGGACCTGTGCCTTTCGCGGGCAAGTGCTCTACCATCTGAGCTACTCAAGCATGACTCACGCCCCGCCCTCACAGCCTTACTTCTGCCAGTATCTCGTCTCCTACCTTCCAAACTTTACAGAAGCTCTCCGGCGAACCTTGCAGAACTAGCACTCCTGAAAGAAAGGATATTGCGGAGACATGGCTTAGCCACAGCCCGGGGAATGTTTCCAGAAAGAGATTTTCATTCTGCAGCGGAGTGTGGGCTGACATGAAACTTCCTGGCAGATTAAAACTGTGTGCCGGACCGAGACTCGAACTCGGGACATTTGCCTTTCGCGGGCAAGTGCTCTACCATCTGAGCTACCCAAGCGAGGTGCGCAGGAGAGCTTCTGTAAAGTTTGGAAGGCAGGAGACGAGGTACTGGTAGAAGTAAAGCTGTGAGGACGGGGCGTGAATCGTGCTTGGGTAGCTCAGATGGTAGAGCACTTGCCCGCGAAAGGCAAGTGTCCCGAGTTCGAGTCTTGGTCCGGCACACAGTTTTAATCTGCCAGGAAGTTTCTGTAATTCGTTCCACAGGCTGTGGTACTCGGAGCTTTTCGATGACTGGTGCAGAAACGGAGCAAGGCCCGTGGCACTTTGTACTTAATGCCAGTGCTGGGATTGAACGGTGCCTTTTAGTCAGTGATGTGGTATTTCGTCCATTAAGTGATCCACTTTGGTAAGGAGTGTCAGTCATAGCACAGTCCGTTAGTTTTTCGTGCAGATACTACCCAGCGGCCCGTCCACGCTCTAGACTTGGCGAGTGACTTTTACCGCCGCCACAGCAGTGGGACCCCGGCCAGGCGCGTCGAGTGCAGCCAGCTGCTCGCTATTCACGTAACGGCCGCCGGCGCCACGTACGGCTGGACTCTGCACTGTGGAGCCGCGGTCACGCCGCGACCATCCCTCAGGCTGAGCTGAGCTGCGCCGCGCCCGGCGAGAAATGTCGCCGGATTACGGCGACGGCGCGACGGCCGCCCTGCCGCCTGGTGCTCTGTCTGGAGCCCTGGTGCTCTGCTGCTGGCTGCAGGCTGCTGGCTGGCTGCTCTCTGCGCCGACACACATCGACCCGCCGTGGTCGGCGCAGATGTTCCCTTCCGCTCGAGAGTGGACAGTCTGTCGTGCTCTTAGCGTACTGTTCCACACCTAGCCTAACAGGCGGAGGCCTCTAAAACAGTGTCGCCAGATCCGATTTGCAGAAAAATTGGGACTTTTGGGCTGGTGGTTTAAAGACCAGGCAATAACTAACTAGTTTGGTCCGCCCCCCGGTAGCTGAGTGATCAGCGCGACAGAATGTCAATCCTCAGGGCCCGGGTTCGATTCTCGGCTAGGTCGGATATTTTCTCCGCTCAGGGACTGGGTGTTGTGTTGTCCTAATCGTCATACCACTGTGCGCTCTTCGAATCAGTACTCAGCTTTGCAGCTAGCACGTGGGCACATAGACTGAACGTGGTCACCAACAAAGCATCCTTCAGACGAGGGCAGAGAAGTGTCCTACTTAGGCTATCTGGAGCCTTCGGTACCACCTCAGCAGATGCACTGTGTGTGGTGCTCGGAATATGCCCCATAGATATCACGATCAAATACAGAGCTGCAAGGTACTGGTTAAAGGTGGGGAGACTAGATAAGGTACACACAATAACCGGTGTGCCCATAGAGACGATGCGTCACCTTAAAAGTTGGCGTTTGGATACATGGCAAGGTGAGTGGGATGTAAGTGATAAGGGACGTAGACTGCACAACTTCCTCCCTGACATAAGGGAGCGGTTGAGAATGAGACATATCGATCCCAGCCGCGGTATGGTACATTTCTTAACCGGGCACGGACCTTATCCCACGCACTTAAACCGCGTGAGTCTGAGGCAGACACCTACATGCATATGCGGGGAAGAAGGTTCCCCAGAACACACTGTCTTTTTCTGCGGGCAATACGCGAACAATAGACATACACTACACTTAGATTACACAGATACAGACATAGATATATACACAGCAATAAGAGACGAAGAACAATGGGCACAATTAAACGCACTGACAAACAGTATTTCAAAAACAACACATGAAGAGTATATGCGGACACGACGTCACAGACATGCCTATGTGCAGCGTAACAGAAATCTCCAGAGAATGGACAGCGATACCCACAGTGACAGCGAAAATAGTGACAATGAGGAGGAACAGGAGGAGGAAGCTGAGATGTGACAGTAAATAAGCAAATTGCTGGCAATCTAGCCAAGAAAACACCAAATGCTGTACATGGATGCGCACCTAATGTAGTTAATACATAGGATTAGTAACAAATAGGATAAGAAACATTTCTCTACTAATAACCATTTGTGTGTGTGTGTGTGTGTGTGTGTGTGTGTGACTGGCGGTCAACGGCTCGATGAAACCATTCCGAGGTATTCACCGTCAGTCACACTCGGTGATGGTACTAACAAATCTCTCATCTATCCTATCTTCTTTTTATATTCTTCTTAAAAACAACAAAATTTTATTTATATTTCAACCTCAAATTATTGTTATTTTGAATCATTCTTTGTAAATTTTGTAGATAAAACAAAAGGAAAGAAAACTGTAAAAAGATGAAAAACGAAAATTGTAAGATGTACGACCTGTTTTAAACATCAGGTAACAGGTCTATAATTTGACAATAAATAAATAAACATGGTGGCCACAACTGTCCTAATCGTCATCATCTCATCCCCATCGACGCGTAAGTTGCCGAAGTGGCGTCAAATCGAAAGACCTGCACCCGGCGAACGGTCTACCCGACGGAAGGCCCTACTCACACGACATTTTATTTTTACTAGTTTGGACATAAGACACGCACATTTCCCATAATCTTAATTAATGGCGTAAACGCATACAGTTGAAAGTACACAATACTAGAAGCAAAAAAGTCTAAGTAAACACAGGGTCGAAAATGCGTACCTTAAGAGCTACGATCAATTTTTCATCTTCGATACTGTGAAGCAAATATCTTCTACTGCAAGTTCTTTGCTTTCTATATTTTAGGAAGTGCTTTAAAACGCATATCTCAAAAGCTACGAGCACTTGATCGTTAGAAGAGTTGTGTTTCAAAGCAGCAAAGATGAACAAGTGTTCATAGCTCTTAAGGAATGCATTTTAGAGCACATGTTTTCTGGACTTTTTCCTCTAGAATGATGCAAAAGCGTCTGTGTGAAGCATCGTCCAGCGCTAGAGTGACGCCGCAGTACCTCTGAGCCAGATTTCAAACCTACGCGTCGCAATGGGACATAATGAAGGGGTTCGAAAAAGAGATTATTTAACTGTGTCGTGCAGTCTAGTTTTTCATTTAAATAAAGCATATGAATCAAATATTTAATTTGTTTTAGTCCAAAGTCGTAATGTGTTGTTTTTTAATTTCATTTCGGCTGCTGGCTTCCAGTTCTGGCACACAGTGCCATGATTACATTCTACGATTGCAAAATTCCGGTACGTGGTTAAAACAACAATGCAAGAGAAATTTGCAAAACATTTTTCTCTTTAACATCAAAGGTATGATACATAGCGCCATCTCAAAATATTTAGTATTGATAGTATTCTGGCGCATAGTGATGACGATGTGGGTGTCTCGAATGAAGTACTTAATATAATAGTCCCCATGGCATGAAAACGTTAAAAGCAAAATAGCCAAGTTACGTCAGTTTGTCCTCCCTTTATGCATACTATGTTGCGCCTGTCTTTTGTCTGCCCCTTCTTCCCCCTACTCCTTCGTCCCCGCTGTCCCCGCCGCCGCCAACCACTAGACTGATATACCTAAACAGTATTATTATGTGCAGATGTCTGGTATTTATTCTAATATACCCTGCTTTTTATGACTGACTTAAATATTGATTTTAAGATGAGACGGGTGCTAGCGCTGTGATATTATTTTAAACGCACTTCACTTCCTGTTTTAAGTTGCAGACTCAAAGTAGTCTCATGACTTATAGACACACAGCACTGCTGCGTTCAGAACATAACAACTGGATTAAAGCGCCTCTGGAGGACAACGTTCACAGTACGGCATGTTTGTGTGAATCAGATTGTGGTCCTTTGTGGTCACCCAATATCAAAGTCTGTTGATGCAACCTTTCGCAACTGCACGTTGCCTGCGACGTGTGTTTATCGCAGCCGTGGCTAGTCGCTGAGCTTCGGCACGGCGTGGAGGAGGCGTGCTGTAGCACCACTGAGAGCCCCAGAGTAAACACGCACACTGCGTGGATAAACGTGAAACTGTAGGTAGCCCAAGAGCGTCAGCTGATGGTTACAGAGTAATGCGCCGCTATTACCTCTGGATGCTCGATATCTTTTCAATAAAAGTAATTTTGCTTTTTTAAAATGCTGGATGATTCAAAAGTCATGTCCCATATGACAAATAGGGTGGACCAGAACTCTCTCGACAAATTTAAGAGCGGTAGTATGAACCAAAAGAAGTAAGGGAATAAGTGTGGATTAAAGCAAGAATAAATTGTCAAGGAAATGCATACCTTAAGAGCTGTGACCACTTGTTTGGTAAAAGATATGTCTCTCACAGTAGCGAAGACGAACAAGAGTTTACAGCTCATAGGTACGGATTTTAGAGCCCATGTTCACTGAACATTTCTTTCTTGTTTCGCTTCATGGTACCACCTCTCAAAACATGGAATGCAAAGAGCTTGAAAGTTATATGTATGTTAAAAGTTGTTCTGTAGGAGGCGTTATGCGTGCGTGAGTGCGTGCGTGTGAGTGTGTGCGCGAGTTTTTTTTTTTTTTAAAAAGGTTTAAAGGTACGTATGCTATACGCTACTTCGACTGTACTGTTATTTTAAAACTGCGACGCATGTTGAACATTGTTCTCGCTCGTGTTTAGTACGACAACGGTTACGTTTCATGATTTTGTTTGTAGTGACGGTTCAAAGGGCTCTGAGCACTATGGGACTTAACATCTGAGGTCATACAATGTCGTGTGGCTAGGGCCTCCCGTCGGGTAGACCGTTCGCCTGGTGCAGGTCTTTTGAGTTGACGCCATTTCGGCGACCTGCACGACGATTGGGATGAAATGCTGATGATTAGGACAACACAACACACAGTCCCTGAGCGGAGTAAATCTCCGACCCAGCCGGGAATCGAACCCGGGCCCTTAGGATTGATAGCCTGTCACGCTGACCACTCAACTACTGGGGGCGGACATCTGAGGTCATCAGCCCCTAGAACAGAACTACTTAAACCTAACTAACATCGGGACCATACAATCTAGGCAGTAGCCGGGCGACCTCAGAGGATGTCTCCCGCAGATGGAGACGAAACGTTAGGTGGAAATTTTATACATTGACCACGGCCCCTGAGCCCGAAAGTTTTAACTGAACTAACCTAAGGATATAACATACATCCATGCCCGAGGCAGGATTCGGACCTGCGACCGTAGCGGTCACGCGGTTCCAGACTGAAGCGCCTAGAACCGCTCGGCTACACCGGTCCGCCGTTTTTAGTGAGAAACAAACGATCTGAGACAGTGACTTCCAGGTGTGTCCACAGTGCCTGTCACCGTGGGATTTATTTATTTTAATTCATTAATTTTAATTAAAGGGAATTCTATTCCGAAAAGCTTAACACACTGTTCTGCATGGCAGGAATAACATCAGTGCTCTCCGTTCGACACAGAACTGCACTTCGTGTAATAATGTATTTGCGGTGTTTCGTTATCGATATCACAGGAGTCGCAAATTGGCGGAAAAAACAGTTTCGAAGAATTTAGGAGTGGTTGATACGTGGACCGCGCTACTGCCGATACCCATTTGCAAACGACGCGCCAGCGGTAGCCGCAATGCGTTGGGCGCGACCCGGAGATATCCATTTCCACGTGCCGGCCGGCCGCCGGCGCCAGAAGGGGAAATTGGCTCGCAACGACGTGTCGCGCGCGCACAATAGAAATACGTTACTCGCGGCCGATATAATGCGCTATGTGGCGTCATTAGGGCGGAATTAGAGGCATTACGCGGACAGAGCCGGCGGCGCGCTTCAAAGCGGCGGTCGACGTGCGTGTCATTGTGGTCGCATTACGCGCTGAAGTGCTGCGTAGGCAGCGGCGCACACCGACCGATGGGCTGTGGCCGTCGCGGCTGACCGTCGGCCAAACGACGGCTCAGTCTCTGACAACACCCTCTGACTGCTCGGCGACTGTCTGCCGTCAGCATCAAACAGTTACCCCGGCAGCAAATTTGAAATAAACCTACTGAACCTGGAGACTAAAAGTGTCATAACAGAACACCTCTACACCCATGTACACATAAAATTGCAATACCAGAGACAAACAAATTTCACTTAAGGGAGACCGGAGTTAGTTGGGAAAAGGGACCAGATGGCATACAGCTTCTATTTCCTGCCCTGTCAAGCTAGAGCGCTATCATCGTGCTGGTGGATAGTGAATGTGTGTAAAGGTGCAATACCCACCTTTACATCAGTCTTTTTGGAAGAGTTTTTCTGACGGGTGAGTAAATTTTTTGTTCTGGTGAACCAGTAGATGGAACTGGAACACTATTGATAGTGCTTGTCGAAAGCGTGATTCCATGCGTCATAATATTCTGTTTCTGATGTTTAGGATTGTGTGGTATCCATTTCATTTTTTATATCCTCACTGGGCTAATTGGCAAAGGTATGGCGTCAGTTCGCGTGGCTGTAACAGACTGTTCAGATGGCTCTGAGCACTATGGGACTTAACATCTGAGCTCATCAGTCCACTAGACTTAGAACTACGTAAACCTAACTAACCTAAGGACATCACACACATTGATGCCCGAGGCAGGATTAAAACCTGCGACCGTAGCAGCAGCGCGGTTCCGGACTGAAATGCCTAGAGCCGCTCGGCCTGGCTGTAACAACTCACCCCCACTTACGCCTGCTAACCTCTCCATTACTATTCACTAAAAAAAAGAAACAATTTATCTAAAATATGAATAAATACACATCAGCCTAGAAGAAATTCACCCTTTTCCCAAAGCCGGGCGCGATTGCTGTCCAACAGTGACCGAAAAAGAAGTTTAACGGTGTAAGCGGGCTGCTTTTGTGTTGGCAGCGTTGTGTAGCGCTTTGCATTGGATCTCTGACTGTGCTTTCTGTGTAAGAGACTCTGTGGCTTATTGTACTCGTTGTCGGAAGTTAATCACCAGTACTGTTGGGCAGTTGGAAGTTAGTCGCCAGCAGTGATGGAAGTGCTGTTGGGGAGTTGGAGGTGAACAGCCAGCAGTGATGGATGTTAAATGTGAGAAGTTAGCATTGATGGACGGTAGAGGTCTGAAGTGTTAGCGTAGGCAAACGATCTGTACATGTTAGACTTAGAGATTGAATATTATTCACGAATATATACCTTTGTACTAGATGTCAATGACGATTTATATTCGTGTCTGAACTGTATATCACATTATTAAGGAAAAAAAATACATTATTTGATTTGCAACAAAATCTTTCCTTTGCTAACCACATGCCTATTAGTATTTAGTGGCTTTAGTAGTTAGAATCTTTTATTTAGCTGGCAGTATTGACGCTCGCTGTATTGCAGTAGTTCGCGTAATGAAGAGTTTTGTGAGGTTAGTGCTCAAAGGAATGTATAGGTTACTGTTAGGATTTCTTTTTAGTAAGAGCCATTCTTCTGAATTAGTTATTTGAAATCAGGTTATTCTTTTTTTGAGCAGTCAGATTGCGTTGCGTTAGGAATTTTGGGTCTCAGTCATTCAGCAATTTAAGTAGAGCCACACTCATTTAAATAAAGAAGTTTCAAGATAGAATCGCAGCAGAGAGGGTCAGAATGAAGAAAAAGCTATGTACGGTTAAGAAGAGCGACCCGATTACTCTTGACAAGTCGAAGAAGAGAAACGTCGATCTGAATTTTCTTCTACCGATTCTGGTGATATCGTGTCAGATATTAGCTGTGCCGAAAGTGCCGACAGCTTGGCCGCGTTAGTGATAGTGCAGAGGCCGAAGAACGCCTCCATGGTGGAAAACTATCATTCTCAGTCTCCTGACAAAACGATGGTGAGGGATTTCATTCGACACTTACTACAAACTCTGGAGAACCTCAGAAAGACGCCAACGGGTCACATTGAACAACAGCTACAACGAATCAGTCACAATCTCAAGATCCTCCGGACATCTCTGAATACGATGTAAATGACTTTCTTTTGGTGAAGTACTGTCCGTGTCAGTACCCTGTGGAGATTGTCGGAACCTATGGCATAATCATTATGGTGAAAAAGGAGAAAAACTGGAGGATGATTCAATCTGTTACGACCAATATAAAATTGTGCGGAAATTGAACTCACCTGTTTAAGGAAACGAGCGCCCATCTCCAACATTCGTGGTTGAATTAAAACAGTGAGTTTATTCTATTTAAGTAACCGTAGGTAGCTTTAATAATAAGCAGAAATTATTATTCTTGAAAAACGAATTGTTTTTATCAATGAAATTCCCCAACAGCCGCGTAAATGAGATGCTATTTTATTTTGTTTTATTTTATTTTGACTACGAGTTTCGGCATTCCACTGTGCCATCTTCAGGCCGCTGCATAACAAAAGAGTATACTTATAGTGTATATCGAGTTGTACTAAGCAAGCTTTGCAGGAAGTGACGGTAATCATAAAAGCGCTTAAGGCTAAAAAATGAATGTAGCGGCGTTAAAACACATCTCTGAGTGTATCCAGCACAACACAATAAAACATGTGTACATATTTGTTAGTCATGAAACTAACAACATCATGGATTTACAAGAAAGCCGGCCGTAGTGGCCGAACGGTTCTAGGCACTTCAGTTTGGAACCGCGCGACCGCTACGGTTGCAGGTTCGAATCCTGCCTCGGACATGGATGTGTGTGATGTCCTTAGCTTAGTTAGTTTTAAGTAGTTCTAAGTTCTAGGGGACTGATGACCACCGATGTTAAGTCCCATAGTGCTCAGAGCCATTTGAACCATTTTGCCATTTACAAGAAAACATCCAAAAACGCTAAAAAGATCAAAACTAGACAGTATACAATCAGGAGCTCCACCAAACAAAGCTTGTCAGTTCTTTTTAATATAAAAATCCAATATAATTCTTATGGATTAGGAAACCCTTATTATACATGAGGACCTATCCTCACATAAAGTAAAATGTCACACTATTATCTATTAAGTACAATAATGTGCATATTTAGGCCTAGGTACTAAATCAACTCATGGTATAATTAGTTGTCACGGCATCAAAAATGCAACTGGACGTGAATCCTAACGGCAGACAAGAGAAAGAGAAAACGAAGTGTAAGAAGCATGCGAAGAATACTCACTCATAAATACCTCGCGAGCCTGCGTTATACAGCAAGCCGAAATAAAAATATATTATTTGATATCCTTTGTATGGGTTAAAAGGTTTCATGACGAACAAGTATGTAGACGTGTTTTATTTTATCGTGCTATATGTACTCAGAGGTTCGCCTTAATGCCACTAATTTCATTATGTAGTTTTAACTGCACTTTCTATAAAGCTTGTTTAGTACACCTTGATATACACTACAAGTATACTCTTTTATTATGCAAGGGCCTCAAGATAACGTAGTGGAATGCCGAAACTGGTAATCAAAATAAAATAACATCTCAAATATACGGCTGTTGGTGAATTTCATTGATAACTGCTTGACCAGTCAATGTCCTATGTCCATGATGGATCAACAGCGACTGAATTCATTGTTTGTCCAAACATTTAGGTTCACACTGTTGTTTAAACATGTAAGCAGAATTAGTTTTCTTCGAGTACTATTCCTTTGTTTTGTAGAATTTATTCTTTGGAAAGAAAGTTCCCACAAGTTTTTTCTCGAAACCTGGTGTATTCCTATCCATATTAGATTATGCCAACTCGCTCTTAGAGGCCTGCATGGCATAGTGGAAGCTTTTAGGAAATGTTGGGGTTAGTGAAACATATATTCAATAGATGAGTCTTACACGGATTTGTAGTAAAAAGTTAAGCAGTACGCCGCATTCACCAGAATCTGTCCATGTATTCCACAACAACAATGAAACATTAAAAACCAAAATCTGCGCCGGAATGAGATTTTCACTCTGCAGCGGAGTGTGCGCTGATACGAGGTACTGACGGAATTGAAGCTGTGCGGATGGGTCGTGAGTTGTGTTTGGGTAGCTCATATTGTAGAGCAATTGCCCACGAAAGGCAAAGGTCCCGAGTTCGAGTCTCAGTCCGGCACACAGTTTTAATCCACCAGGAAGTTTCAAAATCTGTGCCAATTAAGTCCGGTCTCTCCTATTGTACGACGGCTAGTCGGACAGTAGTGAACGATCGGTCGCGAAATGGAACAACGAAAATTCAATGGAGCTTTCCACATATGTGGTGGGCAGTGTCTCTAGTATGCTCGTAGATACCGTCACGTCGCTCTTCTCAATTCTGAGCGGCAGTGTTCGCGGAAAGATGTCTAGAAAATAGTGTCTTCCACCAAATATGAGTGCCTGGCCAGAAATCTCGCAAGCCGACATAAGGCAACTGTCATGCAATTCCTTCTTCATGACAGTTCTCGGCTGCACAAAACAGGGGCAATGTGGACGCTCCCGCATCGTTTTCGATGTGGAAGTGTTTGAGCACCCACCATAAATCCCAGATTTGGCTCCCTCTGACTTTCATCTCTGCTCAAATGAACCGCTGGTTACTAACGCAACGTTTTGGCACAGAAAACGAAATACAGTCCAGCGTAGAAAATTGTTGGTAAGCGCATGAGGCTGCCTTGTGTGATGAGGATATTGGAAAGCTGGTGCAACGTTACGACAAATGTCTATGTCGGAACGGCGACTATGCAGAGAAGTAGCTGGAAGATGTAGCTGTTACAAAATAAAACAGTTTTGATTTTCACTATGGTTTCCATTTTCCAACCGGTCGTACCCTACTTTCCGTATAGTCCTGTACGCATACAGTACTACCTTCCGCTCTGGCTTCGACCAGCTGGTAATAATAATGGTCGCCTTCATTAACACTCACATGGCATCGCGGTTATCTCATTTGGTGCAGATCCTAAAGACGACTCCAGTGACGACATAGTGGATCCAGACGGCCTTTGGCTACTTTGGTAGTAACGTACCGCTTCAAGACCGGATATGTTGCCCCCACCCTCCGCCCTCGCAGCGGAGGACTGGGACTTATCGAAGATCGAGCACGTGCAACGGCCCTTTAAATCAACACCATGATCACTATGTGGACCCATCGTCGACATAGTTCCACCGCTCTCCTCATTGATGAACTGGCGCCTCCGTCTTGTCTGCTGCCTCACTTCAAAACATTATTTCTCGATTATAGCTATGTGCACACGAGTCTCCTCTGGAGCAGAGCTCGTATGGCGTGTACTATCAGCTGATGACGAGTCATCTGCGGAACGTGATTGAGAAACGCCATCCGGGAGTGGCGCGGCCTGCGATGTGGCGAGCGACTCACCAGCGATATTTTACGACGATATCCGCGCTCCGTGCTGCCTGGTACCTCATCGTCAACGAAAAGTTTCAGACAAGACAAAGACTGCACAACATTGCTCTAGTAGACTCCCCCATGTGCATGCGGTGTCGTGCGGTATACATGGATGAAAATCGCCTAGAATGTGGACCTTCGGCAGATTTGTGGTTTCTAATTCGGAAGATGCTTTCCTTCTACCTGTGAGTGCCGCCCAACATGATCTAGCCCGGACTGCTCCTTCGCCCGTTTACAGCCTACTTTCCCCAATCAAAGACGGACGCGACTAACTGGGTAGGAGGACTTTCTGTGTACTACCTCTTTCGAGATGGTCTCAGATAGGTGCTTGACTTTTGGACTTCCTTACAGGACAGACACGATCAATGCTATCCAATTCCAGATAGCAAGCAATTGCCAATAAGGACAACCATCAGTTGTAGAATTGAACGGCGACAATGAAAATTTTTGCCGGGCCGGGACTCGAACATGGATTTCCCGCTTATTGCGAGCGGTTGACTTATCCTTTGTCTATTCATACACGACTCACAGCCAGATCCAAACTTTCAAATGTCGTCAACCGAGCGTCTACGATCTGTAAAAATGGAAATTTGTGGTAAGGTCTTATGGAACCAAACTGCAGAGGTCATCGGTCCCTAAGCCTATACACTACTTAATCTAACTTACGCTATGCGCTATAGACAACACACACACACCTATGTCCGAGGAAGGAGTCGAACCTCCGACGGGGGGAGCCGCACGGACCGCGACAAGGCTGTACTCGTACATTCATTATGTACGAGGATCATTGTACTTGAAAGTTGCTTGCATGTCCAAAGGAATCTTTCATCGATGCATGTCCAAAGGCACCTTTCATCGTAATCAGAATAACACAGGCACTGACGATATCTTCCCTCCTTCTATATTCAAACTTGAAAAAAAATCTGAATTTTGAGGCTCAGTTTTCTCTCGATACATTAGCTTTTGTTTACCGAAATCCTTGGATACATTTAATTTCGGTTACTCTGATGGTAGGGTACCCTTGGTCTAGGGGTAGCGTCTTTGATTCATAATCAAAACGTCTTCTGTCTCGGGTTCGATCCCCGCCACTGCCTAAATTTTGATAAATAATCAGCATTGGCGGCCGAAGACTTCCGGCATAAGAAGTCAGCCTCATTCTGCCAACGGCCTTGTCAAAGAGGGCGGAGGAGCGGATAGAGGTTCAGGGCACTCTCTTGTCCTAGGGGTGGGAAATTGCCCCTAAAGGCGGAAGAATTAGCAATGATCAACGACATGAGGATGCAGAAGGCAATGGAAACCACTGCATAAAAGACACGTAACGTGCATCCACAGGATATGTGGCCTGTAATTGAAGAAGTGTCATGATGATCTCTCCATTGGCAAAAGATTCCGGAATAGTCCCCCATTCGGATCTCCGGGAGGGGACTGCCAAGGGGGAGGTTACCATGAGAAAAAGATTGAATAATCAACGAAAAGATAACGTTCTACGAGTCGGGGCGTGGAATGTCAGAGGCTTGAACGTGGTAGGGAAACTAGAAAATCTGAAAAGGGAAATGCAAAGGCTCAATCAAGATATAGTAGGGGTCAGTGAAGTGAAGTGGAAGGAAGACAAGGATTTCTGGTCAGATGAGTATCGGGTAATATCAACAACAGCAGAGAATGGTATAACAGGTGTAGGATGCGTTATGAATAGGAAGGTAGCGCAGAGGGTGTGTTACTGTGAACAGTTCAGTGACCGGGTTGTGCTAATCAGAATCGACAGCAGACCAACACCGACAACATACATGCCGACGTCGCAAGCTGAAGATGAACAGATAGAGAAAGTGTATGAGGATATTGAAAGGGTAATGCAGTATGTAAAGGGGGACGAAATTCTAATAGTCATGCGCGACTGAAACGCAATTGTAGGGGAAGGAGTAGAAGAAAAGGTTACAGGAGAATATGGGCTTGGGACGAGGAATGAAAGAGGAGAAAGACTAATTGAGTTCTGTAACAAGTTTCAGCTAGTAATAGCGAATACCCTGTTCAAGAATCACAAGAGGAGGAGGTATACTTGTAAAAGGCCGGGAGATACGGGAAGATTTCAATTAGATTACATCATGGTCAGACAGAGATTCCGAAATCAGATACTGGATTGTAAGGCTTACGCAGGAGCAGACATAGACTCAGATCACAATATAGTAGTGATGAAGAGTAGTCAGGAAGAATCAATACGCAAAGAAGTAGGATACGGAAATACTAACGAATGACGAGATACGTTTGAAGTTCTCTAACGCTATAGATACAAAGGAATAGCGCAGTAGGCAGTACAGTTGAAGAGGAATGGACATCTCTAAAAAGGGCCATCACAGAAGTTGGGAAGGAAAACATTGGTACAAAGAAGGTAGCGGCGAAGAAACCATGGGTAACAGAAGGAATACTTCTGTTGATTCATGAAAGGAGGAAGTACAAACATGTTCCGGGAAAATCAGGAATACAGAAATACAAGTCGCTGACGAATGAAATAAACAGGAAGTGCAGGGAAGCTAAGACGAAATGGCTGCAGGAAAAATGTGAAGACATCGAAAAAGATATGATTGTCGGAAGGACAGACTCAGCATACAGGAGAGTCAAAACAACCTTTGGTAACATTAAAAGCAACGGTGGTAATATTAAGAGTGCAACGGGAATTCCACTGTTAAATGCAGAGGAGAGAGCAGATAGGTGGAAAGAATACATTGAAAGCCTCTATGAGGGTGAAGATTTGTCTGATGTGATAGAAGAAGAAACAGGAGTCGATTTAGAAGAGATAGGGGATCCAGTATTGGAATCGGAATTTAAAAGAGCTTTGGAGGACTTACGGTCAAATAAGGCAGAAGGGATAGATAACATTCCATCAGAATTTCTAAAATCATTGGTGGAAGTGGCAACAAAACGACCATTCAAGTTGGTGTGTAGAATATATGAGTCTGGCGATATACCATCTGACTTTCGGAAAAGCATCATCCACACAATTCCGAAGACGGCAAGAGCTGACAAGTGCGAGAATTATTGTACAATCAGCTTAACAGCTCATGCTTACAAGAATAATATACAGAAGAATGGAAAAGAAAATTGAGAATGCGCTAGGTGACGATCAGTTTGGCTTTAGGAAAAGTAAAGGGACGAGAGAGACAATTCTGACGTTACGGCTAAAGAAAAATCAAGACACTTTCATAGGATTTGTCGACCTGGAAAAAGCGTGTGACAATATAAAATGGTACAAGCTGTTCGAGATTCTGAAAAAAGTAGGGGTAAGCTATAGGGAGAGACGGGTCATATACAATATGTACAACAACCAAGAGGGAATAATAAGAGTGGACGATCAAGAACGAAGTGCTCGTATTAAGAAGGGTGTACGACAAGGCTGTAGCCTTTCGCCCCTACTCTTCAATCTGTACATCGAGGAAGCAATGATGGAAATAAAAGAAAGGTTCAGGAGTGGAATTAAAATACAAGGTGAAAGGATATCAATGATACGATTCGCTGATGACATTGCTATCCTGAGTGAAAGTGAAGAAGAATTAAATGATCTGCTGAACGGAATGAACAGTCTAATGAGTACACAGTATGGTTTGAGAGTAAATCGGAGAAAGACGAAGGTAATGAGAAGTAGTAGAAATGAGAACAGCGAGAAACTTAACATCAGGATTGATGGTCACGAAGTCAATGAAGTTAAGGAATTCTGATACCTAGGCAGTAAAATAACCAATAACGGACGGAGCAAGGAGGACATCAAAAGCAGACTCGCTATGGCAGAAAAGGCATTTCTGGCCAAGAGAAGTCTACTAATATCAAATACCGGCCTTAATTTGAGGAAGAAATTTCTGAGGATGTACGTCTGGAGTACAGCATTGTATGGTAGAGAAACATGGACTGTGGGAAAACCGGAACAGAAGAGAATCGAAGCATTTGAGATGTGGTGCTATAGACGAATGTTGAAAATTAGGTGGACTGACAAGGTAAGGAATGAGGAGGTTCTACTCAGAATCGGAGAGGAAAGGAATATGTGGAAAACACTGATAAGGAGAAGGGACAGGATGATAAGACATCTGCTAAGACATGAGGGAATGACTTCCATGGTACTAGAGGGTGCTGTAGAGGGCAAAAACTGTAGAGGAAGACAGAGATTGGAATACGTCAAGCAAATAATTGAGGACGTAGGTTGCAAGTGCTACTCTGAGATGAAGAGGTTAGCACAGGAAAGGAATTCGTGGCGGGCCGCATCAAACCAGTCAGTAGACTGATGACCTAAAAAAAAAAACTCTGATGGTACGTAATGTAATGATTCTGTAAAAATCTAAAAAAAAAGAAAAAAAGGGCGTTAGCGTGGCAGATTGCTAAGCGAAGGAACCTGGGTTCAATTTCCTGCCGGGTCGGCGATTTTCTCATCTCAGGGACAAAAAAAATAAAAATAAAAAAGAGAAAAGAAAAAATTTGAAAAATGGTAAGGCGACCACTTGCGATAAGCGAGAAATCCGGGTTCGAGCCCCGCTCTGGCACAAATTCTGATTGTCTTCTTTCCATTCTACAGATGATGGTTGTCCATATTGGCAACTGCGAATACATTTAATAAGTTCTGTAACTGCAGAACACATAGATATGGTGATATACGCCTTAATAGGAGGTTAACCCCAAAAGTACGGTCTCCGATTTTTTTGTAAGTACATAGACATGTTTATTTCTACAATGATTTACATCAGTTTACAGCTTGAACATTTAACTATTTTCCAACATAATCACCATTTCCGTCGATGCATTTTTGTCGACGCTGTGGCAGTTTTTGTATGCCCATGTCATACCAGCTCGCCGCCAGACTGTTCAAAAACTTATGAACCTCTTCTTTCACCTCGTCGTCAGAGCTGAATCGCTTTCCGGCCAAATGTTCTTTTAACCTAGGGAACAGGTGATAGTCACTGGGCGCCAAGTCAGGGCTATAGGCGGGAGCGTGATTATGTTCCAGTGAAACTGTTGCAGGAGAGCAACGGTTTGCCGAGCGATATGTGGGTGAGCATTGTCATGGAGAATGTGTACTCCCTTGCTCAACATTCCTCTTCTCCGGTTCTGAATCGCCCGTTGAGTTTTTTCAGAGTCTCGCAGTACCTGTCAGCGTTAATTGTGGTCCCAGCGATTCAGCTCCGACGACGAGGTGAAAGAAGAGGTTCATAACTTTCTGAACAGCATAGCGGCGAGCTGGTATGACATGGGCATACCGAAACTGCAACACCGTCTACAAAAATGCGTCGACAGAAATGGTGATCATGTCTAAAAATAGCTAAATGTTCAAACTGTAAACTGATGTAAACGATTGAAGAAATAAACAGGTCTCTGTACTTATAAAAAAATAGGAGACCTTACTTTTGGGATTACCCTCGCATTTAAAATTCCTTGCTGATTCGGTACATCACAGCAGACGAATGCTTGGTGTCGATGTTATTTTGTACCCTACGAAATACCAGCGCCACATATAGACACATAGATACTGAGAAGTGATATTTCCTGTGATTAGTGCACTAAGTGTTAGTCACCTTATCGGAAATTCAGTGCACTGGAATGAGCAATCAACGTGGCTTGGTGCGTTATAGCTGATCGAAACAATTAGAAAAAAAATTAGTCAGTCTTCCGCGATTGTGGACTGATCTGTTGTCCGCAGTATAATTTTTCCTGTTTTAAAGCCGACTGCGTGCTTTTGATCGCCTGATGTTTCGTTGCTGCCAGAGGCTATCGTTGACAAAGGCTAATGAGGTACTGCAGTCGTTAGCTCGTGCTAATGGAAGCTAATGGCTATCGTAACTCGCTAGTCTTTGACAATGCTGTACTCTGGCTTCGGTGAAATGCTAGACAATCAACAGCGCGCTTGGCAGCCTGTAGCTATTAAAAATTATTCTGCAGCTAGCAGTTCAAAATAATAACGGCATTGTTTACCAGGTACTGTAGTGTTACATTCTGTTTGACTGCTGTAAATTTAGTTAGTAATAAAATCAGTATGAGTTAAACTCATTTTTTTTTTCGCTTTCGCGTACAAATATGTTAACGACGAAGTCTTAGGACCACTATTCTTTTTTGTCTAGTTCGAATAATGTATGTTAGAATTGCAGTTTTCTGCCCTGTTGTGCGAAGATAATGGAATTTTATCCCAGACAAATGTTTTCTACAAATAACCC
This sequence comes from Schistocerca serialis cubense, assembly GCF_023864345.2. Taxonomy (NCBI): domain Eukaryota; kingdom Metazoa; phylum Arthropoda; class Insecta; order Orthoptera; family Acrididae; genus Schistocerca; species Schistocerca serialis. The sequence goes on from NC_064643.1 coordinate 144,452,423, forward strand.
CAAAGAAGTATCTGAGAAGATATAGCAAAAAGTGAAGTGATAAGGAACTAGGCAATGCTGTATTGGTGAACCGAAAGGGAGATTCAATTACCCTGAACTAATTTCGTAAACGTCGCTCGGAACCGGATTTTAAACATTATTCCTGCTTTCCTGTTTTCTACTGTATCAGTTTTTATTATGTGCTGGTAAAACTTACTTTGCCGTTACGGACAGTGAGAGGGAACCAGAACACACATGAGGGCATCATACCTCAGGGAAGTTCATTTGGGACGCTGTTACGCATAGCTGCACATTGGTAGAATGCTGTTGTTTTTAGCAGACTCTTCTGTCCACTCAAATGCATCAGTTTATCCGGAGAATAAGAGACTGAAAGTACTCGAAAAGTGGTGCTATCTAAGAATTTTAAAAATTAGCTTGACACTGAAATGAGTAGTAGTGGGAGAAAAACAATAAGATTATAGTAATATTTCAATACGGATAACAGATTATAGAGCATGTAGTAAATTACTTCGAAATGGAAGTATTAGCACAAGACAGAAAAACTTGATAAAAACATGGAATTAGTAATAAAAGCTGTAAGTTACCCCTTCTCTTCAAGCCACATTTTATTTCATTATTTTCCAGTTTTACAATTTTGAACCGCGTCTGGGGATATTACGTATCTTTCAGTGAGTAAAGCGGTGCTGTAGAATGCACACAGTCGGGAGTAAGATTTCAGCTCCCACGGTGTCTGAAGCACCCGGTGGACCAATGGCGTTGCAGTGGATTGTGCTGCGACGCGCTGTCCCTAGACACGAGAACGCCCGTTACGTCAGTAGCGAAGTACGTAATGAAAGCACAGTTATTCTGCTGCGAAGCAGGTAATCTTCTTTAATAAATATTTGCTGATAAAAGTCGTTTTTTCCTGCAGATATTAGAAGAAACATACAGGTCATAAGTACTTTCTTACAAAAATATTACAACGCTAGAAATCAACCATCTTAATAAATAAATGAATAATTTGAAGCTAACGAAAATGTACGAACGATTACGAAGTACCACGAGCGTGAGAAGGAGGTACAGGCTGCGCGCCATGGTCGCCAGTCGCCAGTAGTATGCCTTCCGATCAAGTTCTGTCATAAGACTATGCTCCCATGAAATTATAAATTTTCAGTTCATTATTACTGATTGTGTAAATACTGTCAGCTTATGGTGTTTAGTAAATAAATGTATCATATGAACGTTATTCCGAATAACATCGATGCCCAGTTCATTACTTACAATCACGGGAAGTGCAACTGCACTTCTGCGAGGCATTTAAACTTCGAGAGTTTCTCGGCAAAACAGGTAGAAAGGATCCTATATGACGACTCACTGAGGTAGTTCAAGTACAGATCGTTTTAATCTCCGCAAAACTCGGACGGAAAAGCACGGGTAGTTCAAATGGTTCAAATGGCTCTGAGCACCATGCGACTTAACTTCTGAGGTCATCAGTCGCCTAGAACCTAGAACTACTTAAACCTAACTAACCTAAGGACATCACACACATCCATGCCCGAGGCAGGATTCGAACCTGCGACCGTAGCGGTCGCTCAGTTCCAGACTGCAGCGCCTAGAACCGCAAGGCTACTCCGGCCGGCCACGGGTAGTCATACGGTACATATCTTATACCATCCTCTGTGGACTCACTGGCTGAACTAAACCTTTCTGGGGGTTTAGTACAGATGGGTGGTTCTTGCAACGTGATCTGCTGAAGAGAAACTATAGTCATATAGTCACTAATAGAAATGGATCATCATTCATTTATGTTACGTGGTACACTGTTTATTTCACGTAGAAATGTACATAATATTAATCTTTAAAGAGGATAATTTGTTTAGTATTGGAAGAGTTTAATGATTATGTAATCTCAACAAAATCCACGAAAACAAACAGATTATTATGTTAAATTATTTTTGTCATTTACACAAGAACAAATCCAGATTTACAACTGAATGTTTATTTTCGTTTTAAATACATAAGTTTCTATCATCTATGCTGGGCATCATCAGTGGCCTATAACACAAAAAAATTAAGTGAACATATTTTGTGGGAAGCGTATAGAGCATGTTCTTTTCGAGGCTGCTGGGCTTAATCCCAGATGGGAACAGGAGTTTTTCCTCATTCCGATCCTTCCAGGACGGCCTCGGATCCACTTATCCTGCTATAAAATGAATACTGGAAATCTTTTCCGAGGGAAAAGGGCTGGAGCGATGGGCCCACCACCCCCCCACTAGAAGTGCCGCGGCGAAGAAATGCTGCACTCCAACTGCAGACAAGCCAGTAGCCACATCTCGAACTGAGCGCCACACACTCCCTTTGGAGAACTGTAGGGGGTTTCGTGTCAGCATATTTCAATTATCGAATTATTTATAATTTTGCGGTTATGCTTTATCACTTACTTTCATCTTTCTGTTATTTTCACGTGTGCACTGGTTCTTGTGTATGCATTAAATGCACTAAACCGCAATTGATAGGTGACATTTATATAGGACTCGTAGAGTGGAGTGAGCAACGAACATTTCGAACAGGAACTCATGTCAGGAAACGTAGTGTTTCCGTTCTACGACGGTTTCAGTTCAGATGTGTAACGCGTCCACGTCTGCTGAGGGAAAGAGAAAGTGTTCGAGTTGCTTGTGATACGCAGTAGGGTAGACAAGATGACGTGTACTACGTCGCCGGCCGGAGTGGCCGAGCGGTTCTAGGCGCTTCAGCCTGGAACCGCGCGGCCGCCACGGTCGCAGGTTCGAGTCCTGCCTCGGGCATGGGTGTGTGTGATGTCCGAAGGTTGGTTAGGTTTAAGTAGTTCTAAGTTATAGGGGACTGATGACCTCCCATAGTGCTCAGAGCCATTTGAACCATTATTTTATCAATGCCTGTGCGTCTCCGATACAGTAAACATAGTTCGATGCACGTTTTTGGAATACACAGACGTGCTCCTTGTGTATGGCGAAGAGCTGCTAGTCAGCTGTATCACGAACGTACTGCAGAACGTGGCACGCCATCGCACAAATCTTTTGCCCCAGCTACACAGCGGCTCCAAGAAACAAGCACCTCCACCGTAAGGACGCACGACTGCACAATTGGAACACTGCACGCCCCAATTTGAAGAAGATGTACTGCATCGCGTTGAAGAGAACGGGTCAACGAGAAGGCCTACAAAGGATACACGCTATAGGTCCAGCCGATTCTCCACTACACGTTGCCCACTGCACGTGGTTCCTGCACCGCTCCATTGATACATAATTAAACGTCGGGTGGGGTCTACGCAGACGGGCCTTACCTCACCTATGAAACAGTAAGATCCTGAGTAACGAGGACGCTTGTTGTGTTTGCGATGACGAAATACAGGAGATGAGGAATAAACTGTCCTTAAAGATTTGGTACGAAAGCATCTTGGCCAGAGGTTCGTATGTTTGCCACTAATGGTGGGGTTGTATACATTTACGACTCCACAGGACCAGCATCCCGAACGAGAAGCAGCAACTTTGGCTCTGCGGTCCTGCTCAGTCAAAAAAAAAAAAAAAAAAAAAAAAAAAAAAAAAAAAAAAAAAAAAAAAAAAAAAAAAAAAAAGAAGAAAGAAAGAAAGTGTGTGAAATCTTATGAGACTGAACTGCCTATGTCATCAGTTCCTAAGCTTACACACTACTTAACGTAAATTATCCTAAGGACAAACACACACACCCATGCCCAAGGGGGGGACTAGAACCTCCGCCGGGACCAGCCGCACAGTCCGTCATTGCAGCACCCTAGACCGCTCGGCTAATCCCGCGCGGTCCTGCTCAGTCAGCTATCCGCTTTATGAAGCCTATTAGAGAGATACATCGTTTATAATATCGTAGTTTCATTTTAGTTTACATTAATATTATTATCATATTCGGGTGCCACAATACAAGCGTGCCCCAGTAGACTCCTTTCAAGCTTTAGAAAGGTTGAAATGTCCCTGATGGATCTATTGCTCTGGTGATATCCAATGAGTAGTCCATGTTCGAAGTCAGTGAGCAATGCTGACCGATCCATTGTGCTTTTACAACTTCTCTGCTGACAAAACATTGCTACCTGCCTCCTTTTACTCCCGCTTCTCGTGACAGCTGCTCAATTATTCGCTACATTGGAGTGTCGGGATACGTTTGGTCATGCAGTGTACATCGAGACTCAGTGGATGACTACAGTTTAAACTTATGCTGCAACAAATCCATTCCATAACCGTTAGTTAAAATTTGTATTTTATTTGTCTGTTTCTGTCTTTCCGTCTTCGCTTCTCTGTACTCTTCGAGTGGCGTTTCTGCAAACTGAAGTTTCCTACCGCGCACGGATAATGCAGTTACGTAGCGAGCTAATGTCTGCGAGGTGAGTTCAGCGTGCGTAGGAACAGAGAGGAAATGAGCCGCAAGGAAGTCTTGGTAGCGAAGTCGGCAGTGGTAACAAAATAAACGAGCGGCGTAGCGCGTGGAAATGCCAGACGCACCAGAGGAGCTCGGTATGACGTAATTTCTACTGCAGTGTGCTTTGTGTCTCTCTTACGGGAGAAGCGAGCAGGCAGCAAGGTGGAGCGGAACAGAACACTGCGCGGGAACTGCGAACTCGATTCGCGTTACACGTTTTGGGACCAAAGGAGTTACGGCAGAAGTAATTTTGCTTCTACTGACGAACAGATAATGTGACTCATACAGACAATGGAGGACGATGTGTTTTCCCCTCCCCCCCCCCCCCCTCTCACCCAAGATCACCGATCCCCCCCCCCCCCCCAAATTTCATTTTGTTGGTAATTTTCAGGTGCAAGTGAATAAAACCAGTTTTATCATGCCACATGCGTTTAGCCTTTATTTTTTCAGCAAGAGATTGTAATCTCACCCTCCCACACAACACTATTAAAATTCTCTGTCTTTGCAAAAATTTTGTTATCTTCGAGGGGCGTAAGATATACAAAAGAATAACTTTTTATTTATCTTCATTACCTAGTTGTTGTTGTCGATGTTTCAAAGTCTTTTCTAGGGGTAGGTACATTCTTGCAGCTGAAATTTGGATTTGATGACTAAATAACTCATGAAGACTTGCCTGTATTATTCTTGAATTTTGTTCTTTGTCACATCTTTCAACTTCACCCCGCATTTACATTTTCCACATTCAAAAAGAAACAATAATTACATTGCTGGTGACTGACTTAGAAAACGTCTACTGCCGGCCGGTGTGGCCGAGCGGTTCTAGGAGCTTCAATCTGGAACCGCGCGACCGCTACGGCCGCATGTTCGAATCCTGGTTCGGGAATGGATGTGTGTGATGTCCTAAGGTTAGTTAGGTTTAAGTAGTTCTAAGTTCTAGGGGACTGATGACCTCAGATGTTAAGTCCCATAGTGCTCAGAGCCACTTGAACCATTTTTTGAAAACGTGTACTTCCATCAGAGGCATGGCCACCACTGATTACATTCTGCGGTACTCAGATTATTCCAAAGAGTTCAGAAAGCAAAAGAGTTTACAAACTATCTTTATCAGAGAGGAATCTTCACCAAATTATATCATTATTTTGTAAATAAATCCAGAAATAAATTTAATAATTACCATTACACTGTGCAACTAATAATATTAATTTTAAGTATGCCACAAATTTTGTAATTTCAATTATTTTTAAAAGAAGAGTAATTTTAATTGTTAGTACATATGGCTTGTAACACTTTAATTTCTTTTTTATATATTTTAGCCTGCATTATAATATATCGTATACAAAATCATATGAATTCTCTTAATGACACAACTGAGATAATTTTAACTTATGCAAGAATCGATAGTATACATGGTATCGGTTACCTCTATAAAAAAAGGTAATGTTAGAGGAGGGTGATTCACTATAACATCCACCAATGTTTCGAAATATGAAACCAACCATTGCATAGTCGCAGAGCACTTGAACACTACAATTATCACCCCACCAACCTAACACAAGACGTCATCAGGACAAACAACTCAGCAAATGGCTTATTTCACTGTAGAAAAACTACCACATACAGAAAGCTACTGTAGAAAACTAACAGACTAAAAACTACCACAGACATACAAACACGAACTCTCTACTTAACCTAATGAAAGGGATTAAGTAGTAAAAAGAAGAAAAACAGTTCAGTAGAAAACTAATGTTAAATAAAGTCTAAAAAACAAAGGTGATACGTGTGTGTCATGATAAATTTATAGCTTTATTGAATTACATATAGGTGGGCCTAAGCTGAAAATTATCAGCATAATATTGCACACAACTGAGGACGACAGGACAAGACAATTTAATTATTCTATCTTTATTCTTCCATTGCCCATTCAAGATGAACTGCCATGCCTTGTAAGTTACTGTGAAATGCTGGGAATTTTGTTAATTGGCATTTCTTAGTGGGTTTCTTATAAAGGTTTTGTCCTCACTTGTAACAAGCAGTTATTTCTTGGCAACTATGCCCACGGCTCGTTGTCACGCATGTCATAGATACGTATGAACATGAGTATCAGCCTGATATAAAACACTTTTATTCAAAGACCAGTCGTTACCCACCGCTGCACCCGCATATCGTTAGTTCTGTAATGAGGAGTCATGGCGAGGAAGTAAGCTACTGTACGTGCGGTAGCGTCAGCTGGTCTCGCGTTTCTGCTTGTCAGGGTCAGCACAGCTCGTGGTGTGCGCCCTGCTCTCCTTCCTCTCAAGTTGCACCAATGCACCATGTGTTACCATGTGCAGTATCACAGCTAAGCAGTGTGTACTAAGGGGCCTCGGCAGAAGTGGGCATCTCTGCATCGTCTTACTGAAGTAGCTATACGTTGTACAACGTATACATTATGCAATGAATTAAATAAATATTCAACATGGTTTACTTTCACTGATGCACAAAAATGTATTCCATTCCCTACTTCCCCTCTAAGGGGGCGATGTTTTTTATATTACTTTCTAATGTAGACTATGTTCTCGCTCAGCATTCAAGTTATCTCCATACAAACATTATGATATTTCTTCTGGTATGATTTTCATAAAGTGAAGTCAGTACTGTGCCACAACCTATGCTCAAGTTACCTTTGAAAATCCCATGAAAATTTACATATTAGTTGTGGAGATTATCGTGTTCAAACAAGAAACTTGATGGTTTTAGATAAAATTTTAAATCATGACATCTTTTTTTCCCTTGAACAGATTTTGATGAAATAAAGGTTATCCGTTGCCCCAAGCTGTGCTAAAGTCACCCTCAGAACATTATTTATTTACCTCTTGGCATCCTCCGGAAATCGAAAAGCTGCATTTCCGGAGATACGTTTGATTGCTACTACAATTTATTGCGCCATAATAATCTACATCTACATAGATACTCCGCAAGCCACCGTAGGTGCGTGGCGGATGGTACCATGAACCACTAGTTCTCATTTCCTTGCTCGTTCCAATCGCAGATAGAACCAGGGAAAAACGACGATCTATATGCCTCCGTATGAGCCCCAATTTCTCGTATCTTATCTTCGTGGTCCTTACGCGCAATGTACTTTGGCGCCATGAGAATCGTTTGGCAGTCAGCTTGAAATACTGGTTCTGTAAATTTTCTCAATAGTGTTTCTCGAAAAGAACGTCGTCCTTCCTCCAGGGATTCCTACTTGATTTCCCGAAGCATCTCCGTTAGGTGTTGCTCGAACCTACCGCTGACAAATCTAGCAGCCTTCAGTCCGACCTGGTACGGATTCCGAACACTCGAGCAGTACTCAAGACGAGGTCGCACTAGCATCTTATATGCGGAATAAGATTTTCACTCTGCAGCGGAGTGTGCGCTGATATGAAACTTCCTGGCAGATTAAAACTGTGTACCGGACCGATACTCGAACTCAGGACCTTTGCCTTTCGCGGGCAAGTGCCCTACCAACTGAGGTACTCAAGCACGACTCACGCCCCGTCCTCACAGCTTTACTTCTGCCAGTATCTCGTCTCCTACGTTCCAAACTTTACAGAAGCTCTCCTGCGAACCTTGCAGAACTACCACTCCTGAAAGAAAGGATATTGCGGAGACATGGCTTAGCCACAGCCTCGAGGACGTTTCCAGAATGAGATTTTCGCTCTGCAGCGGAGTGTGCGCTGATATGAAACTTCCTGGCAGATTAAAACTGTGTGCCGGACCGAGACTCGAACTCGGGACCTTTGCCTTTCGCGGACAAGTGCTCTACCAACCGAACCACCCAAGCACGACTCATCTCCCGTCCACACAGCTTGCGAAAGGCAAAAAGGTTCCGAGTTCGAGTCTCGGTCCGGCACACAGTTCTAATCTGCCAGGAAGTTTCATCTTATATGCGGTCTCCTTTACAGATGAACCAGTCTTTCCTGAAATTCTGCCAATAAACTGAAGTCGACCATTCGCCTTCCCTATCACAGTTCTCATATGCTCGTTCCTCCTCATATCGCTTTGCAACGTTGCGTCCACATAATTAGACGTCTTGACTGTGTCAAGCAGGACGCTCGTAATCTATAAAATACGGCGTCATGCTTCACAGGATGTGTTTATGCACTCTGGTCGCTTGATAGCGCTGCAGGAGCGGAACTGCAGAGAAACTGTGAACGTTTCGGGGCGCATTGTCTTGGTCTGTGGTCGGCCACAGATCCGGCAGTGTCGGCGATGCAGAACGGCGCGACTTCGCGCGAAGCGTGTTTCGGTGGAGGCGGAGGAGCGGGCGGTCGGCAGCTAGCGGCCGGCAGATCGGACACAGCACAACACAGCACTGCACAGTGCGAGGCCAGAAGGGACGAGGTTCGGCGGCTGTTGACTCGGCGCCAGTATTTGCGTGTCGCCGCCGCGGGCGCTGTCGGCCTCCGCGAGTCCATTGTGTAGCCGACGGGAAATTGAAACGCGGCGCTGTTTGCCGACGCGACGAAAGAACGGACAGCAGCAGTTATTGTGTGCCGCGCGACGGCTTCTCGCCGGCAGAGCGCGTCTCCTTAAATGACGAAGTTGCGCAGTGTGCCCGCGCCCTGGGTAGGCAGTGCCTCGCCACTTGTGGTGACCCCCTACAGGCCTACCGCAGGCGAGCAAAGTGAATGTCCTACACAGGCTGTGTCGCGGCGTGTGGGAAGTCCGAGTAGGCTGTTACGGGAGGACCTACGTCGCAATACAGACTCCTCAAGCCAGTGCACAGTTCAAACATCCCCTTAGAAAACTTTTAGGAGACTGTGCTTAAACTGACATACAATATTTTTAGCGCAACGCAGTCTGACTTTCAATAATCCCTACCAAAGAATGGCCCTGACTAATAATCACCTATACGTTTCATAAATCACTTATCACAAAAATCTTCGTTACTCGAACTACTGCAATACAGCAAGCGCCAATACTGCCAACTAAATAAAAGATTCTACCTACTGAAGGGACTAACTATTGATAGGCATAATTAGCAAATGAAACATTTTGATAGAGAACAAACGTTTTTACCTTAATAATATTCAAAAGTCACAGAGTCAGTATAAATTTGAAAACTGAATAAATCACGGAATGATGTAGATAGAGAGGTAAAAATTGACAACCATGCTTGGAATGACGTGGAATTTTATTAGAACAAAAAAAATTGCTAGACGCGTGAAAGATCTCTTGCGCGCGTCGTTTGGTGATGATCGTGTGCTCAGCCGCCACTTTCGTCATGCTTGGCCTCCCTGGTCCCCAGACTCAGTCCGTGCGATTATTGGCTTTGGGGTTACCTGAAGTCGCAAGTGTATCGTGATCGACCGACATCTCTAGGGATGGTGAAAGACAACATGCGACGCCAATGCCTCACCATAACTCCGGACATGCTGTACAGTGCTGTTCACAACATTATTCCTCGACTACAGCTATTATTGAGGAATGATGGTGGACGTATTGAGCATTACCTGTAAAGAACATCATCTTTGCTTTGTCTTACTTTGTTGTGCTAATTACTGCTATTCTGATCAGATGAAGCGCCATCTGTCGAACATTTTGTGAACTTTTGTATTTCTTAGGTTCTAATAAAACCCCATGTCATTCCAAGCATGTGTGTCAATTTGTACTTCTCTGTCTACATTATTCCGTGATTTATTCAGTTTTCAAATTTATACTCACTTTTTGATCACCCGGTATATATATCTCTCCTTTCATGATATACAGTATTACACATTTACTCTTTCTGATTGACACACGTCCAGATCTTCCGCTCTCAAAATTCTGCCATCTCTCTCCCACATCCACCAGTGCTGGCGGCTCACCTCCAACTGCGCAACGCTACGCGCCGTTCACATCCAACTGCTAAACACTACAATATCGAATATTCCAACAATGCCAATCAGCCACAGACTGCACATAGCACAACCAGTGATTTTCATGCAGAGCGCTACGTGGCATTACTAACATAAAAACCTAAACAACCTACTTACACAGTTTGTGCCGAAAGCTACTACAACGCCTGACAAAATAAGTGAGACACGCATAAGGGGACAACGTAGAGAAACGAATCTTCACTGTTTGAGAGGCTATGTGATGTTACTTCAGTGATTACAATACCAAATTACAATCAAGTTTGCAGTGTGAGCCCACTTATCAACTACAAGTTGCATCCCTTCTGGCCTGGATTCATGCACTGACTTGGTTGGGAAAGGCTTGATACAGCCGTTGTTTTCTCTCCATATGCAAGCTGTCCCACAACTGTCGTAACTGGTTCAAATGGCTCTAAGCACTTTCTTTGTTTGGCTACTGCCTTTATCCCGCATTGAACGCAGGGTCGGCAGAGTTAAGTATGGAATTGGCATGGTTAATTTGAAGGGGTGGCCGGATGCCCTTCCTGCCGCCTCCCATATCCCCCGGGACGGAAATATACCCCAGCTGTCTGCGTCTAGTGTGATTCGTGAAATAGTGTGAATGTGTGTCAAATGTCTGCGAGTCGCGTAACTGAGACGGGACGTGGGGACCAGCCCGGTATTCACCTAGGAGATGTAGAAAACCGCCTAAAAATCACATCCAGGCTGGCCGGCACACCGGCCGTCGTCGTTAATCCGCCGGACGGATTCGATCCGGGGCCGGCGCGCCTACCGAGTCCAGGAAGCAGCGCGTTAGCGCTCTCGGCTACCCTGGAGGGGTTCAAATGGCTCTACGCACTATGGGACTTAACATGTGAGGTCATCAGTCCCCTAGACTTAGAACTATGTAAACCTACCTAACCTACGGACATCACACACATACATGCCCGAGGCAGGATTCGAACCTGCAACCGTAGCGGTCGCGCGGTTCCAGACTGAAGCGCCTAGAACCGCTCAGCCACAGCGGCCGGTTCGCAACTGGGCTTTGGTATCGTGGACACTGCCACTGGGTCGGAGGTGAAGTCCGAGCTGTTTCTACACATGATCTGTAGAGAACACATCTGCGAATCTTGCTGGCCACGTGACTACCTCAACGCCATAGAATTCATGACGACTCGTGCCAAATGTGGTTGTCGACTGTCCTGCCACAATTCCCTCAATCACTAGACAGCCTACGGACCACAGACAGTAACATGTGACACAAATCTGGGCTTGATACGACTCGACATTCCTGAGAAAAGGGATCTTAACAATCGGACAGGTAGACAGACGGACAGATAGACAACAAAGAGGTCCTATAAAGGTTCCACTTTTACAAATTGAGGCACTGAAACGCAAAAAGAACGCAGTATCATAGTATACAATTTCTAAGGGTCAAATCTGGAATCGGTCACATCTGGAATCGGTCGATTCACACAAATACCTGTGGTGCAAGAGTCTGTAGGGATATGAAATGGGACAATGGCGTAGCCTTAATTGCAAGTAAGGTTGGTGGCTGCATGCACAAGAACGTTGTTCAGAAAAATAGTCATCCTTTTTTTGCAATTAAGCTGCACAGCATTCAAATGAGAAACTGTGGTACCGTGTGAGACAAGAAGATTTCAAGATTCTGAAATTCGTAAAAGTTTCCGAAAATTTTAAAGAAATCTTTCATTTGGATCGTGTATGACGGTTTCAGGTAATATAGGCTAAACCGTGCGAAGCCAATTCCCTATCTATTATGAAACTGCATTTTAAAGCTACGCGTGTGCCGATTAAAACGACAACGTACATTTAGCCCCGCCAATTCAAACAATAATCCGCTTGTAATTTCCTGGCATTAACGCTACCCTGTTGCGGCTAGCATGGCGGAGTAACTGATATTGAAAAATTACAGAGCTGTTATTCAGATAGAGGACCTGTGCTGTGAGAAAGCTCAGTCAAGCTGCCCCTTGTATTTGGGACTCTATGTTCCGTGTTAATCATTGAAGATGACATGACTTACTTCCTACATACCGTCTTGCACAGTCTTGTGTCCGCAAGTTCAAGGAACATTCCGCTTCAATAAATCTTTCCGTGCACAATATCTTTCATAACATTCACTTGCATTAACTGCAACGATAATCTGTAATCACGCTTCAGACGTCACATATTGTTATATTCAGTCATAGATTGAATGAAATATATCACCTGGCACGTAGTTAGTTACACTTAATTAATATTTTTCATTTACGCATATCTGTATTCCGTAAATCGCACCTTCTGTGCGCAATATTTATCAGCGTCGATGACAAATTTTAAAATTCCTGTGAGAAACATTAATTCTAATATTGGGATGGTCTTCTCAATCTACCGGTTGATGTGTTAGTGCTCCGCATTTCTTCGCACGAGGTGTTTGTTCAAATGGTTCAAATGGCTCTGAGCACTATGCGACTTAACTTCTGAGGTCATCAGTCGCCTAGAACTTAGAACTAATTAAACCTAACTAACCTAAGGACATCACACACATCCATGCGTCCGTAGCAGCCCCGCGGTTCCGGGCTGCGCGCCTAGAACCACTAGACCACCGTGGCCGGCGAGGTGTTTGTGTTCATCTTGGTAACTCAAGTCGAATATCGCCCTCGACAAGTGTTTCAGATGTTCAATGCAGCAGGATGTTCCAAACCTCGTATTACATGGGAATGAAGCCCAATGCTTCTTGACGGAGCGTAGGGGAACGATGTGGGAGACCCGCACCGCCGTACTAGGGAAGGTCCTAATTGAGGTGGTTTGCCGTTGCCTCCCCCCGACCGTAACGGGGATGAATGATGATGAATAACACGACACAGCAACACCCAGTAATCTCGGGGCAAGTGAAAATCCCTAATCCCGCCGGAAATCGAACCCGGGACCCTGTGCTCGGGAAGCGAGAACGCTACCGCTAGACCACGAGCTGAGGACTCCTGTTAAATAGTTCCGGATACTGAATAACGGATGTACGATTAGCAGATGAATTAAAACATGGGAATGCGTGATCGGAAATGCTTCTCATACATTTCCAGCTAGAAACCGCGAGCCACCGCTCGATGGTGGACGGTACTTCTGACAACACTGTCCTTTCCTCTTCAGTTCACTAATTGTGCGTGGTAAGAAGGACTGTCTGTAAGATTCGGTATTAGCTGCAATTTGTCTAATTTTCTCATCGTGGCTATTTCGTGGGGTGTATAGGGGAGATGTAATCTGCTGCCCGAGTCTTCGTAGAATTTCGATAGTAAATCGCGCTGCGATCACAACGCTTCTCTTGAAGCGCCTGCTGCTGGTCTGTAATGAGTGTCTCCGTAATGCCCCTGCGCTCGCTAAACGAATCTGTGAGTAAACGCAAGGTCTTTTTTGGGATTCCTTATTAATCGCAATCGATAAGGGTCCCGGACTGTCGAGTAATACTGAAGGATCGGTCGAATGAGTGTTTTATAAGCCATTTTATTTCGTCGACGTATTACATTTCGTTAGGAATTTCTAATGAATCTCCGTCTAGCATTTGCGTGTTATTTTCGTCAAGTCATTTAAATATATTTTTTAAATAAACATACCACTATTTGATTGTATTCGTGTTTCCTTAATTACGGTTCAGGTTTCCGACTTTTATGGGATTTTCAAGTGATTGAGTTTATGTCATTGCAGGACATCAATCTCAAAGTTGGTTATGTCCTGCAATATATGTTAATGACTTAAAGTCAGTCACTTGAAAATGGCATAAAAGGTCGAAAACTGGGTCGCAGTTAAATAAACAACAATACAGTCAAATGGCGGTGTGTTCATTTAAAAATTAATGTATGACTGTTGCTCAGCAACATCAAAAACTGTTTACATTCCAGTTTAGGTTCCTCGTATCGAATGCTCGTAAATATTATACCGTTGTCACTATTTCCCGCTAACGTGGCCTGGTTTTTTCTTCCTACCATGTAATAGAAAGGAGTGTAGCACCCAGAAGACACTGTCCATCGGAGAGAATTTAAATAAGACTTACAATTCTCTGTGACAGGTAGTGTGGCCGCCTGAATGTATTATTGTTGTTACCACGACTGGCGAAATGTGTAAGGTGCACTAACTGAGTCAGACGTTGAGTGATCATTGCCAAAGACACAAAGTTTGAAAGGAACCTCATTGTTGGTGTCCATCTGGCCCGATGGTCGACTCGAGCGATATCTACATTTGTGGGGCATTTGGATGTGACAGTGGCCCGACGTTGGACAGCGTGGGAACATTAGGGCAGGCATACCCGTCGTCAAGGTTTCAAAAATGTTCAATTGTGTGTGAAATCTTATGGTACTTAACTGCTAAGGTCATCAGTTCCTAAGCTTACACACTACTTAACCTAAATTATCCCAAGGACAAACACACACACACACACACCCATGCCCGAGGGAGGACTCGAACCTCCGCGAGGACCAGCCGCACAGTCCATGACTGTAGCGCCTTACACCGCTCGAGTAGTTCATTGTATAGAAGTGAACTGTAAACTGTGGGACAGCCGGAAAAGAAGAGGATCGAAGTGTTTGAAATGTGGTGCTGCAGAAGAATGTTGATAAATAGGTGAACTGGTAACTTCAGAAATGACGAAGACCTCCATAGAATCCGTGAAGAAAGGAACATATGGAGATCACTGACAAGAAGAAGGGACGAGATGATCGAACATGTGTTAAAGACGTCAGGGAATAACTTCCACGGTAATAGAGGAATCTGTAGAGGATAAAAACTGTAGGGAAAGGCGAGATCAAACTATACTGGGGTGACAAACGTCGAGAGTTATCTCCTAATATCGTTTCGGACCTCCTTTCGTGCGGCACAGTGCAGATACTCAACGTGGCGTAGACTCAACAAGCCGTTGGAAGCCCCTGCAGAAACGTTGAGCCATGCTGCCTCCGTACCCGTCCATAATTACGAAAGCGTTGCCGGTGCAGAATTCTGTGTACCTACTGATCTCTCGGTTAGGTAACATAAATGTTCGATGTGAGTCGTGGGTGATTTGGATGGCCAAATGGGTTGCTCGACATGTCCAGAATGTTCTCCAAACCAATCGCAAACAGTTGTGGCTCGGTGACACGGCGCATTATCGCCCATAAAAAAATCCATCGTTAAAATAGCAACAAACGGCCTCCAAGTAGCTGAACATAATCATTTCCAGTCAATGATCGGTTCAATTGGACCAAAGGACCCAGTCCGTTCCATGTGAACACAGCCTTCACCATAATGGAGCCACCACCAACCTCCACAGTGCCTTGTTGACAACTTGGGTCATTGGCTTCGTGGGATCTACGCCACGTTAGAATCCTAGAAACAGCTCTTACCAAAGACAAACACACACACCCATGCCCGAGGGAGGACTCGAACCTCCTCCCGGATCAACCGCACAGTCCATGACTGCAGCGCCTGAGACCGCTCGCCTAATCCCGCGCGGCTGAAGTTTTCAGTCGGTCTCGTCTCCCCAACACAAGGGAAGATCGTCGTACTGTGAACTAAGCAAATCGTAATGTTTTCACATGTACGCCTGCCGTCCGAATACAAGCATTGGCCCCGTACATTTTGTGTCATCCCGCATCATTGTTCGGACGCTAGCAGCAGCTGGTCTACAGAATTACCGTCCCAGACGTAGGCTGTCGTTAGCACCAAGCGCCTGAGTTTAGAGTGATGCATCACTGAGACAGGGACAACAGAACACAAAATCCTCAGCAAAATATTTGAAGGAGTACTACGATATTGTATATGGATGAAGAGACCAACCAAAGAATTACATGAACACACAAACAGGCCCACAGACTTGATCAGGAAATGCCAACTAACGCTGTATGGACACAAGCGTAGAATGAACGATAACGGACTCATAAAGAAGATTTTTGATGTAATAAACTTATCAATCAAAAATTCCAGTTGGTTTCAAGAAATAGAAGAACACCTAAAACAAGCAGGAGCCACTAGAGAAATGATACATGAAGAGACAAACTCAGAAACAAAATTATGGAGATGAAATTTGAAGTAAAAGAAAGGAAGAAAACATTGCGAGCATAGGAAACAGGAGCAAAGGAAACAGCACAACAGAGACCGAAGAGGTTTTAATAAATAAAAATGAAGAATGAAACAAGAATAATTGAGTACTCATGCAATACTCAAGTCAAACACCGTCTCAAAAGCAAAAATTTGTAATAACAATTCCTCCGGGTAGTGTTACAGACTCTCTGCTGTTCCTTATCTATACAAACGATTTAGGAGCACTCTCAGCAGCCGTCTTAGGTTGTTTGCAAATTATGCCGTCAGTAATCGTCTAGTACGGTCATCGGAACATCAAAATAAATTACAAAACGATTTAGGGAAGATAGCTGTATGCTGCAAAAACTGACTATAAATAATGAAAACTGTGAAGTCATGCACATGTGTGGTAAAAGCATTCTCTTAAAATTCCGTTTCACAATCAATCAGTCAATTCCAAAGGCCGTAAATTTAACTAAATACCTAGGAATTACCATTGAACAACTTAAATTGGAAAGAACACAGAAAATGTTGTAGGGAACGCAAACCAAAGACTGCGTTTTATTGGCAGAACATTCAGAAAATGTAACGTATCTGCTAAAGAGAGTCCCTACACTACGCTTGTCCATCCTCCTTTGGAGTACTGTTGCGCGGTGTGGAATCCTTACCAGATAGGATTATCTGGGTACATCGAGAAAATAAGTTCAAAGAACGGCAGCACGTTTTATATCATCGCGAAATAGGGGTGAGAGTGTCACGAACATGATACAGGATTTGAGGTGGACACCACTAAAACAAAGGCGTTTTTAGTTGTGGCTGAATCTTCTCACAAAATTTCAATTTACATATTTCTCCTTCGAATGCGAAAATATTTTGTTGACGCCGACCTACAACAGGAGAAACGATCATCACAATTAAACAAGGAAAATCAAAGCTCACAGTGAAAGATTTAGGTGTTCGTTTTTTCCGCACGCTGTTCGAGAGTGGAGTAATAGAGAATTATTGTGAAGATGGTTCGATGAATATACTGCCAGGTACGTAAGTGTGATTTGCGGAGTATAGACGTAGGTATACCACATTATGGAAATCACTCCATTAGAGGTGAGTTCCTATACATATTTTATACCAACTGGAGCTCGACCGCAAAGTTATTGTAACGCAAATACGGGATGGCCAAAATGAAACTGGCTTGGAGAAAATGCCATACCCCTTAAGAAAAGCAACCCAATTTATGTCATCCACACCTGGTCGAACAGGTTGCCTATTTCAACGTGCAAGAAACATTTTCGAGACCATTTTCTGCGCGTTGTGTGAGTATGAACCGCAGACATCGAGCAGTACCACTGTGGCAGGGGGCAAGGTGCGCACTCGCCGAGAAAGGACGCAGCGTCGGCATCTCTCGCTGGGGAACTGGATTTAAAGCGGCGTGGCGCGCACAGATGCGGCTGGGGGAACCCCCCGGAGCAGGCTGCGAGTATAGGGTGGGGGGCGGGATTTAGTGCGCACCTAGGCAGCTAGGCGCCGCTAGTTGCGCGCCCCGCCACCCCCACCGGGTTTTTAGTGTCGCCCGCCTCCTCTGCTGCGACGAGTCGCTGCCTGGCCCGCCGACGTCGTCCTCAGAGTCGCCGTTTTTCCTTTTTTGTTGCCCCCTCCCCTCCCCTCCTTCCCTCCCCTCCCCTATCTCCTAGCGGTCTTCCTGTTCACTCCTGCGACCCTACAGGAAATTCGATTTCCGCGAACTGAACTCCCTTCCAGCTGTTATATATAACGCCTCCGTGCCGATTTGGTCTCTGTTACTGAGACTAATCGAATACCAGTGGATTATCTGTTTACGTGTTCTCCGGTCCGTTGACTTCTCTCTCTTTATTTATTTCTTTTTCTTTCTTCAAGGCGTCTTCGATTTTTAGATTCGTTTTATCTTTCGCTGCCTCTCTACGGCACCCTTGTGTTCGTATGAGCCTGCGTAAATACGTGTGCGTGACTGAGAGAATGGAGACGCACACACACACACACACACACACACACACACACAGAGAGAGAGAGAGAGAGAGAGAGAGAGAGAGAGAGACTCAGGAACAGACTGTTCCTGTAGCCAGGGAACGCTCGTTCTTTGTTGTATTTTGATTTATTCCTGCGAATAGTGTATTTCTTCGGGCATCGCAGTTTTACGCTTGTGGCAAATAAAAAATTAACGTCTTCCAAGACGTGTAGGAGAAACATGGTATTCGACTGGGACGATGGTACACAGCCGTAAAGGAAATAGTTCAGAATATTGTACTGTAGACATCCAGGGGTTTGCTGAAAAACACAAGCTCATATACACACACACACACACACACACACACACACACAGCGTGAAAACCTTCGTGAATACCTGTTGCGGAAACGGTACAGCTGTGATGATCACAGACGGTGTTCAAACTGCCGAGTGGCGAAGAATGTTGTTGAGATGTTCCTGACCACCTACGGATTTCTTTTCCTGGTGGAGATGTGTACGAAACACCGACAGACTTTCAAGAGGAGATGGTTGCCCGTTTGGCTGAAACTTCCGCCATTATTCGTTTTACATCTGGTTGTTCGGGACATATTACTCATTAGGACCCAGGCTAAAGATGTGAATTAATGTGAGCGGAGGATATTTTCAATAACATCTTGCTCCATGAAATGAGAACTGAAAGCCACTCGACATTTTTGTCATGCGAAATTCATAATGTACACGAGTAATTCTCGACAAGCTCTATATATTTTCTCTTTCCCATTTACCTGCACGGTTTCTTTTATGTCCTCTCTTGTCCATCGAAATATGTCATACGGGCTGAAATCATGTACATAGAAACATAGAAGCATAATTCAGCTAACCCCTGTCTTTGGTTGGAGTTCAGTAGTATTTTCTGGGCAAAGTCTTAATAAAATACATTACATATCGCGTCACGTTGTACGAGGCCTATTCGTTTCTTAAGATCCGATCTGTCGCGAAATGGAAAGCACAGTAGAAAGCCTACGAAGCTTCGTAAAGATGTGTTGGGCAGCGTCTCTACTATGCCCGTCGATCGCGTCAGATCTTTCAGTTCTGAGTGAACAGAGGACGACAAATGCCTGGAAAGTAGTGTCTCCCGCGAAGTATGAGTGTCTACTGAGAGATTTCGCCTGGTTTCATGCATCCCACATAACGTAACTGTCATGCATTTCCTTCTTCATGACAAATCTCGGCCGCACACTGTAGGGTTAATAAAGATGAGCGTTTTTCGATGGGAAATGTTTCATAAGTCACCATTCTGTCCGAACTTCCTCTGAATTTCAGCTCCGCTCCCATGAACCACTGGCACAGACAACGAACTGTTGACCAGCGTAGAGAACTGGCGGAAAGGACAGGCGGCACCGTTCGACGACGAGGGTATTTGAAAATTGGTACGACGCTACGATAAATTAAGTCGGAGCGTCAACAACGCAGAGGATTAGTTGGAAGGTGTAGCTAACTGTTGCAAATAAAATATTTTTGGTTTCCACTGTGGTTTCCATTTGCAACCAAGCGGAACTTAATATACTAACAGCCCTCGTACTTCGCATTTTTTAATCAATAACTATGCCATCCATTATGTAACGTAACTTGTAGAAAGGAAATGAAACTTGCTGGCAGATTTAAAATACGTGCCGGACCGACATTCGAACTCGGAACCTTGCCTTTCGCGGGGGACTATCCAAGCACGACTCACTAACGTCCACCTCCCCCTCACAGCTCAACTTTCCTCAGCACCTCATTTCGGGCCTTCCGAACAAAACTTCCCGTGAGATTAAAACTGTGTGCCAGTTGAAACTCGAACTCAGAACCTTGATTCCCGCAGGCAACACTCTCATCGATTGAGGTATTTGTCTTTTTCACTAAAAGACTTATATTATGCAGGCATACCATTAAATACACCTTTCAGATTGTTAATTTTAAGCAAAGAATTAAAAAAAGGAACAATAATTCTACTTTTAATATGAACAAGAATATGATTTTTTAGCAACAAAAACTGATTTTGCTTCGTGAAGAACTTTTTTCTCTGCGCTATGTTGATATATTCTTTGAACTGGTTTAAAATGTATATTAGAGAAATTAAACGACAAAATGCAACAATTCCATTTGCTGCACCGCGAGCTTCTCAGTAGCCAGGGTGACAGGGCCCGCCACCGAAAGCTGCAGCACTCCGTAGAGGTGGTGGGCCTCCCGTACCTCCTTGAGGGACTGAGAATTCCATTCCTCTACACAGAGCATCACGTGGTCCGCTAGCCATGACTACACCACCATCTCCGCAACCTAGTGAAAATGTTCCACATCCACAAAATTGGGGTGGTCCACCCTCTCTGCCATGCTTACCATCTGGCATGCCTCCTGCCTTTTGTTTCTTCGTCACTAAAGCCGTCATATTATTGGGCAGAGTAGTCGTCGTAATGACGCTAATCCTGTGGATTTTTCATTCTTTTTATTTCAGAGGATTTCAAGAGTTCTATTATTTCACAAATTGAATCTGTGTATGTGCCTGGTTTTCCTTATATCTGGCACATTCTGACAGTACTTTTTGGGAAGCACTTCGAGAAAATCTTTATCCTCGCACCAATTTCCTCCACGAGTTCCTTTATCTTGAATCCAGGTGTGCTAGTTACGTAGCTCTGCTTGGTTCTGATGAACAAACAAGAGCAGGTCCACATCATCATCCGCGGGAAACAACTCAGTATGAACGTGACTCGCCTAAGGTGAACGTTTTCTGTGCCATTTCAGCCAATAAAGTTTTTGGTCCCTTTTTCTTCGAAGGTGCTACTGTACCTGGACTACAGTATCTGGAGATGTTCGAGAATTGGCTGTTCCCTCAGCTCGAACAAGAAGCACAACAATTCATATTTCAACAGGATGGAGCGCCACCACGTTGGCACTTATCTGTCCGTAACTACCTGAACGTCAACTACCCGAGGCGATGGATCGGCCGCCAGGCAGCCCGTGACAGAGCACTTCATCACTGGCCTCCAAGAAGCCCTGATCTTACCCCCTGCGATTTTTTCTTATGGGGGTATGTTAAGGATATGGTGTTTCGGCCACCTCTCCCAGCCACCATTGATGATTTGAAACGAGAAATAACAGCAGCTATCGAAACTGTTACGCCTGATATGTTATAGAGAGTGTGGAACGAGTTGGAGTATCGGGTTGATATTGCTCGAGTGTCTGGAGGGGGCCATATTGAACATCTCTGAACTTGTTTTTGAGTGAAAAAAACCTTTTTAAATACTCTTTGTAATGATGTATAACAGAACGTTATATTATGTTTCTTTCATTAAATACACATTTTTAAAGTTGTGATATTCTTTTTGAATCACCCTGTATTACAACCTGTGGCAGGATAATGTGTCATATAATATTTGGGACAACTTGACCAACCACGTTTAGTACTGTGTGCTTAGCTGAGCTTAGGACAGTCAGGGACTGTAATTAGGACTTTCTGTTTATTCATTACAGTGGTAATATTATGACGTCCTATCGCAGTTGTAGAATCCGCACTCATACTGGGAGTCAGAAGCCACACTGCTGTATCGTCCTCACCAAGGGACCACCTACAATGACGAGCCCCGTAGGAACGTAACCACGAGAAGAAATCGTGTTGCCGAAGGAAGAAGAAGTTAATCTTCGTAAGAGCCACGCTTGTTCTAAAACACGAAAACGGAAATAGCAGTGCCTGTGTTATTAACAAGTACAATGCAATGTTTCTTCGAACATGCATGCATCTCCGAAGGAAAATTGCTTCGTACTTGTTAATAACACGGGCACTGCTACTTAGTATTTATTCGCTAATACCAGACCCTCAACTCCCAATAAACAAGGTGTTCGGAAATTCCCTCTACAGACTTTTAGGGCTTGTAGTGAGTACATAACGTTTTGAACAGGAGCCCATGTTTGGAAGCGTATAGTTTTCGTTCTGTGTCGGTTTTAGGACAGGTGTGTAACGCGTCCACGTCTGCTGAGGGAAAGAGAAAGGACTCAGAGTTGCTGTCCTGATATGAAGTAGGGTAGACAGGATGACGTGTTCTACGTCAGACGGTCACCTTATATCACTTACCGCCTGTCTTGCAAAGTTTTATTTACGAGGCTCCTGTAGAGACAGAGGAAGATCTGCTGGCCCGAGTTCAGGCCGCTGCACTAGACACTAAAGAGACACCAGGTGGGATGAAGAGAGTGTACCAGAACATGCTTCGTAGGTACAATGTCTGTAAAAACGTTGACGCTCACCACATCGAGTCGCTGTTGTAATGCATCGGTAACGTTCTGTATGTACGGCAGCTGCGTTCTTTATTGTTATGGAGTAATATGAAAACATATTGTTGAAGCGTTAATACAAATAATATGCTTAAGTCATAAATAGATGTTTCGTTGTGTTTCCTTTCGAACTGGTACGTAACAATTTTACTACGTCACGCCTAATTCAATTCCTCAAGCAGAAGTAGACGAGTTAAACATCTCCGTTGCAACCGTCGTAGAACGGAAGCGGTACGTTTAAGGACATGCGTTCGTATTCAAAGGATCATCACGTACTCACTCTCCTTCTACAAGTCCTAGAAGTTTGGAGCGGGAATTTCAGAACACCCTGTATGTCCTTCCGGGACGGGAACGTAAGTAACGCACGAGTGCAGGTTTGACACATGACGTCATACAGAAGTTTGGGTCTCGCCGAAATCTGTGCACTGATAGCCGAAGCGGTTAAGGCGACCGCTCGCGTAAAGCGGGAAATTGAGGATCGAATCCCGGCCCGACGGAAATTTTCAGTGTCGTCAATCCAGTATACTGCCGATGGTGGTTCACATTCGCAATCGCGAGTACATTTCCTGTGTCTTCTAGAAGAGACTATCGGCACGTACACACTCAATAGAAGATGCAGAGTGGAAAGTTCATCAGGGGTGGGTAGAGATTGTAAACCCAACACAAACCGCTGCTGCTTTATTCTTGCTCGTTGTTTCTACATCTACATCTACATTCATACTCCGAAAGCCACCTGACGGTGTGTGGCGGAGGGTACCTTGAGTACCTCTATCGGTACTCCCTTCTATTCCAGTCTCGTATTGTTCGTGGAAAGAAAGATTGTCGATATGCTTCTGTATGGGCTCTAATCTCTCTGATTTTATCCTCATGGTCTCTTCGCGAGATATACGTTGGAGGGAGCAATATACTGCTTGACTCTTCGGTGAAGGTATGTTCTCGAAACTTCAACAAAAGCCCCTACCGAGCTGCTGAGCGTCTCTCCTGCAGAGTCTTCCACTGGAGTTTATCGTCTCCGTAAAGCTTTCGTGATTACTAAATGATCCCGTAACGAAGCGCGCTTCTCTCCGTTGGATCTTCTCTATCTCTTCTATCAACCCTATCTGGTACGGATCCCACACTGCTGAGCAGTATTCAAGCAGTGGGCGAACAAGCATACCGTAACCTACTTCCTTTGTTTTCGGATTGCATTTCCTTAGGATTCTTCCAATGAATCTCAGTCTGGCATCTGCTTTACCGACGATCAACTTTATATGTCATTCCATTTTAAATCACTCCTAATGCCTACTCCCAGATAATTTATGGAATTAACTGCTTCCAGTTGCTGACCTGCTATATTGTAGCTAAATGATAAGAGATCTTTCTTTCTAGGTATTCGCAGCACATTACACTTGTCTACATTGAGATTCAATTGCCATTCCCTGCACAATGCGTCAATTCGCTGCAGATCCTCCTGCATTTCAGTACAATTTTCCATTGTTACAACCTCTCGATACACCACAGCATCATCTGCAAAAAGCCTCAGTGAACTTCCGATGTCATGCACAAGGTCATTTATGTATATTGTGAATAGCAACGGTCCTATGACACTCCCCTGCGGCACACCTGAAATCACTCTTACTTCGGAAGACTTCTCTCCATTGAGAATGACATGCTGCGTTCTGTTATCTAGGAACTCTTCAATCCAATCATACAATTGGTCTGATAGTTCATATGCTCTTACTTTGTTCATTAAACGACTGTGGGGAACTGTATCGAACGCCTTGCGGAAGTCAAGAAACACGGCATCTACCTGGGAACCCGTGTCTTTGGCCCTCTGAGGCTCGTGGACGAATAGCGCGAGCTGGGTTTCACACGACCGTCTGTTTCGAAACCCATGCTGATTCCCGCAGAGTAGATTTCTAGTCTCCAGAAAAGTCATTATACTCGAACATAGTACGTGTTCCAAATTTCTGCAAGGTGCCAATATGCCCACTAATGGTGACCACACGCGTCGTAGCTATTTGTACAGAACTGCTACACACGGAAGAAGGGCGAGATTAGGTTGAGACTAGGAGGTGAGGCCGTGTCGCGCTGAGATACTGCGGCGCCCACCTGTCCCGCTAAACAGGCGCGGGCCGGCGGACAATGGGATTATGCCGGCGAGGCGCGCGACAATGGCCGGCCTGATTTAAGTCCGCGGCGCCCATTGTCGCCGCTACAGTGTCCGGGCGACAATACGCGCGCGACTCTAATGAAATAATTCAATCAGCCGCCGCGATAAGGCCGTGCTGAGCCAGAGGCGGCGGAGTGGACGGCGCGCTGCAGGCCGGGCCGGGGCTCCGTAATTAGCGCGGGACCCACCACCGGAAAATTGCCGCGCCCGGCGTCGCTAAGTGCAGCTGCGGCGTCAAGTGTCGCCCTTTGTGGCGCTGATCTACACGACTGCGGACGGGGTCAGCTGCAGGCAGGAGGCGGCTATCTGCTCTGCATCTACAGCCCGACTCCGTAAACCAGTGTGTGTGGCGTCGTCTCCATATTGTAGCCTACATGTTCCATTCAGCCCCTTCCTCTTCCGTTCGTGGATGGTACTTGGGACGGAAGGCTGGCGATATACGAGGTTAGCTATAAAGTATTAAGTATCTCCTCGAAAAAAAATAACTTTACACAATTTTTGTTTGTTTGCAAGTAAATTTTTGCAGCCTTGATGCCACACTCTCTAGAGACGGCTGAACTTATTACACTACTGGCCATTAAAATTGCTACACCACGCAGATGACGTGCTACAGACGCGAAATTTTACCGACAGGAAGAAGATGCTGTGATATGCAAATTATTAGCTTTTCTGATAATTCACACAAGGTTGGCGCCGGTGGCGACACTTACAACGCGCTGACATCAGGAAAGTTTCCAACCGATTTCTCATACACGAACAGCAGTTGACCGGCGTTGCCTGGTGGAACGTTGTTGTGATGCCTCGCGTAAGGAGGAGAAATGCGTACCATCACGTTTCCGACTTTGATGAAGGTCGTATTGGAGCCTATCCCGATTGCGGTTTATCGTATCGCGACATTGCTGCTCGTGTTGGTCGAGATCCAGTGACTGTTAGCAGAACATGGAATCGGTGGCTTCAGGAGGGTAATACGGGACACCGTGCTGGATCCCAATGGTCTCGTATCACTAGCAGGCGAGATGGCAGGCATCTTATCCGCATGGCTGTAACGGATAGTGCAACCAAGTCTCGATCCCTGAGCCAACAGATGGGGACGTTTGCAAGATAACAACCATCTGCACGAACAGTTCGACGACGTTTGCGGCAGCAGACTATCAGCTCGGAGACCATGGCTGCGGTTACACTTGACGCTGCATCACAGACAGGAGCGCCTGCGGTGGTGTACTCAACGACGAACCTGGGTGCACGAATGGCAATACATCATTTTTTCGGATGAATCCAGGTTCTGTTTAGAGCAACATGATGGTCGCATCCGTGTTTGGCGACATCGCGGTGAACACACACTGAAAGCGAGAATTCGTCATCACTAAACTGGCGTATCACCCGGCGTGATGGTATGGGGTGCCACTGGTTACACGTCTCGATCACCTCTTGTTCGCATTGACGGCACTTTGAACAGTGGTCGTTACATTCCAGATGTGTTACGACCCGTGGCTTTACCCGTCATTCGATCCCTGCGAAACTCTACATTTCAGCAGGATAATGGTTCAAATGGCTCTGAGCACTATGGGACTCAACTGCTGAGGTCGTTAGTCCCCTAGAACTTAGAACTAGTTAGACCTAACTAACCTAAGGACATCACAAACATCCATGCCCGAGGCAGGATTCGAACCTGCGACCGTAGCGGTCTTGCGGTTCCAGACTGCAGCGCCTTTAACCGCACGGCCACTTCGGCCGGCAGCAGGACAATGTATGACCGCATGTTGGAGGTCCTGTACGGGCCTTTCTGGATACAGAAAATGTTCGACTGCTGTCCTGGCCAGCACATTCTCCAGATCTCTCACCAATTGAAAACGTCTAGTCAATGGTGGCCGAGCAACTGGCTCGTCACAATACGCCAGTCACTACTCTTGATGAACTGTGGTATCGTGTTGAAGCTTCATGGGCAGGTGTACCTGTACACTCCATCCAAGCTCTGTTTGACTCAATGTTCAGGCGTATCAAGGCCGTTATTACGGCCAGAGGTGGTTGTTCGGGGCACTGATTTCTAAGGATCTATGCACCTATATTGCGTGAAAATGTAATCACGTCAGCTCTAGTATAATATATTTGTCCAATGAATACCCGTTTATCATCTGCATTTCTTTTTGGTGTAGCAATTTAAATGGCCAGTAGTGTATATACTGAATAATCAACGTAATTAAAGCATATGTAGCCTTTGAGACCAGAAATAACCGGAAAAAAATGTAACACCATCAAGGACAAGATTATTTTATTGACAAGCGATGTGACACATAGCACATCATTGCTGGAGTACAAGATAACGAATTGAAACCAAATTAAGTACACATGTCGCGCTAAAGGGTGTCCAAACATTAGCATCAATAAACAGTGTACCTCCCGTCTGGGGGAAAAGCAAGCGTATATTCTCGAATGCAAACTATCGCAAACATGTCGAATGGCATCATGTGATAGATTGTCCCTAGCTTCACCACTTAGCGGCTGTTGCAGGCTCTAGAGAGCGAGTAAGTTCCCGCTTCACCATGTGCCACATGTGTTCAATTGGCCAGAGTTCTGCTGATTTTGCTGGGCAGGACAGTTGTACACCGCAAAGAGCACTTTGCGTCACAACATATGTATGTGGCCATGCATTGTCCTGCTGAAGAAGTACACCACATTCCAGTCGAATAAATGTCAGTTTTTTGGAAATTTGTGGTAAGTGCCTATGGGACCAAACTGCTGAAGCCACTTTTCCCTAGGCTTACACACTACTTAATCTATCTTATACTAACTTACGCTAAAGACAACACACACACACCCACGCCCGAAGGGGACTCGAACCTCCAATGGGAGGAGCCGCGCGAACCGTGGGAAGGCGTCCCAGACCGCGCGGCTACCTCGTGTGACTTAATGGCAGGAACACGGAAATAAGAGCCTGGGAAATGCAGCTTGAATTCGTTCCTTTGTCCTGCAGGACTGCCAGATGTGATAGCGAGTTGTAACTTACTGCCCCGCCCACCATTTAGCCTTACTTGGGACCTGTGTTTCGTGGCAGAATGCACTTCAGAATTGGCATCTCAGCAGATCTACGCCGTACATGTATACGCCCATAACTCGCTTACGGACAGGACCTACTCTCATCAATGAAGAAAATGTAGTGCCATTACACTCTCCAGTCGAATCTTTCACGCCATCAGAGAAGCCGAGCTTGTTAGTGTCAGTGGTAGCCTACGCGTTCTTGATTATTTATTTATTTGTTAACATTATATGGTGGCCCACCACCTTGGTAACTATAGTGGGTCGATTGTTACTGCAAACTAGACTATTTTCAGAATTTTAGTACTTTCCTTGTTTTTTAAATAATTAAGTTGTTAATTAAAAAAGACAAAAAACACAAGATACGTAAAGTACAATTGGAAAAAGTTACTATATTCTTAAGGGGAGCCGGAGGTGGTCAAATCCAAAAAAATTTCGATTTTTTTTTTTTTTTTTTTTTTTTGCTACTGAAAATGAATTGGAACATTCCTCTTTAATGTAAACTTTGAATTATTGTTCTACTCACCCTAGAAGTGGAGTTATTACCATTTTTCCCCACGCCTGCAGAGGAAATGGGCGGCCGCTGAATGCATCTAACACCCTCTCATGACTTCCTGGCGAACTGCTAGGGATTTTCTCGGCCTGTTACGCATACAGCTCCTTATGTTACGCATACAGCGAGTGTGCAAGGGTTGTAGTTGAAAAGTTGCAATGCATTGGGCATGTGCAAAAGCGTATGGGTGCACGGCTTCGAAGGCTCAAACAAACTTTGGGTTCAAGTAAGCTCAGTGATGGAAAGACAATAGGAGGGAGAGGCAGGCTTACTGATGAGGTGATTGAACGTCTACAGAGATGCTATGGGTATGCTATAAGGCAAAATACTAGTAATTTTAGTGACATGCGAAAAGCCGTGTGGGCATTGTTCCTTCATACTGCCTCTTCCAATGAATACCCTCAACACAGCCTGTGCCCAAAAGATTCCTGGTGCAAATATAATGCAAAAAAGGACTATGATCACAAACATGGTTTGCCAGCAGCTGTGATAAATGCAATAAAACCAATTTTTCATGACTTAGCACAGCCAGAATTGTTACACAAATGTCTACACGGAAAGACGCAGAATCCTAATGAGAGCGTAAACAATTTGATATGGAAAGTGAGTCCTAAAAGGGTGTTTGTAAGCATAAAAACACTGCACTTTGGCATTTATGATGCAATAGCAACCTACAACCAAGGGAACAGTGTGAAGTGTGAAGTTCTGAAGGCATTAGGATTTACGGCTGGGGTGAACACTGTACGAGCACTAAGAAATATTGACAGAGAAAGGATAAGAGGAGCAGGAAGAAGAGAAAGGCATATGAAGTATGATGGAACAACAGGCCAGAAAAGATGACAGAAGAGGAAGCTTTTGGAAGATGAAGAAGAAGACCCTGATAATCCATCCTATAGTGCACGAATGTATTGAGAAACTTTGATAGCCATTTCCCGTAAATTAGAATTTTTCGAATATAAGGAACATTTTCTCAAAATCCACTCAAGCTAGAGAGATGAAATTTTTATACAGCACTCCTAGTGGTCAAACTTACATTGTAACACAGCCATTTGGCAATATGTTCAGTAGTTTCATTTCAGTTTAATTATAAAGCAATTATTTGTAAAAAAATTTGGGTCATTAATTAAAAAAATAATTGGAAGGAAACTAGAAAAGATACTCCAAAATCCCTCTGTCATAACTGCAATACTAAACCACTCTATATGTAAAAAAAATTCAAATTTTTCTATTTGGTAGTTTATTCATAAATGTTCCTCAAACTTAGTGATTTTAACATGGGCAGCATAGGCACCTCCGGCTCCCCTTAAGAAAAAAATAATACACGAAAGGAAAGATTTAGGTAGCAAAAGAGACCCCTTTACCTAGCTATTTCCAGTGGGAAGGCTTCGGTAAACACTTCGAGGCTATCTTACCTCAATTGGTGTATTCTATGCTACTATAGCTACTACCATATGTTTTTATATTGTGATATTGACTCTACGCTATTTGCATGATGCAAGCAGACAGTTCTCAAGTATCCTCGGTGACACATCAGGTGCTAACACGTGCCCAGATTTCTCCCTGGATCAGCATCGGTTGGCCACCGCTGCTGACACAATGCATCGATCTTGACGTGTGTCTCTACTATACGGACGCGCAAAACCAGGTCTGGGGGGGGAGAGCGAATGTTCCACAGACCTCTGACGCATTGTTCTCAACATGTGCAGCAATCCGTCGATACGTCTCTCTGGCTTCTCTAGGGTCTACAAAGCGCCGCAATTCAAGTGGCTCAAGTTGTTTAACAGGAGTATTTACTCGTCAGCGAGACATGTTGTGCCCTAGGACGAATTCTGCAAACAGCGTCCGCCTCTAAACTCAGCATAGTTACTGCCAGTACCGTAAAACCAGAGGGAGCACAGACAGTCCTCCTGAGCACCACCTGATCCGTGTAGAATGAATTGCTGATCACTACAACCGCTCAGGATGCACCAATCGTATCTTCGAACAACTGCCCAGTTTGCACATATCATACTTCGATGCCACAGTACATAGTCCTTGAGGGTGTCGCACTTTTTTCCGGCAGTGTAGAAATTTATTATGAATGGGGTGCGTTCTCCAGAGGATACGGGACACAGCCTACACAGAAGAGCACTGAACTGTGTACGGCCGTGGCGCAACTTAGCAAGATTAACCACCAAAACAGGGCGGGCGCACTCGACAGGCACTATGTTGTGCATGTGCCTTACGTCGTATATATAGTTCCCAAATGGACATCTATCCAGCAAATGCGGATGTAAGCAGACACACAGTTTTCCTTAGTCAGTTACCTCAGTCATTAAGTACCACAAGGACACTGCCTCGGTATAGAAATTCAAATGGCTCTGAGCACTATGGGACTTAACATCTGAGGTCATCAGTCCATTAGAACTTAGAACTACTTAAACCCAACTAACCTAAGGACATCACACACATCCATGCCCGAGGCAACATTCGAACCTGCGACCGTAGCGGTCGCGCGGTTCCAGACTGAAGCGCCTAGAACCGCTCGGCCACACCGGCCGGCCTACCTCAGTATAACACTACGTCTCGGAAAGTGTCTTACGACCCATCTACTTTCGCCATCATGAACAGACAAACATTGTACAACGTGATTCAGCTGCTCCTACCGCTGGGTCTTAATGCAGCCCGCAACGTCCTCAGCTACCACATTCAAGACTGTCACGTTTTCTCGCTGACTACGTTCAAGCTATTAGCCCTACAGAAAAAAAATTAACAGGACCTGTTTGTGGTATAACTTTTTGTTAGAGGCCACGGTTTTTGTGTTATTCAAGAAAGACGCGTTTGAAGGTCACATCCGTACGTTTTTCATAAATAATTCAGAAACAACTGTCTCCAGCGTAAACGCATCCCATTATAAAATGTTTCTACATTAAGTTTCCTGCAGAAAGGTCCTGATTGTTTCTCCTGTAGGACTATTAGTTTGTATGTAGCGAGCGAGAGTATGTGAAAATCTTGCACGTCTTATTTGAAGGCGTTGTGGGCAGAAGGGACGGCTTAATCACCCTGTACAGGTGATATTAATCATCGTTCTCTGGATTTGGGATATAACAGTCATGAAAGGCACACCAGAGCAAGTGATCATTGATCTATATCGCCATATCGCCACACGCAATGTTCATTCTAAAGAATTGTAAAATTTCCATTAATAAATCATTGTAAATCGTTCTCAATCTACGTTACCACCTCTTCCTGCCATAGCTGTTCCCTAACCCTACTTGACCCCATGGCAAGACAGTACAGTTACTGCATGCAAGCATAGTCACCTCACAAGAGCAACTACTTTCGGAGGAAACTGGTTCTCTTGCTGCCTCATTTATATATTTGACGCCAAAAGTATTTGGTGAATACAACAGAGTGTCTGATTTTTAATATTATTATTATTATTATGAAGGAGGGTATCTTAAGATATTTAATACAAAGGACAAAGCGTTTATATCAACACATGAAAATTATAATAAATGCTTGGGAAGGGAAAACAAGACCAATAAAGATCAGAAATCGAATGCCATTAGGATATAGCCTTTCACGCACTACGTTTACTTGATACTTAAACAACATTGTTAGACAGTAGAAACGGGAAGTTAATCAAGGTGTCAGATTGACACCAGGACACAAACACACAAATAGTGTGCTTTTTGGCGACGACTAAAAAATTCTCTACCAGACATAAAATGGCCTCCAGTCTGCAATACATCGCAAAATCAAAAATTTAAGAGCTAGCATCTGAAAATTTCATTAAAAAAACTGGGTACTAGCCTTCAAAGAGAGATATCTAATATGCTCCGAGAGGGCACTGGATGAAAAGTCGACAGAATACGTACCACATTTTCAGCTGTTAGTCTGCATCATTAGCTATGAATATGAAAACGACGCAACTAACGAACTAAATAAGTACCAAATGATGTGTGGCACAATACGCAGAACACTGTGTGAGAAGTCTAAAAGCTAAAATTTTACGAAGTATCGGCTACTCCTATTCAAACATATGGAAGCGAATCTTGGACATTAACTGAGAAAGATAAAAGACGAATACATTCGTCTGAAATGAAATTTTTAAGGATAGTTGAAGAAGATGCCCTCGGAGATCAAATACAAATTATAAAAGAAGAATTTAATATACACTGTATAAATGAAAGAGCAGGGATGCATAAAATGGAAACGGAATATCAACAGGATGGAGGTCCGTCCCCGGTAGCTGAGTGGTCAGCGCGGCAGAATGTCAATCTTAAAGGCCCGGGTTCGATTCCCGGCTGGGTCGGAGATTTTCTCCGCTCCAGGACTGGGTGTTGTGTTGTCCTAATTATCATAATTTCATCCCCATCGACGCGCAAGTCGCCGAAGTGGCGTCCAATCAAGACTTGCATCCGGCGAACGGTCTACCCGACGGGAGGCCCTAGTCACACGACATTTACATTTTTTAACAGAATGGAGGAAGCCAGGTTAGATTAACAGTTATCAGTTAGAAATCAATAGGACACAGAGACGTAGGACTATCGAGGAACGGATTGCGACAGTGAAGATAGAACAGGGTGTACGTATACTCCATGAAGCGTAGAAAAAATTTGTGTATGGCTCGAAGGCTGACGACAGATACTAAACAACTATTGATAATACGTAGACACAGAGAGATTTTCCACTTATTTTGTAGAGAATTAACAAGGTGGTAATTTTTGCCAAGACTGTCCTGTCCGTTAAAAGTAATCCCGTTGGGGAAACTTAAAAGAGGGCCTCGCGCATATATTCACCAGAGAAGTGGCTACAGCTGTTAGAACCTAACAGATCTAAGTAACTTTGTCGAAAGCTGAAAATTCTGTTAGGCTATAAAAAAAGTAGTCCATCTCTGCACAGTCCACTGTTTTCTTAGAGTGCTGAGGTGTTAAACAGCGCCCAACGCTAGCGCCCGCTCTCAGTTTGAGGGATAATCTGAAAACAACATGCATCTTCTGCAGTCAGCCTACAGGCTACATAGGCCTACAGGTTAGTCGCTACGCTGCAGTAGTTTGCTTAAGGCCCCAAACGATCTACAGCTTGGGCATTGGCTGTCAGAAACATGGTAGGAGGCGTCAGAGGACTCTATATGATTTTTAGCAGACCTGATGATGTGAATATCCCGAAACCCGTAATGATCAGATGTTAATAAAAATTATATTGGTGACCGAGACTGGTGTACGAGGGCGGGCTGAAAAGTAATGTCTCTGAATTTATTCATGCCAAAACTCTTAAAGCTTTCTTTTTTAAAATATGAAAGATATTAACCGTCTACATCTTTATTCTTCATAGCTACATATTTATTTCTCATCATAGTCACGCTGGTGACGAACACGTTTCTCTCAACGACAGACTAGTTTATTGATACCGTCATTGAGAATGTTTGACAATGTTGACAGAACAACCCCACCTCTGCTTGCACTGCTTCAGCACTATCAAACTGAAGTCCTCCAAGGTGGTATTTAAATTCTGGAAACAGATGAAAATCGTTTGGGACTAACTCTGGACTGTGTAGAGAATAATCGATGACAGTGAAACCAAAGCCTCGGATTGTTGCAAGTGTAGCTACCCTCGGGTGTGTCGTGCTTAAGGAATGGGTGCTCCATTTGACAACGAACTCTTCGAATTCGATTACAGCACGCTGTTTCTCACGCATAGAAATAGTTACTTTACACAGCGCCGTGCTATACGCAACAATTTGGAGCCCTGTGGCGGCAAGGAAGTGCAAATATGTAGACATGGGGAATAGAGAAATAGAATCTTAATAATGTTTGTTTTATTTAAAAAGCTATAAAAGTTTTCTAATTAAAAATTCAGAGGCTTAGATCTGAGCACGCGCCTGTATTTCCGATCGTTTTGCGACAGCTGCCACTTTCGTCGAGTATAACGGTTTACTTTATTGGTGCTCACAAGTCACAGCAACTGATGTATCGTAGTTACGATGGCAACTTGCAGTTGCGACGGCATCCGCACCAGCGACGCTTCTACGCTGGCGCTAACGTAGCCTTTGATGTTTTACTGTTGTATACGGTAGCTAGGTCTCTCTCGCTCGCCCTCAATCTTTCACATTCAGTGTACATATTGTTCCTTGATTCCTTCTCCGTGGTCTTTTTCTTATTGACCGAACGCTGCCTGCCTGTGCCTTAGTCATTCATTATAATAACAGCGCTGTTGCCACTCATTTCAGTGCTCCATAATGCCTTAAACGTGTGCGTCTTCTTGGAAATGTACTGACGACTCTCTTGGAATAGCAAATCTCTTTAATTGAGTCTGCATGTACTCTTATGTCAGCAGAATTGTACTACTTCTTCCTTCACTGTGATCAAGCTTGAGGCCAATACGAATTAAACCTGCAGTAGGAGAAGAGTTCGTTGCTGTCAGGCCATCGAGCTGGGGTAATCGGGTGCTCTGTTCATGACCCATGCTGACCAGCAAACCAGTATCCGTTTCCTCACGTTTCTAGTACTCTTTACGATATCGCAGGCCGCTAGAGCGTCCAGAACAAAATGACACATCCCATTGCGAAAGACGAGTATTGTGTCGTCTGCATTTGAATTAGGGAAAAGTGAAAATTGTGTAGAACTAAGAATCGTGAGGCAAGTGGAGCACTTGGTTCTCGAAGGGCAGGAATCAGAATCGAGGCGGTAGTCATTGCCGGACTGTGGTTTGGACACCACGTAAAACTGTAGGCCTGCGTTATTAGAAATGACATATACAGGAACATGTTGCTGTTCTTGGTGTTACGCTCTTCAGTCCGAAGGTAAGTTCGATGCAGTTCTCCCCTGTGCAAGACCCTTTAGCTCTCCACAATTACTGCAAGCTGCATTGATTTTAATCGGCTTACTGCTCTAAAATTTTTACCTCTCACATTTCCTTATGCTAGCAAATCGACAATTCCTTGATGTCTCAAGATGTGTCCTCTTCTTGTAGTCAAGTTGTGCCATAGCTAAATTCATTTCTTCTCAGTTCGATTCACTTCCTACTCCTTAGTTACTCGATCTACCCATCCGATCTTCAGCACTGTTCTGTAGCACCATATGCCATAGCCTTGTTGTGTGAAATGTTTGATCTCCACGTTTGAATTTCGTACACGGCTACACTCCAGACAAATAAGTTTCTAGAGATTTGGAATAATCCAAAGTCCATGGTATGCACTTTAGTTAGGTTGTATAGGTTTGAAGGCCCGATATCCTTGCAGTTTTTCACAAAAGGTTCGTTTGAGTAAGTCATGAATATGTGTCTCTAGCAAAAAAGATTGAGCAGTTGCAAAACATAGTCTCTTGTTCTACGCGCTTTTTTAGTCTTCAGTTTTCTTTATTTATTCTGGTTTCTTGTAGGGTCTTTTTCTGTTCTCGAATGACTTTTTCCAAAGATGCAGTAAAAGAGTTCAGGTGACGTCACATTTTAGTCTACGACTGTTACTTTAATTTCTGATTTCTAATGGCTGTGATACTTCATCACTTAAATCGACGTTGTGTTTAGTATTAGCAGTGGACTGTTTGGTTCGCTTTATTTGCTCGTTATTTGCTTTGAATTGATAGTGTGTGGACAAGGCGGCTAATTTATTTATAATGATTTTGTAGCAAAACGTGCTAAACGCCGAAAGTTCGTCAGTGCGGTAAGCTACTAGCTTGGACTCTCAAGCAAAACTAGTAATCCGCCTGTAATAGCACGGCTAGTTGGAAATTGTTGTTGCCCAACAGACAAAGTTGAGGTGGCTCCGTTAAACAGTGTGTATAATGAATACGTAACGAGCGCCGGCGGCGCTGGGCAGTGGCGCGGCTGGGACCGCAGTGGCCGGGGGTGCTATCGCGAAACCCATAGTGGCTTAGTGCCAACCGCGTGGGTGTGACTCACCTGTGCCCGCACCGTTGCAACGTTCGCCGATGTGTTATCTCTGTACGTAGCAAAACACCTCGTATTTTGAGTTCCCGAGCAATGCAGAAATCAGCCAGAAGTTACTATAAATGCAACAATGTTTCGGTTCTGAAGTCGTTTAGGAGCAGATATGACCTAGTCTAGGTTGAAGGAAGCCAAACCTATCTTTATAATATTTGTAGATTTAGAGAAAAGTTTTTGGCAATGTTGACAGAAATAGACTGTGAAACTCTGAACGCAGAGAGCAAAAAAAAATCTAAAATTTGTTCAGGAAACAGACTGCAGATTTAAGACTCGAAGGTCTTGAAAGGGGAGCAGTAATGGAGACTGGAGTGAGAAGGAGTTGTAGCCTATCCCCGATATTATTCAGTTGGGGGGGGGGAGTTGTTTGGGGGGAGGAGACCAGATAGCGATGTCATCGGTCTCATCGAATTAGGGAAGGACATGGAAGGAAGTCGACCGTGCCCTTTCAAAGGAACCATCCCGGCATTTGTCTCGAGCGATTTCGGGAAATCACGGAAAACCTAAATCAGGATGACCGGACGCGGGATTGAACCGTCGTCCTCCCGAATGCGAGTCCAGTGTGCTAGCCACTCCGCCACCTCGCTCGGTTATTATTCAGTATTTGTGCTGAGGAGCTAGTAAAGGGTACCAAGGAGACATTTGGAAAGGAAATTAAAGTTCAAGTAGAAGAAATAAAAACTTCGAGGGTGCCTGATGACAGTATAATTCTATCAGACACACCAGAAGATTTGCAAGAACAATCGGGAGGATTGGTTAGTGTCTTGAAAAATAGGCTATAACATGAACGTCAACAAAAGAAAAGCAGTGGTGTTGGAATGTAGTCGAATTAAATCAAGCGATGCTGAGGAAATTGGATTAGAGGATGAGATGCCAAAAGTAGCTGATGTGTTTCGCTACTTGGGCAGCAAAATGACTAATGATGACCGAAGTGCAGAGGATGTAAAATGCAGACATGAATTAGCAAATAAATTATTTCTGAAAACGAGGACTCCCTTACCATGTAATATAACTTTATATAATATAACTTTAAGTGTTCGAAAGTCTTTTTTCTGAAGGTAGTGTAGACTTATATGGAAGTGAAACGTGGGCGATAAGTAGTTCAGACAAGAAGCCGGCCGCTGTGAGCGAGCTTTTCTAGGCGCTTCAGTCTGGAACCGCGTAACTCTACGGTCGCAGGTTCGAATCCTGCCTCGGGCATGGATGTGTGTGATATCCTTAGTTTAGTTAGGTTTAAGTAGTTCTAAGTTCTAGGGGACGACCTCAGAAGTGCTCAGAGACATTTTTGAAGTTCAGACAAGAAGAGAATAAAAGCTTTTGAAATGAAGAGTGGTGAAGATTAGATGAATATATCGAATAACGAATAAAGAAGCAATAAATCGAATTGAGGAACAAAGAAACTTATTTCACAGTTTGAGTAAAAAAAGATAAACCGGTTGATTGGACACGTCGTGAGGCGTGAAGGAATCCTCAGTTTGTCAGGTATTTATGAAGAATACAAATTGTACAGGGAGACCAAAGGCTCGAATAGAGTAAGCAGATTCAAATGAATGTTGGTTGCGGTAGCCCTGTAAAGGTTAAATAACTGGTTTAGAAGTATTAGCGAAATATGAAATCTAATGTGCGTCCGTTACAAAATTTAATATACATCCATTCCAGCTTCTAAACGAATGCAGTGAATGCACAGGGTGGTCATAATTAAACTTCCGGTATTTGAGTCTCTGTTGACGAAACACTATTTGCCAGATGGGTACCCAAATTTATAGGAATGATATTGAGATTGTGTTCTGCAGGTTTTGCGTTAGTGGCATGGCCTGCCGCAAGGCACCGTTACTGGTACGGTGACGTAGGGTTGAAACCCTAGCTTCAGTCTGCATCACTGTTAGCACTGGTCTGGACGAGGTGAGCAGGGCTTTACTCGTAAAGCTGTTTTATCGAAACTACGGCTATAGTGCTGCTGCTCATCGCAAGCGTCGACGCATTAAAGGAATACGACGAGGTCCTCTTTCCGCACCGGGGTTCAAGAACATGATTCCGGAGCTCGAATTAACAGGCGATTTGCGAATTGCTCCTGAGAGGGGCCAATTGCGCCACAAATTGTGGTAGCAGTTACTGTTGCCATTGCTTAGAACGTTGATGTGCGATCTTCAAGCGGTGAACGAGCTGTGTCGCGAAAGATGAACATTCCATGGTCCACCCTTCGAAAAGTGAAAAGCGCTGCGAACAATTGGGAAATGGTATCTCCAGTGCGGTTCCAGTCCGACGTGGACGCAGATGGTCGTCACATGGAGCAACGTTAGTAACCTGGAACGTAAACGCGGTACGCAATTTAAAAATGTTACCCTACCATGTGGAAATTCAAGTGCGTATCTTTCAGTGATTTATTGGTTATTTGTCTTCCACATGTCATTGTAAATGTTTCCACGAAGTTCCATTGTCCTACGATCACTCATTTTTCATGATTGCTGTCTCAAGTGGTATCATAAGCACGCTGTAGATGCAAATGTTGCCAGAACCAGAAAGCTTCAGGTGTACTAGCTCGCGGAGAACACCTCGAATATCACTGCCGATAAACGCAAGATCTACACACTGTAATGTTGTTACTAAACTCCAGTCGACCGGAGCAGCTCAGTCCATTGTGACATTACAAGTAGTAAAGGAAGCGCAGAGCAAACTACGGTGGATCGAGCGAGGTCGCGCAGTGTGTAACGTGCTCGTGGAGCGCACAACACACGTTAAAAAAAATGGTTCAAATGGCTCTGAGCACTATGGGACTCAACTGCTGAGGTCATTAGTCCCCTAGAACTTAGAACTAGTTAAACCTAACTAACCTAAGGACATCACAAACATCCATGCCCGAGGCAGGATTCGAACCTGCGACCGTAGCGGTCTTGCGGTTCCAGACTGCAGTGCCTTGAACCGCACGGCCACTTCGGCCGGCAACACACGTTAAATCCTGTGCTATGGTAATTGAGCGGGGTTCACCTTATGAGAAAGGATTTTCTTACAGATATCGACCGCGTGTACATGAATGGTGGCAAATCAGACTTACACCCACTCTGTGATAACAATGATCCGTCAAGTAAGTTCAAAATGCAATTACACGTCAGTATGGACCAAAAGCAACACTGAAGATGCTACCAATTCGATAATAATACGGTCGCCAGCCTAATTAGGCATTAACTGAGTTTCTTCCCTGTACATGTTGGTGTATAT
Source organism: Schistocerca serialis cubense (assembly GCF_023864345.2). Lineage (NCBI taxonomy): Eukaryota > Metazoa > Arthropoda > Insecta > Orthoptera > Acrididae > Schistocerca > Schistocerca serialis. Next base: position 144,491,890 of record NC_064643.1, read on the forward strand.
TCATGCAAAACAACACGTAGTAACACTGCATGATATAGTAAAATTTTAGAACCAGAAAATCTATTGAACTGATAGTTTCACGTTCTGTACTGATATGGAAAAACCATGAATACATAACACTACACTATAATGTATACTACAAAATTTCGTACTGTCTATTGATCTGATTAAAATCGGGCATAGGTTACCCTAGAAATAGCACTTTCGAGCCACACACAAAATGTCAATTTTGCTAAAGATAAAACACTGATAAATTTTGACTTTTATATTGACTTTAACTTTTGCTGGTCAAACCAATGTGGAACACTTCAGAATTCAAATGAGTAAAAGGGGGGGGGGGGCCCTGAAACTGTTATGATCACTATATTAAAAAAATTGATTACTGAAATTATCATTCGTTCAAGATTTCCAGTACATGAGTTACTACTCTTTTTATCTTATTTACTTCTCATTTAAATACCTTTATATCTGTCTCGAAATAACTAAACTTCATTACTATATCAATATTAAAGTTATCTTTCAACTTCGTTAGACCTTCGTTATTCATTTACTCGTTCATTAACAAAACAGTTCTTTAAACACCATTCTAACATAACTAGGTCTGCAAGTAATTATTATTAACACAAAATTTAATTTTTCATTTCGGGACACTCGGATTGCACAACATTTGGAAAGGATCCTGTCTAGGTTAGTTGTGAGGATAATTAAATGAGGGAAAAGTTCTGGTAAAATTTAGGTTATTATTGAACAGTTCACTCTATGGTCCATACGAATACAGTACTAAAAGCTTCAACCTGCTTGTATCGATGCGGCGGTTGGCGAGCGGCGAAATGGCGAGGCACAGAGCACACATACAACCACAGCTATGGCTCTTGACGTATCGGCACTTTAATTCTTCTTAGCGTCGCAATACTTTTCCATTTAGTGCCTATGGAATTTTGCCATGCTGTGTGGGCGTTGGAACAGCATACCCGAGGCTCAGTGAAACTACGTCTTCCAGGAGAGCCTCCTCGCTCCAGAACGTGTTGCTCAGACCAATGCCAAACTCCAACTACTGCTGCTGAGCCCGTTGTGCCGTGCAGTGCCCGCGTGCATTTCCCCGCGCTCGCCTGCCATCCACCTTTTACCGCTCCCTGACAGGCCGGGTATTCACCCGAGGTTTTGCATTCTACATATCCTAACACATTGCCTACGTATGGACCAGACGCACAGTTACAATCTTAAACATCTTACAACAGTCTCAACATTTGTTACATTTCAATTCTATTACAATATTGCTTGACATTTGACATAAACATTAATATTCACAATGAAACTTGTTTACAGTTTTCTTAACACAATAGCATGAAACAAAAAACAAATGAAATCAGAACATCAATTACTCAAGTTTAACGAAAATTCAGACGGAAAAAAAATATTATTTATATGTACAATAGTACAACGTCGTTGTTGTTACAAGTGGACTCGCATTCGGGAGGACATCGGTTCAAATCCACGTCCGGCCATCCTGATTTACGTTTCCCGTGATTTTCTTAAATCGCTTCAGGCAAATTCCGAGATGGTTCCTTTGAAATGGCGCGACCGACTTCCTTCCCCATCCTTCCCTAATCCGATGGGATCGATGACCTCCTTGTTTGATCCCCTCCCCCCAACCAAGCAACCAGTCTGTGGTGAGGTAAAGAGAAGAAAACAGTGCGAAAGAAATGAAATGGGAAGAAAGAAAAAAATACTATTAGAAAGAAACAATGACGTGAAACTGTTTCAAGCATTTCAGAGCTGACGTCCACACATAAAAAATGAATCTGTGCGGTGTGTGTGTGTGTGTGTGTGTGTGTGTGTGTGTGTGTGTGTGTGTGCGTGCGTGTGTCTGTCTGTGTGTCTGTGTCTAAGTTGTAAGTTCCATATCTCCTCCTAAACCACTGAACCGATTTCAGCCAAACTTCGTACGCATATACCTTACTGTCAGGCGACAATCGCTGTGGGGGTGGGGATGGAAAACAAGCCTAGCCCGTAACGGGTGAATTCACAGATTTTATTCATCCACTACTTGAGAACGAGAGCACTTAGCGACATTTAACGAATTTTGCACATAATTACAAACCGTTAAGAAATTTTTTTTCTCGCTGACAACACTTTTACAATAATGAAAAGAAAAATGTCTATCATTTACTACTTTTCCGTTGTTCGCGCAGTAAAAGTACCGCATCAGGGATGACGTTATAATTTATTACTCCTTTACTACTAAATATGGGGCAACGGCCTTGCTGCAGTGGATACACCGGTTCCCGTGAGATCACCGAAGTTAAGCGCTGTCGGGATGACCATCCAGGCCGCCATGCGCTGTTGACATTTTTCGGGGTGCACTCAGCCTCGTGATGCCAATTGAGGAGCTACTCGACCGAATAGTAGCGGCTTCGGTCAAGAATGCCATCATAACGGCCGGGAGAGCGGTGTGCTGACCCCATGCCCCTCCTATCCGCATCCTCCTCTGGGGATGACACGGCGGTCGGATGGTCCCGGTAGGCCACTCGTGCCCTGAAGACGGAGTGTTTTTTTTTTTTTACTACTAAATATATTCGCGACACGTTTTGCAGACAGTATGCAAACATGCCACTGAATGTAAGTGCAAAATTAAATCCATGTAAGATTCATAGCTCAGAAGATACAACGTCATAAACAATGAGATACGTGAAAAACTGCGGTATTATGGATGACGTTCAAATTTATTCGTTCTTTGCTATTAATTCTGTTCGCTATAAATTTCACAGACAGGCTGTACATATGCTGCTGAATGTACCCTCAATATTATAACGTTATACGACACATTGCTCTGGAGATATAACGTCATAAACATTAAGAGCAAGGCCGCACGCTGCGATGTATGTGCTTGGACACACAGCTATAAAAAAATACCTGGGCATCACCGGTTTTCTCCGGTAGTAAGAAATAAAGGAGGCATTGGTTTAGCCTACAGTTCTCCACTACAGTTACAAAATAGATGGACTTTGTTCAAGCTAAGCTTCCAGTATCTCATGTCTAGTTTTCAGACAACTTTACAGTACTTGCCTTGAATGAGCATGTTTCAGTTTATTCGTTTCTTTTTCAGGTGAGTCCAGAGGTGGCACGACTCTCTAAACTGGAGAACGTCGGTACAGGTAAGACTCTGAAGAACGCTATGTGAATTATTCCTCAGTGGTAACTTCTTCAATTCCGCTAACCAAGCCCTTCCCCACGAGACGTGCTTACGTTCACAACACATATCGAGGGCGATTCTGACGATATCACTGTTATAGATACTGCAAAATAGCTGTTGCCTGACATACATACGAACCAAATTTAATATCTACATCGATGAGTTAGGAATAAAGGTCCTCACGTATGAAATCGGAAGCCGGATGTATATGGACCCTCCACCACATTATAATGCTTCAATTACAATCCAAAGAACTGAGAATAATATGCTGTTGAACTAGAGGAATGAACTATAATTTACAAGCTTCAAGTACCAATGCACCAATATTAGGAATCACTGTGTACACATTAGAATGGACCAACATGCAACTCATGTTTCGCCAGTCGGGTTTGGGGCAAATACCGGTTCACCAGCGACTATTTGTTTGCACAGATGTGATGTGGGCGGACGAAACGTAGCATGCGGACTGGCCTTTAGCCTGAATTAATTTTCATTGTATGTACGTTCACAGGTCTTCCATTGTTCCGGCGTACATAATATAGCCATACCTCGTCTATTACCCACAGTGATGATGGAACACGTGATGCAATGCTGACCCTACGACTTACCTTAGAAAACAGATTAAGGAAAGGCAAACCTACGTTTGTAGCATTTGTAGACTTAGAGAAAGCTTTTGACGGTGATGACTGGAATACTCTCTTTCAAATTCTGAAGGTAGCAGGGGTAACATACAGGGAGCGAAAGGCTATTTACAATTTGTACAGAAACCAGATGGCAGTTATAAGAGTTGAGGGGCACGAAAGGAAGCAGCGGTTGGGAAGGGAGTGAGACAGGGTTGTAGCCTGTCCCCGATGTTATGCAATCTGTATATTGAGCAAGCTGTAAAGGAAACAAAAGAAAAATTCCGATTAGGTATTAAAGTCCACGGAGAAGAAATAAAAACGTTGAGGTTCGCCGATGACATTGTAATTCTGTCAGAGACAGCAAAGGACTTGGAAGAGCAGTTGAACTGAATGGACAGTGTCTTGAAAGGAGGATATAAGATGAACATCAATGTAGTCTAATTAAGTCGGGTGATGCTGAGGGAATTAGATTAGGAAATGAGACACTTAAAGTAGTAAAGGAGTTTTGCTATTTGTGGAGCAAAAAAACTGATGATGGTCGAAGTAGAGAGGATATAAAATGTAGACTGGTAGTGGCAAGCAAAACGTTTCTGAAGAAGAGAAATTTGTTAACATCGAGTATAGATTTAAGTGCCAGGAAGTCGTTTGTGAAAGTATTTGTATGGAAAGTAGCCATGTATGGAAGTGAAACGTGGACGATAAATAGTTTGGATAAGGAGAGAATAGAAGATTTCGAAATGTGGTGCTACAGAAGAATGCTGAGGATTAGATGGGTAGATCACGTAACTAATGAGGAGTTATTGAATAGAATTGGAGAGAAGAGGAATTTGTGGCACAACTTAAAATAGAAGAAGGTATCGGTTGGTAAGGCATATTCTGAGACATCAAGGGATCACCAATTTAGTATTGGAGGGCAGGGTGGTGCGTAAAAATCGTAGAGGGAGACCAAGAGATGAATACACTAAACAGATTCAGAAGGATGTAGGTTCCAGTAGGTCCTGGGAGATGAAGAGGCTCGCATAGGATTGAGTAGCATGGAGAGCTGCATCAAACCAGTCTCTGGACTGAAGACCACCGCAACAACAACATGCTATGTTAGGCGCTACAGTGGAGTGAGTAGCTTGCAACGGGAAATGCTCGTGAATGAACCCGTCCTATAACGGCGGACCTAATGCGACTCTCATTACATATCCCCAGACGCGCTAGAGTACACTACCAAACACCTTCCGGAAACCGAAGGAAACCATTTTACCTGCGCTGCCTTATCTACAGCCCTCATAATGCTGCACCGGGAGAGAGTGCGCGCCGTATATCTGCGAATCAGTCATTTGGAAATCCGTCCTGTAACAATCACAATTATCGTTTCGTTTTCGCGGACAAAGCGAAACAACGCTCTCGATACCTGGGCGGGCGTTTTTTTCCAGCATCAGATTTGGCCCTGCGCCGCCGGCACGCTGATAGGCGCCTCCATTAATCCGGCGATGCTATCTGAAGCTGCGATGGTGGGGGTTGGGTTTTGGCGGACATCAACTCTCAGCTCCCCCCCCCCCCCCTCTCACCCTCCTCCCAGACCGACGCCTCTCGCTGGCGCAGCAATAGTGGTTGCGGGACGTGGGGAGGTGAAGGGACAGCGCTTGCGGATACAAACAGCATGGCATCTGGAGAGTCACCCGTCCAGCGCATTAATACTGTAGGCCGCAATCTCTTAGCGCGGCGCGCGTTTGAAAGTAGCGCCGATGAGACTCGGCCCCGTAATGGGCTGCATTATTTAGTCGCAGCCCGGCGACAGCCTTTGTCAGACCAAGGGGCGGCGGCGGCGGCGGCGGCGGCGGCGGCTCAGCCTCCTGCCCGGACACCCACCGCTACCTGCTGGCCAGTGCACGGAAACGCCCGTCTGCTGTATCGCGAGGTACGAGGCAGGAATGGCGGTTATCGCTGAAACAACTGGTTTTCAGTTATATCGGTTTTTCTTCACGCCAATGTGACCTGACTGCTAAACCCGATCAAAATCAGCGGTTTCTAGAATAACCGATTTTCGGTTTTCATTCCTATTACTTCCTGTGATAAACATAGTAATCAAAGAAACTTACTCCGTCCACTATTCGCTTCTTTTCTCGAAAGCTGACAAATGGTCGACTACTACAGAAAAATCACCCATATTCTCCTGTTGATTCTAATTTTTTGAAACTCTGCTCAAAAATCATGTTGTCATCAGGGATCTTACTACTACTTGGGTATTACGAATAGTGAGCGCCAAAGGGTGAAAACTGAGATTGAAGAACTCTCTTTTTCGGGTTGATATGCCCGTCTTCGAGGGCTACAAGCAGACGGAGGTGTATTATGTAGAAACAGGCAGCATATCAGCTACTTTTATTTTAATTGTACACTTGGATAAGGAATTCCGCCTTATGCAAGACCCCTTTGAAGTTTAGTTAGCAAGCACGCAAATAAGAAAAACTGCAACACCACAAGATGATTATTTATGGAGCCGGCCGGACTGGCCAAGCGGTTCTAGGCGTTACAGTCTGGAAGCGCGCGACCATTACGGTCACAGGTTCGAATCCTGCCTCGGGCATGGCTGTGTGTGATGTCCTTAGGTTAGTTAGGTTCAAGTAGTTCTAAGTTCCAGGGGACTGATGACCTCAGAAGTTACGTCCCATAGTGCTGAGAGCCATTTGAACCATTATTTATGGTACACTATTAATGAACTATAAACTTTTAATATATTACTGTAACTGTAATTTACTTCCTCTTTAATTACACTCAAGAGCCAAAGAAACTGGTACATGTGCCTAATATCATGCAATGCTCCCGCCGCCACGCAAAAGTGACGCAACGTGACCTGGCATGGACGCGACAAATGTCTGAAGCAGTGCTCGAGAGAACTAACTCCATGAATCCTGCAGTGTTGTCCGTAAATCCGTAAGAGTACGAGGAAGTAGAGATCTCTTCTGAACAGGACGTTGCAAGATATGCTCAATAGCGTTCATGTCTGGGGAGTTCGGTGGGCAGCGGAAGTGTCTGAACTTAGAAGAGTGTTCCTGAGCAACTCTGAAGCAATTCTGGAGCTGTGAGGTATCGCATTGTCCTGCTGGAAGTTGCCATGTCCGTCAAATGCACAGTGGACATGAATGGATGCAGCTGATCAGACAGGATGCTTACGCCTGTATCACCTGTCAGAGTCGAATCTAGACGTGTCAGGGGTCCCATATAACTACAACTGCAGACGCTCCACACCATTGCAGAGCCTCCAACAGCTTGAACACTCACTTGATGACATGTAAGAGTCCATGGATTGATGAGGTTGTCTCCAAACCGGTACACGTCCATACGCCCCATAAAATTTGAAAGGAGACTCGTCCAACTGTCCAATGTCGGTATTGACGGGTCCAGGCGAGGGGTAAGGCTTTGTGTCGTGGAGTCATCAAGGATACACGAGTGAGCCTTCGGCTCTGAAAGCCCATATCGATGATGCTTCGTTGAATGAAAATTGTTGATGGCCCAGCAATTTGCGGAAAGGTTGCACTTCTGTCACGTAGAACGACTGTCTTCTGTCGTCGTTGGTCCCGTTGTTCCAGGATCTTTCTCCGGCCACAGTGATGTCGGAGATTTGATGTTTTACTGGATTTCTGATATTCACGGTACTCTCGTGAAATGGTCGTACGGAAAAAAACCTACTTCTTCGCTACCTCGTAGATGCTATGCCCCACCGCTCGTGCGACGACTATAACACCACGTTCAAACTCACTTAAATCTCGATAACCTGCCATTGTAGCAGCAGTAAGCGATATAACAACTGCTCCAGACACTTTTTGTCTTATATAGGTGTTCACGACCGCAAAGCCATATTCTGCCTGTTTACGTATCTCTGAATACGCATGCCTATACCAGTTTCTTTGGCGCTTCATTGTAAGAAGGGCTTGGCCAGAAATGAAAAAGAAGTGGGAGCTCCAGATAGCCAAGCGTTTAGAAAAGAATAATATTTTTGGTGCGGGTCAGGCAAGGCTCGAACCATTGATGTCGGCGCAGCATCCAGGCAGCGCATGGCGCGCGGAGAGAGTACTGAGCGGTGATCCGAGGGTCGTGGGGACGAGTCCCTGTGCAGAACATTTTTTATTGTCAATTGTTGTGTTATTTAAACTACAAATAAACCGAAATGGCGCTCAATATATTGTATTTACTAATATTTTCGGAAAAATGCATGAGGAAGAAGGGCATTGCAAAATTAAGGATTGCAACTGTTTTTCGAGGAAGGAATTGTAAGGCGTACGCGAGAGTTTTATATATAAAATTAGATACTTTTATTACTTTACAGTTGACTATTTACATGTACTGTGGTGATATTTATTGTAAAAACATGGGAAGCAGTAATTATCTTGTCGTTTTGCACACGTTAGAATCGCGGCATTTTTACTATTACATGGTAGTTTTAAAATTTCTATAGAGAAACAAACTTCCTCTACTTTCGGCAAAGGTTCTCTCTCATCGCACAGTCTGGCAGTAAACCATGCGTTACGCATCATTTCATCAAAAATGGTTCAAATGGCTCTGAGCACTATGGGACTCAACATCTTAGGTCATAAGTCCCCTAGAACTTAGAACTACTTAAACCTAACTAACCTAAGGACATCACACACACACCCATGCCCGAGGCAGGATTCGAACCTGCGACCGTAGTAGTCCCGCGGTTCCGGACGGCAGCGCCAGAACCGCTAGACCACCGCGGCCGGCCATCATTTCGTCAAACAGTGCCAAGTATAGCTGGTGATGGACAATGGAATGCATTTTGAGTCGTCTGGGGGATGTCATTTCTTTTCCTGTCTCGATGACAAAAAGTAGTTTTGAAGCTTGCTGATCAGAGTTTTTACCTGATGGTTAAAGTAGGTATCGCAAGGATCCGCTAGCGGAGTGCATTTGAGGAGAATCATGTAATACTGCACGACGGCAGGCTTTCTTCATGTTGGAAAATCTCATCGTATAAATGTAGATCCGTTTCCCCGCGTGTGAATTAACAGAAAAACTTGTTCTTCTGATTGTAGGACTTTATTTTCAGTCCCAAATTTTGCTTTGACTTTCCATTCCATGTCTTTTATTAAAGACAACACGCTGAGCAATATTTCGATTTATTTGCAGTATAAGTAACGTAAGAACTGAAAATAAAAAGAGAAACAGTGTATACTGTACACTGTATGCAGCGTATACATTAGTGCATAAAATGGTACCCAAGCAGTGACAATGTGAGTCAGGTAAAAGGTGATAACAGTGTGGAAAACCCAACTTATGGATGTGACGACGACATGCGTACGTATCAGATATTTTTTTAGGTTGCGTCATCTTCTGAAGTTCAATTTTGCAGTATTCCGCTTGATAATTATAACATGGCTGAATCTGGACTAGTGCATTTCATAAAAAAATAATTCGACAGCCAAAGGAGACCATAATGTCATTTACAAAATTTTACCCTAGCTACGAGAAATTGTCTGACTGGTTACTACGAAATAAAGTTTATTTTTTATACGTTCCTTCCTACCTGTTGAGGCTAGCGTTGTGCCCCCGCATTTATATTGCTTCACTAAATGAATGGGTGCGGTAATTATTCCCTGCAGCGAGCACCTGTGCTTTATTAAGCTTTATTGCAGGGTTGGTGCACAGGTGTTCGCTATGGAGAAGAATCACCGAGCCTATAATTTCCGTGGGACTATAAACTGAGATCCATATACAGTTATTTCATTAGAGAAGAAGAGACTGAAAATAAGGTGAACTGAAGTTTAACAGACCAATATCTATTGACGATGGCCCGAATACAAAGATTGTCCGTGAGACTAAAAATCATTGTAACTTTTCATAATAACTCTTCTCGACAAACTGTCTTTGGGTATTTTGAACCGTTTACGAAATTTCATTTGTGTCTTTAGTTGAAGTGAATAGCTTTTGCCATGTTGGCCAGTTATTTACTTCCTTCCTTGATCTCAGTATATGTAAGACGAAACAAATTTTGCACAATAACTGTTAAGTACTTTTTCTGTAAACACTCTTTCATTTATGCAAAGGCAAGATGTAACACCATAAGTAACTTCAGAATATAAATAAGTGAATGTGAAAAATTTCAGAGTGAGCATATTAATCAGAAATTGAATTGGACATAAATATTATAGACATTTTTCTTTTTGAACACTTAATTTATAAACACTTTCTGTGTGATTGCTGATTTTTGATTGCGAGCATCAAAAAGGCAGATTACTTTGCATAATTCCATTTATTAATTGTACGTGGAATAATACTTTGGAACAATTCCACGCCTGGACCCCTAATCGTATTTTAATGAAAATATCTTGTGTCCGTGCTTGAACCCAAAGGAGATAACGGTCACAGTTAAAGATAATGTTAATAAACATAACAGGTGGCAAAGGACGCTTTCTACAATTTATAGCTTAAACTTAGCCCAGACCAGGGATGTTAAATGAGTAGTCATAAAACTTTTGGCCCCTTTTGTTGTGAATTAGAGGGACTGATAGACAATCAATACAAATTTTACAAACAAATCAAGTAAATCTGAATTATTTTCGTTTGACAGTTCTTATTCCATGAATGAAATTCTGAACGAACTCATTTACTAATTTTAAATGTAGATTAAAGTAAAACTAAATGCCAATAATTTATGTAGTTAGGAGGTAGCCATAATTTCAGTGAGGAAACATGTTATATTTGTAAACCAATTAACATCTTCGACACAACTGTGAAATATTGTAGATATGGTCCATGAAACTTACCGATTACTAAACTAATTCAAGTATGGCAAGAAATCATCTAAGTGATAGGCTACAATTTACTGAACACTTTGCATACATTGAACGTTGATAGGAAATTTTATTTTTCATAAGTTCTTCCACTTATTAGATGTTATGGTGTTACAGGATCATTACATTTGTAGTGTAAGATAAGATCATTTGCAATATGCACAGTACATTAAGTGACGATACACATTCACAGACAACACAGTAAATTTGGTGGATTAATACATATCATGTACTTTATAAGTGCAGAATGTCAATTACAACCTATATATATGTGTGCTAGAAGATCAGCTTATATTGTCTGCTACTTGTAGTCATCTAGCGTACATCACTTGCACTAATTGCGGTCAGTGCGAAAAATATGGTCACCAGACTAATTCTTTCTGTATCCTGTAATCGTTCTGCATTTGTGACAATTATAGCATCTTCCAAAAATATTTTGTTGAAGGTCCAATGCCTATTTTTGGTGCTCAAATGAATATTTCTCTCCACATCTTTGTCATCAGAGATGTATCTCACTTGACCTAACTGTGGCTAATACGAGATTAGCCAAGACTAAAGCCTGCACCTTACCTTGCTACAGTTAAGCATCAGAGCATCTACAGTGAGAACTGGACGACGTAGACGTTGACAAAGAGTGAGGCGAGCGGCATGTGACTGTTAACACTGAGAAAGGACAGCAACCTATGCCTGTTGACATCCAGTAAAAGACAGCAGCATATACCTGTTGATAGCATGAAAGGACAGTGTCCTGTGATTGTTAATATCAAGAAAGGACAGCAGCCTTTGATTGTTGATAGTGGGAAAGACCGTGGCCTATGCTTGTGAATAGCAAGAAAGAACAAAGGCCTGTGACTGTTGACAGCGAATGAGGACAGTGACCTATGTCAAGTGGTCTGTGTGGATATAGCGATCTGCAGGAATATTGACTTTCGGCATAAAATGTTATATAGTACTGATATCAATAACCGTGGATGCATCAGCGAATATCCACAATAATACCAATTATCTGATTAAAAGTCAAAGGACAGTGACAATATTGCGATTTTCATTTATGCATCACAAGCAGTCGATAATAAATTAGCACGTAACATGGTTTAACTTTGTAGTGAGTTAGGACACACTTGATGAATGAACTATTGACATTTAAAGATGTGTATGTTTCGTGACAACCTGTAACGTAACTTCATTCAACTTTTCAGTGTTGAAGAAGCATTATGAATAAAATTTCACACAACTCATTTCAGTAATTATAAGTGAAAGTTATGACTTAAAGAATGTATCATGGACATGACAGACTGTGTTATATTAAAACGTCGGCTTGTTTGACCTCTACTTTCGTAGTCTATGGAATGTTATTTACGAATTCTGACTTTAACGGATGGAAATTCAGGCCAGGCGCAAAACTACTGTCAGAACTCCATGACCAAAACGTGTTAAATTTGCTCACAATATTTCAGTATTCAAAGATGCAGAAAGACTTACGGATTGTAACAAGATGTTATTGGCTAAAATAATTGTGTAGTATTATCTTTTCAGTGGTACACAAGCTGCAATGAAGGTTGGCGTAATACACAATTGCTAACGTAAAAGTAAATACCGGATTATGGTTTGTTCTGTTCTGTTAATTCCTAGAACACATTCCCTCACCAGTAGTAAGTCAGTAAACACTACAAAATTCTGCATGGTTATCAGTTTTGTATGCTCACTCAGGTGTTATATAGTTCACCAACTTTAAAACTACGACAGCATAGCGGGTAGTGTGGAATTTTTTAGCAAGTTGGAAAAAAGTCACAAAATTCTCTAAAAGTCTCAAAACATCCAGACATTTCGTTTACACCTGATTTCATCAGTTTTCAAATCTCTTTGCGAATTACACCCTCTTTACAAAATTGCTAGAACACTTGAACATATGTTCTCACGCCGATAAAGTATGACTCCTCGAGAAGAGTGCATACAAATATGTAGTGACTGAGCTTAATAGTTTTGCACAGACATCACGATAATTTGCCTCCTTGCCCAACAAAGAACAGTAGCCTGTGACTGTTAATTGGCTGTGACAATGACATGCAACTTTTGACAGCGGCCTATGGCTGTTGATGTTGAGCACAGGCAGCGGCGTGTGACTGTTGTCAGTGAGCAAAGATGGTGGGCTATATCAGCAATGACAGTGAACAAGGAACTACAGATGCAATAGTGAACATAAACTGTATGCTGTGACTGTTGATAATGAGCAAGTACATGGGGTGTAAATGTTGATAGAGCACAACATAGGGCAGTGGTCTGTGAGAGTTGCTAGAAACAACAACAGCTTATGACTGTCGTAAGTGGGCAGTGAAACAAGACGGTAGGAGAAAGAAGACCACCCTACTGCTGTTGATAGTGAGCACAGGTAGCAGCACGTGACTCTCGATGACGAAGAGATACGGTGGACTATGTCCATGTTGACAGCAAGCAAGGAAGGAGAGAGGCAATAGTGAGCGTAGACTGCAGGCTGCGACTGTTTGTGCATGACAAAGGACAGTGGCCTGTGGCGGTTGCCAGTGTGAAAGAAAAGTGGCCTATGACTGTAGTTAACGAGCAGCGACTGTGGTATGTGACTACTGATAGCGAGCAAGGACAACGACCTATTGTTATGCACAATTTCACACACAGTGGTAGGGAGAGGTGGGCTACAGAGTAGTGTCGTAACTTTCATCGTGGTGAAGCTGGAACGGAGCAGAAATGATTAGCGAACAGGTTAACTCAGTAACCAGAAGGTTTACGTGTATTTCTCCAAGTGAACGAAAACTCATTACAAATGATGCAGCAAGAAACAGCTGTTAAATAGCAAGAAGGATGAGGCTCGCTGAAGTAAAGAGCGAATGATGACGTCGGAGATGCTACTAGGTGGCGTTTGCGCTGCATCACATAGCGAAGAGGCTCCAAGCACGAGTGGGCTGTCAGGCTGCCACTGGCCATCCTATATCGCGGCGGCAGAGGGCACTCGTGATACAGAGCTGCTCAGCGGGCACGCTTCATTGGATCTGCCAGATCCTGCGCGACCCCTATCGGCATATGACAGAAACTTGCAGTTCAATCAGTGGCGGCTCGTGACCAAATAATATGGTGGTGCACTTTGCTCACGAAGGAAAACATCAACAAGAGAGAGAAAATCAGTACACTGCTCATGTTATTGTAATACCTGATATAAACAGACCACTCGCTCGTGTCACTCCTGCGTCTTCTCATAGTAAAACCAAAAGGTGCACACAGGAAAAAGTATTACTTTTGCAGAATAAAAGGAATTAAAGTCAACTGCTGCTCTATGTACTCAAAAAGTGGTAGGTATGCCTTACTAACCTTTTTCAGCAGGACTGATGTTAACGCCGTTCGATTTTGTCTCTGAATGTGGATGTGGTGGCGCTCACTTGTTCAGGAACTCTATTCTTCTTTCCTTCATATTTGCAAATCTTTCAGTCACTCTTTGATTGAAGGCTGCAATTCCTGAAACGAGGTCTCGTTCAATAGAGAGCATCGCGAGTGCTGACAGTCTTTCTTGGTCCATAATATTTCCGCAAGAAGGTTTTGATGCGTTTTAGCGTAGAAAAACAACGTTCTGCTTCTAATGTGTTCATTGGAATTGTAATTATCGCTTTCAGGAGCTTCACAGATTCGCTCAGTGTATCACAAAGATTATTGTCTGTTATGCAACCCAGAAAGGTCAAAGCTCCACACATGCTTTTGAACTCCTCTCTTCCATAAATAACAGAGAGTTCTTTGCTTCCAAAAAAGAGTAGCATTCCATAGCAGCTCTGAAAGAAGTTTCTGGAAAACTGGAAGAGTAAGTAGCGAATTTCTCTGGTAGAAAGAGAGAGGTTGCAAGTAGGTGTCCAGTGAACTTGACTCTTTCTTTAGCTTCGTAACTTATGACATCACATACTTCTTTTGCCTCCCGCAGTAGATTACACATCGCTGTTCCATCTTCAGTTCTCCCTCTTTCATGCTACTCGTGTAAACCTGTTGAATTTTCTGCATTAAAATTAATCAAGAAACGAAAAACACCAGGATTGTAAGATGATTCAGTCTCATCATATCCTCTAAGGGCAAGTTCCAACGCACCACAGAAACGAATACAGTTAATAATTAGATTCAATATGTACCTATTATCGGTAATGGTTGTGTAATACCATGGACTTTCTGTACCCACTGTCTAGTTGGGTAGCTATATTTACATTGCCTGGACTTGCCGTATTCAAAACGTTATTTACATAGTCTGAAGAAAGATCGTGTTTTCTAGTTTTGTCATGGATGTGTTGAATGTCACAGACTCCGTGTTTAAACCATGAAAGATCTCCTCCAAACAATAAACAAGAAAAACAAAATAAGGCATTTTTCATGTCATAACCACACAGCCATTCATGCTTGTTGTACAATTCAAAGTTAAATTTCCTACTGAATTGGCGACTTTTCGTTTTAACGGACTGTGAAATTGTTAAAGCAGGAGTCGGCCTACCCAGCCTCTTAATTTCTAATTTTTCTTCAAACTTCCGTGAACTGAAGGGTTCAGAGAGCTATGAAATTACCTGATTCATTATTTCACATATTCACTTGTCGCTTGAGTCTCAAAATTCAGGTGTTAGCACACGCTAAAATAACTAACACAGCGCACAGGAAATAGTTCGCTTGCATCTACACCTGAACTGGTAAGGTGGCGCCAGAATCCCACTTTGTTCGAAGACCCGATAGTTCTGTTTCCCTTCGGAAGAGTTCAGGCCCTCTTCTTGCGGCCGGCAGTGTGGCCCGGGTGAGGTGTTTATACACATAAGGCCCACATACGAGTACAGTGTTGCCTAGCTTTGCCCCCGCACCCGGCACCCCCTCTGAGACACCCAATTCCGCGTTTGCAGCCACAGTGCAACACCCTGTCGCCGTCGGCACATTCCGTCCAACTCCGCTGCGTTCTGCATTTGGAGCCCGGGAATTTCAAAAGAGATAAACGGCCAGCTACTTCTCCACTAGTATAGAACGCTCAGAAGGCAAACACAGTTGAACAAAATTATTCCTTGGGAGTAGTGCAAACCTGCAAACCTATACAGGAGCGGACCCTGAATTCAATCACCAATTTTTTGACGCCAGTGGGATGGATCTGTATGTCATACCACACCTATGACTGTCAATAGCAAACACAGACGCTAACATGTGACTATTGATAGTGAGGAAGGACAGTGGACTATCCATGATAACAACGAGCAAGGAAGATATATAATGGCAATAGTGGGCATCGTCAGCATCCTGTGACGGATTATAATGAACAAGTACGTGGGCTGTGTGTTGATACAGCACAACAGAGGGCAGCTAGCTGCGGCAAAACAATGGCCTGTGACTGTTAATGGGCTGGGACAGTGGCATGTGGTTGTTGATAGAGAGAAAGGACAATGGCATGTGACTGTTGATATTGTGTGCAGGCAGTGGAATGTGACTACTGATAGTGACCAAGGAGTGTGTTGATAGCGAGCGAGGATGGGCCCGTGGCAGTTGGGAGCGACCCCGGAAGGAGAGCGGCCTGCGACAGTTGATAGCGAGCGGCGCAGTAGGCGGCGGCCGGTGACTGTCGAGAGACCGCGGTGGCTCTGGCATCGATTTTGCATTAGCCCGCCCCGTAGGCTGGTCCAGAGCGGCCGGTCTGCGCCGTTACATTTTTCCTCCCCCTGGGTGGCCGCGCGGCGCGGACGACTCGCTTTATTGTCGTGCCCGTGATGGCTCGATTTATTGCGCCGCAGCGAAACAGAGGAGAAAGGGGGGCGCGCAAAAAGAGCGCCGCGCCAGCCCAGGTAGCGACAGCTTCCGCCAGCCGTTCTTCACCGTTTAGAGCAGAAATCAAACGGCCCGTGTCCTGCTCCTCCCCATCCCCCGAACCCCGCAGGGGACGCAGAAACTGATGAGTCGAATATTTTAGCGGCCGCGCGGATACCGAACTCGATTACGGAGGCCTAAATGTATCGAGGGTCCGACTGCAGAATCCAACGCCGATTCATCAGTTAAATCTTTCTGCTGTATTTATTGCGCGACGAGATAAGAACTTGTCACGTTATAAAAAACGGCGTAGAGGGATAAAATGTTGGCGCCGAATGCAAAGTAATCCACCTCGTCCCCTTTTAGCGGCACTGGCACCTTGCTCCGATGCACGTTGAAGCGGACAGAGTACGTGATCGCGGAAAAAAAGATACTTCTTCATCGTCTTTAAATTACCGTAAAATTAGTTCACGAAAGTGTGGAGACGATATTAATGGAACTGTAAATGAAGTTTAAATCAAATATTGTGTAAGGGGTGGTGCAAAAATTTCCGTTCGATGTCCGTACAGTCCAGAATCGATATGCCGATCAGGCAAAACCGCCGCGATCGTTGGGGCAATCATCCTAACAGTGCGTCGTTCCAATCCCACTATCCTCTGTGCCCTCGGTGGCTCAGATGGATAGAGAGTCTGCCATGTAAGCAGGAGCTCCCGGGTTCGAGTCCCGGTCAGGGCACACATTTTCACCTGTTCCCGTTGATATATATTAACGCCCGTCAGCAGCTGAAGGTGTTAATATAATTCTAATTTCTTTACACGGAGGTGACAAAAATTATGGGATAAATCCTAACATCGTGTCGCACCTTCTTTTGTCCGGCGTAATGCAGCATCTTGACGTGGCGTGGACTCAACAAGTCGTTGGAACTCCCCTACAGAAATATTGAACCAAGCTACCTCTATAGCCGCCCATAATTGCAAAAGTGATTTTGTGCACGAACTGAGCTCTCGATTATGTCTCATAAATGTTCGACTGGATTCATATCGGGCGATCTGGGTATCCAAATCATTCGCCCGAACGGTCCAGAATTTTCTTCAAACCAGTGGCGAACATTTGTGGCCCATTGAACGGTCCATTGCCATCCATAGAAATTCCATCGTTAAACGGTTGCTAAAATGGTCATCAAGTAGCTGAACATAACCATTTTCAGGCAACAATTGGTCCAGATAGACCAGAAGACCCAGTCCTTTCCAAGTAAACACAGACCTCACCGTTATGGAGCGACCACCAGCACAGTGCCTTGTAGGTAACATGGATTCATGACTTCGTGGGGTCTGCCCCACACTCGAACCCTGTTACAAACATAAATTCGGGCTTATGTGACCAGACCACGGTTTTACAGTCGTCTAGCGTCCAACCAATATGCTCACGAGCCGAGGAGATTTGTTGTTAGCAAAGGCACCCGCGTCGGTCGTCTCCTGCCGTAGCCCATTAACGTCCAATTGATATTCAATCAAATATATTCATCGTGCGTACCCGAAGGATTTCTGCGCTTATTTCACACAGTGTAACTTGTCTGTAAGCACTTGCAGGTCTACACAAATGTTCCCGGCGGGGTAAGGGATTTTCACCTGCCTCGAGATGACTGGGTGTTTGTGATGTCCTCATCATTTATTTCATGATCATTCATGAAAGTGGCGAAATTGGACTCAGACAAGGTTGGGAAATTGTACGGGTGCTGATAACCGCGCAGTTGAGCTCCCCACAAACCAACAATCATCATCATCATCATCATCATCATCGTCTACGCAAATGCCGCTCTACTCCGTCGTTAAGTGAAGCCGTCGGCCAATGTGTTGTGCATGGTGAGAGGCAATGCCCGAAATTTGGTATTCTCTCCACACTCTTTGAGGATCTTGGTATATTGAATTCTCTAACGATTTCCGAAATGGGATGTCCTATGCTTGTAGCTGCGACTACCGCTCCGCGTTCTGAGTTTGTTAATTCAGTTCGTGCGGCCATAACCACGCCGAATACGTTTTCGCATGATTCACCTGAGTTCAAATGACGGATCCGCCAACGCACTGCCCTTTTAGATTTTGTACCATCTGTATATATATGCATTGCTATCCCAGGGTTTTGACTCCTCAAATGAATTCCAGATGGAGGCCTGAAAGCGGTTTTTTATTACTGCGGAGAACGTCGCGCTGAGGCGGTTGCCTGTAGAAGGTACCTTTGGTGACATCGTCGGAAGTTTGGTCCTTAAACGTCAGAAGCTAACCAAAATACACTACTGGCCATTAAAATTGCTACACCAAGAAGAAATGCAGATGATAAACGGGTATTCATTGCGCAAATATATTATACTAGAACTGACATGTGATTACATTTTCATGCAATTTGGGTGCATAGATCCTGAGAAATCAGTACCCAGAACAACCACCTCTGGCTGTAATAACGGCCTTGATACGCCTGGCCATTGAGTTTAACAGAGCTTGGATGGCGTGTACAGGTACAGCTGCTCATGCAGCTTCAACACGTTACCACAGTTCACCAAGACTAATGACTGGCGTATTGTGACGAGCCAGTTGATGGGCCACCATTGACCAGACGTTTTCAATTGGTGAGAGATCTGGAGAATATGCTGGCCAGGGCAGCAGCGGAACATTTTCTGTATCAAGAAAGGCCCGTACAGGACCTGCAACATCCGGTCGTGCATTATCCTGCTGAAATGTAGGGTTTCACAGGGATAGAGCCACGGATCGTAACACATCTGAAATGTAACGTCCACTGTTCAAAGTGCCGTCAGTGCGAACAAGAGGTGACCGAGGCGTGTAACCAATGGCACCCCATACCACCACGCCGGGTGATACGCCAGTATGACGATGACGAATACAAGCTTCCAATGTGCGTTCACCGCGATGTCGCCAAACACGCATGCGACCATCATTATGCAGTAAACAGATCCTGGATTCATCCGAAAAGACGTTTTGCCATTCGTGCACCCAGATTCGTCGTTGAGTGCACCATCGCAGGCGCCCCTGTCTTTGATGCAGCGTAAATAGTAACCGCAGCCATGGTCTCCGAGCTGATAGTCCATGCTGCTGCAAACGTCGTGGAACTGTTCGTGCAGATGGTTGTCGTCTTGCAAACGTCCCCATCTGTTGACTCAGGGATCGAGACGTGGCCGCACGATCCGTTACAGCCATGCGGATAAGATGCCTGTCATGTAGACTGCTAGTGACGAGTAATATGAGGCCATTGGGATCCAGCACAGCGTTCCGTATTATCCTCCTGAACCCACCGAGTCCATATTCTGCTAACAGTCATTGGATCTCGACCAACGCGAGCAGCAATGTCGCGATACGATAAACCGCAATCACAATAGGCTACAATCCGACCTTTATCAAAGTCGGAAACGTGATGGTACGCATTTCTCCTCCTTACACGAGGCATCACAGCAACGTTCCACCAGGCAACGCCGGTCAACTGCTGTTTGTTTATGAGAAATCGGTTGGAAACTTTCCTCGTGTCAGCACGTTGTAGGTGTCGGCCACCGCTGCCAACCTTGTGTGAATGATCAGAAAAGCTAATCATTTGCACATCACAGCATCTTCTTTCTGTCGGTTAAATTTCGCGTCTGTAGCACGTCATCTTCGTAGTGTAGCAATTTTAATGGCCAGTAGCGTAAATCAGACCACAGCCCCTCTCATGGTCGCTAAGATTTCCTTGACTTTCCTTGCAGTTCTCAGACTATTCTCGAATTTACCACGTTCTTTCAGACAATATTATAAAACCGATGAGTGACTTCCGTGAGCGGCGCATCGTCACAGTCTCTCGATTTTTTGACAACTGGGATTACTGATGATTATGAACGGCTGCCGAGCGTGCAGTTCTCCTGCTTTGGCGCGACTCGCCTTTGAGAGGTATTCTGGTGGGTGGGACACACTGGGGGACCTGTCTCTCCCCGCGCAACAATGAACGGCTCAGAGAGGCCGGTGGCTGGTGCCAGGGGAGGCGGCGCCCCGCCGGAAGTCCATCAAGTGATACGGCGGGCCTCGGAAATTACCGCCGGCCAGTAAGTAGCCATTACGGCCTGTCCGCCCGCCGCATTGATTCTCCACAGCAGCACGTCGACCCCCGTAGCAACAGCAGCAGCGGGGGGTAGCGCCACCGCACAGTGCTTACCTGGCAGCGACGACAGTAGCTCCCAGGGTGTACTTTGGGCTGGGATGAGGTAAGAGCGGCCTTCAGATGATACGCATGTACGAGACTTACACCGAAGTAATGAAACTCGTGGAGTAGCGATTTGCACATTTACAGATGGCAGTATTATCGAGTGCACAAGCCACAAAAAGGCAGTGAAATGTGGGAGCTGTCGATTGTAACAGATGTTTCATGCGAAACAGGTCTTCCTGTTAACTAATACATTATGGCAGCACGAGGGAAGTTAACAGACTTTGAACGTGGAATAGTAGTTTGAGCGAGAAGCATGGGAGATTCCATTTCGGAAATCGTTAGGGAATTCAGATTCCGAG
Source organism: Schistocerca serialis cubense (assembly GCF_023864345.2). Taxonomy (NCBI): domain Eukaryota; kingdom Metazoa; phylum Arthropoda; class Insecta; order Orthoptera; family Acrididae; genus Schistocerca; species Schistocerca serialis. The sequence goes on from NC_064643.1 coordinate 144,512,810, forward strand.
ATGAACAGCGTGATGTGTGCGCCGAGAATACCTAATTTCAGGCATTACCTCTCACCACGGCAACGCAATGGCCGACGGACTTCACTAAACTACAGAGCGCAGTGGAGTTTACATAGCGCTTTCAGTGCTAACTGAGAAGCAGCACTACGTGAAACAACCGCAGAAATCAGTGTGCGACGTGCGACGAATGTATCAGTTAGGACAGTGCGGCGAAATTTGGTGTTAATGGGCTATGGCAGCAGACGACCGTCGCGCGTGCATTCCCTAACAGCACGACGTCGCCTGCAGCGTCTCTCGCAGAATCGTGACCATATCTGTTGGACCCTACACGACTGAAAAACCGTCGCCTAATCAGATGAGTCCCAATTTCAGTCGGTAAGAGAGTATGGCAGGGTTCGAGTGTGGCACAGGCCCCACGAAGCCACGGGCCGAAGTTTTCAATAAGACACTGTGCAAGCTGGCTTAATAATGGCTTGGGCTATTTTTACATGGAATGGTCCAAATGAATCGATCATTGACTAGAAATGATATGTATGAGTACACAAAGACCATTTGCAACCATTCGTAGGCTTCATGTTTCAAAACAACGATTTCATATCACTGGGCCACAATTGTTCGCCACTGGTTTGAAAATCCCAGGTGTCACACACTGCAGCCATTCACCATAATGGTCCCTCGTTTGCGATTAATTGACGAAAAAAAATTCTAATTTTTTTGTGATGCTCAGTAGCGTTAAAAAGTGGAGTAATGTAGTCGGTTTGCGTGGTAAAATGGGTAAGCTAACATCTTAACTTGTAGGAGGTCATGGGTTCGAATCTCGTCAGGTGCACAACTGTCTTCTTTATTTTTTTATCTTCATCTAAATTACTTCGATAACTATTATTATTCAGTTAAATGGTTTAAAAGTAATTTTTTATATCTGTTCAGTTGTCACATCATTTTCATCAACATACGAAATATTTAATTTGTTTCATTTTTTTCGTTACATCATTGGTTTTCCAGTCGTAATTTTTGTGAATATGAATTGAAGTACATTTATCTATTATGATATTCAGTTATTTGAAAATTGCGATCTATCAGTTAAAAAACAAAAGACGAAATTATATATTGACATTTGTGCAATGGTGTGAAAAGTGTATTTCTGTTATAAAATGTGGAATTTTTTTGTACGATAACCGTCACACAAACATTTAAAATATAACCTAAATACCTATTGCATTATGGATAAAATAGCGCAGATAAAAATTTTAATTAAATTCGGCTTTGTAAGTGAAACGAAATTCAAGTAAATTGAGAAATAGATATAATGTTGACGAAAAAACAGGGTGATAAAACAGAGGAAATAAATTCGAAATTAATACATAAAATCAATTAAAATCAGATACAGAAAGATTTCAAGTGGAGGAAGAATGATAGAGAGAAAAAAAACAAATGACGAAGTTAATATTCTGATTAAAATATGTGACAAAGAAATAGAATTAAAAAATTACGTTTAAATCAATTAACTGGATAAAAAAATGTTCAAAGTCATTTCGATAAAGATTTAAAAATAGAAAAATACTGCATCTGATGAAATTCGAACCCACAACCTACTCCATCCAAAGCTTGTATCCAGTTCTTTTTCTTTCTTTCTTTTTACTTTTATTTTGTTCGTTATAGTTCGTTGCATTTGTTCGGGGTGGACGTTCCATGACGTATGTTCAAGTTCATCGTTGATCCGTTCACTGAGTTTTTTTGTGACAGAGGGCAGGCAACCCTCCGATCGAACACACTGAGCTACCATGCCGGCGCCAGTTACACCACACAACACAATGTAGTTTTTTTAACACTATTGAGTGTCACACAAAAATTAAATTTTTTTTTCCTCAGTTATTCGCAAACGAGGGCCCACCACGGTGAACGTGATTCACGGGATCTTAGACTACATCACCGTACAGACAGTTTATCTCACCGCTAGGGATCTCTCCTTGTAAGTAAATGAACTGAGAATTGTGAAAATTATTCATATTGTGAGCGTGTGGGTGCTATTCTGTCATTCTGCGCAACGGATTAATCTGAGACGTACCCTTACCCTGTGGCTCCTGCAAGATGCAATTTCCACCCCCACACTACTACAGAAGTCAGACAGACGCCCCTAACGTTCTAAAGAGAAATGCCTGAAAAACTTTCAGTAATAAATATCTTCTGGAGTCGTCCGCTGTAAGGAAATGACACAAAAATTCACAAAATTTCTTACGTAACTAGTGAGACACTTGGGAACTGAAGTAGTGCTAGTTAGTGTAAGAAAAACATGAAACTAACGAAAATTATTATTTATTTAGCTAAAATTCTGCGAAATCACAATGGCACTTTTAGTTATGAACTGAAAAAGTTACTTCCGGGTTCTTTTCGGAATGTGAAGTTACCTCTCAAGGATAGGATTCGCTAATGAAATTTCTATATAAAGTTTAAGATTTTTATTGACTTGGCAGAATGGCTGAGAGCCGCGCCTACTCAACTTGAATAATTATCCGTTAGAATGTTGCTAGGTACGGTCGAGGCTGTCGAGTGTGAAATGCAGTAAAGGGTACTGTTGTGGAGGAAATATGGGGCTCGCAAGAGCTGTAGCACACAATACCGCGAGCTGCGATGACTGCTGTCTGCGCCGCTCGCTGCTGACAAATAAGATAACTCTCGTTCTATCGGGGTTGACCTTCGACAATCAAACTCTCCCTACACCTTGATGAAGTCGAGGACTCCTATTCACCACTAGTCTAACTATTGGCGTGGTACATCGGTCAGATAACCAGTCCACCGCGATTCTACTCAAAAAATCGCTCGCAGGCGTTTAACTATAACTCTGTCCGTTCACACCGCACAATAAGTGTGGCGGCCAACACAGTGAACAACGCTTCATTGCAAGGACTCTATATTGAGTCGCACTCCGATTCGTTCTCGACAGAGGTGCTCTCCCAGTGAAGAACTGAGGAACGGCCCCTCTCAATGCCAGACGTGAAGGGGTATATCTTTCGGTCTCTTCCATTACTCTTTCAGCTCAAGGCATCAGGAATATCGTCTGCCAATCAGCATTGCACTTCTAAAACGGGAGAATGACGTTTCGTTTAAGGTGACCAATCCGTAAATCTGTAGCATCGGCGTTTGGCGTTTGCTGTCTCCCTGTGAAAACCTCTGAAACTGCGTGCTATGTTTGTAAAGAATGCGTAGGCTGGGCGCTCCCACACAATGTAGCGGAATTTGCTTTTAAGCCGAACATGGGGTCGTTCTTCCTTTCACTTGGGCAAACGCCGTCTGCTCTATGGGCGGTCACAGTCCGACGTAGATAGGTTGTCTCGTCCTCTGAAGGGATCGGCCTCCTGGCGTGCGGTTGCCTCTCCCGAACTAAAAGCTTTTGTGACTGTCGTGTCTTGAATGTGTGTGTGTGTGTACGCCACGCTACGGTCGCAGGTTCGAATCCTGCCTCGGGCATGGATGTTTGTGATGTCCTTAGGTTAGTTAGGTTTAACTAGTTCTAAGTTTTAGGGGACTAATGACCTCAGCAGTTGAGTCCCATAGTGCTCAGAGCCATTTTTTGTGTACGCCAGCCTCGAGTATTCCAACCACGGTGCGCATTTGCGATTTACTTGTTATTTGCATATCGTTTACATGAATTCATACAACATTGACTCTATCTTATCGAGTTTGGGTTCGAATGAAGCGTCTTGATGTGCGGAACATGATTTTGAGGACGGAATATGTAAGCAATGAAGGTCAGAAGACCACGACGTCTTACAATATATATGGTCGCAAAATGTTGCCTCCTTACAACTGGTCCGGTACACTGAGAGCTCAGTAAGCTTACTGGAAACGACGCCCGCATCACATCCACACCTACAAACGCACTCACGTCTCGACTGAGGACGGCTATTGCCAAGTGGAGCCAAATTTGCCGCCTAGGCCCTTGCCAGTGATCGAACGGGGCCGGCTCTCTACGACAACTCCGGTGCTGACGCACCGCTGGAGGCCAGCCTCGCCGCTGGATCGGCCCGCTGACGTGTGGCGTGTAGGTTGCGGCTGGCAGGAGGACGCTCGGTGGCGATTCTGCGCAGCCGGCGGCGGAACCCGCCGAATCGCATTTCATCGCGGCGGGCCCCGCCGCGCCGCCCCGCGCCGGCCGTAATGTCATTTTCACGGCTGCTGAAAATTTCAGCCGCGCCATTACTCGCCCAGACGGGGCACTTCCCGCTGGAACGGCGCACTAACTCTGGGCGACGCGCGGCACCTCGCGGTTGTTACTGCTGCATTATCTGCCCGGCGACTCTCTCTGCCTCCCTGCCCGATGCATACATTCCCAGTGCTGAGCTGCGAAACGCTCTAGAACCGCCGGCGGCGTCGCCGTGTCCGACAGAACCATCGGACAAAGTCGCTCGTTTCGCTACTGTGCCCCGAACTCTCGAGCACTCGGGAACACTATCGTGAAGATTTCAACATGTGGCAGATTTTGATCGTAGGTGTACCCCTGCATACGAGACGTACAACCACGGAGAAATCTCATCGTCTTTGATCTGGTCTCATAAGCTATTCTGACAGGCTCCTCACTGTTGATATGCATCATTCCAGAAAGCTTCATCTGGAAGAAACGTATTGTGCAGAAATGGCATACCCACCGTCTTAACAACGGGGGGCCACGACGTTAGGAACACAGATTTTACTTCAAACATTTTACAACTTTAATAGGCCATTAAAACAACAAAAATGCGCAAGTAGTAAAGTGCACTACTCTGGCAATTCCGAGAAAATCGCAAGAGAAGTTTTACGCATTTGTTATGTAACCCTTGTATCTGTGCGTAAGTGCTGAATATTATAATTCATGGTGGTCGAGTGGTAAGCATTGGAGCTTCGTAAAACGAACACGCATGAAGCGACTCCCGCTCATACTTAATTTGCATAAAGTCTTAGTGAATTTCATGTTTTTTGACTACTTACTTTTTTAATTATATCTGACTGTTAGAACACACATATCTATAACTATCGACAAGTAAATGAAAAAGAATGGAAATGATCATATGGCGTCAGTGGCCGGGAGTTCCCAAGCGGGAAGTTCGGCCGCCACGTGCAGGTCTAAAAAAAAATGGCTCTGAGCACTATGGGACTCAACTGCCGTGGTCATAAGTCCCCTAGAACTTCGAACTACTTAAACCTAACTAACCTAAGGACATCACACACATCCATGCCCGAGGCAGGATTCGAACCTGCGACCGTAGCGGTCGTGCGGTTCCAGACTGTAGCGCCTTTAACCGCTCGGCCACTCTGGCCGGCGCGCAAGTCTAATTGAGTGCGACGCGACGTTGGGCGACTTGAGCGTCGATACAGTTCGATACAGTTCCCCGCAGTCGTTTAATGAACAAAGTAAGAGCATATGGAGTATCAGACCAATTGTGTGATTGGATTGAAGAGTTCTTAGATAACAGAACGCAGCATGTCATTCTCAATGGAGAGAAGTCTTTCGAACTGAGAGTGATCTCGGGTGTGCCGTAGGGGAGTGTCGCAGGACCGTTGCTATTCACAATATACATAAATGACCTTGTGGATAACATAGGGAGTTCACTGAGGCTTTTTGCAAATGATGCTGTGGTATATCGAGATGTTGCAACAATGGAAAATTGTACAGAAATGCAGGAGGATGTGCAGCGAATTGACGCATGGTGCTGGGAATGGCAATTGAATCTCAATGTATGCATGTGTAATGTGCTGCGAATACACAGAAAGAAAGATCCTACGATGTAGCAGGTCAGCAACTGGAAGCAGTTAATTTCAGAAATTATCTGGGAGTGGGCATTGGGAGTGATTTAAAATGGAATGATCACATAAAGTTGATCGTCGGTAAAGCAGATGCTAGACTGAGATTCATTGGAAGAATCCTACGGAAATGCAATCCGAAATCAAAGGAAGTAGGTTACAGTACACTTTGTCGCCCACTGCTTGAATATTGCTCACCAGTTTAGGATCCGTACCGGATAGGGTTGATATAAGAGAGAAGATCCAACGGAGAGCAGCGCGCTTCATTACGCGAAAGCGTTACGGAGATCATAGATAAACTACAGTGGATGACTCTGCAGGAGAGACGCTCAGGAGCTCGGTACGGGCTTTTGTTGAAGTTTCGAGAATATACCATCACCGAGGAGTCAAGCAGTATATTGCTCCCTCCTATGTTTACTTGCGAAGAGACCATGAGGATAAAATCAGAGAGATTAGAGCCCACACACAGGCATACCGACAATCTTTCTTTCCACGAACAGTACGAAACTGGAATAGAAGGGAGAACCGATAGAGGTACTCAAAGTACCCTCCGCCACACACCGTCAGGTGGCTTGCGGAGTATGGATGTAGATGTAGATGTAGACAGTGGGGACGAAATGATGATGAGCACAGCACAACACCCAGTCCCTGAGGGGAGAAAATCTCCCACCCCAGCCGGAAATCGAACCCGGGTCCCCGCGCGCAGCATTTCAACGTGCTGACCGTACAGCTATTGGGGCGGCCAAGTGAATAAAGAAAGGCACACAGAGGTTTCCTGAAAATGTATGCGTGTCGCGATTTGCGAAAATCTTTATACATGCCATCCGGTAAGATACCCTCATCTACTTTGCAAAAAAAAATGGTTCAAATGGCTCTGAGCTCTATGGGACTTAACATCTGTGGTCATCAGTCCCCCAGACTCAGAACTACTTAAACCTAACTAACCTAAGGACATCACACACATCCATACCCGAGGCAGGAGTCGAACCTGCGACCGTAGCGGTCAAGCGGTTCCAGACTGAAGCGCCTAGAACCGCACGGCCACACTGGCCGGCCTCTACTTTGCACCTCGACGCTTCGAGCTGCAGACAGACAGGCAGGCCGTATCTGCCAATTAACCTGCGTAGCCGTGAGGCTTTTCTAATGCAGAAAGAATGAATATGCACCGTCTCCTCATACACGGTCGCCTTACGCAACTCCAACGCTAACCACTTGACCACCATGAACTCTAATGTCCGGCACCTACGCACAGCAACATCAGTTACATAATAGACGCATAAAACTTCTCTTGCGATTTTCTCGGAATTACCAGAGTAGTGCATCTTACTGTTAGCATATTATGTCGTTTTAATGGCCTTCTAAAGGTGTACAAAGTTTGAAGGACATCTCTGACACCATCTTCGTGGCCTTCCTTTGTAAGTCATTGGGGTTTGTTTGTGGAACGAACTTCCCGCACGTATGATTGAGATCTATGAAGCTTGGGAAGTAGAGGAAAGATCGTGGGGGAAGTACAGCTTTGAGGCGGCTACATAGACGTGTCTCGTAGAGCATTTACCCTCAAAAAGCAGGCACATAGTTCGTCTGTCAGGAAGTTTCAGATCGGCCGGCAACACTCCGCTGCGTAGTGAAAATACCTCAGCTACACAACAAGCGGTATATGTATAGGCCTACTAGAATGTGTGTATTCGATGTGGTAACACCATTGACATTCGTAAAAACCAAACCGCCACAAGTTGCAAGAGCATATATTCCAAAGCTGTGCTGTTACCTCTGTTCTATCCAGGCACGACACAAAACGCACATTTTCACTGGTTAAAATCTACTAGCAGACTGCCGTATCTTCTGCAAGAAAGGCGTAGTGGAAGGCAAGGTTCCACGATCGAATACCTGCTCGGCACATTTTTCCAATCCGACAGCGAGGTTATGTAAACGTTTTGCACTGCCTACTACAGCATGAGTTTCAATTTAATATATACATAAAACGTCGCAGGTCGCATATTACTTTATTTATCCCGCTTTGCTCTTCAAACACGAAAACCCTTGCAGATTCATTGCTCTGGTGGACACGCTAATACGTGTAAAGCACCGCTTGGCACCATCGTCATTAATTTATTTTATTTTCATTTATTTATCAAGTAAAGACTTGCAGCCTGTTGTTATATATGAGGTCATACATTGTGTGATTTTACATGTTACGTAATAAAAATTCAGTTTTATTATTAGTACAGTTTTTTGTTGAAAATTTTACAAAAGGATAAATTGCAGAAAAAAAATAAAAAATGGGAACATAATGAGTACAAACGCACCTACACAATTTTATTTAAACTTGTTGCTAAATTAGATAATGATAATAAATAAGATTCATAATAGATTATGAATGTATTTTAAATTTAAATTAAAAGTGTATTTAATGGAAGAAACAAGATACGGCAATTTGACTTAGATATGATGTGGCAGTTCTTTCCTTCATACCTCTGTGTGTATGACTACATCTGTTACATATGTTGCCGTGACACTGGTAATACTTAATTTGGGTTCAAATGGCTCTGAGCACTATGGGACTCAACTGCTTTGGTCATCAGTCCCCTAGAACTTAGAACTACTTAAACCTAACTAACCTAAGGACATCACATACACCCATGCCCGAGGCAGGATTCGAACCTGCGACCGTAGCAACAGCGCGGCTCCGGACTGGAGCGCCTAGAACCGCACGGCCACCGCGGCCGGCAATACTTAATTTAATGTATTGATTAGTTAGGTTATAATGTGTTTCCGAACTTAGGGTAACGGTGGAGATTGGGAAGTGATTTAAAATGCCACAGGCAGCTGTATCAGGTGCGGGGGCTCTGAAAAACTTCGAGCCAGTCACATCTGATGCAGAAAAAGATGAAGAAATATCACATCTTCAGATATTGTTACATGTTATGAACTGGTATAACACACAACTACACAGAGAGTTACATTTACATATTGCTTGAGTTAGTATTGTGGAACCTTCGCTTACTTTTGCTATGGTTATATGTTTATCTGGTCTTCACTTCCTGTGTATGATATAGCATCCGATTCCGTGTCTACGCTTGTGTCTGTGACGTTTAATACGTATTGCTGATCTGTCCACTCTGGAGCCTGTCTTATTCTAGCGTATGGTCTCCTCTGTTTCTATGCCGCATATAGTGCTCGTGATACTTCTTCTGCGATATTGTTTATAGAGTTCCAGTCGTTCTGTATGCCTATTAACTGTCATATGTCCCGGTTTCTTAATTTCGTCTTAGCAAAGTGGAGTGACTCGCCAACGCAAAGTGGTGTGAACTGGATATTGGAGCACACCGCTTTGTGTTGACGATGGTGCCTAACGGTACTTTACATCTCTAATGCGTTGCCGTCAGGAAAAGGGGTATTACTGGGTGCTCACATCTGATTAACGAAACCAGGCAAATAGTACGCGACCTATGCCGGCTTATCTGCACATTATGAGGTGTAGGCAAGATTTTTCAATTTATTAACTCGAGAAAATTAAAGTTAATAATTAATTACTTCTTCTTGTGTTCTTTTTTTCAGGTATACTGCTGCAGTCCTGGTGCAAAATGATTTTTTTCTCGTAACAGTACCATAACACGCCTCTACAGGGGCCAAAATTAAATGCAGTAGCCCATTGATGAACTGCCGACGAGCTAAGCCATTTTGTTTTGGCTCCTGTAGCTAAGTGCTGCAGTACAGTAGCGCGAGGGCTTCAACTTGTACCATGACTGCAGATAAGCACCTTCAAGAAAGTAATTACCTAGCTTTATTTCCTTTTCGAGGCGATGATTAAAACTTCAGGACTGCTTCTCGCAATGAGAACGGCCGTCCCCAGCAAGCTATTCCTAAGTGTAGATTTTGCTACACTCACACTGTTTCTGCAAAAGAGAATTTCGCCAAGGCCAGAAATACAGGGATATCCGGAATGGTCAAAAAAACAGGTCGAGAAAATGTTTCATGCACCTTAAGGCAGGCAACCCGTCTTACACCATCCATTCATAGATGATGTAAGCTGCACGAAAATTTTCAGGGATTAGGTTTCTTTTTGTTTTTATTTCCTGCCCCTTCGCAAACCTCAAAAAATCTCTGACTTGCGAATTGACACACTCTTCGAGCCGGCCGCGGTGGCCGAGCGGTTCGAGGCGCTTCAGTCCGGAACCGCGCGACTGTTACGGTCGCAGTTTCGAATCCTGCCTCGGGCATGGATGTTTGTGATCTACATCTACATCTGCATACATTCTCCGCGTGGCGGAGGGTAGCTCGTACCACAACTAGCATCTTCTCTCCCTGTTCCACTCCCAAACAGAACGAGGGAAAAATGACTGCCTATATGCCTCTGCACGAGCCCTAATCTCTCTTATCTTATTTTTGTGGTCTTTCCGCGAAATGTAAGTTGGCGTCGGTAAAATTGTACTGCAGTCAGCCTCAAATGCTGGTTCTCTAAATTTTCTCAGTAGCGATTCACGAAAAGAACGCCTCCTTTCTTCTAGAGACTCCCACCCGAGTTCCTGAAGCATTTCCGTAATGATCAAACCTACCAGTAACAAATCCAGCAGCCCGCCTCTGAATTGCTTCTATGTCCTCCCTCAATGCGACCTGATAGGGATCCCAAACGCTCGAGCAGTACTCAAGAATAGGTCGTATTAGTGTTTTATAAGCGGTCTCCTTTACAGATGAACCACATCTTCCCAAAATTCTACCAATGAACCGAAGACGACTATCCGCCTTCCCCACAACTGCCATTACATGCTTGTCCCACCTCATATCGCTCTGTAATGTTACGCCCAAATATTTAATCGACGTGACCGTGTCAAGCGCTACACTACTAATGGAGTATTGAAACATTACAGGATTCTTTGTCCTATTCATCTGCATTAATTTACACGTATCTATATTCAGAGTTAGGTCAAATCCTGTCCAAGTCATCTTGTATCCTCCTACAGTGACTCAACGACGACACCTTCCCGTACACCACAGCATCATCAGCAAACAGCCGCACATTGCTATCCACACTATCCAAAAGATCATTTATGTAGATAGAAAACAACATCGGATCTACCACACTTCCCGGGGGCACTGCAGATGATACCCTCAACTCCGATGAACACTCACCATCGAGGACAACGTACTGGGTTCTATTACTTAAGAAGTCCTTAGGTTAGTCAGGTTTAAGTAGTTCTAAGTTATATGTGACTGATGACCTCAGATGTTAAGTCCCATAGTGCTCAGAGCCATTTGAACCATTTTGAACCATACTCTTAGAGTGACAACGGTCTTACGGTCCCTGCCCACTCCTTCAAAACCATAGACGTTCAAAAGCTCCTGTTCTGCGTCGGAGGGGAATTACCGTCCTCAGCGACCACTCTCGCCGTATTCAGTCCGGCCGAACGCGCGCGGCTTCGGGGAAGACACGGCGACAGCTACAGCTAGGAGCGGCGGCGATGAGCAGACACCGCAAGCTGTGCCATTGTCAGCGGCGGGGAGCGCCGTGCCGAGCCGACTCGTAAAAGAAGTCGTCTCGGTGATGTGGCGCGGCGCGACGCGGCCGTAACGAAGCCCATTGTGCGCTTCCATTAGCCGCCGGCCGGGGAGAGGACAGATAGGAGTGCCCCGGCACGCCGGGCGCCGGGTGGCCGTATCACCCTCCAGAAACACCCCCTCCCCTGCCACGCTCCACGCCCCCGCCTGTCCAGATAACGAGCCCGACGCTGCCGGTCCGTCTCTTATTTCCCGGGGCTCCGCGCTGATCCCCGGCCGGTCTCTCACCTCGCGGCCGCGCGGAACGCACGCTGGCTGACGTGACCCCTGTGTGACGTCACCGTGGGCGCCGGGTCAGGCTCAGAATGTGCTCCACGTCGCACTGTTGGGGGGATTTCTGGAGCGGACACTAAATCTCGTACTACACGTCCAGTGACTCCTGGATATTAATTACGGAAGGGCGATAAATAATGGATACGGAATTTAAAGAATAATTTCAACACGTGAGTCGAAACATTGCCTACAAAAACGGGGTCATCAATAGAACCATAGAGACCAAGCACAAAGTCTTGCCCTGATTGTAAAAATTTGTAACAGAATAACCGTTTCACATAATAAGTTAATAGCCGGCCGTTGTGGACGAGCGGTTCTAGGCGCTACAGTCCTAACCTGCGACTGCTACGGTTCGAATCCTGGCTCGCCCATGGATGTGTGTGATGTCTTTAAGTTAAATAATGGTTCAAATGGCTCTGAGCACTATGGGACAACTTCTGAGGTCATCAGTTCCCTAGAACTTAGAACTACTTAAACCTAACTAACCTAAGGACATCACACACATGCATGCCCGAGGCAGGATTCGAAACTGCGACCGTAGCGGTCTCGCGTTTCCAGACTGAAGCGCCTAGAACCGCTCGACCACTCAGGCCGTTTCCTTAGGTTAGTTAGGTTTAAGTAGTTCTAAGTTCCTGGGGGCTGATGACCTCAGATGTTAATTCCCTTAGTGCTCAGAACCATTTGAATAACTTAATTTGATGCCGTTACACAGGTTAGTGTTACTAGTTTTTGTAAGACCACTTACGTTAGTAAACCTCAACGTGTGTTCCCTTGGTAGCTCGGAGAATGCCGAAGCGGTATTCCAGTTCCCACCAGGTGTTTCGTAACACGTGTTCTATCTAGAGATGGGCCGAGCTCGTTGATTCCCGTGAACTACTTCATTCATTTCACTCTTTGCCGTGAAGCGTTCAAATGAAGTAGTTCATTCATGAAGTACGGAAGCCTGGCGAAGTTGCCCAGTTCGCCTCTCAGCCGCGGCTACGCTCCCTCGTACAATAAAGGTTCGTAATACTTCATAATTTTACCAACAGATGGCCAAACTATGCAGTAACTTGCACGCAACGTTTTACGCATTTACAGCGTCTGAGTTACCTTAAATAGAGCACGGTCGAAGGGGACAAAGGAAAGATAAACAGAGAAGCCTGTCACATATAAAGAAGGTATTACATTTAATCTTGCTCGACATTTTCTCATGAAACGCCCAAAAAAGTCTTTGTCTGCAAAGTGAACCCTTATTTGTTGTATTCATGGACTGAAAAACTAGGGCTACCAACAAAATGCAGTCCAATTTCATGTTCCTTTTAAAATTTAATCCAAAATAGAGTGAGTATGTTTACCACTGTCACAAAGTCTATATATCTACGTTAAGTAATTATTCAGAAGTTTTCCTGTAGATTTTATTTTGTTGAGAATAATATAACCCTCCAAATTCAAAACGTAAATTGTCACCTGTAGTAACTGGTACGATTTCAGGTAAAATCCCTCTTTCAGTGTCATTAACAAAACTTTCATTTTCATATTGGCTGTGCGTGCTCACACAGCCAGCCTCTTAGTTTGTATCTGTAATATTAATTTGTCCGAAAGCGCTGCCAACGGTAGGCTACCGGTAGACGCGAAGTATAACTGAAATGCACAAATAGTCACGGGTAATGATGTCAGCACTGCAGGAAGCAGCTGACGCTGCCTTCCCCTCGCCCCTCACCTCCCCAACCCCTCGCAAACCTATAGTTTCCCACAAACGCCGCGCGATTCGTCGACAGGCAGTAGAGGGGGGACTGAAGTGAAGGGAGAATGAGTGACGTAACGCCGATGTAATGGGATGAGGGAGAGGGGAAGAGAGTGAGTGAACTTGAAGAAAGTGTGGAGTGTGTTATCTGTGAAGAGTTTGAAGTACCAGTTCATTGAAATTGAGTGGTTAGTTCACACTTCACTGGAGTGAAGCGTTCGTTTGAACGACTCATTCACGAGCTCCCCATCACTAGTTCTATCACAGTTCCCACAGCAGCTTGTATCCCAGCCTTCAGTTCGTCGACGGCAGCAACTGTTGTGATGAAGACTCTAACCTTGATATAGCTCCAGAAAAAAAGTCAAGGGGAGTAATGTCTGCATAGCGGGGTGGCCAGGGTGCTGGACCGTTCCTTCAAATCTGGACATTACTCCCCTTTCCAGACATTAAGCCCCTTGAGATTTTTTCTGGGGCTATACAAACCACAGTGTCTTCATCACACCAGTTGCTGTCGTCGACGAACTGAAGGCTAGGATACAAGCTGCTGTGGCTGCTGTGACAGAGCACATGTTACGAAACACCTGGCGGGGAATGGTATACTCCTTCCGAACTACCAAGGGAGCACACGTTAAGGTTTAATAGCGCAAGTGGTCTAACAAAAACTAGTAACACTAACCTGTGTAACGGCACCAAATGTAAATTATTATGTCAAACCGTTATTCTGTAATAAATTGTTATAATCAGGGCACGACTTTGTGCTCACCCTGTATTTGTTTTATTTCATTTCTGTAGGTATTAGCTTCATACTACCTTTTCCGGATGACGGATGATATACAATATACAGTGCGTGTCTGAAATGAATGATGTTTTGGTAAATGTGCCAACACTTTGTAGATAGAGGAGGCCGAAATGCACACTATCTAACGCAGAATTCTAGAACAGGATAAGTAGTGAATACTAATAAGAAAAGTATGCAGCTCCTCGAATACTTATCTTTATTCCATCCTTGTGGTACATCGCTCTTGATAATACAAATAAGACTATCTTCAGATACGGTTTATGGCGCCTTGCTAGGTCGTAGCCATGGACGTAGCTGAAGGCTATTCTAACTGTCTCTCGGCAAATGAGAGGAAGGCTTCGTCAGTGTAGTCGCTAGCAAAGTCGTCGTACAATTGGGGCGAGTGCTATCCCGTATCTCGAGACCTGTCTTGTGGTGGCGCTCGGCCTGCGATCTCACAGTGGCGACACGCGGGTCCGACATGTACTAAATGGACCGCGGCCGATTTAAGCTACCACCTAGCAAGTGTGGTGTCTGGCGGTGACACCACAATGAATGTAGAAAATGAGAGAGCTGGTACAGTGGATTATAACAAGCACATATCACATATCAACCATCCACATCCCTTAGCGCGCCGCCAAGAGGGTAGGCACACAGCACGCCATGCGAGCCTTCATGGTAGCAGATTTGCAGGGCAACTTTTTCGATTACACTGATGTCCAAAATTACAGCAACAAACGGAAATTTTATAAGGTTGTACTCGTTTTTCCACAAAAAAGTATAAACAGATGACCGCTACGGTCGCAGGTTCGAATCCTGCCTCGGTCATGGATGTGTGTGATGTCCTTAGGTTAGTTAGGTTTAAGTAGTTCTAAGTTCTAGGGGACTGATGACCACAGCTGTTAAGTCCCATAGTGCTCAGAGCCATTTAAGTTCTAAGAGACTGATGACCTCAGAAGTTAAGTCCCATAGCGTTCAGTGCAGTTATTTTAGTTTCCACTTAGTGAGGTCTTCGCGGCATGTAGGTATTGCGATGTTTGCGTACGTCTGGTTATGATTAACCATTAATACGCGCTTATCTGGAGACAGATTGTGTCGAAAGTTGAACGAACGATAGCGGTTTGAAGAACAGATGGAAAAAATTGCCAAGGCAAGAGCCAAGGGGGAAAAAAACCTTTGCGATAGCCATGTGAGGTGGTAACAGCAGTAGTCGATTGCTTGACATTTACGACAGAACGTGCAAGGATTAGGTAAGTTAGTGGTGGGTATCATGCAGGCGAATACCTTTGACGCTGCGAGGCGTTGTTACTTGGCTGCTGCAACTGGTTACCGGCATTGACATCTCGGCCAGCATCAGCATAACTGTAACAGTTGGGTTCTTTATCGGTTAGTATCCGATAGGTCATATAGCGGATTCACAGTGTAGGGTAGTGTTGGCGGCTTTGTTTGTGCTTAGTGTGCGAGTTTATGGGCTTCCCTGCTGTCGCCTGTTGGTCGGCTGTGATAGCAGCTGGCAATCCAGCCAGTATTGCTGATGTGCAAGGGTTCGCCGATGTCTCCTGTAATTGTGTGCTAGTTCGCCATGGGTGGTTATCCCCTAGCTAGCAGCGTCTCTGGTCTCTTATGCTTCCGTCTATGATTGGAATCATAGTTCCCCAGCGTAAGGATGAAAGGATTGTTGGAGTACCTAAAGTTCCTGTATAGTCTTGTGACGAGGTTTTTGAAAACGTCCTTGAGAGTTTCAAGGCCGTATTCGTTGTGAAGATCCACGGTGTGGGTGTAGCGTGGAGAGTTGCTAATAATACTTAGCGCTCTATTCTGTATGATCTGCGGGCGGCGCAGTCGTGTAGGAGCTGCATATCCCTAGACAGGCGCTGCGTACGTCATCAGAGGTCTGACCAGTGTAATATATATGGACCTCGATACCCTCCTATTTAATGTGTTTTCCCTGTTGAGCACTGGACAGAGTTGTTTGAGCCTTGCGTGCGCTCTAGAGGCAACGTATTCTGTGTGTTCCCCCTCGTTCCACGTAAGTTTCAGACACCGATGTATTTGCCTTTCTCTCGGAAATGTACTGGGCGTGCATGTAGTATTACATGCCGACAGTGTTGATGTTTGAGTAGTAGTTTCGGTCTGCGTGTGAACAGAACTGCTACGCACTTGTCGACGTTTACTTTAATACGCCATCGTTCCAACCAAGGCTCGGCAGTTCTGAGTGGTCTCTGTAATCGTGAATTTATGTTCGACGGTTTCCAATATTGCGCAAGGATGGCTGTGTCATCCGCGTTGATGGCCAACGTCATGTTTTGTGTTGCTTGAAAATCATTAATGTAGAAGTTGGGCAACATGTGCCCCAGTATGCTTCCCAGGGGTACTCCATCTTGAATATCGTGTTGTGTCGATTGCTTGCCCTGCACGTCAGTGCTGAAACATCCGTTCGTGAGATATGAGTGTATGGGACGTACGAGCTCATCAGGGAAACCAGCATCGCTTAGTTTGCCCATGAGGCCGTTGTACCAGAGACGGTCGAAAGCTCTTTGGATGTCCGGGAACACAGCCCCTCTGTCTTTGTTCGTGTTGTAGCCTTGTGTTGTATGTTCAACTACGCGGAGGTGTTGTATTGTTCAGTGCTTATTAACTTAGTGTGTCACAGGCGACTGGCGATTGTATGTAGGACGATTGATGACCCAAGGCGTTGGATTGTTGCGTATGTCCCAGAGCTTTTGTACGCTCTAGCATTGTTATGCTGAAGATAAGAATGCTTCCTGTGTGAACGGGTGTTCTCTGCGGTTTGGAACGCTATTACAGCACGCTGATTCTGACGCACCGTCATGGTCAGGTTACACACCGCCACGTAACGCGCTGCAGCTCGGAACTTTCTAATGGCAGAAGGTTGCAACTTGCGTCAGCTTGCGGGGAAGTGAGCCGACTAATAGGCATGACATTAATATCTCAAGAGATACTGACAACAAAATAAAAAATTCGGAGGCACTAATTTTCAGCACGCCCTCGTCCATAAATGACTTAGCAGGCACTGTGAGAAGCATTCTGCAGCTGTTTGCTCATGGCGCTGTGGCGTACTGGACGGTGTCATCGTTGAATGTAGGAAAACAAAATATGAATTAAGCAAAATTTCTAGTATGTGTTGCGAATGACAGCTCTACATGCGGAAAAATGTAAGTGAGTAGGGAAAACAAACCCATATTGCTCGAGTACAGCATTAGCACTTTGATACCTGACACACTCACGTCTATTTAATACCTTGGCGTAATGTGACAAAGCAGTATGAAATGGGGAGAGCGCGTCATGTTGGTAGTCGAGAAGGCGAACGGTCGACATTTATCGGGAGATTTATCGGAAAGTGTAGATAATATACAAAGCAGGCGACGTATAGAACACTATTGCGATCACTTCTAGAGTACTGCTTGAGTGTTTGAAATCCCCATCAGACCTGACTGAAGGAAGACAGCGAAGAGCTGCTAGATTTGGTACCGGTGGGTTCGGTGAGCATGCTAGTTTTACGGAAATGCCTCGAGTACTCAAACGGGAATCCCTGGAGCGAAGACGGCGCTCTTTTCGCGGGGCACTATTGGGGAAATTTTAAGAACCAACATTTGAGGCCGACCGCAGAACTATTCTACCACTGCCAATGTACATTTCGCAAAAGGACCATGAAGACAGGAAGAGGAAATTAGGGCTTGCGGAAGCTTACAGACTATCTTCTTCCCCTCGCTCTGTTTGTGAGTGTAGCATGAAAGGAAATGACTAATAGTGATAGGTTGTACCCTCCACCATGCTCCGTACGTGACTTGCATAGATGTAAGTAAATGCAGATGTAGAGGTAGATGTAACTGGTAACTGTACCTGGAGAAGTAGAGATATACCACACTTTCGTAAAAGCGGATCATCTTTCACAGATCCTAGACGAGCTGCCATCATGGTCGGTGAGAAGAAAATCCATTTTATGCATCGTCATTATTCTGACAATTTTTAATGAAACGTTTCCCAAGTACTGTAGAAAGTGCGTAGACTTTCCAACTCTTTCTTCTTGTCCTATAATGTTATTAGTGAACGCGTGCCCGGAAGATGATTGAAACTCAAAAGTATAATGTGATCAACATAGCTATTAATTTTCTTGAATCCTTGTCATTTTTATTCTCTAAAAATTACCTGTGAATTAGGGAATCGATATACATTGATCAGCCAGGACATTATAACCACTGACCTACTATCGATATAAACCCGTCCATGCGATAGCAGCGTTGCCTGGCGACGAATGACTGCTAGTCAGACACACGCATGGTGTATGCAGCACCAGTGAGCCTGCTGTCCGCATGTAGAATGGTGAAGGCGCGTGACCTATTTGAGTCTTACCGAGGGCAGATTGTGATGGCCCTGAAACCGCACGACTTGTCGGGGACCGAGCGAGGTGGCGCAGTGGTTAGACACTGGACTCGCATTCGGGAGGACGACGGTTCAGTCCCGCGTCCGGCCATCCTGATTTAGGTTTTCCGTGATTTCCCTAAATCACTCCAGGCAAATGCCGGGATGGTTCCTTTAAAAGGGCACGGCCGACTTCCTTCCCCGTCCTTCCCCAATCCGATGAGACCGATGACCTCGCTGTCTGGTCTCCTTCCTCAAAACCAACCAACCAACTTGTCGGGTGTTCGAGGAGTGCTGTGGTGAGCCTCTTCAACACGTGGCGAAACCAAGGTGAAACCACGTCCAGACGTCGTGGGATTGGGCGGCCACCCCTGATTACAGATGTCGGACGTCGTAGGCTGGAAAGACTGGTAAAACATGACAGGTTGCGAACTGTGGCAGAATTAACTTCAGGCTTTAATGCTAGGCAGAGTACAAGTGTGTCTGAACACACAGTACACCAAACACTACTAACGATGGGCCTCCGCAGCCGACGACACATGCATCTGCCATTGTTGACACCACGACGTCGGCGACTACGAATGTAATGGGCACGTGACCATTGGCACTGGACGTTGGCGCAGTAGCAGAGCGTTGCTTGGTGTGATGAATCACGATACTTCCATCATGCCGATAGGAGGGCAAGAATCCGTCGTCTTGCTGGGCACCAGGTCCTTGACGCCTGCACGGGACGGCAGAGGCTCCATTATACGCTGGGCAACATTCACGTGGGTGTCCTTGGGTCCAGTGGAGCTCGGTGCCTCGACGGCTCTGCTTGCTGACCACGTAAACCCATCATGACAATCATGTTTCCCGACCCCAGTGGCATCTTTCAAAAAGATAAGGCGCCGTGTTACGAGGCCAGGAGTGTAATAGTGTGGTTCGAGGAACGCAGTGTCGATTTGGAATTGATGCGGCTCCCTCCAACCTCGCCAGATCTGAATCCGATCTAAAACACCTGGGATGTGATTGCACATGGCGCCAGAGCTCATCGCCTCCCTTCCCGGAATTTGAGGGGATTAGGTGACTTGCGCGTGCAGATGTGGCGCCAGATCTATCCAGCAACCTATGAAGGTGAAACGCCCCCCTTTGGAAAATTAATGAATGATTGTGCTGATAAACCTCTTAAGTTATTTGATTTTCAAACAGATGAGCAAAACTGAACGTACTCAGATATTTCTCTCTTTACTTATTCTGATCATCAATAAACTGACACACAATATTTTTAGCAGAACGTCATCTGACTTTCAGTAATCCCTACAAAAGAATGGCCCTGACTAACAATAACCTATACCTTTCATGAATCACTTACCTCACAAAAATCTTTGTTACTCGAACTACTGCAATACAGGGAGCGCCAATACTGCCAGCTAAATAAAAGATTCTAACTACTGAAGTCACTAACTACTGATAGGCATAGTTAGCAAATGAAAGATTTTGATAGAGAACAAACAATGTATTTACCTTAATAGTGGCTCTGAGAACTATGGGACTTAACAGCTGAGGTCATCAGTCCCCTAGAACTTAGAACTACTTAAACCTAATTAACCTAAGGAGTCACACACATCCTTGCCCGAGGCAGGATTCGAACCTGCGACCGTAGCGGTCCCGCGGTTCCAGACTGTAGCGCCTAGAACCGCTCGGCCACCCCGGCCGGCCCTTAATAGGGTTCAAAACTCATTATTATATATATATATATATAATCAGTTCATGACATCCAGTCTTACAAATTTACTGTCTCTGATGGACACACGTCCAGATCATCCGCTCTCAAAACTCCGCCATCTCTCTCCCCCCATCCACCACTGCTGACGGCTCACCTCCAACTGCGCAATGTTACGCGCTGTTCACATCCAACTGCCCAACACTACAATAGCGAATATTACAACAATGCTAACCAGCCACAGACTGTACACAGCACAGCCAGTGATTTTCATACAGAGCGCTACGTGACGTTACCAATATAAAAACCTAAACAGCCTACTTACAAAGGTTCATTGCTTCCATGCCATAAAGCGTCGCCGGCCGGAGTGGCCGAGTGGTTCTAGGCGCTTCAGTCCGGAATCACGCGACCGCTACGGTCGCAGGTTCGAATCCTGCCTCGGGCATGGATGTGTGTGACGTCCTTAGGTTAGTTAGGTTTAAGTAGTTCTAAGTTCGAGGGGACTGATGACCTCAGCTGTTAAGTCCCATAGTGCTCAGAGCCATTTGAACCATTTTCAACCATAAAGCGTCGCCAATGTTATCTGTGCCAAAGTTGGGATTACCGGCTATTAGGTAGGTGGTCATAATGTTTTGGCTCATCAGTGTATGCAACAAAACAATTAATTATAGTAAAATGTTGGTTGGAGGGTCATGATCCATGACACACGGATGAGGGGTGTCGGGATGACACCCGGGGAGGGGTGTCGACGTATTCCTGCCTCTTCTGGATGCATCCTTACGAGTCTCGTAATGATGTAATTCTTCGTGTCGTAGAAAGCGGACCTAGCCTCAGACTTCGCTTCTTTGTTTCGGTCCGGTCATTCTTCCGCGCACGAGACTGGCGAGTGTCGTCGACACAGACAGGGGGAGACGGTATTTCAGTTGTCAGCGGCAGACCAATCACGGCACACGCAGGTGCGTCGCGGCGCGGCCATCAAACGGCACGCACTGGTGGCTAGTGCGTAGCACGGCGGAGTTGCGGTCAGCCGGGCCGGCCCGTGCGTCTGACACGCAATACCGCGCCGCTAGGGGCCGCAGCTTAATCCCTGCGCTCGCTCGATGGAAATTTTTAATTAAAAGCTCCCGGCCTATTTGCGAAATATTCGCTTTAATTTCGCAAACAGCTTAGAAAATTCCGCGCAAGGTAATCCAGGCCCGCCGATCGCGCAACGGGGCCAAATCGAAATGGGATACAGGGAAAAAATTAACCACACGTTTGTAACCGATAGACATATTGACATTTCGTACCGGCAATCAGTACTTCCGAAATGAAATAATTTTCGTGGGGATTACGCAGTTCATTCCAATCGTCGACACAAATCGACAAGAGATTTAGAGATCAAGGTCAACTAACGGACTACCTTTCCTTTTTCCTTTTTTTTAAATTCCTGCATTATATGGCATAGGTGTGTCTCTGTATCAGTGATATTGTCCTTCAAAGAACCTTCTGCCAGAAGTACGCAATAGCATGACTGCAGTGTTCTGTCAATGGGGGATTACCACTATACCGACCCGACTGCGCACGTAACTCGACAAAAAGAGGGAAAACAATCACAGATGAGAGTACTTGATGGAACTGTTCAAAAGCGGGAAATCGGGAAAAGTATAAGCTACGATTTCTCACTGTCAACATTCCACTGACGCGATCAGGCCCAGACTATCGCGCGCGGCTACAAGACTCTTCTTCCATTGAATTGTAACTCCTGCTTTTCCCTGCTAATCACCCTCTACGGTGAACTTAAGCAAGTTTTGATGAATTCCGTTCCTTCGCGTGGAGAGTATAATCCGAGAATTTCAAAAGGCCATCGATGCTGTCCATCCGCGCAGCATGATCCGCCAGTATAGGCAATTTGGTTCACATTAGACCTACTTCAGCTGTTGTAGATCTCATTCACCTCAAAACTATGAAAAATCCTCTATTTCCCGGTGTTCACATGTTGTATCGGCCATAGATGTTCCTCTGGCCTCTTCGCCGGACACTCCATGCTTCGCTACCAAGCACTCCTATTAACTGGATCAATATTGTGTATGCCTGGAGTTCCAGTTCCTTGTCAGACAGTGAGTTTTGAAAAGCTGATTGAGACTGAAGTACTATCGGCTTCCAGCTTGGATTCTCGGTTTGATCTGTGTCTGACAGCATAAATCCTCTGCAGATATTTAACATTTTCGGCCTTTTTCGAGGATCGGGTTCTGATTGCCAGTTGGCTGGAGTGACCGATCTTGCCTACTGCAGCCTTCTCGATGTAGCTCATCCGCATCCAGTGCTTCTCTAGATCTGGACAACAAGGCCATGTCGTCTACAAATGCGACTCGTGTGATTTTGTTTCCTTTGACATCATCACCTTCGAAACTCTCATGGAAAGTCCCAAAGCTTTCCTCATTACCTTTTCGGAAACCAGGATGAACAAAATCGGTGATAGGCTACGTCCTTGTCTCAGCCCAATGAGTATGTTAAACCTCTTCTTGACTTGGTTTCCGAGCTTCACTTTATCACCACTGATAATTAATTTCTTCTTAGAACATGCAATGAGGGAAATAACGGACTGTATCGTTATGGGGATTGTATGTCATCAACAGAAAATCTGACCCAGTTAGTTGATGCTACACCTGTGGTCGCCGAATGTGGACACCAGCTGAGTCGGGTGCTTATTGAAACAGAGTATACGTTACCAGATGAATGTAATATATAGGGTATTTCAAAAATACTTTTGCGGACTTTGGGCACAGAGTCCTTAAACCAAAAGAAGAAAAAAATATGTAGGTGAACATGGGCTCTAATAGCATACCTTAAGAGCTATGGGCAGTTGTTCATCTTCGATACAGTGAATCACATCTCTTCTATCGGACAAGTGCTCGTAGCTGTGGAGGTATATATTTTAGAGCCCACATTTACCTAGACCTTTTTTTTGTTTTGACCAGTAGCGCCTCCTTCCAAAATATGGAAAGGAAAGAATTTGCAGCTGCAGAGATGCGTTTCTGAGTATCAAAGAGGAACAAGTTCTCATAGCTCTAAAGGTATGAATTTTAGAGCAGATGTTTGCTAGACATTTGTTCCATATTTTGGTGTAAAGACCCTGTCCTCAAAGTTCGTAAAAGTATTTTTTTAAATACCCTGTATATAAACAGACAAAAATAAAACTAAGGTAATGATGATTAATCTTCTATCTTTTTAAATGACGATAACATATGATTTAGTAGCTATCCATTAAAATGTCCTATCTACACCACTTTTATAGTGATTGAGCCAATCTTAATTCTTGAAATAAGTTGATGTGTTTTCTCTCGATGTTCCTGAAAAAAAAAATCATTAGTTACGGCCGGTGGATTACACTCGGTGCAAGGTGTGTCCCGATATGGAAATATGAAAGTCGTCATTCTCGTAGATGCGTAGAAAATTACAATTGACCATTTACTGCAGGCTCATCTGCTGAATTGGCGTCTCCCTATCACGACCGTGTCATCAATCTGGAACATTTACGACTAATTAGTGAAATTGGTGGGCGCAGAATTGAAATTTAGACGATGAAGACATTTATCGGTATTTCAATCGTTACGTAGAAATAATTCCATAGGCAACATTGGCATAATTCTGCAGTCGCTTTCTTACGTCTTCTTTCCACACTTTAACACACAACTTAGTACAGAAATCAATACCTCTCGAGGCAAAACTCAGCTCAGACTCATCTCCATCCAAACCAAGCTCAATCTCATATCCGTATATCATTAAGCATAGAATAAAGGGAAAGAATGAATGTCGCATGGCGCGTTTGTAACAGTACAGTTCCAATATTCATTATATCTCTATTCAGCAAGTGGTTTTGCACTAGTACTTAATTACTATGACTGCCCGTTTTATATGAATATGTACGATAATAGAAGTTTGTCAGAAAAAAACGATAATAGGCAATGTCCGCTAGCCCTGTTCGCTATTGTAGTGGCCTGCGCCAGTATCCGACTGAAGGGGGAAGGTTGCTATCTTCAGCCTAGAGCTGATGGGCTGGTCTGCCCCTCAACCTCCTAAACGGATTGTAGCAGAAACCTCTTATTTTTATATATTTTTTTAATCTTCTTCGCCAGCCGGAGTGGCCGAGCGGTTCTAGGCGCTTCAGTTTGGAACCGCGCGACCGCTGCCTCGGGCATGGATGTGTGTGATGTCCTTAGTTAGGTTTAAGTAGTTCTAAGTTCTAGGGGACTGATGACCTCAGCAGTTGAGTCCCATAGTGCTCAGAGCCATTTGAACAATTTAATCTTGTTCCAGGGATGTCCACAGCAGCCAGACTGTGGATGTCCATGTCGCCTTCTCGTTCAGCGAGGGTGAAACACCCTATCATTAACTTTGATGTCTCTCATCAGTTCATCATGTGCTATATCGTCAATTTCTTCTCATACCCGGTACACCCCAATGGTCTGGAGGGTGTGCAAACAACGACCCCAAGTAATCCGCAAAGAGAGGACCACATCACACCTTGTGCCGTAAAACCGTGTAGTTGCTCGTTAAATAATGCCAAAACTCTTAACAACCCTGCAACGCCTTCACTAAGATAATATGACAGTGCCAAACCCTTAACACACACCGAGTATCAAGGTAGTAATTGACGCCGGGATGGGCGAGTTCGGTAGACGCTACGGACTGAGGCGTCCGTCGCAGCAACTATGTCTACATGCGCCGTGTGAGGAGCTAGCAGTCGGCAGCCGTACCACAAACGAAACGGTGCATGTCAGTGTTGACAGTGGCGCGCCTGAGGAAGCGAGGGACCTCGGCAAGATGTATAGTGTACAAACGTTGTCTGGAGGGGAATTTTTCAGTCGTTGATCACCTACCACAGCGCCCTCACCGCGGAGGGAAGGAAAGACGAGTGTACGTAATTCCACACCCGCCTCCAGCCAACCCTCGGTTGTCGGCGTTCAATAACAATAGCAGGCAGTGTCCATGGAAAGCGGTAGAGGTCCTTGGTTGTAGGAGCCCGCTTGGTTGGCAGGACATCCAACAGATAACTCATGTCAGCCAAATAGGTGCGAAAGTGACAGAGTGCTGGCGCGATATGTCCAACAGGAATCGGCGGCGGGAGAGAATCAGGCGCCACCACCTCAATCCGTATACCAGTGAGGGTGTCATTGTCCGAAGTACGTAGGCGATGCATCGCTCTCGGCTATCTGGACGGGTAAGGTAACAGCTGCACTACTAGTGCAGAAGCCGGAATTGGGACACGAGCTGTAAAGTGGGAGTGCAGACGACGCCTCCTCAAGCAGTGTGGTGCGCTCCGAGGCGGTCAGACGTCTTCAGGAGGGGCCAGTGTGGAGGAGAGAGGCAGGAGCGCGGGTGGCCTGGCAGCGGACGTGGTGCGGCGCGCTTGCTTTAATCTGCTGTATCGATTGTCGCCGCGCTGTCGCGCGCATTGTTCCCGAGGGCGGGGCGGCCGGCTCAAAGGCGCCGGCGACGAGATCACAGCGATACAGCGCCGTAATTAAAACCAATCAAGTGTCAGCGGCCTCTGCCGGCAGCCTCCGGGCCAAGGCGCACGCGCTGAGCGCTTCTCAGATCGGGCTCCGAGACTGAAATGTAAACAACAGCCTGCCCAGGTCGCAGCGTCACGAGCGTGATGCGATGCGTAGCCCCACTTAATAACCACGCGACTCGTGGGGTTTGTGCATGAATGATGGGGTGGGAGCCTCTTGAATACTATGGTGAGGTACTGTATTTCCCTATCACTTTTCTTTTACATATTTCTAACGAGGGAAACTCCACATCGCACCCTCCTCAGATTTAGTGGTAAGATGGCCCAGAGGATACACCGACAGAAACTGAACACAGATCTAGCATGAAAACAAGAAGAAGATGTACTGACATGTGAAAGAAAGCGAAATAGAAACAGTGAACGATCCAAGGACAAGAAGTGCAATAAAGAGTAATCCGTAACAGTAATTGCGTTGGGAGTAAGTGGTCATGCCTCACAAGTCTGTTACTGGAAGCCTTACGACCTCCCTTGTGATGACATCGGACATACCAGCACCTTTCTTCATTAGCCAATTCTTCCTTGAAGTAAGCTACATCCACACCGCGCTACTACCCACACACTTGATGATGACGACGATATACGCTGCCATGCAACTGAACACGACGCCGAATGTGTTTGAAAGCAAACACCCCTCTACAAAGTGACGTGCTGTGTTGCAGGTAGGGAATGCCATCACCCTTGATACTGACGTGCAATCTGCATGGTATACAACTGTTAATGGTAAACAGTTGTGCTAGTCCCGCCTACATCACATCCATCTCGCCGACTCACCCTTGTGTGCCACATGCCAAGTGACTGACACGGATGAACATCGTTTCGAATGCGGGTCGGCAAAGGACGTTTGGTGTTTGGTGCGTCAGATATTGGCTTTTCTCACGCGTAAGATTCCCGACATGATAACTACCCGATCAGTTATTTTCCCCGATGAGATGTATTTCCCAAGAGCAAAAACGAACTTAGTGACGTGGATTAGCGGCCACGCTGTTCACTACCTATTCGGTAATGGCAAAAAGACAGTACCCGATTTTTGATCTTACCTCAACGAACGACATTTGCGATCGTCACGAACCCTAAATACAGGTAATATTTTTACAATTTTCTTTGGAGCCTATTCTATAATCCGCCTCGCAGCTTTATTTTCGATGACATGAGAACATAACCATCGCACCTCTTTCCAGTTTCTTTTTTTATGAGATAGAACAAGAAACGGAAACTCAGCAACGAGACGACAGCCATCGAAAAATTCGCAGCGGGCTATAGTATGGAGCATCCTCATGTCGTAACGGGACGACTTTCTATTATTCTGGATATGTAGCCGAAGAGGAACGGCTTTTCTTTATCCATTTGTACATAAAAAAGAAATAAGTAAAATAAAAAACAAACCTTCCAAAATCTTTTTTATTTTTATATTTTTGTTTTCTAGGAGTTTCTGTGTCTTCCTTATCCTTAATAATAATAAAACAAGTGACTAAAAAAACAAGCGGTAAAAAAATGGTAAGGCGACCGCTCGCGAAAAAAGTGGTAATCGTCGCGAATTAAAAAAAACGAAAAAAAGTGGGCTTGATGTGATACTGCCATGTGGGCGAGTCGGGTTCAAAACTTCATAGTGCCAATTTTTTCCCCCACAACATTATGACTGTCCTCCCGGTCACTGAAATGTTTATTCACTTCCTGTAGTATTGGCAGTTGTCGTACTACACATTCCTTATAGAATATGAATCATATGATAAGAATACGTTATCGTCGCAAGTAAATGTGATGAAGAGCAGGCGAAATAGCACATGAATGTATCACAGAAATGAAAACAAAAATACACGGCTGTGAACTATGTTACAATAAAGGAATTCAAGAGACAATACTTCTAAAACGGAACGCAACTTCAAAAATGTTAAAAACAAATCTTTTGACGGAACACAGAGAGTAGATAGTGTCGGAAGTTCCATGCGGCTTTTCGCGGATGATGCTGTAGTATACAGAGAAGTTGTAGCATTAGAAAATTGTAGCGAAATGCAGGAAGATCTGCAGCGGATAGGCACTTGGTGCAGGGAGTGGCAACTGTCCCTTAACATAGACAAATGTAATGTATTGCGAATACATAGAAAGAAGGATCCTTTATTGTATGATTATATGATAGCGGAACAAACACTGGTAGCAGTTACTTCTGTAAAATATCTGGGAGTATGCGTGCGGAACGATTTGAAGTGGAATGATCATATAAAAGTAATTGTTGGTAAGGCGGGTACCAGGTTGCGATTCATTGGGAGAGTGCTTAGAAAATGTAGTCCATCAACAAAGGAGGTGGCTTACAAAACACTCGTTCGACCTATACTTGAGTATTGCTCATCAGTGTGGGATCCGTACCAGATCGGTTTGACGGAGGAGATAGAGAAGATCCAAAGAAGAGCGGCGCGTTTCGTCACAGGGTTATTTGGTAACCGTGATAGCGTTACGGAGATGTTTAATAAACTCAAGTGGCAGACTCTGCAAGAGAGGCGCTCTGCATCGCGGTGTAGATTGCTCGCCAGGTTTCGAGAGGGTGCGTTTCTGGATGAGGTATCGAATATATTGCTTCCCCCTACTTATACCTCCAGAGGAGATCACGAATGTAAAATTAGAGAGATTAGAGCGCGCACGGAGGCTTTCCGGCAGTCGTTCTTCCCGCGAACCATACGCGACTGGAACAGGAAAGGGAGGTAATGACAGTGGCACGTAAAGTGCCCTCCGCCACACAGCGTTGGGTGGCTTGCGGAGTATAAATGTAGATGTAGATGTAGATGTAGATGATGAACTGTGTGACTGTAAAACTGATGTATTCGTCTGTTGCAGCTTATGTGACAAAGTGCTATGTTTTCATCATTTCCTTGGGAGTGATCACATTAACATACATATGAACTCGTATATTTGTACCATGTGTACAAATTAGGTGCACCGACAAGAGATTCCTACCATATGACACACCGACTGTCACTAATATCGTGTATGACACACCAGACAAGTTTTCCGGTGGAGGATTCGGTTAACTTTTCGCCTTGTCATCAAACGTTTGCGGTTCCCATTCCAAAGCCACATCCTTTCGGCTACTAATAGAGTAGTTGTGCAGAATCAACTGTCATTACAAGTTCCTACCTTACACAGAGCCAAATTGGAATAAAGCTAACAGCAGAAAAAAAGAAATATTAGTACGAGGGCGGCTTGAACACGGTACGCCCGCTTGGCAGTCCAACACCATAACAACTTTTTTTTTTTTTTGCAGTTTGTTCCTTATTGTTCGTTGTGTTTGGTCGTAGCGGACGTCACATGACACCCGTTGAAGTTCGTTGTTGATCCCTTCACTCAGTTTTTTTCACAGAGACCAGCCTGCTCTCTGACAGAACACGCTGAGCTACCGTGCCGGCATTTTTCACAGTTCAGTACGCCTTCTTTCTGTTTTCATGCTTGATGTGTGTTCAGTTTCTGACGGGCTGACCACTGGAGCCTCTTACCACTAAGTCTGAGGAGAGGGCGATGGGGTATCCCTTGTAAGTAATGACAGCAATTGGTTGTTTTACTTTCCAGCTAATATTTGGACGGACAAAAACCTGTCTACTACTAGGTACAAACTTATTTCAAGTGGTTGTGGTTTTCACTAGCAGTACTTTAGGGAGATCATGTACCGCGGTTTACTGTTGTTTTAGGTATCTCTTTCCAAATTTCCG
The DNA here is from genome assembly GCF_023864345.2 of Schistocerca serialis cubense. NCBI lineage: Eukaryota > Metazoa > Arthropoda > Insecta > Orthoptera > Acrididae > Schistocerca > Schistocerca serialis. The sequence goes on from NC_064643.1 coordinate 144,542,255, forward strand.
TTTTTATGAATTTCTCTTACACTGACATAAAACTGTGCTAGTATAATAATAATAATTTATACAGATCCAAGAGGAAAGAAGCAAATTCTTTTTTATTGATGAAAATTGCTGTAAATTGCGGTGAAAACCTCACTGGATGAGGAGATTCTCAGGATACTTTACTTCAAATGTTCAAATGTTCAAATGTGTGTGAAATCTTATGGGACTTAACTGCTAAGGTCATCAGTCCCTAAACTTACACACTGCTTAACCTAAATTATCCTAAGGACCAACACACACAGTCATGCCCGAGGGAGGACTCGAAGCTCCGCCGGGACCAGCCGCACAGTCCAGGACTGCAGCACCCAAAACCGCTCGGCTAATCCCGCGCGGCGATACTTCACTGTGAAGAAGGAAGTGACGCTGGAGAAGGACACGACATCGACGCAATTAAATAGACGAAGATAAGCGCAGTGATGATTAGAATCTAGAACAGGTTGTGATAGTGGATCATGAAGTGATATTCTGGGAGATTAACTTCAAGTTATATGCCTGCAGACCATCCCAACTGAGAGTAATTGCTGCTGGAGCCGAACGCTGTTGTGTTTGTCCCTGGAATAACGACAATAGGCAACAGCTAAGGGTAAAAAATGTAACAGATATATTTGCAACACACATAAAGTGACTTTATGTCCTAGTTGTATCATGTAAAAACCGATTTCACTATTAAATGGAATATTAACATTAGTTTCATAGCAATACAGAATGAATTGCTACCATTGGTATATTGATCTTAATTATTTTGATAATTGGTGTATGCATTTCCCAATTTAGTGTTCAAGGGAAGAATACTTAGTTGTAGTATTACACGGTTAAGTCTGTTTTAGAAGAGCAAATTTATTGTTCAGATCGTAGTGAACGTGTGTCACGTGCCAGGGTGTAAACCAGCTGCCACACATATCACAGTTGGTTTGGTGATGTCAAGTATCATTTGATTGTGATAACTGTAGAGTTTTAAAAATCTGAGTATGCTGAAGACTGCGCATGGGCATAAATGGCAGAGTACTGATGTTGCTGGGGGACGGTGGGTCGGTTCCTAAAATGTTAAACAGTTCTCGCCGCTGAGATGAAATGAAATGATCATCTGGCATTGGTGGCCGGGAGGCCCCATCGGGTAAGTCCAGCCGCTGCGTTGCAAGTCTTATTTCAGGTGACGCCACATTGCGCGACTTGCGGGCCGGTGATGATAATGATATAATGATGAGGACAATACGACGCCCAGTCCATGAGCGGAGAAAATCTCCAAGCCGCCCGGGAATCGAACCCACGGCCGCTGCGTAGTAGACAAACACGTTACCACTCACCTAACCAGGCGCACAGAATCAGGGATGATCGGCGTTGACTAGTAGCGGCATCAACATGTCGTTCCCGAGCGCCGCTTTCAACTGTGCCGGTCTTACCGCATCGAGATTACAATGGAGAGACGGCGCTGCAGACCTGCGCTTTACGTTGATTTGAAGCCGGCACCGCCATGTTAGTTTGTCCAAAATACTAGCAGACGCGTGCTTCTTGTTCTAATTTCTGCCGCGACAGCTGTTTTAAATATTAAATGTGCTTTTGTGAATACTACAGCATCAGGAAGGCAGGCGTTTTTCTGACCCTAAAGACATGTTTGATCTAGAAATACGACGCATTTTGCCTCGTTAGTGTAAGTTTCTTTCTGTAATACGTTCCGAATAACCAATAAGAGAAGTATGAGATGTTAAAAAACTGCATTTTCCTAAATATGGAATGACGAAATTAGCTTTCCGTGTGTATTTCCTGTTCCCAAAACTGCTGAGAACATATCAAAGTATGTCTGGAAGTTTTCCATTACTTCCTTCTCACAGCGTTCAACAAGAGCGCGCTTAGAGTAGTACTGTTAAGAAATCAAAAGTCGACTTACATAAATAAAGCCACTATATCAAAGGTAACAACTGCAACTAAAGTTCGTGTACGAAAGAAATAATATCTCTTGAACGAGTCCACTCACGAATGAAATGTGATTGCTTTGCACATTACACTATAATCAGAACGACTGGTACACCTGTATATGATGCAAGCTGGCGTTTTTTATCAAAACACCTCCACCAGAAGTTATTGTTTCGCTTTTCTAACATGGCAGACGTCGGCTTTAGGTTTTTGACGTCATAACAACTCGACTTGTTATAGTTTTAAGGATATTACACGTGGTAGGCACACCGTTGACAGGGGGCAGCATTAAAAAACCAGTGTCCAAACGCCCTCGATGATGAAGTGTCTCATCAGTCAGCGGGCCTCAACAAGGCCCTGATTTGCGCTATGACGCATCTGTCTCAACCTGGTCTCAACGTTCATCCGACATCAGCACGAGCCGTTGACGACATCACAGTCATTGTTCCATTCGCCATGGAGACAAGAACCACCAGCTTCCTGTAGCTTTATTGTTCAGGAGTGCACTACTTTGTCACTATGGTGTCAGAGAAGCCATCATTCAGCGTCAACCGTATCGTCTTAGTAGAGCCTCCTCTTCCAATCTGAGTACAATTGCTGTTATCAAATGCCAGAACCTTGAAGCCCATTGATAATTAGGCACAGTTTTTTGGTTTCTGAACCCCGCAAACTTTGGGAACAGGACGCGACTAGATATAGGAGGTACATATTTTTGGGATATGTACATTAGTATGCTCTGCGAAATAATTAAAATTAGAACCAACATCGATATCGCAGCGCAGCACCACCTACGGAAAAATGTCCCTGCGGCTCTCCTTCTCGTTGTCGCTATAAACTGGAGCAGACGTGCACGATGCCTCGCAGACGCATGCGCGAACCGTACCGTCAAATCAGTGAATCTGAAAGAGGCCACGTTATTGGAATGAGAGAATGTGATGCATCCATCCGGGAAATTGCTGCTCATGTAGGACGTAGTGTTTCGGCAGTGCAACGAGTGTATACAGAGAGGCTCACAGAACGCCGTAGAACACGGCGAGATGGGTCAGGTCGCACCACCCAGACCACAGCCCCCCCCCCCCCCCCCGAATGTCGATATCTCATCCGAATGGCTTTGCAGGAGAGACCTGCCTCCTCCTCGACTCTGGCTCAACAGTGGAACACATCGCACACTACCAGGGATGAGAGTCCGTAGCCTTTTATTACGGCATGGGTGACGTGTGCGTCGTCCACCTCTTCACCTATCTTCGGCGAATGCGCGGAAACATGCTAGACGGTAGTGGTGTGTGGAACAACGTCACTGGGGACAGGACTGGCATCAGATAGTGTATTCAGGCGAATCCAGGTTCCGTTTGTTTGTAAATGATGGCCGCACTTAGGTTCGCAGGAGGTGTTGGAGCGGCATCAAAGTCACTAGTCACTGCAGTTGCACAAGGCATACAGCACCAACTCAAAGCCTTACGGTGTAGGGTGCTATTGGTTACAACACAAACCACAATTGGCGCTTGTCAGGGGCTCTATGACCAGTGTCACCAACGTGAATGACAGCCTGCGACCCGTAACCATATCCTTTCTGCACAACACCCCGGACGCCATTTTTCAGCAAGACAATGCAAGACCACATGTTGCTGCACGTGCAAGTGCCTTCTTGTTGTCGCAGGATGTCAGCCTTTTGCCCTGGACCGACAGATCACCAGGCTTGTCGCCAGTCGAAAATGTGTGGGATATTCTGAAACGTCGAGTCCAGCGCTGTGACCCAGGGCCAACAACCACATATGAACTTAGGAATCAGGTGAATGCAGCATGGATGGCTATACCGCACGACGCCATTCGCGTCTTACAGGCATGAGTTATCAGCGCCCATGGCACACCCTGTGCCTACTAGGCAACACATGCTGAAATGAAGTCACTGAAATGCTAATAATTTCTGCAGAAATTACTAACGTACGTGTCCCGTGAATGTGAACGTTCTATCTCTAGTCGTTCAAGGTATCCGTTTTTTCTCAACGTGAGTGTACATATTACCCAGTGTACATCATCTGGGTAAGGAAGTTGGTGAACGAAGAGTTATAATATTCACAGAAAATTAATAATATCTCAGTGCCATAAAGTTCTGCCGACAACATTTCCTCAGTAATTGGAGTTACATAATTAATTTGAACATTGAAATTTTCGTGTTGCGGCATTCGAAGGAGATTATGGAAATTGGCCCATTGCAGCGAGGCCACTTTTTATATCTTATCCCCGCAAATATATGTCCGGCGGATCCTAAACAGCGTATTTAAAATGCTGTAATTGGCATTCGTCAGATAATAATGGATTGAGGGCCTTCCTCCCGCTCCAAATCATAAAATATGAAGTTGCATTTTATCGACAGTTCCACCACTGCAGTATTTTGCGATTAATTATGAATGTCACAAACAACAGGGGAAGCTAAATGAGCACTAAATATGGCTGTGAAATGCTTCGGAATGATTTCGATGCGAATGACAAAGGCTTAACTTTTGAAACGGTGTTTCTGGTCTCGTAGACGACCCAGTCACATAAACACAGCAAACTGCCGTCATGTCGCAATGCGAGTCTGTAATTCTGAGAAATCGGTATGTCCATTGTCTGCATAGCGCGTTTCGAGAGTCTATAAAGCTTCCAAGAACTGATCGTCAGAAAAAGAGTTTCTTAATATTAACTCCTTTCTGCAAGCGGAGCTTCCACTAATGTCAGTGATATCTGCAGGCAAACTGACTAATTTATTATAGTTCCTTTTTAATAACAGCGTTAACATCCAACACGTCCTTGATTATACGTAAGTCAGCAGAACTGGTAGGCCAATCCATTCGCCGCGTATCGTATCGTTCCAAGACCTCCTGTAATGTTCTATGAATTCAGAGCCGGACTCAGCACTGAAAAGATGCACTTGGGGAAGAAATACAGTGGCACAGTTACGCTGACCGATGTGTGTATTGCGTTGAAAGGTCTGGAGGTCAGTACGCACATGCAACTTTAAGCCTCCCCACAATATGGCAGCTCGACGCCAAAATGATCAAGTTCGACAGTGTTCCTGGGTGCATTGGTTGTTCCCACTCGTCGCCATATGTAAAGCACCCAGGAACATTGTCGAACATGATCCTATTGATGATCCTGGTGTTATGATGTGGGAAAGCGTAATGTTGCTTGACCGTACTGACCTCCAAATCTTCGAACACTGTAAATGCACCTGTAAAAGTCATTGTGTCATTGTACTCCTTCGCCACTGTACTTCCTTGTCGTGGCTTCATAGGTTCGCACAGATAACACCAAGTCGCCTCACTCGTGATGATTTTGTCCGCCTTCTTCGTTTCAATCAGTTTGCAGTTACTTGTTCGATAGATCATGTGAACTATTCTTTTATCAAAATGATGTGGAACGAGTCAGTGTACAGGATACGTACAAATGATTAGTGTCAATGTTAATGAACACATTATTCTATTCCTACTCATGCAACTATACTTAAAAACAAGTTTTTTCCTAGCTAGCAGTTGTAAGTAGCCATTCGTCATTTGTCCAGGAGAAATGATATTAAATTAGATTTAAAACTTCTTCTCTAACTGTCAGATATTTCATATTATTCCGCAAATAATCAAAAATTTTTATTGCTGCGTATTGAATTCCTTTCAGAGACACTGATAGCTTTAGCAATGAGTAGTAAGTATGATATTTCCGTCTGTGTTGTAGGTACGTGCATCACTGCTCCTCTCAAATTGCAGTGAATTATTTATGACGAATTTAATTTGCGTATATATTTATTCTGACAGCTCAGTTAAAATTCCCAACTCCTTGAGAAGATACTTACATAACCACCGCAGGTGAACGGTACATATTTTTCCTACTGCTCATTTCTGTACAATCAATACTTTCTTCCTAAGCGATGATTTTCCCCAGAGAACTATTTCGTACAATATTACTGAGTGTAAATATACAAAATATGTTAGGAGGCCGATACGTTTGTTTCCCAGATTAACGATTATACGAAGAGTACAGGTACTTGAATTTAATTGTTTGAGAAGCTCCGTAACATGCTTTTTTCAGTTCAAGTTTTCATCAGTGTGTACAAACAAAAATTTAGAGCATTCTCCCCCACTTACTGACTCCTGCTCACGTGCTTTATTATTTGTTCGTGTGACTATTTGTTGCATAGAACTGAATTTAGTGTGTTTAGTGTGGTTTTTTTTTCAAAATTTAGGGAGACTCCATCTTCAGAGAACCACTAAATAGTTCTTTGGAAAATGTCATTTACCTGCCCTTCTGTTGCTTTTGTTCTAATGGAATTTGTTATAACACTAGTATGTTTGCGAAAAGTACGAATTTTGCTTGTTGAATGTGGCGTGGATGGTCATTCACATATATAAGGAGTAGGAGTGGACCCAAAATTGAAGCCTGTGGAACTCCCTTTGTGATTTTACCCCAGTCACTAAGATTTTCTACCTTTCCGACACTGTTTGAATTATTCAGCACAACCTTCTGCGTTTTGTTTCTCAAGTATGATTGACTCCAGTTGTGTATAATGCCATCAGTTACATAAAACTTGAGTTTTTCGAAGAGAGTGGAATGATCTGTACAATCAAACGCCTTGGCGAGGTCATACAAAATAATAACTGGCAATATATCATTATTTAAGGCTTATTCTATTTGATCAGTGACCGTACAAATAGCGTTCTTAGTCGAGCAACCTCTCTGAAACCTGAACTGTGATACGCTAAGCAAATTGTTTCTACTCAAGTGTGCAGCTGCTCTTAAGTGCATTATTTTTTCGAATATTTTGGAGAGAGATGGCACTAAGGAAACTGTACGATAATTGGTTTAATAATTGTACATTCTAAACCGTGTGTAAAAATTCCCTGTGCCAGTATATGCACGGCATATAGCACTAAGAACAATACTTATTAAGCTAGAACAATTTTTCAGAATTCTGTCTGAAATTCCATTACCCCCACAAAAACTTTTGTTTAATAGAATTTTTACAATTGTATTAATTTCAGTGTTGGATGTTGGTGCTGTTTCTAGTTGTTTAACTTTTGTGGATTGACGTCTTAATGTAGTCTCTGACTTCTTCAACTGAACATTTAATCCAATATTTGCTGCAACATGTATAAAGTACTTGTTGAAAATATTTGCAACTTGGGAATTATCAGACACGACATTCTCATTTGTTATGGAACCTTGTACATTGACTGAGTGTTCTGTCTCCCATTTGACAGTGTCCCACACAGTTAATCTTGTTACCTGTGTTATATGTTTCTGTCAGGACATGCATACTTCTGGATTTTTAATGAATTTCCTTAAAGTAGTACAGTACTTTTTATGGTATGCAAGCAATGTCAGATCCTGATTTACTCTGTCCTACACATCAATTTCTCTCTTCCTCTTACCTGAGGTTTATATTCCTTAGTTATTCACAGCTTAATTGATCTTTAATGGATGTTCTGGATTTTTTTTTTTTTTTTAGGAAAGCAACTTGGAAATATTGAGATAAATTTACTGTGGAAAAAACTGAATCTGACATTAGCATCTCTTTCTACATTTACCTCTTCCCATACCACCCCTTTCAGCTTACTCTTTAAACACTGTTCCTGTTCTCATTAAAGAGCCTCACTGATTTGTATCAAGCCACCTCTAACTTGTAAGATGCCACACTGTTTATTAGCATTAATTGTGCATCACGATCAGATAGTCCATTAGTAACTGGGTACACATTAATTGTTTCAGCCTGAGCACGTTCTATAAGAGTGTTGGAGAACTGACTACTGAATTTAGATTGAAAAACGCAGATAATAATTGTAATTAATTTTTTTCTGCCCGTATCTATTTAAGAAATCTCCATCAACATCTCCACAAATTGCTAAAGTTTTCTTCTTGTTCAAATGGCTCTGAGCACTATGGGACTTAACATCTATGCTCATCAGTCCCCTAGAACTTAGAACTACTTAAACCTATCTAACCTAAGGACATCACACAACACCCAGTCATCACGAGGCAGAGAAAATCCCTGACCCCGCCGGGAATCGAACCCGGGAACCCGGGCGCGGGAAGCGAGAACGCTACCGCACGACCACGAGCTGCGGACTTTCTTCTTGTCTGGGAGATCAATAGTGCATCTAGATTTTCCATAAATAGCTTAAAGTTTCACAGAGGGGATCTGTAGACTGTTACAGTCATCAGAGATGTGTGCTGCAGTTACAGCTCCTCTTCCTTTCAGCTCATCTTTAATGATATATTCTAAATTACTAGCAACTCTGTTTTCTACTCCTCCTGTTACAATTACCTTATCCTCAGCATCAAAATCTCTTCACAAGGCCCCTAAGTTGTCTGTCACCTGACTAAGCTTTGTTTTGGTATTCTAAGCCTCGCTTTTCCTGTAGCAATTGGCGTACGCCTCTCCTTTGACTGCTCCGTAGTAGGAAGACTCTTTTGTTTCTACTTTGCACACACTTTTCTCATCTTCAAAACATTCTGCACAATATCTCGAACAGTTAGAGATGTTGCTCCATTGTGACTTGTGTGAGACAACACCGTTGACGCACTATGGCCACACGTCCACTACTTAGCTCTGCTTGTCCTCGTCGACTGGCCTAATGCACACCGGTAGTTTACAGTTCGCCGCTTATACGCCAGGAATACAATCAATCTCCTAACTTGTTGGACGGACGGTGTCTATTAAACAGGACACTATTTACAATGACAGCGTCTTCATAGCAAAAAACGTACGTAAGAACAAAGAATTCTTTTTTATGATGACAACGCATAACATGATTTTTCATATTAGGGCTGAGTATGCGCTACAAAAGAAGACTAAGCAGGATTTAAACCTTAAAACCACTGCATCCAGTGCAATATGCTTATGGAACAGAGCATATGACAGAACGTTGCGTCGACCACTGATGGTGCTCTTCTTTCTGCAGCGGGATGTTCACGCTCCCGACGATATATATGGCGGCGTCGACTCGGCACGGACGTGGTGCCACGCCACATCACTGCAGGCTTATAGGGCGTTTCCAGTGGACGAAGACCCTCGGAGTGCAGGTGGGCCGCGACGTAGTGACGAGGTAGTTTCCGGGAAATTTCGCAGATTTTTGTATGGTTGCCGAATTCACTGGGCGCAAATCTCGTATAGCGGCGTCCCCGCGTGGCCGCCCCCCGGCTCGCTCGCCGGCGCACACGACGGGTTTCCCTCCGGCGACAGCCAGCCCTGTGACGTCACGGCCCGCTGGCTGCCGCGCAGAAGTTTTGCTGTCCTGCCGCCCCGTCAGGCGGGTCACCGCCCGCACATCCTGCCGCCCCCTTTCCATTCTCCTGCCCCTTCACACGCGGCCCCTATTCTCTGTCCGCCGCTGTCTCGAGTGCTACCCCACTCTCTACAAGAAGCTGTACGTTACTGATGGGCTCATGTTTATGACGTCCCTCAACGTCTAGCTACGGTTTGACTGCAACAGTGTCTACGCCTCAAACCATCAAATCATAGATACATGTAGGTCTTCCATGCGACTACACTGAGGTGAAAAAAAAGTAAAAGAAGTCATGGGATAGCGATATCCACATATACAGATGTTGTCATTTGTACTCAGGGGATCGCCTCCAGCGTGATCACAGCCTTACGACTGGCATTAAGACTTCGAACGGGGGAATGGTAGTTCCAGCTGGAAGCTTGGAACATTTCATTTCGGAAATCGATGGGGAATTCAATATTCCGAGCTCCACAGTGTCAAGGCGTGTCGGGAATACCTAATTCCAGGCATTACTTCTCAGAGAAGACAACGCAATTGTCGACGGCCATTGTAGAAGAGGAGAAACGGAACTATCAGCTGTTGCGGAGCATGCTTTCCAGCCAGTGAACCACAATATTCGTTTCGAGGAGACGCAAGTACTAGCGGCCACGAGCGGATACTACGAAAGGCTCTACAGGGAGGCAATCGAAATCGCTAAACACCCAAACAATTTCAACCGAAAGGAGGAGGGCGTCAAATTAAACGGTATATGGATGCCGGTGTTAAAGAAGATGTGTACCACTCGTCCACTACTGAGTGATGGCAACGGCGATCGACGGCGACGGACAGCGGCCAATTGCACTGACGTTTTCAAAACACGTGACGTCACGCCGCGGCGCGGAGGCGCGCGGACACGGAATTTAGCGGCAGTCAGTAGCGAGCCAGTGTGTGTGTTGGACCTTCCATCAAGCTACGGACCCCCTTGAAGATGTCTCCCGCAGTCGGAGACGAAACGTTGGGAATCACCACAGAATTCATCAACCGACCACGGCATAACAGCCTGGATAATTATAATGGACATGATATTTCCGGCCGTGAAAGTTTACATTTTAGTATTACTAGAAATGGTTATGTACGGATCCTTCAAGACCACTTGCAGAACCGAGCGAGGTGGCGCAGTAGTTAGCACACTGGACTCGCATTCGGGAGGACGACGGTTCAATCCCGTCTCCGGCCATCCTGATTTAGGTTTTCCGTGATTTTCCTAAATCGCTTCAGGCAAATGCCGGGATGGTTCCTTTGAAAGGGCACGGCCGATTTCCTTACCAATCCTTCCCTAACCCGAGCTTGCGCTCTGTCTCTAATGACCTCGTTGTCGACGGGACGTTAAACACTAATCTCCTCCTCCTCCTCCACCACTTGCAGCCATTCATGGACTTCCGAAACGACGTTGGAATTTTTGTGGACGACAATGCACCATGTCACCGGGCCACAATTCTTCTTCACGAACATTTTGGATAATTCGAGCGAATGATTTGACTGAGCAGATCACTCTACGTGAATCCCATCGAGATGTCAGTTTGTGCACAGTCTCCTAAAACGGCAACGCGTTCACAGTTACGGACGGCTATAGAGGCAGCAAGGCTCAATATTTCTGCAGGGGACTTCCACGTCGAGTTGCTGCACTACGCTGTGGGAAAGGATGTCCGACGTGATATTAGGAGGTATCCCATGCAGAATGAGATTTCCACTCTGCAGCGCATTGTGCGCTGATATGAAACTTCCTGGCAGATTAAAACTGTGTCGTGGACCGAGACTCGAAGTCGGGACCTTTGCCTTTCACGCGCAAATGCTCTAACGCCCTCACAGCTTCACTTCTGCCAGTACCTCGTCTCCTACGTTCCAAACTTTACAGAAGCTCTCCTGCGAACCTTGCAGAACTAGCACTCCTGAAAGAAAGGATATTGCGGAGACATGGCTTAGCCACAGCCTGGGGGATGTTTCCAGAATGAGGTTGGTTGGTTGTTTGGGGACGGAGACCAGACAGCGTGGTCATCGGTCTCATCGGATTAGGGAAGGATGGGGAAGGAAGTCGGCCGTGCCCTTTCAGAGGAACCATCCCGGCATTTGTCTGGAGTGATTTAGGGAAATCACGGAAAACCTAAATCAGGATGGCCGGACGCGGGGTTGAACCGTCGTCCTTTCCAGAATGAGATTTTCACTCTACAGCGGAGTGTGCGCTGATATGATTCTCGTCATCTCAGTGTGTCTCTATCGTGTTTAGTAATAAAATCAACACTAAGTCACATGACAGATGAAATAGAGCCTGCTCACTGCCGTTACGCACTGAGCAAAGTAGAGCTGCCATTCGCATTTTTTCTCATTAAAATCTGAAACCAAGCACTGTTTTCAACAGCTCAGTGTCCTAGCGTAATAGTGTTACGTGCTCAGCGCTGTAATTAACATAATACCTGCGTTATTTTCACTATTATTGACATATTTCCGTCAATGGAAAGGGCAAGACATTGTATTTACTGTTCTATCGCTGCATAATTTTTTTTTTACAAGAATTACATTTTCTTCTGCGAATTCGACTTTTTGCTATACTGTGCTACATTTGATTCACCGCTTCCACAAATGGATGAGAAAACATTAGTTTGATAGAAAGCGTTTAGCTTTCAGCCAATGCCTTAAAACTACGTATGAAATATTTTTCTGCTGTTACAAGAAATTAAATCCAATTTTATCTAACACGTCATATCAATAAATGCCCAAGTAAATGTATTTACATTTTGTCGATCCAGATCATACTTCGCTGAACTGTTTAGTTGCGGAAGAATAACAAAAGATATTGGTTCAGTGCGGAGTGGGACTCGTGCACTGAGAATTCCGCACAAATTTAATTATGTGTATAGAGAGTTCATCCATTCAGGGAATCGAGGATCTTGACAATTTTTGCCTGTTATCGACATTGGTGATGTCAAAATTGCGGTCCCAGGTTTTTCAAGACTCTGGAGAATGTTTTAATTTCAAATTTGAAGTCAAATAAAAATGCCAACAGAAATCTTTGTTTCGTGTTGTATAACTACAAATTAACAATTTTCAAATGTCATTTACCTTTATTGGTACTGTGGAACCTTTCTTCTTGAAGGTTTCGTAATTCTACGTCAAGAGAAAGTACCCCACACGTTTCAGTGAGTGAGTTTGTATCAAAATATATGACATAAATGTCCGTATCTTCTGACTACAATGACTTGGAAGTTTCACTTTTTTACATCGCAAGAAAACTGTTGACCGTAATACGTGACGTAAATTTCAACTTGATACATCTACGCGTTCCTGGGAAAAAGAGTTTTGAACAGTCAGACGGACAGACAGACAGACGAACAACGAAGTGATTCTACAAGGCTGCTGTTTTTACCGATTGAGGTATGGAGTCCTAAAAAAAAAAAAAAAAAGAAGTATTGTATATAGCTTCTTTTCCTCCCGATACCAAACACCTCAAATGGCAAAACTTTCAGGCGAAAACGGTTAAAATTCTTCCTCTTCAGGCTAAGTATACAAGCATTTCATCACACTTCATTAGAGGTAAAAGTGCCACCACTATTCAGATTATATAATAGTTTATGTCGAGAGCGGAGGTACAGAAAAATCTTACAATTAATATTTCGTAAATTTCAGCACATATTTCTACAGAACAGGGTGATTTTGATGAATAGGGAGAAACTACAGGAAGCAATTCCTCAGAAGACAAGGAGCAAAAAAGATCATATGGATATACGTCTGAAAATGCGTTATGTGGTAATTACACACACTTGAAGGTGGAGGTAGATCATCTTCGACAACGATGCCGAAATCAGCACCAGGTAGGTGGCCCACCAGCCACTCGGTGGAACATTCTCCACAGCTACCACCATCCGTATTACAGGCTTTATTGCATACGGACTTGCCTATGCGCTATGGTTTTGTTGCTGGTTACCCGCAGAAGCCAGCGTGGTGCTAGGATTTCTGTTACCCACTCTGTCCGCATATGAGGTTACCATTACGACGGGACGTGGCAGAGCAGAGCCCACACCGATTCAGCCTTAGTGTGTTAGCGGGGTTACTGGCGACCGCCTCGTGGGACCATTCATAAAAAAAATGGTTCATCCTTCCATATATATATGGAAGGATATCCCGGATATATTGATTTATCGATATTAAAACAGTGATATCGAGTGCTGATATTTTAATTTTATATTTTTTCCACGATTTGAAGTTCTCCTTTTGAAATTATAGTAGTACATAATTTTACTTTCATTGTGTGAAGGAGTCTTACTACTTTTTGAGCTTTCATCACGTGCAGTCTTTCTCTTTGACTGTGTGAAGAAATTATTTGTGGCACAAAAGAAGAATTCCGACTGCTCTGGCAGTTGACGGTGCGAATGGAATGACAAGATTCCCATTGTGAAGAAACAGCACAGCAGTTCCAACAAAAAACTATTTTCAACGCAACTTGTGTGTTATTTCATCACATTGTCATTCTTCAAAAAAACAGTTGCTGAAAATGATTAGCAAAAATCTAAATGGCAAGATTGGTCTTTGAGAGGGGCGGAAACGTGTGAGGGGAAATGCTGACGTAATCGGCTCTCGGCGCTACCAACAGAAGCTGCAACGTTTAGCTTCACCACGCTATTTTGACAATACAGCTGCTAGGTCGCTGGCGTTTGCAGAAATGAAAAAACGGGGAAGTCAACATGAAGTGTTCTGGACAAACTTGATACGTGACGAAACCGAACGATGGACCCGTCAGACACCTTTTATTTTGCCACTTACATGCATTTACAATTGTTAGTAAAGTGGTTATAGCCAAGATTGAATGGGCATCGTTTTCCTTCCAATTCTAGCTTTAAGGGGGATAAGCAGGTTCCTAGCTTGTTGATTTACAGAATATATAATAATAAATCAGTACTTAAATATACAGTTCTAAGTCCGACAATATATTTACAATTTACAGCCGATATTTTATTGGCAGGTACGTCGATGTTTTCTCCGCCAATGTATCGCTGTATCGATATATTTTTTGATATATCGCGAGCCGCTTATGACATTCTTTTAAATATCGATATAGGTATCAGATTCCCAATGAGTTTAACAATATCAGCATTCCTAGTGTCGAGCTGAAACATTACCATGGACAGAACTTTCCGACTTGCCTCTGCTTTAATCGTTGAAATCTACACTGTGAAAGATCCTTTATCTCCACCTTTGAGTTGGCGCGCCTCCATTGGAACACATTACGGGCCATACGTCCATATCACCATGTTTGCTTTTTATCCTCACCGGCCTTGTTCGATGCAGTTTGTTTCAGTCCAGTAAAATTACCCTGCATAAAGACCGACATAGTTGAACATGTTTGTTAACGATGTCGTAATATTTGCACACAAAAACACAAAAAAGCTTAAATAGAAGATCACTCACATTCTTAATGACATCACTCATTAGGTATAGCCTGTAAGTCACTAACTTGATCTCTAACGACCTCGTAGCAACTCTAGTGGCGTGCTGCGGTACTGTTGCTGCAGGATTTCAGTATGTGTCAGAACTGCACACGCATACCTGCAATCAAACAAAAAGAAATTAATTATGTAATGTAGTTTTCGCAACGTGATGTATGGAATCTTGTGGAAGTGTGTAGTAGGAGGTAATAGTGATTGTATCACTAATTATGAAAAGTGTTGCGTCATGCATTGCTGTGGACCAAATTCGTAGCATCCCCCTACAAATTACGTGTTCATCACTGTGAGATGGACCTGCACATTTCTTTAACTGTTCCCCAGAGTTAAATCATCAACAGAGCCACCCACGACCGTGCGTGATCTTCTGCCGTAGGGACTCAAGCTACCAGAATTTTGGCGACGTGTGCCTGATGTCGTACATGACCACCAACATGTGTCTTGTGAAATTTTAGGCTGTTACAACCTTCCACACGTCTGCATTTCAGCAGAGGTGTTTGCAATATCTATCAAAATCTTTGGCGTTCCCCAAGGTAGTGTTATAGGCCCTTTGTTGTTCCTTATCTGTATAAACGATTCGGGAGACAATCTGAGCAGCCGTCTTCGGTTGTTTGCAGATGACGCTGTCGTTTATCGACTAATAAAGTCATCAGAATATCAAAACAAACTGCAAAACGATTTATAAAAAATATCTGAATGGTGCGAAAAATGTCAGTTGACCCTAAATAACGAAAAGTGTGACGTCATCCACATGAGTGCTAAAAGGAACTCGCTAAACTTCGGTTACGCGATAAATCAATCTAATCTAAAAGCCGCAAATTCAACTAAACACCTAGGTATTAGAATTACGAACCATTTAAATTGGAAGGAACACGCAGAAAATGTTGTGGTGAAGGCTAACCATAGACTGCGTTTTATTGGCAGGACACTTAGAAAATGTAACAGACCTACTAAGAAGACTGCCTACACTACGCTTGTCCGTCCACTTTTAGAATACTGCTGCGCGGTGTGCGATCCTTACCAGATACGACTGACGGAGTACATCGAAAAAGTTCAAAGAAAGGCAGCACTTTTTGTATTATGGCGAAATATGGGAGAGAGTATCACAGAAATGATACAGGATTTGGGCTGGACATCATTAAAAGAAAGGCGTTTTTCGTTGTGACAGAATCTTCTCACGAGATTCCAGTCACCAACTTTCTGCTCCGATACTGACCTACATAGGGCGGAACGCTCATCACGATAAAATAAGGGAAATCACTGCTCGTAGGAAGATATCATTCTTTCCGCGCGCTATACGAGATTGGAATAATAGAGAATTGTGAAGGTAGTTCGATGAACGCTCTGTCAGGCACTTAAATGTGATTTGCAGAGTATCCATGTAGCTGTAGATGTAGATATAATGAGATGTTTGAATGAGTTGTCTGATTCCAGTTGTGACCTATTGATACTGTAGTCATAGGGTACTTTTCTGTATAATCTGACGTGTTCAATTTCACATTTCTGAGATTAGAAGGAAGTTGCCAGTATTTGGACCACACTGAAATACTACAGATATCTGACATACAGTTTGTTCAGTCTCTGGTAATCTATTAAGTGGGCCTGCAGCTGGACACGCAGTACTTTAATAATGATGACAAAACCAGCCGCTGCATTTGAATCTAACGTCGTTTATTCATTTTAAAACACGCTAGCAGTTTCGACACCATATGGTGTGACCTTCAGGCCGCATCCACAACGACTTGTGGTCTGCCCATGCTGGGCTTATTTTTACCACGGAAGGTACAGATTTCAGTTAATTTTGGCCCGCTGCATACGATTCTGTTCATTGCACACGAAAACGGTTGTGAATGGTAGGTTATGTTCTGGGCCTGAAATGACGCCATGTGGTGTCGAAACTGGTAGCGTGTTCTAAAAAGAATAAACGACGTTAGATTCAAATACAGCCGTTGGTTTTGTCATTATTCAAGATAATTTGTTCAGTTTTCTGTAGACAGTACTTTCATTATAGTCAACACCACAATCTGAAAGAAGTCTGACGTTGCTATTAATACTGCCATGCCGGATCACTAACGAGAGATATGAACGGCAAGAGTCCCCAACACCCACCAAAGGCGCAGAAGTTTGAGACGGGAGACGCAGAGCGTTGGAGGGCAGTGAGCAGCGACACTTGCGGACGCTGTGTGACGCGGGACGAGCGGCCGCAGGAAGTTGCGGACGCAGCGGGGCGGCGGGTTTTGCGACACGGCGCGGCCGCGGCCTCGGCCGGCGTAATGAAGGCGCGCTGACGGATGGCCGCCTGGCCGGGGGCGCGGACCTGCGCATAGTTGGCGCGCGGGCCGCCGCGCCGCGCGGCGCTGCCGTCGCCGGCCAACTCGGGCCATTTATCTTGCGAGCGCCTCGTCTCGTCCCGGCCCTGAGCAGCTTACTGTCGGCCGATCCCGGCTCACAACCTAACAGGATACTTCGCCACAAGCACCTGACTTGCGCTCCCCTCGCCTCTGCAACTTCCCGTTCCGCGAATACCGGCTGGCGCCGAGGGCTCACCCTGGCGCCGCTGCCAGCTACAAAGCTCTGACCCTCGTCTTCACTCGTGTTCGACACTTCGCAGCCTTCACACTAATTGAGCGCTAGGTAATGAGGCAAGGTAGAGGCGAACAAGTGGTCTGTAGCTCAAACTATTTTAATGACTTTTCAATACATTATGGGAGTGAACAGTGATCAATATGTTACAAATATTTACTATCAAAAACAGTCTTGATCACAATTTATTTATTAAGGTGACCAGTTTCGACCACTACTGTGATCATCTTCAGACCACTACTTTAGTAGTGATTCTCCTGCAGCAGAAGGTTCTTACTCATTGGTCTGAAGACGATCACAGTAGTGGTCGAAATTGGTCGCCGTAATAAATAAATTGTGGTCAAGACCGTTTTTGATAGTAAATATTTCAAACTAGTTTGTTTTAGGGATAGAGTGACTGATTATCTTCTTTATTTCGTCTCCATAACGGGTGATCAAAAATTTCCGTTTGAGGGCGTTACTGCAGCGTATAAACAACCCAGCGCAACTTCGATGCGGGCATATAAGCAATGACAGTCAGGCAAGTGGTTAATCTGACTATCGTCTCTTTGCGACAGGCGTGCAGTAAATGCAAAAATATGAACTGTGGCGACATTATTACCAAATGCGTCCAAGCAGGACCAACGAGCTGTTATTCTTTTCACTACTGCCAAAGGACATCCACCGGAGAATAAAAATGTGCTGCCGAACACCACAGTTGTCGGATGGTGCATCAACTTCCGCGCTGGTCGTCATTCGAAACAAGACGCCGGTCGATCTGGGACTCCAGTCTCTTCCAGTACCAACAAACGGGCCGTTGATGATGCGATTGGGCGGACCCGCGCATAACCATTTGTGCGCTAGCAAAGGATCTCGATATCAGCTACGGTAGCGTGCAACACATTATCCGGCAGGAGTTAGGCTACCGTAAAGTCTGCAGCCAGTGGATACCCCTGGCGATGGTTGGTTTGTTGATTTGGGGGCGGTGATGATACACCGAGGTCATCGATCCTATCGAATTAAGAAAGGAAGGGGGAGGAAGTCGGTGGCGCCTTTCAAAATAACCATTCTGGCATTTGCCTGAAGCGATTTAGGAAAATCACAGCCGGCCGCTGTGGCCGAGCGGCTCTAGGCGCTTCAGTCCGCAACCCTGTTGCTGCTATGGTCGCAGGTTCGAATCCTGCCTCGGGCATGGATGTGTGTGATGTCCTTAGGTTAGTTAGGTTTAAGTAGTTCTAAGTCCAGGGGACTGATGACCTCAGATGTTATGTCCCATAGTGCTTAGAATCACTTGAACCATTTGAAAATCACAAAAATCTAAATCAGGATGGCCGGGCGCTGGTTAGAACCGTCGTTCTCCCGAAAGCGTCCAGTGTGCTAACCACTGCGCCACCTCGCTCGGTCCCCGGACGTTGAATGACGAAGGAAAAGCAAATAGAATATGTGTTAGTCTAAAGCACCTATTGCGTTTCAGTGTTGAAGGCAACACGTTCCTTGAGAGCGTCATGGCACGTGACACAACCTGGTGTCACCAGTGGGAACCAGAGTCGAAAGCGTCACCGATGCATTGGTCTCATCCAGTGTCCTCTCGTCCCAAAAAGTTCAAGAGCTAGCTGGAAAAGTTAGGCTCACCCTGGCTTTTATTACTGTGGCCCATTGTTTGTTGATTTTAAGGAACCTGGCGTTTCCATCTCCGTGGAACAGTACTGCGAAACGCTGGAGGAATTACGGCGTGCTGTTAAGGTGAAACGCATGGGAAATCTGCGACAAGGGATGCTTCATGCTAGTATACGTTCTCATTTCGCAAATGCCTTAACGCAGACGTTACGCCAACTCAAATGCAGTACACGCGACCACCCGCCCTTTACTCCTGATCTCTCTCTATGCGATTACCGCGCCTTCGATTCCTTAGAGAAGGTCTTGACAGGTCGACGGTTCCTGTCGGAGGGGGGTGTGCAGCAGGTAGTTACTAACTTCTTCATGCAATAGGACACGGTGTTTTACCAAACGGGCGATTGTCTCAAAGTTCACGGCCATTTTTTTGCCCGATTGGGATACAGATTCTGCATTGTCCGGCTTTCGAACGGAAACTTTTTGATCACTCCTTATATTTTGCTCGACACATTCACATGACCATTCCACGATGCCGTGACGCGCTTCGACCAGCCAGTTGTTACCCACAGAATTTATAAAGTCTACCAAGTAAAATATTCCGGAGGTAAAATAGTTCCCCATTCGGATCTCCGGGCGGGGACTACTCAAGAGGACGTTGTTATCAGGAGAAAGAAAACTGGCATTCTACGGATCGGAGCGTGGAATGTCAGATCCCTTAATCGGGCAGGTAGGTTAGAAAATTTAAAAAGGGAAATGGATAGGTTTAAGTTAGATATAATAGGAATTACTGAAGTTCGGTGGCAGGAGGGACAAGACTTTTGGTCAGGCGAATACAGGGTTATAAATATAAAATCAAATAGGGGTAGTGCAGGAGTTGGTTTAATAATGAATAAAAAATAGGAGTGCAGGTAAGCTACTACAAACAGCATAGTGAACGTATTATAGTGGCCAAGATAGACACGAAGCCCATGCCTACTACAGTAGTACAAGTTTATATGCCAACTAGCTCTGCAGATGACGAAGAAACTGAAGAAATGTATGATGAGATAAAATAAATTATTCAGGTAGTGAAGGGAGACGAAAATTTAGAAGTCATGGGTGACTGGAATTCGACAGTAGGAAAAGGGAGAGAAGGAAACATAGTAGGTGAATATGGATTGGGGCTAAGAAATGAAAGAGGAAGCCGTCTGGTAGAGTTTTGCACAGAGCATAACTTAATCATAGCTAACACTTGGTTTAAGAATCATGAAAGAAGGTTGTATACATGGAAGAATCCTGGAGATACTAGAAGGTATCAGATAGATTATATAATGGTAAGACAGAGATTTAGGAACCAGGTTTTAAATTGTAGGACATTTCCAGGGGCAGATGTGGACCTGACCACAATCTATTGGTTATGAACTGTAGATTAAAACTCAAGAAATTGCAAAAAGGTGGGAATTTAAGGAGATGGGACCTGGATAAACTGAAAGAACCAGAGGTTGTAGAGAGTTTCAGGGAGAGCATAAGGGAACAATTGACAGGAATGGGGGAAAGAAATACAGTAGAAGAAGAATGGGTAGCTCTGAAGGATGAAGCAGTGAAGGCAGCAGAGGATCAAGTAGGTAAAAAGACGAGGGCTAATAGAAATCCTTGGGTAACAGAAGAAATATTGAATTTAATTGATGAAAGAAGAAAATATAAAAATGCAGTAAATGAAGCAGGCAAAAAGGAATACAAACGTCTCAAAAATGAGATCGACCGGAAGTGCAAAATGACTAAGCAGGGATGGCTAGAGGGGAAATGAGAGGATGTGGAGGCTTATCTCACTAATGGTAAGATAGATACAGCCTACAGGAAAATTAAAGAGACCTTTGGAGAAAAGAGAGCCACTTGTATGAATATCAAGAGCTCAGATGGAAACCCAGTTCTAAGAAAAGAGGGGAAAGCAGAAAGGTGGAAGGAGTATATAGAGGGTCTATACAAGGGTGATGTACTTGAGGACAATATTATGAAAATGGAAGAGGATGTAGATGAAGATGAAATGGGAGATATGATACTGCGTGAAGAGTTGACAGAGCACTGAAAGACCTGAGTCGAAACAAGGCCCCGGGAGTAGACAACATTCCATTAGAACTACTGACGGCCTTGGGAGAGCCAGTCCTGACAAAACTCTACCATCTGGTGAGCAAGATGTACGAGACAGGCGAAATACCCTCAGACTTCAAGAAGAATATAATAATTCCAATCCCAAAGAAAGCAGGTGTTGACAGATGTGAAAATTACCGAACAATCAGTTTAATAAGTCACAGCTGCAAAATACTAACACGAATTATTTACAGACGAATGGAAAAACTGGTAGAAGCGGACCTCGGGGAAGATCAGTTTGGATTCCGTAGAAATGTTGGAACACGTGAGGCAATACTGACCTTGCAACTTATCTTAGAAGAAAGATTAAGGAAAGGCAAACCTACGTTTCTAGCATTTGTAGACTTAGAGAAAGCTTTTGACAATGTTGACTCTACCATCTGGTGAGCAAAATGTACGAGACAGGCGAAATTCCCTCAGACTTCATGAAGAATATAATAATTTCAATCCCACAGAAAGCAGGTGTTGACAGATGTGAAAATTACCGAACTATCAGTTTAATAAGTCACAGCTGCAAAATATGAACACTAATTATTTACAGACGAATGGAAAAACTGGTAGAAGCCGACCTCGGGGAAGGTCAGTTTGGATTCCGTAGAAATGTTGGAACACGTGAGGCAATACTGACCTTGCGACTTATCTTAGAAGAAAGATTAAGGAAAGGCAAACCTACGTTTCTAGCATTTGTAGACTTAGAGAAAGGTTATGACAATGTTGACTGGAATTCTCTCTTTCAAATTCTAAAGGCGGCAGGGGTAAAATACAGGGAGCGAATGGCTATTTACAATTTGTACAGAAACCAGATGGCAGTTATAAGAGTCGAGGGGCATGAAAGGGAAGCAGTGGTTGGGAAGGGAGTGAGACAGGGTTGTAGCCTCTCCCTGATGTTATTCAATATGCATATTGAGCAAGCAGTAAAGGAAACAAAAGAAAAATTTGGAGTAGGTATTAAAATCCATGGAGAAGAAATAAAAACTTTGAGGTTCGCCGATGACATTGTAATTCTGTCAGAGACAGCAAAGGACTTGAAAGAGCAGTTGAATAGAATGGACAGTGTCTTGAAAGGAGGATATAAGACAAACATCAACGAAAGCGAAACAAGGATAATGGAATGTAGTCGAATTAAGTCGGCTGATGCTGAGGGAATTAGACTAGTAAATGAGACACTTAAAGTAGTAAAGGAGTTTTGCTATTTGGGGAGCAAAATAACTGATGATGGTCGAAGTAGAGACGATATAAAATGTAGAATGGCAATGGCAAGGAAAGAGTTTCTGAAGAAGAGAAATTTGTTAACATCGAGTATAGATTTAAGTGTCAGGAAGTCGTTTCTGAAAGTATTTGTATGGAGTGTAGCCATGTATGGAAGTGAAACATGGACAATAAATAGTTTGGACAAGAAGAGAATAGAAGCTTTCGAAGTGTGGTGCTACAGAAGAATGTTGAAGATTAGGTGGGTAGATAACGTAACTAATGAGGAGTTATTGAATAGGATTGGGGAGAAGAGGAGTTTGTGGCACGACATGACTAGAAGAAGGGATCGGTTGGTAGGACATGTCTTGAGGCATCAAGTGATCACAAATTTAGCATTGGGGGGCAGCTTGGAGGGTAAAAATCGTAGAGGGAGACCAAGAGATGAATACACTAAGCAGATTCAGAAGGATGTAGGTTGCGGTAGGTACTGGGAGATGAAGGAGCTTGCACAGGATGGATTAGCATGAAGAGCTGCATCAAACCAGTCTCAGGACTGAAGACCACAACAACAACAACCAAGTAATAATAGGATTTTGCATCACATACTGTTTTCCAACATAACGAGTTACCTCGAAGAAAACGATCTATTGACACACAGGCAACATGGATTCAGAAAATATCGTTCTTATACAACACAACTAGCTCTTTAATCAAACGAAGTAATGAGTGCCATGAACAGGAGAGCTCTAACTGATTCCATACTTCTACATTTTCAGAAGGATTTTGACGTTGTTTCTCACAAGCGGCTTCTAATCAGATTGCGTGCTTATGGAGTATCGCCTCACCGAGCGAGGTGGCGCAGTGGTTAGACACTGGACTCGCAGTCGGGAGGACGACGGTTCAATCCCGCGTCCGGCCATCCTGATTTAGGTTTTCCGTGATTTACCTAAATCGCTCCAGGCAAATGCCGGGATGGTTCCCTTCAAAGGGCACGGCCGACTTCCTTCCCTGTCCTTCCCTAATCCGATGAGACCGATAACCTCGCTGTCTGGTCTCCTTCCCCAACACAACCAACCAGTATCGCCTCAGTTGTGCGACTAAGTTCGTGAAATCCTGTCAGAAAGGTCACAGTTAAAAGTAACTGACGGAAAGTCATCGAGTAAAACAGACTTGACGTCTGGAGATTCCCAGTGATGTATTGTAGGCCCACTTCTGTCTGTCATCTACATAAACGATTTAGGAGACAGTCTTTCAGATTGATTGGAGGCGATGCTGTGATTTACCGTCTAGGAAAGTCATCACAAGATCAAAACCAGTTGCGAAATGATTTAGATAAGATATTTGTTTGATGCAAATAGTGACAATTGACTCTAAATAATGAAAAGCGTGAAATCATCCACGTGAGTACCAAAAGGAGTTTGTAAAATATTTGATACAAGATAAATCACTCAAATATAAAGATTGTCAATTAAACTAAATACCTACATATTGTAATTACAAACAACTAAAAATTGGAACGATCCCATATAAATGTTGCGGGGAAAGCAAATCAAAGACAGCGTTTTACTGGCATTACAGAAGATACAACAAATCCACTGAAGACACTGGCTTGTTACGATTGACCGTCCACTAGTCGAGTATTGCTGTGAGTAGATAGGATTGATGGAGGTCATCGAATAAGTTTAAAGAAGGGCAGCTCGTTTTATATTATCGCGAAATAAGTGTGAGTGTGTCACGGATATGATATGCGAGTTCGAGTGGCAGTCATTCGTTGCGACGAGATCTTTTCACGAAATTTAAATCACCAACTTTCTCCTCCATATACGAGAATATTTTGTTGACGCTCATTTACTCTGGGAGAAATTATCATCTTAACAAAATAAGAGAAATATGAGCTTTCACGGAATGTTTTAAGTGGTTTTTTTCCGCACGCAGATCTGTAGTGGAACGGTAGAGAAACATCTGAAGGTGGTCCCATGAACTCTGCCAAGCACACTAGTGTTCCCTGCAATGATCCAGTAGGTGTAGATCTACGTAAAGATTTTATTCTTCTTTTATGAGTAAGTGGATAGCTACTCGGCAGATTTGACAGTTATAATGGTTCTTTCCCTCCTTTTTCTAATATGGTCACTGGCTGGATATAACGAATATTGGCATTGTGGAAGGGTCATGTGATTGTGTCGTGAAATATTTTTAAAAAATAAAAGAAATGAAAGAGAGTAGTTTACACCAGCACCGGACGTGGCGATCCACGAAAAAAAAAGTACTATTACAATGTGGAACAATAAACCTAAGTATATATTCTGCAAATCAGTAATAGGTGTATGCTAAGGGGTACGTTATATTGTTCCGATTGCTAGGGTTTCTTTCCGCTCAATCCGTGGAAAAAAACGCGTGGAACTGAATTGGCTCTATGTTAGCTGTTATTAATCTAATTTTGCTTCGCAATCTTTTTGGGAACGGAGGGTTCCAAATGATTGGAAAAGAGCACAGATAGTCCCAGTCTTCAAGAAGGGTCGTCGAGCAGATGCGCAAAACTATAGACCTATATCTCTTACGTCGATCTCTTGTAGAATTTTAGAACATGTTTTTTGCTCGCGTATCATGTCATTTCTGGAAACCCAGAATCTACTATGTAGGAATCAACATGGATTCCGGAAACAGCGATCGTGTGAGACCCAACTCGCCTTATTTGTTCATGAGACCCAGAAAATATTAGATACAGGCTCCCAGGTAGATGCTATTTTTCTTGACTTCCGGAAGGCGTTCGATACAGTTCCGCACTGTCGCCTGATAAGCAAAGTAAGAGCCTACGGAATATCAGACCAGCTGTGTGGCTGGATTGAGGAGTTTTTGGCAAACAGAACACAGCATGTTGTTATCAATGGAGAGACGTCTACAGACGTTAAAGTAACCTCTGGCGTGCCACAGGGGAGTGTTATGGGACCATTGCTTTTCACAATATATATAAATGACTTAGTAGATAGTGTCGGAAGTTCCATGCGGCTTTTCGCGGATGATGCTGTAGTATACAGAGAAGTTGCTGCGTTAGAAAATTGTAGCGAAATACAGGAAGATCTGCAGCGGATAGGCACTTGGTGCAGGGAGTGGCAACTGACCCTTAACATAGACAAATGTAATGTATTGCGAATACATAGAAAGAAGGATCCTTTATTGTATGATTATATGATAGCGGAACAAACACTGGTAGCAGTTACTTCTGTAAAATATCTGGGAGTATGCGTACGGAACGATTTGAAGTGGAATGATCATATAAAACTAATTGTTGGTAAGGCGGGTACCAGGTTGAGATTCATTGGGAGAGTGCTTAGAAAATGTAGTCCATCAACAAAGGAGGTGGCTTACAAAACACTCGTTCGACCTATACTTGAGTATTGCTCATCAGTGTGGGATCCGTACCAGGTCGGGTTGACGGAGGAGATAGAGAAGATCCAAAGAAGAGCGGCGCGTTTCGTCACTGGGTTATTTGGTAACCGTGATAGCGTTACGGAGATGTTTAATAAACTCAAGTGGCAGACTCTGCAAGAGAGGCGCTCTGCATCGCGGTGTAGCTTGCTCGCCAGGTTTCGAGAGGATGCGTTTCTGGATGAGGTATCGAATATATTGCTTCCCCCTACTTATACTTCCCGAGGAGATCACGAATGTAAAATTAGAGAGATTAGAGCGCGCACGGAGGCTTTCAGACAGTCGTTCTTCCCGCGAACCATACGCGACTGGAACAGGAAAGGGAGGTAATGACAGTGGCACGTAAGGTGCCCTCCGCCACACACCGTTGGGTGGCTTGCGGAGTATCAATGTAGATGTAGATGTAGATGTAGAAGGAATCAGGTGAGGAATATTAGTAGAGTCTGCCCTCTAAAGACGTTCCGGAATTTTCCCACTAGCTTTTCACGAGACTTTTTTCTATTGTTGATTTCGTTCTCGGAAGGTGCAGTGTTTCTGAGAGGGAAATTGCATACAATCCGCTAGTGCGGACATCGCTTGGTATACTGCATCAACTTTTGGAGTCATTATGCTAGAATTGTACCGGAATGGCGTTACCCACACGAAAGTGTCAAAGAGATGTTCTCTGAAGTTAAATTTGAATCTTTGGAAGAAAGGCGACATGATTTTCATGGAAACCTACTGAGTAAATATAGAGATCCCGTAATTGAGAAACGCCAACGGCTTTGCCGCAGTGGTAACACCAGTTCCCGTCAGATCACCGAAATTCAGTGCTGCCGGGCTGGGCTAGCTCTTGGATGGGTGACCATCAGGTCTACCGATCGCTGTTGGCAAGCAGAGTGCACTCAGCCCTCGTGAGGCAAACTGAGAAGCTACTTGATCGAGGAGTAGCGGCTCCGGTCTCGTAAACTGACATACGGCCGGGAGAGCAGTGTGTTGCCCACATGCCCCTCCATCTCCGCATCCAATGACGCCTGTGGGCTGAGGATGACACGGCTGCCGGTCGGTACCGTTGTGTCTTCATGGCCTGTTTGGGCAGAGTTTAGTTTTTTTTTTAATAATCGAGAAATGCTTGCATAGGGTACATGTCAGGGAGCTAAGAGAGGTTGATTGAATAACATATCCTGAATTTTCGTAGAATACACCTGATTCTTTTCTCGTACATCTCCTACGGCGGGAAAAAATATTTAATTCCAGTACTGGAGGAGCCGCAATTAAAGTTGCAAAAATTATTAAAATGCAGAAATTAAATCAAAACACTGTGAACCGACACTATAGTTACAGTATACTGATGATTGGGATTGATTCTGATTGCATCTCCCTGTTATATGATTGCTTACATTTAATAGTGAGGAACTACAGATTTTCGTCGTTGTCGTCGTTTGAACAATATTTATTCACATTTTTGCTTTTAAACTCACCATTTTTCATCTTTTATTACTGTTACGCTTACTCAGCACTTCTCGCAACGAGTACTATGTTATGCGCGAAGTACAATGCACGTACGTCTTTGCTAAAGCTGCTTGACTGACTATTACACTGACCCACAATATTCTAGCGCAACGCAATCTGACTGCAGAAAAAAAAATTACAACCTGACTTCAAATAATTAATACAAAATAATGGCCCTGAATAAGAAAAATCCTGACAATACCCTATACATTTCTTTAAGCACTTACCTCACAAAAATCTTCATTACGCGAACTACTTCAATACAGCGACCGTCAATACTGCCAGCTAAATAAAAGATTCTAACTACTAAATCCATTAACTACTAATAAACATGTGGTTAGCAAAGGAAAGATTTTGTTGCAAACCAAATAATGTATTTTTTACCTTAATAATATAACATCCAGTTCAAACACGAATATAAATCGTCATTGACATCCAGTACAAAGATATATAATCATGAATAATTTTCTATCTCCAAGTCGGATACTTCCAGATCGTTAGGCTGCGCTAATAGTTCAGACTTCTACCCTCCATCAATGCTAACTTCTCACATTTAACATCCATCACTGCTGTCTGTTCACCTCCAACCGCCCAACAGTACTTCCGTCACTGCTGGCGACTAACTTCCAACAACGAGTCCAACCAGCCACAGACTCTCTTACAAAGAAAGCGAAGTCAGAGATCCAATGTAAAGCGCTACACAGCGCTGCCAACACAGAAGCAGCCCACTTAACAAATGTTAGAGAGAGCCGTGCATAACTTTTAGGAGTGGATCTTAATTTGTGTCCGAACAAGAACGGCGTCGTCTCAACGATATTGTTTTCGGAACCTAATTAAGGTATGTAGATTTAAAAAACGCAATAAAAGCTATGTTACTGAGTACAGCATTTTTTAAAAAATGAAATCAATTTCAGCATTCAATACTGGAAACGCGTTTCCTCTGCTACACCCTGTACGTATCGTTTATATTAAATTGTTATCAAGCATGTTAGACCACCGACGTTACTGAATCGAAACAAATGTGTGTGACTAACAGTGGAAGGTATTTTACGTATTTAGGTATAAAAGATGCCTTACAAAAAATTAAATTCACAACTGTTTTTAACGGGTAAGAACCTTACAGCAGAGATACGGCACGAAGTTCATAAATTTAAATGCACTGTTCCACTGAGTAATTTAGTCTGTCTAATTGCCACAATTATTTCAGTTTTAGCTGTTTGGACGAATTATAGAAATCATTGCGAATGAAGGAGCACCATCGAAGTAGTATGTTTACGAATTTCCAAACGTTTGCTACGAAGTTAGTTTGAGAGACTGTTTGATGCAAGCATTTTATCTCGTTTTTAGTCCCACTTTGCTCATTGATATTGAAAGTGATAATGGCCACGGCAGTTGCACAGGTTTTACGACGCCCCGTAGTCCGCGTACGGCTCGGAATATACGTTGCCCGTAACAGATTACCGCCGTTAATGACCGTCACGCGTACGTTTCTCTTTGTATTTCATGAATGACCAAGGAAACTATTCGTCCGACGAAATTTGCCGTTGTACTTGGTCGAGAGCTTATTTGGTTGTAATTTTACACAGAGCCAACAGTTCGATATCTTTTCAAAGGAAACATGCCTCTGAGGCAATGAAACTGCAGAATCAGTGAATAGTTGTGGAGGTTCAACGTGGACGTTAATCAAGAACGTTTGTTTGCAATGAATGCGGTAATCACGTATTAGCTTCCCTGAGAGCCATAAAAAGGCACTGCAGCTTTTGTTGGCTCGTACATGGTCTTGCCACAATAGAATCGCGCAATTTTGCGCCCATCATTGCGCGCGCGGAGTGTAATCAGAGACATTCAGGAGCCGATCTGCTTTCATTCCGCAGTCTGATGTCCGGTCCGGTCCGCCACGCATTAATTACTGTTTCGTTTGCGCCAGTCACGGGTGGGCATAGCAGACTGTTTTTAATCAGGACATTTTTGTCGGATCGCAGTTTCGATGGAGTGGGTGGTGCACTGGCGTATTAGCTCTTCAGCCACTCAGATACACTCTAAGACAAAAACAAAAGCGACGCACAACGAAGGAATTATTTGAATGGGTCGGAAATCCGTAGATATGATCTACATGTACAAACAAATGATTACGAATTCAGAAAAATTTGATGATTTATTCAAATTGAAAAAGTCAGTAACGCGTTGGTGCACCTCTGTGAATCATTGCCAAGCTGAATAACTGCTTGCATGAGGGTCAGAGTTTTTGGACGGCCTCCTGAAGGATACCGTGCCAAACTCTGTCCAACTGGAGCGTTAGAACGTCAACATCCCGAGATGGATTGAGGTCGCTGCCCATAATGCTCCAAATGTTCTCAATTGGGAATAGGTCCGACGACCTTTCTGGCAGCAGAGTGTGCGGGCATTGCCTTGCTGAAATGTTAGCCCAGGAAGGCTTGCCATGAAGGGCAATGAAATATCGTAATCGTACTGCTGTGCGGTAGGGCTGCCGCGAGTAATAACCAAAGGGATGCTGCCATTAAAAGAAGTGGTACCCAGACCATCAATCCTGGTTGTCCGGCTGTATAGCGGGGGAGTCAGGTTAGTATGCCACCGCTTTCTGGAACGTCTCTAGACAAAAAAATGGTCCAAATGGCTCTGAGCACTATGGGACTTAACTTCTGAGGTCATCAGTCCCCTAGAACTTAGAACTACTTAAACCGAACTAACCTACGGACATCACACACATCCATGCCCGAGGCAGGATTCGAACCTGCGACCGTAGCGGTCGCGCGGTTCCAGATTGTAGCGCCTAGAACCGCTCGCCCACCCCGGCCTGCGTCTCTAGACACGTCTTCGGCTTTGAGCCTCATTGACTGGAGTAGAACTGTCTTCAGTAATGAGTCCCACTTCCAACTGAGCCCCAATGACCAGCGAAACATGTCCAGAAACGCTCCAGACAGTGATTGGATAGCAACCAGATTTTCGCCCGCCATTCTAGGCTTGCATTTCAGCAAGATAAAGCCCGCCCGCCTACAGTGCTTGCCAAACACTGTTTTGGCCAGCAAGGTCGTCTGGTCTCTCCCCAGCTGAGCACTATGGGCAGGGACGATCTGACACGCCAGTTGGACAGAATTTAGCACGAGATCCCTCAGAAGAACATCCGATAATTCTATCAATCAATGTCAGGCCGAATAACTGCTTGTATATGGGACAGAGGTGGAACGACGCCTTATTGACGTGTTCAATTTTTGAAGCTCTTTCTCTTAAATAAATCATCCAATCTTTCTAAATTTTTTTTAGTTCACTTGTTCTGTTCCAACGCTGATAGTAGCTACTTGTCTTCCATTGTGTAACCAAGGGAATGCGTAAGCACCACATTCGCCTCCAAGTATCATCTGGTGACATCCGCAGGGGCTGATCTCCTTACAGAAGGCTAAAATATAGTGTTGCTTCTTGATGTCAAACAAAAACCATATTGTTGTAATATTTGACAAACTGTAGTGTCACGAATTTTTCGATTCATTGAAAGAAAACTGGACTTGCGGTACTGAAGCAGTGTTAGGTATTTACATTTTTAAACTGTCAGTTTCTTGGTGACTTGAGTAGCGTGGCGCACATTTAGCGACACGTGGTCCTTGCTTGCACGTCGGGGCAATTTCAAACAATGGCGGCTTTTGAGACAGGACGGCAGGACGAAGCCGTTACGTTAGATTCGAACACTGAAGGAATAAATGTTATCAGTCTGAAGCGTCGTGCAAAATCGAACTCACCATGGAACTTAACAAAGACAAAATTTTAGCGTTGGAAACCTGGGAAAGATGGAAGCCAACCAAGGAACTACTCACCACTCAGTAGCGCTTCTACGCCATCTGTACTCGTATAAGTTGTACGATCGAATAATCTTAAGTCGCATAGCAAATACCAGAGACCAGAAGCTCATTCCCAACAACTCACACCCGGAAAATCGTGCACCAGTCCAATCCTGTACCTTGCAGAACACACGCATTGAGATGACAAAACTCATGACGTACCTCCTAATATCATTACGGACCTTCTTTGGCATGGTCTAGGGCAGCAATTCGACGTGGCATGGACTCAAAAAGTCGCTGGAAGTCTCCTGCAGAGATACTGAGCCATGCTGTCTTAACAGCCGTCCATAATTGCGGAAGTGTTGCCGGTGCAGGATTTTGTGCGCAAACTGACCTCTCGATTATATCCCATAAATGCTCATTTTGGGCGACCTGGATGGCAAAATAATCAATATCTATTTTCAGTCAATAATCGGTTCAGTTCGCCCAGAGGATCCAGTCATGTTACGAAACACAGTCGACAACATTGCGGAGCCACCACCTGCTTGTTGCTGCAGTGCCTTGTTGACAAATTGGGTTCATGGCTTCGTGGGGCCTGCACCAGACTCGAACCCTACCATAAGCTCTTACCAGCTGAAATCGGAACTCATCTGACCAGACCACAGTTTTCCAAACGTCGTATCGTAGCCGTCTCGGCATTTCCGACAAATTATACGGAAACAACAGTGAGGCAAGTTTTCTGACACCATGCCTTCAGAATGTGAAGCACAGAACTTTTCTGATAGATATGAACTTTCATAAAGCGTTTATTAACGGTTATTTCAACAGTTGCATTATTTATATTAGTCAACTTGGTAAAAGGCGCGTGTGGATTTGTCATTCATTATGCAAACATTTATATAGCATCTGATGCCACTGTCCGCATCTCGTGGTCGTGCGGTAGCGTTCTCTCTTCCCACGCCCGGGTTCCCGGGTTCGATTCCCGGCGGGGTCAGGGATTTTCTCTGCCTCGTGATGACTGGATGTTGTGTGTTGTCCTTAGGTTAGTTAGGTTTAAGTAGTTCTAAGTTCTCGGGGACTGATGACCATAGATGTTAAGTCCCATAGTGCTCAGAGCAATCTGATGCCACTTTGATGTTTATTTTCAGGATCAGGCACTGTCATTGCAGCGTGGGTAGGCCAGGCTTGGAAATGAACCTGTAAGGTTCAAAACTAGTCGCCTAATATAAATACTGCACCTGCTGATAGAATCGTTAATAAACGTTTTCAGAAATTTAATAAAGTACCTGGTTCACTGTCAGAAAAAATGTTGAAA
This sequence comes from Schistocerca serialis cubense, assembly GCF_023864345.2. Lineage (NCBI taxonomy): Eukaryota > Metazoa > Arthropoda > Insecta > Orthoptera > Acrididae > Schistocerca > Schistocerca serialis. Next base: position 144,574,452 of record NC_064643.1, read on the forward strand.
CTGGAAAAAGAGATGTGAACTTTGTTTTCACAGATGAGCCAGATATAGACAACATAACAAATTGCGATGTGTTCCTCCATGTTACGCAGTTTTAAGTTTTTGTATTTGAGATTCGAATTATTTGTCAATGAAGGTTGTTCACATATAGCACTACTTGGGATGCAGTTGGTAATTTCTAGTGCAACTGTGCTTTTCTCTATAAGCAATATATCTGTTACTTCTTCATACAACAGGCTAAAATGAACTTAGTATTCATGTAGGCTTTTCTGGGTTGAGGCACTTTATAATGACCAATAATTTCGGAGACAGTTGGGCTCCACAGTTTTAAATTACCTTTGCGTGTACATCCTATTCTGTTTCTTCAGAAAGTCTATTATTAAATCCAATAACGCTTGAAGTGACACTAGAAAATAAGCCGGTATATACCACTGGTAAACAACTGAATTTAATATGTATAATGGTTTTTCTCCTGATTCATCACTATAAATATTTACCACCCCATACCTCATGGTAGACCTAAAAATGAGTAATGAATTGACCAAGTACATTCACTGCTATTCCCAGAGACTACATACTGACATGTATTTCATTGTTGTGCTGGAAAAGAAAACCTTTGGTCATTTAGAGGCTAAAGGCTATTGACGACTAATATCATGAAACTTTGGCTTACGAGACGGTTTACTGTCACTCTGGTTTACATACTGAGGACAGTCAAATTCCCAACCCTCATGAAAACGGAAGTAGCGTCCCAGTCTAGCATTAAAAGGGACAAAATAAATGGAATTCCATGGCAGAATGTCTGGATCCGTTGTACAGAGAACTCTACCCCCTATACACGTTCGGCATTAAACTGCGTCCAAAATAATTACCGATGGACCGATTCCGAAAACGACAGAAATATATTTTTCGTTTAATAATTGAATTGGTAATCAGGTAAATTTTACAGCGCGTGAATTATTTCACGAGAGATATAAAGCACAAATTGCTAATTAACGCTCACACCGGTACAAAAACAACATGCAATGGTTGAAGGTGCGTAAACAGATGAATCCCTTCAGTTCAGGTTTACAGTTATGTCTGAACAAAGTGAACTGCAGTTATCCTATGATTGCAGTTCTGCGAAGAGAAATTTTTCTGAAATTCATTTGTAAGTAACTCATTACATTGTTTCTGAATGTTTACTCTGTATAATAGAACAGCATATAAATGTTTATGCACTGTAAATGTAATTCTTTTTTTTTTTTTTTTTTACTTTTTATTTGTGCAACAGTTTTATTTTTGTATCTGCAAAAAAAAAATGTTTGTGAGATAATCTGTGACAATCAGTATTTATTATTGACCCCGATTTCCATAGTCCGTGTGTGAAAGAGTGCGTCGTAATGTGTCTTCTACGCTTGAAGAGATGGTTTCTGAGCGTGCCAAAATGTGTTTTGCTTTATCTGCAATATAGCAGCGAGCCCTGGACAAGAGTGTCAGTCCTTTCATGGCGACTTTTTGTGGGAAGATGATTAAATTAAAGAAGAAACCAACAATTAGTCATTTTGAGCTGTAAGTTCTTCCAGGCGTCACAACCTAGCTTAAACATGTTAGATTTTTTGTAGAACATTGACAACAGTTCTGTACTTGTTTCATTATTTTACTTATAATACTCTCGTTTTTCCTGCATCCCTGAAAGTATGTCCCTAGTGTTGTTTCACTATGCACGCACTCACATGCTTCTGTCGTCGCTCTCTCCATTGACAACACACGACTCATACTAAGAGGGGGGCCCTCCCACCATGTGCGTCTTCCAACGTCGCACGCTGTGATCACGTGAACAGCACGCAGGGGCTGACAGCAAAAACACATGCGCATTCCGTGTAATCGTCAGAGAAGTGCAGTGCTCTTCTGGAATGTTAATTGTGTACGGTTCTTTTGTTGCCAAACAGCTACATCGGAGGGGCATTCAGTTCACCAACGAGTTCACTCATCTACGTATAAAGAATTTCAATCATCTGGAGATCAATAAAAATGTAAGATGACACTTGAGGGCGAACTCAGCTTACACCATTGTTGTTGTTGTGGCCTTCAGTCCAGAGACTGGTTTGATGCAGCTCTCCATGCTACTCTATCCTGTGCAAGCTTCATCATCTCCCAGTAACTACTGCAACCTACATCTTTCTGAATCTGCTTAGTGTATTCATCTCTTGGTCTCCCTCTACTATTTTTACCCTCCACGCTGCCCTCCAATACTAAATTGCTGATCCCTTGATATCTCAGAACATGTCCTAGCAACCGATCCCTTCTTCTGGTAAAGTTCTGCCACAATTTTCTCTTCTCCCCAATCCTATTCAATACCTCCTCATTAGTTATGTGATCTACCCATCTAATCTTCAGCATTCTTCTGTAGCACCACATTTCAAAAGCTTCTATTCTCTTCTTGTCCAAACTAGTTATCGTCCATGTTTCACTTCCATACATGGCTACACTCCATACAAATACTTTCAGAAACGACTTCCTCACACTTAAATCTATACTCGATATTAACAAATTTCTCTTTTTCAGAAACACTTTCCTTGTCATTGCCAGTCTACATTTTATATCCTCTCTACTTCGACCATCATCAGTAATTTTGCTCCCCAAATAGCAAAACTCTTTTACTATTTTAAGTGTCTCATTTCCTAATCTAATTTCCTCAGCATCACCCGACTTAATTCGACTACATTCCATGATCCTCGTTTTGCTTTTGTTGATGTTCGTCTTATATCCTCCTTTCAAGACACTATCCATTCCGTTCAACTGCTCTTCCAAGTCCTTTGCTGTCTGTGACAGAATTACAATGTCATCGGCAAGCCTCAAAGTTTTCATTTCTTCTCCATGGATTTTAATATCTACTCCGAATTTTTCTTTTGTTTCCTTCACTGCTTGCTCAATATACAGATTGAATAACATCGGGGAGAGGCAACTACCCTGTCTCACTCCCTTCCCAACCACTACTTCCCTTTCGTGTCCCTCGACTCTTATAACTGCCATCTGGTTTCTGTACAAATTGTAAATAGCCATTCGCTCCCTGTATTTTACTCTTGTCACCTTCAGAATTTGAAAGAGAGTATTCCAGTCAACAATGTCAAAAGCTTTCTCTAAGTCTACAAATGCTAGAAACATAGGTTTGCCTTTCCTTAATCTAGCTTCTAAGATAAGTCGTAGGGTCAGTATTGCCTCACGTGTTCCAATATTTCTACGGAATCCAAACTGATCTTCTCCAAGGTCGGCTTCTACTAGTTTTTCCATTCGTCTGTAAAGAATTCGCGTTAGTATTTTGCAGCCGTGACTTATTAAACTGATTGTTCGGTAACTTTCACATCTGTCAACACCTGCTTTCTTTGGGATTGGAATTATTATATTCTTCTTGAAGGCCGAGGGTGTTTCGCCTGTCTCGTACATCTTGCTCACCAGATGGTAGAGTTTTGTCAGGACTGGCTCTCCCAAGGCTGTCAGTAGTTCTAATGGAATATTGTCTACTCCCGGGGCCTTGTTTCGACTCAGGTCTTTCAGTGCTCTGTCAAACTCTTCACGCAGTATCTTATCTCCCATTTCATCTTCATCTACATCCTCTCCTATTTCCATAATATTGTCCTCAAGTACATCGCCCTTGTATAGACCCTCTATATACTCCTTCCACCTTTCTGCTTTCCCTTCTTTGCTTAGAACTGGGTTTCCATCTGAGCTCTTGATATTCATACAAGTGGTTCTCCTTTCTCCAAAGGTCTCTTTTTCCTGTAGGCTGTATCTATCTTCCCCTGGTGAGACAAGCCTCTACATCCTTACATTTATCCTCTAGCCATCCCTGCTTAGCCATTTGGCACTTCCTGTCTATCTTATTTTTGAGACGTTTGTATTCCTTTTTGCCTGAGTCATTTACTGCATTTTTATATTTTATCCTTTCATCAATTAAGTTCAATATTTCTTCTGTTACCCAAGGATTTCTAGCAGCCCTCGTCTTTTTACCTACTTGATCCTCTGCTGCCTTCACTACTTCATCCCTCAAAGCTACCCATTTTTCTTCTGCTGTATTTCTTTCCACCATTACTGTCAATTGTTTCCTTTTGCTCTCCTTGAAACTCTGTACAACCTCTGGTTCTTTCAGTTTATCCAGGTCCCATCTCCATAAATTCCCACCTTTATGCAGTTTCTTCAGTTTTAATCTACAGTTCATAACCAATAGATTGTGGTCAGAGTCCACATCTGCCCCTGGAAATGTCTTACAATTTAAAACCTGGTTCCTAAATCTCTGTCTTACCATTATATAATCTATCTGAAACCTGTCTGTATCTCCAGGCTTCTTCCATATATACAACTTTCTTTTATGATTCTTGAACCAAGTGTTAGCTATGATTAAGTTGTGCTCTGTGCAAAATTCTACCAGGCGGCTTCCTCTTTCATTTCTTCCCCCCAATCCATATTCACCTACTTCGTTTCCTTCTCTCCCTTTTCCTACTACCGAATTCCAGTCACCCATGACTATTAAATTTTCGTCTCCCTTCACTATCTGAACAATTTCTTTTATTTCATCATACATTTCTTCAATTTCTTCGTCATCTGCAGAGCTAGTTGGCATATAAACTTGTACTGCTGTGGTAGGTGTGGGCTTCGTGTCTCTCTTGGCCACAATAGTGCGTTCACTATGCTGTTTGTAGTAGCTCACCCGCACTCCTATTTTTTATTCATTATTAAACCTACTCCTGCATTACCCCTATTTGATTTTGTATTTTTAACCCCGTATTCGCCTGACCAAAAGTCTTGTTCCTCCTGCCACCGAACTTCACTAATTCCCACTATATCTAACTTTAACCTATCCATTTCCCTTTTTAAATTTTCTAACCCACCTGCCCGATTAAGGGATGTGACATTCCACACTCTGATCCGTAGAGCGCCAGTTTTCTTTCTCCTGATAACAACGTCCTCTTGAGTAGTCCCCGCCCGGGGATCCGAATGGGGGACTACTTTACCTCCGGAATATTTTACCCAAGAGGACGCCATCATCATATAATCATACAGTAAAGCTGCATGCCCTCGGGAAAAATTACGGCCGTAGTTTCCCCTTGCTTTCAGCCGTTCGCAGTACCAGCGCAGCAAGGCCGCTTTGGTTATGTTACAAGGCCAGATCAGTCAATTATGGAAACATATTGGGCGCGTCTGTTGATACGGGAGTTGTTTGTACCATTCTGGGAATAGTGCGAAACTGAGAATCGGAAAAATCGTTATTAATCGAAATGAGGATTGAACCTGCGCTCTCCTGAATATGAATGATGTGCTTCGATCTCTTCACCATTTCGCCCATTCTTCTGTTGAGTGATAAGTATCTACTGGACTTCTCTTATGACATGACTTTACACTAATTTCAACGAGAGAAAAGAACGATGAAATTAAACCAGTTACTAGGTACACTGAGTCGAAAGAGATTATATCATGTGATGGTTATCATGTGCTGCTTATACACGTGGCATTTCATTTACGCCCTTTGCATACAAGACAGCCCCTCTAGAGTATAAATAGCGGCTTGCCTTCTGCATCTACACCTACAAATTATACTGGGCGATTCAGTTGCGCTTACCTATGAGTTTTACGCAACCCACAATCCCTTCAAATGCCACGTGCAAGATTTTCATACTGTCTTGTTAACTATGCACAAACTGTTACGCTTACAGAAAAAAATGATCAGGACGTTTTTGTACGAAATTTAATGTAGTTAAAATTGGTACTGGGATACGTTTTCGCTAGAGGCCATACTTTTTGAATTGTTCGAGAAAAACTCACACAAGTGACCTTCGAACGCCTTTTTCTTGAATAACGTATCCCAATACAAAATTTAACTACATAAAATTTCCGGTTAAAAGGTGGGACTCATAGTTTGCGTGTAGTAAGCGAGAGATTGTGAAAATATAGCATGTGGTTTTTGAAGGCGCTGTTGGTTGCACAAAACCCATAGGCAGATAAATCACTTGTAAGGCTTTAAGGCTCGTAGTCCTTAGTCCCAAGCCCGTATTGCCTACATGCAGTGGCAGGGTTGCAAGGAGGAGAGTTGTGGAGTGGAAGTTGGTGGCTTAAGGGGGGGCAAACGCGCACGTACGCACACACACACACACACACACACACACACACACACACACACACACACACACACACATTTTGATCTTTCAGTCACGCTGTAGAGAATGAAACAGCCAATAAGTATGTATCCCAGAGCTGTTATGTTGCTCTGTTAAATCGATCTCTGAACACCGTTCCACCATCTCTGTTCTCGTGGGTCGTTCTGCGTACCAAACTTGGAGTCAAAATCGTGGAATCCCTGCTCTGCCGTATTTATTCTCGTAGTTCGTTCTATGTACAGCTCTTGGCGCCAAAATCGCGGAAGTTCGGTCTCTGACCCGTGCTCTGCCATCTTTGTTCTCGTATTTCATTCTTAAATAGTTTCATCATTTCGCGGCCCTGTGAGCAACTGTATAAATATTAATTTTAATTTTAATAACCAACAGCCTCAGTTGCACCGTTTACCTAGAATTTACCTAGGTTTCAGTCTGGATAACCCGACCTTCTTCAGAATAACAGTAACTACCGTTTGTCCATAGTGGACATCGTCAAGCTAAAGCTACAAATCCGTAAATTATCGTCAGACTATAAAACTTATCTTGAACTGCCTCGGCCCCACTTCGCGACAACGATGTGGCAGCCACAAGTGCTGTAATGACGGTAATTTATGGATTTGTAGTTTAAACTTGACGATGTCCACTATGGACAAACGGTATTTACTGTTATTCTGAAGAAGGTTGGGTTATCCCGACTGAAACCTAGGTAAATTCTAGGTAAACGGTGCAACTGAGGCTGTTGATTATTAAAATCAAAATTAGTATTTCATTCTGTGTACCCCAGATCCGCCATCTTGCTCCTCAACTACATTCGACCCCAGTATCCGGTATATGTTTAAGGCATTGGTTCTATCGGCCAACGGTTATACTTACCACTGTGGTAGGTAATTTATTTTTAACTGTCTGTATTCTTCAGTAAGGTTTCTGACATGTCTGACCAACAATCGTTTGGCAGCATTTTAAAAACGACTGTAGCTGTAAGAAATATATACGAAATATATCGTTTGCTAAACAGAGTCTATCATAGTTTCTTTGGACAAACCAAAATTCGAAAATAAAAAATTATATTCACATCCGGAATCGAACCCTGCTATTCAGGTATTCTACTGCAAAATTCTCCTCACTGTACTTACTGGACAGCACAGTTAGGTGGTATTCATTGAAGTTACTTGCCGTACAGTGTTGCCAGAATACTTTCCTTTGACATCTATTTTATAGCGAAAATTTTCTTACAGACATATTTGTGTTGTTAGTATACAAGGAATCAGGCTGTGGCTTTAAGTGCACGAATTTTGTTTCATCCTGTACAATTGTTCTCAGAATGTATCAGGATTGAGCCTTTACTGTCGTGGAACAGTGTATTTGTGATGGAGGGAATCTACTTACCGACCACTTTTCCACTGGCGATTGCCAGTTTCGTAAATGGACTACGACAGACCAAAAAATTGCCCTCGGGAGAGATGGAAGATAGCCGGACGGCACAAGTGGCTAGGAGCGGCGTACCCTTGATCGCAGCTGCTGCAAGCGGTAGAGAAAGTTTTAAATTGCTTCTGCCGGCTTAGGTAGCGTAATGCCTGCTGATTAAACGGCACGCCCTCAGAAGTGGAGGTGCCGACAGTTTTAGCCGGCCAATTAAACGGAGATCGCACCGCGCTGTTTATCGACGAGTTGCCCCCCACCCCCTTTGGTTGCCTCCCACCCCCACCCCCTTTCTCCCTCCTTTCCCCTTTTTTCGCTTTCGAGTCGCGCGACACTTGGGCGTCCGCGGAAGGATTCGATTACAGCGATCTGATTGATGTCATTATCAGCATACTCGAGGTTCCGGCTGCGAAATTGGGTTCTCCTGACTCTTTTCGGGAGCTTACACTTAATTGGGTCGCCCCGCCGCCCGTTCGATTAAGTGATTAAAGCAAACTTGCGCCGCCGAGCGGATGTCGACAGGCACCGGTGGTGGAGGCGGCGGCAGCGGCGCTGCCTTCTGCGGAATGGCCCCACACAGGTTCGGGACAGCGTTACGCAATCCGCCCGCCAGGGCGCAGCGCGTTCGCCTACTATTGCATCGTAGGCATATCAATAACAACATTGTAAATAGTACTTACGTGAATACTATAATTCACTACTGGCCATTAAAATTGCTACACCAAGAAGAAATGCAGATGATAAACGGGTAATCATTGGACAAATATATTATACTAGAACTGACATGCTATCACTTTTTCAGGCAATTTAGGTGCATAGATCCTGAGAAATCAGTACCCAGCTCTGGCCGTAATAACGGCCTTGATACTCCTGGGCATTGAGTCAAACAGAGCTTGGATGGCGTGTACAGGTACAGCTTCAACATGATACCACAGTTCATCAAGAGTAGTGACTGGCGTATTGTGACGAGCCAGTTGCTCGGCCACCATTGACCAGACGTCCTCAATTGGTGAGAGCTGTGGAGAATGTGCTGGCCAGGACAGCAGTCAAACATTTTCTGTATCCAGAAAGGCCCGTACAGGACCTCCAACATGCGGTCATACATTATCCTGCTGAAATGTAGAGTTTCGCAGGGAGCGAATGACGGGTAGAGCCACGGGTCGTAACACATCTGAAATGTAACGTCCACTGTTCAAAGTGCAGTCAATGCGAACAAGAGGTGACAGAGACGTGTAACCAATGGCACCCCATACCGTCACGCAGGGTGATACGCCAGTATGGCGATGATGAATAACCCTTCCAATGTGCCTTCACCGCGATGTCGCCAAACACGGATGCGACCATCACAATGCTGTAATCAGAACCTGGATTCATCCGAAACGATGACGCTTTGCCATTCGTGCACCCAGGTTCGTCGTTGAGTACACCATCGCAGGCGCTGCTGTCTGTTCAATGGTTCAAATGGCTCTGAGCACTATGGGACTTAACATCTGAGGTCATCATTTCCCTAGAACTTAGAACTACTTAAACCTACCTAACCTAAGGACACCACACACATCCATGCCTGTGGCAGGATTCGAACCTGCGACCATAGTGGTTGCGCGGTTCGAGACTGGCCGGCGCTCCTGTCTGTGATGCAGCGTCAAGGGCAACCGCAGCCGTTGTCTCCGAGCTGATAGTCCGTGCTGCTGCAAACGTCTTCGAGCTGTTCGTGGAGATGGTTGTTGTCTTGCAAACGTCCCCATCTGTTGACTCAGGGATCGAGACGTGGCTGCACGATCCGTTACAGCCATGCGGATAAGATGGCTGTCATCTCGACTGCTACTGATACGAGGCCGTTGGGATCCAGCACGGCGTTCCGTATTACCCTCCTGAACCCACCGATTCCATATTCTGCTAACAGTCATTGGATCTCGACGAACGCGAGCAGCAACCGTGGTAGGCTACAATCCGACCTTTATCAAAAACGAAAACGTGATGGTACTCATTTCTCCTCCTTACACGAGGCATTACAACAACGTTTCAACAGGAAACGCCGGTCAACTCCTGTTTGTGTATGAGAAATCGGTAGGAAACTTTCCTCATGTCAGCACGTTGTAGGTGTCGCCACCGGCGCCAACCTTGTGTGATTGCTCTGAAAAGCTAATCATTTGCATATCACAGCGTCTTCTTCCTGTCGGTTAAATTTCGCGTCTGTAGCACGTCATCTTCGTGGTGTAGCTATTTTAATGGCCAGTAGTGTATTAGACAATCATGCACTCATGTTGTCACGGACAAACCGTAAGAAGAATTCGTGAATTGGTGGCTCTAATGTTGGTTCACCAGACATATCATTACGAGAGCTTTCTTTTTTTCATCAACATCCAATCGATAGCGAAATTAAAACCAGATTGAAAATCCAGTAAAGCTCTGCGTAGATCCAGTATTCAGTGTCTCTAGTATGCCCGTCCATCGCGTAATGTCGCACGTTTCAGTTCTGAACACACAGTAAGCGAGTAGAGTTTACGAGAAAATAGTGTCTCCTACCAATTTTGAAGTCCTGCTGAGAGGTTACGCCAGTTTTCATGCGGCCACCAAATCCGCCTGATACGGACCACATGCACCACTTCTGGGTACCTATCGAGCACCTGCGCCGCGCTCACAGACCACCAGTCCGTGATTTACGGGAACTGCGTGACCTGTGCATAGACATCCGGTGCTACGCACCTCCGAAAACCTACTAAGAACTTATGAAATCGATTCCAAGCAGTACCACTACAATATTACGTTCCAAAGGTGGACCAAAACGCTATTAAGTGTTAGTTTCTCTCAGACAGCCTAAAAAATAAACGACTTTCACAATTTTTTTTAAAAACTAATGAAGCAATTAATTTATTGGTTCTTGGAGAAGATTTTCTGATGTTTTAAGGACATTCGGTCATCATTAAGCCTACCGTCCGGCAGGTTAAAGTTTCTTTGTCAAATGAGATGTCGTGCGGTGTATGGTACAAATGGCTCTGAGCACTATGGGACTTAACATCTGATGTCATCAGTCCCCTAGAACTTAGAACTACTTAAACCTAACTAAGGACATCACAAACATCCATGCCCGGGGCAGGATGCGAACATGCGACCGTAGCGGTCGCACGATTCCAGACTGAAGCGCCTAGAACTGCTCGGCCACCCCGGCTGGCCGTGCGGAATAGCCGCGCGGTGTAGGGCGCCTTGAAACGGTTCGCGCGGCTCCCTCCGTCGGAGGTTCGAGTCCTCCCTCGGGCCTGGGTGTTTGTGTTGTCCTTAGCATAAGTTAGTTTAAGTTAGATTAAGCAGTGTGTAAGCCTAGGGATTGATGACCTTAGCAGTTTGGTCCCATAGGAACTAACTACAAATTTCCAAAAAAATTTTCATGTGAGGTGTGTCCATGACCGAAATCCTGCAGTCTGCAACTCTAATCTGAAACCAAAAAACAAACAATTTTCTTTATAGAATATTGAGCACTGCATAATAGCACGGTTCCTTGAAAAATTTTTAAAAAGTAATATAAGGTCGGACGTTTGATGCAAAGGTGTAGTTTTGTCTTGTGCTTTCGGTCGCATTTTTTGCAATAACTAATGAATGAATTAAAATTTAAAACAAATTATCCTATTACTCGTCAGGGACATGCTCTGGGAGTATGCATTTTAAGCTGACGGGTGAGCAGCTCGAGGTCTAGTGGCTAGGTCTGGATCACGGAGTCCCGGGTTTGGTTCCCAGACGGATTGGGGATTTTTCTCTCCCCGAAGACTGGCTGTTTGTGTTGTCCCCATCATTATCATCATTCGTGATAGTGGCTATAGATTGGACTGCGTAAAAAAATAAAGTGTGAGAAAATTGGGACTTCGTACGGGCGCTGACGACCGCGCAGTTGAGCGCCGCACAAAACAAACAAACAACAACAAACAACTCAAGCTGATGGAAAGGATTGCGGGCACACTAACAAAAACATCTCTTAGAAATTTGGCTGAACTATTCCAAAAAGATTTACGTTCATTGCTTCAGTACTTTTTCCAAACAAAGGCCTAAAAGTCGGTTGTAATACAGGCTGCCTCCGGATACTGGACTCTCGAGCAGGTGGCCATAGTGTATTGGCTCATCAGAGTGTATATGGTTGAACTGAACAATAAACTGCCAATGTTCCAGCCGATTGCTCAGTCTAAAAAAATGGCTCAGAGCACTATGGGACTTAACATCGGAGGTCATCAGTCCCCTAGAACTTAGAACTACTTAAACCTAACTGCCCGAGGCAGGATTCGAACCTGCGACCGTAGCAGTCGCGCGGTTCCGGACTGAAGCCCCCTAGAACCGCTCGGCCACCGCGGCTGGCTTTTCAGTCTAATCAGCTGTCACCTGCTCAGCCAAGACATCTTATTACATTGTTTTGGGTGTTATCAGCACGGGAACTCATGTGCCTGGACACGAATTTCCTTTGAAGCTGCTTGCTTTTGTAAACTACCGGGCTGGCCTCGCTCGTGTCCGCTCACGGCAGAGGCGGAGCGCTCACGACGCAGACGTGGACGGACCGCGCACTCTCGCGGTCCCCTTTTATTTACCCTGGCAGAGCGCGACTTGCGTTCCGCTGATTGCAACGCAGGCGCGCCGCCGCCGCCGCCGCAAATCAAGTGCGCCAGATTACCGCCCTCCCACACACACACACACACACACACACACACACACACGCACGCACGCCGCCGACCTCGGCGGACCCGCCCCCGAACAGCCCCGCTATGTTTGCGGCTTTCGACTGCCGACTGCACCCAGTCGCGGGAGGGGGTTCCCCGGACGGCCCGACGCGGCCCGCTGGCGTACGTAAATTACGAGTCGGCCGACGCGACTCTTAAATCTCGCGCACTGCTGTCGGCGCCCCCGATATCGGTCCTCGCTGGCCAGATTTCTGCTGACAAAGGATTTTTTCAGCCCACCGTTGCGTCCCTTTTCATTTCCGAACCGGAGCCTGTAGCGCGAAACTTCCCATCGTTATATTTCCGGTGACGGTCTGAGGGCGTATAACTCCAAGGGGTCAGTCATATCAATACTGGAAAACATTAAAGCTCACGGTAACAAAACTAGAATAACAGAAGCTCCAACCAATTTCTTTCCGTCCTCCGTTTCCGAATTTAACAAACAATGGTATCTATTTCATTTCAGATTAATGCAATGTTCAAGGAACAGTAAATAATTAAAGTGACAGTAACGAAAATTTTAAGCATGAAAGGTTGAACACAAGCCACTCTATGAGGAACTGCAGGTGCTGCGCCTGTGATGGTTTTATGATTTATTTCATTTTTGTTATACAAGGTATTTAAGGAAACTGTCACATATTCCGGTTGGAGACTGGTAAAACTAAGACCAAAGGCTCCTATAATGAGGTTTCAGGCAAACTTTTTATCTCATTACTTTCTGTCACGCGGGAAGAGCCAAGCGGTCTAAGGAGCTGCAATCATGGACTGTGCGGTTGGTCCCGGCGGAGGTTCGAGTCCTCCCTCGGGCATGGGTGTGTGTGTGTGTGTGTGTGTGTTTGTCCTGAGGATAATTTAGATTAAGTAGTATGTAAGCTTAGGGACTGATGATCTTAGCAGTTAAGTCCCATAAGATTTCACACACATTTTTGAACATTACTTTCTGCCTGTCACGTAGCAACAGACACTGTAGATAGCGCTGCGCTTGGTTACCACAAATCCTCAATCATCCTTGAGCTCTTCATCGCAATGAATCACATATCCTTACAAATACACTTGGCTTCAATCACATAAATTGGTTGCACTTTCGTGAAACGTCTACACATTGTCGATCGTACAGCATATATCAATACCTTTAAATGTTCCCATAGCCAGATAGCCCAACAGATTCACGTCCGTTAAAGGGGGAGCCTGTGCTAGCGGAGTTCCTTGACCAATCCATCATCCACGAGACGTTGCGTCGAGGTACTGTCGAACCATTCGTAGATAATGGACTGGTGTATTGTGTATTAAACCGGGGACCTAGAAACGACGGAGAGGCTTCGTCTCGCCGTAGCCCTCAGTGGTTCACAACCCCACAACAGGTTACAGCAGTCCACTCACCCCACCGCCGCCCCACACTGAACCCAGGGTGTTAGTGCGGTTCGGCCCCCAGTGGACCCTCCCCGGGAACGTCTCATACCAGACGAGTGTAACCTCAAATGTTTGCATGGTGCAGTAATTATGGTGTACGCGTACGTGGGAGCAGTGTTTGCACAACAATCGCCGACATGGTGTAACTGAGGCGGAATAAGGGGAACCAGCCCGCATTCGCCGAGGCAGATGCAAAGCCGCCTTAAAAACCATCCACAGGCTGGCCGGAACACTAGTCTGCCGGGCGGATTCGTGCCGGGACCGGCACACCTTTCCGCTCGCGAAGCAGAGCGCTGGACCGCGCTGCTAGCCGGGCGGGCCTAATAGTCTGGTGCTCAGTCGTTCATAAATCCCAGGTGTTGTCTTTCTGCATGGGTAACGTTCTCCAATAGGGCTCGTAATTCGACGCGCAGCAATCAGTGATACGCAACACCGCTTAGTCTGTCTAGTAAAGTGTGTTGGTCTGTGAGTCTGTCACCGGTAATTCTTGCTCGTGCATTGATTCTGAAGCGATGCTGATGCCTCACCTCCATGACTGCTCGAAAATATGCGTCTGCCAACACGTGTGAATTGTGGTAATTTACTATGCTTTCTGTTGTCAATCCTGTCTCATCTGTAAATAAAATGCAGGCTGTGCAGCGTGGAACGTTAACGGCCTTTATCTCAACAGCTATTGTTTTCCGGAAACAGCTTCTGTTAGTTTTAACGAACAGTACCTCCTGTACGAATACGTGACACTTTTTTTATACAACCCTGTTTATTGTGCTCGCTTGATTTAGGAACATTCGCTGTTGGTATTTAACGCTGTAATTTAACACATGTTTAATATATAACACTAGTTATATAGTATCACGATCAAAAATTCCTTAGGTGTGGATCCCACCTTTGCTTCCTACACACTAGTCATTAGTATCTCTTGTGGAGGTAGCGCAGTCGTTAGCACACTGGACTCGCATTCCGAACAACGAAGGTTCAAATCCGCGTGCGGTCATCGAAATTTTGGTATTCCGATTCCGTGATTTCCCTGAATCGCTTCAGGAAAATGCTATGATGGTTCGTTTGAAAGGGCACAGTCGATTTCCTTCCCTAGCCATTAAACATTCTGAGCTCGTGCTCCGTCCCTAATGACCTCGATGTCAACTGAACGTTAAACACTAAGCTTTCTATCTTTTTCATTTGGGGGAAATAATCCGCTGTTTCCTGAATAGGGCCAATTATACCAAAAACCGGTTCGAAGTAAACAAATATTGGTAGAAAAAAACCCTGTTTGTATGTTTCCAACCTTGTTCTCCAAGAATAATCTACGGGGTGTTTCTGTTAAATGGGGACAAACTGCAGGAAATCACCTCTGAGAGGACAAATGGTTCAAATGGCTCTGAGCACTATGGGATTCAACTGCTGTGGTCATCAGTCCCCTAGAACTTAGAACTAATTAAACCTAATTAACCTAAGGACAACACACAAATCCATGCCCGAGGCAGGATTCGAACCTGCGACCGTAGCAGCAGCGCGGCTCCGGACTGGAGCGCCTAGAACCGCACGACCACCGCGGCCGGCTCTGAGAGGACAAGCAGAAAAAAAATTCCTATGGACTTATGGCAAGTAATGCGTTCCAAGGGAGGTGCACCCACTTAAAGGAGGAGATAAAACGTTATCGACAGTGTAGCTTTCAGTGGTTGTAAGAACACAGGAGAACAATCTAGGTAAGTGAGAATATTCTGTGCTAGTATTTCAGCTACTGAATACGGCAGTAAGCTGGCGTACCATCGTATGGTGGCTGCATTACCCTTCGTACTACCAGAGACAAGCCTTCCAGCAGGGGACGGAGGCTCACCCACAGGAAGTGTAGATACGGCTCGCAAGTGAGGCATTGTGGAAGAATGGTCTCATGCGGTGGTCGCCAATAATTACTGACCTTATAGTCAGGCTGAACCGGTGCTGATACTCCGCAGCCAGCGTACCATGGCAATTCTACATAGCCCACTGGTGGTTGTTGTGAAGGTTGACAATACCATCCACACCAAGGTAACCTCATCTGTAAATAGGACAGGTAACAGATATCCCAGCACCGTGGTGGTCTTTGTGACGAAACAGAGACAAAACTGTGGCTGCGGAGGCAAGTCTATAAACAGTAAGGCCAGCACCTGTTGTAATTGATCAGACAATGGCAACTGTGGATAATGTTTCACACGGGAGTTTGGCTTATCCCGTGCTAGCTATGGGGTGTGAGACTTTAATGTGTCGCAGAGAACCTCGATCACCAATTAATTCCAAGCAGTCACCCAGCCACAGTTATGTGGCCCCCTTCTAACTGTGTCTGTACTTACGTTTTATCCTTCATTTTATCTAGTTATTCTCGTGTATATTGTCTGAATTTATTGTTGCTCTTTTATAACTCTCACAATGCCAGGGTTGTGTTTTCAGTACTTATGAGGGTACGACTTACGTTTAACATGTTATTTGTAATAGATTTTCAGCGCCCTTGTCTGTATTTATTTTACTCGAGAGCGCTGATGACCTCGCCGTTCAGCGCCCTAAACCACTAACCCTCATCATCACCCATGCTGGTAGGCCACCTACCTGCTGCTCATATCGAGATTAACGTCAGAGATATTTTACCTCCACAATCAAGCGTGTGTACCTCCTTTGGACGCATTTCAGCCCATAAGACCATATGAAATTTTTTACTCCCTTCTCTGTCAGGGATGGTTGCCCTGCAGTTTGTCTCCATATTACAAAATCACTCTTTATCAATATGGTTTCTATGATCTGATGTCCTTTCGGTATACCCAGGCAAAAAAACTGTAATACTGGGCCTCGTCTTCAACGCAGTTGTACAGAGGAGATGGTCTGACATTGACGTGGTGGAGCTGTTGTTTGAACGAACGTCATTAAACATCGTACAGGACACAATGGATAATGTCTCCCGACGATAGTAGTTTGTAGTCTTTTTTTACGATCCTGAATTGGCATTCTTCGCAAACGCGTCGCTATTAAGTTGTCCAGTATGTTGATACACGTTTCTATCGGCCGTATTGGAATGTATGTCCCCGTCTAGCCGGGCAACATGCGTTGAAATTTTTTTTCAGGCAACTGTCAGCAGCATCGATATACTTGAAGCAATGCGTGATAACCACAGTTCTGTCTCGCAATACAAAAAAATGGCTCTGAGCACTATGGGACTTAACTGCTACGGTCATCAGTCCCCTAGAACTTAGAACTACTTAAACCTAACTAACCTAAGGACAGCACACAACACCCAGCCATCACGAGGCAGAGAAAATCCCTGACCCCGCCGGGAATCGAACCCGGGAACCCGGGCGTGGGAAGCGAGAACGCTACCACACGACCACGAGATGCGGGCTGTCTCGCAATACATTTTGTCAGTTCCACAAGCAGGTGTACGCCATATTTTTAAATGTAAAGTCCGCAGTGACATCTCTGTTAGTGGTCTCGAATCTGTAGTTGATGCGCTTTTGAACGGTGTATAGATAAACAGTGTGAGAGTTGAATGTCTTGTTTTGTCGGTTGGAGTTTTGGCTATTTGCACTTATTTACAGCCAATTTAAACGCTGAAAAAATGTGCAGCATTTATCAAAAACTTGGTTCGAACGAGGAACTAGGTGCTTCAAGAGGATAATGATCCGAAACATCGCAGCCGTCTCTGTACAGCGTGGAAACGAGACAGTGGGGGCGCCCACGATGGATTGGCCTGCAATGTCTCCGGATGCAAATCCGATCGAAAATGTTTGGTCTCATATTAAGATGAAGCTTAAAGGAAATCCAATATATACTTTGAAGCAGCTGCCATAGAAAATCGGACGACATGGCGATCGTTACCGAGAGAATATGCAGAAAATCTCGTGAAAAGCATGCCAAAAAGTTGCCAAGCTATAACCGATAATGGCGGCGATTGGATTAACTATTAGGTACTTGTGCAACTGCCAACGGCCTTTCCCGTCAGATCACCGAAGTTAAGCGCTGTCGGGCTGGGCTAGCACTTGGATGGGTGACCATCCGGTCTGCCGATCGCTGTCGGCTAAGCAGGTTGCATTCAGCCCTTGTGAGGCAAACTGAGGAGCTACTTGATTGAGAAGTAGCGGCTGCGGTCTCGTAAACTGACATTACGGCCGGGAGAGCGGTGTGCTGGCCACATGCCCCTCCCTGTGCGCATCCAGTGACGCCTGTGGGCTGAGGATGACACGGCGGCCGGTCGGTACCGTTGGGCCTTCGTGGGCTGTGCGGGAGGAGTTTAGTTTTCTTTTAATTTTGCAATTAGTAATAATATCTTCAAGTCAGCTATGAAACATAATTTCCTGGTTAAATAGAATTTGTATGCCATTTTGAACATGTCACAATAGATGTTTTTCGACTGTGAAGATGGTCCATGATCGAAACCGGCAGTGAATAAATGTACTGTAAGACAACATAGTGTGTACCATGCATTTCTCCAAGCAACACGTTTTGGTTACTATGAAGTAGGGCATGACGATGGAGCGTTGAACCGTAACTTCCCAACTTCCTATGCGTCGTGGTGGTTTAAGCCATAAGAATGCCCACAGAGTGTGAGCCAACGGAAGCTGGCCTTCCCTCACGCCCCGAAGGGCTGCTGGCGTCTCGCCCTCTCCGCTCTGGCCAGGAAAGGGGGGGGGGGGGGGGGGGTAGGTGAGGGTGTGGGATGGAGTGCGGTGGGGTGGGGTGCCATGAATTTTTAGAGGCGCTGCCAGGCATCGACCGTGGGTGGGTCGGCGCTGATGGAGCTGGCCGCGGCCGCTTATCGCCGTGGGTGTGTGTGTGTGGGAAGGTGGTAGTGGGGAAGGGGTTAGAGGCCAGCTGCCTTCCTCCTATGTCCGTTACAACCCCTTCTCTATGGCGTTAAGGCTGTGTCCAAAGATTAGATAACCGAGGCACCCGCTGTTCGTTCAAAAAAATGGTTCATATGGCTCTGAGCACTATGGGACTTAACATCTGAGGTCATCAGTCCCCCAGAACTTAGAATACTTAAACCTAACTAACCTAAGGACGTCACACACATCCATGCCCGAGGCAGGATTCGAACGTGCGACCTTAGCAGTCGCGCTGTTCCAGACTGAAGCCCCTAGAACCGCTCGGCCACACAGGCTAGCTGCTGTTCGTTCCAGTAATAAATATTCCGCTTCAATGCTTTTTAAAAAAATGATGTGTTTCCTTTGGGATGTTACAATAACGTTCGGCTATTTACACGTGGTAGTCACAAAGCTTTAATTATCAGAAAAATACGTAATTAATATTTTTGTTAGCAAGTACATTCTGCAGTCCTCATATCGTACACACAAAATAATGAGGCTGCAAGAGCTATGTGAAGTGACACTTCTGCGGAGCCAGCAGCTCTTTCTGGGGTAAGCAGCTTTTCGCAGGTTTGTGGGTTGGGGAAGTAAGAAACCTGCTTGTGGTGACAGACTGATCTGTAGTTTGATTTGAGGTCTCAGTTAGGTTGAAATTTGATAATTTGGCTGTGACATGGCGAAGCCAACGAATGTGACAGCAGGTAACTACCTGAAATATGGTGCCCCTCACAAAACTTCAACACATTCCGTCACTCTGTGAGACCGTCACGAACTTCGAAATAACGTGGTCCTGTCTGAGCAGACGATGCGGTAAGGGAAGGGACAGCTGTAGTGGTAGGGGCTCCGTTGTAAGCGACCACCGGGCATTATGGGAGGTGCAGTCCGACAGCTGAAATTTTTTTTTTTTTTTAATTTGTGGTAAGGCCTTATGGGACCAAACTGCTGAGGTCATCGGTCCGTAAGCTCACGCACTATTTAATCCAACTAACTTACGGTAAGGACAACACACACACCCATGCCCGAGGGGGGACTCGAACCTCCGACGGAGGGAGCCGCGCGGACCGTGACAAGGCGCCTGAGACCGGGAGGCTACCCCGCGCGGCGGCAGTTGAAGTCTTCACACAAACGCATATCTCGAAGAACTTCCAAGCTACAGCTAGTGACTGCAAAACGGTCGATTTAACTGGTTATGTCATTACCACCTATAATTCTGGACAAAATGTCAGAATAAATAGTTTTTGACTAGGGTGCTGAAAAAAATCATTGCGTAAATGAAGGATCGATCAAAGCAACTAGGAAATCTCACATAACAAAAAATAGGCGAAGATGTAGTGTATCATAGTGCATAAGTGATACTGTCAGCGTAAAGTAAAGAATATGTGGAGTATTAATTAGTGACCTACCGTTTCTGGCTCTCATCAGAATTTAGTGGCTGAAACCATTCGCCATCACTGGCGTCATCCGAATCGCTAACATGAAGAGCAATAACAACTAATTCGTCCGTTAAGTTAGCATGCTCAGTATATTTCTTTCCGACGAATTCCACATGGTTGCAAACTGTCATCCATCCTAGCTCAGTAGTGGATTCAAATGTTTCTTCAGATGGCTTCGAGACATCCTCGAGCTTCGAAGTAACATTATTGGCAGTCACCCAGTTCTCTGCTTGTGTTTAAGACATCTGCAATTCGTTCAGGTATGTATGATATGGTGGCAACCAGCGAATACGGTGTAATGTCCATAGTGCAACAGAACTTCATCTACAATAAATACTTGTTCAAGCTTCTTGCCTTTTGGTATACGGCGTGTAACTCAGTTTTCATGCTCTCCTGGTCGCATTGAGTATCACGAGAGTTTAACCAATTTGCCATTTCAGAGATCTTGCTGTTCACTGCTGGTGGTTTTGCTTCTAGCACGTTGTGATACCTCACACAGTAACGCACACAGTACCTCAGCGATCGGCTAGAGCAGCCGAAGCAAAATCGAGCAGGCCATTGATAAAGAAGAGTTGTTGTTGTTGTTGTTGTTGTGGTCTTCAGTCCTGAGGCTGGTTTGATGCAGCTCTCCATGCTGCTCTATCCTGCGCAAGCTCCTTCATCTCCCAGTACGTACTGCAACCTACATCCTTCTGAATCTGCTTAGGGCATTCATCTCTTGGTCTCCCTCTACGATTTTTACCCTCCACACTGCCCTCCAATGCTAAATTTGTGATCCCTTGATGGCTCAGGACATGTCCTACCAACCGATCCCTTCTTCTAGTCAAGTTGTGCCACAAACTTCTCTTCTCCCCAATTATATTCAATACCTCCTCATTAGTTACGTGATCTACCCACCTAATCTTCAGCATTCTTCTGTAGCACCACATTTCGAAAGCTTCTATTCTCTTCTTGTCGTGCGATTATTTGTTTTCGGTAGCAGCGGCAGTGTTGCACATGTGTCAGGGCAGTTGAAAGGTGGCTACACTGAGCCACAGCGCCAGAGAGTGCGCCAAAGAGTATTATTCAGCCGCCTCCACTGGCAGTGCTTGTCGAGAACTCGTAGTAGTCAGTGCTTGCTGAGATGTCGTAGTGAAGGGTGCTTGTCGAGAAGTCGTGGTGGAGAATGCTTGTTGAGATGTGGTAGTAGTGAGTCGGTGTTGAGATGTTGTAGTATGGAGTGCTTGTTCCGTGTTTCATGCAGCTGTTTGATGGGATAGACAGCAGATGTTGTTCTAATGGAGATATTGTAATGATCAGAGTGCTTTTCGTCAATATATATGAAGGTAAAAAAAAAATTCCCTATTCTTTTTATTATTTCAGTGTCTTAAATAATGCGTCATTACAGGTTCAGTCAACAAAGCACCTGGCTTGTGTTCTTGTATTAGAGTGTAATTCTGGTTTTCTTGCGCAATTATAGTATTTCTATTTTTTTTAATTGCTTCAGTATAAATGGTATTTAAAATTTCTGGTCTTATTGAAGAAGAACCGTGCCAGATGTGTACGTTGAATCACACTTCCACACACAGAACAGTTACACTTGTGTTTTGGTTTCGTACGTTTTATAGTTGCTGGGGACTTAATTAATTAATTGTGTAACGGAAATTTTCTTTCATTCTTTGTTGTTATTCTATGCAGTCAGATTGCGTACTAAAACTAGTCAGGGCCAACCGTTTACGAGACTTCGTAATCGGACATACAGCGACTAAAAAAAAAAATTAAAATTATTTGCATTATATTTAATTAAGCCCCCATGCACAGTCCAAATGACCTCTTCAGTCGTGAAACAAAAGGAGTAGGTACGTCGCGTCCACACAAGACATTCTTTATCCCAGGCGGACAACACTGACAACACCTCGGCCCAGTCTACCTGCAACAGACTGCTCCATCAGCAGTACTGCCGGGCCGTACGGCAATATTAGTTTGTATTGCAACCACACTACAGCAAGGTTGACGTCATCAACACTATTGCCAAGAAATTGCGCCCATGCAAATACACGTTTAGAGTAATCTAAATCTGGATAGCCGGATGAGGATTTGAACCGACGACCTCTAGAATACGACTACACTGTGATACAACTGCGCCACCTGGCTCGCTAACACGCAGTGTGTTAGCTGGGCTCCAGGCACTGGCTGATGGCTTCACAAAGTTGGCTGGCTGGAACATATGCAATACCCTTCGTCACTGCTGATTCGCAAACTCGTGCGTGTATTCTCACAACAGAGTCATCTGCAGAAAATGCCCTTGCCTCTTCGCGCCAGTCTCGGATGCAGGAAGGGGAAATGCAACCTGATAATAAGACCAGAGCATTTCGCGGTACACATCACCCGACTGCCGCTTTCTCACTTTCACTAGTGCACCCGAAGCAGCCGATGCCGCATTGCACGGCCGTAGCAACATCTAACTCGATCCTCCTTACCGGCGTGCATTAATCAGTGAATTTGAACATCGATTAATCAGAGCTTCCCACGGGGACCCAGGTGAACAGGGAAATCCCGTATCACAGTAACAAAAAGAGATTGCCAAAACCTACTCTTCAGTTTAAATACAATCTGCATTTCAGAATCACAAATAAACAGGAAAACTAATGGGTAAGCACGAAATTGGGAGGAAAGAGTGCACTACTGTTCAATAACGGATTTTACATATACTCAGCAGCAATTAAAAAAAACTTACAACATTATATCAAGGAAACCAGTATAAGATTCAGACTAACGAGGGAGAGAAATGCTAGCAGTGAACAACAACAACGGAGGGTGGTGACATGTTATCTAGCCTATACGCAGTAGCATCTCGCCATGTTTTGCAGAAGGCCGCCGGCGGTTAACACCCGATCATGTGAATCGCATAGATCTTTTACACTGAGGGATACCTCCTGATACCGTGTTGGACCTCCTTTCGCTCAGCGTAGTGCGGCAACTCGACGTGGCATGGACTCAACAAGTCCTTGGACGTCCCCTGCAGAAATATTGAGCCATTCTGCCTGTGTAGCCGTCCATAATTGCGAAAGAGTTACCGGTGGAAGGTTTTGTTCACGAACTGACCTCTCGATTATGTCCTATAAATGTTCGACGGGATACACATCTGGCTGTCTGCATGGCCAGATCATTCGCTCGAACTGTCCAGAATGTTCTTTAAACCAATCACGAACAATTGTGGCCCAGTTAAAATTCCATCGTTGTTTGGGAACATAAGGTCCATGAATGGCTGCAAATGGTTTCCAATTAGCCGAAAATAACTATTTCCAGTCAATGATAGGTTCAGTTGGGCCAGAGGACCCATTATACTCCACGTAAATACAGCCAAACCATTATTGAGCCTCCATCAGATTGCACAGTGCCTTGTTGACCATGGCATCGTAGGATCTGCCCCACACTCGAACCCTAACATCAGCTCTTACCAACTGAAATCGAGACTCATCTGACCAATCATCTAGACCCAATCATCTAGAGTCCAACCGATATATTCACGAGCTCAGAAGACGCACTCGGAGGTGATGTGCTGTTAGAAAAGGCTCTCTCGTCTGTCGTCTGCTGCCACAGCCCATTAACGTCAAATTTCGACGCACTGTCCTAATGGATTAGTTTGTCGTACGTCCGACGCAGATTTCTGCGGTTATTTCACGCCGAGTTGCTTGTCTGTTAGCCGGCCGCTGTGGCCGAGCGGTTCTAGGCGCTTCAGTCCGGAACCGCGCTGCTACTACGGTCGCAGGTTCGAATCCTGCCTCGGGCATGGATGTGTGTGATGTCCTTAGGTTAGTTAGGTTTAAGTAGTTCTAAGTTCACAGTGCTCAGAGCCATTTGAACCATTTTTTCGCTTGTCTGTTAGCACCGGCAAGTCTACATAAACGCCGCTGCTCTCGGCTGTTAAGTGAACACCGTTGGCCATTGGATTGTCCGTAGTGAGTGGTTATGCCCGAAATTTAGTATCCTCGACACACCCTTATAGTGTTGGTATCGGAATATTGAGTTCCCTATCGACTTCTGAAGTGGAATGCCCCAACTACCATTCCGCGTTCAGAGCCTGTTAATTCTCATCTTGCGGGCACTATTACGACAGAAGTAGTTTCACAAGAATCTTCCGAACACAAATGACATCTCTGCCAATTCACTGTCCTTTTATACCTTGTGTATGTGCCGGCCGTGGTGGCCGAGAGGTTCTAGGCGCTTCAGTCCGGAATCGCGCAACTGCTACGGTCGCAGGTTCGAATCCTGCCTCGGGGATGGATGTGTGTGATGTCCTTACGGTAGTTAAGTTGAAGTAGTTCTAAGTTCTAGGGTCCGATGACCTCAAATGTTAACTCCCATAGTACTCAGAGCCAGTTGAACCTTGTGTATGCGATGATACCGCCATCTGTAACATACGTGCATGTCGCTATCCCGCTACTTCTGTCACCTCAGACTAAGTCTCGCGAATGGCAAACGTCATACTTGAATTTCAAAGGTTCTTCCAACTCGTCATAAGAGCGTGAGAACTTAGAACCAGAGTTTAGAAAGAATACTCTGGATATTTTAGGTTGCCATTACTTGGATCTGATTGGTCCTAAGCGTCAAATGTCTCAGGAAAGTATCCCTGCGCAGCTGGCATCCTTGTTCATGCCGTCCTAATGGTCACTACCATCATGGTAACGACCAATATTTATAGTTTGCAAGGGGTTCATTAAAATTAACCTGGTGCAAAGTTACTGCTGTACAGAGAAAATGATGGGATGTAATTTCCATTGCACTCTCCTTTTGAGGAGAAACAGAAAATCGCAAGAAAGTGTTTATTGAATTTTAATTTATGAGTTAATTCTCTAACAAAATAAATATAGGATCAGAAGCAGGTATGAGATATAGAATGTATCACTGCTATGGAGCTACAGTCATAAAAAAACGTTCAATCAGCGATGACCGCGCGGAAGAGTGTACATTCAAACTACCTTGCCACTGCTAATAACTGTTAAATTAGCTGAAGGTAATGGTTTCAGCTGAACAATCAAAGATAAGCAAAATTTAATTCATATCCATGGTGGGATATGGTAGATGCCAATTTTCTGTTATGTTTTCTGAGTAAACCTCGGCTATTAAATCAACTACGCTAAAATTACCGTAATGACATTAATTTATTAACATAATAAGCGGTAAGGCAGAAATGGCCCTGCAGTAAGATAATCAACATGCGATGCTGTAAGGAGTAATGCTATTAATAACGGAATTTGAACACCAAATGTTTTAATTTTTGCTAATGTATGGTATGATCAGTGAGTGTAAAATAAGACAATGGAAAAAAAGAAGACGGGTATAAAATTTTAAACTCCCTTCTTCCTATTAACAATGTATGTTCATTCTGCAGCGGAGTGTGCACGGATTTTGAACTCCCTGTCACATTAAAACGGTGTGCTGGACGAGGACTCGAACCTTTGATCTTTGCCTTTCGTGGGCAAATGTGCTACCGATTGAGATATTCAAGCAGGAATCACGATTTGATCTTACAGCTTTACTTCCTTCAATACCTCAACTTACAAATTTCAAAAATCACTGAAGTCCTCCAGCATACATAACGGGACTGGCACTTAGCTGCGAAAAACGAAGGTCCCAGGTTGTGGTTCCAGATCACACTTTCTTTTTCAATGGCGTTTCTTGCAAAAAATGCTCGAAAAACGTGCCTCCAAACCCGCTACATAGCTCATATCGTCGGAGACGTAATTGGCACTCTCTGTCGAAAATACATGGCATGTTGGGAATGTTCGTCGTGAGCTCCAAAGAACTGCCAACCAGCAGTTCACCGGTGTTGATTGTTATTTGGTAGACGTGTTGTTTCGTAAAACCTAATACAAAAAGAGTACGGTGGTTTCAGACGAAGCGATTTGGGAGAACGCTCTCGGGAGTCACTGCACCCAAACACCTTCTTCCAATGTCGCCTGACTGTCAGGTAGGCGCATGGTAAGAATGTAAACCGGATTCCTTTGCCACAATGTAAACGAGGCTTTCAGCGGGAACGAGGTCGTTACATGATGCTCTCATGCGGAAGGTATTCTTCAGAAATGCTAGGATACTTCTTCAAATTCCAGAGCCTCTTCCTCTACTGACCTTTTCGAGTGCAAGCTTGGCCGTTTCTCTTAAGTCATGGTCACAACCCAAAAGGTGTTGATTGCTGGAAGGGGTGAGTTTGGAAATATTGAGCATACCATCAGCACTGCATTCCGCTAACTCATAAACAATGAAATGTGGGACAACTTGTTGTTTAAGCACAGTGGAGCACATGGAATGAAATGATCATATGGCATTTATTGGCCGGGATGCCCTCTTCGGGGTTCGGCCGCCGCAAGTCTTTTTAGTTGACACCACTCCGGCGACTTGCGTTTCAATGATGATGAAAATCACACCCAGTCCACTGCCGGGAATCGAACCTGGGCCCCCTTGCCTGGGAGGCGGTAACGTTACTGCTGCGCTACGGAGGCGGACAGCGTAGCACAAAGCAAGAGCATAACGCAGCAGGAGCTTAATCTGACAAAACGGCACTGTTAGACGCTAGCAACCATACCCGCCAACCGGACAAACTTCCGTTTGCTTACGTCTGACTGGTTGTCGCTTTATGGACGTGGCTCCACAATGATGCGCTTCTGAGCAATGGTTACAGCTCTCGCAAAACAGCTTAGCAACACCTGTGCAGAAACGCCTGTCATAATAATGTGTACTTACCTATTTGAAGTCCCCTCACATTAAGTAATCTGTCCAACTTCCTTACATTTTTACTCCTTTTTTAGGGTTCCGTGCCTCAGTCGGCAGAAACGGGACCCGTAAAGGATTACTTTGTTGTCCGTCTGTCCATCTATCTTTCTGTCTGCCTGTCCGACTCTTGAAGCCCCTTTTTTTCAGGAAAGAGAAAACATATCAAGTTGCAATTTTTGCACATACTGTGGTCTACGGTCCTTTGGCGATGTATCAAAAATTAAGCTTCTACGTCAATGCAATCAAAAGATAGAGCCATTTATATCATTACTTTTGGTATCTTGCCAGTATCGATCTCGACAACTGGCAAAAATCGTCAAAATTCTCGATGCCCGCCGCAAAATTAACTATCTACAAACGTAATTAAGTTTCCAGAATGAGATTTTCACTCTGCAGCGGAGTGTGCGCTGATATGAAACACCCTGGCAGATTAAAACTCTGTGCCGGACCGAGACTCGAACTCGGGACCTTTGCCTTTCGCGGGAAAGTGCTCTACCATCTTTTTTTTTATTCTCATTTTGTTCGTCTTCGTTCTTTGCATCTGCTCGCGGCGGACGTCGCAAGACACCCGTTTCAGTTCGTCGTTGATCCATTAACTCAGTTTTTTTTATTACAGAGGGCAGCTAAACCTATGACCGAACACGCTGAGTTACCGTGCCGGCTTTTTTTTTTCGTTCGCTTTTGTATTTTGCATCTGCTCGGGTCGGACGTCGTAAGACATCCGTTTAAGTTCGTTGTTGATCGATTAACTCAGTTTTTTTTATTATTAAAGAGGGCAGCTAACCCTCTGACCGAACATGCGAGTGCTTTACCATCTGAGCTACCCAAGCACGACTCATGCCCCGTCCTCACAGCTTTACTTCTGCTACTACCTCGTCTCGTACCTTCCAAACTTTAGAGAAGCTCTCCTGCAATGTTCACATGAGAGCTTCTGTAAAGTTTGGAAGGTAGGAGACGAGGTACTCTATGCTGTACAAAGTTTCATTAGAGCAACAACTTCCAGTGTGTAACTTCTCTTTACTTTCTGACATAGATTGGTAGTGGTGCTAAGAATACCGGTCATAGGGGAAACATTCTAGTCGTTGGCCCATGCAAGAAGAAGTGCGACAGATTACGTTATTTTCAATAAATGAAATCGACTATTGCAGATGATGCGTCTACTAACTCAGTAAGAAAGCCCGAAGTCCTTCAGAAAGCAAAAGATAAAAAAAGTGGATGAACCTAGACACGAACCTGCCGCCCTTCTGTTTACAGTTTACAACACCAACCCTTACGCTAGAGCGTTGTAAATACACAGGCGTTCAAAATTAAAGCAACGAAGCGTTATTTCCCCGTCCTGTGCCTAATTCACAGTGTAACCACACAATCAATTAAGAGATTTCCGTACAATCGTGTTCTGCACAGAAAATGGGGTTCCGGTCA
Organism: Schistocerca serialis cubense; assembly: GCF_023864345.2. Lineage (NCBI taxonomy): Eukaryota > Metazoa > Arthropoda > Insecta > Orthoptera > Acrididae > Schistocerca > Schistocerca serialis. Next base: position 144,602,537 of record NC_064643.1, read on the forward strand.
ACGGGCAACCACATGAACAATGACGCCAGGGCACCCATCAAACGGGGTAGTGTTTATCAGGTAGTCCCACATCGGCAATCGCTGACGGTGTAGTATGGCACACAGAAGACGCCTACCAGATTCACTGCGGTAAAGGGCCACAAGAAGAATGAAAGCAGGACAGTCACAAAGTGATGAGGCCTGATGGCTTAATGTGAATCGTTCTGTTGTTTCTCGGATGTGGCAACAATTTAGAGAGACCGAAATAGTACCCCAAAGACCAGGGCAGGGCCGACCACGTTTGATATCAGAAAGAGAGGACCGTTATTTGGATGTAAGGGCGCGACAGTACCGCCTTAGTACCGCACGGGACCTCGCATATGATCTCGCAGCATCCACTGGACCTGTTGTATCGAGACAAACGATGCCCAGAAGGCTTCGGCAGAGTGGCCTTTATTGTCGGAGACCTGCCGACGTGTACCTCTGATGCGTCTTAACACAGGGGAACGTGTAGTATGGAGTCGTCAACATACCACCTGGGTGGTCGAACAGTGGGACAGTGCTCTTTTCACAGATGATTCCCGATTAGATCTAGATAGTGGTTCTCGATGCATTCACATCTGGAGGTAACGTTGAACACGATTTCAAACCCACTCATTACGGAAAGAGACCGATATCGAGGAGGATGCCTAATGTTGTGGGTAAGGATTATGTTGACCACATGAATATCTCCTCATGAAATGTTAAAAAATATATCGGCGCAACCACTTGTTTATAGTGTAAAACACTAAGATTGACGCGTTTCGGAAGTCAAGCTTCCATCATCAGAATAATAAAAAGTAAAAGAACCTGTTAAAACTCGCTAAAATGGAACATGCACCAGGCACAATGAAACTGATAATTTTAATTTTTTAATTTTATTGTCAATTTTATTGTGCCTAGTGCATGTTCCATTTTAGCGAGTTTTAACAGGTTCTTTTACTTTTTATTATTCTGATGGAAGCTTGACTTCCGAAACGCGTCAATCTTAGTGGTTTACACTATAAACTAGTGGTTGAGCCGATATATTTTTTAACGTTGACATTCACAACCACGACGTCTCATCCAGTATGGATAAAATCAAAATCCTCATGAAATTGTATGAATGAATCGGCGAGCTTAACAGCTGTCAGGTATTGAGACCTCATGTGCGGTTGTTGCCGGCCGCGGTGGTCGTGCGGTTCTAGGCGCTCCAGTCCGGAGCCGCGCTGCTGCTACGGTCGCAGGTTCGAATCCTGCATCGGGCATGGATGTGTGTGATGTCCATAGGTTAGTTAGGTTTAATTAGTTCTAAGTTCTAGGGGACTGATGACCACAGCAGTTGAGTCCCATAGTGCTCAGAGCCATTTGAACCATTTTGCAACGTGGTGCCGGCCCAGACTTCGGAATAAATCAACCTCATAGAGCAAGAGCGGTTGAGGTTATCTTGGAAGCGGAAGGTATTGCACGCATGGCGTGGCCTGCTAGCTCTCCCCATTTGAATCCCATAGAGCATGCCTCGGCTGCACTAAGGAGAAAGGTTCCGTCACGTCAGCATCCACCAAGCAACCATTCTCCAAGACTTGCGAGCAGCTCTCGAGAAAGAATGGACATTATTGCCTCAGCATGAGATTAGTGATATCGTTCACAGCATGCCCCGTCGTTGTGAGGCCAGTAATGCTGCAAGAGGTGGTCACATCCCATATCGAGCACATTAACCAGTTCTCGAAATGTGTTGGCAAATCCATTAAGTTGTAAAAAAAGAAGAACATGTTTGTCTAACGTTATGCATGCTGCAGTTGTATACGTTCTGTATTTTATACGTTGTTTTTACCTTACTACTGCATGTTTATACAGTTTTGTGACAAAATAAAGACAACCTATGCTGGCTTAAGCTGATGCCAGCACACCATTCGGCATAGAGCTTGCGCGAAGATCGACTGAGGCCAAAAAACAGATCCGCAGGAAGTTCACCGCTAACGCCCTCTCGGCCGCCACTATTTAGATAGCTGCCGCGAACTGGAGGGCCAGTTAGTTCGAGTCTGTCGCAGTAAGTTCCAGTGTCATCAGCCGCAGCCCAGTGCGAATTGCAGTAGCAGTTAGCTTGGTCGCTAACTCAGAGACAGGCAGCACATAACAGCCACAATTGTGAACATAGCGGACTTTGTACTTCACCAGCAGTGAGGCTCAGGTGGACCACACAGAAGAGCTTGTACTCCAGCGAATATCTTAAGAAAACTTTCCATTCTTACGAATAAAGCACCCAGTTAATGTATGCATGCATTTGGTGTTATAGAAAGAAGATACCGGCCACCAAACAACATCCTTCCCTTGCTTCCCATCGTACAACTCTACATAGACAACGAGACGACATAAAACAACCATGCAGAATTTCTGTTTGTTGCTTACTTCTGGGCACCAGTGTAGTGACAGAGAATATAGCGGGCGATCTAAAAGTCAGTTTAAATTTGAAAACTGAATAAATCACGGAATAATGTAGATAGAGAGGTACAAATTGACACACATGCTTGGAGTGACATAGGGTTTTATTAGAACCAAAAAAATACAAAAGTTCAAAAAATGTCCGACAGATGGCGCTTCATCTGATCAGAATAGCAATAATTAGCATAACAAATTAAGACAAATCAAAGATGATGTTCTTTACAGGAAATGCTCAATATGTCCACCATCATTCCTCAACAATAGCTGTAGTCGAGGAATAATGTGAACAGCACTGTAAAGCATGTCCGAAGTTACGGTGAGGCACTGGCGTCGGATGTTGTCTTTCAGCATCCCTAGAGATGTCGGTCGATCACTATACACTTGCGACTTCAGGTAGCCCCAAAGCCAATAATCGCACGGACTGTGGTCTGGGGACCTGGGATGCCAAGCATGACGAAAATGGCGGCTGAGCACACAATCATCACCAAACGACGCACGAAAGAGATCTTTCAGGCGTCTAGCAATACGGGGTGGAGCGCCATCCTGCATAAACATCGTACGTTCCAGCAGATGTTTATCAGTCAGGCTGGGGATGATGTGATTCTGCAACATATCGGCGTACCTCTCACCCGTCACGGCAGCAGTTACAAAACCGGAATCACGCATTTCCTCGAAGAAAAAAGGCCCGATAACGGTAGATGTGGTAAATCCAACCCGTCACCTATGATTTTCGGTAGCCCAAATTGTGCAGTTGTGGGCGTTGACAGACCCTCGGAGCGTGAAATGAGCTTCGTCGGTCCACAACACGTTACTTAACCCGCCATCTTTTGGAACGCCCATACCGCAAATGCCCTCCGCTTCACTAAATCGCCACATAACAGTTCATGATACCGATGGCGCACCCGTTTGAATCCCCTTCCTATGGCGATAGGATCGTAACGCTGAACTAGCACATTCCCCATTCTGATAATACAGCTTCACTAAAAGCGCCTTTTGAGATGCTGCGACTGCTGGCGCATCTGATTCTCTCTCTCATTACAGCTCCTTTTATACACGATTGTCAAGCGCAGTCACTGACGTTTTGCTGTCCAGCGCCATCTGTCGGACAATTTTTGTTGTTGATGTTGTTCTAATAAAACCCCATGTCATTCGAAGCATGTGTGTCAATTTTTACCTATCTACATTATTCCGTGATTTATTACGTTTTCAAATTTATACTGACTTTTTGATCACCCAGCATTATTGATGAAGTTGATGGCTAATGTCTCTGTTATGTGTGTATTTGTTGTATTTATTAAACTTATACAGCAACCTAATCCTCCTACATTCTACTTAAAACATAAAGTGAGATGGAGATTCAACTGAGTTTACGGATAACTTCTACTAGTATCTATCCCAGATCGCTGTAAAGCACTGCGTTGTGTTCCTCTACCAGTGATTCACGGTTCACTCTCCTTCGCTATTTTGTCTTATTGCTAACACAGTTATTTTACGCGTGCCTTTTTTCAAAGAATCAGTGTGAATAGCGCGTCATATGCATTCGAGAACTGCCGCCGGAGAGCGCTGCGGCCATTAAATCTCGACAAGGAGTCCGTGAGAGGTAGCAGGTCGTTTCAGAGTGTGCACAAACCGCAACGGACAAACTGTGTGGCGGCGCGCTTCGCGGCGACAAACACGTCCCGCGTGCGGACGGCTTTTGGGTTTGTAGTCGCACGTTCGCGGCTTCTCGCACAGCCGTCCGCGGCGCATCTGCGACAGAGACGTTTCCGGAACACTGGGGGCGGGGGTGGGTGCGGGGGCGTGGTGCGGCGCGCAGGTCTTCCCTGCCGGGGGCGGCGGTGGCGTGGACCGTGTTTAAATTATCGGCGTGCCGCCGCTGGAATTAAAGTCGTAACTCTGGCCGGGCTCAGTAAATACGCGTTAGGAGCGGGCGCCGGAACTCCATAACGCCGAACGGTACGGCGCGGAGGCGTGGCGGGGCGGAGCGGCGCGTGGGCCAAGTTTTCCAATACCGGCCGGCCGGCAGGCGCGCCGCTGCTCTTGTTTACAGACGCGCCTCGCCGCCACAGCCCGAAGCCGAGGCCGGCCCGGCACTGGCTCCGGCTCCTTGGTATTCGCCGCGGGGGGCGCCGGCCAGCTCCGGAGCTGCACCACACGCGCCAGGCGCGCCACGGCCGGAATTTTACCGGCTGCCTCTGCCGCTCATCGCCCGCCCAGATTGCGCCCATCCTCGGCCGGCTTTTTACTTTGCTCGCCGGCTGCGTCCGCAGCAGAGGGTCGCCTCTCGCTGCTTTAAGGGCCAGCTCTCCAACGGCCCTTATCGCCGAGATCGTACAAACTCCCGAGATTTCAGCGCAGGTAAGGAGTTCTGAACATAGCAACAACGTACTGATTCACTCAGGCCTCCACAAAAGTACTCTTTGTAACTTTTTTTCCCTTTTCTTCAGTCGGAGAAATGGAACCCTTATACTATATGATAACTTTGTTGTCCATCATCTGTCTCACTGTTAAAAACCCTTTTTCTCAAGAAGCGGTTGGTTGGTTGATTGATTTGGGGTAGGGTTCGAAATACCGAGATCATAGGTGCCATCGGATTAGGGAGAGATGGTGAAGGAAATCGGCCGTGCCCTTTCAAACGAGCCATCCCGCCAAGTGCCTCAAGCGTTTCAGTCGGAGAAGCGGAACCCGTATACTGTAGGATAACTTTGTTGCCCATAAGTGTGTCTCACTGTTAAAAACCCTTTTTTATCAAGAAGCAGTTGGTTGGTTGGTTGGTTGGTTGGTTGATTTGCGGGAGGTTTCCAAATACCGAGATCATAGGTCCCACCGGATTAGGCAGAGATAGCGAAGGAAATCGGCCGTGCCCTTTCAAACGAATCATCCCGGCAAGTGCCTTAAGCGATTCAGTTTGAGAAACGGAACCCTTATACTGTAGGATAACTTTGTTGTCCATCAGTCTGTCTCACTGTTAAAAACCCTTTTTCTCAAGAAGCGGTTGGTTGGTGGGTTGATTTGGGGGAGGGTTCCAAATACCGAGATCATAGGTCCCATCGGATTAGGGAGAGATGGGGAAAGAAATCGGCCGTGCTCTTTCAAACGAAGTATCCCAGCAATTTCCTTAAGCGATTTAGGGAAATCACGCAAAATCTAAATCGGAATGGCCGGACGCGAATCTGAACAGCCATCCTTGCAAATGCGAATCCAGTGTGCTAACAAGAAGGGGTGGACGTATCAAGCTGAAATTTATGTCACATACTAAGGTCCACGGTTCCTTGGCAGTTTGCTTCTGAACCACATAATCGTTATGTGTGAGTGGAATGGCGAACAAAAAGTAACTCTCTACTAAGCCCGTCTCGTTAGCCGTTCGGTGTAACGCACTGCTTTCTGGGCGGGAATGCGTGCCGGTCCCCGGCACGAATTTCCCCCGAGGATTAGTGTCGAGGTCCGGTGTGCCGGCCAGTGTGTGGATGGTTTTTAAGGCGGTTTTCCATCTGCCTCGGCGAATTCGGGCTGGTTCCCCTTATTCTGCCTCAGTTACACTATGTCGGCGATTGGTGCGCAAACACTGTCTCCACGTACGCGTACACTAATAATTACTCTACCACGTAAACATTGCGGTTACACTCGTCTGGTGTGAAACGTTCCCTGGGGGAGGAGGGGGGGGGGGGGTCCACTGGGGGCCGAACCGCACCGTAATCCTAGGGGCGGCGGTGGGGTGAGTGGACTGCTGTAGCCTGTTGTGGGATTGTGAACGAGTGAGGGCTACGGCGGGGACGAAGCGTCTCCGTCGTTTCTAGGTCCCCAGTTCCATACAATAAAACAATACAATACAACTCTGTACTACAGCTAACACGTAATTTTTGAGGTTTTGTTCCTCTGTCGGTAGAAACACAAACCTTATAGCATAACTTCCTTGTCCGTCTCTGGCTCTCTCGTTATTAAAAACCCCTTTTCTCTCGAACGTTTAGACGTATCAACTTGAAATTTATGTTACAGACTAAGGTCTACGGTCCCTCGGTAGTGTAAAAAATTGAAGCTTCTAAGTCAATAAAATCAAAAGATATTGCCATTTATGTTGCATATTTTGACTCTTGCAAACTTACTCATCAAAAACTATAGCGTACTCTCGGTTCGTCTAGAATCACAAAATTTTACAGGAAGCAAGGTTTCAAAGTACAACCGATGGAAAAATTAGTTTACTCATACTGAGTATGAAGGTGCGATCTGTATTTACTTTCTTAGGAGAAGAAAAACTTCTTAGCCAAGATCGACATAACACACTGTATTGTGGAAGACCGGTTTCGGTAAACTATGTTACCGTCATCAGACCCTCGTACAGGTTATTATAAAAATCTTGTTCCAGATGCACACAAAATCTTTCCATTAAACCTCCAGATGCACAACCTATGACACCAATTGTGTGTTCCCACATCAAAAGTAAAAGTTCAAATTACTATGCACCCAAATCGCCATAACATTGCGTCTATATGATCACACATCATGCGTACTAGGGCGCCACGAGACTGACTGTCAACAGCCAATTCTCAGATGAACTGAAAATTCATCTCATCACAAATGTAACTCCGGCATACGAGTTGTGTTAGTAAAGTGATAAGACTTACAATACTGTGCATGAACCGACAGGCTGAATGAGCTCTTGACTTATAAAGGGTGTAACTAAACTCCCTGCACAGACTTTGAGGACCAAGTTTTAAGTTTGGCATATGAAGTAAAGTCGGGAAAAGTACCGTTTTCTCGCCTAACGCAAAATATCATAATACATGTTGCTCTCTGACTCTTGCTGCTTGTCTTCAGGGTCCCCTCACAAGTAGGACTCCAAGTGACGACCATCTGCGTCATCACAGATACTATACCTCTGTAGCATGTTCATGTACACGTGATCATCTCTCCCCGGTTCTCTAACCTGCCGCAGCCATAAAGCGTTCCAGGAGGTCTTCCTCGGTTTCCACGGAGGTCTGGTAAATCAAATATTTCATGTCAGTCCAACTGTAATGGCCATGGGACACAAAATGACCGGCGAATGACTTACGTAGTGGCGCCGAAAATGCGGGAGATTTGAACGCGTTTTTTCTTCTTCTTCTTCGGGGATGGATCACTTAGGACCATGCGTAATCAACATTTGTTGGCCTTCCTTTTCGCCCAGTATTCCTTCATAAGCAACGAATGGGCTAGCTTTCGTTGCGTAGACCAGGTATGTCGGTTAGTTTTTCTCTCTTCTTCCTCAAAACACCGTGTGTTTGTTCTGATTTCATTTCTGTCATGTAGATTTGGAGCCCTAACATGTCAGGTCTTTTTCCGTCTGTTTGTACTAGTTCGGTCTTGTAGTTTTGTTCTTTAAAAATGTATGGATTTTGTGCGTTAACCTGTTTGAGTCCATTCTTTCTAAATGACCCATGAATTGGATTCTTCTGATGCGCATTGTGCCTGTTATTTTGGAGATATTTTTATATATTTCTGCATTGGGTTTTGGATAATGCACACCATCTTTAGTTCTTGGTCCTAGGATTTTACTCATTATTTTACGTTCTTTCACTTCTAATTCCCCTTTTAGTGTTCTGTGTTGAAGGTTTAGTGTCTCAGATGCGTAGAGAGCTTCGGGTTTAATTACTGTTGTGTAGTGTCGTATTTTGCAGTTCCACGAGAGACTCTTTTTGTTGTAAACGTTTTTTTTTAAACTGAAACGCCGGGTCCATTTTCTGGACTCTTGATCTGACAGATTTCTTTTCATTACAATTTTCTGCAATCCATTCACCTAAATATTTAAATTCTTTTACTCGAGAGATGTAGTTAATACCAGTTTTGAGATCAGAAGGTGGATCTTTGTCGTCAGTCATAAATTTTTTCAAATGAAATTTGTAATCCTATTTTTGCTGTCCGCTCTTGTAATAATTCTAGCTGTTTCTGTGCATCGGTAATGTCTTGAGCGATCAGTGCCATGTCATCAGTAAAAATGGTAAACAGTCTAATTCTATACCCTTACGTTCTGGTCCCAGTCTGTGTGCTGGTGCATCTGCTTTTCTCCATTCTCCAACAACTTCTTCAAGAGCACAATTGAAGAGCACTGGGGACAGTTCATCCCCTTGTCGTACTCCAGTGTCTATTTCAAATTCTGTGTTCAATTCTCCCATAAATTTTACTTTGGATTTGGTCTCTCTGAGTGTTTCTTTTATGATGTTTGTTGTCTTTTGATCTAGTCCAAATTCTGCTAATACTTCAAAAAGGGATTCTCGGTCTATACTGTCATATGCTTTTTTAAAGTTGACAAACGTGATGACATAACTTATGTTTGAAGTACTCTGCAAATATTTCATCGAGTTTTTCACGTTAAGTTTTACTATTTTGCGTGTAGCAGAAAAATGGTACGTTTCGGGCATCAGTTCCTATGCTAAACATGACCATCTTGGTCCTCACTACAAGTCCTCAACGCCTTTAAAGGGAATAAAGTTGCATCCTGTATGGTACCAGTAGAACTCGCCACAGTTACTACACAACTGTTGAGAGCGTCTAAAGTGAAGATTTTGTCAAGTGCGTTACGATTATGGATTTTTTTTAAAAATGATCTTATGTTTTCTGGTGGCCATCTGAATTGAGCATTATTTTTCGCACAATACTGTGACGAATCGTATACTCGCCTTAATCAATCCGGCTGGAGACCGTAGTAACGGATGATAGAGGACTACCACTCACAACATCTGACATACCGTATAGCATCGGTCGTCTCCGCATGTCTTGGACCCAGTCAAGGTAAGAAAATTAAAAAAAAAATCGTAAAGAGTTTACCTAAACGATTACAGCTTTTAAAATATAACGCACGGAATCATCTGGACTTTGATCTTGTGGTACAGTTTGCATGGGGGCTTAATTATTTAGTTTGAAAATATTTTTTGGTAGCTGTATGTCCGATTACGCTGTGTCTTGTAAACGGTTGGCCCTGACTAGTATTATTACGCAATCTGACTGCATAGAATAACAACAAACAATGAAAGAAAATTTTCGTTAACACAGTTAATTAATTAAGTCCCCAGCAACTATAAAACCTACTAAACCAAAGCACAAGTGTAATTGTTCTGTGTGTGGGAATGTGACTCAACGTACACATCTGGCACGGTTCTTCTCCAACAAGACAAGAATTTTTAAATACCAGTTATACTGACGTGATAAAAAGAAAATTAGAAATACTATAATTGCTCATGGAAAGCAGAATTACACTCTAATACAAGAACACACGCCAGATGCTTTGTTGACTGAACCTGTAATGACGCGTTATTTAGGACACCGGAATAATGAAAAAAAAAGAAACGGAGTTGGTTACCTCATTTATATTGATGAAAATCACTCTAATCCTTACAATATATCTCCACACCGCCTCTCTACTACCACATCTCAACAAGACTCTTCAGTATCATATCTCAGCAAGCACTGCCTACTAGCACATCTCAACAAACACTCTCTGCTACAACATCTCAGCACAGACTATTACGAGTCCTCGACAGGCACTGACTACTACGAGCTCTCCCCAAGAACCGACTACTACGAGCTCTCGACAAGCACTGTGTAGGCGGCTTAATAATACTCTTTGGCGCAATCTCTGGCGCAGTGGCTCAGTGTAGCCATCTTTCAAGTTTCGTGGAACGTATACGGCGTCGAGCTTTGCCATTGACTTAGGTGCGAGAGAGTACCCGCATTACGCGTAGAGAGGATGACAAAACCGATTACGCACTTAGCAGCCGGGCGGAATCCTCGCAGCATCGGCGCTCGTGCGTTTCGACCCCGCGCGCACACAGTCTGTCATCGGAAACGCTGCCGTCCGCTCTTTAGCTGTAACGAAATTGGCCAGCGCATTATGTTGGCTGTTACAGCGTAACCCTTAAATGCCATTACGTCTCTCTCTCTGCCGCCTCGCCAGGCGTGGCACAGATACCGCCTCTCGTCGCACAAAGCCCGTGTTCTTCGCGGAGTTATTGCCGAGTAATCACATTTCTGGCCTAAGCGGGCTATTGCGACGCGCAGTATCGCTGTTGCGGCGCGTTTATTGTTCTGTGCGGTCACAGACGCCGCTTTGCAGGTAGCAGCCAATCCGTCACCCCACGTCCGCCATTGGACGCCTCTGGCTCTTTTGTCTTCAGTCGACCGGTCCATCCTACTGCCTGCGCAGCTCCAGAGAAGTTTTCTGTGTGTTGCTGCCTGGCCTTACGATCACGTTAACTGTTCTGTAGGCCATATGATGAACACCAAGCCCGTGGTGCGTAATAGCGATGGGCGATGTTTAACGTAACTACTAAAATCACACTGTTACTGAATCGTACCTATTAAACGAACAGTCAGTAACATCTACCCCTCCCCGTGTCCGATCCCTTAAAGAATTCAACTCCCATGTATAAAACAGCTTCAGTAGCTCCGTTTTCAGAAAAGCTAGTTTTTCACGCATCTCAATGTTTATGACGTCATATCTCCTAAACTGTGTGTTGCACACTGATATAACTTTGCAGATACATCAATGTTACACACCATTCGCCCAAAAAGTTCCGAGATTGATTTTATTATTAACATATAAGGGACTTCGTCGCAGTAACTTCGGTGGTAGCTCGAAGTAAGAACTGTAAACAACGGATATGTATTCCACCAGTCATTTGTAAACAGGCAGTGTTAAGTAGTCATCGTTGTCGTGCCACAAATCGCAATGGCGCCACATTTCTAAATCATGAGTTCTAGACATTTTCCAGAATGCTTTGAAGTGCAGAAAAGTGTGCACAAAGTTTGTACCGCATACCTCGACTCCCGAAGAAAAACGATCTTGGGCCCCTGTATCGACTCGATTGAAATGCAAAATGCGTCCAGTTCTTTTCAATAAAAAAATCATAACGGTTGACGAGACGTGGTGTTATGAATAAAAACCTAGAAATTCACTTGACGATTCAGTGCTTTGACGATATAACTGACATTGAAGCCAATGTGACGCGTGAATTGAACAACATGCCAAAGAAGGATCTCTCTGACAGTTTCAGATGGTTGTATGGACGTTCTGTGCGCTGCGCTGCAGTTGATAGGGAGTACGTAGAACACCTGAAGCATTTAAACCACCATTGTTACTCTAGTTTTTATTAATCCAGTCTCGAAACTCTTTGTACTGACACAGTATGTGAACACCATTTGCAAGATGTACTGCCGGTAGTTAGTAGTAAAAGCACTGCATCTTCAGGCCACAAGTGGCCCATAGGCACCATCCGACCGTCGTGTCATCATCAGATGAGGATGCGGATAGGAGGGGCGTGTGGTCAGCACACCGCTCTCCAGGTCGTTATGATAGTTTTCTGTGACTGGAGCCGCTACTATTCGGTCGAGTAGCTCCTCAATTGGCCTCACGAGGCTGAGTGCACCCCGAAAAATGGCAACAGCGCATGATGGCCTGGATGGTCACCCATCCAAGTGCCGGCCACGCCCGACAGCGCTTAACTTCGGTGATCTGACGGGAACCGGTGTATCCACTGCGGCAAGGCCGTTGCCTAGTTAGTAGTAAGGAAGTAACAAATTAAAACATCATGCCTGACGGACAGCGAAAATGGGGAAGCAATAAACCTTTTTCCTTTATTTATTTATTTATTTATTTATTTATTTATTTATTTATTTTTTTTTTTTGAGGGGGGATGAAAGCAAGAAAAATGTTTGATATGGTTTGTAATTGTGTGTAAGGTTTGCTGGAAGTCGCTACTGCTCTCATTCTCAAATATTAAATGAATTTGCGCACAGTGACGTACACAGCCTCAAACTTCATACCTTGACTCATCGAGTTAAAACGTCAATTTAAAATTATACCCTTAATGAGTAGATTATGACATCATGTTAGATTTTTAAAAATGGTCAATAATTATATGAAATACTAAAAAAATAATCTTTGTTACCTCTGGAAGCCGTTAGATAGGCAACCTGCAAGAGAGACCGGGTGACAATGTGTGAGTTTTGGCCGTTTGCACACAGCAACAAAAGATTTGCATTACCCCTTTATACCTAAATTCATGGGACAGAGCCGGCCGTTGTGACCGTGCGGTTCTAGGAGCTTCAGTCAGGAACCACGCGACTGCTACGGTCGCAGGTTCGAATCCTGCCTCGGGCATGGATGTGTGTGATGTCTTTAGGTTAGTTAGTTTTAAGCAGTTCTAAGTTCTAGGGGACTGATGACCTCGGATGTTAAGTCCCACAGTGCTCAGAGCTATTTGAACCATTTTGAACCATGGCACAGAAAACAAAAATTGGCTTTGAGGCATGCGAATATATTCATTTGCACGGTGTCCAGCTCACCGGAAAAAAAATATTTCTGTAACTACAAAATCATCTATTTCCCATCTTATGTTTTTCACAGCGCTCCTGAGCAATGTGATGGAACGTCCCCTTGCTCGATTACAGGCTTGAATCAGTCGTGGCGTCCAGTCGTCCCACTCTCCAATGGCAGTTTTGCGTAAGTCGCACAGAGTACCAGTCTTTGTCGACGTCCAAAAACAGCTCGTTTCTATCGATCCCACCCATGTTCACTTGGGTTCGTATCCGGAGAACAGGTGGGCCTCTCCATTCTCGTGATCCCAACGTACTGAATGGAGGTGATCACGTGAACAGCACGACGAGCACGCGAATTACATCGGTCAGGAGCAAACGGTCACCCTATTGGTTGGAGAATCACGTCCCTGTACCGTAGAGCAGTGTGACTGCCGTCAGTAAGCACGAGAGGTGCACGGTGACCCCATGCAGTGCCACACCAGAACATTGCTCAATCACCATACATATACACTTGCGGGACACAGTCTCCAAAAACGCTGCCTGCGATCATCAGTGTACAAACAGATCCGAGTTTCGTCCATAAATAACACCCGACGCCAACCCTGGGAGTCCATTCCTCATGATATCTTGCTCATCAGTAACGGAGCCCGTGGTGTTGAACGTACCAGGTGGTATTCGCTATGCTCGTCGGGAGCGGAGATTCGCTTCCTGCAATCGTCTCCTCCCAGTTTGGTGCAAAATATGACGTCCCGTAGTGCATTCGAATGCCGAATTGAGTGATAGAGCATTCAGCTCACAGTTTCTTTCGCTCAAGAGTCCTAAATATGGATCACTAAGTGCTCCTGTCGAACGTGGACGACCTGTGCGGTGAAGTCCTCAACGCTAGTCGTCCATTGGAACCGATTACTTCCCCCACCGACTGAGGGGGCGCAATGGCTAGCACACTGTACTCCCATTCGGGAGGACTTCAGCTCAAACCCGCTTCCGGACATCTTGATTTAGGTTTCCCGTGATTTCCCTATATCGTTTCAGGTAAATGCAGGGATAGTTCTTGTCAAAGGGCACGGCCGACTTCCTTCGCCATCCTTCCATAATTCGATGGGACCGATGACCTCGCTGTTTGTTCCCCTCGCCCGAATCAACCAACCTAAGCTTTCGTCGCCAAATTGACTGCGGCGCGGACACTATCATTGGTCGCAATTGTCCTTTGTGGCATGAGAGATGTTCACTCTACGATTACACAGACGTCTCCAATGGGTCTTAACTGGTGCTTTGTATGTATGTATTTATGTATGTATGTAAGTTAACTGGGGACCTAGAAACGATGGAGAGGCTCTGTCCCCGCAGTCACAGTGGTTCAAATAGTTCAAATGGCTCTGAGCGCTATTGGACTCAACAGCTGAGGTCGTAAGTCCCCTATAACTTAGAACTAAACCTAACTAAGGACATCACACACATCCATGCCCGAGGCAGGATTCGAACCTGCGACAGTAGCAGTCGCGCGGTTCCGGACTGAAGCGCCTAGAACCGCTCGTTACTGATGCCGGCCGTCGCAGTGGTCCACAACCCCACGACGACTACCGCAGTCCACTTCACTCCTCCGCCGCCCCACACTGATCCCAGGGTTATTGTACGGTTCGGCCCCCGGTGGACACCCCCAGGGAACGTCTCACACCAGACGAGTGTAAGTCCTATGTTTGCGTGGTAGAGTAATGGTGGTGTACGTGTACGTGGAGAACTTGCTTGCGCAGCAATCGCCGACATAGTGTAGCTGAGGCGGAATAGAGGGAACCAGCCCGCATTCGCCGAGGCAGACGGAAAACCGCCTAAAAACCATCCACAGACTGGCCGGCTCCCCGGATCTCGACACAGGTCCGCCGGGCAGCTTCGTGCCGGGGACCATGCGCTCCTTCCCGCCCCGGAAAGCCGTGCGTTAGACAGCACGGCCAACCGGGAGGGCAACGGGTGCTTTACTTTCAGCTAAAATGCTGGAATCCATTCGGGTGCGGCATTCTGCCCGTATATAGCGCTCATGTAACTATGTGTATATGAACGACGTCAAGTGAGACTTTTCGATTGATACAGGAACAGTCGCAATAGCAACACACCTGCACGCGATGATGTTAACTGCTTCAGCTGAGGTCACAAACTGAGCAGAGGGCTTCTATGCTCAACTCTATATTGACATCCGAACGATGGCGCTGCTGTGCTGAGAGAGAGAGAACGTGTCTTCTTCAGCCCCTCGTCACTGCGGATGGCAGCGAGACGTCCTTAACGTATGTGGTCTCGATGTGATTTGCTAACTTTGGTGAGTCGCCGCGATCTTTGGATGATACCACAACAACCACCAACTGTCACTGTCCTGCAGAAGCTGCACACCGTATCTCACCAGCCAACGATGGGAGACTACACGCCCGCCGAGTTCGCCTTGACAACCAGGAGAGGTCACGTGACACCAAGGATGGTTGCCGCGCGAGAGCGACTCTATCGAAACGGGGCAGTACTCACTAAATCCAACGCTTGAAACTGCCGGATCAGTCAACACCCGGCACAGAATCCAAATAGATGTACAGGATGCGGAGCGGGATGGGAGAACTTTGGAAAGAAGGCGGCGAAATGAAATAGCTAAGGAATATATTCTCAATGCCGTTATACAGAAAGGAGCTAGTCCTGGGGGCAGGAAGCGGAGGCTGACTGCCAGTCTAGGAGCTGGTGCCCAAATAAAAAAGACTAGAGAAACGGGAGAGGTGGCGGTTCATTTTGTGTGGCTGGTGCCCGATCCTGATCAGCAGAGACATCTGAAATCTGGATTGCGAGGGCGTCTGCTCTATCTGAAGGCTGGACACAAAGTGAGCGAAGCAACTGTGTTTTGCCCTCCAGAACCTTCTGACAGCCACACATGCTACCCACTTGACGTGCTCGCTATCAGTTAACCCGGTGGGGCAGATTACCGACTGGACAGAACTGCATCACTTCTGAAAGGCAGGCACGGTGCCCCACGTTGGCATGGCAGAAGTTACACTGGAACAATACTTGTGAAAAACGGCTGGGTCCTTTGAAATAAATTTTTTTAAACTAGATCCTTAAATATGCTTTGACTGATTGGACTTCCCGTACATAGCCTAACAACTTTACTACTACCAAAACCAAAATTTGATCCAAGTTCGTTTAAGGAAATCGGTTAGGACTTTAAAAAACTCCACAGCACAGAAAATATGTTCGTAGATAAAACTGAAAAAAAAGACGAAGAAGCTCCAAGTTAAGAACGAAACCAAACAAAAGATCTAAATCTCTAAAGAAGAAAGGAAACCCAGATCCGAAAGAAGGAAACGATACGGGGCCAATGAATGCCACAGAACAGTAAAAAGTGACTAACGTAGCGTGCACCAAAGTCGAGTGAAATGAAGAAGAAAGAGTACTGGTAATTAAAAATAATTAAACGTTATTGTTAAGAAATATATATCGATCAGTATTTGTTAGTTCACATTATTATTTGTTAATAAGTATGGGATTTAAATAAACGTAAAAAAATATTGCCACCGCGAGATTCGAACCGACGACTATATATTGCTACTTTTCTACGCTGTGCACTGAGTTAGAGGGAACTAATTGAGTGTTGTTGTTGTGGTCTTCAGTCCTGAGACTAGTTTGATGCAGCTCACCATGCTACTCTATCCTGTGCAAGCTTCTTCATCTCCCAGTACCTACTGCAACCTACATCCTTCTGAATCTGCTTAGTGTATTCATCTCTTGGTCTCCCTCTACAATTTTTACCCTCCACTCTGCCCTCCAATACTAAATTGGTGATCCCTTGATGCCTCAGAATATGTCCTACCAACCGATCCCTTCTTCTAGTCCAGTTGTGCTACAAACTCCTCTTCTCCCCAATCCTATTCAGTACATCCTTATTAGTTATGTGATCTACCCATCTAATCTTCAGCATTCTTCTGTAGCCCACATTTCGAAAGCTTCTATTCTCTTCTTGTCCAAACTATTTATCATCCATGTTTCACTTCCATACATTGCTACACTCATTAATTGAATAAGCACGAAAAATTATGTAACGAACAGCAGTAGAAAATCTAATCTCCGAAAATGGTTTTTTATTCAAGCCTTTTTCAGAATTGCGTCGTATTGCTTCACAAAACTGATATCTGGGCCCTGACCTTCAAATGCTGTAGATATGAATAAAGTCGAAGAGGGACGGTCTACAATATCCTGGTGTTAGAGTTTCCTAAGCGGATTTTCGCAAGGCATACAGTCTCTTTCTTCCAGTGTCTACCAGTGCAGATTTTTCAGAATTTCTGTTACCCCTCTACACCCCACCCCCCACCCCTAAGAAGATCCAGTTAGACAATGGCTGATCGCAGTGCCCTTTAATTTTGCTCGATGTCCCCTAATAGAAACTTACTTGAATGCCACAAATTTGGAAAATAACTTACACAAGTATGGGCCGTACAATTATTACAGGTAAACGATCTCGAGCGCAGACAGTCTACAGTTCCCCAGTATCTTAACGATAAATCAAAGTCTTCCATTTTCTTTAACTATAACTGAGTTTATGTAACCGTTCTGTTTTATATCTAAACGTTGTAGTTACTAACTACATAGAGGAAAGAAGAAAAGTTTCTTTCCGTCACATTACCCCGATGTGTGAGGCAGATTGCTTTTACAAAGTGACTGTCTTGTAATGGCCACGAAGTCTCCGGAGAGTTAAGCGCTAACCTTCCTTCTCTGTAAAGACGTACCTGATTTTCTCCACAAGCTCTCTCTCTTTCCTCTTCTTCGCGCGTATCATTTCGGTGTCTCGTCGCGTCGAATGAGCGGCCCGCTTAGAAAACGCTCTAGTTTATTACGCTAAGCAGCTCCAGCTGAAACAAGTAGGGGCGCCGAGGAACAAAATTAAAAGCAATCCGTCGCCCCTAACTGCGCCCTCCGCCGCGAGATCGCATTACTAGCGAGGCGAGACGGGGCGCCTCCCTGATGACGTCATTAATCTGCGGCGAGGGCGGCTGAGTGAGCCCGGACGGGAGGAGCTGGCTGCTACCCCTATCCCCCACCCGCCCCTCTCATGTGCCAGAGCCGCAGTCTTCTGAGCTCAACGCCCGTCTTCCGTGGTCCCAGACCGAGAACTTTTGTCATTGTCGCATTTTCCCCACCTAGCTCCGCTTATAGAGTGGGCTACCTGCCAGGCTAGTGTGTGAGAAGACTACTTTTTTGGAGTTACCTCTAGATTTTTTATGTTGACTGATTGCACTAACATTTAAAACCTGAAGTGCTTATTACTGGAAGAGATGAGATGTACAAGTCGACGGAGCCGCTTCTTGTCATAATGACGTTCAAGACGAAGAGAGATCTTCGAGAATGTGTACGATCAGACGTGACTCATGAACGAATAGTAAATCGATAGATCCTTAGTGCACAATCACATGCCGTAAAAGATGTTTATTAAAGGAAATAGGTCATGACGGACAGTTTTATTGACTCACAAGCTGCGACTTTGTCGCGAGTAAAACAGTGACCCGTATATACAATAAGTTTCCTTATTTTACGTCTATCGTTACAACCTTTTTGTTAACAGATTACCGGTTTCGATCCACAACGACCATCATTAAATCTGCAGCAAAAAATGAGATAAACATAACTACACTCGCAGACTGTCTATAGGTTAGAAACAATAAATAAACCATAATGAAAAGTACTACTGACATATATATGCGTTTGTGTTCTTAAGTATGAAGAGGCATAGCTATTTTATGAAAACAAATTCCTAATGCCCTACAGCCATAGTGGCATCGTCAAATGTTAAATGCAAAATCAGCATCGTCCAATATATATAAATAACATCATATGCACAAGTCATGTTGGCAATAGCACTACTCTTCAAAACAAGCTGTCGTACAGTAGCCACAAGATGTTTGTGTTGTAAGTTCACCAGATGTCGCTAATGTAGGCATACACTAGTTTTCAGTGATTAATTGAGCGGAGTAAATAGTTGAAGTCTGTAATGAGGTTATAACGTATAAGAGGCAATACAGTAATAAAAAATGATGAAATACAACACGGCAAAAGTCAGATTGTTAAAAAGAGAAAGACTTAACAGATAGTAGTTGGCATATGCTCAAGTGCCACTATTCTAGATAATGACATAAGTAATAAGCACCTTTCATTGTGCATGGAATAATATTAAAAAAATTATAAAACAAATCGCTATGCCTCTGCATACTTAAAGCCCACAAATGCATATATATATGTCAGTAGTACTTTTCGTTATGGTCTATTTATTGTTTTTAAGTTGTAGACAATCTGCGAGTGTATTTATGTTTTTTCCCATTTTTTGCTGCAGATCTATGATGGTCATTATACACCGAAACCGGTAAACTGTTAACAAAAAGTTTGTGACCATAGACGTAAATGAAAGGAAACTTATTGTTTTATTGACTGTCGGTTTCGACACTCAGAGAGAGTCATCTTCGGGTCTGTGGATCCAAAAAAAGAAAAACTGACAAATGTTTATAAATGTTATACATAATGGAAAATACAAATTGCTGTGTGCAGCACATGGATATACATATAAATAGGTCACGCCAATGTGCAGTTTTTCCACTGCTTAATATTTATGACTTATGTGCTCAACGTCCGTCAAAGTTGCGTTTATGGTCATTTCTTTGTGGTAACTAGTTTCGGACTGGCTGTTGTGTTGTCTTCATCATCATTTCATCCTCATATGGCGCGCAGGTCGCCCAGTGTGGCGTCGAATGTAATAAGACCTGCACCAAGGCGGCCGGACCTGCCCCGAAGGGGCCTTCCGGCCAATGACGCCAAACTCTCATTTCACTAGTTTCGGAGAATCACGTCAATTTTCAAACAGTAGTTTGCTGCGTTCGATTGTAAAGAATTCACTTTGTATGTTCATACGAAGTGTGCCATGTGTTGTACCTATGTAATGGTTAATGGTGACGAACTGTCCAAAACTAGTCATCACAGTGAAATGACTGTTATCGCTATTATGCTGGATACTAAAGGGAAAAAAGACTACATAGAAATGATATAACAGAAGGATTCATTTAAAGCGTATTTTAAGAACATAAGATCCACTCTCTCTCTCTCTCTCTCTCTCTCTTTCTCTCTATCGATAGCAACGATGCCACGGCGTAGGTGAAAGTTCTTAAGTTTTCTTAAGTTGGCACTACGACAGACAGCGACGACAGCGCCCTCTAGCCGGCGCTGTGGTGCTTTACGAGCTCCGCTCCAGATTCAGCCGTTTTGATCAAGAGCAGACGGCCTAGAAACATCACTTCAACTTCAGAGGGTGTTGGCTTGCTATTGAGACTTTGTACTACTTACTACGGGAATACGGTTTCGCACCTACGGGCTCTTCAATTGCAAAGTTACGTATGTCACTGAGTAATATTCTCTATTACATGTACTTTCACGTAAAAAGCTGTATCGAGAGAATCTTACCTCACCTGCTCCTACTCACTTCCTACAATCGGCCTACCCATTGAGTTTACAGGAGCAGACCCACGCGCCGCCTTGTGATAAGCATTATTTGTTTGGACCGATTCCATCTATACTCTGCGAAATTTCGAATAAGTTTTATATTAATTCTTTTTTATATTTATTCTGTTTTTGCAGTTTATATATTTGCAACTTCGCTTTTGCCGTTGTGGATGTAATCAGCCCAAACATATACTGCTCATCACATGTTTCATTTGACGCCCAGTGGCAACAAGAAGTGTTTGTTTGCAAAAAATGGTTGAAATGGCTCTGAGCACTATGGGACTTGACATCTGAGGTCATCAGTCCCCTAGAACTTGGAACTACTTAAACCTAACTAACCTAAGGACATCATACACATCCATGCCCGAGGCAGGATTCGAACCTGCGACCGTAGCGGTCGCGCGATTCCAGACTGAAGCGCCTAGAGCCGCTCGCCCACAGCGGCCGGCCATCAAATATAATAACCCCTTCAGAGTCCTAGAAGACCGTCGCCATGACTGTATTGGGTGAGGGTGCGACTTTGAACGTTTTCTTTATAGGAGAGATGGTTCAAATGGCTCTGAGCACCATGGGACTTAACATCTGAGGTCATCAGTCCCCTAGAACTCAGAGCTACTTAAACCTAACTAACCTAAGGACATCACACACATCCATGCCCGAGGCAGGATTCGAACCTGCGACTGTAGCGATCGCGCGGTTCCAGAATGAAGCGCCTAGAACCGCTCGGCCACACCGGCCGGCCTTTATAGGAGAGATCATGTGCCGCCACTCCACGCATTGCTGTTTTGTTTCCGGTTCGAAGTGATGAACCCATGTTTAATCGCCAGCGATGATGTTCGACAAAAAATTTTCGCGATCAGCCTCGCTACTCGCAAGCATTTCGGCACAGACGGTCATTCGTTGCTCTTCGTTCTCTTAGGCTGCGAGGGACCTCTGAGTATCCAAACTGGTGGACGAGTGTGTCAGCTCTATCAACAAAGACGACCAGTTGTGGAGCGAGGCGTTTGGTTGTGATCCGTCGATCACCTATAACGACAGTGTCCGCCAGCTCCAACATGGCAAGAGTCATAGCTGTGTGCGGCCGGCCAGCACGCGGAGATCGGACAGCTTTGCCCGACCTCGTTGCGATGATGACAGACAACCCGCCCAACGACTCACCGAGCTTTTGTTCACTATCGGGTCTCCGTAGACATTCTGCAAGCCCCTATGAGCATCTGCCACGCTCTGATTTTTACCAGCAGAAACGTAATAACATTTCTCTTCTGCCGGCCGCGGTGGTCTCGCGGTTCTAGGCGCGCAGTCCGGAACCGTGCGCTGCTGCGGTCGCAGGTTCGAATCCTGCCTCGGGCATGGATGTGTGTGATGTCCTTAGGTTTGTTAGGTTTAAGTAGTTCTAAGTTCTAGGGGACTGATGACCACAGCAGTTGAGTCCCATAGTGCTCACAGCCATTTCTCTTCTTGGAACGCATTTTCGTTACAGACAGCATTTTGGAGGTTAAGTATAACGCTGCCACCTATCGGAACTTCACGAAACTATCGGCTTTGAAGTGGGAATATTCCACAACGAATTCCACATCTTTTCAACCAAAATTGGCCGAGAAAAAAATGTGTTGCATTACTTATCGGACGCCCACGTAAAAAAAAAAAGTGAACGAAATGAGATCATTAGGCGTGTTTAAGCTGTTAAGACAGTAATTGTTACGCTAATCCACAACTGAACTGCATCACTTCATCATCGAACCTTGCACGTCACCTGACTGCAGCCCTTTAGTTGTTGTAAATAAACCCAACGGGAATATCACAGTTGTTTTGGATGCTCGCCTAATTAATGAGATTATTCTACCTGTTCACACGAAACCTGAGAATTTAGAGGAGCAACTCCAAAAATTTTTACATTCTAACTATTTTTCCACGACAGATGTGGCCAATTCGTTCTGACAAGTCGCACTCACGCCAGATTCTAGAAAGTATACCGCATTTATACTCGGAGGGCGAACCTATGAATTTTGTGTCCTTCCCTTCGGTCTGAACTTCAGTTCAGGTGTGTTTATCACCGCATTGGGTACTGTACTTGGTGATGAAGCTAGTCCACAGAAAACATAAAGAGTAACATCATAGAATCTGCCACATATTCCTGCTCCTACTAACCGCCACGTCTACAACGAATGTGGCGTCTGAGTCAAATTATCATAAAATATTGTATAAAATAAAGTCGTAAAACAGCATTAATCCACCCACTACATAAAAAGGGAGACAAACAATATGTCAGTAATTACAGAGGAGTGTCCATTTTGCCAGTGGCATACAAAATATTATCAAAAATTCTCCTCAACAGAGTGGTAGATACTTTAGACAAACAACTAGGATAATATCAGGGTGGCTTTCGAAAGGGAAGATCCTGTGCAGGACAAATTTTTAACTTAAAGTCAATAATTCGCCATAGAATGTTAACCAGCAAACCAATATTAGTGTCATTTATAGATTTCAAGAAAGCATTTGATTGTATAGACAGAGAAACGATAGATAAGGTCATTAGAGAATTTGGTGTTAAATCAAAACTAGCAAACATAATTCGTGAAACAGTAACAGGTACAGTATCTAAAGTCAAATTTATGGGAGAAGTATCTCAGCCTTTTGAAATAAAAACTGGTGTTAGACAAGGCGATGGTTTATCATCTTTATTGTTTAACTGTGTTCTAGAAAAAATTGTAAGGATCTGGAATTCGGAGCTAAAAACCAATAACTCTGGGAAGGAAAACAAATGGAATTAAGGTAAACTGCTTGGCTTTTGCGGATGATTTCGCAATACTTTCAGAAAGCCTGACAGAAGCACTTACACAAACAAACATTCTGGAAAAACTAGCAAACAGAACTGGTCTCAAAATTTCAGCTGAAAAAACAAAATTCATGACAAATATAAAAAATGCACCAAAATACATAGAAACACAAATAGATAAAATAGAGCGAGTAAATAAATTTAAATATCTTGGAGAAACTATACAACAGAATGGACTAGAAAAATCTGCAATAGATGTAAGAATTAACAAAGTGGAAAGAGCATATGGTTTGACCAAAAATATTTACAACAAGAAATGTATATCTAGAAAAACAAAACTAAAACACTACATCACAATGGTACGACCAGAATGTTTATATGGATCTGAATGCCTAACGATGACTATAAGATGGACAAACTAGAGGTACTGGAAAGAAGGATTATTAGAAAAATAATGGGTGCAATGGAAACTGCAGATGGTTGGAAAATAAGAAGTAATGAGGAGATCTACAAAACTATAGAGAAAATATCTGAAGTAATGGCCAAACGAAGATTAACCTTTTTTGGACATCTATACCGAATAGATGGAAATAGACTAACAAAACAAATACTCCTATATTTCTGGAAGAAGAAATCAACAATAGCATGGATTACAGAAGTAAGAAGAAATCTTGAAAGAAACAACATCAAAGAATCAGGAATAGCAGAAAGAAACCGTTTTAAAAACAAAATACTAAATTTGGAAGGCTTTCAAAGCAGAAGAAATAAAAAATCGGGAACAACATGGACAGAAGAAAGGAAGAGACTTCATGGGGAGAAAATGAGGGAATACTGGAAAAATAGGAAACAAAAACAAAGGAAGAAGAGGAACTGAAGTTGTTAACGTGATCCTAGTTGGTGAATACGACTGTAAAAAAAAAAAAAAAAAAAAAAAAAAAAAAACCCTCGTAAATGTTTTAATACGTGGCAGCGTAGAAATTTCAGGGTACCTTGAGGGAACTTGGATAAGCATCGTAAATAAATTTTGTTTTCTTTTTATAATTATTTTAATACTTATTTAGTTAACTATGGAAAGTACCACCTGCTACACGCTTCATACGTGTTCTCAATACCTAGCTGTAGATGTCACTGACTCCTGACATCTAGTGTGTTACAGTAGCTGGTGTACACCACAAATAAATACTTCGTTTAGGGATATTAGTTCTCCTTGCGCCTCATGTTTCACACGGGGTCCGCAGCTCGTGGTCGTGTGGTAGCGTTCTCGCTTCCGGCGCCCGGGTTCCCGGGTTCGATTCCCGGCGGGGTCAGGGATTTTCTCTGCCTCGTGATGACTGGGTGTTGTGTGATGTCCTTAGGTTAGTTAGGTTTAAGTAGTTCTAAGTTCTAGGGGACTGACGTCCATAGATGTTAAGTCCCATAGTGCTCAGAACCATTTCACACGGGCTTCCGTCGGAAAGAGATTCGCTGCTGTTGCGTTCGCCAACAGTCTGGACTTTCCGTGAACCTCTATAGCGGCCGAACGTAACGTTAAGTTCCAGACATCTCATAACGTTGTACTCACGCCTGACTATCTCCAGTGCAAACACCGTTCTGGCAGCGCATTTTCTCTTCAGCGTCTTCTCCAAGTAAAATGACATCTAACTTGGAAGACAAAGGACGCCCCAGGTATAGAAATGTATCAGAAGACAGCAAGTGCTATCATCACACGGAGTTTCCTGAGGTGCGGAAACATCAAAGAGCGCGGAAACAGCAAAGATCAGACGGTACATTCTGTCTCCTGGTTCGCACAGCGTTTTATTTCTACCGTTATCGAAACGTTTGGGAAAGGGAAACTGAGAGCGCATTCACGTTACCGACATAGCGCGAGTGCGCGTGTTTGTTTGTGTGTGTGTGTGTGTGTGTGTGTGTGTGTGTGTGTGTGTGTGTGTGTGTAAGTGATGCAGGTGGAGAGAGAGAGAGAGAGAGAGAGAGAGAGAGAGAGATGGGGCTGGACGAGAGTGAATGATGCAGCATTGGCGACCTCGGACTGAAAAGTGATTATAACCTCCCACATACAGGGGCCAAACTCATAATGCTTATTAAATCTTCAGCGTTGTGCTATTTGTAAAATGACAGCTTTATCACTCGGCTGAACTGCTGTAAATTCCTGTACAGCGTTCACTGAAACATTTGTCTTAATTACACCCACATCTGTAGCGAACTAGCAGCTACCGTCGCATGGGGCTTTGGCTTAATCATATGTTATACAAATAGCATCAGCATGATTTGTGCTGACCAGATTCACGTACAAAATTTAGCATCTCTGGTACTACTATCTAGAGGCACTCACACTGCTGAACATGTTACAGCACTTCGGGTATTAAATGAGAGTGAAATCACCATTAGGTTGGCTGCACTGGACTGGTGTACATAGCCTCTTCGTACGTTGCTCCCGAAGTAAATATATTATATAACAGTCGCATTTAATAAGTTCCGGGTCCTCTGGTACGCTTGTGATTATTTCTGCCCCAGATCAACTGGAGATTTCTTGATCTGAGATCCGACAGAGAAAGTACCTCTAATTCATTTGCGTCATTGTTCTGTCGCGTTCCGGCACAGGTTCACTGCACCAATCTGGACTCGGTGTGACATGAGTGGCGCAATCAGGACGTCAACGGTGATGTGGCCTTAGTTTGATTTTGTTTTTCTTTTGTCAAGCTTCGTAGTGGAAGTGAAAGGGAATAAATCTCCTCAGCTGCAGGGGCTTAAGTAACAGAATGTTGGTATCTTTCTTGGGTTGGGTTGTTTAGGGGAGGAGACCAGACAGCGAGGTCATCGGTCTCATCGGATTAGGGAAGGATGGGGAAGGAAGTCGGCCGTGCCCTTTCAAAGGAACCATCCCGGAATTTGCCTGTAGCGATTTAGGGAAATCACGGAAAACCTAAATCAGGATGGCCGGACGTGGGATTGAACCGTCGTCCTCACGAATGCGAGTCCAGTGTGCTAGCCACTGCACCACGGGCTCGTTGATCTCTCGTGGAGTTGACAGGAATGGTTTGCTGAAGTAGCAAGTTATTTTTCTTTAATCAGTTTATTGTTCTCACAAACACATTTGTTTAATGAGGTGTCAGAGAAAAACCCCTTATCAGAATGTCAGATGCTCTCAATAATTGCGAGAAACGCTCTCTGTCAGAGACGGGTGCTAGCACTGCAGTCGGTGTGCTAACCACTGGCCCCTTGGCCTGACTAATCCGTCCTCAGCACTCTGAACTAAGTCACTAGTATTCGAGGGCCACCTGTCCTGCCGTTCAATAGACAAGTAGCAAGCAGTGACTTGTCCCTGCTGTTCATTGAAATTGTCGAGTCTAACTCGTTGAGACAGAGGCAGGCAGTCTCCCTTCAGCACTGTGAAAGTGTAATGTTACAACCTCTAAACTCGTGTTAGTATGTGTTTTGTTGGTATCTGATAAATGTATAAAACTTTCTTTGAAATTGGAATGCGTAAACTTCAGTGCAGGGCAGCAGAACTGAGTTAAAATTAAATTTTGACCGGATGTACGTGAAGCTCACGCTACACGATGCGAAATCGAGGCTAGACAGTACATCAAACAATTCCCCTGCGACAAAACAATCCGTTTTCAATGAAATTTACATATATGTTGGCGCCGAATGTTGCTAATCTTTATCTTTAGCCTAGCAAGCAATCACTGTATGAGAACTGTCATTTTAATTGCAGAGCAAATGAACGCATAAGTTACTGCATCTGATTTCATGATAAACTCCTTGAAACTCACAAGATAGCACTTTACAGAGATCTTCCACTGGTATTAAGACTCTGACTTAATATATTATTTTCGCAAATAGCACTTTGACAATCACTGAGTCATACAGCGTACATGAATTTTGATGGTAATTAAATGTTCGTCTTTCCTGCAACTTGTTGCTATTACGATAATGACGAAACTGTCAAGAATCAAATTTCATTCACCGTACTTACGTTCTTCAATGCAAGACGGTATCTTATCACTTTTCATAAAACACAACTCGCGATGTGTAATACGGGTAGCCTATACAAAACACATTCATAAAGGTAAATACTGAAAAAGGAGTAACTAAACTGATAAATGAGAACAAAGACTCCAAGTATAACTATTCTTCATTAACAACAATACACCCATTCATAAATTGCTCACAACTACATAAGTTAGCAAAAATTTTTCTCAGTACCTGTTCTGTGTAAAATTACTTTCCTTGGCACTTATTTCAACTATAAGGCAAACTAATGTGCTTCACAGAAAAACTTCTTACAGTGAACTTTCACCATACAAAATGTTCTAACAATAAGAAACTGCACTAAAATGGGTTCAAATGTCTCTGAGCACTATGGAACTTAACATCTGAGGTCATCAGTCCCCTAGAACTTAGAACTACTTAAACCTAACTAACCTAAGGACATCACACACATCCATGCCCGAAGCAGGGTTCGAACCTGCGGCCGTAGCAGTCGCGCGGTTCCGGACTGAAGCGCCTAGAACCGCTCGGCCACCACGGCAGAAACTGCACTATTACGAATATATAAAAGAAACTAGATCACCTCAGAAAAACTTCCCTTCTGACAATCCTGGATGCATATCATCTCACTTCCACAAAAATTTTCCTCAGAATAAATTAATACAAAATGCTTTTCAAATAATGCTGCGTCCACTACACGCCGGTCAAGCTTTCATCCTTCGCAAAGCAAGTACGTAGCCAGACTGTCGAACACACACTGATTACTACTCTCTCTGGCTAAGATTGGTTGTCTCAGGAACAGACTTACAAAGTTAATGGCTGTGTTGATATTACAGATGTTGAGCACATTTATCAAATTCACTACTTCATTCAGCAGAACTTCTGGAAATCAACAATCCAAATAAGAACGTAGCAACAAATACTACGGATCGGTACTTAGCTTGCAGTTGCTGTGTATCATCAGAGCCTAACACCTTCTTCTTGTAATAGAATTGTCTATTGCTGCATTGCCGTCTGGTTGCTCGCTATTGGTGACTGATCTTTAATTCCTTCTTAACTGACTCTGGATTCACACGGCCCTCTTCATTATTTGTCAGGAACATTCCTTTCGAACATTCCTATGACATGTGCTCGCCGTAATGTTCGAGTATCGTTCTAAATTCCACTCACGATTCTGCCGTCAAGCACATCGGAACGTTTCCTCTTACTCCATTGAGCTCGACACTCGGCGCCTTTGGCGAAGCGGTCAGGTGTAGTGCTTACTGGCGTATTTGACTAGTCTTAGAAATAAACAGTGTCCAGCTGCTTCGGGAAGCATTCTCTTCTCCCAGTATCGTGTGTATCTTCCACGCGTCACGTACGCTGCTCGCCTTCTTGCAGTGCAGTGTATTTGTTATGAACTGACACGTAATGAAAATTATTAAAATTTTCTAAGGTCACGACTGTCTGAGAATATGCAGTCACGTAAAGAAAATTACTGGAAGTCCGGATTGCCATAAAAAAGAAACAACTTACTTGAAAGAGGAACGTAGTGGAGCACAAGTGACAGGCGCAAGAGATGCACTTTCAGATAAATCTGATGGCGGTAGACGTACGCAGAGATCAAAATAAAGATACAGTACTGCACTAGCAGCTTCCTGGAACGATAAGTTTGTTTTCGGAAGGGCTGCGTTTCAGATCCTCGTTCGACCATCCATACGTAGGTTTTCCGTGGTTTCCCTTAATCGCTTAAGGCAAATGCTGGAATGTTTCCCTTGAAAATCACACTGCCCATTTCCTTTCTGAACCTTCCCCGTAATATAAGCTTGTGCTACATTTTTAATGTTCTCGTTGCCAACGTGAATTTAACGCTTAATTCCTCTTTCTAAAATAGGAAGCCTCAATGAGCTATTCATTAAGTTTTGGTATACTTCTCCGAGACAGAACCAGCTGACGGGTTTTTGGATTTAGAGTCTTTGAAGACAAAGACGGAATACAAGACAAAAGAAGTAAATACAAATAAGGCTTGCAAATAGGATTCGAAAATTAATCGTACAACGTCTCTGAAACGGCAAGACATAATCAGTACGTGTCAGCAGTTCTGTCTTCCAGTAATGAGACGCGGACTTTTAGTGGAAAATCCATTCAAAAGCTGAAAATATAACAGACAGTAACGGACAGATTCTTTGAGAGACTGGAAAAGCAGACAGAGAAGGGAACAGACTGGCATGGAAACTGTAATTGTACACCTTATATGTAATAGAAATGAAAAGGAAGCGGCCGCGAGGTACATCCAGTCGAACAGATGGAAGACGAATCAAAGACCTTCTGTGTTCTGTTCCAAAAGCTCTGCATACATACTCCGCAAACCACCAAACGTTGCACGTCTAAGGGTACCTTTTACCACTACTATTCATTGTCTTCCTTGTTCCACTCGACAATGGAGCGAGGCCAAAGTGACTCTATCTTGCATTCGCAGTCTTTGCGCGAAATGTTCGTACGTTGGCACCAGTAGAAAAGTTCTGCAGTCTGACGTAAATGCCGTTCTCTGCCATATGACAATAGCTTTTATGAAAAAAAATATCTTTTTCCAGCCAGAGATACCGTTTAAGTTCACGGAGGATTTCCGTAAACTTCCGTATTGATCGAAGCTACCGGTAACGAGTCTCGCAGTACGCATGTGATTTGCTTCAATATCTTCCTTTGGTCCGATCTGGTGAGGGTTGCCAAACACCCGACGGTACCCAAGAATGGACGCAGTCTCCTTTATAGACGAGTTAAGCTTTCTTGGAATTCTCCCAACAAACCAAAGTCGACCACGTACCTTCCCTTCAACCGGCCTCACGTCCTTGTTCCACTTCACGTCGGTTTAATCGATGTTACGTCAAAAAGCGTATCACCAATAATGTATTCCAACATTACAGGACTGTTTCCCGAGCGCAACTTCGACAAGCTACATTGTTCCACATTTACAGCAAGCTGTCATCCATTACACTAAATAGAAATTCTGTCACTGAAAACTCGTATCCTCCTCAACAACGACGAAACTATAACATCACCAGCAAACAGTCGGTGATTGCTGCATACCGTATACGTCAGATCGTTTATGTACACTCATCATAAAAAAAAAACAGAACACCTTGAACGATTAGAGATAGGGCGTTCATATTCACAGGGTATGTACATTAGTATGTTCTGCAGAAATAATTAGCATATGAGTCACCTCGGTTCAGTATGTGTCCTGTTGCCTAGTAGGCACATGGTCCGCCACGGTCACTGATAACTTGTTCCACACGTGATGGCATCCTGCGGTGCAGCCATCCATGCTGCAATCACCTGGTTACAAAGTTTATCTGTGATGATTGTGGCACTGGGTCACAGCACTGCACCTGTCGTTCAACGTATCCTATACATTTTCAGTTGGAAACAAGTCTGGTGATCTGGCGGGCCAGGCAAAAGACTGACGTCCTGTGACACCAGAGAGCCACGTGCTCGTGCAACAACACGTGATCGTGCATTGTCTTGCTGAAAAATGGTGTCTGGTGTTTTGTGCAGAAACGGTGTGGCTGCGGGTCGCAGGACGGCATTCACGTAGGTCACGCTGGTCACAGTGCCCTGGACACCCACGAACTGTGATTTTTGGTTTGCCCAGTAGCACCTCACACCATAAGGCCTTGAGTCGGCGCTGTATGTCTTGTGCGAATGCAGTCAATGTGATGCCGCTCCCCCTGTCTGCAGCGACCCAAAATTGCTGCCATTATTTTCGAACAAACAGAACCTGGATTCGTCCGAAAACACTATCTGATGCCATTTCTGTCCCCACTGACGCCGTTCCATACATCATTGCCGTCTAGCTTATTTCTACACATTCGTCAAAAGTAGGCGGAGAAGTAGACGACGCGCACGTAACCCATTCCATCACAAACGGCGACGCAGTGTGACACCTGATAGTGTGCGATGTGTTTAACTGTTTCACTATTGCGCCAGAGCTGAGGAGGACTCAGATCTCTCTTGCAATGCCATTCGGATGAGGTGTCGATCGTATGGGAGGGGGGAGGGCGGGGGGGAGGGGGTCCGGGGTCTGGATGGTGCGACCTGGCACGTCTCGTCGTGTTCTGCGGCCTTCCTTGAACCATTCCGTTGCACTGCCGAAACACTTCGTTCCATACGAGCAGCAATTTCTCCGATGGATGCATCACATTTCTCATGCCAATAATGCGCCCTCTTTCAAACTCAGTGATTTGACGGTACGGTTCGCGCATACATCTGTCAGACATCCTGCACGTCTCCCCAAGTCACACTGATCCATTACCTTCGATCTATAGCGACAATGAGAGCAGCAGGCTCGTTTCACCGGTAGATGGTGTTGCACCGTGATTTCGATATTGACCCTGAATCCGCGGGTCGACATGATTAAAATTCTAATCATTTATAAACAACATACTAATGTATACGTCCCGTGAGTACGAACGTCCTACCTCTAGTCGGTCAAGGTGTTCTGCTTTTTCTGAACATAAGCGTGTATAGAGAACAAAACCGGTCCTGTCACACTTCTCTGGGGCACGATAGCCTCATCTGTGATAAACGCTCGCCGTCCAGGACAGCGTACTGCGTTCTATTACCAAGTTTTCCAGACACTCGCGTATCTGAGAACTTATTCCGTGAGCTCAGACAATCGTTAACAGTCCACAGTGTCCACTATGTCAAATGATTTCCGGATATCTAGGAATATGGAATCTGCCTTTTGCCCCTCAATAAAGGATCGCAGGATACTGTATGAGGAAACGGCACTGTGAATATCTCATGAGCGATGCTTTCTGAATATATACTCATCTGTGAACAGACTGACAGTGTTGGTCTCTCACTGTTAACATCTGTCTGCTGAAGTGAGATCTCACCGAATATCGTTAGTTACATTGTAGGGAAGTGCAATTATCATTTTTTTTTTCTATTCAGCTATGAACCTACAAAGATCCCCACTCTCAAATCTGTCATTCCTTACATCGTTGATTGGTTGATTTAGGGGAGGAGACCGACAGCGAGGTCATCGGTCCTATCAGATCAGGGAAGGGTGGGGAAGGAAGTCTGCCGTGCCCTTTCCAAGGAACCATCCCGGCTTTTGCGTGAAGCGCTTTAGGGAAATCACTGAAAACCTGAAGCGGGTTGGCCGGACGCGGGTTTGAAACGTCGTCCTCCAAAATTCGAGTACAGTGTGCTAACCACCACGTCACCTCGGTCGGTTCTTCCATCGTCGTTGCCAGTGACACATTCGTCTACTTTCAGCGGTTCGGGAAACAGAACATGAACAAGCTGACTGTGGGCTGTCAGAGGCCGCACACATCTTCGCGGAAAGAATGCATGTTATTGACGTCTCTCCCGATAGACACTCGTCTCTGTCACCCACGGCGTCGTTCCATTTCCTGCCGTAGCTCCAGTAGATACATCGAATGCTATTTTCCAGTGCTGAACCGTCGACGTTCTCAAAATGTAGTCCACATAAATTGGGCTGATACTTCTGATTTACAGTAGTTTCGGAGTTCTGCGAAGCATATGCATGCTACCAAATCGACTGATTTCTTATTGCTAAGTAGATTGAAAAACTCTCCGGAATGTTTGTGGTGCGGCAGGAGTAGGTAATCCAGTCACGCAGCATGTCTGCGCTATAGGGCGGCTAGCGTTCGCAGTGTTCCGCTACAGTGTGGGCGCTGGCGAATGTAGGTTGAAGTAGTTAGACACAGTGTATCATATTCTTATCATTGGCGACTTAATTAGGAATATAACAGGTAAATGTCATTCTAAATGTAAAACATACGTAGCGACATCTTCTCGAACTGCAAGTCACAAGTCTTTATAAAATCATGCCTTCTACGGCAAAAAAAGATGGAGACTTACTCAGAGGCTACGAAAACGTGGTTAGTTAATTTGCATAAACAAGCCCAGAAGGCTGAACTCCTCATACCTAATTGCGCAACGGTCCGGTAGTGACATCATCTGACCTCTGTCACAGATCGTGGAGTCGCTCCGACCTGTGTTGTGGAACTTGTACCGCTTTATTCAACAGTAAGACCCACTACTTGTCTAACTTTATTCCTTCGCCGTTTCTCTTGTCGTTGTTTCTGTGTTTCTAAATTTCTTTGGCATCTCTGTACAACATAAAATACTGATGCTTGGCTCTTGATAAAAGTGTAGTTCCATAGAATAGAATTTGGTGGATCGCTGGATCCGGTACATGATCTGCTACTGTCGTTTTATACGTGTTGCCCACAAGACAATAATTGCTCTTAAGTTCTTTAAGACGAGTGTTAACGCTTCTTGACCACATGTGCAGGGGATTGTGTCTACTCATACCGTGACAGGCATTGGGCGTAGGTCCTTCAAAGTCATCAAACATCCACACACCTTTCCTGCAAGTTTAATCACCGAGTCGGTATTACGTGTTCGTAGCCCTCTGCTGATGCGATATGTAACTGTTTATACGAATGGGAGGATAACCTTCCCTTTAACTGGCTCTCTCCTCGACAGAAGCTCCACATCCTGGAGGATGTAGTGTCCTGTTTATCTCTTTGCCAACGTAGCTATTTCTTCTTAAAGTAATTCTTGAATAATCGAACTCTTCCTGCGAACACTATGTCTCACAGCAATTTCTAGCTGAGTGTGCTAACACCTTAATTACTCTTCTTTCCAGCCTGAGATGGTGATGGGAATTTTATGAAGATACCATAAGTGGGCTTTCTGAAGACTTTATTCGCTGAAGTACCGTCAGCCTCTCTAAGTGCGTGTACATCCCAAAATGAAATTTGAGCTTAGTTGAGAACTTTGTATTGCTGTTAATGTCATTCATAAAAATTAGAAATTCTGGAAGTTCATTTTCTTGGAACTTGAGGATACAAAACCTACATAAAATCCACACACTTTCACATAGCCCGCATCTCGTGGTCGTGCGGTAGCGTTCTCGCTTCCCACGCCCGGGTTCCCGGGTTCGATTCCCGGCGGGGTCAGGGATTTTCTCTGCCTCGTGATGGCTGGGTGTTGTGTGCTGTCCTTAGGTTAGTTAGGTTTAAGTAGTTCTAAGTTCTAGGGGACTTATGACCACAGCAGTTGAGTCCCATAGTGCTCAGAGCCATTTGAACACACACTTTCACAAGTTTTGTTTGTAGAGGTGAAGTCAGGAAACCACCAGTGGCCGGAACAGGTAGCCACGTGCGGGCGTTACAAGGGACTAGGGCGAAGCTCGTAAACAAGGCGAAGGATGCCGCACTCCGGGAATACCGTTCGCTTGGTTCACGCCTGAATCTTTCTGTGGTTTTTGTGACCAACGTGCTTCGTCGAGACGCATCACCTCCACCAAATGGTTATAAGACGATTATTTTACCTACTAATTAGTTCTACGCTCCATCATCGGGGCGTTTGAAAGCTGCAGAAAAGTAGCGATAGCTTCGTAAATATCACATCGCGTGATAAAATGGCACATAACTTCAAGACAAACTCGTGTGTCGCTTCGTTTTCAGTGCACATCGAAAATTGACGCCATATAATTGCCATTAGAGGTAAGGCAGCGCTTTTAAAAGTACTGAGAAATAGCAAAAATTACGTTAGTGACAAACTTAACATCAAAATTAGGGATCGCAAAGCAGATAGTGGTAGACTGCCGCTACCTTGGAAGCAAAATAACACATATCGGAAGAAGTGAAGAGGACATAAAAAGCAGAATAGCAGAAGCGAACAGGACATTCCTGACCAAAAGCAGTATACTAGTATTAGACATCGGCCTTAATATGAGGAAGAAATTTCTGAGAATGTAATTTGGAGCACAGCCTTCCATGGAAGTGAATCATGGACTATGGTAAATCCGTAAAAGACGAGAATCGAAGACTTTGAGATATGATGCTATGTAAGATGTTGAAAATTAGGTGGATGAATGAAATAGGAAATAACTAAGTTCTCTGCAGAATCGGCGAGGAGAGTAACACTGGCAAACATTGACAAGAAGAAAGGACAGTATGATAAGACGTATGTTAAACTATCAAAGAATGACTTCGAGAGGGCTGCAGAAGGTAAAAACTGTAGGGAAGTGCCGGCCGCAGTGGCCATGCGGTTCTGGGCGCTACAGTCTGGAGCCGAGCGACCGCTACGGTCGCAGGTTCGAATCCTGCCTCGGGCATGGATGTGTGTGATGTCCTTAGGTTAGTTAGGTTTAATTAGTTCTAAGTTCTAGGCGACTAATGACCTCAGAAGTTGAGTCGCATAGTGCTCAGAGCCAGCCTGTAGGGAAGTACAGAGGTTACAATATAGCTAACAGATAATTGAGGACGTTGGATGCAATTGCTACTTTGAGATGAAAAGAGTGGCACAGGAAAAGAATTCGTGGCGGGCTTTACCAAACCAGTCAGAAGGCTGATGACAAAATAAAAAATACAAATCGCACCAAAGGCAGCACGTTGTTGATGTAACTTCAATGCGCCGGTGCCTTGAAACAGCATTATTTCCTCATCACCGAAATTCTATCACAAAAATCACATAATACAACACTAGCTTTTGAAAGCTGTATTCCAAGATGGCGGCCGATCAGGGCAGTGCAATGATTTTGCGCTGCATTGCTTTACGTTTCATA
Source organism: Schistocerca serialis cubense (assembly GCF_023864345.2). Classification (NCBI taxonomy): domain Eukaryota; kingdom Metazoa; phylum Arthropoda; class Insecta; order Orthoptera; family Acrididae; genus Schistocerca; species Schistocerca serialis. Next base: position 144,638,125 of record NC_064643.1, read on the forward strand.
GAACAATCCGTTGAATGGATATTGTACTTGACTGGGAATGAGCACGTTCGTTCTCTAAATACTGTAGGTAGGTCCCATATAAGGTGTGCAGTCGTCGCTCGCTCCGGAAAACATAATCACCTCTGCTCGGGACAGAAGCGAGTGCACGCGACAGACGCGGCGTGAGATGTGCAGTTTTAATTAACTTCAGTGTCCATGCAGGCCGGGCTATCATCTTGAAAAACATGGCACATCCACCCCATCTTATTCATCTGCGGATGAACGCATTCATACACAAATTAGGTGATAGGGCGCGGGCGCGACCCCCAGATAAAAACAATGGGGGAGGGTCCGCGTGTCACATGCATCACCCCAGCTCGGGAGCCGACAAATGTTAATTCACAGCGCTTGCATAGAAATGCTGCCTGCCGTCTGACGGCGGGTCCCGCAATACGAGAGGGGTGTTTCTCTCTCTCTCTCTCTCTCTCACTCTCCCTCTCTTTCTCTCTTGAAAAGAACGCGTACTGTTGCTCGCTATTTCTCACTATGAAAGCAGTGGATGCCCCAAGGAATAGGTGCCTACAAATGCACTGGGGTCTCAAAGCAATGAGATGACGGCGGAGCGCATTATGTAATGGGACTGTCAAACAGGACGTGCTCTTTTCTTTGAACCATTTTAATGAGTACATTTCGAGTCTTTGTCCCGTTCTACATATACGCTGCCTGAGAAAGAAGTGAAGCACCGAGAAGACATTGTCGGATGTCAATGGAATTCTGTATACGCGCACGCCATCGGCGGGTATGTACATTCTCAGTCACCAGAATGCCTTAGTGTTGTTCGTGATTGGTGTTGCTACCTGGCCTGGTAGGGTACGTAAGGGGCGTGAACGGTATTAGATGTTGAGTGATCACTATGTAGAACTGAAAGAGGCCTCATTGCAAGTCTCCACTTGGTCACTTGGTAGAGTCCTGCAGTATCCAAATTTGCGGGGAATTGAGGAGTGACAGTGGCCGAATGTTGTACTGGAAGTGTGAGGGAGGCACACGAGTCAAGGTCCTAGTCGACCACGTATAACCACCACAAGGGAAAATTGCTGTACTCTGCACCAAACACATCGTAAACACCACAGATCTGTGTCTGCCGTCTGAGAAGAAGTAATGGATTCCGTGCAACATTCTGTTCAGACTAGCGGCAGGCAGATAATGGGAATTACCATCGTTTGAGTATACCGCCGTTAACACCATACCACAACACAAATCCACGACCCTCCATTTCATCAAATGTAACTACGAGGGTTGGAACTTAACAACCGATACAAAAGAGTTGCATGTTTGCACCTGTTACTGTCCTTCAAAGTAGTCACCAGCGTTGTGTAGAACCCGTTGCCAGCGATGTGGAACGCGTGGTATACCGTTAGCAGAGCCTGTTCTGTTGATGATACTCCTTAGGCACCCAATTTGGTTAGAAGTCTCTTGTGAGAAACGGTATCAAAAGCCTCTTGCAAAACCAGAAATATGAAATTAATTTGAGATCCCTTGTCGATAGCACACGTTACTTCGTGCGAAACAAGAGCTGGTTGTGTCTCACAAAAACGACATTTTCCAAATCCGTGCTAACCATGCGACAATAGACCATTACCTTCGAGGTAATACATACGTTCGAACACAGTATATGTGTGGTATCAACGTTCGATACCACACTTTTTAGGGGTTGCAGTTATCGACCGCGGTCCGTATTAGTATCGTTGGACCCGCGAGTCGCGACCAGCGCCGCTCCGCGTCTTGAATCAAGTTTCTGGCGAGCTCTCGTCCACTCTTGCTCGGGACGTCAAGTAGTAAAGCAGCATAGCCTTCAGCTGATACGAAGCAACCTCTAACAAGGCGCTTCGTAACGTATGGCCTAAGTGAGGCCTCAATAGCTATCTGTTTATACTTATATCTATGCAGCCAAGAAGAATCCTGTACAACCAGTTAACTACAATATATATAATTTTTTACCAGCGACTTCTAATTATTTTAGTCGTTGCAGATCCAGACCATGCAGCCAGAACCTTCTCGACGTTGCTGACAAACCTGCTGTGATTTATATGTTTCTATTTAGCACTCTACGGTCGCAGGTTCGAATCCTGCCTCGGGCATGGATGTGTGTGATGTCATTAGGTTAGTTAGGTTTAAGTAGTTCTAAGTTTTAGGGTACTGGTGACCTCAGATGTTAAGTCCCATAATGCTCAGACCCATTTGAATCTTTTTTTTTTCTATTTAGCGTTGGCCACCAGTCAACATTGGCGACGACTCGTTCGTCGTCGTCATAACAATATGTTCCAAACTCCGATTCAAAATCGACGTCAGTGCTGTGGGTCTCTAATTCATCGGGTCACTTCTATTTTCTTTCTTGACTGTTGGTGTTACCAGTGCAACTTCCCAGTCTCTTGATACGTATCGTTCATCGGACGATCGATTGTATTTGGGTGCTAAATATGGGGCTATTGTATCAGTATACTTTCAAGTGAACCTAAATGGTAAGTTATATTGGCCGGATGACTTACCATTATTAAGTGTTTTAGACTACTTTGCTGCACCGAGGATATCTACTTCTAATTTACTCAGAGTGGCAATTGTTCTTCATTCCAGTTCCGGAATATTTTCTTTCTCTTCATTGGTAAAGGAATTTCGAAAAAACTTGTGTTTATTAACTGCACTTTAGTGGCTCTGAAGTTGCTAATATTAGCCATGGATATCGTTCAGTGAAGTTGTTGATTGTGTCTTGCCACTGTTGTACTTTATACACGACCAGAATCTCTTTGGATTTTCTGTCAGGCTTCGAGACAGAGTTTCGTTGTGGCAGCTATTAAAAGAATCTCGGAGTGAAGACCGCATTAAGTTTCGGACTTCGGTAAAACATAGAATCTTGGAGATTGTCTGTTCTTTCAAAGTTGACATGCTTCTTTAGATGCTTCGCATTCGTCATCACCATACAAGTCCACAGCCTAGGGTATGGGGTGCAATTTTGTATACAGCACTCTCGTGTCTGTTTTGCATGAGAAGGAATTTGGACAGCGATGTTACATTTTTGGCGTGTTAGAGACGGTATCTGTCTTGGAGATCTAGATGACATTATCTTCCAACGAGATAATATAAGACCGGAAGTTCTGCTGACCGACCTCGGTACAGAGGCTGTCCGCCTGTTGCCCTGCCCAGCACGTTCTCCAGATGTATCTCCCGTTGAAAACATCTCTTTGTTGGTTCCCGAGAGTTCATCACGTCACCTCTCGCCAACCGCTACAGCTGATGAGCTCTGACATGTATTGACGTAATTGCTTCTGTCATACAACTTAGTTCGACGTGCTGTGTAACAAATTTCGCAGTCTTTCGTACCCACGAATCTCATAAAAGTTCATCGTCTGTTCTTCCTCCTAAACCATAGTTCCCAACCTTTCTTAGACGATTACCCCTGTGTGCAATGAGAAATTAGCTAGTACCCCCGCCCTCTCCCTCCCTTCCCTCCCCCCCCCTCTGCCATGTGTTGCCTCCCCCCCCCCCTGCCCTGCAGGGGGTAGCATCTAAGTAAATTGTAGAATAAAAGACGTTTCTTGGAACCCTTTTATTTTTAACATGATGAAAGATGAATGATATTTAGTGTGTGTGTGTGTGTGTGTGTGTGTGTGTGTGTGTGTGTGTGTGTGTGTGTTAGAATGAATCACGAAGGAATTCGTGGCGTGTCGCCAGTGCGACCCATAACTTCCTCTCAGGAAAGAATGCTAAGTATCTACTGCGAGGCTACACACTTGTCACAAAACATGTTTCCCCTGCTTTACCATTCTCCACTGCGGCTCTTGCTTGACCTCGCACTGCAGTCTTAATTAAAATTAAACAAGTTCAGATGTGTGCACTATACCTACTGTTCGTAAATCACTTCATTGCTGCACTCCTTACGTCTGTAAGAAATTGGACGACTTCGGGCTGTTAATGCTTCGTCCCTAACCAGTCTATTAATAATAAACCATGTATAGTACTACAGTATCCCTTATGTGCACTCATGCTCATAAATTAAGGATAATGCTGATACATGGTGAAACGACACTCTTGTGTTCGGTTTGCGGGTTTAAATCACCTCAGGGTATGACTATGCGGTGCATCTGACCTGCGGTCGTCGCACGGCAGCGCTGGCAGCAGTCCACATACGCAGAGGTGTGTTGGTGCATGTCAGAGTACGGTGCAGCGAGTAAGTGTGCAGACGTTTTCAGACGTGCTAATGGTGACTATGTGTTGACAATGGCTCAAAGAGCACATATTAATGACGTTATGAGGGGTAGAATACTAGGGCGACTGGAGGCTGGTCAAACAAAGCAAGTCACATAGCACGGGCCCTCCGTGTGCCACAAAGTGTGATCTCAAGATTATGGCAACGATTCCAGCAGACAGGAAACGTCTGTATAGTACGGGACGTCCACAGTGTACAACACCACAAGAAGACCGATATTTCACCATCAGTGCCCGCAGACGGCCACGGAGTACTGCAGGTAGCCTTGCTCGGGACCTTACTGCAGCCACTGGAACAGTTGTCTCCTGGCACACAGCCTACAGACGACTGAACAGACATGGTTTATTCGCCCAGACACCTGTAAGCTGCATTCCACTGACCTCTGGTCACAGGAGAGCCCGTAAAGCCTTGTGTCAAGAACACAGTACATGGTAATTGGAACAGTGGTCCCAGGATACATTCATGGACGAGTCCAGGTATAGTCTGAACAGTGATTCTCGCTGGTTTTCATCTGGCGTGAACCAGGAACCAGATACCAACCCCTTAATGTCCTTGAAAGGGTCCTGTATGGAGGCCGCGGTTTGATGGTGTGGGGCGGGATTATGATTGGTGCACGTACACCCCTGCATGTCTTTAACAGAGGAACTGTAACAGGTCAGGTGTATCGGGACGTTATTTTGCACCAGTATGTCTGCCTTTTCAGGGTTGCAGTGGGTTCCATCTTCCTCCTGATGGATGATAACGCACGGCACCACCGAGCTGCCCTCGTGGAGAAGTACCTTGAAACAAAAGATATCAGGCGAATGGAGTGGCCTGCCTATTCCCCAGACCTAAACCCCATCGAGCACGTCTGGTATGCTCTCGGTCGACGTATCGCTGCACGTCTTCAAACCCCTACAACACTTCAGGAGCTCCGACGGGCACTTGTGCAAGAATGGGAGGCCATACCCCAGAAGCTGCTCGACCACCTGATGCAGAATTGCCAACCCGTTGTGCGGCCTGTGTGCGTGTGCATTGTAATCATATCCCATATTGATGTCGGGATACATGAGCAGGAAACAGTGGCGTTTTGTAGCACATGTGTTTCGGGACGTTTTTCTCGACTTATCACCAGTACCGTGGGCTTACAGATCTGTGTCGTGTGTGTTCCCTATGTGCCCATTCCATTAGCGCCACTTTTGTGTAGTGCCAGGTTGTGTGGCACCACATTCTGCAATTATCCTTAATTTATGAGCATGAGTGTAGTTACTACTGTGTCGTGCTGTTAATTAATTCATTTATCTGTTTCGAAGTGAGTAATGAAGCTTCTGCTCTACTACAGGTATTGTCTACAACTCGGAAAAGACATTTTTGTGAGATATACATTACGTATATGTCTCGCTTTTATCATCAGTAATGTACGTGATGAAGCACAACATATGTGTATAGTGGTGTTCTATTCCAATACCGGAGAACCTCGGCAATAGTGACGAAGCTAGCGAGGGCTTTGGACTGTGGTAGCTATAATGCTGCAGTGTTGTAATGGGCTAGCATACCTGCCTAGTAATCAAGGAGACCTGGGTTCAACTTGCAGCCAGGACAATATTTTAATTCATTTCTTCAGCTTCCATCATTATCGTAGATGAAGATGAGATTCAAATGTCTTGAGGAAAACGTAATTATATCAGAACAATATTAGAATGTTACAAAATTGTGGTAATACACTACTGACCATTAAAATTGCTACAGCAAGAAGAAATGCAGATGATAAACGGGTATTCATTGGACAAATATATTGTACTCGAACTGAAATGTGATTACATTTTAACGCAATGTGGGTGCATAGATCCTGATAAATCAGTACCCAGAACAACCACCTCTGGCCGTAATAACGGCCTTGATATGCCTGGGGATACAGTCAATAGTCAAACAGAGCTTGGATGGCGTGTACAGGCACAGCTGCCCATGCAGCTTCAACACGATACCACAGTTCATCAAGAGTAGTGACTGGCGTATTGTGAAGGGCCAGTTGCTCGGCCACCATTGACCAGACATTTTCAGTTGGTGAGAGACCTGGCGAATGTGCTGGCCAGGGCAGCAGTCGAACATTTTCTGTATCCAGAAAGGCCCGTACAGGACCTGCAACATGCGGTCGTGCATTATCCTGATGAAATGTAGGGTTTCGCAGGGATCGAATGAAGGGTAGAGCCACGGGTCGTAACACATCTGAAATGTAACGTCCACTGTTCAAAGTGCCATCAATGTGAACAAGAGGTGACCGAGACGTGTAACCGATGCCACCGCATACCATCACGCCGGGTGATACGCCAGTATGGCGATGACGAATACACGCATCCAATGTGCGTTCAACGCGATGTCGCCAAACACGGATGCGACGATCTGTAAACAGAACCTGGATTCATCCAAAAAAGTGATGTTTTGCCATTCGTGCACCCAGGTTCGTCGTTGAGTACACCATCACAGGCGCTCCTGCCTGTGATGCAGCGTCAAGAGTAACCGCAGCCATGGTCTCCGAGCTGATAGTCCATGCTGCTGCGAACGTCGTCGATCTGTTGGTGCAGATGGTTGTTGTCTTGCAAACGTCCCCATCTGTTGACTCAGGGATCGAGACGTGGCTGCACGATCCGTTACAGCCATGCGGATAAGATGCCTGTCATCTCGACTGCTAGTGATACGAGGCCGTTGGGATCCAGCACGGCGTTCCGTATTACCCTCCTGAACTCACCAATTCCATATTCTGCTAACATTCATTAGATCTCGACCAACGCGAGCAGCAATGTCGCGATACGATAAACCGCAATCGCGGTAGGCTACAATCCGACCTTTATCAAAGTCGGAAACGTGATGATAAGCATTTCTCCTCCTTACACGAGGCATTACAACAACGTTTCATGAGGCAACGCCGGTTAACTGCTGTATGTGTATGAGAAATCTGTTGCAAACTTTCCTCATGTCAGCACGTTGTAGGTGTCGCCACCGGCGCCAACCTTGTGTGAATGCTCTGAGAAGCTAATAATTTGCATATGACAGCATCTTCTTCGTGTCGGTTAAATTTCGCGTCTGTAGCACGTCATCTACGTGTTGTAGCAATTTTAATGGCCAATAGTGTAGTTATGATATTCTGAAAATAATTTGGTTTTGTGACTGAAACAGAATCGAATCGTCTAATTTTTACCCCTCAGAAATTATCATTTTTCTGCTCAGGGGGGTGATTAATTACCCACAGGTTGGGAACCGCTGTCCTAAACTGTATGCTCAGTAGTTTTCATGGCGAGCAGAATAATTTCAGTACAGGTTTGCTGGATATTTTCCATAGCTTTTTGAGGCGCGCTGTAGTGCCACGCCGCTGGCAGCACCGCACTGCGGCCGACCGGAGAGGCGCCGCCGGAAGACTGCAGATCCGGTCCCGACACGGCGCCCTGTGGATTACCCCTTGGCGCGGAGTCGGGGGGGAGGGCAGCCGCGGACGCCGCCGAGGACGAAAAACACGCCAGCGCCGCTGGGCCGGCCGGCGCGATGCGACGCACAGCCGCTTTTTGCGTCGCACGCACACGCACACACACACACACACACACACACACACACACACACACACACACACACATGCGCGCTGCACGCCACATGCCATGCGCGGCGTGACACGAGCCCGCCAGCTGCGCTGATTATTTTGTCGGGATGTAAGCCCATTCCGGCGCCCAGCGCCCAGCGAGGAAGAGATTACCAAGGGCGACGCGCTCTGCTACGAATTCCTGTCTGCCGCGTAACACTCCGATCGCGCTGTTGCCAGCAGACCGTAAACTACCCAGATGCTCTAATATTATGCGAAACTCCGACGTTACCAGTTGTGCGTGCGCTCGGTGTCATATTTAAAACATTGTGTTTCCAAGTGTTTGCTGTGCAGTTACCCTTGTCACAAATCCCCTTTATTGTAATCTGCCTTTATTCTGTGCATTGTACCAGCTGTCGTCCCAACTACCGGCGCCGTAGCCTGTAGAGTTACAATTCGGTTGCAGTGTGGATGTAAGGTACTTGTACTGGCAAAGGGAGAAGGGTTGGATATAGTGGTGTTCAGTAAATTCTTTCCTAAATTATGTAAAAAATCAGACAAACGAACAAGTCAATACTGGAGACTTCTTACGTTTACTTACAAGGGAACCTCCGCATCGCACCCCCCTCAGATTTAGTTATAAGTTGGCCCAGTGGATAGGCCTTGAAAAACTGAACACAGATGAATCGAGAAAACAGGAAGAAGTTGTGTGGAACCATGAAAAAAATAAGCAAAATATGCAAACTGAGTAGTCCATGTGGAGGATAGGCAACATCTAGGAGAGTGTGATCTCAGGAGCGCCGTGGTCCCGTGGTTAGCGTGAGCAGCTGCGGAACGAAAGGTCCTTGGTTCAAGTCTTCCCTCGAATGAAAAGTTTAACTTTTTATTTTCAGACAATTATCAAAGTTCAGGCACCCACACATAATTAACTTCGCTCTCCGAAAATTTTAGGACATGTTTAGATTTGCTTGGACATATGCAGTATTTAACGGTCTACACACGGAAAAATTTGAAAACGTTACAAACATATGTTAAGACAGAGCACAGAGAAAACTGTGCGACTGTGAAACTGTTGCATTCATTTGTTGCAGTTTATGTGACAAACTCTTATGTTTTCATCACTCTTTTGGGAGTGATTATCACATCCACAAGAAAACCTAAATCGGGCAAGGTAGAAGAATCTTTGTACCCATTCGCCAAGTGTATAAGTTAGGTGGGTCGACAACATATTCCTGTCATGTGACGCATATGCCGTCACCAGTGTCGTATAGAATATATCAGACGTGTTTTTCTGTGAAGGACTCGGTTGACCTATGACCTTGCGATCAAATGTTTTCGGTTCCTATTGGAGAGGCACGTCTTTTCGTCTACTAATCGCACGGTTTTGCGGTGCGGTCGCAAAACACAGACATTAAACTTATTGCAGTGAACAGAGACGTCAATGAACGAACGGACAGATTATAACTTTGCGAAAATAAAGAAAATAAACTTTTCACTCGAGGGAAGATTTGAACCAAGGACTTCTCGTTCCGCAGCTGCTCACGCTAACGACTGAACCAAAGCGCTCCTGAGCTCACATTGTCCTCGATGTTGCCTAACTTGCGCATGGTCTACTCAGTTTGTATATTTTGCTTATTTTTTCATAGTTCCACTCAACTTCTTCCTGTTTTCTCGATTGATCTTTGTTCAGTTTTTCAAGGCATATCCACTGTGCCAACTTATAACTAAATCTGAGGGTGGTGCGATGGGAAGGTTCCCTTGTTAGACTTTGCAAAATTATCAAGTACATTAAACAGTTGCTGTGTATGTAGGAATGTGTCCTGGGCCAGCCACAGTGGTCACGATCCTATAACATCACCAGATGGGTCAAGTGGATTTTTTGGGTTTCATTTATTCAGTTCAAATTATTGGCTCACCTTCTAGAAGCTCCAAAATAGCATTTTGAATTATAATATAAGCCTACAGGTCGGAACGAATAGGCAAGATAACTAGATAACAACATACTGAAATGAAACGCTCATATAATCCCACCACAGATCTAGTCAAACCTATAACAAACCTACGACAAGCTTGTGTCAGTCCGCCGTCTCTGCTAACGGCAGCCAGCCGGGGTGGCCGAGCGGTTTTAGGCGCTACAGTCTGGAACCGCGCGACTGCTACGGTCGCAGGTTCGAATCCTGCCTCGGGCTTGGATGTGTGTGATGTCCTTAGGTTAGTTAGGTTTAAGTAGTTCTAAGTTCTAGGGGACTGATGACCACAGCTGTTAAGTCCCATAGTGCTCAGAGCCATTTTTGAAACTCATAAATTTGTAACACCTCTTAAGGACTCTCACATAAATTACCCAACCAAATATTACTAACACAGTTCCAGTTCAGCTGGAGGCAGCTCACAAATCTCCAGTAACCACGCCACAGTTAAAGCTCTACTTCTTGCTGCTGGTCCCATACGTACCAGTTGTCTGCTGCAAAATAATAAAAGTTGTTGGAAGCCAATAATTAACGCCAGTCGCAAATACTGGATGAATATAGTCCGGGTAATTTGCGCGCTGTGATTTTACACCGCCTTAAAACATATACGCAGTTTCTAACTTGACACAAGTCAACAAAGTTATACCGTGGAAATGTTTCTTGATATGCGTAGTTCATCGGTGCTAAGAGGCTCCCTCTGTCACATAAGATTTCTCGCAAAGTAACGATTAACATCCAGAAAATTCATACAAATTCTTAAATTTAAAAAATAAGTAAAACTTGATAAAATAAGGTGCTTCCTAACATTATAGTGAAGCATCATGTTCTTCAGATCTAATTCAAAGGCGCCAGTCTTAATGCCTTTATTCTTCCCTCAGATCTCACTTGCGTTACCTTCTGTGCACTGAGTGACGGTATTCCCTGTGCAGAATCCAGGAGTAGTCAGTTGGCATGCTGACATCGAGCTGGGCCTGATTCCCCTGATCCATTTGTTTAATGTATTGATGGGACCTCTCTCCAGGATCCTCACTGCCAGCACCGAGATTTTCTAGAAAATGGCGGAGCTGGTGTCCTGAAATGCAACTTCAAGCTCATTGTGGCAACCAGTATTCTGAAGTTATGCAGCATGTTCCGTACTAATTCTCATAATCAAGTGTATTTCAGTTGCCAAGGTACTTGTTGGCAACTTATTTAAAGAATATCCAGGAAGACCTTTAAATTTTCATTCATTTTGTCTTCAAATCTTTCATTAGTTTCCGAACGTCAGAGCTGACGAAAACCCTCCTTCTTTCAGCTTAGCTTCTATAACGTCGGAAACCTTCTTGCCACTTACTTGAAAATGTCATCATCTTTTGGTAGTACTTTAGCAAACTGTTTCGTAGGGCCAAGTTTTATGTGGATTAGGGGCAGCAGTTTTTCTTTTTTTTTTTTTTTTTTTTTTTTTTTTTTTTTTTTTTTTTTTTTTTGGCTCCACTTTTGAATCGAATAGTACGTTTTTCCCATCCAACTTTTGGTGTCTAATTGGCTACATTTCTCAAGACCAGTGCTTGTCTTTTGCACGGTGTCCCATTTATATAGGGAGTAGCCGCCCTTCCTTACAACTTGAACACACTCGACGTCGGGAACATTCCTCATCTTTGCGTCACAGTATGCAAAATACAGTTCTTTGACAAAGTTTGCGATTTTCCGCTGCTGCTTTTTTTACTACTTGTTTGAGCAGATTCATCAGAAGTGGTTAGGAGAGTTAATACATCATATTAAAGCTATGAAAATTGCAAAAGCAGACAGATGTTGATATATCACTCTTTGCTGATGTCTGCTTGAAAAAAGATATACAAAGCAAACGTATAGGCGTCAATATTACAATATCACCGAAATATATAGGTAGCTGTACTATATACTATGAAATTAAACATATATTTGTTGCACGGTACATTGCAAGCCTTCATAAAACAGTAACGACGTCATTATAATGATTAATTAGTTTATTTTGCGTAACTCACATAACTTATAAATTTATACCCAAAGAGCGTCTCTTAAACATTCTAAATACTTCACCTGAAATAAGCACACAAAAATACAGCGGAAAAACTCTTTACCTTTAAGGAATAAGTTTCATTTAGCCTGTTTTGTAAGTACATAAGGAGTTCCCCTTTGAGAAAATTAATCTGTCAGGCTATCCAGCTCCGTACGCAATCCCATACAGCATAGAATATTGCATAAATGGCACCTCTGACGAAGTATTTTTCATTGTCTCTGACTATCGTCTTTACAGCTTCCTTGTGGTAGCCTGATGTTATCTATACTACCATATAAAGAAAAGTCGTTATATAACGTTGTTACCAAAATTCTCCAAAGATACTTGACTGCATTACATAACATTTTTACACGATACTCTAACGAACATGTGGACGCCGACCGAGGTGGCCGAGCGGTTCTAGGCGCTACAGTCTGGAACCGCGTGACCGCTACGGTCGCAGGTTCGAATCCTGCCTCGGGCATGTTTGTGATGTCCTTAGGTTAATTAGGTTTAAGTAGTTCTAAGTTCTAGGGGACTGATGACCTCAGAAGTTAAGTCCCATAGTGCTCAGAGCCATTTGAATCATTTTGAACATGTGGGCGGATATAGGCCATATATTTTTTAATATACGAGGGCTGATCAACAAAGACAGAGGTTTTTTCTGGAACTTCCGTGATAGTTTCCCATCTGTACCATGAATATTTGAAAAGGGCGGATTTTTTTTTTGTGTAATACACATAGGCGGCAGCACTCTCATGTCAGTAGGTTGGTACTAATACTCTGTTTTGTAGAGGCTCTTTGTATTTCGCTTACCATACAGTGGAGGTGAAGCGAGAGCAGCATTACGACGCAATAAAATTTTGTGTTGTTTACACCATACAGTCACTGAAATACGCAAAAAGCAGCAGTAAGCGTACGGTGAATGTGCACTTCCTCGAGCAAAAGTGTTTATGTGGTTCAAAATTTTCACAGAGGCTAACCTGTCTTTGTTAAGCAAACTGGGCCTGGTGTTTCGGCTTCTGCTGTGAATGAAAACATGAACACAACTGCTGTGACTGTCCTTGAGGATCGACGGATAACTTTAAGTAACCTAGTGAAGCGTTGAGAATTTCATATGACAATGTCTTTATGGTTATGCATGATCATCTCCACATGACGTGTCTTTCTGCCCGTTGGGTGCCACGTCCGCGCACTTGCGAAAAAGGCTGTTCGAATGGGGACAAGCCATGAGGTGCTCCGTCTCTTTGCTGATGGAGGGGCTGCGTTCCTGGAATCGATTATCACCGGTGACGAGTCATGGCTGCATCGTTGTGATCTTGAAGGGAGTCGACTCAACGGACAGCGGACACCTTGAGGTTCTGCAACACAAAAAAAGATGAATATTGTTCCATCTGCAGGGAAGTGATGGTGGTGATCGCAAATTTTTGACTGTCACGTAGTGATTCACCAGCATTCAGTTGCCCCTCACACTACTGCTACAGCAGCATACTACACATCAGTATTGGTCAAACTGAGGAGACAGATTGCAAGAAAACAACCAGAATTTTCACGGACGGGGCTGCGACTTTATTATGTCAATGTGTGGCCTCACGTTGCAAATCATGTCATGCAGTTTCTGACTTAATTTAGCATTACCCGTGTACCACATCCGCCTTATAGTCTCGATCTTGCACCCTGAGATTTCTTTTTATTACGAAGAATAAAGGCAAAGTACCAAGGCATTCGATTTGAGAACTTCGAAGCAGTGCTTAAGAAAAGTAAGGCCATTCTCAAGGATCCGACAACGGAAGACCTGCACGATGTGTTCGAGGACTGGCAGATACGTTATACAAAGTGCATTCAAGTAGGAGGGCAGTATGTTGGAAGAGATCGTGTAAACATTGAAATGGAATAATGAACATCTGTGAAGAAAAAATCAATCTCAGCAGTCTTTGATGATCATCCCTCCTACATAACATACAAATATAATGTTACCAAAAATGATGTCGAAAATCATGACAAATATACTTTAAATTTACGCACGATATTGTAATATATATATATATATATATATATATATATATATATATATATATATATATATATACCGGGTGATCAAAAAGTCACTATAAATTTGAAAACTGAATAAATCACGGAACAATGTAGATAGAGAGGTACAAATTACACATGCTTGGAATGACATGGGATTTTATTAGAACCAAAAAAAAAATAATACAAAACTTCAAAAAATGTCCGACAGATGGCGCTTCATCTGATCAGAATAGCAATAATTAGCATAACAAAGTAAGACAAAGCAAAGATGATGTTCTTTACAGGAAATGCTCAATATGTCCACCATCATTAGCTGTAGTCGAGGAATAATGTTGTGAACAGCACTGTAAAGCATGTCCGGAGTTATGGTGTGGCATTGGCGTCGGATGTTGTCTTTCAGCATTCCTAGAGATGTCGGTCGATCATTATGCACTTGCGACTTCAGGTAACCCAAAAGCCAATAATCGCACGGACTGAGGTCTGGGGACCTGGGAGGCCAAGCATGACGAAAGTGGCGGCTGAACACACAATCATCACCAAACGACGCGCGCAAGAGATCTTTCACGCGTCTAGCAATATTGGGTAGAGCGCCATCCTGCATAAACATCGTACGTTCCAGCAGGTGTTTATCAGCCAGGCTGGGGATGATGCGATTCTGTAACATATCAGCGTACCTCTCACCCGTCACGGTAGCAGTTTTGCTGTCCAGCGCCATCTGTCGGACATTTTGTGAACTTTGTTTCCTTTGTTCTAATAAAACCCCATGTCATTCCAAGCATGTGTGCCAATTTTTACCTCTCTATCTACATTATTCCGTGGTTTATTAAGTTTTCAAATTTATACTGACTTTTTGATCATATATATATGGTGAAGCGAAATTCGCGCACTCAAGCTTCGCAGCGCGACTCCTCACATGCCAGCGATAAAAAATGTCTCTCACAAAATTTCGTCCAGCGAGTACATCCGGCAGAAAAAGGATGTTAAAGAGTGGCGATCTGGCAACACTGAAACCACATGTATGGTAACTACCTCTGTCAGCAGATGTTGGTGCAATTGAAAAGTTTTGGGTTAGCATGCAGGAGGTCGATGGTTCGATCCTGGGTTGAGACATACTTTTTTTTTGTTAAATGTAGTCCATGTGGTACTGTATCTGGCATATTAATCGTCAACAGCGCTTGCAGTGAGTCCTCTAGAAAACATTTGCACTTACATACAATCGTTGAAATGGAAGATTGGTCAGCTTTGAAAGAAGCCCTTTCCATATCGTGGGCGTGAATTTTTTCGAACCATTTCATCTATTAGATGCGAAACCTGTTGTCTTTGTACCCTCCTCCAATGATCCCATAGATTCGTACCAACTATTATTCCTGCCTCCTTCAGGTCCATTACATTTCGTTACGGCCTTACGTTACCAGTACGACTAGCAACGTGCTTTGCGAATGATGTCCAAACTCAGTTACCATTTGTATGTGTTATCAGCATGGTCCCACTAATAAGGCCTTGCAACACTGAGTCTGCTAACCACATAGTGTTTAGTACATATCTCACTGCATTATTATTATTATTATTAATGTGTGTGTGAAATCTTATGGGACTTAACTACTAAGGTCATCTGTCCCTAAGCTTACTCACTACTTAACCTAAATTATCCTAAGGGCAAACACACACACCCATGCCCGAGGAAGGACTCGAACCTCCGCCGGGACCAGCCGCACAGTCCATCACTGAAGCGCCCTAGACCGCTCGGCTAATCCCGCGCGGCATTATTATTATCATTATTATTATTATTATTATTATTCTATCGATGGAATTGTGGAAACATCAGGTCTATTACCGTTAGGGAAACAGTGTAACTCGACACCGAACATTTCGCAATTAGAGGTGTGGCGATGAATCATGCAGAACAACATCTGTAATAGAGGTAATGCGCGTTAGCTGGAACAGCGCGCAGGACTGACGGCGTGTTTATACTGTACGCGCTGTCCACCAGACAGGAACTACACTCCTGGAAATTGAAATAAGAACACCGTGAATTCATTGTCCCAGGAAGGGGAAACTTTATTGACACATTCCTGGGGTCAGATGCATCACATGATCACACTGACAGAACCACAGGCACATAGACACAGGCAACAGAGCATGCACAATGTCGGCACTAGTACAGTGTATATCCACCTTTTGCAGCAATGCAGGCTGCTATTCTCCCATGGAGACGATCGTAGAGATGCTGGATGTAGTCCTGTGGCGCCTCAGTTGGACCAGCGTTCGTGCTGGACGTGCAGACCGCGTGAGACGACGCTTCATCCAGTCCCAAACATGCTCAATGGGGGACAGATCCGGAGATCTTGCTGGCCAGGGTAGTTGACTTACACCTTCTAGAGCACGTTGGGTGACACGGGATACATGCGGACGTGCATTGTCTTGTTGGAACAGCAAGTTCCCTTGCCGGTCTAGGAATGGTAGAACGATGGGTTCGATGACGGTTTGGATGTACCGTGCACTATTCAGTGTCCCCTCGACGATCACCAGTGGTGTACGGCCAGTGTTGGAGATCGCTCCCCACACCATGATGCCGGGTGTTGGCCCTGTGTGCCTCGGTCGTATGCAGTCCTGATTGTGGCGCTCACCTGCACGGCGCCAAACACGCATACGACCATCATTGGCACCAAGGCAGAAGCGACTCTCATCGCTGAAGACGACACGTCTCCATTCGTCCCTCCATTCACGCCTGTCGCGACACCACTGGAGGCGGGCTGCACGATGTTGGGGCGTGAGCGGAAGACGGCCTAACGGTGTGCGGGACCGTAGCCCAGCTTCATGGAGACGGTTGCGAATGGTCCTCCCCGATACCCCAGGAGCAACAGTGTCCCTAATTTGCTGGGAAGTGGCGGTGCGGTCCCCTACGGCACTGCGTAGGATCCTACGGTCTTGGCGTGCATCCGTGCGTCGCTGCGGTCCGGTCCCAGGTCGACGGGCACGTGCACCTTCCGCCGACCACTGGCGACAACATCGATGTACTGTGGAGACCTCACGCCCCACGTGTTGAGCAATTCGGCGGTACGTCCACCCGGCCTCCCGCATGCCCACTATACGCCCTCGCTCAAAGTCCGTCAACTGCACATACGGTTCACGTCCACGCTGTCGCGGCATGCTACCAGTGTTAAAGACTGCGATGGAGCTCCGTATGGCACGGCAAACTGGTTGACACTGACGGCGGCGGTGCACAAATGCTGCGCAGCTAGCGCCATTCGACGGCCAACACCGCGGTTCCTGGTGTGTCCGCTGTGCCGTGCGTGTGATCATTGCTTGTACAGCCCTCTCGCAGTGTCCGGAGCAAGTATGGTGGGTCTGACACACCGGTGTCAATGTGTTCTTTTTTCCATTTCCAGGAGTGTAGTTGCGAGTGGAGCAACGCGCCCGTGACAGGCTCCAAATGCATACACACATCCAACTTTCTCACTGTAAACTCTAAACCAGTGTGGCAGACGTATGGCATGCACAAACACTGAATATGTGGATATGCTTATTGTCCTTGGTACATCTGATAACAGGGCAGGTGTTGCTGCTCGAAAATATACTGTTAGATATCCTCGTCGATGAAATCCAGATAAAAATGTGTTTCGTCGTCTGGAGCTGCGCCTTTGGGAGCTACTGAGGAAGCTATTCTGGAGGTCATACACCAAGAACCTCCGCGAAGTACACGTAGCGTAGCAAGGCAGCTGCGTGTGTCGCAACGTATGGTCGTTAACTGACCGCTACGGTCGCAGGTTCGAATCCTGCCTCGGGCATGGATGTGTGTGATGTCCTTAGGTTAGTTAGGTTTAAGTAGCTCTAAGTTCTAGGGGACTGATGACCTCAGATGTTAAGTCCCATAGTGCTCAGAGCCATTTGAACTATGGTCGTTAACGTGCTGAACAAGCGTGGGCTTCACCCTTATCACTATGCTTTCACGCAACACCTGCGTCCTGCAGATCGCCATCAGAGGATGCAATTCTATGAATGGTTCCAACGACAACAAGAAGCCAACGATGACTTCGTGAACACCTTAATATGGTCTGATGAGGCAGCATTCACTCGTGAGGGTGTCTTCGATATGCACAATGCCCTCCGTTAGAGATTAACCCGCACGTCACCCGCAACGATGGATATCAAGTTCGCTTTGGTATCAACGTCTGGGCCAGAATATTGGGCGATAGGTATTTGGGCAGTAGTACGCTACCTTTTGTGCGCTATTTTGTATGATTGAAGAAGTCTTGTTTTTTAGATCATCATCTGTCATCTGAAATATCGATTTGCAGCATATTTTACAATCGTCGTATGGGCTTTAGTTATCGGCAGCCTTTTATATATCTGGATAGTATAATATTAAACCATACAAAATAATTATTAGCGTTTAGATCTAAAAACAAAATGATAGGTTCATGGCCATTTTGAGATTTACTTAGTAACACGTTCCAAAGATTATCCGAGCGATTCTTTTATCGGAATGATGTGGAACGAGTCATTTTACAGATGTACATGATTATTTTTAACATTAATGAATACATTATTTTTTAGTCCTACGCATGCCAATACACATAGAAAAGAAGGAGCTGTCGAGGAGATATGATTTTAGGTTAGATTTACAACTTGCTTTGCTACCTATCAGGCACTTTATGGTATTGGGCAAATGGCCAAAAGTTTTTGTTGCAGCAAAATGAGCATTTTTTGGTAGCTTTTGTAAAGCGTAAAAAAAATCATTTCTTTCCTCTAATGTTGTAGACATGGATATTTCTATTCTTCTCAAATTAAATTGTGATAGATTGTTTATGACAAATTTGACGAACGAGTATATGTATTGTGACAGCTCAGTTACAATTCCCAACTGCTCACAGAGGTACCTACACAACGACCACGTGCGAACACCACATATCATTCTTCTTGCTCGTTGTTGTGCAATCAGTACGTTTTTTCTAAGTGTTTAGTTACCCCAAAATTTATTCCCTAAGGCATTACTAAGTGGAAATATGCAAAATATATCAGGAGGTTGATTCGTTTGTTTCCAAGAATAGCTATTATACGAAGAGCAAAAGTACCTGAACCTAATAGTCTGAGAGGTCAGCAATATACTTCTTCCATTTCAAGCTTTCATCAATGCGTACTCCTAAAAATTTGGAGCATTCTACCGTATTGCCTGACTCCTGTGCATGTGCTACTTCAGTTGTTGCTATGATTATTTGTTGAACAGAATTGAATGTAGTGTGTTTTCTCAAAATTTAGGAACAATCCATTTTCAAAAATGGTTCAAATGGCTCTGAGCACTATGGGACTTAACATCTATGGTCATCAGTCCCCTAGAACTTAGAACTACTTAAACCTAACTAACCTAAGGACATCACACAACACCCAGCCATCACGAGGCAGAGAAAATCCCTGACCCCGCCGGGAATCGAACCCGGGAACCCGGGCGTGGGAAGCGAGAACGCTACCGCACGACCATGATCTGCGGGCATCCATTTTCAGAGAACCACTTAATAAGTTTTTGTAAAACATAATTAACAATCTCTTCTATTGTTTTCTCTATAACATGATTTATTGTAACGCTAGTATCGTCTGCCAGATCTACCAATTCTGCTTGTGAACTGTTAAGTGGGAGGTCGTTCACATATATAAGGAACAGGAGTGGACTCCCTTTGTGATTTCTTCTCAGTCACTAAAATTTTCTACCTTTCCAACATCTGTCTGAATTATTCAGTACAACTTTTTGCCTTCTGTTTGTTAAACAGAATTCATTCCAGTTCTGTATAAAGTCGTCAGTACCACAACAATTAAGTTTTTCGAGGAATGCAACATGATGTACTCATTCAAACGCCTTGGAAAGATGAACTGACGATATTTTTTTATTCAAAGCTTTAAATATTTGGTGGGTGAATGTGTTAACAGCATTCTGAATCAAGTAAGCCTTCTGGAATCCAAACCGTGATAAGCTTGGTAAATTTTTTCCGTTTTAATGTGTGACTCCATTTGAGCACATACCTTTTTGGAATATTTTGGAAAAGAGGTCAGTTGGTGGGGGGGGGAAAGTGGACTATAATTATTTAAGACTTTCATAGAGGCTTAAAAGTTTCATATTTTAACCTGTGTGCAAAAATTCCCTGTGCTGATTATGTATTTCGCTTGCTTTTTATAAAGTTAGAGGAACTTCAGTACGACAAGTGTGTTACATTCACTGTATATGAGAGTAGGTCTATATGTCTGGTAAATCTTTTTTGAGAAGAGGAAAAATTCTGCTAAGCTGTATTACTCCTGAAAAGTATGATACTTGTCGTGACTTAAGTAAGAATTTTTTCTGGTCTATTTTTAAAAAGGATTGAGTTCTTTTGAAGTCGGTGTCTATTAAACGCATGTATTCTCTCTATAGACGAGAAATTATGAAGAAGAAATAAATGTTCTATTCTTTAGGGTGGATAGAAGTTCAGGGAAGGGAAAGTTAATGCCCACTCTTTTTTCATATAAACTAAACCGTTACTCGGAATGACCGAGAAAATGACGCTAGTGCCATCTAGCTGTGCGAGATGGAACTTCTTGGAAAGACAACCTATGGATGAAGTGGAGAACACATGCGCCGGCAAGAGACGGAATTTACAGAGCCAGTTTAATTTTGCTGCATCTGAGGAATGATTAATATCTCATTACTGTGGTGATGTGATGAGCATTTTATCTGTGGAAAAATATAAAAGTGCTGTAGACATTAAATTCCCCATCCCCCGTCTCCCTTTCGTTAGACGTGGAGTAGTTAAAGCTTGCAATTAAGCGGGCTTCTGTAAAAATTGTATTTTGATTTATAATGAAATATTAGAAAACGGGGAACTGGTCTTTTGTGAATGTAAATATTTTCGAAAACAATTTAATTGAAGGACATTTATTCTTTAATTAGTGGGCACAACTGATTTGCTGAGAGTGTTACTACAATGTTTAACTAGTACAAATGTTACTGAAAATCATATTTCCTGTTAAGTGAAATTCATTGGCAGTTCTACGGAAATGTTTTTATTAAGCTGGAAGAAAGGATAGTAAGTACAACTGTGTTAATTTCAAGGAAGAAATTTTAATTATATATATATATTCCACAACGCACTGTAATGTTATTTCACACGATTTGCTGTCTTGTTCCCTCCCGATTGAAAACTTTTGTCATTGCTGAAAGTAATGTCGATGGGGATTCAAATGAACCTGAAAAGGAGCTTATTGATTGTAACAGAAGGTTCGATGTAGTGAGAAGTCCTTTGGTGGCTGAGACTACAAAAGCATATTTGTACACGTGCATTTCATATAATTATGTATATCACATATTCATTGCCGCACTGCATGTAGGTGGTTACAACAGTTCCTAAATTACGTGACTCGTATAAGTGTTGCTTGTTAAAACAGAACATTCGATGGATTCTTGAAACTTGCATAGTAATGGCAGCGGTGAGTGACGCTGGCAGTGCAGCTAACTTCATGGTTTAATGTTAAGTTTTATGGAGAAAAAACTGTTCTTTATTAACTCACCCCATTATTTAAAAAAAATACGAATCAGGTTTTGCTTCTCCATTTGATTTCTTCATTTCATTATTCCATTATTTCCCTTCAGTTTAAATTCCATTAACAAAGACAGCCCATGGATTTAGGATGCAGGTCTGTTGGCCATCTTATGTCCGTATTGTTTATATTTAATTACTTTCGTTCTGTTCATCGATACTACGTTCGCTTCACGGACTCTGATAAATTGATCAGGAATAACCTGACTGTAAATAGTCAGATTTGAATTTCATTATTGCACTGCGTGAAACAAGAGTTGGTTGAAGAAAGGCGAAGATCGTGTGATATATTTGCAGTTATCTGCTGCTGTTCATGCGTAATAGCCGGCCGATGTGGCCGTGCGGTTCTAGGCGCTTCAGTGAGGAACAGCGCGACCGCTACGGTCGCAGGTTCGAATCCTGTCTAGGGCATGGATGTGTGTGATGTCCTTAGGTTAGTTAGGTTTAAGTAGTTCTAAGTTCTATGGGACTGGTGACCTCAGATGTTAAGTTCCACAGTGGTCAGAGCCACTTGAACCATTCATGCATAATAGATAGATTGACTCCTGCAGACTGGACTATCCATTGCACGTGACATTTATGAAATAGTTCACTTGTGTTTTGAGTGGACATCACATAGTTTTTACAGCACCTTAATTTTGCTCGTAATGTTTTGATTTATGTGATTCTTGATACACTAAACACATTTACTCCTATGGATACCTGTGACAAGACGTAATATACACGTTCAGGGTTCAGTTTTGTGCACAAACCCAATAATGCTATTTATAGGCTGATTGGAGGACACATCATTCATAATGACACAAAAAGCTTTGTGCTGGAATGTGTATTTAAGTAATTCAGCATAAGTGACATGTGGAGATTTGCTCATATTCAGTCACTTTGATTACATCATATATCAGAGTCATTTTCAGACGACACAGCGTGTCAAACTACGTTGATCCAGGCGACTGGATGATATAAAATAGACCATTTTAATTAACTACTTGATTAATATAGCCACATTAAAACAATAGTTAGCTCATTAATATACATCAAGGGGATATTTTAATGGAAGAACTAACCTTTATATACAAAATGCAGGATGAATGACATCGTGAACAAACTATTATTTCAGTTCTATATTTTGGACAAATACTAGTTATTTTTAATGCCACATTTTGTCTTCTTCTTGAATATCTAGTTCAGTGAGATAATTACGAATAATGACTCCAAACTAAAAGACATTGTACTCTGAGAGAGCTTATCATTTCACGTTCTACCGTGGTTATTTACATTTGAATCTGTTTTTTAGTCAAGAGTAATGTTAATGAAAATGCCCTTTATTCACAAATTATGACGTAGATACTGCTTGCTTTTAATAGAACCGCTTTAGAAAGGAGAACCGTTGTTGCTGAATTCCGCTATGAACCAGACCTCTGTCAACCGGTGCCGTCTGGTGGACAGTTCTTCTCAGTAATTTCAGGCTGGCAACCTGATTAGCCTTGTTGGCTTCTACTGCAAGTCTGTTGTTTGTTTGTTAGCGGAAGTAAGCACGTGAGATGTTGACAGGACTTTTGCCAACTAAGAAGTTAATACTCAACTAACTCTGTCCGAACAGGCCAGGAAGGCCCAATGGTACTGACCGGCCGCCATGTCATCCTCAGCCTACAGGCGTCACTGGATGCGGATATGGATGGGCATGTGTTCAAAACGTTGCTCTCCCGACCGTATGACAGTTTACGAAACCGGAGCCGCTACTTCTCAATCAAGTAGCTCTTCAGTTTGACTCACAAGGGCTGAGTGCATCCCGCTTGCCAACAGGGCTCAGCAGAACGGATGGTCACCCATCCAAGTGCTATCCCAGCCCGACAGCGCTTAACTTCGGTGATCTGATGGGAACAGGTGTTACTACTGCGGCAAGACCGTTGACAATACTCAACTAAGAATAATTCTCAGAGGTAAACCCGTGGGCTTCCAATTCTACTTTGCAAATGAAAGTTCCTACATTCGTGTTGTTTAGCAGAAATTCTACGGTATAGACCTAAAAACTGTGTCAGAACTATCAACGGTGCAATTGGCTCTTTGACGAAAACATAGGTAGGTAACAATAATACTACCGAAATTGTATCATTAAGATATTCGAATTAGTAAGTGAGATGACTTAGTGTCCGAATTTAAACTCTAGTGATTTATTGCTACATCCTAATTCGAATATTTGATTTAGTGGAAATAAATTTTCATCAAACGAAAATACACAGATTTTTCGCACTCAACACAAGCGAGTGCCTGTTCTTGGCACGGGATGAGCGCCGGCTATTATATTCTGCGCAACACAGCTAAAGAATCACTTTTTCGAATCGCTGTAATTGTCTCCCTTTGCGACGTGGAATTTTTTCTTACCTCAGTGCCTACAACCTTCTTAGGTAATGGTACAAAAGCATCGCGCTCTACGAGCTCACCCTCGGTCTCGACAACACCTCAAACAGCGACACATGCAAGAAAACGGCCAGAGCTCAGACATTCGTGTAGGGTGTAAGATGGGTTAATGATGTCACATTGACACAAAAGTCCACTACAATTCTGCCCAACTGCTCCCTGGACACGTCAAACCATGGGAAGGTCGTCACAGCACCACATACCAACATTTCACCTCTTCTTGTGACGCCACTGCAATGGAGGTGCGAATCGCGACGGACAGCGTTGAAATCGTGCGGTTTTCTTAGGGTGGCCGAGGAAAACTTGTAAGGCGCACCGCAGCTCAGAATCGACACAATAAGGCCTCAGAGGGTGGCATAAAGGGCGTCAATCGAACCATCCCTTTCCTTGGGATGTTAATTGCCACCCATTTTGCGGTCGAAAAAGACAGTTCGCAGTGCGATGAGCAACAGCACGTTCTTGGCAAACTTTGACGCTTTTAACACCCCCGGTGGATTCAGTTCTTCTCTAAGCACATCGTGGGCCAGCAAACTCACTGAAAGTGATCGCACCACTTTGGGGTGTAGTGCGATAGCAATCTTTTCCTCTGATGTACAGGGTGGAGCCACTAGGGACCGTTCAAAACCGTTCGACGAAATTTGAACTTGATCCGAAGTAACAAAGGGTAGTGGTGATTTTTCAACCCTCCAGTTTCGCTCATAACAACGAACGACCACGTCGGCCTTGTTTCTCGTGGTATCAATTGCTGATAGGGTCGGGTGACCATATGTGAAGAGTCGTACAAATTCCCAATTTTTTTGAAAATTCTCCGTAGGCGTTTAAGAATAAACAATTCAAAAATAATATTTTATTAATCGGATAAGAAAAAATGTTAAATAATCCATTTAGCATGGTATTGTTGTGTAACTCGCGTGGCCACATACAGGGCGACAACTGTTGAACTACACGAAATAAAATCGTCATAATTTCTGAGCGGTTTGCAGTAGGACGTTCAAAATGCACGGTTGACCGCAGAATGTGAATCAATCTGCGTAGTATGGTTTGGTTTAGCGACGAAGCCCACTTTCATTTGGACGGGTTCGTCAATAAGCAAAACTGGTGCATTTGAGGGACTGAGAATCAGCTCTTCGCGATCGGGAAGTCTCTTCACCCTCAACGAGTGATTGTGTGGTATCCAATGTCCAGTCACGGAATAGTCGGTGCGATATTTCCTTGATGCACAGTTTTGGAAGATGATTTCATCCCTATTATCCAAAGTGACCCTTATTTCCACAAGACGTGGTTCATACAAGACGGAGCTCAACCCCATCGAGGCAAGAGAGTGTTTGATATCCTGGAGGAGCACTCTGGGGACAGCATTCTGGCTCTGGGATACCCAGAAGCCACTGGCATGGGCCTCAATTGGCCGTCATATCCACCGGATCTGAACATGGGTGACTCCTTTTGGTGGGGCTATATTAAAGACACGGTTGCAGCAATAACTTCAAAGCACTGCTGAGCTGAAAACAGCCATTCATGAGTCGTCGACAGCATCTATGTTCCGACACTTCAGCGGGTCATGCAGATTTTCGCTATTCGTCTGCGCCACATCATCGCCAACGATGGCAGGCATATCGAACATGTCGTAACGTAAATCCGAATATCTTTACTGACATTTCCATGTTGAATAAAGTGTGTGCACGCCGTGTTTTGTAACTAACTCACGTTTTTTTCATATAGTTCAATACATTGTCACCCTGTATGTTTGATGAACGAAGGCCGTCCCGGCATTATCGGGCTGATATGCCAACCAATAACTGCAGCAACTTCTCTGAGTGTGATCCGTCTGTAGTTCATAATCATTACCTTTGCTTTTTCTTGGATTCATCGGTTGATGATCTGCTGGACGTCCACGGCGATTATCACCTTTAACGTCTTCACGACCGACTTCGAAACGCTTTTACCACTCGTAAACCCTAGTTTTAATCGTAGCACTCTCACTAAAGGAAATATGTAACATTTCTAAAACTTCTCTGCACTTCATTCTGTTCTTGTAGCAAAATTCAATACAAACTGATTGATCCATTTTTACAGTGAGGTGGCAAAAGTCATGGGATAGCGATATGCACATATATAGATGGCGCTAATATCGCGTACACAACGCATAAAACGGCCGTACATTGGCGGAGTTGTCATTTGTACTGAGGCGATTCATGTGAAAACATTTCCGACGTGATTATGGCCGCACGGCGGGATTTAACACACTTTGAACGCGGAATGGCAGTTGGAGCTAGACGAATGGAACATTACATTTCGGAAATCGTTGGGAATTCAATATTCAGAGGTCCACAGTGTAAGGCATTACCTCTCACCACGGACAACGCAGCGGCCGACGGACTTCACTTGACGACCGACAGCAGCGGCGTTTTCATAGAGTTGTCAGTGCTAACAGACAAGCAATACTGTGTGAAATAACCGCAGAAATCAATGTGGGACGAACGTATCTGTTAGGACAGCGTAGAAAAATCTGGCATTAACGGGCTGTGGCAGAAGACGAGCGACGTGAATGCCTTTGCTGGCAGCACGACATCGCCTGCAGCGTCTTCCTGTGCTGGTGACCGTATGTGTTGGACCCTAGACGACTCTAAAATCGTGGCTTTGTCAAACGAGTCGTGTTTCAGTTGGTAAGAACTGATGGTAGGGTTCGAATCTGACGCAGATCCCTCGAAGCCGTGGACGCAAGTTGTCTACAAGGTGCAGTGCAAGTTTGTGCTGGCCACATAATGGTGTGCACTGTGCTTTCATCGAACAGACTGAGCCCTGTTCGGATACTTGGAGGCCATTTTGCAGCCATTCATGGACGTCATGATCCCAAACAGCGATGGAATTTTTGTGGATGACAATGTGCCATATCACCCAGCTACAGTTGTTTGCAATTGATTTCAAGAACATACTACATAAGTCGAGCGAGTGATCTAGTCCCCCCCCCTCCCCCCAAGATCGCCCGACATGATTCCCATCAAACATTTATGGGATAATCAAGTTCGTGCATAACATCCTACACTAACAACACTTCCCCACTATATTCTGTTTCTCTATGAAATTTAGTCCAACTTTACCGCCGACTCTATAAAAGACTATGTATTACCAAAACTGTGTACCCTCAAACTGTTATGCAACTTAAAGTCGTACGCCAAACTTTGACATCTAATTTGAATTGAACTGTAACTAGTCTGAATACAACTTGCCTTTATATTAAATGCGCAGCTGAAGTAAAACGATTATATTGCCCTAATCAAAATTTTCACTTACCTCCCATCTCCATAATATTGTCGCAGATTTCTCAAAAGCACAACAACAAACAGCAAGCAGGCAGCGGCTGAGGTAGATTTCCATTTCTAAATAAAATTTCCGAACTGTATTCACACTGTTGCATACCAGACGGCGCTGTGTGGTAATGTATAATGATAAACACTGGGGTTGGGAGAATAACTGTGCCTATGAAAAGATATTCCAATGCAGCTATTTTAGAATGAAGTATGTATTCAAAAAGTCAAGGTAAAGATTCGCGTGACCTTCACACACAGCATTGGTCTAACAAGATTATGCTTAACAAAGTGAGCAATGATTTAAAAGGGTACAATCTTACCATAAAATTTCTATAAAAATCAAACTAATTAGTTAATATGTTAATGCGTATCTCAGAAAAATGGTATGGTCTTTCTCTCAGCTCTGAGCAAGTGAACAAAGTTAACTAGCTACCAATTCCCATTTCTACAAATTGAGTGCACAGTACTGCAGTCTTACCTCAAACTTCTTCTCTTAAAAAAATAACGTTATTCAAGATTTGTATTCC
This sequence comes from Schistocerca serialis cubense, assembly GCF_023864345.2. Taxonomy (NCBI): domain Eukaryota; kingdom Metazoa; phylum Arthropoda; class Insecta; order Orthoptera; family Acrididae; genus Schistocerca; species Schistocerca serialis. Next base: position 144,665,745 of record NC_064643.1, read on the forward strand.
TTTAACCTTTCAATATACACATCATATTCATCCTTGCTGTCCTTTACAGTAAACCTTTCTTCATCCAACAGATACAATCCCAAGCCAACACAGCACTACTAACTAAGTCCGTCTCCTAAAACACGTCAACTAAGAATGCATCAGACCGCGCAGAGGCAAAGACTGTATCACGACAAGAGCGAAGATCGTTTAACAGCAACGTAACTTGCTCTCTCTCTGACGTCGTTACAAATTATGGACAGCTATAGAGGAGCCGGCCAGTGTGGCCGAGCGGTTCTAGGCGCTGCAGTCTGGAACCGCGCGACCGCTACGGTCGCAGGTTCGAATCCTGCCTCGGGCATGGATGTGTGTGGTGTCCTTAGGTTTGTTAGGTTTAAGTAGTTCTAAGTTCTAGGGGACTGATGACCTCAGATGTTAAGTCCCATAGTGCTCAGAGCCATTTTTTTGGCTATATAGGCAGCATGGCTCAGAATTCTGCGTGGGACTTCCAGTGACTTGTTGAGTCAATGCCAAGTCGAGTTACTGCGCTACGCCTGGAGATAAGGAGGTCCGACACGATATTAGGAGGTATCCCATTACGTTTTTTCACCTCGGTGTATACATGGTAAATAATTGCTGATACTGCGTAAACGTATGTAACCATTTTCGTCAGCTAACAACAAACTACATATCTGTTATATGTAACTCATATACAGGTTTATTACAAATGATTGAAGCGATTTCACAGCTCTACAATAACCTTATTATTTGAGATATTTTCACAATGCTTTGCACACACATACAAAAACTCAAAAAGTTTTTTTAGGCATTCACAAATGTTCGATATGTGCCCCTTTAGTGATTCGGCAGACATCAAGCCGATAATCAAGTTCCTCCCACACTCGGCGCAGCATGTCCCCATCAATGAGTTCGAAAGCATCGTTGATGCGAGCTCGCAGTTCTGGCACGTTTCTTGGTAGAAGAGGTTTAAACACTGAATCTTTCACATAACCCCACAGAAAGAAATCGCATGGGGTTAAGTCGGGAGAGCGTGGAGGCCATGACATGAATTGCTGATCATGATCTCCACCACGACCGATCCAGTTTTCCAATCTCCTGTTTAAGAAATGCCGAACATCATGATGGAAGTGTGGTGGAGCACCATCCTGTTGAAAGATGAACTCGGCGCTGTCGGTCTCCAGTTGTGGCATGAGCCAATTTTCCTGTATGTCCAGATACACGTGTCCTGTAACGTTTTTTTCGCACAAGAAAACGGGGCCGTAAACTTTAAACCGTGAGATTGCACAAAACACGTTAACTTTTGGTGAATTGCGAATTTGCTCCACGAATGCGTGAGGATTCTCTACCGCCCAGATTCGCACATTGTGTCTGTTCACTTCACCATTAAGAAAAAATGTTGCTTCATCACTGAAAACAAGTTTCGCACTGAACGCATCCTCTTCCATGAGCTGTTGCAACCGCGCCGAAAAATTCAAAGCGTTTGACTTTGTCATCGGGTGTCAGGGCTTGTAGCAGTTTTAAACGGTAAGGATTCTGCTTTAGCCTTTTCCGTAAGATTTTCCAAACCGTCGGCTGTGGTACGTTTAGCTCCCTGCTTGCTTTATTCGTCGACTTCCGCGGGCTACGCGTGAAACTTGCCCGCACGCGTTCAACCGTTTCTTCGCTCACTGCAGGCCGACCCGTTGATTTCCCCTTACAGAGGCATCCAGAAACTTTAAACTGCGCATACCATCGCCGAATGGAGTTAGTAGTTGGTGGATCTTTGTTGAACTTCGTCCTGAAGTGTCGTTGCACTGTTATGACTGACTGATGTGAGTGCATTTCAAGCACGGCATACGCTTTCTCGGCTCCTGTCGCCATTTTGTCTCACTGCGCTCTCGAGCGCTCTGGCGGCAGAAACCTGAAGTGCGGCTTCAGCTGAACAAAACTTTATGAGTTTTTCTGCGTATCTGTAGTGTGTCGTGACCGTATGTCAATGAATGGAGCTACAATGAATTTATGAAATCGGTTCAATCATTTGTTATAGCCCTGTATATATATATATATACTTTTCAGATATGTTCGCCAACATAGCAACGAAAAATTCGCGTGTATCGGACTAATGTTGTTATATGTGAAGTTACGAAATCCCGTCTCTTTTTGAATACTCTTTTCCTTCGCGGGTAAAACGCATTCTTCTCTGATAATCCCTCTGCCATGGTATAATCGTGTAACTCACTAGGCCACATATGTTTAATGAAGGAGGGCCGTTCCGCGGTAGGAGCAGAGAGGCGCGCGTGTGTGTGGTGGTCCTAGCCAGCGCCGGGTGCGGCGCCTTATAACTCACGCAACCCGTGTGTAATAACCGTCTAACGAGGGACTATCCTTTAGCGAAATCCGATATTCCCGGCCACAGTTTGTTATCTCCGGCGCAGCGCGCGGTAAATATATCACCGATGCGCGCCCTAGCAGCGGGCCAGGCTTAGCGAATTGTAATGAACGATTCTGCACGAGGCGTACATTTTTTTGGGATACGGCACAGCGCAGAATCTGTACGTATCATCTCATGCGTTCACGACCCTATCAGCAACTGATACCACAACAAACAAGGGCGACGAGGTCATTCCTTGTTATTAACTGTTACAAGAGATCGTTACGTCCGTGCTGTTGGTAACAGGAGATACGGACATCGGCAGTTCCAAGCCAGAAATACCGGTGAAAAACAGTTTAAAATAGCTTCTCTCGCTATTGAAGGTAACATCTAGCTATTGCGTCGTATTTCTGACTAGGCATTGGAGTAGCGGGAGCTCGACGGGAAGAGTATGTCAGCTATCCTAAATGACTTATTTTCATACATGTAGGACTGTCGTGAATACCTGATTGCGTTGAGCTACGCAACTAGTGCACAATATCCGTTTATACACCGACGGAAAAAATCACAAATCCCAGAAAAAGTTGTGCGAATCATCAAAAGTTGGTAGTCGCCTTTCTGCATCTGAAAGATGCTGACTATTCGGATTGGGCGGCAGTCACAGATGGCGCTAGTAGTGCCACTATCAGGATGTAAATCAGGTTGCCTTCAAACACGCGCTGTAACCTTCGTGAGCGTTAGTTACCTCTGAAATTGGACGTGGTGAGTTGATATTAGGCAAGAAATCAAAAAAATGGTTCAAATGGCTCTAAGCACTATGGCACTTAACTTCTGAGGTCATCAGTCCTCTAGAACTTTGTTGTTGTTGTGGTCTTCAGTCCTGAGACTGGTTTGATGCAGCTCTCCATGCTACTCTATCCTGTGCAAGCTTTTTCATCTCCCAGTACCTACTGCAACCTACATCCTTCTGAATCTGCTTAGTGTATTCATCTCTTGGTCTCCCTCTACGATTTTTACCCTCCACGCTGCCCTCCAATACTAAATTGGTGATCCCTTGATGCCTCAGAACATGTCCTACCAACCGATCCCTTCTTCTGGTCAAGTTGTGCCACAAACTTCTCTTCTCCCCAATCCTATTCAATACTTCCTCATTAGTTATGTGTTCTATCCATCTAATCTTCAGCATTCTTCTGTAGCACCACATTTCGAAAGCTTCTATTCTCTTCTTGTCCAAACTATTTATCATCCATGTTTCACTTCCATACATGGCTACACTCCATACGAATACTTTCAGAAATGACTTCCTGACACTTAAATCAATACTGGATGTTAACAAATTTCTCTTCTTCAGAAACGCTTTCCTTGCCATTGCCAGCCTACATTTTATATCCTCTCTACTTCGACCATCATCAGTTATTTTGCTCCTCAAATAGCAAAACTCCTTTACTACTTTAAGTGCCTCATTTCCTAATCTAATTCCCTCAGCATCACCCGACTTAATTAGACTACATTCCATTATCCTTGTTTTGCTTTTGTTGATGTTCATCTTATATCCTCCTTTCAAGACACTGTCCATTCCATTCAACTGCTCTTCCAAGTCCTTTGCTGTCTCTGACAGAATTACAATGTCATCGGCGAACCTCAAAGTTTTTATTTCTTCTCCATGAATTTTAATACCTACTCCGAATTTTTCTTTTGTTTCCTTTACTGCTTGCTCAATATACAGATTGAACAACATCGGGGAGAGGCTACAACCCTGTCTTACTCCCTTCCCAACCGCTGCTTCCCTTTCATGTCCCTCGACTCTTATAACTGCCATCTGGTTTCTGTACAAATTGTAAATAGCCTTTCGCTCCCTGTATTTTACCCCCGCCACCTTTAGAATTTGAAAGAGAGTATTCCAGTCAACATTGTCAAAAGCTTTCTCTAAGTCTACAAATGCTAGAAACGTAGGTTTGCCATTCCTTAATCTTTCTTCTAAGATAAGTCGTAAGGTCAGTATTGCCTCCCGTGTTCCAGTGTTTCTACGGAATCCAAACTGATCTTCCCCGAGGTTGGCTTCTACTAGTTTTTCCATTCGTCTGTAAAGAATTCGTGTTAGTATTTTGCAGCTGTGACTTATTAAGCTGATAGTTCGGTAATTTTCACATCTGTCAACACCTGCTTTCTTTGGGATTGGAATTATTATATTCTTCTTGAAGTCTGAGGGTATTTCGCCTGTTTCATACATCTTGCTCACCAGTTGGTAGAGTTTTGTCAGGACTGGCTCTCCCACGGCCGTCAGTAGTTCCAATGGAATATTGTCTACTCCGGGGGCCTTGTTTCGACTCAGGTCTTTCAGTGCTCTGTCAAACTCTTCACGCAGTATCATATCTCCCATTTCATCTTCATCTACATCCTCTTCCATTTCCATAATATTGTACTCAAGTACATCGCCCTTGTATAGACCCTCTATATACTCCTTCCACCTTTCTGCTTTCCTCTAGAACTTAGAACCACTTAAACCTAACTAAACTAAGGACATCACACACATTCATGCCCGAGGCCGGATTCGACCCTGCGACCGTAGCGGTCGCGTGGTTCCAGACTGTAGCGCCTGGAACCGCTCGGCCACCGCGGCCGGTGGTAAGAATACATTTCAGGCTACATAGACGTCTTTATCAAGAGATCACTGAGTTTGAACGAGGTCGTGTAGTGGGCTAAGTGAAGCTGGAAGTTCCTTCTGCAGTACTGTAGAAAGACTTGGCAGGAATGTGGCCACTGTACATGACTGCTGGCAGCGGTGATCACGAGAATATGCGGTTGCAAGAAAATCGCGCTGCGGACGGCCGTGTGCCCCTACTCGCTCAGGCGCATCTTACTGCATCTGCAGCAGCAATCTGAGCAGCAGATGGCACCACAGTGACGCAACGAACGGATGCTTCAAGGACAGCTCCGAGCCAGTCGCGCTGTTACGTGCATTCCAATGACCCCAAACCAGCGCTACTTGCACTGTAGCGTGCATTCCAATGACCCAAACTAGGGCCACTTGCACTGCTGTGTGCATTCCAATGACCCCAAAGCAGCGCCACTTGCACAGTGGCGTGCATTCCAATGACACCAAACTAGGGCCACGTGCACTGTAGTGTGCATTCCAATGACCCCAAACTAGGGCCACTTGCACTGTAGTGTGCATTCCATTGACCCCAAACTAGCGCCACTTGCACTGCGACGTGCATTCCAATGACCCAAACCAGCGCCACTTGCACTATAGCGTTCATTCCAATGATCCCTAACCAGCGCCACTTGCACTGTAGCGTTCATTCCAATGGCCCCTAACCAGCGCCACTTGCCCTGTAGCATGCATTCCAATGAGCACAAACCAGCCCCACTTGCACTATAGCGTTCATCCCAATGACCCCAGACCAGCGCCACTTGCACTGTAGCGTACATTCCAGTGTCCCCAAACTAGGGCCACTTGCACTGTAGCGTGCATTCCAACGACCCCAAACCAGCGCCACTTGCACTATAGCGTGCATTCCAATGACCCAAACCAGCGCCACTTGCACTATAGCGTTCATTCCAATGATCCCTAACCAGCCCCACTTGCACTATAGCGTTCATCCCAATGACCCCAGACCAGCGCCACTTGCACTGTAGCGTACATTCCAGTGTCCCCAAACTAGGGCCACTTGCACTGTAGTGTGCATTCCAACGACCCCAAACCAGCGCCACTTGCACTATAGCGTGCATTCCAATGACCCAAACCAGCGCCACTTGCCCTGTAGCATGCATTCCAATGAGCACAAACCAGCCCCACTTGCACTATAGCGTTCATCCCAATGACCCCAGACCAGCGCCACTTGCACTGTAGTGTACATTCCAGTGTCCCCAAACTAGGGCCACTTGCACTGTAGCGTGCATTCCAACGACCCCAAACCAGCGCCACTTGCACTATAGCGTGCATTCCAATGACCCAAACCAGCGCCACTTGCACTATAGCGTTCATTCCAATGATCCCTAACCAGCCCCACTTGCACTATAGCGTTCATCCCAATGACCCCAGACCAGCGCCACTTGCACTGTAGCGTACATTCCAGTGTCCCCAAACAAGGGCCACTTGCACTGTAGTGTGCATTCCAACGACCCCAAACCAGCGCCACTTGCACTATAGCGTGCATTCCAATGACCCAAACCAGCGCCACATGCACTGTAGTGTGCATTCCAATGACCCCAAACCAGCGATACTTGCACTGTAGCGTGGATTCCAAAGACCCCAAACCAGCGCCACTTGCACTGTAGCGTGCATTCCAATGACCCTAAATTAGGGCCACTTGCACTGTAGCGTGCATTCCAATGACCCCAAACCAGCGCCACTTGCACTATAACGTTCATTCCAATGGCCCTAAACCAGCGCCACTTGCACTGCAGCGTGCATTCCAATGACCCCAAACTAGCACCCCTTGCACTGTAGCGTGCATTCCAATGCCCCAACCACCGCCACTTGCACTAAAGGGTTCATTCCAATGACCCCAAACCAGCGCCAATTGCACTGCAGCGTGCATTCCAATGACCGAAAACCAATCCCACTTGCACTGTAGCGTGCATTCCATTGACCCCAAACCAGCGCCACTTGCACTATAGCGTTCATTCCAATGACCCTAAATAACTACAACTTGCACTGCAGCGTGCATTCGAAAACCCCAAACCAGCGCCACTTGCACTGCAGCGTGTATTCCAATGACCGAAAATCAGCGCCACTTGCACTGTAGCGTACATTCCAATGACCCCAAACTAGGGCCACTTGCACTGTAGTGTGCATTCCATAGACCCCAAACCTGCGCCACTTGCAGTATATCGTGCATTCCAATGACCCCAAACCAGGGTCAGTTGCACTGTAGTGTGCATACCAAAGACCCCAAACCAGCGCCACTTTCACTGTAGCGTGCATTCCAATGACCCCAAATTAGGGCCACTTGCACTGTAGCGTGCATTTCAATGACCCCAAACCAGCCACACTTGCACTGTAGCGTGCATTCCATTGACCCCAAACCAGCACCACTTGCACTGCAGCGTGCATTCCAATGACCCAAACCAGCGCCGCTTGCACTATAGCGTCTATTCCAATGATCCCTAACCAGCGCCACTTGCACTATAGCGTTCATTCCAATGATCCTAAATAACTACAACTTGCACTGCAGCGTGCATTCGAAAACCCCAAACCAGCGCCACTTGCACTGCAGCGTGTATTCCAATGACCGAAAATCAGCGCCACTTGCACTGTAGCGTGCATTCCAATGACCCCAAACTAGGGCCACTTGCACTGTAGTGTGCATTCCAATGACCCCAGACCAGCGCCACTTGCACTGTAGAGTGCATTACAGTGACCCCAAACCAGGATCACTTGCACTGTAGTGTGCATTCCAATGACCCAAACCAGCGCCAATTGCACTGTAACGTGCATTCCAATGACCCCAAACCAGCGCCACTTGCACTATAGCGTTCATTCCAATGACCCTAAATAACTACAACTTGCACTGCAGCGTGCATTCGAAAACCCCAAACCAGCGCCACTTGCATTGCAGCGTGTATTCCAATGACCGAAAATCAGCGCCACTTGCACTGTAGCGTACATTCCAATGACCCCAAACTAGGGCCACTTGCACTGTAGTGTGCATTCCAATGACCCCAGACCAGCGCCACTTGCACTGTAGAGTGCAATACAATGACCCCAAACCAGCGCCACTTGCGCTGTACCGTGCTTTCCAATGACACCTAACCAGCGCCACTTGCTCTGTAGTGTGAATACCAATGACCCCAAACCAGCGCCACTTGCACTGTAGCGTGCATTCCATAGACCCCAAACGAGCGCCACTTTCACTATAGCGTGATTCAAATGACCCCTGTCCAGCGCCACTTTCACTGTAGTGTGCATTCCATAGACCCCAAACCAGCGCCGCTTGCAGTATATCGTGCATTCCAATGACCCCAAACCAGGGACAGTTGCACTGTAGTGTGCATACCAAAGACCCCAAACCAGCGCCACTTTCACTGTAGCGTGCATTCCAATGACCCCAAATTAGGGCCACTTGCACTGTAGCGTGCATTTCAATGACCCCAAACCAGCCACACTTGCACTGTAGCGTGCATTCCATTGACCCCAAACCAGCGCCACTTGCACTGCAGCGTGCATTCCAATGACCCAAACCAGCGCTTCTTGCACTATAGCGTCTATTCCAATGATCCCTAACCAGCTCCACTTGCACTATAGCGTTCATTCCAATGACCCTAAATAACTACAACTTGCACTGCAGCGTGCATTCGAAAACCCCAAACCAGCGCCACTTGCACTGCAGCGTGTATTCCAATTACCGAAAATCAGCGCCACTTGCAGTGTAGCGTGCATTCCAATGACCCCAAACTATGGCCACTTGCACTGTAGTGTGCATTCCAATGACCCCAGACCAGCGCCACTTGCACTGTAGAGTGCATTACAATGACCCCAAACCCGGGTCACTTGCACTGTAGTGTGCATTCCAATGACCCAAACCAGCGCCAATTCCACTGTAACATGCATTCCAATGACCCCAAACCAGCGCCACTTGCACTATAGCGTTCATTCCAATGACCCTAAATAACTACAACTTGCACTGCAGCGGGCATTCGAAAACCCCAAACCAGCGCCACTTGCATTGCAGCGTGTATTCCAATGACCGAAAATCAGCGCCACTTGCACTGTAGCGTGCATTCCAATGACCCCAAACTATGGCCACTTGCACTGTAGTGTGCATTCCAATGACCCCAAACCAGCGCCACTTGCACTATAGCGTTCATTCCATAGACCCCAAACGAGCGCCACTTTCACTATAGCGTGATTCAAATGACCCCTGTCCAGCGCCACTTTCACTGTAGTGTGCATTCCATAGACCCCAAACCAGCGCCGCTTGCAGTATATCGTGCATTCCAATGACCCCAAACCAGGGTCAGTTGCACTGTAGTGTGCATACCAAAGACCCCAAACCAGCGCCACTTTCACTGTAGCGTGCATTCCAATGACCCCAAATTAGGGCCACTTGCACTGTAGCGTGCATTTCAATGACCCCAAACCAGCCACACTTGCACTGTAGCGTGCATTCCATTGACCCCAAACCAGCGCCACTTGCACTGCAGCGTGCATTCCAATGACCCAAACCAGCGCATCTTGCACTATAGCGTCTATTCCAATGATCCCTAACCAGCTCCACTTGCACTATAGCGTTCATACCAATGACCCTAAATAACTACAACTTGCACTGCAGCGTGCATTCGAAAACCCCAAACCAGCGCCACTTGCACTGCAGCGTGTATTCCAATGACCGAAAATCAGCGCCACTTGCACTGTAGCGTGCATTCCAATGACCCCAAACTATGGCCACTTGCACTGTAGTGTGCATTCCAATGACCCCAGACCAGCGCCACTTGCACTGTAGAGTGCATTACAATGACCCCAAACCCGGGTCACTTGCACTGTAGTGTGCATTCCAATGACCCAAACCAGCGCCAACTGCACTGTAACGTGCATTCCAATGACCCCAAACCAGCGCCACTTGCACTATAGCGTTCATTCCAATGACCCTAAATAACTACAACTTGCACTGCAGCGTGCATTCGAAAACCCCAAACCAGCGCCACTTGCACTGCAGCGTGTATTCCAATGACCGAAAATCAGCGCCACTTGCACTGTAGCGTACATTCCAATGACCCCAAACTAGGGCCACTTGCACTGTAGTGTGCATTCCATAGACCCCAAACCTGCGCCATTTGCAGTATATCGTGCATTCCAATGACCCCAAACCAGGGTCAGTTGCACTGTAGTGTGCATACCAAAGACCCCAAACCAGCGCCACTTTCACTGTAGCGTGCATTCCAATGACCCCAAATTAGGGCCACTTGCATTGTAGCGTGCATTTCAATGACCCCAAACCAGCCACACTTGCACTGTAGCGTGCATTCCATTGACCCCAAACCAGCGCCACTTGCACTGCAGCGTGCATTCCAATGACCCAAACCAGCGCCGCTTGCACTATAGCGTCTATTCCAATGATCCCTAATCAGCGCCACTTGCACTATAGCGTTCATTCCAATGACCCTAAATAACTACAACTTGCACTGCAGCGTGCATTCGAAAATCCCAAACCAGCGCCACTTGCACTGCAGCGTGTATTCCAATGACCGAAAATCAGCGCCACTTGCACTGTAGCGTGCATTCCAATGACCCCAACTAGGGCCACTTGCACTGTAGTGTGCATTCCAATGACCCCAGACCAGCGCCACTTGCACTGTAGAGTGCATTACAGTGACCCCAAACTAGGATCACTTGCACTGTAGTGTGCATTCCAATGACCCAAACCAGCGCCAATTGCACTGTAACGTGCATTCCAATGACCCCAAACCAGTGCCACTTGCACTATAGCGTTCATTCCAATGACCCTAAATAACTACAACTTGCACTGCAGCGTGCATTCGAAAACCCCAAACCAGCGCCACTTGCATTGCAGCGTGTATTCCAATGACCGAAAATCAGCGCCACTTGCACTGTAGCGTACATTCCAATGACCCCAAACTAGGGCCACTTGCACTGTAGTGTGCATTCCAATGACCCCAGACCAGCGCCACTTGCACTGTAGAGTGCATTACAATGACCCCAAACCAGCGCCACTTGCGCTGTACCGTGCTTTCCAATGACACCTAACCAGCGCCACTTGCACTGTAGCGTGAATACCAATGACCCCAAACCAGCGCCACTTGCACTGTAGCGTGCATTCCATAGACCCCAAACGAGCGCCACTTTCACTATAGCGTGATTCAAATGACCCATGTCCAGCGCCACTTTCACTGTAGTGTGCATTCCATAGACCCCAAACCAGCGCCGCTTGCAGTATATCGTGCATTCCAATGACCCCAAACCAGGGTCAGTTGCACTGTAGTGTGCATACCAAAGACCCCAAACCAGCGCCACTTTCACTGTAGCGTGCATTCCAATGACCCCAAATTAGGGCCACTTGCACTGTAGCGTGCATTTCAATGACCCCAAACCAGCCACACTTGCACTGTAGCGTGCATTCCATTGACCCCAAACCAGCGCCACTTGCACTGCAGCGTGCATTCCAATGACCCAAACCAGCGCCTCTTGCACTATAGCGTCTATTCCAATGATACCTAACCAGCTCCACTTGCACTATAGCGTTCATTCCAATGACCCTAAATAACTACAACTTGCACTGCAGCGTGCATTCGAAAACCCCAAACCAGCGCCACTTGCACTGCAGCGTGTATTCCAATGACCGAAAATCAGCGCCACTTGCACTGTAGCGTGCATTCCAATGACCCCAAACTATGGCCACTTGCACTGTAGTGTGCATTCCAATGACCCCAGACCAGCGCCACTTGCACTGTAGAGTGCATTACAATGACCCCAAACCTGGGTCACTTGCACAGTAGTGTGCATTCCAATGACCCAAACCAGCGCCAATTGCACTGTAACGTGCATTCCAATGACCCCAAACCAGCGCCACTTGCACTATAGCGTTCATTCCATAGACCCCAAACGAGCGCCACTTTCACTATAGCGTGATTCAAATGACCCCTGTCCAGCGCCACTTTCACTGTAGTGTGCATTCCATAGACCCCAAACCAGCGCCGCTTGCAGTATATCGTGCATTCCAATGACCCCAAACCAGGGTCAGTTGCACTGTAGTGTGCATACCAAAGACCCCAAACCAGCGCCACTTTCACTGTAGCGTGCATTCCAATGACCCCAAATTAGGGCCACTTGCACTGTAGCGTGCATTTCAATGCCCCCAAACCAGCCACACTTGCACTGTAGCGTGCATTCCATTGACCCCAAACCAGCGCCACTTGCACTGCAGCGTGCATTCCAATGACCCAAACCAGCGCCTCTTGCACTATAGCGTCTATTCCAATGATCCCTAACCAGCTCCACTTGCACTATAGCGTTCATTCCAATGACCCTAAATAACTACAACTTGCACTGCAGCGTGCATTCGAAAACCTCAAACCAGCGCCACTTGCACTGCAGCGTGTATTCCAATGACCGAAAATCAGCGCCACTTGCACTGTAGCGTGCATTCCAATGACCCCAAACTATGGCCACTTGCACTGTAGTGTGCATTCCAATGACCCCAGACCAGCGCCACTTGCACTGTAGAGTGCAGTACAATGACCCCAAACCCGGGTCACTTGCACTGTAGTGTGCATTCCAATGACCCAAACCAGCGCCAATTGCACTGTAACGTGCATTCCAATGACCCCAAACCAGCGCCACTTGCACTATAGCGTTCATTCCAATGACCCTAAATAACTACAACTTGCACTGCAGCGTGCATTCGAAAACCCCAAACCAGCGCCACTTGCACTGCAGCGTGTATTCCAATGACCGAAAATCAGCGCCACTTGCACTGTAGCGTGCATTCCAATGACCCCAAACTATGGCCACTTGCACTGTAGTGTGCATTCCAATGACCCCAGACCAGCGCCACTTGCACTGTAGAGTGCATTACAATGACCCCAAACCCGGGTCACTTGCACTGTAGTGTGCATTCCAATGACCCAAACCAGCGCCAATTGCACTGTAACGTGCATTCCAATGTCCCCAAACCAGCGCCACTTGCACTGTAGCGTTCATTCCATAGACCCCAAACGAGCGCCACTTTCACTATAGAGTGATTCAAATGACCCCTGTCCAGCGCCACTTTCACTGTAGTGTGCATTCCATAGACCCCAAACCAGCGCCGCTTGCAGTATATCGTGCATTCCAATGACCCCAAACCAGGGTCAGTTGCACTGTAGTGTGCATACCAAAGACCCCAAACCAGCGCCACTTTCACTGTAGCGAGCATTCCAATGACCCCAAATTATGGCCACTTGCACTGTAGCGTGCATTTCAATGACCCCAAACCAGCCACACTTGCACTGTAGCGTGCATTCCATTGACCCCAAACCAGCGCCACTTGCACTGCAGCGTGCATTCCAATGACCCAAACCAGCGCCTCTTGCACTATAGCGTCTATTCCAATGATCCCTAACCAGCTCCACTTGCACTATAGCGTTCATTCAAATGACCCTAAATAACTACAACTTGCACTGCAGCGTGCTTTCGAAAACCCCAAACCAGCGCCACTTGCACTGCAGCGTGTATTCCAATGACCGAAAATCAGCGCCACTTGCACTGTAGCGTGCATTCCAATGACCCCAAACTATGGCCACTTGCACTGTAGTGTGCATTCCAATGACCCCAGACCAGCGCCACTTGCACTGTAGAGTGCATTACAATGACCCCAAACCCGGGTCATTTGCACTGTAGTGTGCATTCCAATGACCCAAACCAGCGCCAATTGCACTGTAACGTGCATTCCAACGACCCCAAACCAGCGCCACTTGCACTATAGCGTTCATTCCAATGACCCTAAATAACTACAACTTGCACTGCAGCGTGCATTCGAAAACCCCAAACCAGCGCCACTTGCACTGCAGCGTGTATTCCAATGACCGAAAATCAGCGCCAATTGCACTGTAGCGTACATTCCAATGACCCCAAACTAGGGCCACTTGCACTGTAGTGTGCATTCCATAGACCCCAAACCTGCGCCACTTGCAGTATATCGTGCATTCCAATGACCCCAAACCAGGGTCAGTTGCACTGTAGTGTGCATACCAAAGACCCCAAACCAGCGCCACTTTCACTGTAGCGTGCATTCCAATGACCCCAAATTAGGGCCACTTGCACTGTAGCGAGCATTTCAATGACCCCAAACCAGCCACACTTGCACTGTAGCGTGCATTCCATTGACCCCAAACCAGCGCCACTTGCACTGCAGCGTGCATTCCAATGACCCAAACCAGCGCCGCTTGCACTATAGCGTCTATTCCAATGATCCCTAACCAGCGCCACTTGCACTATAGCGTTCATTCCAATGACCCTAAATAACTACAAATTGCACTGCAGCGTGCATTCGAAAACCCCAAACCAGCGCCGCTTGCACTGCAGCGTGTAATCCAATGACCGAAAATCAGCGCCACTTGCACTGTAGCGTGCATTCCAATGACCCCAAACTAGGGCCACTTGCACTGTAGTGTGCATTCCAATGACCCCAGACCAGCGCCACTTGCACTGTAGCGTGCATTCCATAGACCCCAAACGAGCGCCACTTTCACTATAGCGTGATTCAAATGACCCCTGTCCAGCGCCATTTCACTGTAGTGTGCATTCCATAGACCCCAAACCAGCGCCGCTTGCAGTATATCGTGCATTCCAATGACCCCAAACCAGGGTCAGTTGCACTGTAGTGTGCATACGAAAGACCCCAAACCAGCGCCACTTTCACTGTAGCGTGCATTCCAATGACCCCAAATTAGGGCCACTTGCACTGTAGCGTGCATTTCAATGACCCCAAACCAGCCACACTTGCACTGTAGCGTGCATTCCATTGACCCTAAACCAGCGCCACTTGCACTGCAGCGTGCATTCCAATGACCCAAACCAGCGCCTCTTGCACTATAGCGTCTAGTCCAATGATCCCTAACCAGCTCCACTTGCACTATAGCGTTCATTCCAATGACCCTAAATAACTACAACTTTCACTGCAGCGTGCATTCGAAAACCCCAAACCAGCGCCACTTGCACTGCAGCGTGTATTCCAATGACCGAAAATCAGCGCCACTTGCACTGTAGCGTGCATTCCAATGACCCCAAACTATGGCCACTTGCACTGTAGTGTGCATTCCAATGACCCCAGACCAGCGCCACCTGCACTGTAGAGTGCATTGCAATGACCCCAAACCCGGGTCACTTGCACTGTAGTGTGCATTCCAATGACCCAAACCAGCGCCAATTGCACTGTAACGTGCATTCCAATGACCCCAAACCAGCGCCACTTGCACTATAGCGTTCATTCCAATGACCCTAAATAACTACAACTTGCACTGCAGCGTGCATTCGAAAACCCCAAACCAGCGCCACTTGCACTGCAGCGTGTATTCCAATGACTGAAAATCAGCGCCACTTGCACTGTAGCGTACATTCCAATGACCCCAAACTAGGGCCACTTGCACTGTAGTGTGCATTCCATAGACCCCAAACCTGCGCCACTTGCAGTATATCGTGCATTCCAATGACCCCAAACCAGGGTCAGTTGCACTGTAGTGTGCGTACCAAAGACCCCAAACCAGCGCCACTTTCACTGTAGCGTGCATTCCAATGACCCCAAATTAGGGCCACTTGCACTGTAGCGTGCATTTCAATGACCCCAAACCAGCCACACTTGCACTGTAGCGTGCATTCCATAGACCCCAAACCAGCGCCGCTTGCAGTATATCGTGCATTCCAATGACCCCAAACCAGGGTCAGTTGCACTGTAGTGTGCATACCAAAGACCCCAAACCAGCGTCACTTTCACTGTAGCGTGCATTCCAATGACCCCAAATTAGGGCCACTTGCACTGTAGCGTGCATTTCAATGACCCCAAACCAGCCACACTTGCACTGTAGCGTGCATTCCATTGACCCCAAAGCAGCGCCATTTGCACTGCAGCGTGCATTCCAATGACCCAAACCAGCGCCTCTTGCACTATAGCGTCTATTCCAATGATCCCTAACCAGCTTCACTTGCACTATAGCGTTCATTCCAATGACCCTAAATAACTACAACTTGCACTGCAGCGTGCATTCGAAAACCCCAAACCAGCGCCACTTGCACTGCAGCGTGTATTCCAATGACCGAAAATCAGCGCCACTTGCACTGTAGCGTGCATTCCAATGACCCCAAACTATGGCCACTTGCACTGTAGTGTGCATTCCAATGACCCCAGACCAGCGCCACTTGCACTGTAGAGTGCATTACAATGACCCCAAACCCGGGTCACTTGCACTGTAGTGTGCATTCCAATGACCCAAACCAGCGCCAATTGCACTGTAACGTGCATTCCAATGACCCCAAACCAGCGCCACTTGCACTATAGCGTTCATTCCAATGACCCTAAATAACTACAACTTGCACTGCAGCGTGCATTCGAAAACCCCAAACCAGCGCCACTTGCACTGCAGCGTGTATTCCAATGACCGAAAATCAGCGCCACTTGCACTGTAGCGTACATTACAATGACCCCAAACTAGGGCCACTTGCACTGTAGAGTGCATTCCATAGACCCCAAACCTGCGCCACTTGCAGTATATCGTGCATTCCAATGACCCCAAACCAGGGTCAGTTGCACTGTAGTGTGCATACCAAAGGCCCCAAACCAGCGCCACTTTCACTGTAGCGTGCATTCCAATGACCCCAAATTAGGGCCACTTGCACTGTAGCGTGCATTTCAATGACCCCAAACCAGCCACACTTGCACTGTAGAGTGCATTACAGTGACCCCAAACCAGGATCACTTGCACTGTAGTGTGCATTCCAATGACCCAAACCAGCGCCAATTGCACTGTAACGTGCATTCCAATGACCCCAAACCAGCGCCACTTGCACTATAGCGTTCATTCCAATGACCCTAAATAACTACAACTTGCACTGCAGCGTGCATTCGAAAACCCCAAACCAGCGCCACTTGCATTGCAGCGTGTATTCCAATGACCGAAAATCAGCGCCACTTGCACTGTAGCGTACATTCCAATGACCCCAAACTAGGGCCACTTGCACTGTAGTGTGCATTCCAATGACCCCAGACCAGCGCCACTTGCACTGTAGAGTGCATTACAATGACCCCAAACCAGCGCCACTTGCGCTGTACCGTGCTTTCCAATGACACCTAACCAGCGCCACTTGCACTGTAGCGTGAATACCAATGACCCCAAACCAGCGCCACTTGCACTGTAGCGTGCATTCCATAGACCCCAAACGAGCGCCACTTTCACTATAGCGTGATTCAAATGACCCCTGTCCAGCGCCACTTTCACTGTAGTGTGCATTCCATAGACCCCAAACCAGCGCCGCTTGCAGTATATCGTGCATTCCAATGACCCCAAACCAGGGTCAGTTGCACTGTAGTGTGCATACCAAAGACCCCAAACCAGCGCCACTTTCACTGTAGCGTGCATTCCAATGACCCCAAATTAGGGCCACTTGCACTGTAGCGTGCATTTCAATGACCCCAAACCAGCCACACTTGCACTGTAGCGTGCATTCCATTGACCCCAAACCAGCGCCACTTGCACTGCAGCGTGCATTCCAATGACCCAAACCAGCGCCTCTTGCACTATAGCGTCTATTCCAATGATCCCTAACCAGCTCCACTTGCACTATAGCGTTCATTCCAATGACCCTAAATAACTACAACTTGCACTGCAGCGTGCATTCGAAAACCCGAAACCAGCGCCACTTGCATTGCAGCGTGTATTCCAATGACCGAAAATCAGCGCCACTTGCACTGTAGCGTGCATTCCAATGACCCCAAACTAGGGCCACTTGCACTGTAGTGTGCATTCCAATGACCCCAGACCAGCGCCACTTGCACTGTAGAGTGCATTACAATGACACCAAACCAGCGCCACTTGCGCTGTACCGTGCTTTCCAATGACACCTAACCAGCGCCACTTGCACTGTAGCATGAATACCAATGACCCCAAACCAGCGCCACTTGCACAGTAGCGTGCATTCCATAGACACCAAACGAGCGCCACTTTCACTATAGCGTGATTCAAATGACCCCAGTCCAGCGCCACTTTCACTGTAGTGTGCATTCCAATGACCCCAAACCAGCGCCACTTGCACTGCAGCGTGTATTCCAATGACCGAAAATCAGCGCCAGTTGCACTGTAGCGTGCATTCCAATGACCGCAAACCAGCGCCACTTGCACTGTTGCGTTTATTCCTATGACCGCAAACCAGCGCCACTTGCACTATAGCGTTCATTCCAATGACCCCAAACAACCGCCACTTGCACTGCAGCGTGCATTCCAAAGCCCCAAACCAGCGCCAGTTGCACTGCACCGTGCATTCCAATGACCGAAAATCAGCGCCACTTTCACTGTAGCGTGCATTCTAATGACACCAAACCAGCGCCACTTGCACTGTTGCGTTTATTCCTATGATCGCAAACCAGCGCCACTTGCACTATAGCGTTCATTCCAATGACCCCAATCAACCGCCACTTGCACTGCAGCGTGCATTCCAAAGCCCCAAACCAGCGCCAGTTGCACTGCACCGTGCATTCCAATGACCGAAAATCAGCGCCACTTTCACTGTAGCTTGCATTCCAATGACCCCAAACCAGCGGCACTTGCACTGCAGCGTGCATCCCAATGACTCCAAACCAGCGCCACTTACACTATAGCGTGCATTCCAATGACTCCAAACCAGCGCCACTTGCACCGTAGCATGCATTCCAGTGACCCCAAACTAGCGCCGCTTGCACTGTAGGGTGCATTCCAATGACCCCAAATCAGCGCCACTTGCACTATAGCGTGCATTCCAATGACCAAAACCAGCGCAACTTTCACTGTAGTGTGCATTCCAAAGACCGCAAACCAGCGCCACTAGTACTATAGCGTGCATTCCAATGACCCCAAATCAGTGCCACTTGCACTGTAATGTACATTCCACGACCCCAAACCATCGCCACTTGCGTTATACCGTGCTTTCCAGTGACGCCAAACCAGCGCCAATTGCACTGCAGCGTGCATTCCAATGACACCAAACCAGCGCCACTTGCACTATAGCTTGCATTCAAATGACCCCAAACCAGCGCCACTTGCAATGTAGTGTGCATTCCAATGACTACAAACCAGCGCCACTTGCGCTATACCGGGCTTGCCAATGACGGCAAACCAGCGCCACTTGCACTGTAGCGTGAATTCCGATGACCCCAAACCAGCGCCACTTGCGCTATAGCGTGATTTTCAATTACGCCAAACCAGCGCCACTTGCACTGTTGCATGCATTCCAATGACCCCAAACCAGTGCCACTTGCACTGTAGCATGCATTCCAGTGACCCCAAACTAGCGCCACTTGCACTTTAGTGTGCATTCCAATGACCCAAACCAGTGCCACTTGCACTGCAGCTTGCATTCCAATGACTCCAAACCAGCGCCACTTGCACTATTGCGTGCATTCCAATGACTCCAAACCAGCGCCACTTGCACTATAGCGTGCGTTCCAATGACCCAAAGCAGCGCCACTTGCACTGTAGTGTGTATTCCAAAGACCCCAAACCAGCGCCACTTGCACTATAGCGTGATTACAATGACCACAAACCAGCGCCACTTTCACTGTAGTGTGCATTCCAATGACCCAAACCAGCGCCACTTGCACTGTAGTGTGCATTCCAATGACGTCAAATTAGCGCCACTTGCACTGTAGCATGCATTCCAATGACTCCAAACTAGGGCCACTTGCACTGTAGCGTGCATTCCAATGACGCCAAACCAGCTCCACTTGCACTATAGCGTGCATTCCAATGACCCAACCCAGCGCCACTTTCACTGTAGTGTGCATTCCGATGACCCCAAACTAGCGCCACTTACACTAGCGTGCATTCCAAAGACCCCAAACCAGCGCCACTTGCACTATAGTGTGATTCCAATGACCCCAAACCGGCGCCACTTTCACTGATAGTGTGCATTCCAAAGACCCCAAACCAATGCCACTTGCACTATAGTGTGCATTCCAATGACCCAAACCAGCGCCAATTGCACTATAGCGTGCATTCCAATTACCCCAAACCAGCGCCATTTGCACTATAGCGTGCATTCTAATGACCCAAACCAGCGCCACTTGCACTATAGCGTGATTCCATTGACCCCAAAGCAGCGCCACTTTCACTGTAGTGTGCATTCCAAAGACCCCAAACCAACGCCACTTGCACTATTGTGTGCATTCCAATGACCCAAACCAGCTCCACTTTCACTGTAGTGTGCATTCCAATGACCCCAAACCAGCGCCACTTGCGCTATACCGTGCTTTCCAATGACGCCAAACCAGCGCTGCTTGCACTGTAGCATGCATTCCAATGACCCCAAACCAGCGCCACTTGCACTATAGCGTTCATTCCAATGACCCCAATCAACCGCCACTTGCACTGCAGCGTGCATTCCAAAGCCCCAAACCAGCGCCAGTTGCACTGCACCGTGCATTCCAATGACCGAAAATCAGCGCCACTTTCACTGTAGCGTGCATTCCAATGACCCCAAACCAGCGGCACTTGCACTGCAGCGTGCATCCCAATGACTCCAAACCAGCGCCACTTACACTATAGCGTGCATTCCAATGACTCCAAACCAGCGCCACTTGCACCGTAGCATGCATTCCAGTGACCCCAAACTAGCGCCGCTTGCACTGTAGGGTGCATTCCAATGACCCCAAATCAGCGCCACTTGCACTATAGCGTGCATTCCAATGACCAAAACCAGCGCAACTTTCACTGTAGTGTGCATTCCAAAGACCGCAAACCAGCGCCACTAGTACTATAGCGTGCATTCCAATGACCCCACATCAGTGCCACTTGCACTGTAATGTACATTCCACGACCCCAAACCATCGCCACTTGCGTTATACCGTGCTTTCCAGTGACGCCAAACCAGCGCCAATTGCACTGCAGCGTGCATTCCAATGACACCAAACCAGCGCCACTTGCACTATAGCTTGCATTCAAATGACCCCAAACCAGCGCCACTTGCAATGTAGTGTGCATTCCAATGACTACAAACCAGCGCCACTTGCGCTATACCGGGCTTGCCAATGACGGCAAACCAGCGCCACTTGCACTGTAGCGTGAATTCCGATGACCCCAAACCAGCGCCACTTGCGCTATAGCGTGATTTTCAATTACGCCAAACCAGCGCCACTTGCACTGTTGCGTGCATTCCAATGACCCCAAACCAGTGCCACTTGCACTGTAGCATGCATTCCAGTGACCCCAAACTAGCGCCACTTGCACTTTAGTGTGCATTCCAATGACCCAAACCAGTGCCACTTGCACTGCAGCTTGCATTCCAATGACTCCAAACCAGCGCCACTTGCACTATTGCGTGCATTCCAATGACTCCAAACCAGCGCCACTTGCACTATAGCGTGCGTTCCAATGACCCAAAGCAGCGCCACTTGCACTGTAGTGTGCATTCCAAAGACCCCAAACCAGCGCCACTTGCACTATAGCGTGATTACAATGACCACAAACCAGCGCCACTTTCACTGTAGTGTGCATTCCAAAGACCCCAAACCAGCGCCACTTGCACTTTAGTGTGCATTCCAATGACCCAAACCAGCGCCACTTGCACTGTAGTGTGCATTCCAATGACGTCAAATCAGCGCCACTTGCACTGTAGCATGCATTCCAATGACTCCAAACTAGGGCCACTTGCACTGTAGCGTGCATTCCAATGACGCCAAACCAGCTCCACTTGCACTATAGCGTGCATTCCAATGACCCAACCCAGCGCCACTTTCACTGTAGTGTGCATTCCGATGACCCCAAACTAGCGCCACTTACACTAGCGTGCATTCCAAAGACCCCAAACCAGCGCCACTTGCACTATAGTGTGATTCCAATGACCCCAAACCGGCGCCACTTTCACTGATAGTGTGCATTCCAAAGACCCCAAACCAATGCCACTTGCACTATAGTGTGCATTCCAATGACCCAAACCAGCGCCAATTGCACTATAGCGTGCATTCCAATTACCCCAAACCAGCGCCATTTGCACTATAGCGTGCATTCTAATGACCCAAACCAGCGCCACTTGCACTATAGCGTGATTCCATTGACCCCAAAGCAGCGCCACTTTCACTGTAGTGTGCATTCCAAAGACCCCAAACCAACGCCACTTGCACTATTGTGTGCATTCCAATGACCCAAACCAGCTCCACTTTCACTGTAGTGTGCATTCCAATGACCCCAAACCAGCGCCACTTGCGCTATACTGTGCTTTCCAATGACGCCAAACCAGCGCTGCTTGCACTGTAGCATGCATTCCAATGACCCCAAACCAGCGCCACTTGCACTGCAGCGTGCATTCCAATGACCGAGAAGCAGCGCCACATGCACTGTAGCATGCATTCCAATGACCGAGAAGCAGCGCCACATGCACTGTAGCATGCATTCCAATTACCCCAAACCAGCGCCACTTGCAACTTTATTGGTGTCAAGCGAACTCGCTGCAAGGCTGATGAGAGCTGCCCCTCCTCAGTGCCAGTGTGGTGGCTGTATGTTGGTTAGAAGGAGGCCATTCGACGACCTGCAACCAACCTTTCTGTTTGCTAGACACACTGGATCTACACCTTGGATTATGGTCTAAGGTACGATTTCGGATGATAGCAGGTGCTCCCTCGGGGTTATCCCATTCATCCTGACTGAAATTTGTGTGTGGACCTTGTGATTTCATCTGTCGTGCTGCCTTTCATGAACTCCAACAGCATGACGCTCGCCCACATACCGCTGTTGTAACCCAACATATCCTGCAGCGTGTCGACATGTCTCCTTGGCTTGCTCGGACACCAGATCTAGCTGCCATCGAACACATAGGGGACGTGTTTAGACGACAACTTCAGCGCCATGCACAACAGTCCTCCATCCGGCACGCGTACAACAAAATTCATGTACGTTTCCATGCTTGCAGTCAAAATTCTGGCGGTTACACCGGTTATTAATGTACCAACATTTCACATTTGTAATGGCTATCTCACGAAATTTCATGACTCTGCATTTTTTGACGCTGCGGTCTTTTTTTTTCGTAAGTGTATGTGCAGGATCTTTCAGTCTTTTCATCAAAAGTCTAATGGTGATAGTAATGTCATGGGGAGCTACTTTTGTCAGAGAAAAAATGTTCTCTGACGCTTTCCGGCGCAACGAGAAATTTTTTGTAACTGGTTGTGTCTCTAAGTATTTGTCGGGCATTGGCACTTTGTAACGAGTGTACACAATGTGTATTGCTTATAATCCAGTCATCTGCTCCGTGTGGAAGTTAGTAGGCCAAGAACAATTAACGTTCCTGATTCGCTTCTAAAATATCTTTCTCCGCTTAGAGACACCTAGTCTTAAGGTTGTCAAGTTGAATATCATTATGTCAGTTTGCTGTGGTAGGCATTACGCAGCAGACCTCGCTAATAGACCTTGCTAATTCGGTGAAATCTCGTACTCCCAGGGCGGCGAATACTAAAACGACACCTGGTGTCGCCAAGAAGCATCACCAAACATTGTGTGTTTAACAAAAGTTGTTCCCCATGATATCATCTGTCACCCACAGACGTTTGATGCAAAGACTATATGCACAGCAGGGTGTCGCAGGATGGGTGGTTGCCGGCTGGGTTGGCCGAGCGGTTCTAGGCGCTACAATCTGTAACCTCGCGACCGCTACGGTCGCAGGTTTGAATCCTGCCTCGCACATGGATGTGTGTGATGTCCTTAGGTTAGTTAGGTTTAAGTAGAAGTTCTAGGGGACTGATGACCTCCGAAGTTAAGTCCCATAGTGCTCAGAGCCATTTGAACCATTTTTGATAAGTGGTTAATAATCCTGGACAATAAAGGAACGCTCGTTCGAAATAAACGTGTCTGGTAAAATGGGCTCTGTGGTGCGTACCTCAAGAGGATGAGCACTTGTTCATCTTCAGTACTGCGAAACACATCGTTTCTACTGTACAAGTGCTTTTAGTTTTTAAGGTAAGCATTTTAGAGCCGAAGTTTTCTGGACATTTTTTCCTTATTTTCATCCATCGTACCAATTAAACCTGCAGTAGAAAGGATTTGTTTCATAGTGTCGAAGATGAAGAAGCGCTCATAACTCTTAAGGTATGCTTGTTAGCGGCCATTTTTATTAAACTTTTTGGTTTCGGGTGACCGTTTCTCTCGTATCGCTGAATACTGACTGTTGCTCCTGCGACACCTTACATGCCATGTATTTTTGTACTCGTGAAATCACATTCAAACTCACTCTAAGCAGAAGTGTAACATCGGTTATTGCAGGACTTCGGCGTATGTTTTCCTTAAGTTGGCCTACCACTTTAGTGTTATTTTCCTTCTCTTTTTTTTAAAATATTCTCACTGATAAAAACCACAAGCAGAGTTTACCCACTCTGCGTTCTTCCGCTTTGCCGGCTGTTCAACTGCTTGTACTGCTCTCGCGTGTGTAGCCACCAGCAGCCGTTGACGAAACACGATATTTCGACACAGCACTACGCCATCTTCTTCAGGTCATATCTGTAGAATGAACACATTTGCTTCATTGCGCTTCTTTTATTCTCTTATCGATCCTCGCCCCTTCCTCTACTGTCCTGTTACACATAGCGTCGGGTGAAGTGTGGTGGGAGGAGGGGGGAGGGGGGTCGGAGTCGCCCGCTTCTGGACACCATCTGCGGCCCCTCACTGCTTCCATTGCCTCTGGCGTGCCCGTCGAGTGCGGAAGTCGCTCTCTGCCGAATCTGGACTCCAGCAGCCTGAACGCGGGGCCTAGGCTGCACTGAGTATGAAGCCACTGCGTCTGTCGATCAGGCCGCCAGCCAATCATATCTCTATAACCTTCTTTCAACACTATCCCAAAAGATATGTAAGTACGCTGTTTAGGTTTTTATGTTGGTAACGCCACGTAGCGCTCTATATGAAAATCACTGTCTGTGCTGTGTGAAGTATGTGGCTCGTTGGCATTGTTGGAACAGTCGCTATTGTAGTGTTGGGCAGTTGGCTGTTAACAGCACATAGCGTTGAGCAGTTGGAGGTGAACCGCCAGCAGTGGTGGATGTAGGGAGAGAGATGGCGGAGTTTTGAGAGCGAATAATCTGGACGGATGTCCATCAGAGACAGTAAATTTGTAAGACTGGATATGATGAACTGATATATATATATATTGACTTTTGAACACTATTAAGGTAAATACATTGTTTGTTCTCTATCAAAATCTTTCATTTGCTAACTATGCCTATCAGTAGTTAGTGCCTTCAGTAGTTTGAATCTTTTATATAGCTGGCAGTAGTGGCGCACACTGTATTGCAGTAGTTTGAGTAACGAAGATTTTTTGTGAGGTAAGTGATTTGTGAAAGGTATAGGTTAATGTTAGTCAGGGCCATTCTTTCGTAGGGATTTTTAAAAGTCAGATTGCGTTGCGCTAAAAATATTGTGTGTCAATTTAGTGTTGATCAGAATAGGTAAAGAGCGAAATGTCTGAGTACGTTCAGTCCTGCTCAGCTGTTTGAAAATCAAATAAGGTAAGAGGTTTATCAGCACAGTCATTCATAAATTTTTCTAAGGGGATGTTTCATATGGCGACCCTGCCAGGATTCCACATTGGATATCGCTCAATGACAAAATATCATGTCTAGTGAACAATTACACCCCGCTGCACACCCAAGACTAACAGCAAATAAATAAATGAACAAATAAAATAATTATAAACTCAGTATTTTTTATTTTGACAGTGTACACTGAGCTAGTATCTAGTACTTCTACTCAAAGGTTCCTAACTCAAGAAAAGTTGTTCAAAGCTGTCCATGAATATTCCAGCCGGCTAAATGGGGGCCATTCAACAGTTCATACAGAGTCCCTTGGAAGTGGAAACAGTTTTATTCTAAACACGTCCGAGTGGCCAATCTCAGCTCATCCAGTTCGACAGGCTTTTCATCAGATCTGTACAGCAACTCTGTTAGAATATCAATGCATTTCTCACTGGTACATTGGAAAAAAACAGCAGCCATCAAGAATACCAACATAGCACTGTGCGAGATGGGTAAATATTTTATTTATTAAGCTCACAGTGTTTGAAGTACCAAGATTTGGTTTGAATTTTATCTTACTTTTAATTGAAGTGTCCGAGTTGCTTGGCAGTTTGTAGGATTGAGCTGTGAATGAAGATACAATGGCACGCAGGGGTACACATTGCTCGTATACTGTTAATTCTTGCAGAAGTATATATTCCGATTTTGAGGCAAAGCTATTAACTAGCATGGACCCAGTGCCTCCAAGACTTTATGGGCTTCCACGACTCCACATTCAAACAGTACCCATTCGTCCTGTTCCATCCCATTCACGGCTGGAAACAAAACTGAACATTTTAATTAAAGTAAGACAAAATGCGAATCAAAGTATGGTATTTCAGAGTGAGGTGTTTCCAGTAAATAAAACAAAACTATTGTTTAATTCTGCTTTTTCGAGGTAATAAATCAGTTTGGTCTTCAGAAAGGAGAAGTGACGAAGACCTTCACAGAATCGGTGAAGAAAAACATATGGAGATTACTGACAAGAAGAAGGGACAAGATGATGTGACATGTGTTAAAGACGTCAGGGAATAACTTCCACGGTATTAGAGGAATCTGTAGAGGATAAAAACTGTAGGGAAAGGCGAGTTTGAACTATACTGAGGTGAAAAACGTCATGGGGTATCTCCTAATATCGTGTCGGACCTCCTTTTCTCTGGTATAGTGCAGCAACTCAACGTGGCGTAGACTCAACAAGCCGTTGCAAGTCCCTGCAGAAATGTTGAGCCATGCTGCCTCCGTACCCGTCCACAATTACGAAAGCGTTGCCGGTGCAGAATTCTGTGTACGTACTGATCTCTCGATTCGTTTTTCTTTCTGTCTTTCTTTCACTGGTGCCATGTCCCGCGCTGACGCAGGGTCGGCATTGTTAGGAACGGATTTGGCAAGGTTAGTGGAAAGGGTGGCCGGATGTCCTTCCTGCTGCCATCCCGTACCCCCCCCCCCCTCCCCGTGACGGAATTAGTGTAACCCTGCTATCTGCGGCTAGTGCAATTGGAATAGTGCGAACGTGTTCAGGTGTCTGTGTCTGCGAGTCGTGTGACTGAGGCGGAACGTGGGGTCCAGTCCGGTATTCACCTATCGGGATGTGGAAAACCGCCTAAAAACCACATCCAGGCTGGCCGGCACACCGACCGACGTCGGTAATCCGCTGGGCGGATTCGATCTGGGGCCGGTGCGCCTACCCGAATCCAGGAAGCGGCGCATTAGCGCTCTCGGCTAACCTGGCCGGTGTATTGATCTCTTGATTATGTGATTATGTACCATAAATGTTCGATGTGACACATGTCGGGTGATTTGGATGGCCAAATGGGTTGCTCGACTTGTCCAGAATGTTCTTCAAACCAACTGCAAACAGTTGTGGCCCGGTGATATGGCGCATTATCGCCCAAAAAAAATCCATCGTTAAATATCAACAAACGGTCTCCAAGTAGCTGAACATAATCATTTCCAGCCAATGATCGGTTCAGATGGATCAAAGGACCCAGTCCGTTCCATGTTAACACAGCCTTCACCATAATGGAGCCACCACCAACTTGCACAGTGCCTTGTTGACAACTTGGGTCATTGGTTTCGTGGGATCTAGAACCGTAAACACAGCTCTTACCAACTGACAATGCCATGATTTTCCAGTCGTCTAGGCTCCAACTGATATGATCACGAGCACAGAAGAGGAGCTGTAGGACAACCCATGCGTCAGTCTTCTGCTGTCAAATCTCATTAACCCAAATTACGCCGCACTGTCCGAACGGGCTGTCCGCAGCTCGTGGTCTCGCGGTCGCGTTCTCGCTTCCCGAGCACGGGGTCCCGGCTTCGATTCCCGGCGGGGTCGGGGATTTTCACCTACCTCGAGATGACTGGGTGTTTGTGTTGTCCTCACCGTTTCATCATCATTCATGAAAGTGCACAGATTGGGCTGAGCAAAGGTTGGGAATTTCATCATCATGTCCTAACGGATACTTTCTTCGTAGTCCCACATTGAATTCTGCTGTTATTTCACGCAGTGTTGCTTGTCTGTTAACACTGATAACTCGACGCAAACGCCGCTGCTCTCGGTCGTTACTCGAAGGCCGTCGGCCACTGCGTTGTCCGTGGTGAGAGGTAATGCGTGAAATCAGGTATTCTCGGCACATTCTTGACACTGTGGATCACGAAATAATGAATTCCATAACTATTAGCGAAATGAAATATTCCATGCGTCTAGCTCTAACTATCACTCCGCGTTCAAAGTCTAATAATTCCGACCGTGCGGCTGTAATCACGTCGGAAACTTTCCACACGAATCACCTGAGTATAAATGATAGCTCTGCCAATATAACGCCGTTCTATACCTTGTGTATGCGGTACTACCGTCATCTTTATATGTGTATATTGCTATACCGCCACTTCTGTCACCTCAGTGCAGAGCCAACAAACAGTTAATGTAGGATAAAAGTGCTCTTCTGATGTAAGGGAATTGTCTCAAAAGAGATATTCGTAGCGGACTGTGGTTAACCAATTACACTACTGGCCATTAAAATTGCTACACCAAGAAGAAATGCAAATAATAAACGGGTATTCATTGGACTAATATATTATACTAGAACTGACATTTGATTACATTTTCACGCAGTTTCGGTGCATAGATCCTAAGAAATCAGTATCCAGAACAACCACCTCTGGCCGCAATAACGGCCTTGATACGCCTGGGCATTGAGTCAAACAGAGCTTGGATGGTGTGTACAGGTACAGCTGCCCATGCAGCTACAACACGATACTACAGTTCATCAAGAGTAGTGACTGGTGTATTGTGACGAGCCAGTTGGTCGGCCACCATTGACCAGACGTTTTCAGTTGGTGAGAGATCTGGAGATTGTGCTGGCCAGGGCAGCAGTCGAACATTTTCTGTATCCAGAATGGCTCGTACAGGACCTGCATCATGCGGCCGTGTATTATCCTGCTGAAATGTAGGGTTTCGCAGGGATCGAATGAAGGGTAGAGCCATGGATCGCAACACATCTGAAATGTGACGTCCACTGTTCAAAGTGCCGTCAATGCGAACAAGAGCTGACCGAGACGTGTAACCAATGGCGCCCCATACCATCACGCCGGGTGATACGCCAGTATGGCAATGACGAATACACGCTTTCAACGTGCGTTCACCGCGATGTCGCCAAACACGGATGCGACCATCATGATGCTGTAAACGGAACCTGGATTCATCCGAAAAAATGACGTTTTGCCATACGTGCACACAGGTTCGTCGTTGAGTACACCATCACAGGCGCTCCTGTCTGTGATGCAGCGTCAAGGTTAAAAGCAGATATGGTCTCAGAGATGATAATCCATGCTGCTGCAAACGTCGTCGAACTGTTCGTACAGATGGTTGTTGTCTTGCAAACGTCTCCATCTGTTGACTCAGGGATCGAGACGTGGCTGCACGATCCGTTACAGCCATGCGGATAGGATGCCTGTTATCTCGACTGCTACTGATACGAGGCCCTTGGGATCCAGCACGGCGTTCCGTATTACCCTCCTGAACCCACCGATTCCATATTCTGCTAACAGTCATTGGATCTCGACCAACGCAAGCAGCAATGTCGCGATACGATAAACCGCAATGGCGATAGGCTACAATCCGACCTTTATCAAAGACGGAAACGTGATGTTACGCATTTCTCCTCCTTACACGAGGCATCACAACAACGTTTCACCAGGCAACGCCGGTCAACTGCTGTTTGTGTATGAGAAATCGGTTGGAAACTTTCCTCATGTCAGCACGTTGTAGGTGTCGCCACCGGCGCCAACCTTGTGTGAATGCTCTGAAAAGCTAGTCATTTGCGTATCACAGCATCTTCTTTCTATCGGTTAAATTTCGCGTCTGTAGCACGTCATCTTCGTGGTGTAGCAGTTTTAATGTCCAGTAGCGTAGAAGAGTGATGGCTCAAAAAACATGTTTGTGACTACCGCTAGTACACTATAGAGACATGGCAGCGAGTGCCCTATACCTTATCGGAGTGGGCTCTCGGCTGTGGCCCGGCGTTGCTTAAGAGATTGCAGCAGGCGGCACGTGTGTTGCGTGCCAGCGTTTCGGCCTGACGCACGTCCTCAGGCGTCCGCACCTGCGAGCCCACCACACGGGCCGGCCAGATCCCTCCGCCGTCCGCCCCGGGCGTATGTAATTCAGAGTGCTTCTTTGAAGGCAACCCTTCCCCTTCTTTTCCCGGCGAAGAAAAAGGGGCGGAAAAAAAGGGAAGGGACGCGCGCGCGCCGTGCGCTGTGCAGGCCCAAATCAAATCCTAAACTTTATTGAGAGCGCGCCCGACGTATTCAGCGGCGGCGACCTGCCGTGAATGCAGTAATATTTGGCGACGCGGCGCGGCCTAGCTCGGAGCGGTGAATGCGGCTGGCTGGCGGTCTCTCTCCCTCTCTCTCTCTCTCCTGCCTGATGAGATTGGGCGGCCGGCCCTCTTTCGCTTCTTGGCGACAAATTAAAAGCAGTCCCCTGCCGGCTCTTCATTATTAGTTGAATCCGCGTGCGCCTTTAAACACCTCCCTCAGGATGCGCCCGTTGCGGAAACTACTGGCGCAGCAATTAAAAAGTTTACCTCACCGTGTATCTCCGGTGAGCTGTATGTCTCGCTGGATGGGTGTGGAGTGGAAGGGGTGGTGGGGGGGGGGGGGGGGGGGGG
This sequence comes from Schistocerca serialis cubense, assembly GCF_023864345.2. Taxonomy (NCBI): domain Eukaryota; kingdom Metazoa; phylum Arthropoda; class Insecta; order Orthoptera; family Acrididae; genus Schistocerca; species Schistocerca serialis. The sequence goes on from NC_064643.1 coordinate 144,696,476, forward strand.
TGGTTGAGGAGTGTGTTGCTAAACCAAATATTACTCGCAAAGCTGTGGCGTATGCATATGCAGAGATCACGGAATTAGAAAGCAGCCGTGCTCGTAGAACTGAAATATCTGTGGTGATGGGAGGTAGACGTACACCAGAATTCAGAGCTACATATTAAAGTGCGTTCACACTATGCAAAACAATCTCACACGGTGGTTTCGCGACATAAGTCGCGCATTGTATAACGGCGTCCCACCCCCCCACCCCCCCTCCAACCCCCCCCCCCCCCCTCCGCAAAACGTGTTGCGGGATGATGTTTCGGGACTAGGTAGACCCCAATCGGTGTTTGAACGGAGGGGGGGCGAGGGCTCGTAGAACCTCGTTTCTCTCGTTTCATTTGAATTAAACGCCGTTACTCGTACCAATGAATCAGGAGGAAAATATCCACCTCATTAAATTGTACAAAAACTGTTCGCTATTGGGGGATTCCAAAGAAAAAGCCCATCATAATCAGGCGAAAAAACTAGAATGATTAGAAGTAAATGAACGTGAATCTTCAGCGTCCGGTCTCAAATCTGAAATTTTAAAGAATGGAGAGTTTCAACCGAAAATGCAAATTACTGTAACTAGTCACACTTTATATTATATTTCCTATCACGCATTTCTGAGCATCGCGTTTATCTCCATCATTAAGTGGATTTATGTCTGTTTATTGCTGTGGCTCAGTCTGCTTGAATGCATCTCCTCGTGCCCCCTCCGACCCCCACCTTTTGTCAGTCCACCACTTTCTCCCCCTCTCCCTCGCCTCTCCCTCTCTTCATCTCACCCTGCCACCTCTCTCTGTCCATCTCCTCCTTCCCGTTTTCTGTGTCCACTTCCTCCCACTCTTCTGTCGATCTCTTCCTCCTCTCTCTGACCATAAGCGTTGTTTGTTGTAATTGCAAATTCAGATTCCGTAGTACTGTTCTACTCATAAACCAGTAAGCCATCAATCCAAATTTTCTGTTTTCTAAGTTTCACTACGGTATATTTCTTCTTCTTCTTCTTCTTCGTTTCACCCAACTTTGGGGTACGTTGGATCAATCACTTCTGTGTGTTCTATGCCTTTCTTTTCGCCCAGTACTGCTTCATTCTTTCTGATCTTGCTTTTCTTTCCTCATCAGAGATGACAATCGTTCTTTTCTTTCTATTTTGGAGCTGGAATCCCTCTTTTCTGTCTTTGCTTATCATTTTTGCGGTCCTGTCTGTGAGCATTTTTTCTGTGATGTGTAGTTCTCTTAAGTCTTTCTCTGTTTGGATAAACCAATTTGGTTTGGATTTTTTATTCCTGAAGTAGTCAAACATTCTTTTTGTAAATCTATTTGGGTTCATTCTGAGAATGTGCCCATAAAACTCAATTCTTCTTTTCCTCATTGTATCCGAAAGTTTTTCTGTGGTTTTGTAGAATGTTTCATTTTTGGTATGAATTAGTTTGTCGTTATGAAATTCGGGGCCTAAAATTTTTCTCAATATTTTTCTTTCTTTGATCTCTAGCCTTTCAATTGGGCCATGGTTAGTGATAGATAATGTCTCCGCTGCATATAGTGCTTCTGGTTTAATGACAGTGTTGTAATGTTTTATTTTTGAATTCCATGAGAGGGACTTTTTATTATAAGTATTTTTAGTAAGCTGAAAGGCTAGTTCAACTTTGTTTCTTCTTAATTCTATTGCTTTTTTCTCAAGGGCGTTCCAGCTAATCCATTCACCAAGATATTTGAATTCTTTAACAATTTCGATCTTTTGGTCTCTTACTTTAAGATATTTCATTGGCTTTTTTATATTTGTGATTATTTTGGTTTTTTCAAAAGAAATTTTAAGGCCTATTTTCTCTGCTTGTTTCTGTAATTCGAGGATCTGTTCTTTGGCTTCTTCCCATGTTTCAGCTAGTAGGGCCATATCATCTGCAAATGCTAGGCAATTAACCTTGATGCCTTTGTTTTTTGTTCCTAGTCGGATTCCACTATTGATTTTCTTGTTCCATTCTCTTACTATTTTTTCTAGGGCACAGTTAAATAACAATGGAGAGAGTCCATCACCTTGTCGTACTCCAGTTTTTATCTCAAATAGGTCTGAGAGTTCTCCCATAAATTTAATTTTGGAGTATGTGTTGGTGATGGTTTCTCTAATTAGGTTTGTAGTTTTATTGTCTAGGTTCAATTCTTTTAATATGGAGATTAGAGATTCCCTGTCTATGGAGTCGTACGCCTTTTGAAAGTCAATGAATGTGATGACATACGCTTTTGCTCTCGATTTTTGGTAGGCCATAAGATTTTTGAGGTTTAGAATTTGTTCTGGGCAGGATCTTCCCTTCCTGAAGCCTGCCTGGTATTCTCCAAGTTGACAATCTAGCTGGGGTTCTGCTCTGTTCAAAAGGACTTTAGACAGTATTTTGTATGTTACGTCAAGGAGAGAAATCCCTCTGTAATTGTTGGGGTCTGTTCTGGATCCCCTCTTATGAATTGGGTGAATGAGGGCCATCTTCCATTCATCCGGAATTCTTTCTGTTTTCCATATTTCTTCAAATATGTTTTGGAGAGATTCTATGGCATTTCTATTGACATTTTTCCACAGTTCAGCTGTAATTTGGTTCTCTCCCGAAGCCTTATAGTTTTTGAGATTCAAAATGATTGATTGTAGTTCCTCGACGGTAGGTGGTTCTGAGTTAGGACTTGTTGAAGTTGAGTTGCTGAAATCCATTTTTTCAATTGGTTCTTTACAGTTGAGAAGGTTTCTGAAATATTCCCTCAAAATTTTGCAATTATCCCTGTTGTTGTGTGCAATATTACCATTTTTATCTTGTAATTGGAGTGTCGGTGGGCTGTACTTGGTTATTTTTTGTTTAAAAGTTCTGTAAAAGCTCCTAGTCTTGTTTTTGTTGAAGTCTTCGTTGATCTGCAAAAGGAGTTGATCTTCTTGTGCTTTTTTAATTCTTTTGAGGTTTTTACTCACTAGTTTTCTTACACTCAGGACATTTTGCCTATTATATTCATTTTTCTGAGATTGCATCTGTTGCCATGCTTTCTTTCTTTGCTCAATAAGTTTGTCACATTCCTCTGTCCACCATGCGTGTTTTTTGATTTTGGTTATAGGTGCTATTTGTTCAGCTTTGGTTAGTAGGCTTTCCTTCATTTGATCCCAATTTTGGTTCCTTATATCTTGAGTCGCGAGGGGAAACTCCTTCGAATTCATTATCTTTTCTGGATCGTATCTTCTGCTTTTGGGTTTACTGTTTCTATCTTTCCTTTTGGGGATAATTTTGAGTTTTATTTTAGAAAGATAGTGATCAGAATCCAAGTTTGCTCCTCTGAGTACTTTGACATTTTGGATTTCTGTATGGTGTTTCCATTTTATCGCCACATGATCAAGTTGAAATTCACCCAAGTGTGGGTTTGGTGAGGTCCATATATTTCTATATATTAAAAATTATTTATTCTATATTGGTCTAAACGTTTATTACAGTAACATGTAAAAATTTGAAGTAAATCGGAAAGGTACATTTTGAAATGTTTGGTAACAATATTTTCCCTTCATATGTTACATGTATTATAACATGTATATTATGTGTATTAAAATATGCATTTATTAAAGAATTAAGCATTTAAAACCACTCTCGTATTAAAATTCAACATTGTTTCAAAATTTCAGAAATATCACTCAAGAACTTTGGAAGGTTTAATGGTTATGAACAAACTTAACTTTACATTTTTATACCGTTATATATATATATATATATATATATATATATATATATATATATATATATATATATATATATATACTCCTGGAAATGGAAAAAAGAATACATTGACACCGGTGTGTCAGACCCACCATACTTGCTCCGGACACTGCGAGAGGGCTGTACAAGCAATGATCACACGCACGGCACAGCGGACACACCAGGAACCGCGGTGTTGGCCGTCGAATGGCGCTAGCTGCGCAGCATTTGTGCACCGCCGCCGTCAGTGTCAGCCAGTTTGCCGTGGCATACGGAGCTCCATCGCAGTCTTTAACACTGGTAGCATGCCGCGACAGCGTGGACGTGAACCGTATGTGCAGTTGACGGACTTTGAGCGAGGGCGTATAGTGGGCATGCGGGAGGCCGGGTGGACGTACCGCCGAATTGCTCAACACGTGGGGCGTGAGGTCTCAACAGTACATCGATGTTGTCGCCAGTGGTCGGCGGAAGGTGCACGTGCCCGTCGACCTGGGACCGGACCGCAGCGACGCACGGATGCACGCCAAGACCGTAGGATCCTACGCAGTGCCGTAGGGGACCGCACCGCCACTTCCCAGCAAATTAGGGACACTGTTGCTCCTGGGGTATCGGCGAGGACCATTCGCAACCGTCTCCATGAAGCTGGGCTACGGTCCCGCACACCGTTAGGCCGTCTTCCGCTCACGCCCCAACATCGTGCAGCCCGCCTCCAGTGGTGTCGCGACAGGCGTGAATGGAGGACGAATGGAGACGTGTCGTCTTCAGCGATGAGAGTCGCTTCTGCCTTGGTGCCAATGATGGTCGTATGCGTGTTTGGCGCCGTGCAGGTGAGCGCCACAATCAGGACTGCATACGACCGAGGCACACAGGGCCAACACCCGGCATCATGGTGTGGGGAGCGATCTCCAACACTGGCCGTACACCACTGGTGATCGTCGAGGGGACACTGAATAGTGCACGGTACATCCAAACCGTCATCGAACCCATCGTTCTACCATTCCTAGACCGGCAAGGGAACTTGCTGTTCCAACAGGACAATGCACGTCTGCATGTATCCCGTGCCACCCAACGTGCTCTAGAAGGTGTAAGTCAACTACCCTGGCCAGCAAGATCTCCGGATCTGTCCCCCATTGAGCATGTTTGGGACTGGATGAAGCGTCGTCTCACGCGGTCTGCACGTCCAGCACGAACGCTGGTCCAACTGAGGCGCCAGGTGGAAATGGCATGGCAAGCCGTTCCACAGGACTACATCCAGCATCTCTACGATCGTCTCCATGGGAGAACAGCAGCCTGCATTGCTGCGAAAGGTGGATATACACTGTACTAGTGCCGACATTGTGCATGCTCTGTTGCCTGTGTCTATGTGCCTGTGGTTCTGTCAGTGTGATCATGTGATGTATCTGACCCCAGGAATGTGTCAATAAAGTTTCCCCTTCCTGGGACAATGAATTCACGGTGTTCTTATTTCAATTTCCAGGAGTATATATATATATATATATATATATATATATATATATATATATATATATATATATATGCCAGATGGTTTTCCAGCAGGCATATAAAAACGCTTGAGTATTAGAATGCAATGTTACGTCAGTTTCAAAGCAATTCACGAAGAAATTTGAGATTTTTAAGACACGAACATTTATGTTTGTACTTATATAGGAAATGTTGATGTTTCTAATCGCAAATCTCCGAAAGTTTTTAATTGATTACCTCGTAATTTTGAAATAATGTTCTATGGCGTTTTTATTTACCTGTTTTTTAAACACATGTAATTTTTCTTCATATAGATTCAGATTTAGTTATTATTTTTGTTGTTGTTTTATTTATTATTTGTGTCAATGCGTGCACGCACATAAACGCACGCGCGCGAGTCATTTAAAATATTATATAGAATTGGTTACTGTTGGCACCCTTAATATTTTTATATCCTATTTTTATTTGTTACCTCTTAATTTGTCATCTATGCTTGGTTCAGTGAATAGTATGCAATGTAAATACGACTGGAAAAGAAACCTGTGACCACTGAAAGGGATGCACCTTTGTAGCACTGTTCGCCTACGTAATCAAGACGTTTACATAATTTTGAGCTTTATACTACTGGTATAATAGATAGTTTGTCTTCTGCTGCCAGCCAGTGCCACAGGCTATCTAAATGTTCCACATACGATATATCCCAGCGTCATTAACTGGTATAAATCCATTTGATGATGGCAGTTAATAGTCCAAAATCTTTAGTAGAAAATATAATGTAATATAATATGCGAAAATACAATTTAATAAATACCACAGGGTACAGATATCTGTATTTTCAGTTGATATTCATAATGGTCACGATGAACCCTAACGTAAAATGTTTGCATTTAAAATGAAAACCCTGCTGGGGTTGTACAGAAACGAAACGTCGAGAGGGATCAAAAGCAGGTTCATTGGATCACCTTTGAAAATTTGGTATTGCATATGCGTGCACTTATTACTACCTAATATTTAACAAAATACCTGCATATTCGTTATTATTAAACTTGTATTGTTTATAGGTAGTGAGAATGTATAGAATTAGAAAAGTTTCGTGCACAAATAGTTGGACTTTTTAAAGTATGAAGACAATCTGCACGTGCATACAACCCTAGACACAGCAATGTCATCGGGGAGAACGCGAATGCAGCAGCCAGAGCTAAGACAGAACACGCCGAGAAGGCTGTCTGGCATAAACTGTCGCCTCACTCCTTTCGTTCCTGTTTAACATGGTGTTTTTGCTCTAGGCAGCCATCTTGCAATCAGCGTTGTGCAGCTGCCTTACTAGGCAACTCTTACATAGTGTGGTATCGTACAAAGGTCGCGTTGCCACACCAAAGTTGGCAATACTGATCAAAACCATAGAGAGTAGCCAGGGCTCGCTGCAATCCGCAACGTGTGGGAAGCGCTTCTGAAAAGCACGACTCCCCTCTCCACATATCAGTGTCCTCACACAGAGGTCAATATAGGGTCGAACTAACAGGAGCTAGCAGGACCTCAGCTACAGCAGTCAACATCATCGTGTAGGACAATGACAAGGTTTCCGACCAACTGTATTCTGTAAATGCCACATTTTGTACTGCAAGAGAACAGTTTCTTAGTTAATGGATCAAGTTAATTAGTGGACCGAGTGATGCTTCGATAGCCAATGATAGGTGTAAATTATCAGTAACTCCTGTGGCAAAGAACTGTCTCAAAGTTAAGTAAACCATTTATGCATTTATGTAACAAAGTGAACTAATATTTCATGTGTTCTGGTTTGATATGCCACTTCACCGAGTAATCAAAGAACCCACAGTTGTGGCCGGACGAATGCAGTTTCGTCTGGACACAACAAATAATACAAACGAAACTTTAAGAGCCGATTGACCAGCAAGTTGCACATGTCATACCTACTCAGCGGACACTAACTGTGAGTAAATAATCCCGAACATCCCACGAAGAACGCGCTAGGACATGGAGCGTATCACAGGAGTTAATACTCAGCGTCTTTTCAGTCATAGAACGCTCATACGCACTTTCACCAACTGCAATGTGCATAAGCGGGACAGAGAAGAAAATCAACTACATCAGTAATGGCTGCCCTCCGTGGTTTACTGCGAAGTACAATGTACGGTTCAATGTGGATATACTCATTTCTTCAACAATAGACTTACTTTATAAAAATGTGTCCTTTTATTCTGTTTCCAAGTCTCTTCCGGTAGTTGCTCGCATTCATTTGAGTACTCTTATGGTCCTTGGTTCAATATGACACTATTAGTCAAAGAGAATGAAGTTTCACATTAAACGTTGTTTCCTGACAACCCTTAAAATTGAATCTTTATGTTCGCTATCGGTAGAAACTCCCTGTTTTTTTTATTCACGTAACAATGTTGCACCTGCTGAAATATTCAGAAAGCATTAGAATGAAATAGACGCTGTTAATTTAAGACACAACCCTCATGCTTTACGTAAGACAGGTGCCATTTTGGGAGAAGGAAGAAAAGCTTTCTAGTTAGACCTTGGGTCTCCCTTTTCCTCCTTCCTCTTTTTCCTGGTTTTAACCAGTATCTTCACGGGGTCGGCATGTTAGTCTGAATTTGTGTTAGAGGGTGGCTGGATGCTCTTCCTATATCATCCTTACCCTCCCAGGACTGAATTTGTCTTCCCTATCTGCCTAGTTTTATCCCATGTGAAAGGGTAAGAACGTATTCGTAATGTTTGGGAATCGTGTAACTGAGACAGGACGTGGGCACCAGCCCGGTATTCACCTAGTTGTGTGTGAGAAGTGCCTGAAAACCACGTTCAGGCTGTTAGCACGCCAGCCCCCGTTGTTAACTCAACAGACAGTTTGATCCGGTAGCAGAACACCTTCTGAATCCCAAAGCGCCTTGCTAACGAACTCAGCTGCCTGTTGACAAACCTATCTCTCTGTTGACAAACTTGTATGAGTCTCTCTTCAAAAGTAATAGTGATATGTCTTGATCCGGTTGAGGCACAGTGAGAACACAGTCGAGATAAACAATGTATCAGTTTCATTAGTAAACTGATCAACCAAAAGCTTCTTTTCGGAGAAAAGTTAATCACGACAACAGTCTGTAGAGATATCTGCTAACCAGCGAATTTACAGAAGTGCGAACTTAGGCTGAAGGCCTGAATGACGGGGTGTCCAAGTCTGAGACTCACTTGGTAACGGAACAGTATACAGTCTAAGGTTCACTTGGTGGAAAACAGTGTGCGGAAATAACGTGGCTGGCGAACAGCACGGTGTCGTCAGAAGAGGTTTCCGAACGAGATTCTGACTGACGATGCAGTCGGTGCCCGGCCCAGAGCTCACCGGAGTCCGCCTTGGAGCGGCGTTGCGGCAACCTAAATAGCGAGGGCACGTAGAGACACTAGAAGAACTATTTGTAATCACATGGCCGCCGCCTGCTGACCTAGTCCGGTGCGTGATTGAAGTTCTGTCGTCTGCTGATGTAATCCCCTTCCCGGTTAGGCCACTCGCATAGCCCAGGTGCGAGAGTGGTTGCAGGTCTGCCTGGCGAACACTACAAATAATGCGTAAAAAAAAAGCTTTAGTTGTAACGTCTCCTTAGAAAAATTAATGAATTACTGTGCTGATAAACCTCTTACGTTATTTGATTTTCAGACAGCTAAGCAGAACTGAAAGTATTGAGACATTTCTCTCTGATCAACACTAAACTGACACACAATATTTTTTGCGCAACGCAATCTGACTTTCAATAATCCATACAAAAGAATGGCCCTGACTAACAATAACCTATACCTTTCATGAATCAATTACCTCACAAAAATCTTCGTTACTTGAACTACTGCAATACAGCGAGCGCCAATACTCCCAGCTAAATGAAAGATACTAACTACTGAAGGCACTAACTACTGATAGGCATAGTTAGCAAATGAAAGATTTTGATGGAGAACAGACAATGTATTTACCTTAATAATATTCAAAAGTCATCATATATATATCAGTTCATGACATCCAGTCTTACAAATTTACTCTTTCTGATGGACACACGTCCAGATCGTCCGCTCTCATAATTCTGCCATCTCTCTCCCCACATCCACCACTGCTAACGGCTCACCTCCAACTGCGCAACGCTACACGCTGTTCACATCTAACTGCCCAACACTACAATAGCAAGAATTCCAACAGTGCAAACCAGCTACAGACTGCACACAGCACAGTCAGTGATTTTCATACAGAGCGCTACGAGGCGTCACCAACATAAAAACCTAAACAGCCTACCTACACAGTCACCGATATTTTATCGTTAACAAGCACTTTAACCATTACAGGAATAGACTGTCGTTGTGCATCTTTGTAAATAAACATTTGTATTGTAACCTCCCCAGAGAAATTTGAAGGACAATATTTAAATGTTAACGAGAATATGACCTAGTGTAACCTCCCAGCAAATAAAATAATTTATTGACAATGACAATTAAATGAGAACTAGCAATCTGAGCCATGTGTAAGCTCCCCACAAAAATGAAAGTCAATTCAATAAAAATGAAATCTCAGTGACAATGAAAACGCAAATAGACCGAAATGTCGATCTTAGGCCCTGTTCTTACCTCAGTAAAATTGCATCTGCTCTTATTTTTCGCCATAGCTTGGAGGAAATGCATCGCAAAAATTCTTTGAACTTAAGTAAATTTTTTCTTTAAGGAAATGCATGGGAAATTTTCTTTCAATAAAATGTTTGTTTTGTTAAAATGCTTGGTTTGAAAACAAAATTATTATTGGGGCGATTCTTGAACAAATTAATTACACTTAAGATGCATTACATTATCAGATGAGCGCAATGCTGCTTCATTACCTTATTTAAAAATATACCTCGTCCTGTATCTTGACCAGAGTCCCATGTCGACGCCCGCCGACTCCTCACACACAACTGCGACTGTCTCTCGCGCGCTACTACATGCTCTCGCGACTCGCTACGTACAACTGAACTCTCTCGCAACTCGACCGCAACTGCAACTGCCGACTCCCTACATGCAACTGAACTCTCGCGCGGTCAAGCGCAGACTAGCAACGATAAATAACTCTCTGGTCAGAGATTCTGTCATGCCTCGCCATCGCTGTACTAAATACATACGCGTTTCAGTATAATAAAGGGTTACCATGTTTCTATCACGTTGGTCTGGTAACGTGTAACTGTAACAGTCACTCTGAATTCGTTATTAAGCGAGGGGAAATGAAACTATAAAGGGTCTTATTTGATTTGCCTGGGTGTAATAGTGTGGGATTTGACTCGATGGGAGTGAACCCTTTACGACAGCTGGCTTTGAGATGGCGCAGACGTTTCATTGTCCTGCCTGCGAGTGGGTGCAGCCGGGACCGAGGTAAGCGTTTAGTGTCAGGCGGGCGGTCTCAGAGTGACACGGAGGCCGTTCCTCACCGAGCCACGCTTTCTCCTGGGGGGCCTGACTTTGCGACCGCGGTGGACGCTCCAATTTGCATGCCAATGGAAGACAAATGAAGCGCGCCGGCGGTAAGGAGCCCGTCATTAAGGGTTTAATTGAAGACGTGGTGGCGGTGCTGGTAGGTGGGGGAAGGGATGGCGTCGGAGGCGGCTGACCTGGCACACGCGCAGCTGCTGCCGCCGCCCCCGTCGCCCCCGCCGCCGCCGCTCGTTAGCGCCGGGGGCGGCGTGGTGCGGCTTGGCGCGGCTCCGTGACTTGGCGGGACGAACCCAGTTAGCCGTGGGCCAGCGGGCGCCCGCGATACGGTACTGCGTCAGCTACGGTCTGCGCCCGTCGGAAACGGGAAACCTCCACACCTTTGCCGCTTACAGTTTCACTTGTTGTGGGGGATCACACGCACGTACTGCATCGCAGTCGCCTTGTGGCAGTACCGTCTCGCTCCACCCTCTCGCGCTGCTCTCCACCTCACATTAATTAACATAGCCCGTAGAGGACCTGACCTTTTTTACCACGCGCAGTAAGTCATGACCGCAGAGGACCCTTTCCCAGCCAGCTGCTTTGAACAGCGATCGAATACCTATTACATATATTGCTTTGAATTATTAATGACAGGTCTAATATTCTAATTGTGAAACTTTGACTAACCTCTTGTAAAGATGGCACACTGAGATGACGAAAGTTGTGGGATACCTCCTAATATCGCGTCGGACCTCCTGTTTTCCCGGCGTAGTGCAGCAACTCGACGTGGAACGGTCTCAACAAGTCACCCGAAGCCTCCTGCAGAAGTACTGAGCCACGCTGCCTTTATAGCCGTCCATAATTACGAAAGTATTACCGATTCCGGATTTTGTGCACAAACTGACCTCTCCATTATGTCCCATAAATGTTCGACGGGATTCACGTCGGGTGATCTAGGTGACCAGATCATTTGCTCGGGTTGCCCAGAATGCTCCTCAAACTAATAGCGAACAATCGTTGTCCGATGGCACGTTATTTGCGAACATGAAGTTCATGAATGGCTGCAAATGGTCTCCAAGTAGCCGAACATAACCAGTACCCAGTCCGTTCCACGTAAATAGAGCCTAAACCATTACAGAGTCACCAGCAGCGTGCCTTGTTTGCTACTTGCGTCCGTGGCTTTGCGAGATCTGCGCCACACTCGAACCCTACCACCACCTTTTACCAAGAAAAATCGGGTGTCACCTGGCCAGGCCACGGTTTTCCCGTCGTCTAGAATCCACCTCATATCGTCACAAGCCCATGAGAGGAATCAACATGGATTCCGGAAACAGCGATCGTGTGAGACCCGACTCGCTTTTTTTGTTCATGAGACCCAGAAAATATTAGATACAGGCTCCCAGGAAGATGCCATTTTCCTTGACTTGAGGAAGGCGTTCGATACCGTTCCGCACTGTCGCCTGATAAACAAAGTAAGAGCCTACGAAATATCAGACCAGCTGTGTGGCTGGATTGAAGAGTTTTTAGCAAACAGAACACAGCATGTTGTTCTCAATGGAGAGACGTCTACAGACGTAACCTGTGGCGTGCCACAGGGGAGTGTTAAGGGACCATTGCTTTTCACAATATATATAAATGACCTTGTAGATAGTGTCGGAAGTTCCATGAGGCTTTTCGCGGATGATGCTGTAGTATACAGAGAAGTTGCAGCATTAGAAAACTGCAGCGAAATGCAGGAAGATCTGGAGCGGATAGCCACTTGGTGCAGGGAGTGGCAACTGACCCTTAACATAGACAAATGTAATATACTGCGAATACATAGAAAGAAGGATCCTTTATTGTATGATTATATGATAGCGGAACAAACACTGGTAGCAGTTACTTCTGTAAGATATCTGGGAGTATGCGTACAGAACGATTTGAAGTGGAATGATCATATAAAATTAATTGTTGGTAAGGTGGGTGCCAGGTTGAGATTCATTGGAAGATTCCTTAGAAAATGTAGTCCACCATCAAAGAAGGTGGCTTACAAAACACTCGTTCGACCTATACTTGAGAATTGCTCATCAGTGTGGGATCCGTACCAGGTCGGGTTGACAGAGGAGATAGAGAAGGTCCAAAGAAGAGCGGCGCGTTTCGTCACAGGGTTATTTGGTAAGCGTGATAGCGTTACGGATATGTTTAGCAAACTCAAGAGGCAGACTCTGCAAAAGAGGCGCTGTGCATCGCGGTGTAGCTAGCTGTCCAGGTTCCGAGAGGGTGCGTTTCTGGATGAGGTATCGAATATATTGCTTCCCCCTACTTATACATCCCGAGGAGATCACGAATGTAAAATAAGAGAGATTCGAGCGCGCACGGAGGCTTTCCGGCAGCCGTTCTTCCCGCGAACCATAAGCGACTGGAACAGGAAAGGTAGGTAATAACAGCGGCACGTAAAGTGCCCTCCACCACACACCGTTGGGTGGCTTGCGGAGGTTAAATATAGATGTAGAGGAGCTGCTGGCGATGTCGTCCTGTTAACCAAGCCACTCGCGTCGGCCGTCTGCTGCCGTAGCCCATTAACGCTAAATCTTGCCGCAATAGCCTAACGGATCCGTTCGTCGTACGCTGCACATTGATTTCTGCTGTTATTTCACACAGTGTTGCTCGTCTGTTAGCACTGACAACTCTAAGCAAACACCGCTGCTCTCGGTCGTTACGTGAAGACTGTCGGCACTGCTTTGTTCGGATGAGAGGTGATGCCTGCAATCTGGTATTCTCTGCACACTATTGACACAGCCCCAATATTCCCTAACGATTTCCGAAACGTAATGTCCCATGTGTCAAGTTCCAACTTCCATTCCCCGTTCAAATTCCTCAATTCCGTGCGGCCATGATCGCGTCGCAAACCCATTAACATGAATCACCTGAGTACAAAGGACAGCACTGAGACCTCAGGATAGTTTACAACAGTATGGATTTCAGCTTTTTATGTTCAGTGACTTTTGGTGTAAAACAAAAGTCTTTCCTTTTTGTTCGCGCCGACGAAGTGTAACCTCGTGCAGTTCGGCCCCGGCGCTACTTGGACGAAAACCCTTCAATATCTAAAAAAATCTTCTTCCGATGTTATCCAGGTTACATGCATAAGGTCTGTGTCCTGGTTAACGACTTTTTTTAACCATAAAACATCGAAATATTCGTTTGACCACCAGCATATGTTTCTGAGGCTGAATCTACATCAAATACGAACTATGTTATGTTATGTTAACCGGGGACCAAGGAACGACGGAGAGGCTCCGTCCCCGTCGCAGCCGCAGTGGTCCGCAACCCCACGACGACTACCGCAGTCCACTTCACCCCTCCTCCGCCCCACACCGAACCCAGGGTTATTGTACGGTTCGGCCCCCAGTGGACCCCCCCAGGGAACGTCTCACACCAGACGAGTGTAACCCCTATGTTTGCGTGGTAGAGTGATGGTGGTGTACGCGTACGTGGAGAACTTGTCGTCGACATAGTGTAGCTGAGCCGGAGTAAGGGGACCCAGCCCGCATTCGCCGAGGCAGATGGAAAACCGCCTAAAAGCCGCCCACAGACTGGCCGGCTCACCTGATTTCGACACAAAGCGGCCGGGCGGATTCGCGCCAGGGACCGGCGCTCCTTCCTGCCCGGAAAGCCGTGCGTTACACCGCACGGCCAACCGGGCGGGTAAATACGAACTAAATGAACGTATTACATCGAATTCTTAAAATCTATTTCAACTGTCGAGAAATCCATGACAAAGAACTTCTCCAGGCGGACACCATGACACATCGCGCGACATTGCAGACACCGACGACGACCGACGTAGCAGAATACACTTCAGAATTGATGGAGCCAAAACTTTGTGCGGCCAACCAGTACGCCGGGCACTAGACAGGTTTGCGCGACCTTTTTGCTGTGAAGACAGATGCCTCTCCCAACGACTCACCGTGCTTTTGTTCACTGCCAGGTCTTTTCAGACATTCTGCAAGCGCCTATGAATATCTGTGATGCTCTGGTTTTCCGCCAAAAGAAACTCAATGATAGCTCCCTGTTTGGAACACACCTCCGTTACACGCGCTATTTTGGAGACTTCGTATACCGCCGCGGAATTTCATCAACCCACAGAGGCTGAAGTGTGAATATTCCACTACATTCCACAACAAATTCTGTATTTTTTAAATCGAAATTGGCCGAGAAATAAAATGCGTTGCAATACTTGTGCGCCAATTGTAGAATCATGCTGCTAAAAACACCCAGTAAGTATCTTGCAAAAACTCCTTATCTATAAAATAAACAATTTTCAAAACGGAAAGAACATAGTCGCTTTAATAACCCGGCAGTTGAATTTGCAATCATTAACTATAAAGTTTTATTTTCTTCGTAGTGTGTGAGTGGAAATCCTCGTCTGTGTATTCAAGTAAATGCGAGAGATGTGAACGAGATATGGTAACGCCAAGTGCATCCTCAAATACAAAGAGTCCGCTCTGTGGCGTTTTCACGTTGCATCCGTCCTTCTATGCAACAAGAGCGTCGGACGTTTTTATAACGTAGTAACAGATACGGTCGCCTTTGCCTCTAGTTTCAGCGCATTTAACAGATAACTTCGTAAAAACTTTGAACGCTAACATTATCAAGCGTTACATCACGGTACTCTTCATTCTAAGGGCTTTCGAATGCAGTTCAAAGAGTTTATCGTTCCAATTGTAAAAGTAGTTACTTCAGTATCTTGGCTGACAGACAAGTAGAAGCGTTTAAAACGTAACAGAGATACACTGCTGGCCACCGTAAATGCAACACCAAGAAAAACAAGAGGTAGCACAACAAAATTTATTTTGTAGATAACATGTTGACCAAGTATCAAATGATTACGTTTACAGACGTCTGTGACATGTGGTTCCTGCCAGAATCAGTAGCCAGAGTAGCCGCCATTGTTGGAGATCACCGCTGCCACACGTCTCGGCATTGAGTCAAAGAGACGTTGGATGTGTTCCTGGGGTACAGCAGCCCAAGCAGCTTCCACACGTTGCCAAAGATCATCTTGTGTGGCAGCTGGGGATGTAATCTGGGTCACTCGTTGAGCAACCATGGACCACATGTTTTCTATCGGCGAAAGATCCGGAGAGCGAGCCGGCCAGGGAAGCAATTCAATCTGGTTATTGACGAAGAACCTTTGGACAATGCGTGCCACGTGTGGTCGCGCATTATCCTGTTGAAATATGGCTGTGGCCGAGCCCTGAAGGTAAGGAAGGACAACTGGCTCCAGCACCTCGGATATGTAGCGCCGGCTATTTAAAGTACCGGCAATGCGTACTAGAGGCGTGCGAGAGTAATATCCAATACCGCCCCATACCATAATACCCGGTGCAAGACCAGTGGCGGTGCATAATGCAGCTGTCCAGCATCCTCTCTCGACGGTGTCTCCACACTCGAATCCGACCATCGTGGTGCTGCAGACAGAAGCGTGCCTCGTCAGTAAAGGCAACGTCATTCCATTCTGCCGTCCACACCCGCCTGTCATCACATCATTGGCGACGGAGACGTCTGTGGTTCTGCGTCAATGGTAGACGAAGCAATGGACGTCTTGCGGACAGGCCACTCTGCTGTAAACGGCGTCGAATGGTACGCGCAGACACTGGATGATGCGTTACAGACGCAACGTGCTGTGCTATGGCTCGGGATGTCACTGAGCGATCCGTCACTGCCATGCGCACAATTTGCCTATCAGCACGCGCAGTGATGCACCGAGGTGAATGCGATCGACCACGTCGGTCCGTCGCATCCTCCTGCATCCAACGGTCACATATCCGCATTACAGTTGTTTGGTTTCGTCCAACACGACAAGCGATTTCTCTGTATGATAATCCACAATCTCGGTAAGCCAAAATCCTTCCTCTGTCGAACTCGGATACTTGATCAAACGATGTTCGCTGTTGTCTACGAGGCATAACTGATCGTCTTGTGAAACAACCACAAGGTAAACACACGTGCCGAACGTACACTCGTCGAAATCGCCATGCCTGAAATGGCGCTATGAGGTGGCGCCACAGGCGCGCGTGATGTGCGTCTGCGCTGAAATTCTAATCAGTTGCATATCTCATCGCTGCAAACCCATGGTGTAAATTTCACTTGATTCGGATGCTTCTTTCAGGGTGTTGCATTTACGGTGGCCAGCAGTGTATATGCCCTTCTGCGTATTTCCTTGTACAGAAAATTAGTTTTGATATTGAACCGTTGACGGAATGAGTGGATCTTTTTTATACATCTTTCATTCCCTACTCGTGAGTGCAGGGTGCGCTGTTTTATAGGGTGAGCTCCAACTAAAACTGACCAGGAAAATATTTAATGCGCCCTAAGATAGGCAAGCCATCTTACATTATCTGCATCTGGGGTGGATGATGAAAGTTAGCTTGTCTGTCTTAAAGGAGCACGAAATATTTTCCTGGCCAGTTTTATTTTGCCCAAGCTGTATAACTTTGCTCTTTTCATCCAAGTATCACGGAAGACTGGGAGCAGGACAGAGGGTCCCCTGGTAGAAGTATTTGGGAGTTTTTCAGTTCTGGTATTTGCGTAGTATCCAAAAGATCTTGTTCGGAACTGGGGAGTGGCACTATTTTAATTTATTTCTGGGACAGTAACATCTTACGCGACTAACTCTGTATATATATTCTCTTCAGTGGAGAATAATCTAAGAAAGGATTTTTGTCAGTACTTTATGTCATATTCCTTTGGAGAATTTGACTACCTTCCTCTCTCACGCCGCAGCACGAAGCGACTCACTCCTGCTCTTTGTCCAGCTACACTCTTTCAGAAGTGATATTATTCCTCCAACTAGCATGTATACTTCGCACCTCTGTCTTTATCGTGAGATGTGCTCGTCGGCTGGGGACGACATCTAGGATAGCACTAATCTTGAAGGGCCAAATGTCACCAAACGTGTTGTCCCTTTCGAAGATGCACCTCGACGGCGGAATTTGCGCCGTATAATGAAAGTATGTTACAGAGAGGTGGGTAGTGATCCCGACACTACGCGGCGGTTTAACCGGCTTTTAATGTAGGATGACAATCGCACGGCGTACGCACCGTACCACATAGATTATAATGCCATAATGTGGTTTTGCGACGCCAACAGTGTCTAGGGCGGACTTTCAGTATCGCAGAGACAGTGTTTACAAGTGAAAACCGCCACACAGGAGGTGGCCTGTAAACTGTGCACAGTGAAATTTGTGCCGAGAACAGGTCCACTAAGCCCGCTGTCCGAACTCTGCAAGTTGTCTGGTAGGTACAAAAGACGAGAGCTTTTACGTGGTGTACTGATGAAGATGACTGGAAGTGCAGCCGGCCGGAGTGGCCGAGCGGTTCTAGGCGCTACAGTCTGGAACCGCGCGACCGCTACGGTCGCAGGTTCGAATCCTGCCTCGGGCATGGATGTGTGTGATGTCCTTGGGTTAGTTAAGTTTAAGTAGTTCTAAGTTCTAGGGGACTGATGACCTCAGCAGTTAAGTCCCATAGTGCTCAGAGCCATTTGAACCATTTATGAACTGGAAGTGCTCGAACAAGGACTGTAATACCGAAATTTTTACAATGGGAAGCGATCATAATTTATTTTAGGTTTAACGCTATACCAAAATTTCAGTTATGACTGAACTTCCAGAAACTACAATGGAAAACAAAAATCAAATAGCAAACATTGAATATAGAAATCAGTTCTATTCTACTTGTCGGGTCATGCGTCAAATATAAATATAAAATGAAATATTGTCCGAATCCGTGGGTCGGCACATGGTATATGTAAAGTACATAAGTTGCATTGCCGCACTAACTAAAGTGACAGGAGTGTTGGTACGTATGTAGGTGACACGGGCTACACACAGCTTCTCCTCAAACTGCTAGCGCTACATGCGCTCGTGCTATATGTGACTTCAGAAAATGAAAGCAGTTTTCTTTGTAATTATAGCTCTGTAGTCCGCCTGCTTAGCCGAGTGGTAACGTGCTTGCCTCCCATGCAGCGGGGCGGGTTCGATTCCCGGCCGGATTGGAGATTGTCTCCGCTCGTGGACTGGGTGTTGTGTTGTCACCATCGGCACGCAAGTCGCCCAATGTGGCGTCGACTGAAATAAGAGTTGCACTTGGGGCCTCCCGGCCAACAATGCCATACAATAATTTCATTTCATTATAACTCTGCGTATCACTGTCATTATTGGCAAGTAGAAGACGTATGAAAAAAACTGTCTACTGAGTAAGGTATAGAGCGTGCTCCATAATTACAGGATGTTTGCAGAGATGTGGCGGTGCTCTGCCTAGCTGCCAGGACAGCTCATTAGTGTCCAGTCGTGTAGCCAGTAAAGGATATAAGTGCCTGTAAGCAACGGTATCATTGGAAAAGCATGGCTCAATCAACCCGTCGTAAGAAACACCAATCCGAACCATGACACCAGGGCTTTAGCCACGCATAGTGATGTTATGTTGGGGTTTTCTTCCCTCCAGCACACGCAGCTACGTCGGTTAACATTTTTCGAAACTTGAAACTTGGCCTTACTTGTCGAAATGTTGTGTTCTCTCTAAGTCAGGAGTGGCTTTAATTTCAGATCCTTCATTATTCTCTCCACTGTTGTGTGCGAAATGTTCAACTTTTCAGACATACGCCGTTGAGGTTTTTGGCCGGGCGCTGTGGCCGAGCGGTTCTAGGCGCTTCAGTCCGAAACCGCGCGACTGCTACGGTCGCAGGTTCGAATCCTGCCTCGGGCATGGATGTGTGTGATGTCCTTAGGTTAGTTAGGTTTAAGTCGTTCTAAGTTCTAGGGGACTGATAACCTCAGATGTTAAGTCCCATAGTGCTCAGAGCCATTTGAACCATTTGATGTTTCGGCTTCCCAGAGGACGAATTAACGGCTTCCAATTCGCAAGCTCTGTTACCATCGGTATGCATACCTCAGGGCTCACCCGTCCCGTCGCATGCAAAACACCACCAATACAGTCAAATTTATTTTTTGTTCTTGCGCTTTTTAACGTAGAGGGGCCATTTCCTTCAAACTGACAACTATCCTCTGTCTCACCTCCATGTAATTATTTGTTGCTGAATACAAACGCACGCACTGTTCCAGAGACAACCCTTCCTCCATGCTGTCCGGCATACACAGACCAGTGTTCCAACAGTCGCGAAATCAGGAGAATGAAACTCGGAAAAGCAGGAGATAGCAGAAGGTAATGAATAGCCCATTTTCCATGACAATATTCAACTATTGTACATATATACGTTGAGTAGAAAAATAGGCTATCAATAGAAGAATATTAGCATGGAATATAGGCTATCTAGTACCTTCTGCCATCTCCTGCTTTTTCGAATTCCTTTCTTCTGACTTCGAGGCTCTTACATGTGGCAAAATAAGTATAAAACTCGCACTAAATTAGAAAATTACTACTGCAGTTGTTTCACGAAGTACATATCTAAAATTATCGCCCTTTTTACTAAGTTTAGCCTCGCTTTCCCACTCCCTTTTGTAATTTTCAGTATTCTTTACTTTTTTCCTAGCTCAGGATGCACTCATTTCCACGTTTGTCTTTCACGAAAACAAACTATTCCAAACCTTTGCACACTAATTGTAGGGCTAGGAATATACAGCACTCGCACCTAACAGCGGGTTGAGGCATCTTAACTTCAACAATGAAACGCAGTAAGCCAATAATTGTTGGTAGTAAGCACCGCGATAACCGACTACATTATTTACATTTTCAATCCATTCACTCGTATCACTCCCATAACTCAGGACAGCAGACACCAAGTGACACATCTTACCTCCTCCATTACTGTATAAGGCTCTGATACCGTAGCTTTGCAAACATGTCAGTCATTGTTACCCATGTTATTCGCAAAAAAATTTGTTTAGCTTCTCGGAGTCAGATAGAGGGTTGGTTGCTAGTGCCAAGCACATACAAACAGATAAACAGCGATTAAACTTGTTGTAGCTGGGATTCACAGTCATAAAAATTTTTTGAAGGACATCATCTTTACGCCAGTGACTGTTATAAGGGTTTTTATTGCACTATTGCAATTTCGGCCTTAGGCCATTATCAAGAGCTGATATTACGTTGACATGGCTTAGAGCCATAATATCAGCTCTTGATAATGGCCTAAGGCCGAAATTGCAATAGTGCAATAAAAATCTTATAACAGTCACTGGCCTAAAAATGATGTCCAAAAAAGATAAACCGAGGTTTTAAATAACATCCATGCGTGGAATGAAAGCAGAGCAACTTGACTCGGACTTGGAGCTCATAAGGGAAAAGTCTTTGGGGTGAGGAATTTGCAGAAGAAACGTCCAAAACTCAATTAGTACCTCAAGAAATAAAGAGCTACTCAAGTGGTATACCGTCATTGGACAAAATGAATATTACTTCGAAGGAGTAGATACTCATTACAGATGGGACACTTGTCGTGTTAGAAAAGGTAGCCACACTTAACATTTGTAAATAAGATTTGAAGATATACTGCACCGAGTGCTTTATCAAATATTTCTGTAAATTTCCACAGTTAGATTTTTTTGTATAACTATTTTATAAACACCCTGTACTATAGTCAGTCAAACATAATACACATAATTACGCGCCAGTCATAACGGAACGTAATGTAAGAATAACTAACGTAACAACAAACAAAAAACCATTTTTAAGGTGACAGAGTATAATACGGTATTTCATATTAGAACAGAAGTAAAAACAAGATTTAACCATTAAAACAAGTAGAACCAGTGTATTCTGTGTATGTAAGGCTAGGCGCAAATTGAGACGCGTATAACGCGGTGCAGCGCAGCGCGCTTTTTTGTGACTTCACAGGTTCAAATGGGGCCGCGCAAATTGCGACGCGACGCAACTGGGACTCGACACTACCCTGCGCCAGGTCGCGCGGCATTGTTGGTTGTGGCACAGTTTCTCGCGCCGCGGGTCACGTGAGCACTGTGGGAAGGGTGGGGTGGGGAGCGGGAAGGCAGTCCTGCCATATGCTCACTTCGGCATGGCGCATATGGGCAGCGGAAAAATCAGCCTTACGGTATACTGAATTTTATTGTCACTGAGTAGTGTTTCGTTTTGCGATTTTCGCCGTTTAAGCGCGCCATCTCTTTGCGTTAGTACATAATAGTTTTCAGTTACATATATCTGTATACTTTTTTGTTTTGTTTATTCTTTTGTCAGTAACAATGCACAGTTCAACAACTGGTGAGCCATTAGCCCCTGGGTCCGCAGCTCGTGGTCTCGCGATCGCTTTCTGGCTTCCCGAGCACGGGGTCCCAGGGTTCGAATCCCGGCGGGGTCAGGGATTTTCTCCTGTCTGGAAATGACTGGTTGTTTGTGTTGTCCTCACCATTTCATCATCATTCATGAAAGTGGAAAGATTGGACTGAGCAAAGGTTGGGAACTTGTACGGGCACTGATAACCGCGCAGTTGGGCGCCCCACAAACCAAACATCATCATCCTCAACATCATCGTCATCATCATCATTAGTCACTGGAATTATATCTTCTGCCTCCACGATGTTTCCATATCGTAAGAAGGGGCAGGTGATTCATCGTGAGAGTAGTGAATAAGGAAGTAAGTAATATTATACAATCATGTGTTCTAGAAGCAAGGCAGTAAAGTAGGCCTATAACAAGGTTATCTACTTGGTGCCCGTCACGCTGATGTATCTCTACGATCTGTTACAAAAAGTCGAAAAGGCTTCATTTCCACAGGTATGGCCCCTTCGTGCTCCTGGTGAAAAGCGTCCGAGATATGAAGTACATAATTTTCACTATCATTATTTGGATACGAATAGAATAAGACACATTGTACTAAGTACATGTGGACATCACATTTCCACTGCAAACTAGAAACAGTCGAAAAGTCACAAGTAACGATGTTTTAATCGGCTCGTCGTGACGAGAAAAAGCATTTCAGTGGTTGCATATACGTCATCAGCATTAATAAACTAATTAGACAACACACTACACAAATGATGTAGTGGTCGATATTATTCCGGAAGTATGAGTATCCTGAAAGAGTGTGCTTATCTGTTTTATTTAAATTTTGAAATGCATTGGGAACGAAGTTTTTTGCGACGGCACTTATATATAAAACATTCTCGGTATTCTTGCGGCGTCAGTTCTGGATAAAATCTCGAGCTTTCGACGACGTCAGGAGCTGACGATGACGATGGAGGTAATCGTAGAAAGCTCGAGATTTTATCCAGAACTGACGCCGCAAGAATACCGAGAATGTTTTATATATTTCAAATGTATTGCTGACAAAGACAGATCTACTTTCATGAAAACGTTTATCGAACGACGAGAACTCTTCCTCTCGCAAAACACACTTGCCTGGCTTCCACGTTCCTGTCGCGCGCATATTCTCAGCTGCTGACAATACACTAACCATTGTGTTGTGCCACGTATCAATTGTTTACTTTTCTCAATAACAACTATTTTACTATTGTAACTAACAACTGTTGTCAGTTTGGCAAGGTGCAGGTGAATAACCAGCATCTGGCATGTGCGTGTCATTCCGCCAAAAAGGGTACGCCTGTCGTTATTTTAAGAAGAAAAACAATAAAATTCTGTGGTAAATTTCTATTCCAGTCGCCCAGTGTTAAAAATACTGTGGGTTATGGGATCCAACCAAAATTCCAGCAGAATCGGCGATTTATTTTTGTGTGAATTGTTATCCTTTTCTCATTCGAAGAAGCATCACCGTTTATGAATGAATAATGGACACACTTCTCTTGTTGATAGGTTTCATTGTACTTCTTTTGCCAAAACACAGCATAATTTGCGCAAACTCATTTTTGCAGCCGGCCGCGGTGGCCATGCGGTTCTAGGCGCTTCAGTCCGGAACCGCGCGACTGCTACGGTCGCAGGTTCGAATCCTGCCTCGGGCATGGATGTGTGTAATGTCCTTAGGTTAGTTAGGTTTAAGTAGTTCTAAGTTCTAGGGGACTGCTGGCCTCAGATGTTAGGTCCCATAGTGCTCAGAGCCATTTTTTGCAGCAGAATTCTGAAACAGTGTCTCATTAAACAAGTAACTGGCGACCAGAGAGCTCAATAGCTTACAAAAAACCTCATTATGTCGGTTTGCGATAACATGAGAGAAGAAATTTAATGTTTATTTTCATACTAGGAAACTCTTGCTTGACTATCTGTCGACAACTCTTAAAGAATTACAGTCACTGACATGAAAAAATTAAATAAAAAGCACAACATCTGATATATCGTCATAGATAAGAAAGTTCAGTGTGTTTACGAACTGACAGCGTACTCTTCTCCTTGTGTGCTACCATTCGCCGAAATCTCGTTTCGATGTCTCGAGTGGTTTAGGAGATACGATGGATGTAAGAATATTTCATTCCCGTGGGCGTAAGATCGGGAGTGAACGCGCTACAAAGGATCCATTTTCTCGAGATCGGAAACAGATAGAGACATCCTCCCGTCTAAAAAAAATTCAGTATGCTGGTAAATTTCATATGTAGTAACAGATGGTGTATTACCCCACCAAACGCAAAATCATAGCGACCATTATATTTCATTGCAAACTTCTTGAATTTTGCGTAGTGTCTTACTAAAATGAGTATATCACAATAAGTATGACCATTAGCAAGACGACGGGCACTTCGCCACGAAGCTGACATATAACGGTACAAGTAAGGCAAAAGGCGCTGTAGTGTCGTGTCACGTCACACGTGTTATACGCGTCTCAATTTGCACTTAGCCTAAGAGGGCTTACTGTAGAACAGGGCTTCCCAACCTTTTCAGCTGGTGGACCCCTTCTTCAGTCGAAAATCCATGGCGGACCCCTAGCCAGTCAAGAGCACAGTTACTATAAATTTCAGAGGGAAACCCATGGGAACTGAAAGCATCTTAATACAAGTTCCATGTTCCGAATGACCCCCCTCCCCCCCCCCCCCCCCCCCCCCCAAAGTATCAATAGTCTTTGGTTTAGAGATGAATGAAAACAACTTGAAGGTCAAAAATCGACTTTTGAAATAGGTAGTGCACTGACGAAGCAAGTTTAACATTTAATGATGCCTGGGGTAACGAGCGCTGTGATTGGTCGGCAAAGTTCGCACCGCGCATGCGTAAAAGGTTTCAGCGCATCTAGCGCCGTGAGCCGGCGCACAAACGACCCCTGTACTGTTGCGAAACAGTCGATCAGAGAAGCGGCATTCCCCAGCACTAAACTGTGTATGCGTTCTCACTTAAGAACCGCAAAGGCTGCTTGGGAATACGACCTGAGGTAAAAGTACACATGTTTTTCACAAGAGAAAAAAATAGTGATGAATTTGATTTTCACATTTTTATTCAATAATTTTACTCATTATTTTACACGATTTGGTGAAGAGTGGCCGCAGACCCACTAGAAAGGAAACATTTAAAATGTATCACATATCCTCCACAGAGCCATGCGAGTCGATCGATAGTCTACTTTAAATCAGCTCGCCTATTTGAATATCAGGGTCCCAATTCTATAAAGATTCTACAGACAAATCCATCGCAAATGCTTCATCAACCGATATCACATGCAGTGTCTTCCCACGACTTCTGGCCTCTGAGAGCACATCCGCCTAACAAAGGTTGTTTATGCAGCATTGTTGTGGTCAGCTCGTGTCGCTACCGGACGAGTAGCACCGTTCGGAGCTTTCAGGAATCCCGCTGCCGGGGCAGAGTGAAAGTCTGTCGTGCATTGTCAGCGATACGGCGGTCGGCAGCGGAGCATGCGCTGGCTGGCCGAGTATCGGTGGCGGCCGCGACTTCCGATAACCGCGGCTTCGAGGGCGGTGGACGCTCCGGGCCATCGCATCGGATCTGCCGCTCCCCTGGGCCCGGCAGGCCGGCCGAATTTGCTTTTTTTCCTTTCTTCCCCGTTTTTTTCCTTTCCCTTTCGTCTCCGCGGCGGTCCCCAGGCCCCTGGGGCCGCCCGGGGCATATTTCCGCGGCCCGCCCGGCTGTTCAAAGGAGATTGGCCCGCGGCCGGCCAGCGCCGCCTGTGATTGGACGGCTGCCTTGTTTACCGGCTCAGCGGGCGGGTCCGACCCTCCGCTCGCGGTGGCTCTGCCCCGCAGGCGAAAGTCGCCAGTCAACCTACACGTCGTGGCTAGCAGCGCCGATCTACCTCAGTATCCCGACTTTCTCCCGGTTCACTACTTCCCTTACATGCTTCTGTGATGTTTCTTGTCCGCAGTTTATGTCAGTTTGAATTACGCTAGTAAAATTCACTGCACTGTTTCCACAGAAACTATTATGCGGTACAAACCTCGATTCCCTCTCGAAGGGCTGCCATCCTACGTCCGCGTTCTGTGCTTCCACGAAAGCAGAACTGTCATAACGGTCATAGGGACCGCTGATTCCTTTTTTTTGTGATGAGAGTCGCACTCGAATCCCCTTATGCACTAGAATTAGTCTCTTCCGTCTCTTCAAAATAAGAAGAAGAAAAATAAATGACAATCAATACACAACACAAAGCAAATAGGAGTATACAAAGCATTTGGTAGTACCTACAACGCAATTGCTTGCTACGGTTGGCAGTGGACGTGCAAGGCCGACCTCTACCAACACCGACTCAACGGAAGGCCTCGGCGCTTGTTCGTGACGTCGCGTCAGCTAGGCACGGCGAACGCCAGGTCTGTTGCAGGCAGAAACGCCTGGGCGTGCTTATCACTATAAATCTCTTACTTTTGGACAAAATGTTTGGATTCTGCAGTTTTAATTAGATGAAAGATTTTCTTACTATCGTAAAGCTACAAATGAAGATCATAGTTCTTTATTACTGAATCCTGTCGAAACAAATGTAGATCAATATGAGAAGATGCTTTGCCTCATTGCAAGCTTCGGAAATTTTATATTCAAGTAACTATATTTACTTGATCCATTTTGTTATCGAAACTTACCCCAACCCCCTTACAATGAACTCGTTTCTTTTATTTATTTATTTATTTTCTTTGACATCGTCACTGGAAATGTGAACTAATTTACATGTGTAAATGTTCAACTGTTGCCAGTCATTAGATTACAGCCGTTTTCAACGAGAAGAATTCTAAACAGGAAACAAAATAGCTTCATACATGGAAAATACTGCTGAGCTTAAACTTTATTAAACATGCACGTTAGAAAAAATAAATATTCCCCTCTTGCAACTGAAAGGAGAAACTTTAAAAGATAAAAAAAAATTTATTTGATAAAATAAGTATCTCTCTTTTTCCTCTTCTTCTGTCCCCCACCCCCTCCCCCAACGTGTACAATCGCAAGATATTTCATTAACATTCAGTGCTCCTCACCCCATAGTCAACCAAGATACCTAAAGAAGAGCACCAATAAGTTCACAGTTTCTTCTAAAAGCAACCCAGTACAAACGTAACTTCCTCAGATTTACAAATAAGGTAAAGAAGCACGAATTCTGTTGCTGCTGGACCATGAAGTTATTTTTGTATGTCAGATGGAAATTTAAGTTCAGGAGTACACTATTTGTTAAGAAGTGTAATGAATTGCACAATTCATTGATTGCAGAAATCTCTCAGAACAATGTGTGTTGGTCAACTACCGCCAATAGTTTCACATTTTCCTGTGTCAGTGAGGGAGACACCACCATTATGAGTATGCCTGCAACAGATCTGGCATTCGCCGTGCCTAGCTGACGTGACGTCACGAACAAGCGCCGAGGCCTTCCTTTGAGTCGGTGTTGCCTCTGCCGGTATGTTTCGCAACCACAGTTCAGAACACCCCCCATCTAAAACTGCCACGATATGTTTTTGTTGTTGTGGTCTTCAGTTCAGAGACTGGTTTGATGCACCTCTCCATGCTACTCTACCCTGTGCAAGCTTCTTCACCTCACAATACCTGCAGCAACCTACATCCTTCTGAATCTGTTTAGTGTATTCATCTCTTGGTCCCCCTCTACGATTTTTACCCTCCACGCTGCCCTCAAATACCAAACTGGTGATCCCTTGATGCCTCAGAAAATGCGCTGCTAACCGATCCCTTCTTCTAGTCAAGTTGTGCCACAAATTTCTCTTCTCTCCAATTCTATTCAATACCTCCTCATTAGTTATGTGATCTACCCATCTAATCTTCAGAATTCTTCTGTAGCACCACATTTCGAAAGCTTCTATTCTCTTCTTATCTAAACTATTTATCGTCAACGTTTCACTTCCATACATGGCTGCACTCCATACAAATACTTGCAGTCACGATATAATGTCCGCATAATACAGTTGATTCGGGACTTATAGAATGTGGCGACCTAGGCTAGAGACTCCGGTCCAACCTCGTTTGTTTTCGAATTTCCAAGTTTTTTGTTTATTTTTTATTTTTTAGATTTCATACATCTTTTTTGTTGCCCTAGAAAACTAAGGTATTATATTTCAAAATATGTAAACACCAATGGGATTTCTTGGAAGAAACATTTGATGCACTCCGTACTTCCATTCACCGAATCATTTAGCTTGAACTGCATCTTCCTTTATTCGTATCCTGTTTTGTGCAGCACATAGCTTCTTCACGCCACTCACCGTGTTCAATACACTACTTTTTAAAGAGAGTAGTAGATACCACATGTAACGATAACAACTGAAGATCAGAGCAATCTCAATTTGTACATGGGTCGATGCGAAGCTCTACTGTACACGGCTACCGCAAATGATTCATTCGTTTCCGAAACTCATATTTTCCGAAGTATTACTTGTACAAATATGACTGATGCATAAGTAAAACCGTGAACTCACCGGTTGTAATTCTGCATTGTACAAATGTGCTCCTCTGACCACATGACACACGTCCAACCGTAGTCAAATTCGTTTTGAGTCGCATATACAGGGTGCCAATTATTGAATTATATGAAATGATGAACACATACGACTCATTTCTGTGAGGCTATATTAAAGACAAGATGTATAGCAAAACCTCCACATCCATTGCGGAGCTGAAAACAGCGATTCAGGAGGTCATAGGCAACATCGATGTTCCAACACTTCATCGGGTCATGCAGAATTTCGCTATTCGTCTGCGCCACATCATTGCCAATGATGGCAGGCGTATCGAACATATCATAACCTAAATGCGAACATCTACAGCGACGATATCACATAACTAATGAGGAGGTATTGAATAGGATTGGGTAGAAGAGAAGTTTGTGGCACAACTTGACTAGAAGAAGGGATCGGTTGGTAGGACATGTTCTGAGGCATCAAGGGATCACCAATTTAGTATTGGAGGGCAGCGTGGAGGGTAAAAATCGTAGAGGGAGACCAAGAGATGAATACACTAAGCAGATTCAGAAAGATGTAGGTTGCAGTAGTTACTGGGAGATGAAGAAGCTTGCACAGGATAGAGCAGCATGGAGAGCTGCATCAAACCAGGACTGAAGACCACAACAACAACAACATGAAAAAAATTAAACGTAAATTAGTTACAAACTACGGCGTGCACACATTTTAACAAAATGTAAACGTCGCTGTAGATATTCTTATTTAGGTTATGACATGTTCGATGTGCCTGCCATAATTGGCGATGATGTGGCGCAGACGAATAGCGAAATTCTGCATGACCCGCTGAAATGTTGGGACATCGATGTTGTCTATGACCTCCTGAATCGCTGTTTTCAGCTCAGCAATGGTTGTGGAGGTTTTGCTATACATCTTGTCTTTAATATAGCCTCACAGAAATGAGTCGTATGTGTTCAGATCCGGAGAATATGGTGGCCAATCAAAGCTCATGCCAATGGCCTGTGGGTACCCAAGAGCCAAATGCGGTCCCCAAAGTGCTCCTCCAAGACATCATTCTCCTGCCTCAATGGGGTCGAGCTCCGTCTTGTATGACCACATCTTGTCGAAATCAGGATCACTTTGGATAATGAGTATGAAATCATCTTCCAAAACCTTCACATACCATTCGGTAGTCACTGTGCCATCAAGGAATATCGCATTGATTATTCCATGATTGGACATCGCACACCACACAGTCACCCGTTGAATGTTAAGAGACTTCACGATTGCGAAATGTGGATTCGCAGTCCCCCAAATGCGCAATTTTGCTTGTTGACGAACCCATCCATGTGAAAGTGGGCTCAGTCGCTAAACCCAGTTATATTGTCATCAAAGTCCTGTTGGTCAATTATGTGAATATTAGTTTTGGCGAAACCGCTGTTCCATAGTCCGGAGCCTTAATGGCTGAATTTTAGAAGGGAAGAGATGCAGGTCTCCAACAACAATTTGTCACATTGCCTTCCGGTTGGTTCCCACCTGTTGTGCAGCTCTTCTGATCGATTTCCTGAGGCTGGTTTGAAACACAGCGCGTGTCTTCTCGATGTTTTCAGGCGTATTCACGCTTTTTGAACGACCGACATTGCCAACTCTGTCTTTACGAACACCACCCGTTCTCTCAAACTTGCGAATGAAATTCTTGATTGTTAGCCCACTTGGACTGGTTGTTTTCAGCTTGAACTCGGTCGCAAACTTCCTTTGAGCCGCAGTTGGACTGTTATTGCTCGCACAGTAGGCCTTCACAAACGCTATTGGCGCAGGCACGCTGTAGCATGACATTGTCACGTGCAAATGGCCACAACAACAGGGCACGTGCGCGTGTGAATACTGTTGTGGCAAGACAGCCAAGTCACTATGAGAGGAAGCCGAAATGCACGCTTTTAGCTCACGCAGACTGGCGTGAGGTCTGGAACAGTTAAGGGAATTTTTAGTAGCAAATAAAGTACGTAGTTGATGTAATACTTAACTTTAATCCACAATTGGTGTACATCGCTCTTGACGGTACATGTTATAATCTCAATATAAACTGGTAATGGCGCCTTGCTAGGTCGTAGCAAATGACGTAGCTGAAGGCTATGCTAACTATCGTCTCGGCAAATGAGAGTGTATTTGTCAATGTAGCTTCGCTAGCAAAGGAAGTCTCTCTAGACCTGCCGTGTGGTGGCGCTCGGTCTGCAATCACTGACAGTGGCGACACGCGGGTCCGACGTATTACTAGCGGACCGCGGCCGATTTAAAGGCTACCACCTAGCAAGTGTGGTGTCTGGCGGTGACACCTCAAATACTAACTCCCACCATGCGGCCAACCGTGCAGTTTGAACGTCCTAAGACAAACTGTTCAGATGTTATGTCGATTTTATTTCATGTAGTTCAATAACATCTGAATGGTGGGCTCCATGTTGTTCCCAAGTTGTGCACCGACCCTAGATCTTAGAACTACTCAAACCTAACTAACCTAAGGAGATCACACACATCCATTGCCGAGGCAGGATTCGAACCTCCGACCGTAGCGGTCGTGCGGTTCCGGACTGAAGCGCCTAGAACCGCTCGGTCAAAACGGCCGGCTCTCCGTTAAGAACGAGCTTCAGTTCGGACACGGTGAAAAGCTGTGAGCAATGCTGAAAGGTGGAGGGATGAAATGAGCCTTCCGAAGCGTGCCGCTGCCCGCTGCCGCATTTGCAGTCGGGCAGCGGCGCGGCGCGGCGCGGCGGGCTGTTGTCGCAGCGGAAGGACGCAGGCGATCCGTCGCCGCCAGCGCCCCTGGCGGCCGCGCTGTTTGGCCGTCGCCGGGACGCGGAGGCGGCGCGAGCGCCTAATGGCCGGGAATTAGCATGTAATTGTGAGGGGCAGCTAAGTGCTCTCCAACTATTAACGAGATTTGCCGGCGCCAAACTGCGCCCTAACTCGATTTTAAATGCCGCCGCTGCCGGATTAGCGCGAGACGGCGCGGCCCAATATAATTTACCTGACGCCGCGCGCCGCGGTTATTGTAACCTAATTTCTGGACGAAAGACGGGGCCAGCCGCGGTCGCGGCCGCCGTCCGCCGTCCGCCGGAATCCGGAATTTTGATTCCGGCCGGCGCGCCGCCTGTTTTCGCGGCGCTGCAATTTGCGCGGCCGTGCCCCGCAAGGTCTGCCGGCCGCGATAACGCCGGCGCGGAATTAGCGCCGGGCCTGTGCCTCTGTTCCTCTACCTCTGGCCCTCTACACCTCTGCCTCTGCCTCAGCTTGCGAGTGATGAACGCCGCATCCGCTGCCGCCGCCTGCTCCGGGCTTCCCGAGCGCTGCCGGCTGCATATTCTCGCTGTATTTACCAACACTTATCTGGCCTCCGTCGCTCTTGCTTCGCTGTTCTCCTGCACTTCTCATCAGTGCAGACTCCTGTAGTGCAGTAAGTATGAGTTAATGAAGCCTGCGAACTGGAAGTGATGTTGACTGAAAAATAATCGCAGTAATGATAAAAGTTTTGTCGTTTGAGTGGGTATTTAACCCTAGACGTGCGTTGCGCTATGAAGTCGCTGCAAAATTTTGTTGCTTATTAAGTGTGACACTGCAAGGTTGTTAGCCAGTCATGAACCAATACACTACAACCCCATAATCATGGAGGAAATCCACGCAGCTTTCCCTAATCAATAACCAGACTTATGATCAAACAAGACGATCGAGTGCTGTGGTGTCACCGCCAGACACCAAACTTGCTAGGTGGTAGCCTTTAAATCGGCCACGGTCCGTTAGTATACGTCGGACCCGCGTGTCGCCACTATCAGTGATTGCAGACCGGGCGCCGCCACACGGCCGGTCTAGTCTAGAGAGACTCCCTAGTACTCGCCCCAGTTGTACAGCTGACTTTGATAGCGATGGTTCACTGTCTACATACGCTCTCATTTGCAGAGACGACAGTTTAGCATAGCCTTCAGCTACGTCAATTGCTACGACCTAGCAAGGCGCCACATTCAGTTACTATAATTACTTCAAGAATGTATTCTGAACAGATAATATTGTGAATCATGTACCGTCAAGAGCGACGTTCATCATTAATGGATTAATGTTAAGTATCAAACTAATTACGTCAGTATAGTTCTTCCCTCTTCACACCAGCCTGCGTGAGCTAAAACGCGTACATTTCGGCCTCCTCTACTAACACGGTGTTGGCTCTTCTGCCAACACAAAAAGTGCAATCCTCGTTACCCTCATTAAAAAGAGAATAATTGCTGAGTTTGGCCACTGCGCACAACAACAACACCGTCACAGCATGCACAACAAGCTTAGGTGCACAACAGCTTCTACTTATTCTTAGTGAGTCACGTAATCATGGAAAAACTGTAGGATAATGTAAAAAATCTTGCAATTTATATGAAAGCTCCTAATCTAATCCCCTCAGCATCACCCGATTTAATTTGACTACATTCCATTATCCTCGTTTTGCTTTTGTTGATGTTCATCTTATATCCTCCTTTCAAGACACTGTCCATTCCGTTCAACTGCTCTTCCAAGTCCTTTGCTGTCTCTGACAGAATTACAATGTCATCGGCGAACCTCAAAGTTTTTACTTCTTCTCCATGAATTTTAATACCTACTCCGAATTTTTCTTTTGTTTCCTTTACTGCTTGCTCAATATACAGATTGAATAACATCGGGGAGAGGCTACAACCCTGTCTCACTTCATTCCCAATCACTGCTTCCCTTTCATGTCCCCCGACTCTTATAACTGCCATCTGGTTTCTGTACAAATTGTAAATAGCCTTTCGCTCCCTGTATTTTACCCCTGCCACCTTCAGAATCTGAAAGAGAGTATTCCAGTTAACGTCGTCAAAAGCTTTCTCTAAGTCTACAAATGCTAGAAACGTAGGTTTGCCTTTTCTTAATCTTTCTTCTAAGATAAGTCGTAAGGTTAGTATTGCCTCACGTGTTCCAACATTTCTACGGAATCCAAACTGATCTTCCCCGAGGTCCGCTTCTACCAGTTTTTCCATTCGTCTGTAAAGAATTCGCGTTAGTATTTTGCAGCTGTGACTTATTAAACTGATAGTTCGGTAATTTTCACATCTGTCAACACCTGCTTTCGTTGGGATTGGAATTATTATATTCTTCTTGAAGTCTGTGGGTATTTCGCCTGTCTCATACATCTTGCTCACCAGATGGTAGAGTTTTGTCATGACTGGCTCTCCCAAGGCCATCAGTAGTTCTAATGGTATGTTGTCTACTCCCGGGGCCTTGTTTCGACTCAGGTCTTTCAGTGCCCTGTCAAACTCTTCACGCAGTATCTTATCTCCCATTTCATCTTCATCTACATCCTCTTCCATTTCCATAATATTGTCCTCAAGTACATCGCCCTTGTATAAACCCTCTATATACTCCTTCCACCTTTCTGCCTTCCCTTCTTTGCTTAGAACTGGGTTGCCATCTGAGCTCTTGATATTCATACAAATGGTTCTCTTGGAGCAAAATAACTGATGATGGTCGAAGTAGAGAGGATATAAAATGTAGACTGGCAATGGCAAGGAAATCGTTTCTGAAGAAGAGAAATTTGTGAACATCGAGTATAGATTTAAGCGTCAGGAAGTCGTTTCTGAAAGTATTTGTATGGAGTGTAGCCATGTATGGATGTGAAACATGGATGATAACCAATTTGGACAAGAAGAGAATAGAAGCTTTCGAAATGTGGTGCTACAGAAGAATGCTGAAGATAAGGTGGGTAGATCACGTAACTAATGAGGAGGTATTGAATAGGATTGGGGAGAAGAGAAGTTTGTGGCACAACTTGACTAGAAGAAGGGATCGGTTGGTAGGACATGTTCTGAGGCATCAAGGGATCACCAATTTAGTATTGGAGGGCAGCGTGGAGGGTAAAAATCGTAGAGGGAGACCAAGAGATCAATACACTAAGCAGATTCAGAAGGATGTAGGTTGCAGTAGGTACTGGGAGATGAAGAAGCTTGCACAGAATAGAGTAGCATGGAGAGCTGCATCAAACCAGTCTCAGGACTGAAGACCACAACAACAACAACATATGAAAGCTGGGTATAACAGATTTTTATTCGCTCCAATATTGAACACAATGCACTAGTAGTTGATAGAGAGCAAAGCTTTCAAGCAATCTAGACTGGATTCACGCAAAAATGACACTAACACGGTAGGTAGGCACCAAATTGTACGGAAGACTGCATCGAGAAAACGCAACAAGTTATCCTGCTCTGAACAACTCAAAGTTTTAAATGGTACAAATTCGCAAATTATTATCAGACGGGCAGCTCAAGTTGTGCACCAGAACAAGTGAGTAGCGAGCTGCAGATTGCGAAACTTACTCGTACGTGCCTCAAAAAGTGTGCACCCATCAGCGCCAGACTGTGACCAGGAGTCGAATGTCACAAAAAGTTGGTTCCCCATCCTAAGCTTCATACTTTCACGAAGCTCTTCTTGGGAGTGACGACTCAATACTGTTGTCGGCACGAAGTTTGAGAAAATTTATCATTTCATAAAAAACCAGGGGAACGCAGCTGAAACGTACCGATCTGAGCATACAGAACACACAATAACAAACAACAGATCGGTACTGGCTAGAGCAATGTCTGTCTCCTCGATTGATCTACGTCCTCACGCCAAGCACGGTTGTAGGGTGACTCTGTTACACTGGTAGACAAAAAATTTTGCAGTGGAGGAAACTGCATTTATCACTTCGGCCAGAGAGTACCACTGCGTCTCGACCTCTTAACGTTCGTGGAGAGAAGGCAAATGTGTCATACTCAGTTATTCCCTGTAGAAGGTAGTGGCAACATAGCATGCCCTGCCTTAAGGAAAGCCAGGCGCCGGCTTTGCCCGCAAAAGCATGAAGCGGCCGCAGCCTCATTTCAGGAAAACTGCCCTTCTTCTAATGAGACTCACTGACCGCCTTCTGCCAACAACGGTATCCTGAGACCGCACCGGCAATGAACCATTCCACTGCAAAAACCTCATGCCTTGCTCCCAAGCCCACTTGTCCAGTACTCTAAATAAAACAGTGGCAGGAAATGGAACAAGTCACTTAGCAATATGTGACAGTACTGTGAGAGTAATAATGGTAATGAAATGACTTCCCAGTAATATGGAGTCATTCGGTCTTTTTCTACTTATTTGGACCAGACACATTTCGCTCTATTTTAAAGCATCGTTATTTATTATTGCATAAAACAATGGGAATGGTCGGCCAAAACTCAAATAGTGTAAATGATTGCTGACTAATCTCTTCGTATTACACTGAATGAACTCAGGTGTGCAAGTTAACAGTGATTAATTCGACCTGTGTTGCTCTGAGCGAAAAGAATGTAATTTAATTAACTATAAAGCTCATATACTTGCCCTGTACCTTTATTTGCATGCAACAAGCAGGATAAGGAAAAAACTTAATTCTCTGGCATTAAATAAAATTGGCCTCATATATAGTACCAATTTTGTTGAATAATAAGTATGCGTGCATACAGAACGCACTCACTAAATAGTCGGCAACACCATTAATGGCCTCTGGCCGCGCGGCTCATGAGAAATGCTGTATTGTCGTTCACTGACAGCAACTACGATAAGACAAGTGCAATATCGGAAGTTTCACCTGCCTTCCTATGGTCTGGATTAATGTGCGCTGCAAAACGCTTCGTGATAAATGTACCACGTGTACATAGTGAGTATGAGAGACACATTACAAGTGAAATGTATATTCTATCTTTCTCAGCTATAATGAGATGAAGAGAAACCAGTGATACAGATTCTCATACTGTTGCGCCTTACTATATTAATGAAACAACGAAAAAATCAGTTCTAAAATATCCACAGCAGGATGGCGAGCATTTTCAACTCCATTGTATAGCGAGATAAATAAAATAAAATTCCCATTAGCCGCGTGATTTAAGGCGCCACGTCACGGATTGCGTCCCCCCCCCCCCCCCCTTGGGCATGGGTGTGTATGTTGTTCTTAGCATAAGGTAGTTTAAGCAGTGTGTAAGTCTACAGGCCAATGACCTCGGCAGTTTGGTCCCTTAGAAATTCACACACACACACACACACACACACACACACGCACACGCACACGTCCTATATCAGAAAAATTTATGAACCATTTTGCATTATTTGCCATTCATAATAAATTTAACTCTTA
Source organism: Schistocerca serialis cubense (assembly GCF_023864345.2). Taxonomy (NCBI): domain Eukaryota; kingdom Metazoa; phylum Arthropoda; class Insecta; order Orthoptera; family Acrididae; genus Schistocerca; species Schistocerca serialis. Next base: position 144,733,018 of record NC_064643.1, read on the forward strand.
AGGCAAATTTCACTTTCATGCATTGTATTATCTACACAGGAAAAATATTAAGTTCATAGCAACGCCCTCGCGCTTTCGTTTCTTCTGGTCACATACAGAATTATAATTCTGAATGATGTCCTGCGGTTAAAGTTAGACCTCAGACTTTTCTGAAGCCTTCAGCGCCTTAACCTACAGTTCAGTAACCTACAGTTCTATCGACATCCTAGACTCAAATCGTTTATGACTCCGGCATTCTTTCATTTATGACTTATAATTTTAATAAGTTTACCGTTTGCACAGCCAAATGCGACTGTCTGCGAAGAGTGAACGACCCGATCTTAAAGAAGACAGTCTCATAATTTTAGTTTATGATCACAAGTTGCCGTCACGGAGGAATGGGCTACGAAGTGACTTAGCCGTTCCAGGCGCTTTATTTGTTTCTTTGGGCTATATAAAAAAAAAATCTTATAAATACAAAGATATCTGAAGATACGCTCCGATACAGTGTTCATTTCGTTTCGAAATTGCTGCAAGTATCTCTTCTTGACGGAAATGATGTGGAATAAACTTTAATAAATTTTCCGACATTCCACGTCTTCGTCGAGTGAAACAGTTTTTGTTCGATAGCGAAGGTATTTATTTTGCCGCATTGCCCATCCCCATTTATATGAAAGCAATTTCCTGAAGATATTACGGAGAAATGGATAGAATACGCTTCCACTTTTCGAAAGAATTACCTCATTTTTTATAAAAGTATTCATGTTTTTACGAGGAAATCTGTATTTATTACACGTTACGAGGAGCTATCGTAATTTTCATAATCTATCATCTCTTGATACAAATGTCTTTCATTTACAGTGATTTAAATATCACATTATTGAAAGGAATGCAATCAGACTCAAAATAATTTCACTCGATTATTCGTGACGTTCGTGTCGGCTTCCTAATTACCCTATTCAAAGTCATTCGAATTCTTTATAGCATTGTAATACGCTGCTGATAAATTAAAACGCATTAAAATTTTGTTGCTCTAAAAATATTGCGCCTGTTCTATTGAAAATACTTTCACCGTAGTTTATTCTGTGGAACAGTAGGAAGTTCATACTGTAAACCAAGCTGTCATACATATTCATTGGAATTACATCTTAGACAAATATCATCTTCGAGGATAGAGCTCTTTGTTCAGTCTGCGAGAAAACGCACAGCTTGTTGGTGCTCTTGGTCATCGCCCTTGCCTAGTTGCAGGCCTTTGGTTTTTTATTGTGATGCGAACGCAAGGATGATTCATTGTCTTATATTTCGCCGCTACACGGGAACACCAGAAAAAGAAATGGTCGTCCTCTCAGTCTTGTGCTTTATTGTTCTTCCACCCGTACTGGGAATGTGGCTGAGAGAACGGCTTTATAAAGGTAAGTTTCAAAATGTTGATTTATATTCAGTGCTAACAGTTTTATCGCGAGCGAAAATAAATCGAAGTCATTACTCAGAGGGAAGGTTAAGTCTACAAGAGCTCACACGTAGTGTATTTAATGGCTGTAGCTGGTTTCTTTGCAGAGAAGTAAACTCTCGTTCTCATGGACGTTAGACAAAATATCGTCGACGAAACATGTATTGTCTGTTTTCGCGTGTTATTGTGAGATTTATGAAAGGTTTTTCGATTCAGATAGTTGTGACAAGTTCGTTGTAGAATAGTGATTTATTTTTTGTTACCGCATGGTTCCTTATTCGACAGAGAGAGGGCTATTGTTGAATTGACGCACGTGTTACGAAATGTCTCGCGGCATTGTTACAGGTTTAACTTTTAAGATTCTTCGAGATACGTTATTGTTTTGAAACCTTGAATAGCGCAAAGTGCTTTTGGTTATGAATATTCTATGAGTGATCGTGTACCAGTAGCTGCAATAGAGACTTATAGTTCATGTTTCGCACAGAGAGTAATTCTTTGTCCTACAATACATATTTCATCATAATACGATACGCATTTCAGACCCAGATGCGATAGTCGATAAAGTCTACGTTCTTCCAGTCTTTCCTCCCGGTCATCTGTGTCTTTGACAATAATTATTTTTCGGAATCTGCTATGGAATGAAAATTGTGTTGGAAAAGCCGAACAAAAACCGATTTAGGAACGATATTTTTTTAAGACTTTATGATTTATCTCAAGAGAGAGAAACATTGGTAAAATTACGATCCACGAGAGAAACATTTGTAAAATTACGACCCACAGATAACTTAAAATTACATTAGATTTTAAGGTGAAACTACTCCCTTGCATGTTTTATAAACGTATCCCATGTAAGGTATCATTCTGGAAGAATTATTTGTGATCGCTAGCGTAACAGCATTAAAGAAGCTTTCTCGCCCACAGCGCTTCGGTGCTTTAGGAAGCACACTATGTCATTTTCGTGCTACAGCTTCTTGGTTAAACTTCATTGTTAGTCCCAGCGGAAGATAAGTTGGCAACGATGAGGCAGGGCAGAGGTAGCGCCTCTGCCGGATAATCTACGAAGTAGTTTCGAACTGTCGCAAATGTAGCGCACCTTACGGAAAATTACGAACTAAATGGAGTATGTTGAGATTATGGAGGTATAATATCTCCATGGTTTAGATTCTATTTCTTAAATAAATGGAATAACTTTAATTTGCAGCTGTACAATGGTGTAAGGTTTATGGCGAGGGCGTCCGTTTTTTTCTTCTCTTGCTTTTTTCTGGGGCAATTTTAGAAGTAGTAATTATGTAGACACATGCGAGTACATATAAAATTCTGCGAGTTAAATTAACAGAAATGACTTCTCAATTAATCGTTTCACACCTAAGAGCACAGCTTAAATTTGTTTGCACATTCAGGTCTACATCATACCGACATGTACTGACCTACTAGTAGGCTAAGTCTCGTTGATATTTATCGAATTCCATTAGTTCTGTCGCCTTACGTATGCAATGAGTCAACATTTGTCGTTGCGGACTCCTGGCCTATATTTCCATGCGTATTTAACGTTTATCGTTCTTATAATATCAATTTTCAGCGTCCGATATATTATGATTTGTAGTGGTAGGTCTACTTCTTGGTTATATTTCAGTGCCACAGTTATGAATGTAATACATGTCCTATCCTTTTAATCACCTCCTCGGTCTCATGGTTTACCCCGAATTTTTACTGAGAAGAGTACATGAGTACAATCTGAAGAGCTATACGCAGTTTTCACATATCTACGTTCATGGCACTAAATATAAACCAAAACTGAGTGTATACAGTCCCAGATACGTTCAAAGAATAATTAGATTTAATGCATTGCATCGAAAACACAAAGATATTGTAATAAGAAGGTCTATAAAATAGTTGTTTCTAGTTCTGTTAGATGGTTTGCATGAGCTGTTGTACAACACCACTGACAATGGTTTGGTATAAACCAACGAAACATATCTCTCGACAATAAAGAAAGAAAAATGCAGAAAATTTATTGTCCTATCAGTTTAAGAAGTAACGCTGTACAAAAGCGAAGATTTTTTTTCTGTGCAGTATAAATTGATATTTACCAATAAAACAAAGGCAAAGAGTTATTGTTCACCTAATCTGCGGCCTGATGTTTCATTTACTATGTAATGGAGGTTTCAGATAGGGCTAACTTGTCGGCATCATGAATACATTTATCTTCTAATTAATATGAGTTTTTCTTCGAAAACTATGATTTGTAAGGTGGAGCTATGGCTCACAGAGGCAGGTTTATTAAAATATACAATAGAGTTTAGACATTACCGAAGAATTCCGTAATTCTAAAGTTGTTTTATAAGTAGGCACAAGCAGCATTTTATACTACTTTAGAATGTAGTGCTATTACTCTGCCACAGGATTTATTATTGCGACGAACTTTCTAAACCGGAATGGCATTATGTGCCGCACAGCGTACTATACTTCAGAATGTATGTATCTTCACCTTCGTGTAGCTTGATGAAAATTTACCAAGTTTTACTGTGAGATTGCGCCATGGTTCAAGACGGCGGTGAAGACTGCTCATGACTTCATCTATAGGAGAACAGAAACTCCCAAGGAAATAATTGAGCTTGTTACAGAAAGTCGTGGCGTCGGTATTTAACCCTATGCGCACTACCCGTGAACGCTTTACTGCAGAACTGTGTACTTCAATTTCAAAATAATGAATCACTATTGCAATGCTAGCCGCGCGGAATTAGCCGAGCGGTCTTTAGGCGCTGTAGTCGTGGACTGTGCGCCTGGTCCCGGCTGAGGGTCGAGTCCTCCCTCGGGCATGGGTGTGTGTGTGTTTGTCCTTAGGATAATTTAAGTAGTGTGTAAGCTTAGGGAGTGATGACCTTAGCAGTTAAGTACCATAAGATTTCACGCACATTTGAACATTTTATTGCAATGTTGGAAATTCATGTTTTATTGCTAAGGAGGTGATAACAATCCAGTAAAGAATGAAATCATTTTCACATAACTGATATACATCATGGCTTAAAGATATTTTATGTGAGTTGAGAATACACTTGTTCCATTTGCCGCAAGTAATCGTTGTCTTTCGTTCGTTCTCCCTGCGATAAACACAACAGCATCCTGCTTCGGCATTATTCTCTTTTGAGATGTTTTTTATGGGTGTAACCCGAGCTTCTTTCACCAAAATATCACTTTATCATCGACTATCACATCCTCTTCCATATCATGACCATGATTGCACTCTTTTTCGTCTATTTCATTGCATCCATGTTCGTCTCCACCTTCAGCAGCACTTTTGTCTTCACAGGAATTTCCTGCGAGTCCTTTGCCGATAATTTTTTCCCAGCTATTTTCAGCAAATTGGATTGATATAGGCCTAGTGTAAAGAATGTTACCCACCTCTTGCACTTGTACAATTTATAATTGTTAGGGCTATTATTTTTATTATTATTATTGGAACACTAGCATAGTTTATTATAGCTATAAAAACTTCATAAAAGTTGAAGTGTGGGAATAAATGCTTACAGTAACACAGTCCTGCGACACGTGGTGTTCAAACTTGCCGCCAGTGATAAATCATTTCAGACAGGTTTGAAGCTGCTACCGGATAGGTCCCCTCTTACCAAAGATTAGATGGAATGTCGAAACAACAAACTGCTGCACTCTGTTAGAAACATTTACAAGACAAATGAATAACGACCGTAATATTTCAGACAGCGTTCCAGATTAGTGACGTGGCGCGTATGTTGGCAGGCCTGCCGGCGTACGACCTGACGGGGCTGGTGGGCGAGACGGTGACGCTGCCCTGCAAGGTGGACACGGACCGCTGCGGGGACCTGCACTCCATCAAGTGGTACCGTGGCTCCGCCCGCATCTTCGTCTTCAGCGACCGCGCCCGGATCTCCAGGCCCGAGGGCGAATACACCGAAAGGTAGGCACTAGCCGTATCTCAACTCTCATGCCTCTCACACCGTTCAAATACCGAGACTAATGCTATCATTAAACGTGACAGATGGCCAGACACTTACCCAAGTTCTGTCGGAAATAAGTGGAACATAATACGGGGTTTTTAGAATGAGATTTTCACTCTGCAGCGGAGTGTGCGCTGATGTGAAACTTCCTGGCAGATTAAAACTGTGTGCCCGACCGAGACTCGAACTCGGGACCTTTGCCTTTCGCGGGCAAGTGCTCCACCATCTGAGCTACCGAAGCACGACCCACGCCCGGTACTCACAGCTTTACTTCTGCCAGTATCTCGTCTCCTACCTTCCAAACTTTACAGAAGCTCTCCCGCGAACCTTGCAGAACTAGCACTCCTGAAAGAAAGGATATAGCGGAGACATGGCTTAGCCACAGCCTGGGGGATGTTTCTGGAAAATGTTTCTGGAAACATCCCCCAGACTGTGGCTAAGCCATGTCTCCGCTATATCCTTTCTTTCAGGAGTGCTAGTTCTGCAAGGTTCGCGGGAGAGCTGTAAAGTTTGGAAGGTAGGAGACGAGATACTGGCAGAAGTAAAGCTGTGAGTACCGGGCGTGGGTCGTGCTTCGGTAGCTCAGATGGTAGAGCACTTGCCCGCGAAAGGCAAAGGTCCCGAGTTCGAGTCTCGGTCGGGCACACAGTTTTAATCTGCCAGTAAGTTTCATAATACGGGGTGTTTCAAAAAGGACTGTACAACTTCGAAAACTCATATAAATTAATTCATAGTACCTGCAGAAGTGATTGTAGTGTCAATTTGTAGGGAAACACACCAAGTTTTGTCTCGCGTAGTTCGCTAGTGCCGAATCACACCGTAAGGAGCGCTAGCTGCAATTGCGTTAAAGATGGCTTCACCGGACCCGAGCGTGCTAGCTGTGTGGTTTGGTTTGAAGAATCGAAGTCGGCGACACAACAGTTCAGGGTAATTTCCTTACCAAGTACGCTAAGGACCCTCCTAGCAGGCCTACAGTTTATGAGTGGCATAAATGTTTTGTAGAAACAGGGTGCTCGGTAAGACATGGGGAATCATCAGGTCGTCCGAGCAAATCTGAGGAAGTCGTTGAGCCAGTGAGACAACGTATTGTCAACAGCCCTACGAAATCGATCCGGCGTGCATCTTGCGAACTGCAAATCCCACATACGACTGTCGTGTGTTGAGAAACCGTTTGCCTTTGAAACCGTACAGATTGACGACCGTACAAGCAATAAAATACACTGATAAAATTGCTCGCAAGAACTTCTGTGCGGATATATTAAATCGATTAGGTAAGGATGAACATTTCCTGGGCAAAATTGTCTTTTCTGACGAGTCGGCTTTTTACTTAAGTGGCAAGATTAACAAACACAACTGTAGGTCTTGGGACAGTGAAATCCACATCAAACATTGCAACATGTTCGTGATGAGTCTAAACTGAGCGTATTTTGGCAGTGAGGAAGAACAAAGTGTACGGACCCTTTTTTCCGTGAGAGAACCATGAACGGTATAGTGTACCTGGGAATGTTACAACAATTTTTGATTTTCATCAAGGATATTGTGTTTGTACCTCTTGTGCCGGCTTGTCTGCCTGAACTTACAGCAATAATTTACGCCGCCACTGAACAAGTTACACCTGCAATGATACAGCGAGTTTGAGAAGAAATTGACTTCCGATGGGATATGTGCAGGATAACCAACTGTAGCCACATACAACATCTTTAATTTAAGGTAAAAAAAAAAAAAAACCTTGCTTCCCTACATAACAACACTAAACACAGCTCTTCTTTCAATAAACCTATATGAATATATATATATAGATATAAAGTCCTTCTTGAAACACCCTGTATAGACTAGAATGAAACCTGCTCCTATCACAGTGCAAGAAAAGGCGAAATGCGATTATGACCAGGGGCTGGCATTTAAATCAAAACGTCTTGACACTCGTGCTTTTTTGGTTCAAATGGCTCTGAGCTCTATGGGACTTAACTGCTATGGTCATCAGTCTCCTAGAACTTAGAACTACTTAAACCTAACTAACCTAAGGACGTCACACACATCCATGCCCGACCCAGGATTCGAACCTGCGACCGTAGTGGTCGCGCGGTTCCAGACTGTAATGCCTAGAACCGCTCGGTCATTCCAGCCGGCTGTGCTTTTTTGCTCTAAGTATCAGTGTCATTTAGTGAAATTCATCAACCTGCAGAAATCTTGGCCTCCCCCTCCCCCCCCCCCCCCCCGGAAAATCTTTTTTAGCAGTTTACCCATATGACATTACGTATTATTTACTATGGCTGGCAAATCTTCTGGATTTTGCAGCTAAGAAAGCTCACTACCCTGATGAAGTATGGTTAACACGTAAGAAAGCGTGAATATGCCGAGATGTTTTAAGTTTCTTTGAAGCTACTAAGTATGTCGAAAAGCTGGTTCCCTTCTTTTACATTCTTAAGTATGCTCTGGACATATTCGCCTTTTTGAGCTACGATAGGAGCATTCTTCATTTTGATTCCCGACTTTTACTCTACCATAATTTTGGCATTAGATCGTCAGAACTTGGCAACCGAAGCAGATTTTTGTTGACTCTGGCTACCACTGATCCGGTACAGGTATTTTTCATCGACTTTCGAACTTTGTTGCTTGTATCGTGACAACGGAGAATGCTTTCACAAAAAAAAAAAAAAAAAAAACATAATGGCCATTAATTACACGTACTAGTCTGCCTTCTTACAAAATTTGAACCGATTCCAGTAAGTTTGGAAAATATAAGTTCACTTTAAACCGTTTCCGCAGGTTCAGTTCATGTAAGAACTAATTTACGTGCTGCATTATCTTGGTTTTAAACCATCGTATCTCGGCAACGGATAAAGATAATTGGATGAAAAATTTCGTTTTGATTTTATCCATTTGTCTACCTTCGTGCAATGTTTGAACCGATGCGTACAAGTTTATAGTATAGGAGCGGAATGCTTCAAAAACCTCCCAGAGAAACATGTATTTTGCACGTAAAATTCAAGCGAAGCAAATTTTATAATGATGGTTAAAACTTATCTTAGACCAAGATTCGATACACCCATGGACTAAATTTGAGCCATCGGTTTCGTTCCAGCCTGGGGTTTTTTAAGGATGATTATTTTTAATCATTTTTAATCATAATTTAAATCTGAAAGAGCGGGACATGTTTTGCTCGTAAAATCTGCACACTGCACACGAAAATGGTGTCATTACCTGAGCATTAATTTCAGCCGAATTAAAATCGTTTGCAACAGGAATTAATGGAGTCGCACAATTTGCCTAGGTGCCTTTCCGGTTCGTAGTTCAAACTTGCTTAATATGCTATAACATACCTGCTACAGCAAGGCAGATATTCGAATGGTTAAACAAATGGCCGTTGGTCCGAGGTAAACCGAAAATTTTGCACCCCATGTTCTTCGCTCAAACAGGAACCGATCACTAAGACAGTCCCCTCCCCGCCCCCTCCCAATCCCAACCGCGATTCTGCATGCGTTCTTTTCATGCATATTTGTTACAGCGCTTCCATGCTAACGATTATGTAGCTGATAACAGGGCTCTCAGTAACATCAGCACGTGGCTTTCAAAGAACGGGTTAAAGTCATTCTCACAAGGGACGTGTTTAGATTGTTAAGCACGCCAAATGTGGTTTACATCGTGATTGGTCCACACTTAGAACCGAGCTGGTTTATGACGTGGAATGTCATCCTCACCATGATTTGCGACTGCAGCGCTCTCCGGCAACAGTTTTCTGCTGTATCGTACTCGGAGACCAGATAGTTTGTGTATAGACGTGGACAGGCGTAAAATTCCTACGGTAACTCTATTAAACGGCACAGGCGTAAAATTCCTACGGTAACTCTGTTAAATGCCACATTTCCTCCCTTGCCCGTATGCTAGTTATGTTGTTCTGCCTGTAGTTTACGTAAATAAAAACGTAAATATCCATCAACATGAGATTTTGAACAAATATCTTAAAGTTTGAACATTTTATGCAAGTATTTTCATTATTGTTCGTCATTAGAAATTCCAGTTATCTTAATCCTATTTAAACCAGTAATCAACTTCCTGCTTTCCACACATACTCAGGGGTTACAATATCCATAAACAAATCTTTGAACTTATTAGAATATGGAAGTGAATTCATAGACTGAACGGTAAGCAAATGATCTTAATGCTCACTGACATTAGTTTTGATACAAATAAACTTTTTGTAACTTCTAGTTGTGTCACGACCGCTCCTCCATCGCTCACTTTGTCCAACGATATGCTTCATCCATCTACATCAATCCACATAAATACAAGATATTGTCAGCTCTTACACCCGAAACAGCATAGTACCAATGAATGGAAATAAGGTAAATAGCTCCATCTGAAGTCACATGACTCCACAGTGCCCGCGCGGGGCTTTATACTAGCGTGATTAGTAAACAACCTTACACAAGTGAACATCAACTAATTACTGACAACTTTAACATAACACACCCAAGCAATGATTTAGCTTCTAAATCAAGGCACAATCCACTGACGAGAAGACGTTAACCACAAGGATGAACAAAGTGTCACGTAAATTAATGTTCAATCTAGACTATGAGCATATAGTATTGGTGAATCACAGTACATTTCACCAACTTTCAATTAACGTAGTCCTTTGAGACCCCTCTACTTTTAGTCACCGTAACTTCCTCCGTGCGCAAAGCTAACCGTTCTTACCAGCGTAGCTCCGTCAAGCAAACACTGGCTCACTCTCTGTGCCACACACACACGTGCAAGCGTGCCCAGTTTCCTTCCGTCTCCGTGCGTCTTTTCTCTCTCCTCACAGCCATAAATGTTCCCTCTTCCAAAGTCCGCCCGTTGAACAGATAGTCCTCTTTTCCCCTCAGAGACGTTTCACATACATAAGCAGGACAGCCTGGCCAACCCAGAACGGCTAGCGTGGCTCTAAATCATCGTGTCGTAGATGGCACAAAGTGCAGAGCAGCGGAACTGCAACGAAACGCAGTTCATTTTGTTTCTGACATAGAATCCTGGTAAAAGTGAAATTTTATTATTACAAGGTGTTCAAATGTCAGGGTAATCAATCATTTCAAAAACCTATGTCTATACCTTCACAAAGAACATTTTCAGCCTGAAAACGAGCACCGGCCGCTGTGGCCGAGCCGGTCTCGGTGCTTCAGTCCGGAACCGCGCTGCTGCCTCGGGCATGGATGTATGCGATGTCCTTAGGTTAGTTGGTTTAAGTATTTCTAAGTCTAGGGCACTGATGAGCTCAGATGTTAATACGTATAGCCGGAAAAAGTGCAGTGAGACTGGTCCGCTTCGCCAGTTCACCGACTTCGCGTAGGTCGTTGGAGTATCCTATCTTAATATCCATCCACATAAGTTAGGACGATTCTCACGATCGTTTCCATGCAGCTGTTGATAGAGAGAGATGTGATAGGGATGGGACTTACGCTGAAGGGCCAAAGAAATTGGTACATCTGCCTAATATCGTCTAGGGCTCCCGTGAGCATGCAGAAGTGCCGCAACACGACGTGGCCTGGACTCGACTAATGTCTGAAGTAATGCTGGAGGGAATTGACACCTTGAATCCTCCAGGCTGTCCGTAATCCCGTAAGAGTACGAGGGGAGTGGAGATCTCTCCTAAACAGCACATTGCTCAATAATATTCATGTCTGGGAGCTTGGGTGGCCAGCGGAACTGTTAAAATTCAGAAGAATGTTCCTGGAGCCACTCTTTAGCAATTCTGCGAGGTGTCGCATTGTTCTGCTGGAATTGTCCAAGCCCGTCGGAATGCACAATAGACACGAATGGATGCAGGTGACCAGACAGAATGCTTACGTACGTGTCACCTGGCAGAGTCGTATCTAGACGAATCATGGGTCACATATCACTCCAACTGCACACATCCTACACATTTACAGAGCCTCCACTAGCTTGAACAATCCCTTGCTGAGATGCAAGGTCCATGGATTCAGGAGGTTGTCTCCATACGCGTACGCGTTCATCGCTCTGTACAATTTGAAACGAGACTCGTCCGACCAGGCAACATGTTTCCAGTCATCAATAGTCCAGAGACCGTGTTGACTGGCCCAGGCGAGGTGTAAAGCTTTGTGTCGTGCAGTCATCAGGGGTACAGGAGTGAGCCTTCTTCTCTGAAAGCCCATATCGATTACGTTACGTTGAATGATTCGCACTTGTTGATGGCCTGGCATTGAAATCTGCAGCAGTTTGCGTAAGGGTTGCACTTCTGCCACGTTGAACGTTTCTCTTCAGTCGTTGTTAGTCCCGTTCTTTTCCGGCCGCAGCGATGTCAGAGATTTTATGTTTTACCGGATTCCTAATATTCAGAGTACACTCGTGGAATTGTCGCACGGGAAAATCCCTACTTCATCGGTACCTCGGAGATGCTGTGTCCCGTCACTCGTGAGCCGATTATAACATCACGTTCAAGCTCACTTAAATCGTAATTACCTGCCACTGTAGCAGCAGTAACCGATCTAACAACTGCGCCAGACACTTGTCTTGTATAGGTGTTACCGACCGCAGCGACGTATTCTACCTGTTTACGTATCTCTGTATTTGAATACGCATGCCTATACCAGTTTCTTTGGAGCTTCAGTGTATGTTGGTGGAGAATATGTAAGAGCCTTGCTTGACCCATGCCACATTGTCTAGATGTTAAACTATCGCTTTCACTTAACTGGTTGAAGAGAATGACAAAAAGTTGTCGAGTTGGTTGACGTATATTGGGATTAACAAACACCACAGACTTCTAATTTACTCTACTTTTTAGTCTGGTACTATCAGTAGGCCTTGTTCCATTAAAAAGTGTATATTTGCACAAAAAATACTCTTTCTAAGTCTTATTACAATCTGTTCATTGGTTATAAATACGAGCTTCTGACTATCAATGTACTCTATGAAAGCTGCACATGGGTAGCAACTTTCCATTTCCGCAATATTTGCGTGCCTGTTTTGGGCGATTCACCCTGTATATTCAAAAAGACTCTGTGGTGGCCTTTTGTATCAGGTCGTGTCTTGTTGCCTGTTCTGGAAACAGACGATCCCATTACCAAGGGACGGTAACATGATGATGGTAGAGCCTCGAATTCTGTTAAATATCTAAGGGAGCGTAGAGTTACATTTTATTCGCGATGCCAGCGCAGTGCTTAAGGGTAGAGATCACTTGGGCTATCTTCCTAGCGGCAATGCTGCATTTACGTTCTGCTCTGTATGAAAAAATATTTAGTAGTATTATTGTGGCATACACGTCTAAGTATGGTTAGCAAGATTGTAGTTAATTCTGTTGCTGTTAGAAATTAGGCACGCAAAATTACTGATAAAGTCTTTGAGGCTGATAATAGCGCCTATCTTGCATTGGTTCGCACCCTTTACTGTGTGTATATTGTATTTGTAGGCGTATTTCCTCTGTTGCACTGCTTGTTTCGGGCAGTTCTCGCTATTCAGAAATTTAACGTTTCCATGAGACAACCTTCAAGTAATTCACATTTTAATCGTTATTATACTGTTTTGAGCGCTTGTCTGTGCCGCTCTTCTTTCTAAGCTTTTTTACTATTCTGTTACTATTATTACGGAAATTTTGTGAGAAACTTACTTGTTATTTCCCTATAAATATAAACGTTCTGATGCTAATGACCATGCTGTCTGGTGTCTTATACAAAACAACAGAAATATTTAAACCTACAATTACTTTTATTCTCCAAAATAAGAAAACTGAATATTTCTAGCGTATGTATCTTTCTGCGTCTGATAAAAGTCTACGTTTCTGTGCTCTGTCCATAATTTATTTGTGAAGGAACCAACAGGTCGGGAGCTGACTTCTACAAGCAGCTGCCTAGCAAGGATGTCAATTAGTTGTAGGGGAGACAGTTCCTTGTAAGTAAAACGCCGGCTGTCATGTTTTCTCGACAGGTGCCAAGGGCGTTCTGTTGCGCGACGGACGTAGGTGGCCTGAGGAAGCCCTCAGGTAATCCAATAAGCGACTGACAGCGCCAAGAAGCCTGGAGCGTGGAACAGTTCCCTATAACAGAGGGAAAATGTGAAACAGACGGAGGCTTAAAATGCACATTTATTAACCGACGACGGACGGCACCGGCAGAAACAGTAACGGACGTAACGTAGCTGGTCTGAAAAGCAAATCTTCCTTGGAGAGAAATAGCGCAAGGAAACAGGGATCACCGTGAGAAAAACGACCAGCATTTCATTTTTTTGTCACGTACGATTCATTGCATATCATAGATGTTGGCCCACCAATAAGTTCCAGTTTCAAGATCTGCAAACGTTGTTCGACACGGTAACACACTGTCGTCTAGCAATCAAGACACAGTCATATTGAATGTCTTCTCAAATGTGTAACAAGTATAATACTTGATTAAATCAAGTACATTATACAAGATTGCGAATGTTCAACTGAATCGATTGAAATATGCGATGTACTGAAAGAAAGCGTAATTAGATCATTGTTGTTTCCGATATACATAGACTGTCACAAACGGTCAGCAACACCTTGGGATTATTTTACTGCCGATGCATTTTTCTGTTGTAAGGAATTGTGCCATAATCGTCGTAAGAAAATGCGGGACGAATGAGCCTTTCCACTTGGTCACCGAATGCCTTTTTCCCAAATATTTCCCGCCTTTTTTGCTGTCTCAGGTAAACTAGGATGTTCATTATGTTTGTGGCCGACGAAAAAAAAAAGAGAATCGATAAAAGAAAATAAAGGAGAAGAGAGAAAGGAAAGAAGAAAAAGAATGGATTAAAGAACACTAAAATAGGAAGGGGAGGAGATTTCTGAATGGAAATAGTGAGAAGACTGGTCTTTGTGGAGCAACAGTTCTGTAATACCTACCTCTCCCTGGTAAGGAGATTCCTGTGTCAAAATTCGGGCTACTTGATGGAGCCGGTCTTGTTGTGCCAAGTGAATCAACTCAAACGACAGTGTAAAAAATATATTTCTTCTTCCTGTAGGACCACGTTTAGCCATCTGATGTCTGCATTACCTTCTTCTTCTCCCAGAACCTCTTCGTTCTTTCCATAATTATCACCCGCTCTTCTTCAGATAGCTTCACTATCCTCCTCTCTTGTCTGCTCCATTGGTAATCGTGCTCTTTTCTTGTATCCCTCTCTATCGTTGACCTCCAGTTCTGGAGTACAACAACCCTTTTCGTTCTTGGCATTCCTCTTGGCCTCCACGTTCCTTATCACCAAACATCTGTTTCAAGAATTGAAAATATTCCGTTGTCGTTTCTTTTAAATTCACTTTCAAGTCAGCTGTGACTGTGGGACTGTCAAACAGTGTCCTCTTCTACCATGGCTCAAAAGTAATCTTATGCATACAGAAAGAGGAAATGACCAGTGGTATTTCCGGAAATATCAAGGTCATCTGCGTCCTAATACAAGGTAAACCATATTCTAACATCAGCATCGTCAAATGTGGCTGCGCAGTATGAGATGAGGTGCTCAGGTTCCTTATTTAATTGTACGCTTCGTAAATGTCTTGAGGAGTACAGATGTACACTATCTGACCAACATATTTGGTCACTCACGCGTAAGACGGAATTATGTATTACATGTCGCGATAAGTCGATCCGCTAGTTTCAGAAGAGGCGGAAAGCACTGTTTCGCCAGTAGAGAGACAGTAAAAGTAGAATGGGTTGGAGAGGAAAGCTAAGAGCCGTCAAACCTAGAGTAGACACTGGATTTCACCTGGGTAACAAATCGATTATTTCAACCCTTCTAAAGCGCCCAAGTCAATTGTTTGTGATGTGATTTTGATGTCGAAACGCGAAGGCACAACCACAGCTACACCAACAGATAAATTCCACTTTCTAGAGTTCCAAACGTTGTTCGACACGATATCGCACTGTCATCTAGCAATCAAGACACAGTCGTACTGAATGTCTTCTCATATGCATAACAAGATCAGTACTTTGACGGTGAAATCAAGTACATCATACAAGATTGCGAATGTTTGACACAATCAATCGAAACATCCGATGTACGGAAGGAAGCGTGATTAGGCTGTTGTTGTTTCCGATATACACTACGTGATCAAAAGTATCTGGACACCCCCAAAAAAATTCGTTTTCATATTAGGTGCATTGTGCTACCACCTACTGCCAGGTACTCCATATCAGCGACCTCAGTAGTCATTAGACATCGTGAGAGAGCGGAATGGGGCGCTCCGCGGAACTCACGGACTTCGAACTTGGTCAGACGGTTGGGCGTCACTTGTGTCATACGTCTGTACGCAAGATTTCCACACTCCTAAACATCCATAGGTCCGCTGTTTCCGATGTGATAGTGACGTGGAAACGTGAAGGGACACGTACGGCACAAAAGCGTACAGGCCGACCTCGTCTGTTGACTGACAGAGACCGCCGACAGTTGAAGAGGGTCGCAATGTGTAATAGGCAGACATCTATCCAGACCATCACACAGGAATTCCAAACTGCATCAGGATCCACTTCAAGTTCTGTGACAGTTGGGCGGAATGTGAGAAAACTTGGATTTCATGGTCTAGCGGCTGCTGATGAGCCACATGTCACGCCGGTAAATGCCAAACGTCGCCTCGCTTGGTGTAAGGAGTGCAAACATTGGAAGATTGAACAGTGGAAAAACATGGTGTGGAGTGACGAATCACGGTACACAATGTGGCGATCCGATGGCAAGGTGTGGATAAGGCGAATTCCCGGTGAACGTCATCTGCCAGCATGTGTAGTTCCAACAGTAAAGTTCGAGGCGGTGGTGTTACGGTGTGGTCATGTTTTTCATGGAGGGGGCTTGCACCCCTTGATGATATCCGTGGCACTATTACAGAACAAGCCTAGAACACCTTTGGGATGTTTTTGAACCCCGACTTCGTGCCAGGCCTCACCGACCGACATCGAAACCTCTCCTCAGAGCAACACTCCGTGAAGAATAGGCTGCCATTCCCCAAGAAACTTTCCAGCACCTGATTGAACGTATGCCTGCGAGAGGGGAAGCTGTCATCAAGGCTAAGTGTGGGGCAACACCGTACTGAATTCCAGCATTACCGATGGAGGGCACAACGAACTTGTAAGTCATTTTCTGCCATGTGTCCGGATACTTTTGATCACATAGTGTACATAGACTGTCACAAACGATCAGCAACACCCTGGGATTATTTTACTGACGATGCATTTTTCTGTTTTGCGGGACGATGCATTTTTCTGTTTTGCGGAGATGTGTAAATTGGAAATAGTGAGAAGACTGTTCTTTGTCGATCAACCTCGAGGCTGCTTGTAAAAAATTGTATGAAATCAGCGGAAGGAATCAGTCGTGAGTTGCTGTGACCGTCAGTTGGGAGTTGAAACGAATGGGGTACAATGATCGAGGAGCTCGTCATAATCCACGCATTTCTCAAGTAAGCGCGAAGCGGCGCTTGGGATGATGTAAAGAGCGGCGCCACTGGTCCGTGGATTATTGGAAACGAGCGGTTTTCGAGTGATGGATCACGCTATACCTTGTGGCAGTCTTACGCAGCGGTACCTGCCAACAGTGAAGTGAACTTATTGCGGCGAAGAAAGCGCTAAACGTGGAAAGTTATGAACACATATTACAATACTGCTTACAACAGAGGATGACTGACTGTATCAACATGACAATGAACCTTGTAATAAAGCAGCATATGTGAATCAATGGTTTGAGGACAATAACATTCACGAAATGGAGTGGTCTACACGGAGTCCTGGCCTGAACTCATTTGAACACCATTGGGATGAGTTAGAGCGTCTGCTTGACTCCAGACCCCATCGTTCTACGTCACTACCTCCTCTGGTTTCGGCTCCCGAGGAACAGTGCTCTGTCATTCCCCAACAGACATTCAGGCACTTCATTGAAAGTGTTGCCAGCGGAGTCATACAGGCGAGGGGACGACACAGCCCAATTAATGTCCCTTAATAAGTGTGTATAGACTTTTCACCAGATAGCGTAGGTGTAGTTACACCATAATGTCACCCCTAGGAGTGGTCGTGACAACTCAGCCCGACACTGCGTCAGATCGGAATCGGCTTGTCGAGGAACAAGCTGTTTCGGGCAGCGACCAGGCACTGACACTTCAAACTGGGCCGGTTAACAGCTGCAGAGAGGCAGGGCAGCTATAATCGCGATGAGGCCGCATGAAACAGTAATTTGACTGCGGTGGGAGCCGTCGCCACGCCGGGCCGTGTAATTGAAAGTGGGCAGGGCGCGCCCGCGCGTCGATACCTGTGCTAGCTGCCGGCTGGCACGCCCCCGCAGATACCATCTGCAGCTAATGCCCGCGATTACGGATTCACGGCGCCGGCGATTAGCGGCGGCAGCGCAGCGGTGAGCGCGCAAAAACGCGCCCGCCTCACACCGATTGATCCGATGCCATGCAGCCTCTGCTGAGAGCTCGGTCCGCTACACATTTCGAACATGTCGTGCCAGCCCATCACAGCACGTGCTTTGCAACGTGTAGAAGATAGCGTAGATTTCGTATTAAACATTGATCGCGAGAATTTTTTTACGTAACTAGTGAACCTGGCAATTCTAAATATGTATGGGAACTACACACACATCTAAGTTGCTTTCAACCCCTCTCTGCCCATGTTATCATACCCTCTCTTTCTCTGTACATCTCCTCCCCCTCTACCGAGCGAGGTGGCGCACTGTTTAGCGCACTGGACTCGCATTCGGGAGGACGACGGTCAAAACACGCGTCTGGCCATCCTGATCTAGGTTTTCCTTGATTTCCCTAAATCGCTTCAGGCAAATACCTGGATGGTTCCTTTGAAAGGGGCACGGCCAACTCCTTCCACATCTTTCCCTAATCCGATAGGACCGATGACCTCGTTGTTTGGGCCCCTCCCCCGCCCCCCCCCTCCCTCCCTAAATGAACCAACCAACCAACCAACCTACCAGCCTGCCACTCTGGATGAGCGGTTCTAGGCGCTTCAGTCTGGAACCGTGCGACCGCTACTGTCGCAGGTTCGAATCCTGCCTAGGGCATGGATGTGTGTGATGTCCTTAGGTTAGTTAGGTTTAGGTAGTTCTAAGTCCTAGGGGACTGATGACCTCAGATGTTAAGTCCCATAGTGCTCAGAGCCATTTGAACCATTTTGAACCAACCTCCCACTCTCTATGTCCATCTTAGCCTGTGTGTTGGAGTATAGTGTAAAAATTTGAAGTAAATTCGCCAAGAGCTTTTCGACATTTATGTTAGCCGCACTTCCCTGTTATATATTGCATACATATGTAAATGTTATTTATATTACAAAAATGTATAGCCCATGTCCGTCTGAACGTTCATTAGAGTGTCGTGTAAAAATCTGTAGTAAATCTGCCGGAATTTTTTGAACAGATCTCGTTTTTATAACGGTCAATGTTATGAGAATATGTAGTAGCAGAACTGTCAAACTGAAGGCAATTTTTTTTATTTTCCTTTTCATACCAAAAGTACCATTACCCCATATCCACAATTACGAACACAGCAAAAAATATCAACCACATCGGTTGAGCACTTCTCAGGTGGTGATCTTTCGCAGTTGATTTTAATTTCCGTCTTTTCCGGTGGATTTTCAGGACGAAGTCTGATGACAACATTTATTTTCCCTTGATCTGAAGTGCCCTTTGTAGACGATTTTCTCGAATCGCCTGATCCACTCGCTGGAAAAGGTCATCGTCAGACACTCGCTTTCTTCCGTGACTGCTTGCATCATGAACGTCTGTACGTCCAAAGTTCCTCCACCATAGCCATACACTCTCACGCATGTCAGTTATTTGGGCTGCATGAAATCAGACGGGTCCTCTCAGCACGAAGAAATCAAATGATAGCACACACTTAACATTTGGCGGGAGAATGTTGTTCTAGGCCTCTTTACATGCCCACTTTGTCGCTCAGAGAAGCAAAGTGCGACGTAATCGTCAGGCATAATAGAGGCACTGGGCAACACGTCTGTACCAAGCTTCATCGCATTTTCGCTGTGGTTTTAATTTCGCGAGCGATCGGACCGTGAAAAAAAAGAAATCGCCCCCGTGGCAGTAGTATTTACATGAGTGCGACAATAGGAAGCAGCTAAATATCGTCGTAAGGTAACGTATATGTGTCAGAAAAATATTTTTAAAACGTAAAATTTTCTGCCAAAACTGGCAGCGTTGTAAAATAAATGGTAAACGGCGTTTCACTCTGCCCATTACAAGCTTCTAGGTGTTGTAGACGGATGGGACTTATTAGATACAGTTTTGAAGAGGAACCCATGCCCGGAAATGTACCGTTTGGACGTAAAATAAGTTTGAAGGTGGGATCATTTAGCATTGTCCCGCTTCACGGTACGCACGCGGCGGAGACCGTCGAGTTGTCTTCTTCGTGACGAAGGACGTTCTCATCAGATTCGAGAATAGAGTGGCCCTTCGTTGCACACCACAGTCTGCGGTCGTGCCAGTTTCTCGCAGTCGTTTTTCTGTGTGATGTCATGATCACTGCTACGACTCCCCTCTTTGACAATCTTTTTTTCAAACAGTGCTTTTGTGGACGTTGGTTTCATTTCAAAACCTTATTTACGAAGTCCCCTGCTTACGAAGCCCCCTTGACTTCATCGAGAAGCCTGTAGTGAGAGCTGTGGAGCACGTTCTATAGCGTCATGGAAGTGAATGACCAACATTAACGCCTGACTCACATGCGGACGTCCTGTGCTTGGAGGTACATCACAGACGAATGAGAAGGCTTGGCTGCTGGGTGTCGCTCGCTGCAGACACAGTTTACAACCCACATATACGTCTATACCCCGCAATCCATGTCACGGTGTGTGGCGGAGGGTATTTGGTGCACCACTCTCGCTGACTGTAGCTTTACGGCTGTTACGGCTGTACCTCCACCACACTGTATTTCGGACGTATGTGGTCGTTTGTAAGATTTTGCTTGATTCGGCGTTTCCTTAACTTACCTTACGTTATTATCAGGATACTTTCCAGCACCCTGTATACACATGTTCTGAAACCGTTTTTATCTGATGGACAATAAAAAAAACAACTTTGAGCAAAAGTTTTTCACATACATTAAAATAAGAAAGAATAAAGAAAATGGTGTATGTACTTTCAGCGTAATGAAAACATTGCCTTATACACTGGAGTGAAATTTAAATTCTTAACATGTAATCTAACTTTCCGAATGCGGCTGAACGTTTTTTCCTCTAACATTTGAAGCAACAAAGGTTAATGACTCTAATAGTATAGTACGAACCTAATTGAAACAAACATTCCAATGTTACACATGCTCGTACAGGGGTGGACAGAAATGTGGAAACACTGCAAGCACAAGAGATTACCAGGCCTCATGGTGCAGGAAAACCGTTAGCATTAGAAACAGCTTCCAGTCGTCTCGCAATTGATGAAAACTGTCTACTTTCAGTGCCATATCATTTCTGGTGGTCTGTATTCCTGAGTTCTATATGAACGTTGTGCTTTTGGACTAATGTTACACACTGCAGTGCTAAGCCGGTCACGCTGTTTCATGTTTATATTCGCATTCCAACAGATGGGTCGCTTTCTATATTCACTGGAAAACCGGTAGCGGTGACTCGCTGGCGTTGTTTTGTCGCTATGTAAATCTGACGCTGCGCCTCTTGTATTTTCACAGTAAAAATCCGGCATTTATCGCAGCTCGTAACATTACAGTGTCTAACATTGTCACATTCTGCTGAATTCTGGAAAGTTTTAGTTTTGCATAGTATGCAGTAGCTGCCCTCTAAAGCTAAAAAAAGTATTCGAACGCTGCAACGGTTGCGTGGTTTTGATGAAATGATTCGTAGCAAATGATGGATGTACTGGTGCCTGATAAAGAAAGATAATAAACATTGTTCTTGTATTTAATTATTCTATTAAAATATAATGAGTTATTTGGAATGTCCAAAAGACAATTAAAAGTACTATCGAAATGTGCACTATTTCATTATAAACGCTTCATTTTGACAGGTACTGCAATCAGTTTAAAATTAGTACAACGAAATCTGCTGTGTTATCGTGTATATTTGAAACATGAGTAGGAATTTTCCTCGATGTACCGGAAGGACGCAGTCGTGAATTAATGTAGTATTGTATTCGGCTAATACAAATGCTGATTCAAGACTATGGTGGATTATACAGATGTCGCTTCAGATCTATGGCATAATCAAATCGCCTTATGGTTATAGGAAAGGTCAGGAATAAGTGAACTTTGTACAGTTCTTTCAGCACTAATTAAACATTCGCTTTAGTATGTTTTGTAACATTAAATAGGTGAAAAAGGTAAAATCGTCATCAGCCAGTAGGTCGCTTTGAACATCGCAGTGATTTACTAGACATGATCCTACTGGAGGTGGTAACCAGCACTAAATTACAGGACACACTTCATGTAAGCCGACGATTTGGCCATCAAAGCACAAGAAAAGTGATTTGGGGAGACAGAATAAAACCTGGAACGCGCTCTAAGCAACATGTCAGAATGCTACGAGGAAAATTCCGTTAAAGCAAATCCCTGAAAGACACAAATCACGCCTTTCATCTTCGCTCGAAATAAGCAACCCGAAAGCTGAATGTGACCTCTAATGGCATCGCACTGGAACAGACAGACAAATCGGCATACTTGGGAGGGGGAAATTAGTGTTTAACCTCCCATCGACAACGAGGTCGTTAGAGACGGAGCACAAGCTTGGATTAGCGAAGGATGGAGAAGGAAAGCGACCGTGCTCTTTCGAAGGAAACGTCGCCGCACTTGCCTTAGACTATTTAGGGAAATCACAGAAAACCTAAATTAGGATGGCTGGACGCGGGTTTGAACCGTCGTCCTCCCGAATGTGAGTGCAGAGTGCTAGCCACTGCGCTATCTCGCTTGGTGACATAGCTGGGTGTCGCAATGTATAAATATAAATGCGAGAAAGTACATCATAAGTCGCAGCAAGGATCAACACACTGAGAAAATTAGCTAGCAGCGAACTGGGAACTAGACCAAATCACAGTCCAAACAGAGTGCTACACGGCAGGAAATGCCTGCCCGGCGTAGTCCAAATCTGCAGATGCCAAAAACCTGAAATGAAACCTGACGACTACAATCGGTTGCATGAAACCGACGCCGCTCGATAAATACACGAAGCGGCTGGATTTACGGACGCCATTTCCCGACGAGCTGATGCCGAACAACATAGAAGACTTGGCATACCTTCTGTGATCTCCACTACCAATTTTGAGCTTCCTGCCGGCCGGAGTGGCCGAGCGGCTCTAGGCGCTACAGTCTGGAACCGCGCGACCGCTACGGTCACAGGTTCGAATCCTGCCTCGGGCATGGATGTGTGTGGTGTCATTAGGTTAGTTAGGTTTAAGTAGTTCTAAATTCTAGGGGACTGATGACCTCAGAAGTTAAGTCCCATAGTGCTCAGAGCCATTTGAATCATTTTGAGCTTCCTTTGAGCCTGGAAGATTGAAATCACACAAGAAATTTTTGAAAAAACGACAGTCCTCCATTACAGGAGATGCCCAATGACGAGATCTTGAGACAGCGGAGCCTCCGAATTTGTTATGTGAAAACTCTGAAAGCTTTTAATGTAAAACAGGCTTTATTAACATTCTACATTTTTATTCTTCATGTATACATATTTATTTCTCAACATAGTCACTCTGGCGACGAACACATTTCTCCCAACGATGAGATAAAAAACAAATAATGTTTTGAATTTGTTGACGGAGGCACAACCTCACCTCTACTTGTAACGCTTCATCACTATCAGTGTGAAATCCTAGAAGGTGTTCTTTAAGTTTTGGAAACATATGGAAATCGAGTGGGACCATGTCGGGACTGTAGAGAGGATGATCTATGACAGTGAACTCAAGGCGCCGGATTGTTGCATATGTCGCAGCGCTCGTGTGTGGGCTGACATTGTCATACTGGAAGGTGCTCAATTGGAGACACGTTTTCTGCTGCTACAAATTCGATTACAGCACGCTCTTTCTCACGTAGTGACATAGTTACGTGACACAGCACTATCTACAAGCTGTAATTTGAGCCTTCTACCGGCATAGCTTCGCAGTTTGCGTCAGCGAAGCGGGAAAGTCGGCCGTGTAATAGGCATGGCATGTAATACCTCAAACAATTATGCGAGCCGGTCGTAGTGGCCGAGTGGTTCTAGGCGCTACGGTCTGGAACCCCGTGACCGCTACGGTCGCAGGTTCGAATCCTGCCTCGGGCGTGGATGTATGTGATGTCTTTAGGTTAGTTAGGTTTAAGTAGTTCTAAGTTCTAGGGGACTGATGACCTCAGAAGTTAAGTCCCATAGTGCTCAGAGCCATTTGAACAATTTTTCGAATTATGCGAAGAGACTGAAAAATTCGGTGGCTTCACTTTTTAGC
The DNA here is from genome assembly GCF_023864345.2 of Schistocerca serialis cubense. Taxonomy (NCBI): domain Eukaryota; kingdom Metazoa; phylum Arthropoda; class Insecta; order Orthoptera; family Acrididae; genus Schistocerca; species Schistocerca serialis. Next base: position 144,756,793 of record NC_064643.1, read on the forward strand.
ACGCCTTCGTACATTCAACAATTTCTGTGGATGCTGTCTACTGCATGTGCGAGGAACTATGATTCGTAATTTAACACAGGCAGTGAAATATCGTATTTATCTGCCGATATCGAGCACGCGATTTTCGTGTACAACGATTGACCTGTGCGGGAATATACAAAACACATGTACGACTACAGATCGTAGACGCGTGGTTGATGACATATGCTAGTTTGTATCTGGCCGTGAGTCGTGCACCGATAGCCAAATGGTAAGGCGACCGTTCGCGATAAGCGGCAAACCCGGTTTCGAGACCCAGTCCGGCACAAATTTTCATTGTCGTCATTCCACTCTACAGCTGATGAAGTCCTTATTCGCAGTTGCGAACGCATTTAATGTATTCAGCGTAAAATACCGCTTAATGAGGAGATTATGACAGCGTCTTAAATTTTAAATTTGGTCAATAATAATGTAAAATACCGAAAACTACATTATGTTGTACCTGGAATCCATTAGATAGGCAAATTGTAACTGGGACTGGGTAACCGCAGTAGCCTTTAAGTGAGTTAGACGACAGATAATAACGTGGTGATATAGGACATCTCCTGACCTGTCCTAACTGTCCCAGTAAATGTTCGCAAGGCGAATTGTGGTAGGAAAGCAAGGAAGCATTATACGTAGTCCTGTTTTGGGCTGGAAAAAAATTGACTTCTGGATACGAAAAAGTAAAGTAAGTAGATGTATACCTTTGCCTTCCTCCGAAATTTGATCTGCCCTTCCCACTTTCCCACCTGTTTATTGGGGGAACCTACCGTTTGTCGTGAAATATGAATCACGGTGCTACTCGGCTTTTTTCACATAAACATTACCGATGATGAAAGAAGTGAAAAGTGAGAATTAAATATCCTATGACTGACCGGTGATCGAACTAGACTGCTGGATTCGTAACCGGGCACATTACAACTGAACCACCGACTCAACCCTGAGTGCAAAAAAGTCAGAGCAGCTGCAAACGTAATGTGAGAACGAATTGGTAGTGCATCTGCTGCATGTGTTGATAAAGTAAGAAAGGAAAGCAGATTACGTTTTACCAAAAATACTACATCGACACAAAGGAAACGTGACTGTTGGAATTACTAAGGAACGTGTGCGCCGGCCGAAGTGGCCGTGCGGTTAAAGGCGCTGCAGTCCGGAACCGCAAGACCGCTACGGTCGCAGGTTCGAATCCTGCCTCGGGCATGGATGTTTGTGATGTCCTTAGGTTAGTTAGGTTTAACTAGTTCTAAGTTCTAGGGGACTAATGACCTCAGCAGTTGAGTCCCATAGTGCTCAGAGCCATTTGAACCATTTTTTGAACGTGTGCGTGACGTGAGCGATGACCGGCTGCAATACGCAAACATCTATTATTCAGCACGCTTCGAAAATGTCAGAATTCGCCGAAGTTGTTGCTCTCGTGTGTTTCAACGTCCGCTCAAGTCGTGAATAACGCCTACCTCTGACGCAGTGCCCTCCGTATTCACCTCATATCTGATTTATGTTCTCTGCGGTCTTGTCTGACGCGGACGTGAACTAAGCCTTTTGAGAAGCGCGGGACTGCAGTCAGATAAACACCTTGATTTTGCGTTCTGTCGATCTGCCGGGAGGTGGCTCCAGGAGTCCGCCAACGGGGCTTTAATTACGCAACATTTGGTAATTACATTTGACTTGTATATCACTGTGAAAGGCCAACAGCTGATTGGGACGTGCACCTCGGCTCTGGCGCCCGTTATTCATTCGCAAAATTACATCGTTACCCAAATTGCGATTCGATAAATACATTAATATTGCAAATACAATGAATACGGTTGAATTTAATAACCGCATGTGCGCGCTCACCGGCCTGGAAAATCCGTCATTAGTATTGGGCTCAGCCGTGTGTCGCGGTAGCTGCAATCAGTTACGAAGGGCCGACCTCCGCTCTTGAGGGCCTCCATTACGTGCTCCTGCCGTAAACCGGCGAGCTAACCGATTAAGACCTGATTTCGTTCGCTTCTTCCCTCGCGAATTAATTTGATTATCCGTCAAAAAACGCATAGCGGCTGTACCACAGAATCAAAGCCTATGTTATGAGCGATTACTCCCATTTGCTGACATTCTATGAAAATCAATCTTAACATGAAACAAAAATGATATTTTGTCGAAATCAGGATCATGAGGCGTTATTTCTGACTGAAAAATAAAACCAGCAAGTGCTAATCCGTACTAGTATGAAACTGACAATTCCATGCTCTGAGGATTACACACGTTAAATTTTCCGACTTTTACATTTCCGCAGTTAAAGTTTCTTGGAGTCGAGGCGTCCTCCAAGAAGAACATACATTAGAAACAGGTTAACTGTTTCAATAAAAATGAAAGAATTGTAATGACATATCCAGATTTCTAGGGGGACATGGAACAAATCGTATGCTTATTGTATTAAAGCATATACAGTTTTCTAATCTGCAAATGTAAATGTCATGTGACTAGGGCCTCCCGTCGGGTAGACCGTTCTCCGGGTGCAAGTCTTTCGATTTGACGCCACTTCGGCGACTTGCGCGTCGATGGGGATGAAATTATGATCATTAGGACAGCACAACACCCTGTCCCTGAGCGGAGAAAATCTCCGACCCAGCCGGGAATCGAACCCGGGCCCTTAGGATATCAAAAAGAATAATCTGATTTTAAAAAATCATAACTATTACGTTATTTGAGATATGTGCGTGAACAATGTACTGTTGGAAAGAGCAAACGCTCGAGTTTTACATGGTTCCGGCTAGGTAGTAGCACTGGCGTCTGGAAGTGCAGGAATTTTTAAGTCAAAGGATTACTGAATGATAGATCGGTCACAGTGGCAAATGATTCAGCCTTACATTACCGGCCCCCAAGGTCACCGGATCTGACTGTACGTGATTATTTCTTGTCGGGGTTTATAAAAGATTTTGTTTATGTGCCTCTATTACAACCAATAGTTAATGAACGGAGACGTAACTCAAGACATGCACGCTACAGTGTGGGAAAAATTTGAATAACACGTTGACATATGCCGTGCATCCCAAGGGGGGGGGGGGGCATCTTGAACACCAATGAAAAGGTATGAAAAAAATGTTGAGTTTCCCGTTGATCGAAAAACAAAATTCATTGTTACGTTTATTAGTTTCAGAAATATAGACGTGTTAAATCGGATGATTCTTTTTGATACAACCTGTATAATCTTTTAGCGGATTGACACAACACTTAAAAATTCCTAAGCCTGTAATTATTTTGTGTACATGTGTGGCATATTACGCTGTGACTCAGAAATCCCCGTACCCCTAAGGCAAAGCCGTATATTGTATGCTCGAGTTCGTATGTATGAGAACTACGTACCCCTCGGATCTTTATGTGCACTATCGTGCCTTACACGTAGATCTGTGCGTTTCCGTGTCCTCCTTGTTTTATTAGATGAAATGTCATAAGATAAGCGAGGGAGAACCGAAATTTATTGCCCCCGAATGCTTTGTTCTGTTGTCAATACCGGTTGAGGTATTAGATGTCATGCAAATTACTTTCCTGCTTCGCTGACGGAAGTTGCAACCCCCTGCCACCAGAGGGCGCCGAATTGGAGGGTGTAACGTGACGATGTCTAACGAAACTACATCGGTGCATGAGTGATCCTCAGAAAACTGTAAGCACTAGTTCAGGGAGTTCGTTCGCACAAGGAGCACCCTCTGTTTCAAGCGTGACAGTACTAGACAATGCCCGGGTGCTCCGATATCTTGGCTTCACTGTCGTCGGTTATCCTCCATACAGTTCTGACTGGGGCCATCCGATTTTCATCTCTTTCCAAAACTTAAAGAACATCTTCGAGGATTTCACTTTCATAGTGAGCAGATGTGAGATTGTCCACCGTCAACAGGCTCAGACATTCTACAGTCACGGTGTCAACAAACTAGCCACACATTGAGAGTAATGTGTTCATTGCCAGAGTGGTTATATTGAGAAATAAATATTTAGACGTGAAGAATGAAGATGTAGAATGTTAATATGCGAGTAACTTGGTTTTATTTAAAAAGGAAATGCTTTCACATAAATACTTGGAGGCATTACTTTTGATGGTTGAAATGGCTCTGAGCACTATGGGACTTAACTTCTGAGGTCATCAGTCCCCTAGAACTACTTAAACCTAACTAACCTAAGGACATCACACACATCCATGCCCGAGGCAGGATTCGAACCTGCGACCGCAGCGGTCGCACGGTTCCAGACTGAAGCGCCGAGAACCGCTCGGCCACTCTGGCCGGTATTACTTTTGATCATGCCCTCCTGCTTCCAAGGGCTTTTGCGCAAATTATTTATTAGTTTTGTAGTGATAGTGAGTCACTTGGGACTTGATTATTCCTCATAACGAGTTATATGAAGTGGTACAGTCCACTCAGGTATCGTGGAAAATGGTTCAAATGGCTCTGAGCACTATGGGACTTAACATCTATGGTCATCAGTCCCCTAGAACTTAGAACTACTTAAACCTAACTAAGCTAAGGACAGCACACAACACCCAGCCATCACGAGGCAGAGAAAATCCCTGACCCCGCCGGGAATCGATCCCGGGAACCCGGGCGTGGGAAGCGAGAACGCGACCGCACGACCACGAGATGCGGGCGGTATCGTGAAATCCAGGCCCTTATTATAAATGAAGCGTATTTCTTTCCAACTCTTGGACGCAATGGGGGTTTCCTTAAGACTAGAAAACCACATTCCTCGTTTGTTGGCTGCAATATAGCACACGGTCATTAGAAAATAACTCTCATGATCAAGACATGACCAAGGCATAACAAAGCACGGCACACCGCAGCTTGCTGACCCATGCCGTAGTCAGGTATTAATTTACATATATCTGCCTAACATTTATTAATGTGGTTATGTTGACCCCAATACTTGAAGTTTGCCTAGTTTTCTGTATAAGGATTTCATTCGTACTCAGTTGAATGACCGATGGCGTCGCACGTTTCCTCTTGCGTTTCCTTAAGGGTTCAGGAGACTTCTCGGTCATCCTATAGCTGTATGACTTGCATTAGAATTTAGGTCGTACAAAGCATGGTTTCTGTATTAACAGGTGGCTGAAAGGTTATTGTTCAGAGACCTCAAAGACATAGAAAAAAATTATTTAATTGGCTAATTGAGTTCAAAATTCTTCGTCTGTTCTGAACGGCTTGCATTTGGTGTCGAAATTATTCGTGTTTTGCGGAATTGTAAGGCTTACGAAACACTCGTCCACTCCACTTTTTGTAAATTCAATTTGGGTTTGGCACCGTGTATGCCTTAGTACCCCCATCGCACGAACGCTTGTACTCATTGAAAAGTAATATAATTTAGAAAGATACAGACTGAACTGTTTATTCCATCGGTTTTAAATACAACTTAGGTTGAAGATGATTGCAGTAATTGTCTACACTTTACTGGTTATCGAGAAGGTAACACCGACAATTTCTAATAGCCTCACCATAATTAATTGTTGAATGATTCTGGGGAGACATGTCCTTAGAGTATATTATTCATCAGAGTGGTCAGCCAGCCAATCTGTGTGTGTTTTTGGCACTGCTGGCTCTGTTGTATTGGCGGCTTTGGACGCCTGAACTTGTGGAGGTGGAGGGGCGGGGGGGGGGGGGGGGGGCTAATTGTGGGAGGGAACTGCGAAAATTTAAATAAATCGAATTCGTTAGTTTACATTGTTTCCAGTTTATCGTTCCGACCAGTATGGTATAAAATCATTGCCAAACTTGCTTGTGCTTCCAATAGAACATGCAAATGCCATTTAATATAATCAGTCCTAATATCCTGTACGTTTAATTAGTAGGTAAATTATTATTATTACTAAACAAAATAGCCGATGCGGGTGGATGAGTGGCTAGCAAGTCGGCCTCTCGTACTCCAGCTTCACGGATCCAAAGTCAGTTGAGATCTCTGGCTGTATTTATTTTTTTCTTCCTGTTCACATTTCCAGCCTCAGAAGTCTATTGCACGTCATGTCGAACAAGAAAAACCCTCCAAATGAAGTATGGAGTATCTCTAACGTACTCCTGATAAAAGTTCAAAAAAGTTCTAACTATTACTTATGAGACAGAAACTGAGGCACTGGCCATTGTGCTTTCACACGATATACGAGGCACAGTCAACATTAGTGTTATGGTGTCTTGTCTTTCCATAAGTCTAAAAGTTTTTTGATTTGTTGTTGCTGTTTTGTCCTTTTTATAGTTACATCTTAAAAATGGTTGCTGAACCAATTAGTGGTGCATTATAGCTGTCATTTCCATATAAAAAACGTTAGATTAGAATAGTGTGGCGGCTCAAATACATGCGCATAGGGTGTCAAAATACTTCAAACAGGCACTGTTTTTAGTCCGCTTAGCAAAATATTACAGTAGCGCGAGTGTGTGTCAGTTTGAAACAGAGCGTTGTCGTCAGTCTCCGACACAGCGTTACTAGTGATTTCGTCTGTACATGTATGTATTGTGACAACTAAGTATTCTGCACATTCGAAAGGGCAGAACCTTGCTGACTAAATATGGTCCTTTTTAAATTCGTGAAAGAGGATTTGTCCCATGTTAATAATGAAAGTAGAGTTTTTTCCTGGCTTTAGTTATCTTTCTTTAATATACTGTATATTGCACTTCCTAATGACCGTGGCCTAATGCAAAGCGTCTCAAGCGCTGGACTGGAGGTAGCAACCTTCAGAACATGCCGGAAGTATTAAGCGTGTATAGTTCTGTTCCCTTTGGGTGTGCCGGCCGGAGAGGCCGTGCGGTTCTACACGCTACAGTCTGGAGCCGAGCGACCGCTAAGGTCGCAGGTTCGAATCCTGCCTCGGACATGAATGTGTGCGATGTCCTTAGGTTAGTTAGGTTTAATTAGTTCTAAGTTCTAGGCGACTGATGACCTCAGAAGTTAAGTCGCATAGTGCTCGGAGCCATTTGAACCATTTGGGTGTGGTGTTGCTAGGTTTTCTGTTTGCGTTTCGAGTTTAATGGAGATATCAAAGTACGCAGTTGAGATCGATTGAAGATATTTTAAAATTTAACATAGTTTGGCCTTTCTGCGTTATATCAATCCTGTTTCTGACGCTGACTACAAACGCGTCTGTAGTAAGAGGATTTAAAAGAAAATGAACCAGGGACGTGTCTTATGCTCTCCCAGAATATATTCGTGCACTGGAAGATTCCAGATCTGTGGAATACCAACTTATGATTATGTGTTATCCAGCCGAAGTTAAGCAGGAGAAAAAAATCTACTGACAGGATGGACACAACGAAACTTCGCGTTTCTTCAACACGGACAGAAATCCATTTGCTAGATTGTGAAAACGAGGCATTCACTTATTGTAGAATTGTGCTGACTTAAAATGTTGTCAGATAGTGAATACTGTTTGAGAACAGGTTTCATTTTATACATGCCTACTGTGGGCAAATGTAAAGAACCGATGACTCTCCGAAGTAATCTAATAATGTCTTACAATATCATATAGCACTCGGAGTTCCAGTCTAATGGGTCCACTGTTCTAGAAATCCTACGGTAAATATTTGTAATATTTACCGAGTGTCATAAAGCATTTCGTACTAATTTTGGATGGCTTAGTGCGCAGTTGATTGTAGAACTGTGACTAAAAACGTAGTTATAATATTTGAGTTACTGTGCAGTTATACTAGTAAATGATACCCTATCATTCGAACTTCCCAATTCAAAGAATTTCTCTAATGACGCGTAGTACAGAAATTTGGACATTTAGGCCCTGCGCGAATTTTGCAATGCATTTGGTAATGTTTCCATGTTAGCTTTACCGTATGTAAGTGTTCAGTATTATGTGTCAAATTACACCACATCTTCTGGACGAACGCCATCACGTAAAAGTTCTGATGCCCAAGGAGCATTAATAAGAGGTTCCAAACTATTAGAAAATTGTAACACATAATTGTTCGTTGTCCTTGTTCATTTTTACAATTTTTATGCTCTTCAAAATGCACCAGAAAACATACAAATTTTCTACTCGTTTCTGCAGCTGCCTGTCAGGTTCCGATTAGGTGTTCATAACTATCATGTTATTTCGACGCATAATTGCTCATTTGTGTGTGTGTGTGTGTGAGTGTGTGTGTGTGTGTGTGTGTGTGTGTGTGTGCGTGTGCGTGTGCGTGTGCGTGTGCGCCTTTAAAATTCAAGTGGATGCGGTATATATCAGTAAAAAGTTCTCTTTTATTATCAGGAGCGAATTGAATTACTGCCGAATTATTCCCAACGCTTTATTGCTGTAATAACATACAATCGCTTTCAAAATACGTTTGTTATTGCTGTTGACTGGCTCATTGCAGCTTGTCAGTCAAATGCTAACATAATGATTTGAAGAGAAGAAAATTGTGCCTGATTCACTGTGAGATGTGCAATGAATGCTACTGTATAATCTCGTGGGCAGTATGTTCTAATGCTTAACTTAATACTTCAGGAAAGTTAGTATTGTCATTACACACAGGTACTTTTGTATAAAATATGTTGTTGTTGTGGTCTTCAGTCCTGACACTAGTTTGATGCAGCTCTCCATGCGACGTATATTTGGCATTTGCTGTCTAAACGTAACATTTTCCAGGTAAAACGATGTCCTGTTAAAACGCAAATAGTATTTCTGTTATTTTACTCATAGCTTTATGTCTGTGTACTTCAGAAGTCAACTCTGGAACATTAATAATATCCATAGTTCTCGTAATAAATATAACTGTGAGGGCATGTCGTACCGAAGATGAATCATATCACTAAGGAAAACTTGTTATAATGTCAGATTCGTTTTCTCTCTGGACTTGCTTACTCTGCAACGTTTTGAAAATTGACCATTCCAGAGTTCTGTCTAGAACGTTTGCCAAGCGAGTACAGAGTGGTGTTAACCCTCAAGCGTCCGTAGGAAAAGAGATGTGGACGGGCCGGCTGTTGTTGTTGTGGTCTTCAGTCCAGAGACTGGTTTGATGCAGTTCTCCATGCTACTCTATCCTGTGCAAGCTTCTTCATCTCCAAGTACCTACTGCAACGTACATCCTTCTGAATCTGCCTACTGTATTCGCCTCTTGGTCTTCTCTACGATCTTTATACCCCCCCCCCCCCCCCCCCCCCCACGCACACATACACTTCTTCCTTCCTGTACTAAATTGGTGATCTCTTGATGTCTCAGAATGTATCCTATCAACCGATCGCGTCTTTTGGTCAAGCAGTGCCACAAATTTATTGTCTGTTCAGTACCTCCTCATTAGTTACGTGACGTACCCATCTAATCTTCAGCATTCTTCTATAGCATCACATTTCTAAAGCTTGTGTTCTCTTCTTCTCTCAGTTGGCTATTCTCCATATTTCACTTGCATACATGGTTACACTCCATACAGATACTGTCAGATAAGACTTGCCTGTACGTATATCTATACTTGATTTTAACACGTTCTTCATAAACGCTTTTCTCGTCATTGCCAGTCTACGTTTTATACCCTCTCTACTTCGGCTATCATCAGTTATTTTGCCGCACAAAATTGCAGAACTCATCTACCACTTTAAGAGTCTTGTTTCCTAATATAATTCCCTCGGCGTCATCTGATTTAATTCGACTACATTCCATTATCCTTGTTTTGCTTTTGTTAATGTTCAAGACCCTGTCCATTCCTTTCAGCTGCTCTTCTAAGTCATTTGTGTCTCTGACAGAGTTACAGTGTCATCGGCAAACGGCAAAGTTTTTATTTCTTCTCCATCGATTTTAATTCCTACTCCGAATTTTTCTTTTGTTTCCTTTCCTGATTGCTCAATATACAGATTGAATAACATCGGGGATAGGGTACAACCTTGTCTCACTCCCTTCCCAACCACAGCTTCCCTTTCATGCCCCTCGACTTTTATAACTGCCATCTGGTTTCTGTATTTGACCCCTGCCACCTTCATAATTTGAAACAGATTATTCCAGTCAACATTGTCAAAAGCTTTCTCTAAGTCTATAAATACTAGAAACATAAGTTTGCCTTTCCTTAATCTATCTTCTAAGATAAGCCGTAGGGTCAGTGTTGCCTCATGTGTTCCAACATTTCTACGTAATCCAATCTGATCTTTCCCGAGGTCGATTTCTACCAGTTTTTCCATTCGCTGTAAAGAACTCTTGTTAGTGTTTTGCAGCCGTGACTTGTTAAACTGATAGTTCGGTAATATTCACATCTGTCAACACCTGATTTCTTTGGGATTGGAATTATTGTATTCTTCTTGAAGTCTGGGGGTATTTCGCCTGTCTCATACATCTTGCTCACCTGATGGTAGAGTTTTGTCAGGGCTGGCTCTCCAAAGGCTATTGGTAGAAGTAATGGAATGTTGTCTACTCCCGGGGCGTTGTTTCGATTTGGATCTTTCAGTGCTCTGTCAAATTCTTCACGCAGTATTGTACTTCCCATTTCATCTTCATCTACGTCCTCTTCCGTTTCCATTATATTGTCGTCAAGTACATCGCCCTTGTGTGGACCCTCTATATACTCCTTCCACCTGTCTGCTTTCCCGTTTTTGCTTAGGACGGGTTTTCCATCTGAGCTCTTGATATTCATACAGGTGGTTATCTTTTCTCCAAAGGTCTCTTGAATTTTCCTGTAGGCAGTATCTATCTTACCCCTAGTGATGTATGCTTTTACATCCTTACATTTGTTCTCTATGCACCCCTGCTTAGCCATTTTGCACATCTTGTTGATCTCATTTTTGAGACATTTGTATTCCTTTTCGCCTGCTTTGTGTACTGCATTTTTATATTTTCTCCTTTCATCAGTTAAATTCAGTATCTCTTCTGTTAGCCAAGGAAAGGATTTTTACTAGCCCTCGTCTTTTTACCTACTTGATCCTCTGCTGCCTTCACTATTTCATCTCTTAAAGTTACCTATTATTCTACTGTATTTCTTTCCCCTGTTCTTGTCAGTCGTTCCCTAATACACTCTCTGAAACTCTTTACAACATCTGGTTCTTTCAGTTTATCCACGTCCCATCTCTTTAAATTCCTACCTTTTTGCACTTTCTTCAGTTTTAATGTACAGTTGACAACCAAGATATTGTGGTCAGAGTCCACATCTGCCCTTGGAAATGCATTACAATTTAAAACCTGGTTCCTAAATCTCTGTCTAATCATTATATAGTCTATCTTAAACCTTCCAGAGTCTCCACGCCTTTTCCATGTATACAACTTTCTTTTATGACTCTTAAACCAAGTGTTAGCTATGATTAAGTTATGCTCTGTGTAAAATTCTACCAGGCGGCTTCCGCTTTCATTCCTTACCCCCAGTCCATATTCAGCTGCTACTCTTCCTTCTCCTACAATTGCATTCCAGTCCCCCATGACTACTAAATTTTCGTCTCCCTTAACTATCTGAATAATTTCTTTTATCACATCATACATTTCTTCAATCTCTTTCCTTGCCATTGCCAGTCTACATTTTATATCCTCTCTACTTCGACCATCATCTGTTATTTTGCTCCCCAAATAGCAAAACTCCTTTACTACTTTAACTGTCTCGTTTCGCAATCTAATTCCATCAGCATCGCCCGTCTTAATTCGACTACATTCCTTTATCCTCGTTTTGCTTTTGTTGATGTTCATCTTATATCCTCCTTTCAAGACACTGTCCATTCTCCATTCCGTTCAACTGCTCTTCCAAGTCCTTTGCTGTCTCTGACAGAATTTCAATGTCATCGGCGAACCTCAAAGTTTTTATTTCTTCCCCATGGATTTTAATACGTACTCCGAATTTTTCTTTTGTTTCCTGTACTGATTGCTCAATATTCAGATTGAACAACATCGGGGAGAGGCTACAACCCCGTCTCGCTCCCTTCCCAACCACTGCTTCCCTTTCATGTCCCTCGACTCTTATAACTGCCATCTGGTTTCTGTACAAATTTGAAAGAGAGTATTCCATTCAACATTGTCAAAAGCTTTCTCTAAGTCTATAAATACTAGAAACATAGGTTTGCCTTTCCTTAATCTATCCTCGAAGATAAGTAGTAGGGTCAGTGTTGCCTCACGTGTTCCAACATTTCTACAGAATCCAAACTGATCTTCCCCGAGGTCGACTTCTATCAGTTTTTCTATTCGTCTGTGAATAATTCGTGTTAGTATTTTGCAGCCGTGACTTATTAAACTGATAGTTCGGTTATTTTCACACCCGTCAACATCTGATTTCTTTTGGATTGGAAATATTATATTCTTCTTGAAGTCTAAGAGTATTTCGCCTGTGTCATACATCTTGCTCACCAAATGGTAGAGTATTGTCAGGGCTGGCTCTCCAAAGGCTATCGGCAGTTCTAATTGGATGTTGTCTACTCCCGGGACCTTGTTTCGACTTAGGTCTTTTAGTGCTCTATCAAACTCTTCACGCAGTATCATATCTCCCATTTCATCTTCATCTACATCCTCTTCCATTTCTATAACATTGCCCTCAAGTACATCGCCTTTGTATAGACCCTCAGGTGATTGGAGGGCCCTACCTATAACGCTCCAAAGGTTCTCATTCGGGAGAGATCCGGCGACCTTCGTGGCCAAGGTAAGGTGTGCGGGCGAGTACTATCTTGTTGAAATGTAAGCCAGGATGCCTTACGATGAAAGGAAAAAAAGGGCCCAGAATACCATGCTGCCCTGCGAAGGGTGCCACGGATGACAACCAAAAGGATCCTGCATTGAAAAGAAATGGCATCCCAGACTATCACTCCTGCTTGTCGAGACGTATGGCGGGCGAAAGTCAGGTTGTTATTCCATCGCTGTCTCGGGCGTCTCCAGACATGTATTCTGCCTGGAGGCTCATTGACTAGAGTAGGATTGTCTTGAGTGATGAGTCCCGCTTCCAATTCAGCTCCGATGACCAGTGAAGACCTGTAAAGCAGTGAAGTATCAACCTGACTGTCGCCCACAATAAGGCCAGACAGAAGGGAGTTATGGTGGCATTTGGTTGTCGTCGACGTTACACTTAGAGTACAGGAGTATGTTGACAATATTCGACGCCCCATTTTGCTGCCCTTCGTGACAGGGCATTCTGGACTTAAATTTCAACAAGATATTGCCCTCCCGCGCTCGGCAAGAATTTCTACTGCTTGTTTTCGCGCTTGCCTTGGCGGGCAAGGTCACCGGAACTCTCACCAATTGAGAACGCTTGGAACATTATGGACAGGGCCCTCCAACCAGCTTGGGGTTTTGGCGATGTTAACGCAGCACTTGGACAGCATTTGTCACGATATCACTCAGGAGGGCATCCAACAACTCGTATCAATTAGTGCAAGCCGAATAACTGCTTGCGTAAGGGCGTGACTTGAACCAACGCGTTAGTGATTTGCTCAATTTGTGAAGCTCTTCTACTTGAAGAAATCATTCAGTTTTTCTGAAACTGTAATTATTTGTTTGCCCGTACTGTAGATTACATCTACCGATTTCCTTTCCATTCGGATAACCTTCATGGTGATCGGTTTTTTGTCTTATACTGTATTTTTATGTAGTGTTCTCGGTATGTGGTTTCTTTTTCTCTCTCGGTGAGGTGAAAGCAGTTTTGAAGCTTTTTGATCAAATTCTTTACCTGACGTTAAAGTCGCTGTGTTGCACTGGCGACTAAATTTGGTATGTGTGTGTGTGTGTGTGTGTGTGTGTGTGTGTGTGTGTGTGTTGAGGGGGGGGGGATCGGGGAATATCACTTTAATACGAGTACACGCCTTCTTCATCTTGAAAAATCTCGTAGTGTAATTGTGGATTTGTTTGTTCTCCACACGAGACAATTAACGTCAAAAATAATTCGTGCAAGGTTGTTGTAAGCTCCCAGATTTTGATGAAGTAATGACGACATTCCTGTATTTTGCCCCGTAGGCATCCACAGAAGTTATCTTTGCCGTTCCTGTTCATACCCTTTATGAAAGTGTTATCTTAGAGTCCGCTGCTTTGCTCGCATGGATTGTATGATTTGCACAGATTGTTTTTGTTTTCCTTTCATCGAAATTCTGTGTTGTTGTGCCCATTGCTTGTGTGTAAATCTATTCACTATGAAAGAGTTAGTGACGTTTACGTGGCTGCCAGTCTTTGCATAACAGAATTGTTGCAAAGGGTATAACTTAATTTCAAGTTGCGAGTTTTAAAAAAAAGGTAGAGACAAATCGTTAACGTAATGCCCTGACTGACTTACTGTTTCATAATTGCCCATTTTAAACTGCTAAGGACAGAAAACTGAAATTTAGAGACGCTGTTGGCATCATTTATGAAGGGATTTTTCGAAATTCCATCCGTAAGGAGGTGAAATAGGAGATGAAAGTTTTCTGAAAATATGTTGCTATTATGACTATTTTGAACTACGAAAATCGGTATTGGTTTCTGGCTCAGAAATGAAGAATCGTTAAAGAAGTTATCTAAATATCAACAATTAAGTAGCGCGATTTTAAATATCAACCATTAAGTAGCGCGATTTTTTTATGAAATAAAAAATGTTTCACTGTTATCAATGGGGCTACCGCAGTTGCGTTTACGCTTTTCGTTTTTTGCGCATATGTTTAGCGTGTACAGTATTTTGGAAATTCAATCCCTGAGGGGGTGAAATAGTGGATGAAAGATTTTTTTGGAAAGATATCATTTTAAGAGAACTACACATCATTTTAAAGCTACAGCTATCGAAATTGCTATGTGACTTCCCTGTTTCGGTGTTTTTGGGAATTCAATGCCTATGGGGATGAAATGGAGGACGAAAACTTTAATGAAAATATTGCATTATTATATAAGAACCGCTTTTTGGTCAGAAATACATTCCGAAACGATCATGCTTTCATGGCATCAATCAGCTTGAAAAGTTTAGGTCTTGGAACGTATCAACTAAATCAAAGAAAGCAACTTAACATACGCCACGAGAAATCGACTTTGTCAGAATTGCATAGAAAAAGAAGCGGATCTATAACACGTTAATTCTTCAGTAGGAGTAGTACATGTTTCTAAAGTTATTATTGTTGTTATTACTACTCAAACAAATCATTACTGATGGCAAAATAAGTACCTCGTTCAAATGCGATTCCATGTACAGAAATACCCTTTTAAAATGAGAGAATTCATTATTGAGTGTAAGACTGGCGCTAATAAATATAGAACCACTTACCCGATTTGTCTATATATTATTATTATTATTATTATTATTATTATTATTTACATCGAGACCCTGTAGGAACACGCAAATCATTCTGCCTCATTTGAACGTTCTTTCTGATCTTCCACGATTGTCTCATGTTTTGTCCACGGAGTCTCTTTCTGTCTTCAGTCCACTTTGTCCCTGGTTTCTTTGGGATTTGATTCTCTGACCTCACATTCCATTTGTGCATCTTGTCCCTGTATACATTTCTGTCTTCAGTTTCTATTGGATCGATTTTGACTGCTTCTAGGTCCAGTTTGACTTGGGTGATCCATGGTATTGTTGATTTGACGCCTTGTATTCGAAATAATCTCAAATGGAATGATTAGATTACACAAGTAAAGGGTAAGGCGAACTCTAGATTGCGGTTTATTGGTAGAATCCTGAAGCGATGCAGTCCTTCAACAAAGAAAATAGCTTACAATACGATAGTTCGTCCAGTCCTAGAGTATTATTCGTCTGTATGGGACCCTTACCAGTTAGGTCTGATTCAAGAGATTGAGAAGGTCCAAAGAAGAGGGGCAAGATTCGTGACTGGTACATTTAGCCATCGCGAGAGCGTTACAAATCTCATAGAAAGTTTGAAGTGGGACACACATGCAGATAGACGACGCGCTAAACAGAAGGGACTGCTCACTTAATTCTGAAATCCAATCTTCACCGAGGATGTAGAGCATATATTATTACCACCAACTTTCAAATCGAGTAATGATCATCATTCAAAGATAAGGGAAATAAGGGCTCGTACTGAGGCGTTCAGACAATCGTTTTTCCCTCGCGCGATCCGCGTGTGGAACAGAGAGGGGGGGGGGGGGGAATATGACTTTGGCGCGAATTGTGCCCTCCACCACACACCGCTTGGTGGCTAGCGGAGTATGTATGTAGATGTAGATATGTTAGAATACTCTTGGTGAGTCGTTTTGGTGGTAGCCTGATGATGTGCCCATAGATCTTCAACCTACTTTTTCTGACATCTGCTGCTATGTTTGACATCTTCTCCGTAGTTTTCCTGGAGTTTAATCTGTGTATCTGTATCCCTCTTCTGCCACCTTTGGGCCGAGAATTTGTACAGTAATGTAAAAATTGAAGATGAAAAAGAAAAAAAATGTTTCCTCGTAGGGACTTGAAAATGTTCAAATGTGTGTGAATTCCTAAGGGACCAAACTGCTGACGTCATCGGTCCCCAGACTTACACACTACGTAACTAACTTAGGCAAGACTCGAACCTCCGGCGGTATAGGGACTCTACCACCGCACTTTTAGAGTTATACTTCTGTATCCTATACGCAGCTACAAACGCTGCCCTGAAACTACGCCAACACAATAGGCTCATGTCTCGTCCGACAGGCACCAAAAATATATTTTTTTAACGCTTTTTCATCTGGACCTCGTGCTACTTTCAATTCTGGTCGAGCCCTGCTTACACCATAAATTTGGAGGAAGTCGGTGGTGGAGAGTTGGCGCGCCCTCTCATGATGCGAATGTTCGGGAGCCGGGATCATCGTGCAGCTGGTGGACGGGAGAGCCGCAGCTGACTTCGGGACAGCATCTCGGCGCTCCCGGGCGACCTTCGCTGACGACGTCAAGCCGTAATTAATTAGGGTGGCGAGGGCCGGCCCTCGTGGGCGCCTGCTGCTGCGACCTGTCAGCGCGGTTACCGTGCTGCAGCGCGGACGGCGCCCGCCGGCTCCGGGGGCATTTGCATAACGGCTATGCGCGCTCTCTTTGCAAACGGCTGTTCATTTTGGGTGATTAAGTCAAATTTATACTCTTCTCCGTGCCGTCCAACTTTATTGTTCATAAACTTCGACTCGAATGAGACTGCCGGAGGTCGCTGTCTTACGACTGTCGTATTTCGAGGTGCCGGAGAAGTTCTCCGTCGTTTCCTCGGCATCACTCTTCCCGGGAGCCACAGTTAAGATACACAAATTCCGGCGAAACTTCTTCCCCGACGCCTGCCGTCATCCTTTGATGGTCGGCCTCCCTGTAGAAATCGCTTCTTTGGCAGAGACGACTTCCTGCCGCTGTTGATCTTCGCGATAATATTTCATCCTTTATGCAAACTCCTAATTGCAGGACGCTGCTGCCGCTATTCAGCTAAACGTATGCACAAAAAAGAAAAAAAAAAGAACGAAAAACGTAACTGCAGCTGCGGAAACCTAACAGTGAAACATTTTTGCAATAGTTCCATAAAAAATATCACGCTGTCAAATGTCTCATCTTGAGATAATCACTTCAGAGATTCTCGTATGAAATTCAGTGCCAGGTAAACACAACATCTACACGCGAACTCTCAAAACTCTGGCAGAGGCTATTTTCCAATGTATTACGCCGTAGGGTGCCTTCCCGTTCTGTTCACTTGCGCTTTCGATACGATAATTGGCATCTATAATCAAGCGTCAGTATGTTCAGATTTAACATTTCCATGACTTTATCCCGTGAGTCAAACAAATCTGTGAACATTCGCGTTGCCTTTCTTTGTATACTCAATATACAATTCAATTCAATATAGAATTTGGTGTGGATCTCAATCATCGCACCAATATACTAGGATGAATCGCACGGCTGGTTTCTAAGCAATCTCTGTTGTGCACTGATTGCATTGTCCCTGTATCCTACAACTGCATCGAAATCTTCCGGCTGTTTTACATACGATTGAACCTGTCTCTTCATTTCATTTCATGTTCTTATAAACTGCTACGCCAGGCATTTGTATGAGCTGTATGATTCTAAATCCCGCCATTGCTATTGTAATTCTAGGGGACTGATGCCCTCAGACGCTAAGTCCCATCGTGCTCAGAGCCATTTGATTTTTTTGTTATATGGGAGAACTTTCCTGAGTTTGCAGCTACGTTCTTTGGTCATTCTGATTCCGCTTCGTTAGGTGAACGTTTCATCGTTAGATGAACGTTACTCACTTATTATTGATCTTATTATTTTCGTTAATATTATTTATTTTTATTACTGTTACTTCCGCACATGTGATGCAATTGTTTCTTTCCAGAATGAGATTTTCACTCTGCAGCGGACTGTGCGCTGATATGAAATTTCCTGACAGATTAAAACTGTGTGCCGGACCGAGACTCGAACTCGAGACCTTTGCCTTTCGTGGGAAAGTGCTCTAACATCTGAGCTGCCCAAGAACCACTGACGCCCCGTTCTCACAGCTTTACTTCTGCCAGTACCTCGTCTTCTACCTTCCAAACTTCACAGAACATCCCCTAAATTGTGGCTAAGCCCTGTCGCCGCAATATCCTTGATTTCCAGGCGTGCTAGTTCTGAAAGGTTCGCAGAAGAGCTTCTATGAAGTTCGGAAGGTAGGAGACGAGGTATTGGAAGAAATAAAGCTGTGAGGAGGGGGCGTGAGTCGTGCTTGGGTAGCTTAGATGGAAGAGCACTTGCCCGCGGAAGGCAAAGGTCCCGACTTAGCGTCTCAGCCCGGTACACAGTTTTAATCTGCCAGGAAGTTTCATAACTGTTTCTTTATTTTTCTGTTCTGGTTGTGGACTCTATGAAACGACAAAAGTACTCTATAGGTTTAATGCTTTCAAAGAAACGTAGGGAAAGCAGAGTGCTAAGTGAACATTGCTGTACACTCCAAGTAGCCCTTTTCCACGTCATAAACACTTTGTACCGCATAACACTGCCACGCATAATATAGTAAAAAAGAAATTTTTCGTCGTTGGGGTTTGAACTCGGATCTTTCATAGGAGGATCTAACACTCTGCCAACTTCGCCATGGAAGTAACATTCGTTAAGTATTCACAGTTATGCTTTTCATGTTCTCTGTAGTCCTGGTGTGACGCCCTTTCTGTTGGACAGCAGCACATACAACCAACTAAATCGGAGTTTTGTATCGTGCGGATGGACGTGCATGGGTGTGGAGACAATCTCATGAATACATTGACACTGCGAGTCAGCAGGGGACTGTTCAATCTGGTTGGGGCCGTATAATGGTGAGGGGCGTGTGAAATTGGACCCCTGATACGAGTGTGACAGGTGACACGTACGTAGGCATCCTGTCTGATCACCTGCATCCATTCATGTCCATGCGACACCCCATACGTCCAGAATTCCTGCAGGAACACTCTTCTGAGTTTAAACACTTCCGCTATCCACCAAACTCCCCAGACATGAGCATCATTTAGCATTTGTGGGATGCCTTGCAACATGCTGTTCAGAAGAGATCTCTAACCCCTCGTACTCTTACCGATGTGTGGAGAGCCATGGAAGATTCATAGTGTCAGCTGCCTCCAGCACTACTTCAGACATTAATCTAGTTCATGCCACGTCATGTTGCGGCACTTCTGCGTGCTCGCGGAGGCCCTACACGATATTACGGAGGTGTACCAGTTTCTTTGGCTCTTCGGTGTATTTCCACATTACAGCATCAGCATCTTTGGTACATGAATTATTACGTTCTTCTTAAAGTCCGAGGATATTTCACCTATAACATATATCTTGCGCTCCAGATGGAATAGTTCTGTCACTGCTGTCTGTCCCAAGGGCCTCAGTGGTTCAGAGGGTGCGTCGTCAACTCCATGAAACTTATTTTTCTTAGCTCTGTCATTGCTCTTTCTAATAAGCGTCAACGACAGCTAGCGGCTTATTAGTTGAGCGTGTCTCCGAAGCTCGTGGGCTGGCTGAGAGAAACTTGTCGTGGCTCCTGCGGCGCAAACAGAACGCTAATGGCAGCAGACGGCCTGGTCGCGGGTCGCGTTATTAAAAAACTCTGCCCATGCCTTGCTACTGACACCGGAAAAAAACATCCTTCTTCATCCGCCGCAACCTCCTTCCCCTCCCTTTCAATTTCGCGGCCGCGGAGCGGAAGTGGCGCTGTTTTCGCGGTGACGGCTGCGGCGCCGGGACTGGCGCGCCAGTTCGGCCGCCAATAATTCGGGCGCGGCCGTGGTGTGGGCGTGCCGAGCGTCCCTCAATTTATGTGCGGCGGCGCTGTGGTGCGCCGGCAGCTCGCTCGTTACTCTGGCGCGTATTTATGCCCGGGCACGCCGGCCGCCGCAGAAATTGTCCTTCCGCGCGGCCGACCGCCTCGCCTGCGTACGCACGCGTTTTGTGTCCTTTTTTTTTTCTTTTTTACCTCGCTAGGGGTGCGTATGGGCGGCACCGTGAGCGTGATGTACCGTACCGGTGATGTGGCCAGCGATGCTGCCGGCTCTAGGGTGGAACCGCAACCGCGACACTCACTGCTGCGAAAGTTGTCACCATACGACAAATGGAGTCATCATAGCACACCAGGCAGCGAGAACACCATTCACCTCTTAGCGCCATATACAAAATTATATTAACGTTTATTTATTTACTAGCAGAATTATCCGGCTTTGTCCAGGTATTTGTTTACACTTAGGTGATAAAAGTCGGTTCTAGGCGCTTCAGTCTGGAACCGCGCGACCGCTACGGTCGCAGGTTCGAATCCTGCCTCGGGCATAGATGTGTGTGATGTCCTTAGGTTAGTTAGGTTTAAGTAGTTCTACGTTCTAGGGGACTTGTAATGTCCCCACTGCAAATGCCCTCTACCACCCACCAATTAATCATTTTCAATCAAACCATCCACATTCATTCACTTTGGAAAAGTTATCTGATCTGATTTTCTCGTAATATGTGCGGCGACAGCTCGTCGACGCCAAAGTATTTTCTAGTGCATTTATTCTTTGAAATAACAGAGATGCATACATGCATTCTCCATGGTTGTTAGAGTGGTAACTAGGACAGCTTCTGGAGTATTTGTTGAGGGATTGACGTGTTTCTGAGAGATACATATTCTGCTTTTCTTCTCGCTAAAGCGAGCCAATTAACATTTGTACCCTTGGCGGTTTGTTTGGAAGAGAAAGAGATTGTAAAAGGAAAATAATTAAGGCGTGGAATCACCGGAGATCTGGACATGTAATGGAGATGGGTTTAATACACAATTTCCTCCATAAATAAGGTTTGTGACTTTTTTGTTCTGGAGTGAATAAACGAATGAGTTTTTTTCTGAAGCACTTGTTGATCACGTTGGCCCTGTAATTAGTGGGGAAGTTTCAATTGTGTCGAAGAGAGCCTGCAATCACTGAGTCTGTGTTAAATCGTCCAAAAAGGCTTCGTACACATCTGGAATTCGCAATCTTTCGTAAAAGGAACAAATTGTCCAAACGATTGATTCTCTCGACTGACTGCAGAACAGTAATAATAAATGTAAAGATCTCTTACAGCAAGCCAGCCGCTGATTACCAAGACGAAGGACTCCACCAAAGATTCTATTTGGCTGATTCTTTTTATCACTATATCACGTAATGAAATCTTATATTAAAAACTATACATAGTTAAAAGAGAGAAAGAGAAGGAGCGAATGAAAATAGATATTAATAATCCTCCATTAGTCTAATTTTTCGCCTGTCTTATCACGGATCAGCCAAGAACTGGGAGTACCTTACGTTACTGTATAGACTTATGTGTGAAGGTGAAGGGATCTTAAAGACAACAGATACACGTCTATACAGACAAGACATTACACAGAGATAGCGACTAGGTGCATTGATCATCTATTCTTAGATTAAAGAGACGGCAACTTATTATCCGAACATTAAAATGTTACAGACTGATGACCTCACATGTTAAGTCTCATAGTGCTCAGAGCCATTTGAACCATTTGATAAAAGTCGAGGCATAGCAATAGGCACTTGGCGGTTAGTATCGCGTTCACAAGGTATAAAAGGACGGTTCAGTGGTAGAGCTGTCGTTTGTACTCTGGTGATTCATGTGAAAAGGTTTCTGACGTGGTTATTGCCGCACGGCAGGAATTAACAGACTTTGAAAGCGGAATGGTAGTTGCAGCTAGGCGTATAGGACATTCAATTTCGGATATCGTTAATATTTCGAGATCAACGGTGTCAAAAATGTGCCGAAAATTCCAATTTTCACACACTGCCTGCCACTACGGACGACGCTGTCGCCGAGGGCTTTCACTTAACGACCGAGAGTTGTGGCGTTTGCGCATATTTGTCAGCCTAACAGACAAGCAATACTGCGTGAAATAAGCGCAGAAATCAATCGAACGTATCCCTTACGAGAGTGCGGCGAAATTTGGCGTTAATGAGCTATGGCGACAGACAGCCGCCGGGAGTGTGTTGCTAACATCACGACATCGCCTGCAGCGCCCCTCCTGGGTTCGTGACTATATCGGTTCGACGCTAGACGACTGAAAAACCGTGGCCTGGTCAGATGAGTCCCGATTTCAGTTGGTAAGAGCTGATGATAGGGTGCGAGAGTGGCGCTGACTCCAAGAGTCCATGGCCCCAGGATGCCAACAAGGCACTGTGTCTGGGTCCTCTGGTCCAATTGAACCGATCATTGACTGCAAATGGTTATCTTCGGTTACTTGGAGACCATTTGTAACTATTCATGGTCCACATGTTCCCGAACACCGTGTCACTGGGCCACAGTTGTTCGCGACCGGTTTGAGGAACATTCTGGGCAGTTGGAGCGAATGATTTGGCCGCCCAGATCGCCCGATATGAATCCCATCGAACAGTTGTGGGACTTAATGGAGAGGTCAGTTCGTGCACAAAATACTGCACCGACGATACTTCCGCAATTATGAACCTCTATGGAGGCAGCATGGCTCATTATTTCTGCAGGAGACTTCCAACGACTTGTTGAGTCCATGCCACGTCGAGTTGTTGCATCACGCCGGGAAAAAGGATGTCCGACATGATGTTAGGGGTATCTCATCATTCTTGTCACCTCATCTTGTAGCTGTAGTGTGTAGTTTTGTACTCAGGATTTTTGACGTCATATCTCCTGAACTATATGCCGTATATACACTCCTGGAAATGGAAAAAAGAACACATTGACACCGGTGTGTCAGACCCACCATACTTGCTCCGGACACTGCGAGAGGGCTGTACAAGCAATGATCACACGCACGGCACAGCGGACACACCAGGAACCGCGGTGTTGGCCGTCGAATGGCGCTAGCTGCGCAGCATTTGTGCACCGCCGCCGTCAGTGTCAGCCAGTTTGCCGTGGCATACGGAGCTCCATCGCAGTCTTTAACACTGGTAGCATGCCGCGACAGCGTGGACGTGAACCGTATGTGCAGTTGACGGACTTTGAGCGAGGGTGTATAGTGGGCATGCGGGAGGCCGGGTGGACGTACCGCCGAATTGCTCAACACGTGGGGCGTGAGGTCTCCACAGTACATCGATGTTGTCGCCAGTGGTCGGCGGAAGGTGCACGTGCCCGTCGACCTGGGACCGGACCGCAGCGACGCACGGATGCACGCCAAGACCGTGGGATCCTACGCAGTGCCGTAGGGGACCGCACCGCCACTTCCCAGCAAATTAGGGACACTGTTGCTCCTGGGGTATCGGCGAGGACCATTCGCAACCGTCTCCATGAAGCTGGGCTACGGTCCCGCACACCGTTAGGCCGTCTTCCACTCACGCCCCAACATCGTGCAGCCCGCCTCCAGTGGTGTCGCGACAGGCGTGAATGGAGGGACGAATGGAGACGTGTCGTCTTCAGCGATGAGAGTCGCTTCTGCCTTGGTGCCAATGATGGTCGTATGCGTGTTTGGCGCCGTGCAGGTGAGCGCCACAATCAGGACTGCATACGACCGAGGCACACACGGCCAACACCCGGCATCATGGTGTGGGGAGCGATCTCCTACACTGGCCGTACACCACTGGTGATCGTCGAGGGGACACTGAATAGTGCACGGTACATCCAAACCGTCATCGAACCCATCGTTCTACCATTCCTAGACCGGCAAGGGAACTTGCTGTTCCAACAGGACAATGGACGTCCGCATGTATCCCGTGCCACCCAACGTGCTGTAGAAGGCGTAAGTCAACTACCCTGGCCAGCAAGATCTCCGGATCTGTCCGCCATTGAGCATGTTTGGGACTGGATGAAGCGTCGTCTCACGCGGTCTGCACGTCCAGCACGAACGCTGGTCCAACTGAGGCGCCAGGTGGAAATGGCATGGCAAGCCGTTCCACAGGACTACATCCAGCATCTCTACGATCGTCTCCATGGGAGAATAGCAGCCTGCATTGCTGCGAAAGGTGCATATACACTGTACTAGTGCCGACATTGTGCATGCTCTGTTGCCTGTGTCTATGTGCCTGTGGTTCTGTCAGTGTGATCATGTGATGTATCTGACCCCAGGAATGTGTCAATAAAGTTTTCCCTTCCTGGGACAATGAATTCACGGTGTTCTTATTTCAATTTCCAGGAGTGTAGATATAAAATTCTAGGTATTCTTAGCGACATATGTGGATGCGTCTGCGAAATTTATTGCGAACAGACCTAGTGTTGTTGTGTTGTTGTTGTTGTGGTCTTCAGTCCTGAGACTGGTTTGATGCAGCTCTCCATGCTACTCTATCCTTTGCAAGCTTCTTCATCTCCCAGTACCTACTGCAGCCTACATCCTTCTCAATCTGCTTAGTGTATTCATCTCTTGGTCTCCCTCTACGATTTTTACCCTCCACGCTGCCCTCCAATACTAAATTGATGATCCCTCGATGTCTCAGAACATGTCCTACCAACCGATCCCTTCTTCTAGTCAAGTTGTGCCACAAGCTCCGCTTCTCCCCAATTCTATTCAATATCTCCTCATTAGTTATGTGATCTACCCATCTAATCTTCAGCATTTATCTGTAGCACCACATTTCGAAAGCTTCTATTCTCTTCCTGTCCAAACTATTTATCGTCCATGTTTCACTTCCATACATCGCTACACTCCATACAAATACTTTCAGAAACGACTTCCTGACACTTAAATCTACACTCGATGTTAACAAATTTTTCTTCTTCAGAAACAACTTTCCTTGCCATTGCCAGTCTACATTTTATATCCTCTCTACTTCGACCATCATCAGTTATTTTGCTCCCCAAATAGCAAAACTCCTTTACTGCTTTAAGTGTCTCATTTCCTAATATAATTCCCTCGGCATCACCCGACTTAATTAGACTACATTCCATTATCCTAGTTTTGCTTTTGTTGATGTTCATCTTATATCCTCCTTTCAAGACACTGTCCATTCCGTTCAACTGCTCTTCCAAGTCCTTTGCTGTCTCTGACAGAATTACAATGTCATCGGCGAACCTCAAAGTTTTTATTTCTTCTCCATGCATTTTAATTCCTACTCCGAACTTTTCTTTTGTTTCCTTTATTGCTTGCTCAAGCTAGTAGCAAAAAGAAATAAATTTAAACGTCGTGCATGATGCGGCACTTTTTCACGCATCTGACTATTTATGATGTCGTGTCTCCTAAACCATGTGTCGTACAGTGATATAATTTTGCATCTACATTCAGTGCTATATGTGCATATTGTCTGTAAAATGTGTCGTGACTACAGGTAGTAGTAAAGAAATCATAAAATCATGCCTCATGCGGTACTGTTACTGCATGGACAGCGGAAGAGTAGTAAGCGGTGGTTGTCAGCGATAAAAAAAATTTGTTAAGGTTTGAAATGATGTGTAAAGTTTTTGCAAGGCGCTAAGAGGTCACATTCTCAAATACTTGGTGAATGAAGTTTGGGAATTCATGTGTCGCTGAGTACGCTGCGTTTTCACCCCCACCCATTTCATATGTAAGTGGTTCTTACTGCCGCAGCGATTGTCACCTGACAGTAAAGTATATGTGTACCAAGTTTGGTTGAAATTGGTCCAGTGGTTTAGGAGGAGATTTGGAACATACAGACATACATACATCCATTTTTATAATATGTATGAATTTGATTGACTGTATTGTTCGCTACCGCTTCGACACCTGGAATCAAACTGACACCCACATTTCACGCCAATATAGACCTACGCTACAGATCGCGATGTCCCTACATCTAAGGTTTCTTATTTATATTCGTAACCAAACTATCACCTACCAACCTATCTCAGACCTGTGCTATGTCACTACAGCCGACTACTACAACTAAACTGTCGCCTTCCAACCAAGTATAGACCTCGCGGTATTTCAATACAACCTACAGTCGGAAAAAAAGAAAAAAATATACAAACACAAAGAAAAAGTATGTCCTCTTCCTCTTCGCGCACATATGACGTCACACGCTATATCATAATTACGAGGGCATGCTGAAAAGTAATGCCTCCGACTTTTTAAGTGAATACTGCTAATGCTTTTTAAGCAAAACAAACTCCTTTTTTTTTTTTCAAAGAAAATTCCGCACTGGCCGTATGAATGACTTTTGTTAAATCTGTGACCGGTTTCGCACCACTTATCGGTGCATCCTCAGGCAATATACGCTATTTATAACATAGTAACGTTGAACATTGCCCTGTAGCTACTCCCCACCATTCAACGTGACTGTGTTATAAATGGCGTGTATTGCCTGAGGATACACCGATAAGTGGTGTGAAACCGGTCGCAGATTTAATAAAAATCATTCATACAGCCAGTGCAGAATTTTCTTTGAAAAAATGTCTAAGTTTGGCTGTAGTTGCCCGCCCTACAAAACAACAAAACAAACTCTACTAAAATTCTGCATCTTTGTTCTTCATCTCTATATATTTATTTCTCAACGTATTTACCCTGGCGACGAACACATTTCTCCCAACGACAGGCCAGTTTATTGATACCGTCATTGCACAGTACTTGACATTGATGACGGAATTACAACCTGACCCCTGCTTGCACCGCTGCATCAGTTCAAAGTGAAATTTTCGAAGGTGTTCTTTCAGTTTTGGAAACAGACGAAAACGGGATAGGAACAAGTCGGGACGGTATGAAGGATAATCGATGACAGTGAACCAAGGCGCCGGATTGTTGCAGATGTCGCTGCGCCCGTGTGTTGTCTGGCTTTGTCATGCAGGAGAGGGTGCTCCATGTGTAGACGAACTCTTCAAACTCGAAACCCCATTACAGCACACTGTTTCTCACACACCGACATATGGTTCAAATGGCTCTGAGCACTATGGAACTTAACATCTGAGGGCATCAGTCCCCTAGAATTTAGAACTACTTAAACCTAACTAACCTAAGGACATTACACACATCCATGCCCGACGCAGGATTCGAACCTGCGACCGTAGCGGTCGCGCGGTTCCAGGCTGAAGCGCCTAGAACCGCTCGGCCACCACGGCCGGCCACACACCGATATAGTTACCTTACACACCGCTAACACGCAAGAGTTCGAGATCTCTAGTGAAAGAGGGCTGCAAATGTATAGAATAAAGATGTAGAACATTAATAACGTTTGTTTTATTTGCAAAGCTTTAAAAATTTTCGCATAAAAAATTCGGAGGTATTACTTTTCAGCACGTTCTCGTACGTTACTGAACGATGCAGTCAATAGGTACCGAAAGATGCAGTTGACCCCTATTTTCCCATTTATTTTGCGATTTAGCTGCTACATTTTTATTTCTAAGCGCTAGTTAACTGTCAAGAAACATGAATGATCGTAAAATAAATGTAAATAGGGCCAAAGCTCGCAAATAAACTGACATAAACTACAAAGTTTTCATGAAGAAATACATCCGAGCCACGCATAGTAACCGTGCGGTCTAGGGTGTCTTGTCACGGTTCGTACGGCTCCCCCCGTCGGAGGTTCGAGTCCTCCCTCTGGCATGGGTGTGTGTGTTTTCTTTAGCGTAAGTTAGTTTAAGTTAGATTAAGTAGTGCGTAAGCCTAGATACAGATGACCTCAGCAGTTTGGTCCCATAGTCCTTACCGCTAAAAACTGCTTGCAATTGTATCTTACCCCGTTGAAAACAAGAGAATATAAACACTATATTTAAAGCATAGTAAGGATATATGTATGTTCTGTTTTTTATAGCTGTAATTGCCATTATTCTAATAGAAAGTATGTAAAGGGCACGACTCTTACAAGGTACATGATAGTTTTGATGAAAAGTTGTGATGATAAAGTAAATGAAGATTTGGTGACATGAAATGAAATACGTGGAAAAATTCTGAATATAAGTGACTAAATGTAACGTTTCCTAAGGGCTTGACGAGATCAGCTAATGGCTAGGGAGGCTGGTCGCAATGAGTTTGGGTTTAGAATCGCGGTCTGGCTCAAATTTTTGTCTGTCACGACGAATTCGCTACATTGCGGGTTCAGCGGCCGACTTGACGAGACACTGCGGACCACCCTGACAAGAAGCTCGCCCGCCGCCTAATTCTGGCCCCGCGGAGCCCGGGGGCGATTGGATCGGCGACGCGGCAAAAACAGCCGTCCTTCTGGTCGTATTGATGGCCGCGGCGCTTAGGGCCAGGGCCGCCGCCGATGCGGCCAATCACGTGCGGCGCTAATGAATTTACTGCCAGCCGTAATCTGCAGGATGGGGGCCGCCGGCTGATTAGCCGCGTCGCCGTAGCCTGGCCGACGCCTCGGGCAGCGGCCGCTTCTTCCGCACCGCGCACTGGCGCCTTCTCCGGCGCACAACGCCAACACCGCCTGTCCCTGCAGTCCGCATCTGCACTGTTGGCCACCAGAATTGCAACACCGTGAAGGCGGCATGCAACAAACGTCAAATTAGCATTGAGTGTACAGCTTGCACGGATCTGCACGGATCAGCACGACCTCTCGAATAGGTACGATTAAGGCCGTCTGTATTCTGTGTATGAGGAAACATTACTCTGCGAGTTCCTCTGTCAGAAATCACATTTGGAATCTGTGGCTTCAGGAGGACTGTACACATCTCCTTGCAGGAGGTCAATGGACCCGCGCAAGTAGCACACAGTGACAAAATATGTTAAAGTTTCAAGGTCAGAGCCGGCCAGAGTGGCCGAGCGGTTCTAGGCGCTACAGTCTGGAGCCCCGCGACCGCTACGGTCGCAGGTTCGAATCCTGCGTCGGGCATGGATGTGTGCAATGTCCTTAGGTTAGTTAGGTTTAAGTAGTTCTAAATTCTAGGGGACTGATGCCCTCAGATGTTAAGTTCCATAGTGCTCAGAGCTATTTGAACCATTTTTCAAGGTCAGATATGAGACCAGCTTCGCCATTCTTGAAATGTACACTGAAGCGCCAAAAAACCGGTATAGGCGTATTCAGATACAGTCATATGTTAACAGGCGGAACACGACGCTGAGGTCGGCAATAGAGTCCTGCATGACCGAGTAAGCGAGCACACCCTAACTGGATAGGCTACCCGCACTAGTTCTTGTGACCGAGCGTAGAAGCCGTGACCGAATACGTAGCACATAACTTCAAACACATTACACGTGTTATTATCCGTGTGACACTGCAGCCAGTACGGGCTTCTCACAAAGATCGTTTCTTTGGCCGTCCTTCCGTGATCCTAATATGCTTGAAATAAGTGAGAAGCAGGAAATTCTTAGCAATGTGTGCTACGTACGCAGGTACAACATGCAATCATTAACATAATCGTTTTTGCATAGTTAGTGGAAAGTGTATTATAGAGAAACGGCTATGTTGTGACTCGTATAATATTTCATTAACGTAAAACACCTCGTTTTTATGGGAACGGGGGTCGGGTTGTTTGGGGGGAGAGACCAAACAGCGAGGTCATCGGTCTCTTACGGGAACGTTTCGATGATCTCGATATCAGTTCTGTATTACTTGTCTCTTTTGTTTATTATCATAACTCCTTCAAGTACTGTGTCATCACCACCCACAAAGAGAGATCGTTTCAAGGAATGGAGGAACAACAGATCATCCGCAACAGATGAAGTAGATCTGTACATTTTAATGCACCCCGGAGATGATGATGACATCTTAAAGTGGTGGAGCAGACATGAAACAGATCTGCCAGATTTGGCTGCAGTTGCAAGACGTATTTTATGCATCCCAGCAACAAACGCATATAGTGAAAGCTGCTTTAGTAAAGCCGGAATCTTACTAACAAATTGCCGCAGCCAATTAAATCAGGAACGTGTTAGTGATTTACTGCTGATCAACAATAACTATAATTCTGTTTATGTTGCAAACAATTGAAAAGTACGACAAGCTACGTCTGTAAATGTTAAATGTTCTGTGTATGCTTTCTTTATGAAGGAAAGCACTTATTTAATGTTTCCTATAAATGAAAGGAAAAATATATCATTTGTTTGGAAATGAGACTCGTCTTCTATCCGCGATTGTATAGAAATATCATTTTACTTTCCAGGTGCTTTATGAATTTAGCTGTGTCCCGTACCCGTGCTTGGAAACGTTACTTTTGTATTAAAAAAGAGAGAGAGAGAGAGAGATAAATACACTGTGTGTGTGTGTGTGTGTGTGTGTGTGTGTGTGTGAGAGAGAGAGAGAGAGAGAGAGAGAGAGAGAGAGAGACGTTGGATTTGTACAGTACAGTGCAGTGCAGTGAGCCGGGCCGAGGCGAAGTGAGACGTCAGCGGTGACCTGTCATGCTCGGTTATCCGCGTGTCCGGACATCAGACATGGGGCGAGTACGTGACCGAGCCGAGTCGTGTGGGGCCGGACAAGAGCGGCTCGGTCCCCCCGAGCTGTGACCGGTCAAACACTGAGCGTTGCAGCACTCTAGTCGGCAACGCCTATGTAAGACAACAAGTGTCTGGCGCATTTGTTTGGTTGGTTACTGCTGCTATAATGGCAGGTTTTCAAGATTTAAGTGACGAAATAAATCTCGAGTGAACAGCCTGGTGTGAGTGTACAAAGGTGTGCTGGTGTGCACACCAGCACATCAGATGATGGCAACAAGGTCGATAGCCGAAATATTGTGTCCTTTGTACACTCACACCAGGCTGTTCACCAGAGATTTATTTCATCATGAAATACGCCTGGAGAAATTGAAAAATCACAAGATTTAAGTGAGTTTGAACGTGGCGTTATATTCGACGCACGAGCGATGGGACACAGCATCCCCGAGGTAGCGATGAATTGGAGATTTTCCCGTACGACCATTCCACGAGCGTACCGTGGACATTAGGAATCCGGTAAAACATCAAATCTCCGACATCGCTGCGGCCGGAAAAAGACCCTCAAGAACGGGACCAACAACGACTGAAGAGACTCGTTCAAAGTGGCAGAAGTGCAACCCTTCTGCAAATTGCTGCAGATTTCAATGCTGGGTCAACTAACAAGTGTCAGCGTACGAAACATTCAACGAAATATCATCAGTATGGGCTTTCGGAGCCGAAGGCCCACTCGTATACCCTTCATGACTGCACGACACAAAGTTTTATGCCTCGCCTGGGTCCGTCAACAACGTTAATGGACTGTTGTTGACTGGAAACATGTTGCCTGGTCGGACGAGTCTCGTTTCAAATTGTATCGAGCGGATGGACATGTGGAGACAACCTCATGAATCCATGGACCCTGCATGTCAGCAGCGGACTGTTCAAGTTGGTGGAGGCCCTGTAATGGTGTTGGATGTGTGCAGTTGGAGTGGAAAGGTGTCCGGTGTAGCACCTGATTCATGAAGGTTCCAACACTTCTGGTCTGTGTGTCCATATTTCTGCATGAATATTGTCCTTGAGCTCCTGCATTGTTTGTTATTTGTTGACGTACATTTTGTCCTTCATGTAACCCCAAATTAAATAAGTAAGCGTGTGACTTCAAGCGAACAGGAAGACCAGTTTACGTCAGCATTTGTCGACATGATGCGATGGGCGGAAATGGACCTCTGAAGCCCAATTGAGGTCCTTGCCTTGTATGCTGCGGCCGTATCTTGTTCACATCTCAGACGTGATCTCCACTGCAGGACGCAAAACAGTCGTAAACTCGTTTCGATATCGATCACCAGTTACTGTCACTGCATTTGATTCATCATCTTCCTAACCGTATGGCCTAGTCATAGTTTCTGACGTTATGCCACACCACACAGCGTGCTTCACAGGATGGATTTCGCACTGATTCATGGCGTGTGGGTTTTCGCTGTCCCTACAATTTCGTCTATTAACAAAAACGTTAAGGAAAAATGCGCTTTGTTACTTATCAACAACTTGTGGATGAAATAATTGTTTTCCTTGGCTAACTCCTGTATTCGAACTGCATATATTCGGGTCTTTGACGGTAATATGTTTCTACTAACTGTTGCACCAGTTGCATTTTGTGCGGACAGAGATGCAATCGAGTTTCAGAATTCGCTGAAGTGTCGTTCTAACGGATATCTTCGTGCTGAAGTCCCTGCATCTTCATCAATACTGTGTTGCCCTATATTGTGGTAGGTCGCTCACTGAACCGTGTTGCCTAAAACGTTGAATCGCAAGAGCCGGGACATGGATTCCGATGGTGTCTGGTCCTGAAATTGAAATGGTGTTGATATGCTTGTTATGTGAGAGCAACTGACCTCTGGTTTTCAAAGTCAAGCTGCACAATTTTGGGTCGTGGAACTGTGCTAAATTTCTTTATGTTCAGTCTCCTGCCCATCCTGTACCAAAATCTGAAACAAAAGAAACGAAAAAATAATAAATAAAAAGTTAATTGAGAATTGTGACTCCTTCGTATGTTTTGACCCACCCATAGTAATGAAGAAATTAGTGTTTGAATTTAAGTGGCTCAAGTGTTGGAGCTTGTACTTTCGGTGTTAGATTGAAGCTTTACTATTTACATGGGGATTATTTCAGAATAACAATATGCTGAGTGACAGTGGAATTGTGAAGCAGAGACCGAGTGTGAACGCGAACTGAAACCAATTAGGACATAAACATGTACATAGTAAGCTATGAGCATAAGTAGAGGTGCTCCTAGTTAATTATTTAATGTAAATCCTATACAAGTAACAACCCTCCTCTCAAAGAAAAAAAAATCTTGTTTCTTTAAAAAGAAGCAATCCCCACATATAAAACTGCTTCTAACGTCTGGTTACTTTACAAATGAGTTGCAGTGTTACATATTTGACGTAAATAGTGTAGAACCTTTATTATTAAAGATACAAAACATTATAAGAAAAGGTAGTTGTTCCCGCTTGTTAATGTTTATGACTTCGTATCTCCTAAACGATGTGTTATAGCACGATATAAATTTGCAGATAGATTCAATATTACAAGTGGATACTGTATGCAAAACGTGTTGCGAATAGAAATAGTAGTAAAGAAGTAATAAATTAAAAGATTATGCTTGATCCTTAAGTTTTAGTGCGTAAGCCGGCCGAAGTGGCCGTGCGGTTAAAGGCGCTGCAGTCTGGAACCGCAAGGCCGCTACGGTCGCAGGTTCGAATCCTGCCTCGGGCATGGATGTTTGTGATGTCCTTAGGTTAGTTAGGTTTAACTAGTTCTAAGTTCTAGGGGACTAATGACCTCAGCAGTTGAGTCCCATAGTGCTCAGAGCCATTTTTTTTTAGTGCGTAAACAGGGTAAATGCAGTAAGCGATAAACTTTTTTGGCTTCGTTATGTTGTGGACACCGTCTGCTAGAAAATGTATCCAAAAGGTTTGAAATTATGCATAATGTTTGCAAGCAGATACTAAGTTTTCTCATTAGCAAATACTGGATGAATGCAGTCCGGATAATTTGGGCGCTATGAGTTATGCTGCTTCAAGATGTGTTTACACTGTCTAACTTTTAATATTTGACTTGTTGTCATAAACGTTTAACGTAAGCTTGTACTTGTTTTTTTCTCTGCATCGAACAGTCTTCTCACAGACACTTCACAAACCTTATAAAATGTTGCTTTCTGCATGGCCGTATCTGAGCCGCGAAGTGAGCGACGCCTGGCATCATGCCCTAACCATTTTGCAACTACGTGTCCACGCGTCAACACTTGACCAGAAGCCCAGAGGAAACTAGACGTTAATGATTTGCTCTTGTCACTTGTACTTGTAGGTACTCTCAATCTAAAAACACGTGACCTGTAATAGCTGCAATTGTAATAGCTACAATTATCAGTCTGCAAATGACGTAAGTTACTGATATTGTCTTGTTCAGTACACCGTCTCAGTCACCAAAAGAAATATCTCTACTTATACCTGCTACGTTCTGTGTACAAATGTAGATGGTTGTAGTGACAATAAATTTTGTTGAATGTCTTAATAATTTCAATTCTTTCGATATTTTAATATGATAAAGTCATTAAATCTTATATTGTATAGTAAAATTTTGTAAAATGAAATAATTAACCGTAAATGCTGTATTGTACGGTTTTAATTACAAAAATTTACCTAAAATGCTGTTTTTGCGACTTAATTATCACAAAATTTTCATGTTAGGGTCAGCATCACAAGTTCAGCACACAATCTGTATGAGAAATCTTCACCCCAGCTAAATAATTTCCGAGTGCCTTTAATTTCATTTGCGGCCTGTAATTATATGGGGAGAGATGTGTAGAAGCTTACAGCGTGCAAAAGTTCTATAGATTGGTCCTACAAGGTTCCAACACAATTTCGAGTAATGGAGAGTACTACCGTGGTCCTTTCGCTGGAAAATCTGTGCTGTAAAGTGACTGTGGTATCATTTAATGCCGCACGGGCTTCCCTCCGACTTAACCTGCTCTACGGAAGACCGCGAAAGCCGTCTGGTCCGTCGCCACGGGCTAAGTGCGCAGCCCGCTAACCAAACAAAGCGGGTAACTCTATACAAGATTAAATGAAAAATGCATTAAGGCTCCCGGGGCAAATGGCGGCCTTTCACCGTCGTAAACTGACGCCGGGGGCCGATATGTGGCGGACGGCGCTGGCGCTCTCCCGGCACGTAACACGCACCACACACATACACACACAGGGAGCGAAGACTTCACCTCTCGCTCGCACCAAGTCCACGCCGCAGAGAACGGCATGAATAACGGAACAGTTCATCCACAATCGTACCGTACAGCGCACGCGTCCTCGTAAAGATTGAAGGCAGGAAGCTCGAGTTGTAGTAGTTGCCTGTGCGAGGCCATGTTTATTGTATGACGGTAATTACTTCAGCTGCCTGTTGTGAATTCCAGCTTTTGGAACGCGACACATAAACGTTAATAATTCCAGCAACCCCGACGATTTTCGTCTGTTACGGCACGAGCAATAAAGGACGGGGCAGATGATTTCCAGAACTCGCGAGATGCCGAATTGTAATGAACAACTGCAGTTACGATCATAAAGGCAATCATGGAGGAAAGCAAGACTGTTCTCATAAATTACTTTAGTTCCATAAACACGTTCTCAGGTCCTTTCAGGCTCCTCTCAAGATGGAAATTTCATATATACTTTTGTAGCGCTCTGCTGGATACTGCCTCTGTCACAAGAAGATTGAAAACACTTTCATAAGTTATTTGTTGTAGCTACCTATATTTATATTCAACGAATGATTTTCTTGTTCCTAACAACTGTGAATCATGTGTGTTATCCTTCAGATGGCAACATGTTGACTGTGGCCGTTGTATTTTGCTCTTCATTCCGTAACCGGCTTGATGCAACTCTCCAAGTTACTGTATCCCCTCCAGGTGTTTTCATCTCTGCTTACATATACACCTACATGTGCATACATACTCCGCAAGCCACCGTATCGTGCGTGGCGGAGGGTATAGTGTATCACTAATAGTCAGTTCCTTTTCTGTTCCACTTGTAAATATAGCGAGGGAAGAACGACTGTCCACATGCGTCCGTACGAGCCCTAATCTCTCTAGACTTATCTTCATGGTCCTTACGAGGAATGTACGTTGGAAGCAGTATAGAATCGTTGAACAGGCACGCTCAGATGCCGGTTCTCCACATTTTGTGAATAATGCTCCTCGAAAAGCGTCATCAGGAAGCAGTCTCAGACTGCTGCGTACCCTTATCCGCCAGATCATTCATATATACAGGGTGAATCACTAACTGTTGTTTGTGGGACAAATGTTGCATGGGACAACGGGGGTCATAATATGACGTTGGTTTTTAGTTGCTAGGAGGAGTCGCTTTAGAGATATGAAGGTCAACTTTATTTTTTTGAATGGGGTGCTATAGTTTGGTACTTATTTTCTAATGGCGGCTATCGAGAGGAATCTAATGAAGTGTAACAGTAAGGCCTTTGATGGTCAACGAAGGTTAGAAAGGTCGCTTGAACGTCCATTTACAGAAGGTGTTCGAAGTGGTGACCATTGGTATCAATGCAGTGCTGCAATCTTCTTATCATGGATTGAGTGGTATTCCTTATCACATCGGCACTTATCGAGGCACATGCTCTGACAGTTTTCTCGCATATCTTCTGGTGTAGTTGGAACGTCTTTATAAACAATGTCTTTTACGAATCCCCACAAGAAAAAATCCAGATGAGTCAAGTCTGGCGAATGAGCCTCCGCATCCAATTCAACGATTTGGGAATTGTCTCTGCAACTCATTGATTGCCATCAGCGAAACATGTGCCGGACACCCATCGTGTTGATACCACATTCTGTTCCTTGTTCCTAAAGGTATTTCTTCCAATAACAGACCTAATGTTTCTTGCAGGAATGTGGTCTACTTCCTACCATTAAGGTTTCCTTTGACGAAGTAGGGGCCTATAATTCTGTCTTACAGAATCCCACATCATAATTAACCGACCACGGGTTTTGGGTGTGCAACTTTCCGCAGTCAACATGGATTTTCAGTTGCCCAACAATGCATGTTATGCAAATTAACATTTCCATGGTTCGTGAATGTAGCCTATTCAGTAAATAAAACCAAATTAATAAATGTTTCATCCCTCTGAATCTGAAGTTGAGTCCATCGGCAGAATTCAATACGACGCATACAATCCGTATCAGTTACTTCTTGTTGGAGACTGACACGGTAAGGATGATATTTATGGTGATGCAGAACACGAACAGCACTGCTCTGACTCATGCCAGATTCCCTTGCGATTTGACGCGAACTAACAAGGATCTCGAGCCACAGTGGCAAGAGTACCAATTTCCGTTTCCTCGTTAGTAACTTTCCTTTACCGTATATGTTTCGGATGCGTTAAAGATCCAGTTGTTCTCAATATATCATACACATATTTAAATGTTCGACGTGTAGGGTTAGTACGTTGAGGTAATCTTTCAGCGTATAAGTCTCTGGCTCTCACTGAATTTCGTTGGCATTCTCCGTAAATGAGAATGATATCGAGCTGTTCTTCAAAGAAATAAATCATTCACATTCGTTTGATTCGACGACACTAGTCTTACCGTTCCTATTAGTCTTGTATTGCGTATCCATCGAATAGTGTTTACGTGTCAATGACACGTTAGATGGATACGCCGTATTCGGACAATATTCACTATTTGCGCGATATACGAGAGAGAATTTTCAGGGCATGAGCTTCGATAAGTGCCGAAGTAATACGGATTACCACTCAATCCATGATAAGAAGATGGCAGCACTGCATTGATATCAATTGTCATCACTTAGTACACCTTCTGTGAATGGACGTTCATGCCACCTTTTTGACCTTCGTTGACCATGAGAGACCTTATTGTTACACATCATTGGATTCCTCTCGATAGCCGCAGGCAGACAATAAGTATCAAACTATAGCATCCCATTAAAAAAAGTCGATCTTCATACCTCTGAAGCGACCCCACCTAGTAACAAAAAACCAACGTCATATTATGGCCCCCGTTGTCCCATGCAACATTTGTCCCACAAACTTTTCAGTTACTATCATACTTTCGGACTTATTCTAGGTGGCAATAGTTAGTGACTCATCCTGTATAGGCAATAACAGCGGTCCCAAGTATCACAACACACACACACACACACACACACACACACACACACATACTCCCCTCTTTTACAAAACTTGCGAGGCTTTGATGTGTGTAAACGACGTCTTCACTTCTTTTAGTCCAGTAGTGCCGTAGAGCTCTTTTTCCTTTCAATCTGATGCGGTACATCTTCATCAGTTACTTTAACTACGCATTTAATCATCAGCATACTTCTGTGACAAATATTTTCAGAAGCTTATATGCTACCAATGTCTGTAGTGTTTATTGTCCGCGTTTTACTCCCGTACAAACCTACACTTGAGTCAAATACCATCGGAAAAGACTCTCTACCACTTCCACTGCCATTACCTGTTAACAATTTTCTATTTTAGAGAGCCACTTTTTTATATTTGCTATCTGTTATATTTTATATTTGCTGTCTGCTATTCTCTTTATTTCATAGTCAGTTACATTGCCGTTCCTAACACCAAAACTAATCTACTCGTATTACTTTTCGTGTCAAATTTTCTAATCTCATTCCTCAGCATCGCCTAGTTTAATGGATTACACTCCGTTACTCCTGTTATACTTTTACTGGTGTGTATTCTACAACATCTTTTCATGACACTAACAAGTCCGGTAAACCTATCATTCAGGTTCTTTGGCGTCTCTGACAGAATTATAATGTCGTCGTCATGTTCTTCGACCTATCTTTAGAGGTGTCCCTTTCTCTCCCTTGTGATATTCGGAGCTGAAATAGTTCAGTCTCATTATTCGTCCGGTACAAAGGACGATGTCTTCGTTAGAGCTGTCAGGGAAGTGCTTTCTCACCTACGGGCTACTAATGAGTCTGTGAATTGCGTTCGCCAACAAATATGTGGGTGAATAGTAATATAAGTTGTAATGTACCAGCGAAATGCCGAATATTAGTAAATCATGCATCGAGAACGCGGAAAGGAGTTGATTTTACAAGGTGCTAATCTTTCCCTGGAACTGCGAAAAGAAAATTGCACCGCATGCATCCTTGAGAGCATATCACATTAAAGCAGACTCCAAAATAAAATGGTACTTATCTGTAATATTACGTGGTAGGTCTTGGCTTTTGTAAATTGTTAAATCAGATACTTCCTTCCCCGTTTATATAGTTTATTATTCCTTTTCAAGCCAACCATGTCAAAGACAAAGGGCCACACAGACAAATCGACTCCTCGCGGTTAGTCACAAATTTACATCATTACTAACTACAATAAGACAACTTTCCTTGTTTTAACTGTAAGTCTTTTATTTCACTAAGAATGGTGCATCTGAGCCATTTTACCGTCATATATCACACAATGTTTAACAAAATAATTCCTATACTTTTGAAAATTGATGCTTATACATATGTTGTTCACGCCAGTAGAACTAATATAGAGCTTCAACATTGGTCCACACGTTTTCAGCATTTTCTTTTAATCATGTAAAATATACAGACCTACGTTCTACAGAAAATATTAGTTTATACGGGGATTTCTCAGAAAGTAATGCCCCGCATTTTTTTTCTCAAACGTAAACAATTCTAGGGATGCGACACGTTACGTATGTGTTCTGAGTGAGCGCGCCAATTTTCCGTCACTTCTGACAGATAGCGTAGCTGCAGGACAGTTTCAAAATGGCGTCTGAAGGAATTTACGTTACAAGCAACGTGCTGTCGTTGAATTTCTCAATGCAAGGGAAAGAAACTGTGGGGGGTATTCACAAACGCTTGTGCAACGTCTGTGGACCATCTGCTGTCAACGGAAGTACAGTTACTCGCTGGGCACGGAGAGTGAGGTCATCAGAAGGCAGTTGGCGGAGCTCCGGGGAGAGGATCCACTGCGGTCACACCTGACATGTTGCAGCGAGCTGATGTCATTCGCGAGGACAGACGCTACTGCTCGGCAGTTGGCGCTGCATCTGACGATTAACAAAGGAAGTGAGATGAAATTATTCGCACCCTTGGATACTCAAAAGTGAGTGCAAGATGGATCCCGCGGTGTTTAAAGGTGAAAAAAAAAAAGGCCGGCTTTATTCGATGCAACATTCTGAAGCTGAGGGGGAGGCGTTCTTGTCCCGGATTGTGACATGTGATTAAACCTTGGTTCACCATATTGAGCCCGAAACAAGACGATGAGTCGATGGAATAGCGCCATTCACACTTCCCACAGATGAAAAAATTCAAAGCAACTGCTTCCATCGGTTGGGTCATGATCACCGTGTTGTAGGACTGTGAAGGTGTGATTCTCATTGATGTTATGCCAAGAGGCGGTACCATTAATTCATAAGCTGAAGACGAACAAATAGAGAAAGTGTATGAGGATATTGAAAGGCTAATGCAGTATGTAAAGGGGGACGAAAATCTAATAGTCATGGACGACTGGAATGCAGTTGTAGGGGAAGGAGTAGAAGAAAAGGTTACAGGAGAATATGGGCTTGGGACAAGAAATGAAAGAGGAGAAGGACTAATTGAGTTCTGTAACAAGTTTCAGCTAGTAATAGCGAATACCCTGTTCAAGAATCACAAGAGGAGGAAGTATACTTGGAAAAGACCGGGAGATACGGGAAGATTTCAATTAGATTACATCATGGTCAGACAGAGATTCCGAAATCAGATACTGGATTGTAAGGCGTACCCAGGAGCAGATATAGACTCAGATCACAATATAGTAGTGATGAAGAGTAGGTTGAAGTTCAAGACATTAGTCAGGAAGAATCAATACGCAAAGAAGTGGGATACGGAAGTACTAAGGAATGACGAGATACGTCTGAAGTTCTCTAACGCTATAGATACAGCAATAAGGAATAGCGCAGAAGGCAGTACAGTTGAAGAGGAATGGACATCTCTAAAAAGGGCCATCACAGAAGTTGGGAAAGAAAACATAGGTATAAAGAAGGTAGCTGCGAAGAAACCATGGGTAACAGAAGAAATACTTCAGTTGATTGATGAAAGGAGGAAGTACAAACATGTTCCGGGAAAATCAGGAATACAGAAGTACAAGTCGCTGAGGAATGAAATGAATAGGAAGTGTAGGGAAGCTAAGAAGAAATGGCTGCAGGAAAAATATGAAGACATCGAAAAAGATATGATTGTCGGAAGGACAGACTCAGCATACAGGAAAGTCAAAACAACCTTTAGTGACATTAAAAGCAACGGTGGTAACATTAAGAGTGCAACGGAAATTCCACTGTTAAATGCAGAGGAGAGAGCAGATAGGTGGAAAGAATACATTGAAAGCCTCTATGAGGGTGAAGATTTGTCTGATGTGATAGAAGAAGAAACAGGAGTCGATTTAGAAGAGATAGGGCATCCAGTATTAGAATCGGAATTTAAAAGAGCTTTGGAGGACTTACGGTCAAATAAGGCAGAAGGGATAGATAACATTCCATCAGAATTTCTAAAATCATTGGGAGAAGTGGCAACAAAACGACTATTCACGTTGGTGTGTGGAATATATGAGTGTGGCGACATACCATCTGACTTTCGGAAAAGCATCATCCACACAATTCCGAAGACGGCAAGAGCTGACAAGTGCGAGAATTATCGGACAATCAGCTTAACAGCTCATGCATCGAAGCTGCTTACAAGAATAATATACAGAAGAATGGAAAAGAAAATTGAGAATGCGCTAGGTGACGATCAGTTTGGCTTTAGGAAAAGTAAAGGGACGAGAGAGGCAATTCTGACGTTACGGCTAATAATGGAAGCAAGGCTAAAGAAAAATCAAGACACTTTCATGGGATTTGTCGACCTGGAAAAAGCGTTCGACAATATAAAATGGTGCAAGCTGTTCGAGATTCTGAAAAAAGTAGGGGTAAGCTATAGGGAGAGACGGGTCATATACAATATGTACAACAACCAAGAGGGAATAATAAGAATGGACGATCAAGAACGAAGTGCTCGTATTGGTTCAAATGGTTCAAATGGCTCTGAGCACTATGGGACTCAACTGCTGAGGTCATCAGTCCCCTAGAACTTAGAACTAGTTAAACCTAACTAACCTAAGGACATCACAAACATCCATGCCCGAGGCAGGATTCGAACCTGCGACCGTAGCGGTCTTGCGGTTCCAGACTGCAGCGCCTTTAACCGCACGTCCACTTCGGCCGGCGTAAGTGCTCGTATTAAGAAGGGTGTAAGAAAAGGCTGTAGCCTTTCGCCCCTACTCTTCAATCTGTAGATCGACGAAGCAATGATGGAAATAAAAGAAAGGTTCAGGAGTGGAATTAAAATACAAGGTGAAAGGATATCAATGATACGATTCCCTGATGACATTGCTATCCTGAGTGAAAGTGAAGAAGAATTAAATGATCTGCTGAACGGAATGAACAGTCTAATGAGTTCACAGTATGGTTCGAGAGCAAATCGGAGAAAGACGAAGGTAATGAGAAGTAGTAGAAATGAGAACATTAAGAAACTTAACATCAGGATTGATGGTCACGAAGTCAATGAAGTTAAGGAATTCTGCTACCTAGGCAGTAAAATAACCAATGACGGACGGAGCAAGGAGGACATCAAAAGCAGACTCGCTATGGCAAAAAAGGCATTTCTGGCCAAGAGAAGTCTACTAATATCAAATACTGGCCTTAATTTGAGGAAGAAATTTCTGAGGATGTACGTCTGGAGTACAGCATTGTATGGTAGTGAAACATGGACTGTGGGAAAACTGGAACAGAAGAGAATCGAAGCATTTGAGATGTGGTGCTATAGACGAATGTTGAAAATTAGGTGGACTGATAAGGTAAGGAATGATGAGGTTCTATGCAGAATCGGAGAGGAAAGGAATATGTGGAAAACACTGATAAGGAGAAGGGACAGGATGGTAGGACATCTGCTAAGACATGGGGGAATGACTTCCATGGTACTAGAGGGAGCTGTAGAGGGCAAAAACTGTAGAGGAAGACAGAGATTGGAATACGTCAAGCAAATAATTGAGGACGTAGGTTGCAAGTGCTACTCTGAGGTGAAGAGGTTAGCACAGCAAAGGAATTCGTGGCGGGCCGCTTCAAACCAGTCAGTAGACTGATTACAAAACAAAAAAAAAAATCAACACATTAACTAAACTCAAGACGCGCTTCCGGCGACTTCGGCGCCACAGCAGCCCAGGACATGATTTGCTGCAACACGATAACGCTCTGCCCCACGCAAGTCTGAGGACTGCTTAATGCATCGCAAAACGGGGTTGGACAGTCCTCACCTAGCCCCCTCGGACTTCCACTTGTTTGGGTCGTTAAAGGATGCCATTCGTGGAAGATAGTTTGAGGACGATGAGGAGGTGATTCACACAGTGAAGCACTCGCTCCGTCACCAGGACAAGGATTGGTTACCGACAGGGTATTCACGCGCTTGTTTTGCGCTGGAGGAAGGCCATAGAACGGGATCGAGATTACGTGGAAAAATAGGGTGTGTAGATGAAACACCATTCTTTCGTGTTTAATTCTCATTATGTTCAATAATGAGTTGTTGAAGAAAAAAATGCGATGCATGACTTTCTGGGCAACCCTCGTATTGCAAATGCTCGTTTGTGTACAACAATGAAGCGTCCGCTCCTGCGTGTTTTTGCTTGAAATTATTACGTAAAAATATTTAAAATTGTTGTAAGACCTTTTATTTGCTTCAAAAAATGTTGTCACACATAGCAGGCCATTAAAACACCGTTCTCCCGAAGAGACAAACTTTTTATTACGAATTACACCGGTATCGAGTTCTTCACTAATCCAAGGTATCGACACCACATTACTGCTGGTGTGCGGTTTATGCGTGTCGTAGGCGACCGGGTGTGGAAGTGCACGTGGCTTGAACTGTCAGTAAATGCCCTGGAGGAGGGAGCAGAGAGTTTTTGTGGAGTATTTCGCATGAAGAAGCGGACAGCGCGGGCACGCGCTGTAGCCGGACACGGCGGCCCGCGTGTCGCGCAACACGTCGGCTTCCGCAGGACCGCATCTGCTGCCCGCCATGAATTATTGGGGAGCGCCCCGTGCCTCTGGCCACTTCCTGTGTTTGCGCAGGAATTGGTCACGTCGGCGTGCCGTGGCGTCGCGCGGAAATTGATATCATC
This sequence comes from Schistocerca serialis cubense, assembly GCF_023864345.2. Lineage (NCBI taxonomy): Eukaryota > Metazoa > Arthropoda > Insecta > Orthoptera > Acrididae > Schistocerca > Schistocerca serialis. Next base: position 144,800,521 of record NC_064643.1, read on the forward strand.
CTACTTCACGCTGGCCGGTCCCGGCCGGAATACGGTCGCCACCCGGCGTTCGTATCGAATTGCTTCTCGTCGCCAGATGACCCGATTTGGTGTAATATCCCGCTGCCATCTGCTCTACATACGAAACGTTGACGTATGCATGACTGCATTTGGGCTGTGACATGAGGCGGCGTCCCGGTAAAATTGCTTTTCCGCTGAGTTTGTGGCCGTATAGGCACAAAAACGACGACGAGAAAGTGTTCGGGTCGCTGATCACGTAATCGATTTAGTGGCCTAGTGCGTTGCACGCAATTTATGTCAATGTTGGCATGTACGGTGGCCTGTAGCAACAATGGAAACATTTAAGCGATCGTAATTAATACTTGTGGAGCCTTCTGCAACGGTGAATGCAGGTGTGCTTTATTCTCGGAAAAGAAGCCTACAATTTGCCGAAGAATGTTGTACAATTCAGAATCCAAAGGAACACTTTCTTCCATCATCAGTGAAAGAATCATCCAGCAAGACAGGAGTTCGAGTGCATGTTCATTAAAAATGGCCAGTTAAGATTTTTTGTTGGTGGTGGTGTTGTTGTTGCTGCTGCTGTTGTGGCAATTGCTAGTGCGGTCTTCACTCCGAAGACAGATTTGATGTAGCATATACACTCACGGAAAATGGAAATGCCGTGTGGCTAGGGCCTCCCGTCGGGTAGACTGCCTGGTGCAAGTCTTTCGAGTTGACATCACTTGATGATAAGGACAACACAAAACCCAGTCCCAGAGCGGAGAAAGTTTTCGACCTAGCCGGGAATCAAACCCGGACCGTTAGGCATGACATTCCGCCGCGCTGACCACTCAGCTGCCAGGGGCGGACACACTCATGGAAAAAAATCGTAACACCAAGAATGAGTTTTGCGACATAAAAAAGAATGGTAGGCATGTTTCTACATCTGAAAGACAATGTCTATTTAAATTCCGCGTCAGTCGCATGAGAGTGGCACTAATAACGCCACTATAAGGATGCAAGCTAGGTTTGCTTAAATGCACGCTGTAACGGTCGTGAGCGTTAATTATCTTGGAGATTGGACGTGGTGAGTTGATGTTAGTCAACGTTGCCTTGAACGACGTCGTGTAATAGGTCTACAGGAAGCAGGATGGTCTTTCTGCGATACTGCAGAAAGGCTTGGCGGGAATGTAGTCACTGTACACGATTGCTGGGAGCGGTGGTCACAGAAATGTACGGTCTCTTGAAGACTGGGATGCGGACGGCCACGTGGAACTATTGACAAGGGAAACTCCCCGTCGCATCCCTCTTAGATTTAGCGGTAACATGCCCCTGTGGATAGCCTGTCAAAATCTGAATACAGATTAAGCTTGAAAACGGGAAGAAGGTGTTCTGAACTGTGAAAAAAGAAGCAATATAGAAACAGTGAACGGGCAAAGCTCAAGATGTGCAACATTGAGCGAATTGCGGCGGTCACGCCGTCGCGGTTGTGTGGTCACCGTGCTGGAGTGTAAAGCCGGATATCCGTGTTCAGGTCTCCTTCATGCCACACATTTTGTTTCACAAAATTATGAACCTTCCGTTCGGTCATTGACGTGTCTGTTCTTCTTCTGTAGTTTTGGCAATTGTCATACTATACAATGTTAGTCATGTGGTAAGAATATACGAGGTGTGATTGGAAAGTTGTAAGAGTGGGCTTGTAATTGTACAATGGTGCTACTCTGATGCATCTCCTTCAAAATAGTCCCCTTCTGACTGAACACACCGACTTCAACGGTGTTTCCACTTTTGGAGACATTCCTGGAAATCTTTTTCCTGGATTGTGTTAAGGACGCTTTCCGTACTTGCCTGGATGTCTTCAGTCGAGTCAAATCGCTTCCCATGCAGTGAAAATTTCAGTTTAGGAAACAGGTAGAATACCGCATGAGCCAAATCAGGTGAATATGGCGCTTGTGGAAGCACAGGAATTTTGAATCTGGTCAAAAATTCAACGATAGAGAATGCACGATGAGTCGGAGCAATGTCATGGTTTAGCACCCAAGGCCTGTCTTTCCACAACGCAGGCCTTTTCTTCCGCACCTTTTCGCGCAAACGCTCAGGGGTAAATTCATGATGCACAATACCGGTAGAGTCGGAAAAAATCACCAACATTGTCTTCACCTTCGACCGACTTTGCCGTGCTTTTTTCGGTCGTGGTGAACCTGGAGTCTTCCACGGCGAAGACTGCACTTTGGTTTCAGGATCATACCCATATAACCACGATTCTTCACCTGTAAGTACCCTTTTTAACTAATCTGGGTCATTTGTAGTCCTGTCCCCACACCAGGCAATTCTGTGTGTGCACCTCACTCCTGAGAGAAATATGAGCTTCGTTTGTCGATAGGATGGTCCATGGCCAGCCCTCGTCAACTTCAGTCCTTGCGCGGTGCGTCCTAGTGTGCAAGCTGCTGTACGATAAGGATACTGTTTGAGTATGGTTCGAAGCATCTTCCGTACAATGGACTACAGGATGTTCAGCTTTAATGACACAGCAGGCGCACTGCCTGACGATCGGGAATCGCCTGCAGCGTTGTCTGCCGGCCGAAGTGGCCGTGCGGTTAAAGGCGCTGCAGTCTGGAACCGCAAGACCGCTACGGTCGCAGGTTCGAATCCTGCCTCGGGCATGGATGTTTGTGATGTCCTTAGGTTAGTTAGGTTTAACTAGTTCTAAGTTCTAGGGGACTAATGACCTCAGCAGTTGAGTCCCATAGTGCTCAGAGCCATTTGAACCATTTGAGCAGCGTTGTCTGCCACAGCAACAGTGATTTCAAAAAAAATGGTTCAAATGGCTCTGAGCACTATGAGACGTAACATCTATGGTCATCAGTCCCCTAGAACTTAGAACTACTTAAACCTAACTAACCTAAGGACATCACACAACACCCAGTCACCACGAGACAGAGAAAATCCCTGACCCCGCCGGGAATCGAACCCGGGAACCCGGGCGTGGGAAGCGAGAACGCTACCGCACGACCACGAGCTGCGGACTAACAGTGATTTCATGAACCACCTGTGGTGCAACCGGTAGTCGGCCTCTTCCGTTAGCGACGCCCAGTTCTCCAGTTGATTCGAAGTTCTTCATTATGTCCCGCAAAGTGTGTGGAGAAAGGGAACCATTCCGTAATCCTTTCAGCCGGGGATATTGTCGAAGTGCAGCTGGGCGATATTCTCGAAGAGCATCTGCAGCATTTCTGTTGTTTTGATAATAGAGCTTCACCAATAATGCCCTGCTCCTTTTTTCCAAGCTCATGTTGACACGTCAACAAGTTCCCTGCGACTGGTCAGGTGTGTGAGACTATGAATCACGATGACTGATCACGGCATCTGGTGCCCACAGTTGGAACTGGACGGTGGTGTTGTGACGCATGATAATCATGCACCCCATACTCTGGACATTGATGCTACCAAGTTTGGTACTCGTAGGGTAAATAGTTTCCGTGTTATAACGTGTCATATAGGGAAGTTTAATTATAACCACCCGGTATTTACAACAGTCTGTCAGCTCTGAGGTAACTTTTCGATTCAGCTGCTGTACAAATCTGTGGTATTAAGACGAAGAACTCCTGGAGCCATCTTCGGAGCGAATTTTCATCCGGAAAGAAAATTCCTTGAAGGTTGTCCGATGGAGAGTGGAAAAAGTGACAGTCTGGGGGCGCAATGTCAGGTGAGAAGTTGGATGAGGAATGACTTCCCAACTCAACTCATATATATGTACCATCACTTCATGCAGTTTTACTGATCGCTGTTGTTGGGTCGCGTCTCAGTTCTTGACAATAAATGTTAGCAGTGATGGTTACACCTCGGGATTCAATTCGTGGTGCAGCACGTCATCGCTCTCCTACCAGGTGTGTAAAATTACCTTTTTCGTCGATGCTTCCAGGCCTTTGTACGGGGAGTTTACATGGTTCAAATGGCTCTAAGCACTATGGGACTGAACATCTGAGGTCATGAGCCCCTGGACTTAGAACTACTTAAACCTAACTAACCTAAGGATGCGAAACACATCCGTGCCCGAGGCAGGATTCGAACCTGCAACCGAGCAGCAGTTCGGTTCCGGACTGAAGCGCCTAAAATCGCTCGGTCACAGCGTCCGACTGTACGGGGAGTTGCCGCTTTGTTTCCGATCAACCATTCCATTGTTTTTCTTATATTAGGATAAAGACACAGTTTCTCGTCACCAGTATCGATGCAGGATGGGTGTGATTGGTGTAATTCATGAGCCAATTAATTACGAGGAAGCGGAGATGCACATATGGCCTACCCGCTGATTTTTGTTATTTTGATGCGGTTATTTTAATGCGGTATCCATACAGTCAATTTTTGATCCTTCCCTACTACATACAAATAACGCACGATGGTGGAGTGATCACAGTTCATCACATTTGCCAGTTCTGGAGCACAGGGACCTGGATGATTGTGTATTAATGCATTTAAACGATCTTCATCAAACCCCGAAGTCTTCCTGAGCGTGGAGAGTCACTAATGTCAGAACGATCTACCTTCAAATGAGGAAACCATTGTCTTGCCGTGCTCCGTCCAATGTCATTATCCCCAAGCACGGCCCAAATGTTTCTGGCTGCCTCTGCTGCTATCACCCCTCTGCTGAACCCAAACAGAAGACTATGTCGGAAATGTTCCTTTTTCTCCACTTGGTACACCATTTTCTAGCGTCCGCCTCTCCACTCGCTATCTCCATATGACAAAGTGACAATATGTAAACGCAAATAGCAACACGGAACTACAAATAAAGAATGACAATCGGTAAATAAACGCATAGCAGCCGGAATGCAACAAGCAAAACAAAAACGCTACGAACTTATGTAGCAACCTAATATGTTTTGAGACCAAAGACTCTGCTGTGTTTGTGTATATTGTTCATTATTATAGGCTTATTTCGGCATGATTACCATATTCAGGTTATATAAGGTGGTCCTGATATCCATGTGACATCGGTGTCTCAGTTGCTATCACACTGTTCTATTAATTTTCTCCTTTGATGCTGTTGGAACTATTGTAGACGTTGACATTTTTTGAAAATGTCAGTATTCACAATAAATAATAATGCGGTACAAAAATGTCGGAGAGCAAATAGAAAATTAAGTGCTTTTTTCATTTCTAGAATCTGTCCAATATTTCTGATTTAGTCTATTTTCCTGAATTTAACAGTAAGCCATTTTGCATTTGTGAACGAAAGTAATTAAAAATAAAAAAATAGTTTTATTAAGAAGTTATGATGTAATACATCTTAATTTCAAGTTTTATTTACTAACGAATATGAAATTGGAACAGTTGCTACTAGCGAGATTAGACGAAGTGTCTAGACATTGGTTAGGCTTTTATACTACCGACCTTTATTTTGGAAATGCTTTGCACTTAACCACTCTCGGAAATATTATCTTCTAGTCTTCAAAGATGATCTTTTTCGAGTCTTTCTGAGTATTGCGTAGTAATAATTTAGGGAGTTAACGCACGGGCGCTGACCTTTAAATCGTGTAACGCGTTGCCTCACTTCATTCATAATTACCCTTCTCCCTGTCAGTGATGGATTGTTTCATCATTAGTGTTATTTGATGACCGGTTGAAGATTGTCATTGAGCACAGTGGATTGAGATGCGACTATGATTTTATTGTAATGCTTTGTGGAAAGGTGTTATTGAATCATGGAAATAATATCATGCCACGAGACTCGAATAAAGGTTCAACTTAACGTGGGTGCTTCTACTTCGGACATCATTCCCTACGTGCGAAGTACTGTTCAGTATTCTCCGATAAGCGACCGTTAACTTGAGTACGCTACTTGGCTCTCTCGCAGCGGGAGTTCGCGATCGACCACATCTTAAGAGTTGTCATTAGCGACTGTCTTGCCAGCGCGTAGTCAAAATCAAACCAACGTTAAACTCGCTATTGAGCCAGAGATGCTTATTCGTGCGTTGTCGCACCTTCCGGAGGTTGCATTGGTTCGGGTTTCGATCGAGATGCAGGGAACGGTAACATCACAATGACCACTGTGAAGTCCCCTTGTGAGTCGTGGTTTTGTGACCGCGCGGTGAAAGGTCACACAAACATTTGACAAAACTAGAAATTGCGCCAAATAGATATGGGCACTTTTCAAACTTCAGAATTCCTGAAAATTCTTGTCTTCTCGCATAAACTGAATAGAGCAATTTCTTGAGCTTTACGCAAAATCCGAGAAGCTCTGTTTTCCTCAATTTCTGTGACAGTCGCTGTAAGCCTTATTGAGTGCGAGCGCCCACCTGTCCGACGCCTGTCCAGAGCCCCTCATTAACTTTCGCGCAGCTACAAGCCAGAAGACAGAGGTAGTATAATGCGTCGTAATTACTGCTCTGTGTTAATTAATTACGCTTCTTTCGGAATAAATTAATTACAGCAGCGAAAGAATATTCTTATAATTAGTAAACTGCTTTTGGCTTACGGCCTGTTCGTAATCACGTAAACCTCGCCGGTATCGGAGTGGCCTGTACTGTATGAATTTTCAAGAGCAACGGAGGAATGATTAAGCACTGTCCTGCTTGCAGTAACATCGCAGTAACCGTTTGAGTGCAGAAAACTACTAGATCAGAAGTTGCGACCATCTCCTCCTGAAAACAGTGTTTCACAACGCGTTAAGCCATTAGCAAATATGATAGAACTGGGAGTGGTAGCGCTGGGCTGACCTGTGATTGATCATAATTTGAAAACTTTTGTTTAACAATACGTTAGAGATTCTGTGTTACAACCAATCTTGAAAAGCTTATAAGAGCAAAACGGTGAAACCCAACAATTGACCGAATAACAAAAAATGTTCAGTAATAGACTAATGCTCCCTCAGTCAAGGCAAAATGCAAGAACCATTATAATTAATTAAAATCTAAAACCATGTAACAGGGCCCAAAGATGCTGACGATAATATCGAAAATAAATAACAGCATATAATTACACCAAGCCACGGCATGAGAACTGTTTAAAAATATGTACTAAATTTAAATTGATTGCACACGGGCCAGTACTCCAAATAGAGTCTTACAAATAAATTAACAAACGACGGAGCTGATCCCCTTTGGTACACAAAACGGATCAGAACACTGTTCTAGAAACAACAAAGAAAGCTTGGCAAATTTAAACGAACTCAAGATGCCCCAAGATTGGCGATCTTTTATGGAAGCTCGAAATTTATCCCGGACTTCAATGCGAGATGCTTGTAATGGTTTCCACAACGAAACTTTGTCTCGAAATCTGAGAGCAAATCCCAAGAGAACCTGGTCGTATGTAAAGTATGCTAGTGGTAAGCCACAATCAATGCCTTCTCTGGGCGATAGCAATGGAAATACTATTGATGACAGTGTTGCTAAAGCAGAGTTACTAAACACTACATTCCTTCACCAAAGAAGACGAAGTAATATTCCTCGAGAATAGCTGCTAACATGAGTAACTTATGGTTCAAATGGCTCTGAGCACTATGGGACTTAACATCTAGGTCATCAGCCACCTAGAACTCAGAACTACTTAAACCTAACTAACCTAAGAACGTCACACACATCCATGCCCGAGGCAGGATTCGAACCTGCGATCTAGTAGTCGCGCGGTTCCGGACTGAAGCGCCTAGAGCCGCTCGGCCACTGCGGCCGGCTGAGTAACTTAGAAGTAGATATCCTCCGAGTAGTGAAGCACCTTAAATCACTCAATAAAAGCCAAACTTCCGTTCCCGACTGTATACCAGTCAGGTTCCTTTGAGAGTGAGTGGATACAATTGCTCCATGTTTATCAATCATTTACAACCGTTCGCTTGACGAAAGATCCGTACCCAAAGACAGAAAGGTTGCACAGTTACACGAAAGTTAGAGAAAGGTAGTAGGAGTAATCCACTAAATTACAGGCCCGTGTCGTGAACGTCAATATGCAGCAGAGTTTTGGAACATAATATTGTGTTCGAACATTATGAACACAATGGTTTATAAAACATCGTTATTGCGAAACACAAGCAACTCTTTTCATACAAGAAGTGCTGAGCACTATTGACAAGGGATTTAAAATTGATTCCGTGTGTTTAGACTTCCAAAAGGCTTTTGACACTGTACTACACAAGCGACTTGTAGTGGAATATCGTCTCAGTTATGTGACTGGATTGCTGATTTCCTGTCAGAGATTTCACAGTTCGTAGTACTTGACGGAAACTCATCGAGTAATGATTTCTGGCGTTCCCTAAAGTTGTGTTATAGGTCATCTGCTGTTCCTTATCGACATAAACGATTTAGGAGACAATCCCAGCAGCCGTCTTAGGTTGTTTGCAGATGATGCTGTCGTTTATCGTCTGCCAAACTCAACAGAAGATCAAAACCAATTGCAAATCGATTTACGTAAGATATCTGTATTGTGGGAAAATTGTCAATTGACCCTAAATAATGAAAAGTATGAGTTCATCTACATGAGTACTAAAAGGAATCCTTTAAACTTCGGGTACACTATAAATCAATCCTATCTGAAGACCATAAAATCAATTAAATACCTAATAATTACAATTAAGAACAATTTAGATTTGAAAGAACGCTAGAAAATGTTGTGGGGAAGGCGAACCAAAGACTGTGATTTATTGACAGAACACTCAGACCTACTAGAGGGTCTGCCTACACTACTCCTGTCTGTCCTATTTTGGAGTACTGCTGAACGGTATGGGATTCTTACCAGGTAGGATTAACGAAGTGCATCAAGAATGGTCAAAGAAGAACAGCACATTTGTGTTATAGCGAAATAGGGGAGAAAGTCTCGCGGACATGATACAGGATTTGGGGTGGACATCATTAAAGAAAAGGCGTTTCTCATTGCAGTGGGCTCTTATCAAGAAATTTCAATCGCCAACTTTGTCCTCCGAAATTTTTTTTGTTGACGCCGACCTATATACGATCATCCTAATAAAATAAATTAAATCAGATCTCGCACGGAAAGATACAGGTGTTCGTTTTTCCACGCGTTGTTCAAGAGTGGATCACTGGAGAATTATTGTGGAGGTGCTTGGATGAACCCTTAAGTGTGATTCACAAATTATCCATCTAGATGTAGATGTAGGCAATAGTGAGAACGTACTCGTATGTATCAAAGTTTGATCTCAATAATCGTGCCCACAGTCTCTGCCAAATAACACAGTGGCAAGAAATTAGAATAATATAATGCATAACAAAGTTCGTTAAAATTCAAAAATACAGCAAGATTATAAAACGTTTCCAGTTAACTTCCCAAACTAGTTTGAGACCTTATATGCAAAACCGGCGTTATGTGCAACAAAATTAACAAGAATATGCAAGGTTCATAACTCACTTATTGCAAACGGAGCTAGAGTGGAAATTACATCACTAAATCAAAGGTAGGAAAATGTGCCAAGCGTTTACTTTACTTTGACGTGCTTACATCACCTGACAAAAGATACAGTAATATAACACCGCGGTTCACTGAGTACTACGCGCAAGCCGAAATGATTACAAGTACTCAGTATTTGGGGTAACCTGTTACACCTGTTTAACACCCACGGAATAGTAAAGACTCACCGTTGCACAGGGTAACAATCTGGGCGCCTTCTCTAAGCACGATACCGGTCGTATAATGGAGATAATTAACAACACCTTGTACCGCAAATGAGGGAAGCGTTGTATGAAAACACACTTACACAGCTCAGGATGCTGCCCAAATTCGCGCCTTCTCGGAAACGCCAGGAACAGACTGCTCTATAACAAAGAGCACCGGGCGTAAGGTTCTTCCACTGTTCGGACATCGGCTCCCGAGTAGACCACGACTGCTAGACACTTAATCTAGTCTGTCCTGTTCGGGTACTCTGCTGGTACTCCAGGGGACCCTTTTACGTTGCTCACTCGGTCGTACTCGCAGTTCTGCCTGACGGGGTACACTGGTCTCGCACGCCGGCTTGCACTAGGGCTTGTGTTACTGTACTCTCCCTGACAGCACCTTGAGGAGTCTCACCGACAGCGCCCTCATGGAGCCACGCCGTTGAACCCGCAAATCTGTTCGCCCATGAGTTGCGCTACCAAAACAACGTTTCGATAGTACTGACACAGTACATAAATGACCTAGGGAATAGTAGGAGCAGCAGTAGTATTGCTAGCATGGATCATGGATGGGGTAAGTAACAAAAAGCGAATGTGTAAGAGAGATTCCGGCGGCCTACACCTTCTCTCTGTTTATTTTGCACACAATTAGAATCGCACATCATTCAGTCTTAGTCCGTTGTGTATATAATACCCTTACAGAATATAAATACGAAAAGTAAGTTGATCGGCTGACTTCTGGGAATTCACGCAACCAGAGCAATTACTTTTGATGTAAGTGTAATTTACACGCACAAATATCAAAAATCTATGTAAGTATTGTTGATATTTTGTTCTCAATAGTACGTTTTCATCATGATTATAGCCAAGAGTTTCTTGTTACTACGTAACGCCCGTTAGGCATGCAACACACCTAACATACCAGTAACGTGGGTAGGACCTTTGCTGACAGTCTACTGGAAATACTACCGCAGTCTACCCTCACTTACGATAGCCTAAGGTAGTTTTACAACGCTACTTCGCACGGCTTTTCAAATTGCTGCAGCTGAGTGACGTCTTGTGACGGCTCGGAAAGCATGAAGCTTCTAGCAAGATATCATTAGAAGGAAAGATTTTGGAAAAAAAGCAATACCTTTAAGTACTTAGGGCGATTATTAATGAGAGAAAATAGAAGCTATGTCATGGAAATAAGTAGGGGAATTTTTTTAAAATAAATGAGCTTTTGAAGAGATGAAATATTTGTTGGTAACAAAAAATTACAGCTACGAACAACTCAAATTGGAAACATCACACAGAAAATGTTGCCCGGTATGCGAACTGAAACAGCGGTTTGTTGGCAACAAAACTACTAAAGGGATTGCGTACATTACTTTCACCCGTCCTCCTCTGGAGTCTTTCTGCGTGATGTGGGATCCATTCGGGATATACACTCCTGGAAATTGAAATAAGAACACCGTGAATTCATTGTCCCAGGAAGGGGAAACTTTATTGACACATTCCTGGGGTCAGATACATCACATGATCACACTGACAGAACCACAGGCACATAGACACAGGCAACAGAGCTTGCACAATGTCGGCACTAGTACAGTGTATATCCACCTTTCGCAGCAATGCAGGCTGCTATTCTCCCATGGAGACGATCGTAGAGATGCTGGATGTAGTCCTGTGGAACGGCTTGCCATGCCATTTCCACCTGGCGCCTCAGTTGGACCAGCGTTCGTGCTGGACGTGCAGACCGCGTGAGATGACGCTTCATCCAGTCCCAAACATGCTCAATGGGGGACAGATCCGGAGATCTTGCTGGCCAGGGTAGTTGACTTACACCTTCTAGAGCACGTTGGGTGGCACGGGATGCATGCGGACGTGCATTGTCCTGTTGGAACAGCAAGTTCCCTTGCCGGTCTAGGAATGGTAGATCGATGGGTTCGATGACGGTTTGGATGTACCGTGCACTATTCAGTGTCCCCTCGACGATCACCAGTGGTGTACGGCCAGTGTAGGAGAACGCTCCCCACACCATGATGCCGGGTGTTGGCCCTGTGTGCCTCGGTCGTATGCAGTCCTGATTGTGGCGCTCACCTGCACGGCGCCAAACACGCATACGACCATCATTGGCACCAAGGCAGAAGCGACTCTCATCGCTGAAGACGACACGTCTCCATTCGTCCCTCCATTCACGCCTGTCGCGACACCACTGGAGGCGGACTGCACGATGTTGGGGCGTGAGCGGAAAACGGCCTAACGGTGTGCGGGACCGTAGCCCAGCTTCATGGAGACGGTTGCGAATGGTCCTCGCCGATACCCCAGGAGCAACAATGTCCCCAATTTGCTGGGAAGTGGCGGTGCGGTCCCCTACGGCACTGCGTAGGATCCTACGGTCTTGGCGTGCATCCGTGCGTCGCTGCGGTCCTGTCCCAGGTCGACGGGCACGTGCACCTTCCGCCGACCACTGGCGACAACATCGATGTACTGTGGAGACCTCACGCCCCACGTGTTGAGCAATTCGGCGGTACGTCCACCCGGCCTCCCGCATGCCCACTATACGCCCTCGCTCAAAGTCCGTCAACTGCACATACGGTCACGTCCACGCTGTCGCGGCATGCTACCAGTGTTAAAGACTGCGATGGAGCTCCGTATGCCACGGCAAACTGGCTGACACTGACGGCGGCGGTGCACAAATGCTGCGCAGCTAGCGCCATTCGACGGCCAACACCGCGGTTCCTGGTGTGTCCGCTGTGCCGTGCGTGTGATCATTGCTTGTACAGCCCTCTCGCAGTGTCCGGAGCAAGTATGGTGGGTCTGACACACCGGTGTCAATGTGTTCTTTTTTCCATTTCCAGGAGTGTAATTGACGGAGAACCTCAAACAAGTTCAAAGAACAGCAGCTAGTTTTATATTATTGCAAAAAAGGGATAAGCAAGTTGGAATAGCAGTCATTAAAACAAAGCGGTTTCTCGTTGCGATGAGATCTTTTCAGTCACAAAATTTCAATCCGTAACTATATCCTCCAAATCCGAAAGTGTTTTTGGACTCCCATTTACGTAGGAAGAAATGAACATCTAAAAAAATGAGAGAAATAAGAGCCCTCACGGAAAGATTTACTTTTTCCGCTTGATATTTGAGAGTGGTGCGTTGTAGAAACAGTTTGACAGTGATTCTATGAACCCTCTGCCAAGCAGTTAATTGTGAACTGCAGATTAGTCATGTACTATAGAAACATAGAAATTATCGTCCAAATTTCCTCACTCCCACAGCAATGAATTTGCTCTCATAACAGGCGTACTGCTACTAGAACGATTAATACACCATTTCTGTAGATATTTTTTTTGCGAGTAATGATGGTGTGAAAGCGAGAAACGACATGCGTGTGTCAGTGGCCGTTACGTGCTGCCGTCGTTAATTGTTTACATAATTAGGGAGAATCTGGCTTATCGAGACAAATCCGGATTCCAGGCGCGAAGTTTCGAACCAGAGGTGATTAAACTTCAACATTTTGGCATTTATCAGTACGATCCATAAAGAAAGAAATTATTTTCTAATTACTGTTCATTGCCATGCAAAAATATGCAAATAAGTCGGAGCAGAGTAAAGGAAAGAATTAAATCTGCTACAGAATACCAGATTTCTCCAGAGCCTGTCGTCTCTAACATTTCTTCGGAAGTTTCCGCGGGGAATTCTTCTTTCCGGAGAGAAAGTGCGGACGCAGCGACGGGACTGGTTTCCATAAAATGCGTAGAGGAGAAACTCCACATCAGATTTTCCTCAAGTATTAAAAACTGAAATTTTGATTAGGAGACATCCTGTAAATCGTGGGTGCGGTAAATCGGTGGTCACATCTGATCCCACCGTAAAACCGTTCTTTCAATGCACATTATACTTTCTAATGGTAGAACAACTGTGTTTTGTCAAATGAGGTGCCAAATTTGGATGAATTCCCTGGAATTGTGAAAATAATAGCGTATTGGCGTTGTTAGTTTTCACCAACAGCGAAATTTATAACATCGAAATATTTATACCAAACTGTAGTTACAATATTCTTTTTCGAAGAGATAGACAAACCAAACCATACTTAAGTCAGATCTGCCGATTAGACTGCAGGAACGCAGCCACCACCGTTAATTTATTCTTTATCAGAAGTTCCGGTTGATTTGAAGCTATTCTGAAATGCTCCGGTAGCTTCGTCTCCAGTTAAGAGTACATTCCACAATCATTACGATTATCAAATTCTAATCTCCTAGTTCCAGTGAAATCTGACTAGTATATTATTACGGAAATGATTTCCCGTATCATTTTCAGTTTTATCCCACATCTTTCAAATACAAACTGGACAGATTTTCATTGAACGACAAGAAGATCCACCTTAAAAGTAGCTGTTTATTTTTCTCTTATGTGATTTTTAACAGTAAAACTGCAGTGCAACTGTGTACGCGATAAGTTTCTTGTACACCTAAGTGAAGAACGGTCACTTTTAATTATATGACTGTCTAAAACGACGCAGTGCTATCTGCCAGCCGGCCGCGGTGGCCGTGCGGTTCTAGGCGCTCCAGTCCGGAGCCGCGCTGCTGCTACGGTCGCGGGTTCGAATCCTGCCTCGGGCATGGGTGTGTGTGATGTCCTTAGGTTAGTTAGGTTTAAGGAGTTCTAAGTTCTAGGGGACTGATGACCACAGCAGTTGAGTCCCATAGTGCTCAGAGCCATTTGAACCATTTTTTGCTATCTGCCGAATAGAAATCTTCAAGTAACCGTATATTTGGCCAGAATTTCAGAATGGTCGTGTCTTACAGTTTAAAACTGTACCAAAAATCTGTCGAAAATTACGAAACTTATGCCATTATATGTGGCATTCACAACCAAAACCTAACCGGAACTCTTACAATTCTTATTTTCGCGCAGATTTCGATAGAGCATTTGATCTTTCACAACTGTTAAACGAAATAAGGCATCGTCGATGTTCTCTGACGTTGCGTCCGATGTTGTCTCCAAAAGTATTCGATGACCCATCTGCTCACAATGTCTGAACAGTAGTGGCACAATCGGCAGGATATAACAGCAGTCTCTGGAGGAAGGTAACGAAACTTAACAGTCATCTGGAGTTACGTGCTGCGTCTTGCTCTACAGTGAATGTGCTCACAGACTCGTCAGAGAGAGTCGCCAAAGTTACATCATGTATCTGACAGTTAAATGATTAGGTGTGCTGATTCAGACAACCCGTCTGATATCGTAGCCACAGAAAAGAAAAGTAGTAAGGATGTAAGTCAGTACTGTTTCTTGCGTTGAGATATCATTTGCCCTGATCTTAGACGGTGCCAGTGGTCATCCCCGCCCGCATCTCGTGGTCGTGCGGTAGCGTTCTCGCTTCCCACGCCCGGGTTCCCGGGTTCGATTCCCGGCGGGGTCAGGGATTTTCTCTGCCTCGTGATGGCTGGGTGTTGTGTGCTGTCCTTAGGTTAGTTAGGTTTAAGTAGTTCTAAGTTCTAGGGGACTTATGACCACAGCAGTTGAGTCCCATAGTGCTCAGAGCCATTTTTTTGGTCATCCCATCTATTTTAAATAGTGCGGCAAGACTGAAACGTACTGCATTTTCCGAACTAACAGAGAGTCTCATTAATAGAACTTGGTTGGGTGCATTGATAGTTCATAAGGTAAAAAGTACGTTTCATCTTGTGCTCGTTCAGGACCATGCCAGTTGCGACAAAGCACAGCTCTTGTAGAAATAGGTAACCATTCTTTTTGGACGATATTTTTTCTTACAGCTGCGCTTTTTGATTCACAGATGTAACTCGAAAAGCGCGCCGAAACTGTTGTCTGGAGTATCCCTTCTGGCGAAAAATGGGCTTATCGATGGTTGAGTTATTCTTGTAAATATTCCATAACCGAGATATAAATCTACAAACGTCCTCCATGCTCATTTGAGTTTCGATGAATGGTGACAGCTTCTCGGCAGAGACGCAGATTAGCGTGCCTGTATTTTCCAAAAATGCAGGGATGCAATGGTGCATCTTCATTTGTACGTTCTATCACAGCCATAATGGGTAACTCTGCAATATTCTTAACCCCCACTGTTAACTGATTCGTGGCATGTAGAGAATTAAGATAATGAAAAAATAAAGGTAGCGTTAGTAGCTCGATGTAACCAAGTAACCAAAGGGCAAAAACGTGTATCAAATCCCTATACACTTTAGGTGAAAGACATATTTCTATAACAACACGGACAATTGGTTCTGTGCACTGGGCACTAGAGTAAATAAAAAAAAGGTGGAAGTTAGTATTGTATTGTATTGTACGAAACTGGGACATAGAAATGACGGAGAGGCTTCGTCTCCGCCGTGGCCCTCATTGGTTCCGAACCCCACAACAGTCTACAGCAGTCCACCAACCCCACCGCCGCCCCACACTGAACCCAGGGTTATTGCGCGGTTCGGCCCCCAGTGGACCCCCGCGGGAACATCTCACACCAGACGAGTGTAACCCCAAACGTTTGCGTGGTAGAATAATTATGGTATACCGGACGTGGAGACAGTGTTTGCGCAGCAATCGCCGTCATAGTGTAACTGAGACGGAATAAGGGGAACCATTCTGCATTCGCCGAGGCAGATGGAGAACCGCCTTCAAAACCATATATAGACTGGCCAGCACACCGGACCTCGACATTCATCCGCCGGATGGATTCGTGCCGGGGACCGGCACATCTTCCCGCTCGGGAAGCAGCGCGTTACACCGCACGGCTAACCGGCAGGCTTGCAGGTTAGTACGTGAAACAAACTGATCACACACTTCTCTTCCAACTTACTAGCAATGGGCGTTAAAGACTTCTGCAGAATATGGTACACTGTCGTCCACAAAATTAAGATTCTTTTTTTTTGTCCGAAGATTCGTATGTGTACTTACGCCAGTAATTTTACGGAGAATTTTTTTTTTTTTTTTTTTGCAAAGGGAAATGTGTTTTTTTTTCAGAAAACCGTGCATTGTTATTTGCACACAGGAAGAAGAGAGAGAGAGGGAGAGAGAGAGAGAGAGAGAGAGAGAGAGAGAGCGAGTTAGAATGAAGCAGAGGGAGGGAACAAGTTGGCAAGTTGGTAGTGTGTGTGTGTGTGTGTGTGTGTGTGTGTGTGTGTGTGTGTTCCAGCAAGGGATGTAAGATGCGCGCAGGTAAGAACCATTCCAGAGCAGTAAGCTCTGTAACAGCCAGGTTACGACTTGCGCGTGGTAACGGGAACTTTAAGCTCTCCCTGAGGAACAGCAGTGGAGAGACAACCGGCGACGATTACAGCTGCCGGATGATATCGCCTTAGGAGGGCACACCCACAAGTTAGAATTTCTGAGTCGTCTTACAGAGGTGGACCCTACTCGCGCCAGAGGACGTTTCGATTATGGTGTGCAATACAGAGTTCATTCGCTAGAATCCTACTGCCTGTCCGTATCTCTCAAGTTTGCTAGTGGACTAGCTCCGACAGTAATCGCCAGCAATTCATGCAAGACAGCTATGGGAAGTAACTGTGAACTAATGATGTTTGCCCAGTTAATTACGCGAAGTCATCTACACGAGAAAGATAGCACAATAAGAGAGCTAACTCGGTATTAACAATGGTTAGAAATAATTACGAATATATTGGGAGAGACTTATTATTTTTTGGATGTGAAAACCTGAATGCCTAGGTGTAGCTTAAAAGAGAGACCTGTACCTACCGAAAAATCAGTAAAAGCTGTTGGTGCTATATCAGTCAGTACACTTTATGTTCTTCATTTATTCCGGAAATCAGCTGACTGGATTTATACCACGAATCCATGTTACAAGCTATTCTTTCTATTTTATTCTAACGTAGATACGAGGGTCAGTCAAAAAGTAATGCCTCCTATTTTTTTTTCTACGTTTAATTGTCAGGAAATTTAAATGCAATTACATAGGTTGAAAACCACAACATTGAGGATCATTTTGTCATTTTTCAATGTAATCTCCGCCCATCTCTACAGTTTTGGTCCATCTTTGAACAAGGGCATGTATCCCAGCACGGTAAAAATCACAGCTCTGCTTCCTAAGCCATTGACGCACGGATGTTTTGACGGCCTCCTCATCTTCAAAATGAATCCCACGATGAGCTTCTTTTAGTGGCCCGAACAGATGGAAGTCTGATGGTGCCAGGTCAGGGCTGTATGGGGGATGAGGCAAAACTTCCCATCCAATTTTGACAATCTCGTCAGAGGTGTGACGACTGGTGTGTGGTCTTGCATTGTCATGCAAAAGAAGAACATCTGCCATTGATTTTGTTGGGCGAACTCGCTGAAGACGTGCTTTAAGTTTGTTGAGGGTTGTGACGTATTGAACAGAATTTATTGTGCATCCCTGCTCCAAAAAATCAACCAGAATCACACCCTCTGTATCCCAGAAAACTGTTGCCATAACTTTCCCTGCCGATCGCACAGTTTTGAATTTTTTCTTCCTCGGCGAGCTTGTGTGACGCCACTCCATTGACTGCCTCTTTGATTCGGGTTCAAAAAAATGCACCCATGTTTCGTCCCCGGTCACAATTTTTTTCAGAAACTCATCTCCCTCCAAACGGAAGCGCTGCAAGTGTTGGGAGGCTATTGTTTTCCTTGCCTCTTTATTCTGATCGGTTAACATTCTTGGAACCCACCGTGCACAAACTTTTGAGTACCCCAATTGTTTAATAATCGTGATCACACTGCCTTTACTAAGAGAAATAATGCGACACACTTCATCTGCAGTCACCCGACGGTCACCACGAATGATGTCATCAACTTGCTGAATGTTGTGTGGAGTCACTGCACTCACCGGCCTGCCGCTCCGCTTTTCGTCAGTCAACGGTGTTTGCCCTTCAGCTTCCTTACAACGACGAACCCATCGTCTAACAGTGCTGACATCCACTGTCACAACACCATACACCTTCTTCAGTCTTTCATGAATGCGTATGGGCGTTTCACCTTCTGCATTCAAGAATTCAATCACACAACGCTGTCTCAAACGAACATCGATGTCGGCCATCTTACAAACTTCTGCTGTGCTGCCACCTGTTGACACAGAAAGTTACTACTGCAGTGGATTACAGAAGAAGGTTTGAGGAATGGCGCCAAATTCAAATTTTTCACTTAACTTAATTTCTTTAAGTAGAAAAAAATGGGAGGCATTACTTTTTGACCGACCCTCGTACATTAGCGATGGGTGAGTCTTTTAACAAACCACAGGACTTAAGCACAAGCATGTGTAATTAGTTATTTCTAGCTTTTTCACACGGGTGTAGAGCGGTGCTAAACTGGTTATTATGGGAGATAAATTTTAGGTTGTCGCCCAAAACCAATGAACCAGACTTAACCTCTATTTATTTGCCTAATGACACCCGCTTTGTCATATTTCTTTCGTACACATGGTTGACGAGAACACGCACCGCCGTGATCTGAAATCTCCCTCAATATGCAACGTATAGGGGGTGGACAAAGATACGGAAATACCAGAAATATGACACATTAGCATGCTTACCACGGTGTAGGAAAACCGTTGGCTTCCCGCTATCAGTCGTCTCGGAACGGATAAATACAGGTCCTGAATTGTTTTCAGTGGAATCATATACCGTTCTTTCTTAAAAATGCTGGTAAGTTCAGCTAAGGATGATGGAGGTAGATAACTGTTACGCATCTTTCTCTCCAAAGCAGGTCATAAAGGCTCAGTAATATTGAGATATGATGGCTGTGGTGGCCCGGGGAGACGTAACAGTACAACCTCGATTCACAAAATAAGTCGTGCACGATGCGAGCTGTTCGACCAGAGACCCTGTCGTCTTGGAACACAATGTTACGTTTGGGGAACAAACATTATACGTGGGATAAACGTGATCAGCCAAAATAGTCACATAGTCCTTCGCAGTTATTCGACCTTGCAGAGCCACCATGGCGTCCATGGAACACCACGATATGATTGCCCAAATCATCACCGAACCGCCCCGCTCTTCGGACGTAAACACGGCCAGAAGTTGGAAACAGCGTCAGATGAGAGTCCTGCGAACAAATGATATTTTGTTCCATTGCTCTATAATCCAAGTTTTATGGCTTTTGCACCATGTTTTCCTGTTATGGGTATCCGCGTAATTTATGGGTGATTTACTTCTGGTTGCGGCCTGTAGGGTTCATCCGGAGTAGAAGGCCTCCTTGCCCGAGGCCATTTCCTGGGATGGCCTTCGGCGTCGTGTCTGAGGATGACTCTTGAGGTTTTATTATATAGTGGCTTTCATATGTATTCCACAGAGTCATACCTCATTTGCCCAACGTCAAAGTACCTGTTCACACACCTTACTCCATTCGGCATATAAACATAGGCATATGCTTCCCGAAACTGTCAAAATTAGGCTTATTGGACCACAGTTCTTCTAACGCAATAAGGCCACTGATACATTGATCGTATTATCGTAGAACGTTATGGCCAGCTCGTCTATTCTTGCATCTGTGTCTGATTGCAGGAATGCAAGTCGTAGGGAACCACAATAATAACTGATGGGTTCCCAGTTCTGGTAAAAAGCGCCAGTACAGACATATGCTGTAAAAAAATACCTTTATTAAAAATGTTACCCTTCCCTTTTGCAGATTGTTAGTTGAACAATATTTTTAACCATGTGTGATACATATTTTACTTCACTCTGAAATGTATCAGTCGCCTTAGGTTCACTTCCACTAACCAGAACACCAAAATAAAATGGATTTTCGTCAAACACCTTGTTCTTAATGTAGGTTGATTCTTACAAAGAAGAAGACAGCAACCAGTCACTATTAATACTGCTATTTATTTAAGTAAATAGCGCCGTAACCGGTTTCGAACTGGCAAGTTCATCGTCAGACGGCTGGTTACATGATTTGCCAGCCTACAGTTCTCCTATCTTTGTGTTTTAATTTTCATTATGTCATGTCTATGAAAAGACAAAAAAAGAAAAAAAAGAAAGAGATCCTCAACAGACAACTGTACAATCTACATTTGCAACTTAGCAATTGCCTTTCCAGCCTACAGTTCTCCTATATTTGCGTTTTAATTTTCATTACGTCATGTCTATTTAAAGTGTGTGTTGCAAATCATGTGAACAGCCGTCTGATGATGAACTTGCCAGTTCGAAATCGGTTACGGCGCTATTTGCTTAAATAAATATTATTAATAGTGGCTGGTTGCTGTCTTCTTCTTTGTAAGAATCAACCTACATTAATTGTACACAGCCACGGTGTTATGGCTCACTATGTCAGTTTTAGACAAAATAACCTTATTCTTAGCGTTACAATTATTTTCAATTAATGGCCAGTCCGTAACTTCGTCTACAGACACTGATTGTTGTGGTTTACTGTAGCTGACAAATTTATATGCATTTTCCCCAGTATACTTTCTCGACGGAACACCAACTGAATCGAATCCTTGCGAACTAAACTTGCCAAGATTAATACTAACATACAGTCTGATTGTTACCATACGAACCTGTTCTACAAAGAATTTGTTAGATTCCTGGTTATCGTTCATTATACGGTCAACCCTAACGTTAATCCTACACATATATACTCTAACCGTATTAAGAATGACATTATTGTATTTATGTTTAAAAAACGTTAGTTTATTTCTAATAGTATAGTGCCTAAAGGTTGGCATCAGTTTAGTATATAAATCAAAGGACCCTGTGCCCTCTTGGTTAGTAATCTTCTCACTATGATTAAATTCCGAATTATATGTTTCAATAAATTGTGTCTTCCATTTACACATATTTCCCAATTCTGAACGCCTACGGAGACTCCATTTCCTCTTCATGCGACGAGACTTCATTCTCCTTTCCTGCTTACGGATCTCCCTTCGTATTGTCTTGGTGCTAACAGGATTCCCGGTTGCGACATTCAATTCTGCAGTGACTTTTGCAGCCGTTGTTCACTTATTTTTTTGCCACAATCCAGTAAGCGTCTGTCATGATCACTCAACACACACTTTCGTCAGCGTTGTGACCGGGCGAATTATGATTTTCCTCATTTCCTGTGCGCAATATAAATCTTCGATATGATGCCCCTTGAAACGCCTAACTCTTCAGCTATCTAGGTTACGGACGAACCCATCATATGAGCACGAACAATGTGCCTAAGTTAGAATTCACTTAGCTCCGACATAATACACCAACACTGTTTCGACTGCGACACTTGCAACGTATTGAGGACATTGCAGAAGTGGCGTTCGTGGTGAAACACTACAACGCAACTAGCAGGCTTGGCCAGCATCTGCGTTTATGTTCAAGTGAGCATTTCTCGTGATGCTTCCATAATTTGTCCAACTGCTATCCGTGCAAAGCCTGGTTGTTCGACTGTGCAAGCTGTAGGAGATGCGAAAGAACAAAAATTATTACAATATCATCGATTTGAAACAACTAAATAAAAGAAAGTAACCAGCTATCTGCACAATACTTGCCATTCCACAGCACTTTGCGGCTCTACAAGCTGGTTTTTGAGCAGCCCATCGAACTCCAGAAATAAAAACTTATCCAACGCCATGCTAACATGAGCACTTATGTCTGGAAACAATGTCCAAAGATCACTTTAGAATTGCGAACCACTCTTACATCAAATAAAGTAACGCGCTTCTGCACAAGTGACCAAACTGTCGGAAGTTTAGGGAGGTAGAAATTCATCAACCTTCAGTTTGTGCATGATGGAAGGATGGGAACGGTGATGAAAGAAAGGGAGGTAAAATAGATTTCTTTCAGACTGTTTAAATATGGATCGTCAGTCTTACTTTGATCTGAGAGACAGAGATATTTAGTTTCTGCTCCTGTATTTCTGATCCGGATTCTTTTGATAATACGAGCCGCAGATCAATGTTATGCGCCCCTTTTATTCTCCAGTTAACCCAGTCAAAGTCTTTAAGTCTTTTAAGGAAAAATTCTCACGAGAACACTTAAAAATGTATCAGTTCGCGGAAACACAAATGTAAGCCAATAAGTTTTCACAGAAACATGGAAATTTATTGGCACATGGAACAAACCTTGCGTAATCTGCTCCTTCTCCATGTTTCAGCTGTACAACTGAAAATGTTACCTACTGTGTATAAAGTAAGACCAAAATTCGCCAGTGGCCACATCAGCAGTACCAGCATGTGGAAACAACTGCAATACGGCAGGCTCCTAGATACCTCTTCCGCAGGGCAGCTTCCAAAACGTAATATGTCTTTACCATGTTTAGATAGCTTCTGCGTCAGTAACGAATAGTCTTCTTGTGCTATACTTGCTAGTGTTTTGTGGCATGTCCTCGAATCGCTACTATTTGCGTCAAAACCAGCAAGGAAGTGCCTACTGTCGTTGTGAGAATCCTATGGCTCTTGGGCCACTTCAGTAACTTCGAAAATGGAGTCAACTTATTCTGAGTATCCCCTAGAAACAAACAATGCTGGCATTGGCTACAATAAAAAAAAAGAAACTCTCACAATAACTTCGACAAAGGTACCATTCTTGTAAGTAACTGAACTAGTAACATCTTGGTTCGACGGCCCATAGAATACCTACTGTGGTTTCAGTTACAAGAAATTACGCCGATGTTTCACACTTAATAAATGTAAAATCATTCTCTGAATTTAAAGACAAACTGAGTGATTTGCTACTATGAAAATCTGTTCGCGAAGTGTACGGAGAGATTACGTTTTAGATTTATGAGATTCTTACTACGTTTTTGCAAAAACATTTAAAAAGCTCACTTTTCACTGCATCGCGTAAAATCAGGAGGCATCGTTGTGGGCGTAAAATGGCCCTAGAACAGGCGTGGTCAAGATATACGCTCCTGGTACACTCCTCCGTCGTAGTCGCTCAGCCGCTGATTGGACCCACTGCATTGTGAGAGTGAGACATTTGCGTCCGCCCTAGCATCTACTTATATACTCCGCAAGGCAATGCAAGTGCGTATGCTTCTGGTCGTGGAAACAGGGAGACGTGCTTGGAATACGCTTGAACTCGTTCCAGACGGCGAATATAAGCAGCTCATTTTTGTAACCAGGTTTTATCGTTAAGATTCTTGTTCAGTGTTTAATAATATGCCACTGTTGCAAATTTCTCTCTTTGCTAGGTAAGAACAATAGCTAAACATTTACATTTACGTGACATGTAATTGTATTCGTGTCAAACTTTCAGCTACAAAACTGGAGTAGTAACTTGTAAGATACATGAAAATAAAAAAAACATTCCCTGTTTTTTGAAAATTCTGTACTTTAGATATCCTCCACTGAATCGTTCGCATTTCTTACTGCGAACTATTGGTATATCCATGTCTTTTGCAACTGTTACATATGACATTAATTGAATATTATTCCTTGAGGCTGCTTTCAGATCTTCTAAACCGTTTAGTTCATTGAAACGAAATTTATACTTGAAATAGCCCCATAAAAATCTGGAACAGAGAAGTCTGCGAAAGGGGGAGGCCATTCAGTGCCACCATACACATAACTGGGAAATATTTGTTGCAGCAGTTTCCTTGTTTCATATCTCGTCTGTCTTGTTGAACCATATTGCTGGAAGAACATGTTCCTAAAATCGGGGTTCCGATGCAGCAACTGAGAAATAAAAATTTCTCTAAGCAGTTGCCTGTAACGATGGCCAATAACAATTTCACTAACACCATTTTCGATTCAAAAAATGCTGACCTGTTTTCCATGATCTTGATATTGGACGCTGTACAGTAACTTTGCACTAATATACATATACCCAACATAGTGAATATGCAAAGGGAGTTCATGAATCTCACATGGGCTTTATCCTGTACATAATCTCACGTAACCGGATAAATGGAATAGTGGTTCATCAAGTATTATGAGCCTCTGTCCAAAACTCTGATTGGCTAAGTTAAATCCAGTCACTGTGTTCCGTAGCACCAAACGACTTTGAAAATCAGCTGGTTTCAGCTTGTAGGATTTTGAAGTTTATGAGGAAATGACTACAGATATTCCTCTATTGACATCAGTTTGTTGTGACAACCTTCTTGCAGATTTCTTTGGGCTGTTTATGATTGCAGCTTTCACTTTTTCGGCACTGCCTACAATTCTTTTCTTACCCTACGTTTAACGTCAATTAAACTGCCACTGGTCCTATGGGATTCCTCACGTCGCAGTATTGACTTTCTAGAAGGTCCTACACGCCCATCAAACGTAATGCGAAAACTTCTTTCAGCAGCCATAACTGAATAATTAAGTAAGTAAGATGTGATCATCAATTAATTACCGCTCTGTACTATTAGCAGAGGCAGACCCCATATTTATTAAACACTTCAGATATTGGAGATTAACACGTATTAATGATTGTGACTGATTCCAGTGTGACTGTTCGGCGGTGTTAAACAGTAAACAATCTTTACATTCGTTTGTGCGTAGTATGTTATATTTGTTTATGTTGAGGGTAAACTGCCAACCGTTGCCCAGGTGTCGATCCTACTCAGATTGTCCTTCTATTCGCTACAAGCTTGTGCATTGCGATTTCTCTAATAGCGCGATTTCTCTAATAGCATCATCTTCGAACAGCCTAGTGGAGCTTTCTACGCTATTCGTTACGTCTCCTCTCTCTCTCTCTCTCTCTCTCTCTCTCTCTCTCTCTCTCCCTTCCTCCCTCCCTCCCTCTCTCTCTCTCTCTCTCTCTCTCTCTCTTTCCCCCCCTCCCTCCCTCTCTCTCTCTCTCTCTCTCTCTCTCTCTCTCTCTCTCTCTCTCTCACACACACATACACTGTGCTTTATTGCTTGATTTGCAGATGAGTAAGGCACTGTACCATACAGTCGCCCTAATGAGCAAATCGTCTGCCTACCCAGTATTAGACCAACTTTGTGGCTGGTTTATTGATTTAGTGGAGGTGACCAAACAGAGAGGTCATCGGCCCCATCAGAGTAGGGAAGGATGGGGAAGGAGGTCGACCGTGCCCTTTCCACGGAATCATCCCGGCTTTTGCCTGAAGCGATTTAGGGAAATCACGGAAAGCCAAAATGAGAATGGCCGGACGCGGTTTTGAACCCCGTCCTCCCGTGCAGTGTGCTAACCACTGCGCCACCTCGCTCGGTACCAACTTTGTTGGTCTGATATTGCGTAGGCAGTCGATATGTTTATTAGAGCGACTGTGTGGTACTGTGTCTTACGTCATCTGGAAATCAAGCAATACAGCATTAACCTGGTTTGAAAGTCTAATTGTTGTCTTAGTTAGTTTCTCTCCGTACATTGAAAAGTTTCAGATATTTAAATAATTGGTAATGTCGATTCCGGAAAATAATCCATCAAGAAGATGAAACTGAATTTTTCATTGGTTTTATTTTCGTTTGGATGCATCAATTTTGTCCATCGTGTCTGTTAGTCAGATGTTTTCCCACTTTCACTGTGAGGATTAAGGTATTCAAATCGTACGGGAAATGCTCCTGTCTTTGAGTGTAAATTAATTTTTTAATACTTTTATTTGCAATTGAATGAATGAATTTTTTCGACCAAATCTGTGATTTGCATTGAGAGGATAAAGGTGTTCAAATAAGGATAATGTTGCAGTCTCCTCAGAAGAAAATTACACCATTTTGACATTGTGGTTGCTGTAATTGTACGTAAAAGTAAATAAACAACGAATCCACATTGTATATTATGTCTTTTGCCCTCTTTGTGACTGGTGCATTGAAGACATAGTATACCTAATGCAGTACGTTAAACTTACGCAATACTGGGAGCAGTCTGCGGGGCCTGCGACAAGACGGGGAAGTCTATTTGTCAGGCTGTCTCGCGGATTGCACTGGTCTAGTTGCGACCGTTCTTTCCCGCCTTACAGCTCCACCCCCTCAGGGCTCAGCGCACGTCGCTGGAGCACTGGCCCTGTTTGGCCAGGCCTGTCCTGGGAAGTCGGTGAATGGAGGAGGCAGGCCGGCGCTGGGCGCTAACGCGGCGATAAGAACGCTTGACCGCCAGCTGCCTCCGTCAGTTGATTAACGGCTCCTCCCGTCACAAAAACCGGCCTCCTCCTCTGGCTTGGTGGCCACGTGTCCCTGACGGCCGTCATTCCGACCTGTCGCTGGCTGCGTCCTCTGTCCCCGTCTGAGAATGCGGAACGTCCACCAGCGGTCTCAGCTCCCCTCGCTAGCGATTTCACCCGCCACTAATTCCGTGCTTCCGAATGCCCGTGCGGTGGTGACTCGAGGACTTCATGCGTGGGATGGACAGGAAATGACACAATGACAGAGTGTAATTGATATTTCTTTAATAAAAGACAATTCTAATAACTGATATTTCATTAATACACTACTGGCCATTAAAACTGCTACACCACGAAGATGACGTGCTACAGACGCGAAATTTAACCGACAGGAAGAAAATGTTGTGATATGCAAATGATTAGCTTTACAGAGCATTCACACAAGGTTGGCGCCGGTGGCGACACCTACAACGTGCTGACACGAGGGAAGTTTCCAAATGATTTCTCATACACAAACGCCAGTTGACCGGCGTTGTCTGGTGAATCGTTGTTGTGATGCCTCGTGTAAGGAGGAGAAATGCTTACCATCACGTTTCCGACTTTGATGAAGGTCGGATTGTAGCCTATCGCGATTGCGGTTTATCGTATCGCGACATTACTGCTCGCGTTGGTCGAGATCGAATGACTGTTAGCAGAATATGGAATCGTTGGGTTCAGGAGGGTAATACAGAACGCTATGCTGGATCCCAACGGCCTCGTATCACTAGCAGTCGAGATGACAGGCATCTTATCCGCATAGCTGTAACGGATCGTGCAGCCACGTCTCGATCCCTGAGTCTACAGATGGGGATGTTTGCAAGACAAGAACCATCTGCACGAACAGTTCGACGACATTTGCGGCAGCATGGACTATCAGCTCGGAGACCATGGCTGCTGTTACCCTTGACGCTGCATCCCAGACAGGAGCTCCTGCGATGGTGTACTCAACGACGAACCTGGGTGCACGAATGGCAAAATGTCATTTTTCCGATGAATCGAGGTTCTGTTTACAGCTTCATGATGGTCGCATCAGTGTTTGACGACATCGCGGTGAACGCACATTGGATGCTGCTCTGGCCGGCACATTATCCAGATCTCTCACCATTTGAAAACGTCTGGTCAGTGGTGGCCGAGCAGCTGGCTCGTCATAATACGCCAGTCACTACTCTTGATGAACTGTGGTATCGTGTTGAAGCTGCATGGGCTGCTTTTCCTGTACATGCCATCCAAGCTCTATTAGACTCAGTGCTCAGGCGTATCAAGGCTGTTATTACAGCCAGAGGTGGTTGTTCTGGGTACTGATTTCTCAGGATCTATGCACCCATACTGCGTGAAAATGTAATCACATGTCAGTTCTAGTATAATATATTTGTCCAATGAATACCCGTTTATCATCTGCATTTCTTCTTGGTGTAGCAATTTTAATGGCCAGTAGTGTGAAAGACAACTGTAATATGCTGGTAGTCGACGAAATTACTTATAGCTTAGGATCTATTTCGTCAATAATACACAGTTTTCAGTCACAATATTTCATTAATTTTTATCATGAATCCTTTCTCGTTTAGAAGATGCAAGTCACATTCTGGTGATTGCTTTAGAATTTCATCGAGCAGTAAAGTAACAACATAGCTGTTAATTTTATCAGAATAGCTTTCAAAAAAGCATCCAAAGAATGAAAAACTATTTTGCTTGCTGTAAACCTCATTCAGCCCAAAATATTTGACGTTCTACTGCAGCGGTGAATAACTTGTGCAAAACAGACGTTTGGCTGCGTTTGTAAAAGTTGAAATAAAGTGTTTCGCGACCGAATATCATGCTTTTTAGCTATTATTTAAAGACAACAAACTTGTAATTAATTATATCTACTACTGCAGGCTACCATTAGTAAGCGTAGACTGCGGTAGTTTACTTGGTAGCTTTGGTCAGTTAAGGTCGTACGTGCGTTACCTGTACATTAGGCACGTTGCATATCTGTAAGGCATCATCTTATAACCATTGCTTTCTTTGCGTATAAGTCAGTGTCGTAATAGAGTCCTCTAAGAATCGGAAGTGGCGAACTGTGTTGAAACTGAGTATATATAAAGGGCTTGTAATCAACAGAACATTTTTGTTCTGCATAGTTTCCTCCTGTCTGCTACTTGAAAGTAAACAATATTTATAGCAAAAAAATACAGATTTATCTTACAACGTTTGAAAACGCAATGTTTTCAACAAAAATAGTAAAATAAAGAAGTTGCAAAATAAAAATATATTAACACTTCGCCGAACTTCTATAAAATATTTTTCTGTTATTTATAAACAACTTTCGCATATATCAGTCAGAACATTGTGACGCAGAACAAAATATCAACACTTATACAGGGTGAGTAACCTAACATTACCGCTGGATATATTTCGTAAACCACATCAAATACTGACGAATCGATTCCACAGACCGAACGTGAGGAGAGGGGCTAGTGTAATTGGTTAATACAAACCATAAAAAAATACACGGAAGTATGTTTTTTAACACAAACCTACGTTTTTTTAAAAATGGAACCACAGTTTTGTTAGCACATGTGAACATATAAACAAATACGTAATCAGTGCCGTTTGTTGCATTGTAACATGTTAATTACATCCGGAGATATTGTAACCTAAAGTTGACGCTTGAGTACCACTCCTCCGCTGTTCGATCGTGTGTATCGGAGAGCACCGAATTACGTAGGGATCCAAAGGAACGGTGATGGACCTTAGGTACAGAAGAGACTGGAACAGCACATTACGTCCACATGCTAACACCTTCTTATTGGTCTTTTTCACTGACGCCGGCCGGAGTGGCCGAGCGGTTCTAGGCGCTTCAGTCCGGAACCGCGCGACCGCTACGGTTGCAGGTTCAAGTCCTGCCTCGGGCATGGATGTGTGTGATGTCCTTAGGTTAGTTAGGTTTAAGTAGTTCTAAGTTCTAGGGGACTGATGACCTCAGAAGTTAAGTCCCATAGTGCTCAGAGCCATTTGAACCTTTTTTTTTTTTTTTTTTTTTTTTTTCACTGATGCACATGTACATTACCATGAGGGGTGAGGTACACGTACACACGTGGTTTCCGTTTTCAATTACAGAGTGGAATAGAGTGTGTCCTGACGTGTCAGGCCAATAGATGTTCAATGTGGTGGCCATCATTTGCTGCACACAATTGTAATCTCTGGCGTAATGAATGTCGTACACGCCGCAGTACATCTGGTGCAATGTCGCCGCAGGCTGCCACAATACGTTGTTTCATATCCTCTGGGGTTGTAGGCACATCACGGTACACATTCTCCTTTAACGTACCCCACAGAAAGAAGTCCAGAGGTGTAAGATCAGGAGAACGGGCTGGCCAATTTATGCGTCCTCCACGTCCTTTGAAACGCCCGTCGAACATCCTGTCAAGGGTCAGCCTAGTGTTAATTGCGGAATGTGCAGGTGCACCGTCGTGCTGATACCACATACATCGACGCGTTTCCAGTGGGACATTTTCGAGCAACGTTGGCAGATCATTCTGTAGAAACGCGATGTATGTTGCAGCTGTTTAGGCCCCTGCAATGAAGTGAGGACCAATGAGGTGGTCGCCAATGATTCCGCACCATACATTTACAGTGCACGGTCGCTGTCGCTCTACCTGTCTGAGCCAGCGAGGATTGTCCACGGACCAGTAATGAATGTTCCGTAGATTCACTACCCCGTGGTTTGTGAAACCAGCTTCGTCGGTAAACAGGTAGAACTGCAACGCATTCTCTGTTAATGCCCATTGACAGAATTGCACTCGATGATTAAAGTCATCATCATGTAATTGCTGATGTGGCGACAGATGAAATGGTGAGAGCGGTGACGATGCAGTATGCACATGACACTACTTTGACTCAGGCCACCGGCTCTCGCAATGTCCCGTGTACTCATGTGTGGGTTCATGGCAACAGCAACTAACACACCAACTGCACCCGCTTCTCCTGTGACGTGCCTGTTACGGACCCGTTTGCGTGCTACGACCGTACCTGTTGGATACAGTTGGCGGTAGATGTTTTGAAATGTGCGCCACGTTGGATGCTCTCTGTCCGGGTACCGTTCTGCATACACCCTGCAGGCTTCAGCTGCATTTCGTCGACACTCGCCATAGATGAGTATCATCTCCGCCTTTTCAGAGTTCGAATACACCATGGTCACAGTTCCTACAACACTACACTATCACAGACGTCTGGTAACACGGTGTACTACAGTTGGTCTGCGTGCGGAGACGAATGCAGAATAACAATAGCAGCAAGCGCTACATGCGGACACTGCGACAGCTAGACCAAACCACAACAGTGCACTACAGCCACACTCGTAAACACGGTCGTCATCGTAAACATGTCCTTGCAGATGCTGCTCGCCCACCGTGGCCCGTGTTTGTTACAACACGCAACTGAACGTCGGAGGTTTCAAGCGTCAACTTTAGGTTAGAATATCTCCAGATGTAATTAACATTTTACAATGCAACAAACGGCACTGATTACGTATTTGTTTATATGTTCAGCTGTGCTAAAAAAACTAACGTGGTTCCATTTTTTAAAAAAAAACGTAGGTTTGTGTTAAAAAACATACTTCCCTGCATTTTTGTATGGTTTGTATTAAACAATTACACTAGCCCCTCTCCTCGCGTTCGGTCTTTGGAATCGGTTCGTCAGTATTTGATGTGGTTTACGAAATATATCCAGCGGTAACGTTAGGTGACTCACACTGTATATATGGATGTAAACTATACTTGCAGCAAATGTAATTGCTTTGTGTACATAAATGGACACAAGTTACGCGATCAACTAATGTTTATTAGTTATGCAATTTATATTCTGTAAGGGTATAAAATACTTAGTGCACTAACGCTGAACGAATTACGGTTCTAAATATGTGCAAAACAAATGAAAGAACAAAGAGGAGTTGTCGGTTCCCAGTTTCTTTCTCTATCAGTGTTACCGGTACTGTCCGTGAGCCAACCATACACTACGTCATTTATGTAGTGTATCAAAACTACCTAACCGTAGTTTTGGTGTAGCGTAACTTCAGTATGAATCAATATTAGAAATTTTCTTTCCTATTCCATTCGCGTAGTGAACAAGGGCAAAATGACTGTCTACGTGTCTCTGTAAGTATTCTAAACACTCTTATATCGCTCTCATGATCTCTATGCAAGATATGCGTCAGACGCAACAGAAAGACAGTACAGTCTACCTCCCGTATGACTTTTCTGAACTTTCACAGTAGGTATTGGGAGAGCTACGCCGTTTTTCGTCCAAGTTCCCCGATCACATCTGTTACATATTTGTACTGGCTATATAGATCTGTTGTGTCGGTATTAACTTGTCAGGAAGTAGTACATTTTCATTTCTTTATGGGTTCAGCGTATATTTATAACGTATTGATAACTGTTTTACACACACTGATATTACAGAAAAGCGAAAAACAAGTTTCTGTCTTAAGAAAGTACATGACACAAATGGCTTCCATTATTGGCGATGCATTGCTGATGACGTTCGTGGAAGCTCCTCATTACGTTCCCAATCATTTCTTGAGGAATGGCTTTTACGTACACCCAGTTTGCGACTTTCAGCTCACTAGTGTTATGGAGTTGCTGTGAGAAAATTATGTTCATGAGATGACCCCATAGAAAAAAATGACAGGCTGATGGATTAAGTGATTTCTCTGGCCATCTGACACCACGTAAACATGAGGGTAATCGACATGTCAAGTGCTGCCTCAATGTAGGCATTGATTACGGGTTTATGGTCTGTAGCTTCAACTTGCTGAAAACATATCACGTTTAGACGACAAAAGTTCCTCCAGGTGTGGAATGAAAAAAATGTTAACCATGGCTGCATATCGCTTGGAATGAATTATCGCTTCCGTTCCTTGTTGACGTGAAAGAAAATCCGAATAAATGCGAATAAGATACGCGCTCAAGGAATTCTGTACAAACTCAGATAGCTCGTCCATCCCAGGAATCGCGAACCTCGACGAGTTTTGCTTGTTGTCATATCATTACAAGCAAGACATACGTCTACACAAGGACAGACAGATAACAAATGACAAAAAAAAGGAGTTTTTTCGTGTGATGATGAATGCCATTCTGTGCCGGTCCGATTAGATGCGATAGATGGCGCAATCACGTTTACATCTTAGCAGGGTGACCAGCTGAAAATGTACTGTATCCGATGAGCCACCCTATGTGTATTGAGAACATTAGAGGTCATATTACATTTCCTTGGGGCACTTCCTACGTTACTTTCGATTACTCTTCTTCGGGCAGATACATTTGCATAAAATTTCTGAAATGACATTTCTGCCATGGACTGTAATTATCGGCAACAACGACTGACGACAACGCCATAACACGTACTCGGTTCGTTGCTGATTTTATTATCAGTGCGGCGAATGCCGGTGTCATGGTGATTTATTTTATTACTGTTTACTTGTAATCGGTAATGTTGAAGTTTCTGCTATTGCTTTCAAACCTTCTGAATGGTATAACCGCCATATGACTGTACAACAGGTATTATTTCATAGTCTAAATTTCGGCCTTAGGCCATTTCAAGTGTTACAAGTATTATAAATCATTAGACTTAAGTAGAACTCAAGTCAAAACTTTTTTTTTCCTTTATTGAGTTTCGATTCCCCCCGAAGGGGGCGGGCTGGCAGCAGCTTAGAATGCCGCTCTTCAGCCTATAGAATTTGTTTTAAGAAAATGAAGATAATAAATAATAAAAGCAGGTGATAAAATCGGTGACTTAAATGCTAAAATAGCGGAAAGTTGTGGAACTTAAAACATAAAACGAAGGGCTGGTGATGCTAATAAAATACGCACGAGGCAGACAGGTAAAATAATAGATAGACAATTAAAAAACACGGCGCCAGTCTGGTTTCTGTTCGCAAGAGATATGAAAATCACACCCAGCGACAGCATGATTTCTGTTCGCATCACTTTGGACAGACGCACAACACTGAACACTCACTCGAACACTGCACTAAAAAGTTGGCACAAATATGACACACCACAGCCGAGGGCAGACGGGGGGGAACCTGGACAGATGATGGGAACGAAAAGGGGGTAAGGAGACGAAAAACGAAGTGGAGGGGAGGGGGGGGGAAGGAGCCGACGAAGGACGAGGACTCATAAGAGGAGGGGGGGCTGGGCAGACGCGAGAGGGAGTGGGGTATGGCAGAGGAGGGGAATGCAAAAGGACCCGGGAGGGGGGGGGGGAGAAGGAAGGCACAGAGAGGGTAGGCGGGGAAAGTCATCGTCAAAACGTGTATCTTCGCTTATATAATCCAATTTTGACGAAATAAATGCGAGAGCATTGTGTAATATCCTAATTTACTGGTAATTGGTGTAACGTAGTTGATATGGTTGTGGAAAAATTCGTAACCAGATCACAGGTTTTAAACTTTGCTACACCGCGTCTAAGCAGCCACTGACTAAACAGTTAATGTCACGCACTTTAACTACTGCTCGATACTAGTTCAAATGGCTCTGAGCACTGTGGGACTAACTTCTAAGGTCATCAGTCCCCTAGATCTTAGAACTACTTAAACCTAACTAAGCTAAGGACATCACACACATCCATGCCCGAGGCAGGATTGAAACCTGAGACCGTAGCGGTAGCGCGGTTCCAGACTGTAGCGCCTAGAACAGCTCGGCCACCCCGACCGGCTCGATACTAGTGTAACTGCTGAATTTGACCAACAGCTGAAAATAAACAATATCTTCAATTAACGGCGGGAATGTCATCATTTCAGAGGTGTTACCTCCGTTTTAGCTGAATATTCGCCACCCAGAGTAATGAAGCAAAATAGCACGTGTGTTACTGCCCCTGGACCACACGAACGACGGCAGTCTACGTTCATCCGAATCACGAAGAGAAGCGAAAATTAGACCGTCGTGTGCAAGCATTTTCTGCGGTTCCTGGATATAAGTCCCCGAATATCATTAACAGACGTGTGTCAGGGTGCCTTTGATGGCGGGGGGAGCCGAATTAGGCGACCTCTAGAGCTCTTCGTCAGGCCGCAGCAAGTGGCGGGCGCAGACAATGCGCGCATCTAGGCTGGCGGCGCCACCGCCGCCTGCAGCGGCACCTCGCGGGACAGGCACAATGCGCGCATTGTGCGCCGTGTCGGAGCCGCAGTCGGCCACTTTGCGAGCCCTGATGAGGTACTGCGCGCGATCAATGCGAGCCAGCCCGCCTGGGACCGAGTGCGCTGCGTTCACGCCTTCTCGCTATTCCGCGGCCACTTTCTGCGGCTCTCCTACACTGGCTGTTCCTCACAACATTACGGGCACTGGAAGTGGGATTACTTCGGCGGTCGCTTTCCAGATGCGACCAAGTTTTGTAAATCTACCGCGTACGTGCGCAGAGAGAAGAAATAAATTCTTTACACTCAAAAAATGGTTCAAATGGCTCTAAGTCCTATGGGACTTAAGATCTGAGGTCGTCAGTCCCCTAGACTTAGAACTACTTAAACGTAACTAACGTAAGGACATCACACACATCCATGCCCGAGGCAGGATTCGAACCTGCGACCGTAGCAGCAGCGCGGTTCCGGACTGAAGCACCTAGAACCGCTCGGTCACAACGGCCGGCCTTTATACTCGGTCCAGTCATGTTAATGTGACCACTGCCTGTGTTCGAGATCAACGTGTAATAACCACTCACAGACGCAGGTGACAGCACAAGCGTAGAGGATATGCACTAAATAAACGTAAATGTCGTGTGACTAGGGCCTCCCGTCGGGTAGACCGTTCGCCGGGTGCCAGGCTTTCGATTTGAGCCATTTCGGTGACTTGCGCGTCAACGGGGAAGAAATGATGATGATTAGGTCAACACAATACCCAGACCCTGAGCGCAGAAAATCTCCGACCCATCCGGGAATCGAACCCGGGCCCTTAGGATTGACAGTCTGTCGCGTTGACCACTCAGCTACCGGGGGCGGACAGGATATGCACTGAAGCCCCAAAGGAATTGGTACATGCCTGCGTATTCAAATACAGAGATATGAGCCGGCCGCTGTGGCCGAGCGGTTCTAGGCCTTTCAGCCCGGAACCGCGCAACTGCTACGGTCGCAGGTTCAAATCTTGCCTCGGGCATGGATGTGTGTGTGTGATGTCCTTAGGTTAGTTAGGTTTATGTAGTTCTACGTTCAAATGGCTCTGAGCACTATGGGACTTAACATCTGTGGTCATCAGTACCCTAGAACTTAGAACTACTTAAACCTAACTAACCTAAGAACATCACACACATCAATGCCCGAGGCAGGATTCGAACTTGCGACCGAGCGGTCGCGCGGTTCCAGACTGAAGCGCCTAGAACCGCTTGGCCACATCGGCCGGCTAGTTCTAAGTCTAGGCGACTGATGACCTCAGATATTAAGTCCCACAGTGCTTAGAGCCATTTGAACCATTTGAACAAAGGTATGTAAACAGGCAGAATACGGCGCTGCTGTCGGGAACGTCTATATAAGACAACAAGTGTCAGGTGCAGTTGTTCGATCGGTTACTGCTGCTACAATGGCATTTTTTCAAGATTTTAGTGAGTCTGAACGTTGTGCTTCAGTCGGCACACGAGCGATGGGACACGTCATACCAGAGGTGGCGATGAAGTGGGGATTTTCTCTTACGAGCATTTCACAAATGTACAGTGAATATCAGGAATCTGTCTAACATTAAATCTCTGACAATGCTGCGGCCGGAAAATAATCCTGCAAGAACGGGACAACGACGACTGAAGAGAACCATTCAGCGTGACAGAAGTGCAACCCTTCCGCAAATTGCTGCAGATTTCAGTGCTGGACCATCAGCTAGTGTCAGCCTGCGAACCGTTCAGCGGAATATCATCGATATGGGCTTTCGGAGCCAAAGGCCTACTCGTGTACCGTTGATGACTGCACGACACAAAGTTTTACGCCTCTTCTGGGCCCCTCAGCACCTACATTGGACTGTTGATGACTGGAAACATGTTACCTGGTCGGACGACTGTCTTTTCAAATTGTATCGAGCCGATGGACGTGTAAGGAAGGGTATGGAGGCAGTCTCAGGAATCCATGGACCCTGCATGTCAACAGGGGACTGTTCAAGCTGGTGGAGGCTCTATAATAGTGTGGGGCGTGTGCAGTTTGAGTGATATGGGACTCCTGATACGTCTAGATACGACTCACAGGTGACATGTACGTAAGCATCCTGTATGATCACCTGCATCTGTTCATGTTCATTGTGCATTCCGACGGACTTTGGCAATTCCAGCAGAGCAGTGCGACACACCACACTTCAAGAATTGTTACAGAGTGGCTCTAGGAGCACTCTTCTGAGTTTATGCTCTTCCACTGGCCACCAAACTCCCAGGACACGAACATTATTGGGCATATCTGGGATGCCTTGCACCGTGCCGTTCAGAAGAGAACTCCACCCCCTCGCACTGTGACGGATTTATGGACATCCGCGCAGTTCCCTCCAGCACTACTTGAGATATTAGTCGAGTTCACGCCACGTCATGCCGCGGCAATTCTGCGTGTTCGCAGGGCCATACACGATATTAGGCAAGTGTACTAGTTCAGATTACCCTCTATTCAGAGGCTGTTGCACGCAACCACTGTTATTGACTTGTAAATAATAGATTTCAGCTATCAGTCGTCCTTTTGAAATTTTATTGGCAGATTTAGATTTCAGCTAGAAACCAGCCATTCTCAGTGCACTATCATTTTTGATCAGTGCATGTAATGCCTATTGGTCGGGCTTCATCCAGTGTTCTCTTGTTAGTCCTACCTGATATTTAACTATCTTTCTGGTTGATGACTGATTTTAGTGTAAGGGAATCAAGTTTCAGGGAGAAACGATAGAAAATTTAAGGTTTGTCGATGACGACGTAATTCTATGAGATACGGCATTGAACTTGGAATATCAGTTGAACAGCATGCGCAGTGTCTTGAAAAGCGATTAAAACGAGAATAATGGAATGATGCCGAATTAAATTAAGCAATGGCGAGGGAATTAGGTTAGGAAGTGAGACACGAAAGTTACTAGAAAGGTTTTGATATTTGGGCAGAAAATGAATGACCATGGCCGTAGTAGAAAGAATATAAAATGCAGATTGGCAAACTGTTGTTATTTAAAACTGCTTCCAGTGATCTTGGAATGGGTAAGTATAGGTCCTAAATTTTTTTCAAGGCAATCTTATAACATTCTCCCTGTAAAATAAGTTTAGTTAGAGATGATGGAGGTGGGTAGCGATCACGTACCTTTTCTGCAAAGTAGACCACAAACGCTCAACAACATTCAGTCCTGGTGGGTGTGGTGACCAAAG
The DNA here is from genome assembly GCF_023864345.2 of Schistocerca serialis cubense. Classification (NCBI taxonomy): domain Eukaryota; kingdom Metazoa; phylum Arthropoda; class Insecta; order Orthoptera; family Acrididae; genus Schistocerca; species Schistocerca serialis. The sequence continues at coordinate 144,838,395 of NC_064643.1, forward strand.
GAGATCTAACAATACATCCGCGTATTCACAAAATCAGTCGTTAATGATACGTGCTGTGTGAACAGGGCCTTGTCGTGTTGGAACACAACAACACCTTTGGCGAACAAACATTGTACCATGGGATGGACCTGAGCAGCCAAAACGGCCACATAATTCTTGGCAGTAATGCGACCTGGAACTGGAATCATAGGACCCATGGCGTATCACGGAAGGCTGCCCAAATCATCACCGAACCACGCCATGTTTCACTCTTGCAACGTAAACTCTGCCAGAAGTTGGAAACAGTGTGAAACGAGAGTCCTGCGACAGAATGACTTTCTTCCATTGCTCTACAGCCAGGTTCTTTGGCGTTTTTTTCCGGCTTCGGCACCGTATTTTCCTGTTACGCCCATTTGCATCACCGATGAGTGGTTTTGGAATTTCAGATTGAATCCCCTGCTTACGAAGTTCCCTCCGTGTTGTTTCGTTACTGATAGAGTTCGCAAGATTGACATTCAGTTTAGCAGTGACTTTTGCAGTTGTTCTCCACTTATTTTTTTGCCTCAATCCAATGACTGTCTGTCACGATCACTCAAGACACACTTTCGTCAACGTTGCGAGCTACCAAATTATGTTTTTCCTCGTTTCCTGTATGCAATATAAATATTAGGTACGGTGCATCTTGAAACAAGAAGCACTTCGGCCTCCTTGGTTACGGAAGCACTCACCATACCATCACCAACAATTTGCCCAAGTTCGAATCCACGTAGCTCCAACATAATGCATTCACAACTACACAGAACACTGAAATGATAATTAAATAGACACCCTAGCTGCAAACAGACGTTGGTATACATCATTGGGGACATGCTGAAAATGTGTGCCCCCACCGGGACTCGCACCCGGGACCTCCTGCTTACATGGTAGACGCTCTATCCATCTGAGCCACCTTGCTCGCTCACCGTGAGACCCACATTCCCAACATATCCACACCACTACATTCGTAGTGCGCCTAATAGATGTTTGCCCATCACAATCATTACTCGTGGCAGATTAATCTACCAAGTCCCTTACGAATTGGGGCACAGCGTGTGCGTTCGCACAAGGTCACTGGCCGGGTAGCCATATTTTAACTATATATGAAGGTAGTATCTGTTCCCGAAAGAACAGATACCATTGATGACCGTGCAGCTTCTCTAGAATGAAATAATAATTAAATCAACACCCTAGCTGTCCCCGCGTATTCAACGCCTGTTTGCAGCTAGGATGTCTATTTAATTATTATTTCATTCTAGAGAAGCTGCATGGTCCTCAATGGTTTCTGTTCTTTCGGGAACATATACTACCTTCATACACAGAACACTGTTCTGATCGCGACTGACACTTCCAACATATTGAGGACACTGCAGAGATGCCGTTCGTTGTCAAATACAACAGCGAAACCTACAGGCTTGTCTAGCATCCATATTTATGTGCAAGTACAAATTTCTCGCGATGTTTTTATATTTTTGTCCAGCCTCTGTACTTACTAGTAGTGTAGGAGCTCGAACGTAAACGAAAAGCTGTGTTAACAAGAAGAGAAGAATATCTTTTTAATTGTAGTGCTACAGAAGAATGTTGAAGATTAGATGGGTTTATCGAGTAACTCAGAAATACGTGGTGAAGCGAACTGAGGAGAAAATAAATTCATGCCACAACTTGACTAAATAAAGGGATCGGTTGATGGGACAGAATAATAAATAGTTAACCTGACAGTGGAGGGTAATTTGGAGGGGAAAATTTGTAGGAGACCAAAGCTTGATTAATTACATTTAGCAGATTGAAACTGATGTACGGTGCAGCACTAACGTGGGCATGAAAAGAGATTCGCGGGATAGACGAGTGTGGGAAGGGACTTCAGACAAGTTTTGCGACCGGCGACAATATCTAACGCGCCACCAGTTGTCGTCCGTTAACTGTAGAGCTCCCTTCGTTGTTCATCTCTGCTCACATGAACCGCTGGCTACGAAGACAGTATTTAGGCACAAAGAACGAAAGGCAGGCCAGCGTAGAGAATTGGCGGAAAGCATAGGCGACTGCTTTCTCTGACGAGGGTAGTGAAAAGTTTATACAACGCCACGACAAATGTCCAAGTCGGGGCGGCGACTATTTACAGAAGTAGCTGGATGGTGTGCCTAACTGTTGCGAATAAAGAAATTTTGGTTTTGCTGTCGTTTTCATTTCGCAAACGATCTGACCTTACATTCCAAACAGCCCTCGCATTAACTGTAGTAGTGTTGCAGTTTCAAAGTAATGTGAGTTGTACAAGTTTGTTAATTTTTTATAGCAAACAATATAATGCCGGTAACGCTGATTCGGCGTACAGGGCAAGCTTGTTATTAACGCATATACGCATTCAGTTACGTTAAGCCCTGTGAAAAGCTGCCTATATAGAAATGAATAAATTACCGTTGTTAATCCTTGACTACATGAATAAAATACTACGTGACCAAAAAAAAAAAAAAAAAAAAAAAAAAAAAAATTGCCGGTACTAAATATCCAAAGCGCGTCTTTCCTGCTGCTATGTCTCAGCTAAAAAATTTGTGCGGTGTTTCATCCTCGTCCAGTGATCGAAAGGTATTAAACTGTTATTCCTTCAGTTCTGTCGTAGCCTTCCCAGTATAAAAAAAAGAAAAACACTTTTATTATTTCCTCTAGCGGAACGGTTAATGCTATCTGACCGCAGAGTAAGATTAGCTGAACATAATTTTTTCAACTGCTATTTTAACCATACGATTAGAGTGACCATTATTTGTAGTATAGGTAGATAAAAATGCTAAATTTTTAAACTAAGAATTGGTGGACAGTATTTGTACGTAATGTGAAACCTAGTTTCATTTTTAGATTTCCGGACCTCAATCGCTAAAAACTGAACACTTATCGGGTCTCTCGTTGTCCGTCTTTCTGTCTTTCTGACTCTGTCTGTTAAGGCCCCTTTTTCTCGAGGATGGGTGTGGTATCAAGTTGAAATTTATGTCAAATTCTAAGGTCTGCGGTATGTTGGCAGTGTAAATAATTTAAGCTCCTAAGTCAATACAATCAAAAGATACGAACATGTATGTCACGTAGTTTGATACTTGCAGACTCTTTCCTCAAATCGTATAGTCGAAATATTTATGTACATCTCGGAGTTGGTAGTTCAGCTGTTCCTACAAAACGCTCACAACGCCCGCGAACGCACACCGAGGTACAGTACTCCTTTCGCCAATCATTAACGCAGTGTTGTTGTCGACCTCGTAGTTGGCGGGTGACAAGCTCAGTCTGACGTTACGCGCAGCATCACACTGAAGACAGAAAGTCCTCAAATGTAAACAGTGAGAAAGAGAAGAGGCTGGCTGATTAAAGGAAAGCTGCATTCAATGATGCGTTACCGACGCGGAATGAGTCTGCAGTAGATATTTTTACACGGCATTGCCGGAGATAAAAAACACCGGTGGCAGTGGGCAAGAAACGTCCAGTCGCACCATTTCTAGAAGAAAGATTCGTTTATCTGAAGTTGCACAAGCAATCTACAAATGTTATTTTTGTTTTCTTACGAATAACACTATTTTGAAACATTATGTTTGATAGGATTTTCATTTGTACACATTTACAGATTAAAACCATGCAAAAAATGCTATCACCTTCGGAGAATGTTTCAGAATAATTAGGGCAACGTCTCTAGAGGGATTGTTCATTTTCTTATGGTAGGCTGAAAGTGACGGTGCCAAGCAGAGGTAGCTTTGATTTTTGTTTCATTTTTGTAAGATTAAACTTAGTTAGACAAGTAGATAGTTAGGGAAAAAAGAAGCGCTTGCATGAATACAGGGAGGACCTTGGGTGGAATCTCGGTCGGACCACGGATTGTTCAGTTTCAGTTTTAACCTACTTATCTCTCAACAATCACCAGAAACGAAACGTCATTGGGAATCTACCTTAAACTGTAGGTCCTCGTTCCCTGGTCGGATAACTGGGGTAAGTAAGCGACACGAAAATCGCTGAATTGGCGTCCCGTAGAAAGTCTTGCACTAGGCGCTTTAACTGCAATAAATTATTATTATTATTATTATCATCTATATACGTAATTAAGTTTGTACGGAACACTCAGACAGCATATCCTACTCGCACTTGTCCGTTTTTTTTATGACTCAAGAAAAAAATTGGCCACTAGTCCCTGCAGTGTGTATTACCAAACGGATAAAATAAGCCAGTTCCAGTAGCAGATTACCTATCTAACAGCTTCCAGCGGCAGCAAAAATTTGGTTTTCTGTGTCTCATATAACTGTTGACACAATTTAAAGATTTAAAACGCTGTCATAATGAACTCAATACGAGTTATAATCTTGTGCTAAATATTTAACACGTAAGTATTAAAATTAGGATCTGTACAAATTTCTTGAGGTAGGGTAGCTCGCTGCGCGGAAATTAGCCAGACTGTATTCGTACAGCGTTTGAGAATGAGAGCACTTAGCGACTTCCAGCAAACTTCACACATAATTTCAAATCTATTCAAAACATTTTCTCGTAGAGCCCCCCCCCCCCTCCCCTAACAAAATAATCAGAGGCAAAAAGATTCTCTCTTACTTCATTTTCACTGTTCATCCAGTAAAATTTCAGTATCAGCTGTGACGTTTTAATTTATTACTTCCTTACTACTAACTGCGTTCTCAACAAAATTTGCAGACAGTATCGGTATATACCGCTCAGTGTACCTGCAAAATTACATCATTGTACGACACATAGCTCAGGAGACTGAAATTCGAGAGAAATTTATTTTCTTTCGAAGTTCGATTCTTTAAAAATCTGGGGTGTGGTTACTGGTTTATGCCCTAAGCAGCGAAACTACTGTAATCACCAGCTTGCTTCGATGCGGTCAGTACCAAAAAATGTTCTGTTGACAAATTGCCACTAAAAAAAAGTTAAAAAAGAACAAGTTCGTACTTCTCGTGTTGGCCGTATCCGAACTAAATCCCACTTACACAGAAATAACAAGTTTAAGTGGAGTGCCAACCCCGTCGTAGAAAAGAACTAGAGTTTATTTACGATGAAATTTCTGTCTCACAGCTGAATTTTAAAGGCGGTGATTCGGCGGAAATGTATCGTCCGTGTCGAAGCGACAGCTTTCTTCCACGTCTCCGTGTGAACACTCGACAAACTAAAAAACGATGTCGCTGCTATACATTGTTAACTAATAACAGTCTTCCTTGCTTCTTCATGATTGACGGTTAGCTACACTGCTACAGATGTCTTTGCCCACCGGCTGCAAACACCACGTACGCTATATCCAGTATGCTCAAATTAGCTCTATTGCAATTTCCTGCGAACATTATTAAGACTATTTAAAGTGCATATAACAAATAAAGGATCCGACTTTTAACTCCTGAGATCGGCAGATTTTCGCTGTGGGAATATCTGTGAAAGTAACTTCACTAGGCAGTGGGCCTTCATATTCCACAATAAAGGTAAAAATCGCAAAAGGTCATATAGGATTATCATAAATATCGCCAAGGTAAGAGCGCCACTTCAATATGCGAGTGGTAAACGTTTGAGGCCCGCAGTCTGATTTCGGTGGACTAAATGCTTTTGTTGTTGTTATGGATGGAATGATCGTTGCGAAATTTTGTGGCTTCAAAAAGGATGCAAATCATCGGTATTCGTATTATAATTATCCTCTTCGGCAGTATTTACACATTAATTGCCGCTCACTAGTGTGCGATATATCCATATGTGAAATTCCATTCCATTGTTACGGCGATCTGATTGGCGCGCGAATCATTAGGAGGCAAGAAATTCGAAACCAGTGAGGCCTAATTGCTCGTTAGCGAAAGTCAAGTCTTGCAGTGCGTCCATCAGCAATTAACAGCTCTAATTTACGCTATTATATTGCGAGGGTAGGTGAGTACGTCGCGATAGCGAAGGAGAACGGGCCACTGGACAGTGGCCAAAATCATAATGAAGAAACAGCTCTTTCATTAGGACCAGGCGGCCATATTTTTCCCTCGCCGTTACTCTCGGCGCAACACAATGTTCTCTTTTTGCGACATACGGCGTCGGTTCCCGGTTATTGTCTTTTCAGCACATGCCACTTAATCTTTTTGAGGGACGTTAAATAACCGCAGTAAAGCAGTCGCGAGGTATTTACATAAACGCCACGAGCCGCCACCCTGTCGGACAGACCTTTTTTTTTTTTTTTTGTTCCGCTTCTCTATTCCGTTTTCGAGCCGGTGGCGCTCCCATCGGCCTTCGCAATTACACCAGCGGCGTACGTTTCGACCAAAAATCCAAGCTGCGGCCACTGCTCGGTCGGTCGGCCGGTTTTTGCCGCGTAATCCGAATGTACGGTGGGCGGGTAATAAAGCACGAGTAATGAGTGTTTTCTCGCCGGCCATTACTCTCGGCCGGTTTGAATGCCGGCTCCGCGCCGCTGTTTCGCACAATGCCGGCCGGCGCACTTGCGCACCGAGATATATGGCGCTCGTCCGCGAATATCAGCTCTTTCATGGCGGATTTTCGGATTTCATAGAGTGGAAACGCAAAATTATGTACATCGCCGCCAGCCCGGCTCGTTGCTGTGCTTAATATATGTAAACGAAGCCCTGTCCGCGCATTACCGACGACACATTTCCCCACCGGCCGACGCAGATGTCCGCGGCCGGACGCACCTTTAGGATACATTTCTTTTTTCCCCGCGTTGCTATTGATATGTCCTGTAGCGCACAAACATTTTGTATCAGTGAAGGAAACGCTTCCGTCATACACCTTCTTTTGTGGGTGAATATACACTGAAGTGTGAAAGAAACTGGTATAGGCAAGTGTATTCAAATGCAGAGATATGTAAACAGGCAGAATACGGCGCTGCGGTCGGCAAGCCTGTATTAGACAACAAGTGTCTGGCGTAGTTAGATCGGTTACTATTGCTACAATGGCAGGTTATCAAGATTAAAATGAGTTTGAACATGGTGTTATAGTCCGCGTACGAGCGATGAGGCGCAGCATCTCCGATGTAGCGATGAAGTGGCGATTTTCCGGTACGACAATTTCACGAGTGTTATGTGAATATCAGGAATCCGGCAAAACATCAAATCGCCGACATCGCTGCGGCCGGAAAAAGATCCTGCAAGAACAGGACCAACGACGACTGAAGAGAATCGTTCAGCGTCACAGAAGTGCAACCCTTCCGCAAATTGCTGCAGATTTCAGTGCTCGACCATCAACAAGTGCAAACCATTCAACGAAACATCATCGATATGGGCTTTCAGAGCGGAAGGACCACACGTGTACCCTTGATGACTGCACGACACAAAGTTTTACACCTCGCCTGGGCCAGTCAACACGGACACTGGACTGTTGATGACTGGAAACATGTTGCCTGATCGGACGAGTCTCGTTTCAAATTGTGTCGCGCGATGGACGTGTATGGGTATGGTGACAACCTCATGAATTCATGAACCCTGCATGTCTGCGAGGGACTGTTCAGCTGGTGGAGGCTCTGTAATAGTGTGGGGCGTGTGCAGTTGAAGTGATGTGGGACGTGTGCAGTTGAAGTGATGTGGGACTCCTGATACGTCTAGATACGACTCTGACAGGTGACACGTACGTAAACATCCTGCCCATTCACGTCCATTGTGCATTCCGACGGATTTGGTCAATTCCAGCAGGACAATGCGATACCCCACACGTCTAGAATTGCGCTGTTCTGGGTTTAAACATTTCCACTGGCCACCAAACTCCCCAGACATTAACATTATTGAACGTATCTCGGATACCTTGCAACGTGCTGTTCAGAAGAGATCTCCATCCCCTCATACTCTTACAGACTTTTTGATGGCCCTGAAGGATTCATGGTGTTAATTCCCTCCAGCCCTACTTCAGACATTAAGCGAGTCCATGCCACGTCGTGTTGCGTCACTTTTACGTGCTCGAGGGGGCTCTACACGATATTAGGCTGGTGTACCAGTTTCTTTGGCTCTTCAGTGTAGGTGTTTAGTGATGTACGTTTGGACTGGGAATTTCTGTGGCGAAACTAACGTCATCAGTGGAGAGACGGAACAACCGTAGTTCAACGTCTGGGTCGAACACTTATGGAAGGATTACATTTTCGCATTTGACTTCAGTATCATTACATTTGCCACCATCTCTAGGCTTTATTGACGTAGAAAATGCTTGCGATCATGTAGGCTGGCGTAGTAGAAGGATGCAAAGTTTAATGTACATTGACCTGGCTCACCGAGTTAGGAAGATAATCCAGCAACTTTACTTCAAATTAAGGTAGCGACATAAAATTTGTTGGAGTGAAAAAAGGTATTCGGCACCGATGCAGCCTTTTCTCATTATTCTTCAACGTAATACATTGAAGATGCAATAAAAGAAAGTAAAAATACGCACATTGAAGGAAAACTATATACGAGAGAAACAAAAAAGTTTATATTTGCAGATGAGTAGCAGTGTTAGCAGAATATGAAAACAGTCTCCAAAAGACCTCAGAAGACGTGAAGACGGTATTTTCAGAAAGATATGAAAATAAATAAGAAGAAAACCAAAAATCCTTGTACATAGTAAAGTCCCAATAGCAGTAAAATAATGTCTGAATGGAAAGAACCTGAAGAAAGGCACCAGCTTCAAGTATTTTGGTGGCAGAATAATAGAGGGCGGTAAGGCCTGGCAGGCTATTAAATGCAGAAATAAAATGGCATTAAACAATAAGATGAAGAAGAAGCTACTACTACCATCGAAAACTCTTAGTTTCAACACCAGGAAACAATACGAAAAGATTTTTGTTTGGAGTGTTGCACTATATGGCTCCAAAGCTTGGGCAGTGTGGGAGCCAGAACGGAAAAGATATGCTTCTGCGATTTTGTGTTCCTAAATAATTCATGAGCAGGCAGAATAACCGGTGAAGAAATCTTTGAGAAAATAAAAAACAAAAGATCGTTGTGCAGGACTATCTAGGAGCGGAGGGACCAATGAGTTAGGCATCTATGCATTGCCCATTCATTGCGAAATTAATAGAAGGGAAGATGTCTGGGAAGAATGTACGAGGAAGACCAAGACTTTAGTACATAAGGCAGGTAAGACGAGACGTGGAACTACAATGTATTAAGAACTGAAAAGACTTTCGGAAGATGGGAAAAAATGGAGAACGAGAATTGCTGCTGATCAATCTACGCATTGAGAACAAAAGCAGGAGGAGGAAAAGAAAAGAAGAAGTAATTTCAGCATAATGATTATTTTCGGGTGTAAGGTTTCGTGACCACGAACACGCCAGCAAATTAAAGAAATATTCTAGCATGTATAAATATTTGAAATACATTGTAGTCACGCGCAGTTCTACAGTGAACTGCGAAGTGTCAAAAATTAAAAATGTTCTTGCATGTATAACTATTTGATGTAATCAGAGACTGTTTAATCAGTGAATTGCGTTTCAAAATTGCATGAAATATTTTTGTATGATAAAAGACGCGTAAATTAGAAACCAGGAGTACTGACGTGGAAACTAAAAGGAATATTGAACTAAAACTGGAAACATGGACGAATTACGTGGTCAGATAGACGAAGGTGGAGATTATGTGTAGGAATAAGGTTCGAGGAATGTGCCGGTATAAGCGCAACAAAGTAAGAGTGTTGGTAATCACGGATGGAACAAGTTGTCAGGAAATGTCGGAAGCGGTGAGGGGTTTTTAATAAGTTGATAAAGCCATCGTGCGGGAGAGGTAAATTGCTACTGAAAGCGATGCGGAGGGTACATCGTTCGAGGATTTGAAGAGAGTGGAACGGTAATCCCGAAGAATTTGGCATATGAGAGGATAGGTCGGATCAGATTTTTATAGACTTGGAGGATAGTGAATGGTTGCAGTCTCCGTGTTCGTCCCGGCTAGATATTTTAGTTGTTTTATTGTGTTATTTTATTGTGTTATTAGTAGTTTGGGTTTTCTTACAGTAAAGTTAGTCTTTTTTTTTTTTTTTTTTTTTTTTTTTTTTTTTTTTTTCGTCAGTCTACTGACTGGTTTTATACGACCCGCCACGAATTCCTTTCCTGTGCCAACCTCTTCATCTCAGAGAAGCACTTGCAAGCTACGTCCTCAATTATTTGCTTGACGTATTCCAATCTCTGTCTTCTGTCTTCCTCTACAGTTTTTGCCGTCTACAGCTCCCTCTAGTACCATGGAAGTCATTCCCTCATGTCTTAGCAGATGTCCTATCATCCTGTCCCTTCTCCTTATCAGTGTTTTCCACATATTCCTTTCCTCTCCGATTCTGCGTAGAACCTCCTCATTCCTTACCTTATCAGTCCACCTAATTTTCAACATTCGTCTATAGCACCACATCTCAAATGCTTTGATTCTCTTCTGTTCCAGTTTTCCCACAGTCCATGTTTCACTACCATACAATGCTGTACTCCAGACGTACATCCTCAGAAATTTCTTCCTCAAATTAAGTCCGGTATTTGATATTAGTAGACTTCCCTTCGCCAGAAATGCCTTTTTTGCCATAGCGAGTCTGCTTTTGATGTCCTCCTTGCTCCGTCCGTCATTGGTTATTTTACTGCCTAGGTAGCAGAATTCCTTAACTTCATTGACTTCGTGACCATCAATCCTGATGTTAAGTTTCTCGCTGTTCTCATTTCTACTACTTCTCATTACCTTCGTCTTTAGTAAAGGGTTAGTCCGAGATATTTGAGTGTGTTAGCTAGGAGGAAAGGACGATTCCCTGTGGCGAGGCAGAAGTCGTGAAGGCAACACTGTGGTGGCTGTTGTGTAAGAGCACAAGAGAATGTGAACACCCAAACTTGTGACACCTTATCGATTTATTGGTGACCTGGGCCAGAATCCCGAATTCTGGGCGCAGAGTTCGGGATTCTGGCCGAGGTCACCCATGAGGAGAAAACAGCTAATCATTTATACTGGGTGGCTGACTAAAGGGATAAGAATATCTTGTAGAACAAAGTGGCAATTATATCAAAACGTTAGAAACAGTCAAAATCTAAATGCGGCAGCCCATTACAAACAGTATTGTAAGGTGCTTAAAAAAGTTATTAGGAAGGCAAAAAGTATGTGGTATGCAGATAGAATAGCTAAGTCTCAGGATAAAATTAAAACCATATGGTCAGTCGTAAAGGAAGTGGCTGGTCTGCAGAGACAGGTCGAGAATATAGAATCAGTGCGTAGTGGGGATGTCCGTGTTACTGATAAGTCGCATATATGTACAGTACTTAATAATCACTTTCTGAATATAGCAGGTGAACTAAATAGAAACCTAGTCCCAACAGGGAATCATATAGCGCTCTTAGAAAAAAGTGTTCCGAGACTGTTACCTGAAATGCTCCTCCATGATACTGACAAGAGGGAGATTGAGTTAATAATTAAATCACTAAAGACCAAGAACTCTCATGGATATGACGGGGTATCTAGCAGAGTACTGAAGTATTGTTCCACGTATGTTAGCTCAGTACTTAGCCATATCTGTAACTTTTCCTTTAGGAGTGGTCGGTTTCCTGACCGATTAAAGTACTCGGTAGTGAAGCCACTTTATAAAAAGGGAGACAGGGATAATGTTGACAATTATAGACCTATTTCTATGCCATCGGTGTTTGCTAAAGTTATCGAGAGGGTTGTATATACAAGGTTACTGCAGCATTTAAATTCACATAATTTGCTGTCAAATGTACAGTTTGGTTTTAGAAATGGCTTAACAACTGAAAATGCTATAGTCTCTTTTCTCTGTGAGGTTTTGGACGGATTAAATAAAAGGTTGCGAACGTTAGGTGTTTTCTTTGATTTAACGAAGGCTTTTGACTGTGTTGACCACAAAATATTACTGCAGAAGTTGGAACATTATGGAGTAAGGGGAGTAGCTTACAATTGGTTCGCCTCCTACTTTAAGAACAGAAAACAGAAGGTAATCCTCCGCAATATTGAGAGTGGTAATGATGTTCAGTCCCAATGGGGCACTGTTAAATGGGGCGTTCCCCAAGGGTCGGTGCTGGGGCCACTGCTGTTTCTTATTTATGTAAATGATATGCCTTCTAGTATTACAGGTGATTCAAAAATATTTCTGTTTGCTTGGTAGTGAAGGATCTTGTGTGTAATATTGAAACATTATCAAATAATGTAGTTCATGATATAAGTTCGTGGCTTGTGGAAAATAATTTGATGCTAAATCACAGCAAGACTCAGTTTTTACAGTTTCTAACCCACAATTCAACAAGAACTGACATTTTAATCAGACAGAACGGGCATGTTATAAGCGAGACGGAACAGTTCAAGTTCCTAGGCGTACGGATAGATAGTAAGCTGTTGTGGAAAGCCCATGTTCAGGATCTTGTTCAGAAACTAAATGCCGCTTTATTTACCATTAGAACAGTATCTGAAATAAGTGACATTTCAACACGAAAAGTAGTATACTTCGCATATTTTCATACGCTTATGTCATATGGTATTATTTTTTGGGGTAATTCTTCTGATTCAAAAAGGGTATTTTTGGCTCAAAAACGGGCTGTTCGAGCTATGTATGGTGTAAGTTCGAAGACCTCTTGTCGACCCCTATTCAATAGTCTGGGAATTTTGACATTGCCCTCACAGTATGTATTTTCTTTAATGTCGTTTGTTGTTAGCAATATTAGCTTATTCCCAAGAGTTAGCAGCTTTCACTCAGTTAATACTAGACAGAAATCAAATCTGCATGTGGAATGCACTTCCTTGACTCTTGTGCAGAAGGGAGTGCAGTATTCTGCTACATCCATTTTCAATAAGCTACCACAAGAACTCAAAAATCTTACCAGTAGCCCAAACACTTTTAAGTCTAAACTGAAGAGTTTCCTCATGGCTCACTCCTTCTATTCTGTCGAGGAGCTCCTGGAAGAGCTGAAAAATTAAGCAAATTCCAGTGTTACATTCTTGATTTTCTTTATTTAAACTAACGACTTGTAGCCTGAATATGTTTCTTATATTTCATTTTATCTGTTTCTACAATCGTGTTATAATTTCATGTATTGACTCGTTCCATGACCATGGAGACTTCTCCTAAATGTGGTCCCACGGAATAATAAATAAATAAATAAAATAAATAAATAAACAGTGTTCCAAATAAGTGTACAGTCACGTTTGCTAATATGTGGTGAAACGTCTCCGTGAAGTCGTTTCATAAGACGCTTGTCGAATTCGGTACAACTTATTCACTTGACTACCTGATTTTAGCTCAATTCATGAACTCTTCCAGAAAGACTGAGCACTAAGATAAGGCCTATTGAATATTATATGTGTGTTTTAATGTGGGCTTTCGGTTTTGATTTGTGGGAAACGCTGAGTTGGTCATCGTCTGCTGGGAGCAGACGATGTTGCTTCTCGTTCGAAGGAGAGCACAGGATGACCAACTTAGGTTTCCAATACCTGAGGAGAGGTTTACCCATCTTAGTCGAAGGCTGTTTTTGTGTGTGAAGTTGGTGACGGAGGGCTACCACTCTGGTAGCTTCCGCTGCACGGGGAGCTAGTTAATCTCGAAAGAGAAGGCGGCACTCTTCGGTGAACGCTTGGTGAGTACGGATCATGGCTCTTAAGGGGGTTTCAGGTGATAGGAAGCAGGTTCAGTTAGGACTTCGTTATGTTTAACTGTTGAAATACTTAAGAACTTCAGCTTAACTGAAGCGTGTAAAGCGAGTTATTTTTCCGAATGTGCCATAATTATATTTCTTTAAATAGGCGATTTTTGGGTGTTTGAGTTAAAAGTGTGGAAGTTACTTTGTTCATTATGAACAACAATGAAGTTGAGCTAGTTAGGATCACTTCAATCGTACGTGAGCGTAATACTGTGTCGAAGCGGGTATGATTTTTAACAAATTTTGGTCTTATATTTTGTGGAAGTTGCTTTTGTCTTTGTGTGTCGATTTTGTGCCATGTGTTTGGTAATCAATGACCCTTCTGGTCCAACACGGCACCGCAATAGGCTTTATTTTAACAAAAAAAATGGCTCTGAGCACTATGGGACTTAACAGCTGTGGTCATCAGTCCCCTAGAACTTAGAACTACTTACACCTAACTAACCTAAGGACATCACACACATCCATGCCCGAGGCAGGATTCGAACCTGCGACCGTAGCAGTCGCGCGGTTCCTGACTGAGCGCCTATAACCGCTAGACCACCGCGGCCAGCTTTATTTTAACAGTTTGCTTGTTTAATGACCTATAATTTCTGCAAGAATATCTGTTCTTTCTTGCGCTTTCTACAAATCAGCACAACAGTTTGATTCGGAATGCATCACGTGTTCTAGTTCAGCCGTTTGCAAGCAGCAGACGTAGTTAGTATGTTGAATAATAACCGCACAACGTCGTGCAATGGTTAAACCTTTGTCCAGAAAAGTGCATGCGTAGAATCGTAATGCGAATCTCACTGAGATATTTTTATGGTATGAATGCAAAGGAGATGATAGTATCATTGTCTCCCACACCCGATTTCTGTGTTTCTTCTTGTTGTAATTAAATTGTGCTCTATTACATTGTCACGCCGGCCAGTGTGACCGTGCGGTTCTAGGCGCTTCAGTCTGGAACCGCGTGACCGCTACGGTCGCAGGTTCGAATCCTGCCTCGGGTATGGATGTGTGTAATGTCCTTAGGTTAGTTAGGTTTAAGTAGTTCTAAGTTCCAGGGGACTGATGGCCACAGATGTTAAGTCCCATAGTGCTCAGAGCCATTTGAACCATTTTGAACATTCTCACGTAATTCTTACTTATTTCTAGTCAGGCACCAGTTGTGTGTAGTTAGGATGTGCAAGCAAATACTTAGATACAACAAATAATCTACGTGAAAGACAAATTCTGTGGTGTTGATCTTAGCCACTTACTCCGATTTCCAATCCTGAAGTAATCAAGTTGCTTCATGCACGACATGGAGTGCTATTTATCTGACTGTTGTTGTTGTTGTGATCTTCAGTCCTGAGACTGGTTTGATGCAGCTCTCCATGCTACTCTATCCTGTGTAAGCTTCTTCATCTCCCAGGTCCTACTGCAGCCTACATCCTTCTGAATATGCTTAGTGTATTCATCTCTTGGTCTCCCTCTACGATTTTTACCCTCCACGCTGCCCTCCAATACTAAATTGGTGATCCCTCGATGTCTCAGAACATGTCCTACCAACCGATCCCTTCTTCTAGTCAAGTTGTGCCACAAGCTCCTCTTCTCCCCAATTCTATTCAATACCTCCTCATTAGTTATGTGATCTACCCATCTAATCTTCAGCATTCTTCTGTAGCACCACATTTCGAAAGCTTCTATTCTCTTCTTGTCTAAACTATTTATCGTCCACGTTTCACTTCCATACATGGCTACACTCCATACAAATACTTTCAGAGACGACTTCCTGACATTTAAATCTATACTCGATGTTAACAAGTTTTTCTTCTTCAGAAACGCTTTCCTTGCCATTGCCAGTCTACATTTTATATCCTCTCTACTTCGACCATCATTAGTTATTTTGCTCACCAAATAGCAAAAGTCCTTTACTACTTTAAGTGTCTCATTTCCTAATCTAATTCCCTCGGCATCACCCGACTTAATTCGACTACATTCCATTATCCTCGTTTTGCTTTTGTTGATGTTCATCTTATACCCTCCTTTCAAGACACTGTCCATTCCGTTCAACTGCTCTTCCAAGTCCTTTGCTGTCTCTGACAGAATTACAATGTCATCGGCGAACCTCAAAGTTTTTATTTCTTCTCCATGGATTTTAATACCTACTCTGAACTTTTCTTTTGTTTCATTTATTGCTTGCTCAATATACAGATTGAATTACATCGGGGATAGGCTACACCCATGTCTCACTCCCTTCCCAACCACTGCTTCCCTTTCATGTCCCTGGACTCTTATAACTCCTATCTGCTTTCTGTACAAATTGTAAATAGCCTTTCGCTCCCTGTATTTTACCTTTGCCGCCTTCAGAATTTGAAAGAGAGTATTCCAATCAACATTGTCAAAAGTTTTCTCTAAGTCTACAAATGCTAGAAACGTAGGTTTGCCTTTCCTTAATCTTTCTTCTAAGATAAGTCGTTGGGTCAGTATTGCCTCACGTGTTCCAACATTTCTACGGAATCCAAACTGATCTTCCCCGAGGTCGGCTTCTATCAGTTTTTCCATTCGTCTGTAAAGAATTCGCGCTTGTATTTTGCAGCTGTGACTTATTAAACTGATAGTTCGGTAATTTTCAAATCTGCCAACACCTGCTTTCGTTGGGATTGGAATTATTATATTCTTCTTGAAGTCTGAGGGTATTTCGCCTGTGTCATACATCTTGTTCACCGGATGGTAGGGTTTTGTCAGGACTGGCTCTCCCAAGGCCGTCAGTAGTTCTAATGGAATGTTGTCTGCTCCCGGGGCCTTGTTTCGAATTTAAAGAAATTTGTATACTTGTAATAATTTTCCATCTCCGGTTTTTTTCTAAATGGTGCCGACCCTGAATTTCTGAATTTTTATCATTATTTGTGTGAGAGAAGCAGCTAGAAATGCGAGATAACGTATGTGGCTGGATGAGGAACGTCGTACAGATAGTAATACGTTACAGTAGCTATGAAGTCCACGTTAGTGACACGAACCCTTGTTGCATTTGCTGTTTCTCCAGTGCTGGAGGACACGCGCCGTGGAAGTGCTACCTGCGTACTGGTCTCGGACTGTGCGGCTCATACCCGCTGCAGCGACGCCACAGGCGATTTGCAGAATCAGCCGCGCTGTCAGAGAGCCGCTAATGAAAATTTCCCAGGCCTTCCGGAGCCGACAGAACTCGCGCGTCACGGCTGAAATTGGGGTCATTCGTTCAATTTAACGGGCTAATTCAGCGTCCCCTGCCGGCAGCGCCCCGGCCACTAGAGCCCGCCCCCCCGCCGCTCTCACTATGATTACTGCTATTGACGCACAGAAAACACGGCCGCGCGCGCGCCTAATTGAGTTCCCCGAGTGCACTTTACAGCAAATCGAGTTAACGCATTGCTAAGAAGCGCGCCGGATGCCCGCGCGCAGGCGCTCGCCCGGCCTGGCGTCCCGAGCCTCCGCGCTAATATAACGGCCAGCGCCGCCGTAATATCCGGCGCCGGTGGGGGGCGGGGGCCGCTTCCTCCGCTGTGGGAACAGGATCGCCACTGGTCGCCACTTCCTATACGACACGCGCACCTCGAGTCATTGCAGTTTTTCTCCTCCAATATCGCCTCCAAGTTCACAACTGTTGAGAATCTGCGTTTACTTTGGCACTTGGTGGTGGTAGAGTCCGCGCCGGCTAAGGTGGCCGATGAGCAGTGAACAATTTTCGTCCAAGGGCAGGTTCATTCCTTTGTTCGAAAGGGGAGGCCGACAGTGTTGCCACATTTCGGCCGCTCGGGGATCACAGAATTGAGGCTCACGCCCTGCAGCCTTTCTCACACGATTTTACAGAAACTATCCGGTAAAAAAAAAAAAAAAAAATATTGCTTTACCTATAGCTTAACAGCCTTGCCGTAGTGGATACACCGGTTCCCGTGAGATCACTGAAGTTAAGCGCTGTCGGGCGTGGTCGGCACTTGGATGGGTGACCATCCAGGCCGCCATGCGCTGTTGCCATTTTTCGGGGTGTACTCAGCCGCGTGATGCCAATTGAGGAGCTGCTCGACCGAAAAGTAGCGGTTTCAGTCAAGAATACCATCATAACGACTGGGAGAACGGTGTGCTGACCCCACGCCCCTCCTATCCACATCCTCCCTGAGGATGACACGGCGGTCGGATGGTCCCGGTAGGCCACTCGTGGCCTGAAGACGGAGTGCTTCTTCACACACACCATTTGCGAATGGAACAAGGAAGTGGGAAAGAAATAAGCTAATGGTATCTGCATCGTCCACTGAGGATGACACGGCGGTCGGATAGTGGCCTGAAGACGGAGTGCTTTGCCTACAGCTTTATATGTCAGGTTCATGACGATGTCTCCATTATATCGTTAATGGTCAAACTTATTGTGATATTTACATGGAAGTAACACACTGCGCGAAATCCAGAAAAGTTTGCAGTGAAAAATGGGGTTACTATGATTTTACGTCTGGTACATGTTACGTCATATGTTGCTGGATATGAAATGTAGGCAACATATTAAATTTTTCTTTAACGTGGGTGGAGGTCTCTATCTCTCACCAGTTTCGAGGAAATTGATCTGACGTAGCACATTTATTTGTGGACGCGCCGTGTCAGCGATAAAACCAGAGTGAATTATCCACAACTTTCTTCATATTTCATAAACGTTTCCCGATACTGAAATGAGATTTTAGCAAATGATAGCAAACAAAGATGAGAGTATTTTGCCATATCATTTATACGTATAACTTCTGTATCTAACTACAGACTTTTTCGATGAAAGAATATAATTTTTAGGGGTCATCGATAGCTGGTGTAATGAGAAATGCTGTGGGTTTTGGAACAACATAAATGAAGAGATTACACGCTTACTTTGTACTGTGGATGTTCTTTTTCATAAGGTACTGATCTCACTTTTCCTCAGTTCCTCACGTAACAAACTAAATAAATCACTGTTTCAGAAGTCTGGCGCAATGCATCTAACGACATGTTAGAGAGGTGACACTGTGGAAACTCTGTTGAGTTTTGGCAAAGGAAGCAAATTTTAACATGGCAACAAGAGATATGTGTAGGCTTTGCTCAAAATTCGCCATTCATGGCGCTTCTCTGAAAGTTACAAATGGTTAAAAAGCCAAGCGTGAATAAATCACTGCATTCTTTTTATATAGTAATCAAAGCAGAGCTGAGAGATTTTTCTCAGTGGTCACCTTGCAAATGTGGGCGTGGAGGGGCTCCACTTAATATTTACAAAAAATGTGTGCCTAGGCTTCAGTTCAGATTGGCCCTTCCCCTCCAGCGCTCGGCATTTCCCCTACAGCGTCTGTCCATAACCCCCGCCGCCATCACTCGTCCCATGCTTGCCCTGCCGACTGCACATCTACCAGCTCTTGTATCCTGCACCTGCGTGGACTCTTAGTAGTACTGTTGTGGCCGTCACGAAAACAGGTAACTCAAGGCCATTTCACCATCCAGTTTGTGATAATTTTTGCGCTACTGTCCTTTCAAAATTAGTTGCATTGCATTTGTTTATAGTTTCAGCAATTTTTCAACTCTGTGACTGTTAGTAATAAGAAAATCAACGACTGCACTGAGTACAGAACCACATTTCGCTGAAGAAACAATATCGTGCAATTGCGTCTGTGGCCAGCAGGTTCACAAGAGCCATATACGATGTACCTACTGTTTCAAAAAGTTAAACATTTGCTTGAAACGATATACCTTAACATATGCAGTACTTAAAGATTCATATTTATCAAAATAAAATAAGTTGCTCCATAAATCCCGTACATTCTTTCATTGTTCATCCTTGAAATGAGAATGTGGAGTTTCAGTGAAGTGATTGAAATGCAGTGCAATAGAACAGTATGCACCTTTGACATGGGGGTATGTTAGATCATTTTCATTGTATGCGCACTGTGGTTGTCCAGTATCTAAAGCCACAATAATGACTGTGTCTGTATTCTTCACACAAGCTCTTCCACTCTACTGTGTTTTCTTCACTTCCCAGGACTCCACAGTTGCACTTCAGTGATGAGTGAGAGTAGACTGTCAGGCATTGAAGTGACATGTTTTTGAAAATAGGTCTCTTAAAAACTACGCTTGTTAACAAGCTCTATTTCAGACAGATGTTTAGCATTTTGCCAAATTATGCCTCAGTTATGATTTTTGTGAGTTGTAATTCTCAGTTATGTGGTATTGTTTCTTCACCGAGTTGTGCTTCTGTAATATTAGATTTGTTGATGTTCCAACACTGGTTGAATACAAATGCACATAAATGATCTTGATGGGTTGTAAAGCAGACAAATCTTCAGATTTTAGAATAATTTTTATTCAGGTGTAGCCATTCAAGTAGATGTACTTGACTATTGAGAAACAATGACCACAGTTTCCAGAATGAGATTTTCACTCCACAGCGCTCTCTCTCGCACGCTCAAGGTCACGCGCTCTACTGTGGAGCCATCTATTGAGCACACAGAGAGTTGCCCAGAGAGCATCCCAGGGTGCCCCAGAGAGCTACAACACCAAGAAGAATCGCTTCTCGGCTTTTGGCAAGATCAATGTGTAGTATTATGGCCCTTAAAAGGGCCTTTTGTTGAGAACTGCTTCAATGGTTATACACTGTACAGTCGCCCACAATGCGACAATCTTCCAAAGAAGGTGACCCACTGGCCTTAACCCATAAATGAAGATTAGAATCAGAGTTTATCTTAAGACGTCTACGACAAGTCAAAGACAAACTCCCATGTGGCATAATGTAGGAACCCTCACCAGAGATAATAATCTCTGATATAGGTATAGTACGGTAGGCCAAAATTTCACGGGTTTCAAAGGATTCCAAACCAGGTCTACCTGCACTGTTACATGCAACGAAAGCAACGGTTATCCATCCGTTACCCAAACTCGAAGAAGATGAAGTTTTCATTAGAGAAAAATTTAATTTCGCGCCACAAAACAAAGTAGGCCCATTTAAAAGAACAAATTGAGCAGTTTTACCTACTCCGCGAACCACAGTGTTTTAACATTTTTCATCTCTCAGGAAAGATGTAAGCCTTTTTAAATGGTGTTATGCTGATTTTGACACCAGCAGAGCAGTTCCCGAAGGGACAAATTTAACAATACAACGGTTTATGGGCTTGCATTTCACCTGTTTTTTGCAAAGCACTAATTCTTCGTACGTTAGTTTTTTCCTGAACGTGTTTCAGCCCATGTATCCGATCATTACTGGGAACTTATCTTAGTAAAATCTTACGATACACAAAGCTAGTACATGAGATGGCAGCTAGTACATGAGATGGCACCCCATGGTTTGTTTGGACCATGTCACTGCGCACCTAATGAACTCTCTTCCTCGTTTATTATATATTAATCTCGGGCTCTGGCTGATTCTTGCGTCTATACTCCATTAGCCTTTCTGTTTAGATATAAAGCTGACTTAACGAGAGGCAGCTACAGTAAGTCAGTTATACGTACACTATAATCCTAACTTACGGGCAATGGTGGCTGTTGTGTAAGAGCACAAGAGCATGTGAACACCCTAACATGTAACAACTTGCGGATTTATTGGTCACTTTCCTTTGAATTCTGTTAAACGTAATGTAGCTTCAGTCTGAAATACATGGCACTAATCTATAGCGCTGTGCTGCATTGCGCCTCTAGGCTCGGTGAAACTTGGCATCAGGGTTGCGAGCACACTGTCACTTGTGCTCGTTTTAAGGAGCTTCCTCGCATGCGTAACTGGCGTAGTTGTCTGACGGCCTAAATTCATAACAGATTCGGTAAACAATGTGCACCATTGACGGCGTGCACTGCTAGCCTTACCACTCAACTACAAGTTTACATCAGTTCCAACAGGTATTAGCGCACGGCAGCAGATTTTTACCCATGTTCGCCTGGTATAAATAACGCTAGGCGGTAGCACACTCCACAGATATGCCAAATTCATGCCTATCCAGTCACTATACAGTGTAAGGGGGCCAGACGTCAGTATATGTTATAGTTATACTAATAGAAAAACCTATTTTGTGGGATTCTGAATGAGATGTAGTGCAATACGTTTTGGATTTTATCATTGAGTAATCCATTTGAGGCTGAGAACCCTAAAGCACATAATCGTCGTTTGTGAGACTGTACCATTTATTCACGTTTCTGACATCTTATGGTGGGTCAGGTTTATCTGTGCTGTAGGCCCACGTTGTATGTATATCTGAACATTCACGAAAAGCTGTCTCACTAGGTTCTCTGATATTCACTTAAATATGAGGAGTCGAAGACGGTGTGCTTTTGGCCCTTATGGCCCTCACCGCCCATTTGTATTCTAGGGAAGTGACCTCATTGGTAGATAGTACGACTTGAACTTAACAATTTCCGCAAACGGCAGTTTATGTTTGGAGTTGGTTGTTTACTTTGCAGGAATCGGCTTTCATGTGCAGTTTCAACATGAAGTCTGCTGAAACTATATTTAAGCGCTAACAGAGAGGAAAATTACCAGGACAAGTTAGCCGCAAAGGCTTTCCAGGCCTTCCAGGATCCGTTATCTGAGAAAGTGACGAAATCAAAGAAGCATGACTACAAGCGAACATTTCACAAAGAAGTGTATAATAAGCGTTAAGTGTTATGTGGTTGCAACGTAAGAATTCCGTATTTTCAGCCTGGAAGTTAATTCGTTAACTGATACATGAATTATGGATCCTGCACATTTGTCCGAAAATATGAAAAAAACACGAAAACTCCCACTTACACAAAAATGCGAAACGGAGAGTAGTGAAAGCTTAAACATCATTTCGTTCGTGCCATAAACTGCACTTAATTATGTGCAAAACAACAAAATTCCACAAAACCAATTCTTCCTTTTTTCATACAAGTTATAGATATTAGTATTCTTATTGTTATTATTATTATTGTTATTATTGACAGCGGCTGAAGTTGTATAAATATGCTGATAAGCATAACTGTCATACAACGGATGCTATTAATTTCCCACTCTCGTATTTATCCGAATTTAAAAATTGTGAACACTCAGAGTGTATACCTAAGAGCCGATACTGCCTACAGAAACTTGTTTATACCTGTTGCAATAGGCATGCTCAATAGTTAAGGTGAGCTCAAAATTTTGTATTTAACTCACCATTTTTTCGAAGTTTTGTTACGTAATGTGTTCAAGTTAACTTGGGTACTGACAATGGGGTCTACCTCGGCCTCAAGTATGGTCACTAATGTACAGGGTAGACAAAATGAAACTAATCTGAAAAATGTTTCATGCACCTTAAGATGGGGAACCAAACTTAAGTCATCTGCCCCGGTTGCGGATGGTGTAAATTGGGTTGCCTATCTTGAGGTGCATGAAGTATATTAAACGCCAGTTTCATTTTGCCACACTGTATAACTAGCTCTGCAGCGTTTCGTGGAGTCTCGCGCTTCAACAGTTAGTTTCGTTTGGACTGCCCTAGTTATTATACAGATGCTAACGATCATGTTTTCATACACCATTAGTCTAAACATAACAATAACGAGCAGTTGTGATAGTTCAAGAGATACAATGTTTCCTATGTGTTTGATGTCGATTTGTTGATCCTCGTACCTTAATTCCTTTTTTATCATCCCTTCCCATTTCGAACTTCGTTGCTCGTCTTTAAATCGACTTAAAAATTCGCGGTTTCTGGTAGGAAGGGTATCTGTACGTTGACCTAAATGAAGTAGATAGGTAAGAAACGGAGGCGCCGAGTGGATGGCAGTCGTTGAGAGGCCGTCTCGTCGGGGATCTGATGATCGGAGGGCTCCCAGGAGGAGGCGCGCAAGAACGCCGAGATGAAGGCACGCGACGAACGGCCCTCTCCGGGGCTGTTGGCCAGTGACCATCAGACTTAGGATGAGCACCGATCGATACCTAAAACCACTCCGCTCCCTCGCCGGCCTCCGCAAACTTTCCTGAGACGTCTGGGGGAAGAGAACCGGCCCGGCCCCGCACAAATCACAACCGGCCCAACTCTCGCATGTAAAGCGCTGCTGCACTGCAGATAGTCCAAGGCCGCGTGTCGCATACGAAATCTGTTGCGAAATATCTGACATCATTTTTCACCGCAGATATCGATCACGCAAAGAAGGGAAAAAGAAAGAAAGAGAGAGAGAGAGAGAGAGAGAGAGAGATCTGCATAACGGTTTCTAAGACAACATTAAGGAGTGTGCACAATCGATTTCGAAATTTTCACAAATGAATTGTTAATTTCGTTCTGATTATTTGCGTCCCTATTCGACGAACAAAGTAAAACACAGGTTGTTATTACGAGGATAATTAGGAAAGATAGGTCCGATCGGTCGCGAAATGGAAACCACTGTGAAAATCAACAAGTTTTTTTTTTTTCTCCAACAGATAGCTACACCCTCCAGCAACTTCTCTACATAGTGATCTCTCCAAGCGTTGTATCCTTGTCATAGAAGACGGCCTCCTTTGCTTTCCGTCAATTCTCTACGCTGGCCTGCAGCTCGTTTTCTGTGCCAGAACGTTGTCTTCGTAGCCAGTGGTTCGTGTGACCAGAGATGAAACTCAGGGGGATATAGTTACGGGCTTAACTGTGGGTGACCAAACACTTCCCACCGAAAACGCTACAGGAAGCATCTTGATTGCCCCTGCAGAGTACAGCCGAGAATTGTCATGAAGAAGGAAAAGCATCACAGTTATGTTATGTGGGCTGCAAGACATCGGATTAAACCTCTGACCAAGCCCTCATACCCGGCGGGAGACGCCATTTATTAGGCCTTTTTACGTGCTCACTCTGCGCTCAGAACTGAAAAGAGTGACGTGGCGTGATCGATGGGCATACTAGGGACACTGCCCAACATGTTTCTGCAAAGCTTCATTGTATTTTCGTTGTGGTTTCCATTTCGCGCTCGATCGGACCTCACTTTCCGAATAGTGCGCATATATGAATATTTTAAAACAATCCAGGCGAAATCAGAAACACATTTGCCTTGGTTTCCAGCTGTATTGGTGTATCCTTGCTAGCTAGATTCCATTTTTCTTGATACGTAAGGGTGCGGATTCACGGACAGTAGGGGTGTACCGTACGGGTCATAAACATAGACAAAAAAAGAGTAAAAACATAAATTTCCAAAGGTTTTAGATTACTTTCAGAAAACAAAGCAGCCAGAAAACTATAAATCTTGAAAATGTCTGAACTGTAGAAATTAGCCGCTGTGTTTAACTCAGGCTACTTCTCAGTTGTTCGCGTGACCGTCTACAGAGAATATTTCAGCCAGCTAATGGCCCACATTCACAGGTTGGACGTACCTGCCGACATGGTTTGTGAGTCCACAGGTGGAACTACAAAATCAGTTGACTAAGGCAACACAAAAAGAGAAAGAGTCATCAGAAAGAAGAAAAAAATTACAGCAAGACTGACCTCACAACCGTAAGCGGAAACGACCGAACACAACCGTAAGCGGAAACGACCGAAAGGAAGAGCGTTGCACTCATTTCGACGCTCGCACAACCACAGTTCCCAGACATATGTTCTCAGTTGTATTGTCAAATGAAATACGGATAACGCTGAATGCACACAATGATTTTATGTTCCGTAAATTTTGATGCTGTCATCGTTGTGAGAGTAGGTGTTGTAGTTTACAAATTAATTTAATGACTCATCTACTTTTCAGATTTGCCAGACGTATACTTTTCAAATGCTGTGTTTCTGTGAACTGCATTTTCTTGGAAGTTATGCTAAAGCTATGTTCTAAGCAATGATGGAAAAAAATTTTATTATTAAAATGTTATTCATATGTAGGACGTCAGTAGAGGGGATGACGGAAATGCATGTTGGGAAGGTGGAGGGGGCAATAACAAACCTTTACCGCCCCTCCAGAACGGAATCCTGCATACGAACACGTCCATAGACCCATTTTTTAGATTGATGGACAATCTTCTCTTAATATTCTTCTGAGACTGACTTTCTGTTCGAAGAGGATTCAACCTAGAACATTTCAGTTGTGACACCGCACAGCTCTAAATTTTCAACAGCTTCTCTGCGTCACCTTGGTTTACCTTAAAGCGCCAAATATTGTATTCGGTTAATTTATGTCAGCCGAACCTTTTTCCCATGGTGTACGCAGCCGAAGTGCTTCGTCTGCTACTAATTGTGTCTCGTTCCTTCTACGTCGTTACGCATCTCATCATCCTTTCTAAGATTTTCAAAATATTATGTTCTAGTCTGTTGCGTTATTCGAAGTTTCGTACCTGACGCGGTCTCAATGCGTACTGTGCATATACAGACAGTCTTTCAATGTCTTGTCTCTTCACGATATTGATTTCTCATTACAGGCAGCAAGGGTTTTTACGAAGGCTGATTTAATTTTCGTCCCTCTCTCAAGCGTGACTTGTTATTGACGTGGTCTCACGTCATACCACTCTTTTTAGTACACTCTTGATACAAAAAAAGACGAACCACTGTGGAGTTATCCGAATGGGCGGAAATCGTTAGGTGTGATTTACGTATGCCGGCAAATGATTACAGTTTCAGAAAAATTTGGTGATTTATTCAAGAGAGAGAGAAAGTCCAAAACGCGTTGGTCCACTTCTGACCTTCCTGCAAGCAGTTATTCGGCTAGGCACTGACTGACAAACTTGTTGGATGTCCAGAGGGATATCCAATTGGCCCGGTAGATCGTCGAAATCCAGAGCTGTATGGAGGCCCCTGCCTGTAATGCTCCGAGCGTTCTCAATCGGGGAGAGATTAGGGGAAACTTGCTGGCCGAGCTAGGATTTGGCAAGCATGAAGACAAGCGGCAGAGACTCTGGCCGTGTGTGAGCGAGCATTATCTTGCTGAAAAGTAAAACCAGGATGGCTTGCAATGAAGAGCAACAAAACGGGACGTAAAATATCGTGCATTTACCACTGTTCTGTAAGGGTGCCGCGTATGACAACCGTAGGGGTCCTGCCGTGAAATGAAATGGCACCCCGCACAGTAACTCCTGGTTGTCAGGCTCTATAGCGAGGGACAGTCAGGCTGGTATCCCAACGCTGTCTGGAGCGTCCCCATTCACCACTTCACTGGGCATCGGGGCTCAGTTCGTAGCGCGACTCATCACTGAAGACAGCTCTACTCCGGTCAATGAGATTCCAGACCGAATATGCCCGACAGAGGTCAGTGGTAGTCGGCGCACGGGGCGCCGTGAGCTCAGCCCCCTTCCTCTGAGCCACCTATTAATGTTTATTGCGGTCAGTGAAGCACGAGTTGTCCGTTGCATCGATGATAATGATGAATCAGAGTCTCTGAGATTGCTCGGACGTCAGATTCTGTCGCCTCTCCAGCTCTACCGCTTCCATCTTGACACTGTGTTCGGCCATCGTTCGCCCATTCCTGCTAACATCGTACAATAGTGGCATCGATCTTATTCAAGTGTCGAGCGATTCGCAGGTTACTCAAACCGACTTCATTGTGTTCAACTACTCGTCCTCTCTCAAATGCTGACATCTGCGTACATTGTTCACGCGCCTGTTTGCGGTCATACGCTACTGGCCATTAAAATATCTACACCAAGCAGAAATGCTGATGATAAACGGGTATTCATTGGACAAATATTTTATACTAGAACTGACATGTGATTACATTTTCACGCAGTTTGGCTGCATAGATCCTGAGAAATCAGTACCCAGAATAACCACCTCTGGCCGTAATAACGGCCTTGATACGCCTGGGCATTGAGTCAAACAGAGCTTGGATGGCATGTACAGGTACAGCTGCCCATGCAGCTTCAACACGATACCACAGTTCATCAAGAGTAGTGACTGGCGTATTGTGACGAGTCAGTTGCTCAACCACCATTGACCAGACGCTTTCAATTGGTGAGAGATCTGGAGAATGTGCTGGCCAGGGCAGCAGTCGAACATTTTCTGTATCCAGAAAGGCCCGTACAGGACCTGCAACATGCGGTCGTGCATTATCCAGCTGAAATGTAGGATTTCGCAGGGATCGAATGAAGGGTAGAGCCACGGGTCGTAAGACATCTGAAATGTAACGTCCACTGTTCAAAGTGCCATTAATGTGAACAAGAGGTGACCGAGACGTGTAACCGATGCCACCCCATACCATCACGGCGGGTGATACGCCAGTATGGCGATGATGAATACACGCTTCCAATGTGCGTTCACCGCGATGTCGCAAACGTTGTCGAACTGTTCGTGCAGATGGTTGTCGTCTTGCAAACGTCCCCATCTGTTAACTCAGGGATCGAGACGTGGCTGCATGATCCGTTACAGTCATGCGGATAAGATTCCTGTCGTCTCGACTGCTAGTGATACGAGGCCGTTGGGATCCAGCACGGCGTTCCGTATGTCCCTGCTGAACCCAACGATTCCATATTCTGCTAACAGACTTTGGATCTCGACCAACGCGAGAAGAAATGTCGCGATACGATAAACCACAATCGCGATAAGCTACAATCCGACCTTTATCAAAGTCGGAAACGTGATGGTACTCATTTCTCCTCCCTGCACGAAGCATCGCAACAACGATTCACCAGGCAACGCCGGTCAACTGCTGTTTGTGTATGAGAAATCGGTTGGAAACTTTCCTCATGTCAGCACGTTGTAGGTGTCGCCACCGGCGCCAACCTTGTGTGAATGCTCTGAAAAGCTAATCATTTGCGTATCACAGCATCTTCTTCCTGTCGGTCAAATTTCGCGTCTGTAGCACGTCATCTTCGTGGTGTAGCAATTTTAATGGCCAGTAGTGTAGTTACAGTCCAGCTGAGTACACAGAATGAAATTCTAAAAAGACTTGGTGCCCTGGTAACGACATGTCCACTGTTTACTATCCCTGCCAGCTGCGTGGTGAAATTGCACTGCAGCGTCACACATTCATTCATAGGCCGCGAAACTTTACAATTTTGCATTTTTGGTCGATACTTGTGTGTACATCGGCTGTATAACAAAATCAGTTCAAGGCGACATTCTTCAGACGCCAGCTTTAGATCAGCCTTACAACAATAAAGTTTGATAACATTTCCATGACGATGCAGAATTTGTGACCAAGATCAGCAAGTAGAGATGTAACTGCGAAATATTTAAGCTCAAGTTCTTTTCAGAGTCCTGGAAAAGCGTAAATACCTCAAAAGAGAAAATTTTCGTAGAGGCTAATATCAAAAGAATTTGCCTTTTTTTAAATTGCAACAGATTCTCTCTCTCTCTCTCTCTCTCTCTCTCTCTCTCTCTCTCTCTCTCTCTCTCTCTCTCTCTGTATCTCTTATTCTTTCTCCGCTTATGTGTGCGTTTGTGTTTACTACTGCTAGATCAACTGTTCTAAACGCCTTCAGTTCGTCAGTACATTTCGTGCAATATGCTCCACACATTCTTTCGTCTTAAATGAATTCTGGATGCCATTAGCAGGAATCTAAATCACGATTTTGTTTTCTGTGTTGTTTATGCGTCATGAGTGCTGTTCGAATGGAGTCTTCATAAACAGAACATGTTATTTCAATAACAGTTGTGTAGTCACAATGGACCACTTCGAAGTTTTTCTAAAATCTGCGAAGGTGCTGCGGTATCAGCCATTTTATTCACATCCTCCAACTGTTTTTTATTCACTGGAACATCCCTTGAATGCTGACAACGAGAGTTGGGAAGACAAATTTTTTTGAGGCACCAGCAGTCTTTCCGAGCATTTCAGTGACCTGAGGACGTTTCTTATAATAGCCTTTCCACCAATTATCAAAATCCAAGTATGTGGGGATTCTGATTTCATCCTTGAAACTTAGAGCGTGGCTGATTGTGTATTCATACTCTTCTGTCACGTACACGCGGTCATGGACAGGGTGGGACTTTCGCTACTTGATGCAGTGTGTACAGAAAACTATTTACCATATGGTTACGCACCTTTTCAGGAATGATGTTCACAATGTGTGCGGCAGGATTTCCGTTGTTGGTAGTGTAAGTGTCGTGACTTGCATTTAGGCGCCGGTTCTGATACGGCGATGAAAGGCTGAAAGACAAGTACTGGTGTACATTAAAGCTGCAACCAGTCAACATTGGTCCGAACAGTGTGAGCAGGGCTTTACTCGTAAAACTGTTTTATCAGAACAACAGCAGCTGTAGTGAGGATGATCTTCGCGAGTATCGACGCATTAAAAGAATATGAAGAGATACTCTTTCGTTATAAGATTCAGAAGTTCGAATTTACTGGCGGTTTGGGAATTGCTCTTAGGAGAGGCTGACGGGCAGTAGCGCCAGAAACTGTTCAATTGTTCAAGAAGTTACTGTTACCATGGCTGAGAATGCTGCACACTATGTGCGAACTTCAACCAGCGCACGAACTGTATCACGAGAGCTGAACATTCCGTGGTCCTCCGTGGTATCTCTAGTGCTGTTCCAGGCTATTGGGGCTGCAGATGGCGTCACGGTGAGCAACGTTTGTAACACTGAACGTAAATATGGTACGCAAGAAATAAATGTCATCCTTTCCCGTGGAAGTTAAAATGTGCTTCTTTCAATTGTTTATTTATTATATCTCTTTCGCATACGAATGTTCGCACGAAGTTTCATTGCCCTACGATCACTCGTCTTTCGTGGAGGTCGTCTGAGTAGCGAAAGTTTATTTGTAACCACCGTGTATCTTGAATTTCCTTTATAGTATAAAAATATCTCGTATTGGGAAGAAAAGGAATGGCCACTAAGAGGAATATACACTGAAGAGCCAAAGAAACAGGTACACCTGCCTAACATCGTGTGGTGCCTGTGAGCACGCAGAAGTGCCACAACACGACGTGGCACGGACTCGACTAATATCTCAAGCAGTGCTGGAGGGAATTGACACCATGAATCCTGCGCTGCTGTGCATAAATCCCTAAGAATTCGAGGGGTGGACATTCTTCTGAACAGCGTGTTGCAAGCCATCCCACATATGCTCAATAATGTTCATGTCTGGGGAGTTTGGTGGCCAGCGGAAGTGTTTAAACTCAGAAGAGTGTTCCTGGAGCCACTCTGAGAAATTCTGGACGTATGGGGTACCGCATTGTCCCCCTGAAATTGCCGAAGTCCGTCAGAATGCACAATGGACATGAATGAATGCAGGTGGTCAGACAGAATGCTTACGTACGTGTCACCTGTCAGATTCGTATCTAGACGTGTCAGGGGTCCCATATCACTCCAAATGCGCACGTCCCCCACTATTACAGAACCTCCACCATCTTGAACAGACTCCTGCTGACATACAGGGTCCATCCGCACGATACAATTTGAAAAGAGAGTCGTCAGACCAGGCAAGATGTTTCCAGTCATCAACAGACCATTGCCTGTGATGACGGGCCCAAGCGAGGCGTAAAGCTTTGCGTTATGCGTCATCAAGGGTACACGAGTGGACCTTCGGCTCCGAAAGCCCATATCGTTGATGTTTCGTTGAATGGTTTGCACGCTGATGGTCCAGCATTGAAATCTTCAGCAATTTGCGAAAGGGTTGCACTCCTGTCACGTTGAACGATTCTCTTCAGTCGTCGTTGGTCCCGTTCTTGCAGGATCTGTTTCCAGCCGCAGTGATGTCGGAGTATTGATATTTTGTCGAGTTCCTGATATTCATGGTACACTCTTGAAATGGTCATTGGGGAAAAAATCTCCACTTCATAGAGGCTGTGTCCCATCGCTCGTACGCCGACTATAACACCACGTTCAAATGCACTTAAACCTTCATAACCTGCCATTGAAGCAGCAGTAACCGATCCAACAGCTGCGCCAGATATTTGTTGCTTGATATAGGCGTTGCCGACCGCAGCACCGGATTCTACCTGTTTACATATCTCTGTATTTTAATACGCATGCGTATACCAGTTGCTGGGGCGATCCAGCGAAATTATCATTTTGAAGTGGGTTTTCTTTGGCGCACTTAAAACTTTACTACCAGTAACCTTCAGAAACTGCCATTGTAGCAGCAGTAACCGATCTAACAGCTGCGCCAGACATTTTTTGTTTAATATAGGTGCTGCCGACCGCAGCATCGGATGCCTCCTGTTTGCATATCTTTTTTTTTTATTTTTTTAATACGCATCCGTATACCAGTTTCTTTGGCGATCCAGCGTAATTATCATTTTGAAGCGGGTTTTCTTTGGCGCACTTAAAACTTAACTATCAGCGGAACTCCTTGTGAAACATATCCGCGCACAGCAGATTCACAACTAAACAGCAATCCTTGAAAATTGACGATAATGTGAACAAATTCTTTGGTTGGGGGGAGGGGGGGGAGGGGGGGGGGAATTAGTATCAAAATCCGAACTCGAATGCTGTCCCACCACGTATCAGTCAATTCAGTACCATTACTTTTGAATGCATTAAGGGAACAGCAGTGATCAATGTCTTATAAATAATTGCTATTAAAAACAGTCTTGATCTCGATTTATTTAACAAGGTGGCCGGTTTCGACCACTACTGTGGTCATCTTCAGACCATTGAGTAGGAACCTCTTTCTGTTGGGGAATCACTAGTGATTCTCCAACAGAAAGAGGTTCCTACTCAATGGTCTGAAGATGACCACAGTAGTGGTCGAAACCGGTCACCTTGTTAAATAAATCGTGATCAAGACTGTTTTTAATAGTAATTAATTCAGTACCAGTCTGCACTTGTGAGCGGCAGAAGATGAAATCCGGACCGTTGACCATTTGTTGTGAAATTCCAGTAGTTTCTCTGTTTCACAGTGAAACTAAGATAAACAGAACCCCCCCGCCCAACAGAGATCCTGAGTATGCCGTTGAATGCATTGTTATAAGCACACCATTTGTTAAAAGGTATTGCACGACGGCATTCTGATGTCATTTACCAATTTGAGCGGATATTTCACGGTTTGCTGACTAATGTCGCTTCTGCAGTCAGGGCAGATGTCTATGGGCCTATAGCTTCAACACGAGGCACTGGACGCACGATCTCTACAGAAATTTGTTATCTCCAGCTAAGTCCAGTAATGTCATAAAGCGTGTAACGAAACATTCCGGACGCACGTGATCACTGCAATCGCCGAATCTCGCGTAGAACGGGAGCTACAAAAGATCGCATGCGGCTCACGCACGGAGAACGCTGTTGACGTCACGGCCGGCGTAGCCGCGCGGACTCGTTGTCAGACTTGCTACTGCGGCTCGTCAAAACTTGCGCTCCACCTAGTGGAAGCGTCGGTTCCGCGTCCCGTGTAGCTTGTTGCGCCCTGTCACAGTACCTGCGGCCGTAAAAGCTGGAGCTGACGCCGCGGTGCGCGTAATGCGCTCGTTGCGGCGGGTGGTCACGTAGCCGACGCAGGATTGCACAGCGGCTAATGAAGGCGTCACGCCCGCGGCATGCCGCTCCATGCCTGCACCGACTGCCAAGTCCCGAGATGCGCCGCGCGCTGGGCTTCGTGGCTCCGTTCTCTGCCCTGTCTCTCTCCTCTCTGAGCTCCAGCAAACGTGTCTGCAGAGTGTGCACAAAAACTAAAAGGCGTTAGATTGGTGCACACGTTAAAACAATTTTTGTCCTGCTTGTTGGTATCCGATTGCTGTGGGTTCATTTAACGATTGTCATTTTTATTTTCAATTCGCTTTTGCTTATTGAGTTTAAATATTGGAAATTGTGACTTGAGCTCGGGACGCTAGAAGACGGAGTATCAAGTAGAGAAATCGAAACTTCTCCAACTTTGTCTTCTATTTCAGTTCAGTAGAGGGGTGACAGCAGCGGAAGCAGTCAGATACATGTGCGTTGTATGTGGCGATAATGGCATTGGACAGAGCACGGCAAGAAAATGGTTTTCTCGTTTTAAAGAGGAAAGTTTTGACATTAGCGATTATCCACGTTCAGAAAGACCTTCGGTGTTTGATGAAGGTCGATTAAACGCATTAATCCACAGTTATTCACGTCATTGTGCTCGAGAACTGGCAGATATGATGAACTGTTATAATGCCGCTATGGTGGGACATTTGCATGTAATGGGGAAGTCTTAAAAATCGCGTATTATGGATACCACGTGCTCTAAGACAAAATCACAAAACTCAGCAGGTGGCCCAAAGAAAGCAGCAACTCCCCGTGCAAAGAGCTGCGCGCTTCCACAAAAGATAATGTTATACTTCGGGTGAAACAGCGACTGTGTGACGTATTACGAAATGCTTCCTCGAATTGTAACCATCACAGCTGACATTTATTCAATGGTTCAAATGGCTCTGAGCACTATGGGACTTAACTTCTGTGGTCATCAGTCCCCTAGAACTTAGAACTACTTAAACCTAACTAACCTAAGGACATCACACACATCCATGCCCGAAGCAGGATTCGAACCTGCGACCGTAGCGGTCACGCGGTTCCAGACTGAAGCGCCTTTAACCGCACGGCCACACCGGCCGGCTGACATTTATTGTCAATAGCTCAGACGTTTCGCCGATGCACTCCAAGAACACCGGCCAGGAAGACAGCATGAAGTGATGCTACTCCACGAAAACGCCGGCCCGCATTGTTCTGGACTGATAAAAAAACAGCATACGGGAGTTGGATTGTGACGTCATTGCGTACCCACCTTATTCATCTGATCCTGCGCCCTCTGATTTTCAGTTCTTCCGCTCTCTATCGAACAACTTTCAGGAAACTTTCTTTCCGGATGAAAATGCGCTCCGTACATGACTCGACGAGTTCTTCGCCTCAAAATCACGTCATTTCCACAGTCGCGGAACTGAAGAGTTACCCCAGCGTCGGCAGACTGTTTTGAATAGCCAAAGAGAATATACACTACTGGCCATTAAAATCGCTACACCAAGAAGAAATGCAGATGGTTAACGGGTATTCATTGGACAAATGTATTATACTAGAACTGACATGTGATCACATTTTCACGCAGTTTGGGTGCGTAGATCCTGAGAAATCAGTACCCAGAACAACCACCTCTAGCCGTATTAACGGCGTTGATACGCCTGGGCATTGTCAGAGCTTGAATGGCGTGTACAGGTACAGCTGCTCATGCAACTTCAACACGATACCGCAGTTCATCAAGAGTAGTGACTGGCGTATTGTGACGAGCCAGTTGCTCGGCCACCATTGACCAGACGTTTTCAGTTGGTGAGAGATCTGGAGAATGTGCTGGCCAGGGCAGCTGTCGAACGTTTTCTGTATCCAGAAAGGCCCGTACAGGACCTGCAACATGCGATCCCGCATTATCCTGCTGAAATGTACGGTTTCGCAGGGATCGAATGAAGGGTAGAGCCACGGATCGTAACACATCTGAAATGTAACGTCCACTGTTCAGATTGCCATCAATGCGAACAAGAGGTGACCGAGACGTGTAACCGATGCCACCCCATACCGTCACGCCGGGTGATACGCCAGTATGGCGATGACGAATACACGCTTCCAATGTGCGTTCACCGCGATGTCGCCAAACACGGATGCGACCATCATGATGCTGTAAACATTACCTGAATTCATCCGAAAAAATGACGTTTTGCCATTCGTGCACCCGGGTTCGTCGTTGAGTACACCATCGCAGGCGCTCCTGTCTGTGATGCAGCATCAAGGGTAACCGCAGCCATGGTCTCCGAGCTGATAGTCCATGCTGCTGCAAACGTCGTCGAACAGTTCGTGCAGATGGTAGTTGTCTTGCAAACGTCCCCGTCTGTTGACTCAGGGATCGAGACGTGGCTGCAACTATGCGGATAAGATGCCTGTCATCTCGACTGCTAGTGATACGAAGCCGTTGGGATCCAGCACGGCGTTCCGTATTACCCTCCTGAACCCACCGATTCCATACTGTGCTAACAATCATTGGATCTCGACCAACGCGAGCAGCAATGTCGCGATACAATAAACCGCAATCGTGATAGGCTACAATCCGACCTTTATCAAAGTCAGAAACGTGATAAACGCATTTGTCCTCCTTAGACGAGGCATCACAACAACGTTTTATCAGGCAACGCCGGTCAACTGCTGTTTGTGTATGAGAAATCGGTTGGAAACTTTCCTGATGTCAGCACGTTGTAGGTGTTGCCACCGGCGCCAACCTTGTGTGAATGCTCTGAAAAGCTAATTTGCATATCACAACATCTTCTTCCTGTCGGTTAAATTTCGCGTCTGTAGCAAGTCATTTTCGTCGTGTAGCAATTTTAATGGCCAGTGGTGTATTATTGATGACTTAAGTCACTGTTAAGTGTATCTGTTGTGTTTATGAAACTTATGAAAAAACACAACTGATTTATGCACCAAACTCATACAAATTTATTTGTGAATACGAATTTGTATCTCATTGCAACATACAGACCAGTTCGAAATGAAAAGAGCAATTACAAATGGCTACAGCAATTTAATGCATAGCAATACATCGGTAAGATTGACAGAGAATGTGAAAGTTCATAATTTAGTTTACTTCGCAAACATCGCGAATGTGATGTCAGCGCATGTGCGATGAAATATAAGTGAAAAGTTACGTGTCATAAGTGAATTAGCGGATCTCGTACAGGAGACACTCTTCGTGTCACAATTTAACTATTGTCATTCTTTCATCGAACAGCAGACAGGATTTCGTCACCGATAGTGTCAAGCACCTCTGACCACCAACTTCAGTCGCAGGTTGCATCGGCATGTGGAAGAAGCAGTATGTTTGTGTAAAAGAAAAAAAAAATCAAATGCTTCGCGTATTAGCACGAATCATTGAAAGAATTCGACTTCCATTTGAACGTACACCATGGAAAACGATGTATGAAGCCAGTAGCCAGGTACAAATCCCACGAACATTGATTTTTCAAACTGAAGGTGAAAACAAAACCTTACGTAATTAAAATTTTACGGTATTGGAAACAGGAAGACTACCCAAACGTATGTCTTCTGCACGACAATGCTGGAAGCTACCTAGGATGAAACATCAGTGCAACTCTCATAAAATTAATATGTTCTATGCAATGTCCTCACAAAAGTTGTACGGTTCATATTTCATCGTAGAGTCAAGTGTATCAACAAAACTTGAGCCCCGGTGGTGCTACAGCTTGATACAGAGTCCACGGATTACATCTTTGAGCAAGGTGGAACATCCCGGTAGTGTTTCGAACTTTTTTGATTCACCATCTTCCAGAGCGCTGGATGAGTCGTACTGGACACCAGGGCGCTGTGTTCTGCTCTTAGCCACCTAGATCTACGGACCTGGATTTCTATTTGTGGGGTTATTTGCAGAAAACTTCCAGAACTGAAAACAGGCAATTCCATTGCGCTCGTGTCGTTGGATTGGCACACGTTACAGACAATATAGGTAAAATAAGTTATCGTTTATATGTTATTCGTTTGACCAAGGGGATTTATATAGAATACCTATGAAGTACATAAAAAAGTAAACTGTCATAGGCACTCTTTATGATTCTTATCAATGTATCACTGTGCATTAAATAGCTATAGACCGGCCGTAGTGGCCATGCGGTCCTAGGCGCTACAGTCTGGAACCGCGCTACCGCTACGGTCGCAGGTTCGAATTCTGCTTCGGGCATGGATGTGTGTGATGTCCTTAGGTTAGTTAGGTTTAATTATTTCTAAGTTCCAGGGTACTAATAGCCTCAGATGTTAAGTCCCATAGTGCTCAGAGCCAAATAGTTATAGCCAACCTACATTCTACTGTAGTTGTGTTTCCGTGTGTTAACGGAAACGACACCGTTAGAAAAATGAGCACCGAACACGTCGCAAGTTGTTCTTGTTGTGGAAGTCAGTACGACAAACTTCTTTGATGTAGTTCTCCACGCTAGACCATCCTGTGCAGAACTGTTCATTTCTGCATAACTACTGCAACCCACAGCAGTTTCAGTCTGCTTATTGTATTCGAGCCTTGGGGAACCTCAACTATTTTTATCCCCGCTCTTCCCTCCTCTGTGAAATCATCTGCACCCTCATGGATCGAAGTGTATCCTATAAATCCAGTCCCCCTTTTAGTAAACAAGTCCCATAAATTTCTTTTCTCCAATTTCGATACACTTAGATACCAGATTCACCCATGTTGTGTTAGCATTTATGGATAGCATCACATTTCAAAACTTCTATTCTCAACGTGTTTTGTTTGCACATTTCATTATGATATCTGCAGTACATTATTTTTCATTATTAATGTGGTTGCGGATGATACGGCTTTGTGTAAATAATAATGAATGATCTGCTTGTATGGTAATATATAAAAGACAGTGTCTTGACTGACAAACTCATCATCGCCCAGTTCAAACTGCTGAGGATAGGAACTTGAAATTTTAGCGATGTTACTGATCTTATGCTGTAAGCGTCATTTAGAAGGGATTTTTCGAAATTCCACCCCTAAGGGGGTGAAATGTGGGTGAAAGGTTTTTTTTATGAAAATATATCGCTAGAAAAGGTAATTTTGAAGCTAGACCTACGAAAATTGGTGCTGGTTTCTCGGTCAGAATTAAAGAAAAACGTGTTTCAGCTATTTTAGAAATTTAACCCCTATGTCGTGAAATAGTGGGTGAAACTTTTTTTGAAAATAAATCACTATTAGAGAACTACTAAAGTATTTTTAAAGCTTCACCTATGAAATTTGGTATTTGACTTTTCTTCTTCTTCTTCTTCTTCTTCTTCTGCTTTTACGGCCTCATTGGACCACTTCAGTCAATCATTTCTGGTCCTCTTCTTTGGTATTTTCCCCTTCCGAGTGGCCCAGTACTCTTCATTCGTTCCGATGCTTTTCGTCGTTCCTTATCTGTAAATACCCTTTTCATTGTATGTCGTTTGTCAATTTTTGGTTTCGCAATGTAGTTTATTTGTCCTGTCTTGAGTTTTGGTCGTCTGTCCGTTTTGGGTATTTTCAGATGCTCCGACTCATCCAAGTTATCTTTCAGGTGACTGCCCACCGTATCCGAGTGCAGTCTTCCTTGGTTATTGCCAAGCGGTGGATTATTCCTTGAAAGATTTCCTTCCATGTTTGACTTTCAAAGGTAGTCAACCTTGTATGGAGCAAGCTCCGAGTTACAACTTCGGTTGTTAGCCGTAGAGGTTGTTTAGTGTTTGGTCCGCGAGAGCTATTTTATTTCGCTCAAGTCCGCCGGTAAACCGGTGAGGACCCCCCTATCCGCCACCTGGGACGCGCCACGTCGGAGTATCACCTCTCCGCCTGCTACGACACCGTAGTAGGTTCGTGGAATTTGACTTATCATAAAGAAATAAAAAATATATTTTTCTTTGTTTTTGGAAATTCATCACCGAAGAGGGGAAATAGGGGATGATATGCGAAAATATTTAATTATGAAAACATTGTTAAAGCTAAATCTATGAAAATTTGTATTTGGCTTCCCTGCTAGAAATAAAAATATAAGTGTTTCTCTGTTTTTGGAAATTCAGCCCGTAAGGCATGAAATGGAGGATGAAAATTTTTAAGATAGTATTTCGTTTCAGTAAAAGAATTTTAAGATCAGTTATTAGAATTGATATTTCACTTTTCGATTAGATATAAAAAAATATGTGTTATGTGTTGAAAGTTTCTACAGGCATATCACCACAAGAACGCAAAAGGCATGATTAGCAAAAACCTTTCACTCCAGTGACCAGAATCGCTTATTGGTCAGAACTACATTCGGAAAAAACCATGCTTCCATGATCTTAATTAGGGTGAAAAGTTTAGAAGGTATCACAGTCTGTAAACGACACAAAAATTTGGTAGTCTACTCGAGCGGAGCACCGGCCCTAAGCTAATATGATCATATACAACGTATCCAAGAAGTTGCTATGTAAACATATTACGTCGATACTTCAAATGAAAAGTCTGGAATATAAAAAAAGATCAGAGAAACTGAAGTAGTGGTGTTTGATATCAAAAAGAAAATTATGAAAAAAGTCGTTGACTTATACTCCTCTGAAGGACCCAGGAAATAAACACGTTTTCAAATTTGATGCCAATTTGTTTATGATGCTCAATATCTAATAAAGATTAATAAATTTATTGCATCATTTTAATGTCTTCTTTTGTCGACTGACATCAT
The DNA here is from genome assembly GCF_023864345.2 of Schistocerca serialis cubense. Taxonomy (NCBI): domain Eukaryota; kingdom Metazoa; phylum Arthropoda; class Insecta; order Orthoptera; family Acrididae; genus Schistocerca; species Schistocerca serialis. The sequence continues at coordinate 144,877,895 of NC_064643.1, forward strand.
TAAGGTTTAAATAAAGGAGCAAAATTTTGGGTTGTTTGTGTAGACTGGATCCCCGGCCTAACATTCCACTAACTGAATGTGGTGGAAACCACCTAAAAAATCCTGAAATTGATTTGTAGAACCAACGATTAACGGCGGAGGACTGATCCAAGGCAATTTTCGCCTCCTCAATCCCGTGCTAACTAGATTAAAGAATTTGTAACTCTACGACTGCATACTGTATCTAATTCCCTCCTATCCATCATCCTGCTGTCATCCTCGCATCTTTCTGTGGAGGCCTGCAGTTGTCGTGGAACTACTCCTGGAAACGCGCTGGAGTTACCGAAGCAGGCGACTGAGCGAATGGTACGCAGTAGGGGAGGTATCAGAGGCAGGGATCAGACGCACTCTCGCCCCCCCCCCCCCCTGCGCGGGTGGTTGCCTACTTCATAGGCGGCGGCGCTATCTGAGAGCCAGTGGGACGCTGTCTTTGTGGCTGGCTGCTCTGCTCCCAGACAGCGCAGTAGCACAGGCGGAATGGCATGTCAGGCGGCTGCTCTATCCACTGTTTGACCGTGGTCAGGCGGCGTTGTTGCCGGTCGACGCAGCGCCCACGACCGTTTGACACCAGACGCTCTGAAGCAAAGATACACATGCAGACTTTTTTGAAACACTTCTTCGAATGCACTGCAGTTGGCTCCTAACGCTTTTTGGTCTGTTGTCGATTTTTTAACCCCGAATTATTTGTTCGGGGCCGGATTTACAGATGGCTTTGCCCTAGACCCACGTTATCCACAGAATGGGAATCAAACAGATGAATTCAGCTCGAATCACGTTTCTGTTAATTTATTTATTTACACGTCAAGTTCCGTAGGACCAAATTGAGGAGCAAATCCCCAAGATCATGGAACGTCAGTATATGAAATTACAACATAAAAATAGTAACAGATAAAAATAAATGCTTGCGAACCCGAAAAAAGTCAGTTCATAAGTTTAAGTAAACGCAATCAGCAATGCAACAAAAATCAGCTTAATTTTTCAAGGAACTCCCCGACAGAATTGAAGGAGTGACCCATGGGGAAACTCTTCAGTTTCTTTTTGAAAGTGCGTGGATTACTGCTAAGATTTTTGAATTCGAGTGGTAGCTTATTGAAAATAGATGCAGCAGTATACTGCACACCGTTCTTTATAGACAGTGTGTTTAATTTTGGAGATTTGTCTGCGTTCTAGAGTATTTTTTGTATTCCTGGTATGTTTCTGTGTAAATGGCTGTACCACTCACAGTACAGAGCTAAGTGTTCCGGAGATCTGTATTCCCCACATTGGCACTCGCCGCTGTCCGCAATTGGAACATGCTGAAAATGCGCTGGGTAAGGGTCGTGCCCAGTTAGGAAGTGAACCTGCCACTGCTCGGATTGGAATGTTTCGTTCGTAACCGCTCCCTGATGTCGGGGAAATAGGTAAGCAGCCTACGAGCATGATCACTTTGGACCCACTATCATTGCTAGTTGTCCATCCGCCAGAAGTTTAATTGCCTTTTCTGCTCGATGTGTTGTTGTTGTTGTTGTTGTTGTGGTGGTCTTCATTCCAGAGACTGGTTTGATGCAGCTCTCCATACTACTCTATCCTGTGCAACCCTTTTCATCTCCGATTAACTACTGCAATCCACATCCATCTGAGTGTGCTTAGTATATTCATCTCTTGGTCTCCCGCTACCATTTTTACCCTCCACGCTTCCCTCCAGTACAAAATTGGTGATCTCTTGATGCCTCAGAACGTGTCCAACCAACCGATCTCTTCTTCTAGTCAAGTTGTGCCACAAATCCCTCTTATTGTCAATTCTATTCAGTACCTCCTCATTAGTGACGTGATCTACCTATCTAATCTTCAGCATTCTTCTGTAGCACCACATTTCGAAAGCTTCTATTCTCTTCTTGCGTAAACTATTTATCGCCCATGTTTCGCTTCCAGACATGGCTAAACTCCATACAAATACTTTCACAAAGGACTTCCTGACTCTTTATTATGTACTCGATGCTAACAAATTTCTCTTCTTCAGATACATTTTTCTTGCCATTGCGGGTCTGCAGTTTACATCCTCCGTGCTTCGACCATCATCATTTATTTTGCTTCCCAAATAGCTTTGTTGATGTTCATGTTATATCCTCCCTTCAAGATACTGTCCATTCCGTTCAACTGCTCTTCTAAGTCCTTTGCTTTTTCTGACAAAAGTGCAATGTCAACGGCAAACAAAGTTTTTATTTCTTCTCAATGGACTTTTCTTCCAGTCAATATTGTCAAAAGCTTCCTCTAGGTCTACAAATGCTAGAAACGCAGGTTTTCCTTTCCTTAACCTATCTTCTAAGATAAGCCGTAGGGTCAATATTGCCTCGCGTGTTCCAACATTTCTACGGAGTCCAAAGTGATCTTCCCCGAGGTCGGCCTCTGCCAGTTTTTCCATTCGTCTGTAAGGAATTCGTGTTAGTATTTTGCAACCGTGACTTATTAAACTGATAGTTCGGTAATTTTCACACCTATCAATCCCTGCTTTCTTTGGGATTGGAATTATTATAGTATTCTTGAATTCTGGAGGTATTTGGCCTGTCTCATACATCTAGCCCACCAAATGGAAGAGTTCTGTCGTGGCTGGCTTACCTAACGCTATCAGTGGTTCTAATGGAAAGTTGTCTACTCCCGGAGCCTTGTTTCTACTTAGGTCTTTCAGTTCTCTGTCAAACTCTTCACGCAGAATCATATCTCCCATCTCTTCTTCATTTTCGCCCTCTTTCATTTCCATAATATTGCCCTCAAGTACATTACGCTTGTATAGACCCTCTTTGCTTTCCCTTCTTTGCTGAGGACTGGTTTTCCATCTGAGCTCTTGATATTGATACAGGTGATTCTCTTACTCCAAAGCTCGCTTCAATTTTACTGCAGGCAGTAGCTATCTTACTCCTAGTGAAGTATGCTTCTACATCCTTACATTTTCCTCTAGGCATCCCTGATTAGCCATTTTGCACTTTCTGTCGATCTAATTTTTGAGACGTTTGTATTCTCCTTTCATCAATTACATTCAATATCTCTTCTGTTACACAAGGATTTCTACTAGCCCACGTGTTTTTACCTGTTTGATCCTGTGCTGCCTTCACTATTTCACCTCTCAAAGCTACCCATTCTTTTTCTACTGTATTTCTTTCCCCTGTTCTTGTCAATCGTTCCCTAATGCTCTCTCTGATACTCTGTACAACCTCTGGTTCTTTCAGTTTAACCATCTCCTTAAATGTCTATCTTTTTGCAGTTTCTTCAGTTTTAAGGGTTCGATATTTCTCCTATAATTTCCCTGACAGTATCGAATCTTCCCATCTTCGATCAGTGGGATGCAGCTCCTTATTTGATGGTTATATCTGTTGGAACGACTTCAGCCGGCCAGGGTAGCCGTGCGGCTCTAGGCGCTACAGCCTGGAACCGCACGACCGCTACGGTCGCAGGTTCGAATCCTGCCTCGGGCATGGATGTTTGTGATATCCTTAGGTTAGTTAGGTTTAAGTAGTTCTAAGTTCTAGGGGACTGATGAACTCAGAAGTTAAGTCCCATAGTGCTCAGAGCCATTTGAACGATTTGAAAGACTTCAAACACCACACACAGTGGCTCTACTGAGGTGGTACTGAATGCCCCTGACAGCAAGTCCGCACTATATGAAGGTGGCGGAGTCTGGCAGTGCTTTCGACCTCCTGACGGCTGAGCTTACATCGGCAGCGCTTTCGAGGAGTAAATACAGAAGTGGCTGCTGGCAGCGAAAAACACACGGAAACGCTAATGCTTTTTAAAGTATATCCGTGACGCCGCCGGGGCTTTCAAAGCCGAATAAATGGAAGTCCGTTGGAATATTAAAGAGGCCGGGAAATTCGAATAGCTGCGGAGGACGCTAATACCGGTGCCGGCTAATGAAGCGGCAGGCTGACGTACGGCCATTACGCGCCGCTGCGAGACGCTCGGAAGCAAGACGGGGCGGCCTGTAATGGCGCTTCTTCAGCGACGCTGGCTGCGCGGGCCCGCGGACTCGTCCCAGGGCGCGGGGCGACCGGCCCACAGATGCGGCTGATTGCCCTTTGATGAATGATTGCCGCAATTACGCGCCCCCTACCGCGTTAACCGCCGCTCTGAATAGCCCGGGCCTCCCGCCGGCAGGTACACTGTTTACATGCTGCCGACCCCCGTCCGCAAACAAGCTATTCAACCCGCTTCCCGCCGCAGATGGAGCCTCAACTTTTTCGGTGGACCCTTGTAGGCAGAATGGCCTAAATTATATGTTGCTCCCGCCCTGTCAGTTCCTGCCTGTCGTCCTGGAAGAGCGGCGGAATTAGACCTGTGTGCTGAGAAATGCCTCACCCTGTTCGGCGTGTGACTGTAAAAGAACACAGGCCACTCATACTTACAGAAAATGATGTAAGAATTGCAGACGTTTGTCGCTGACCTCGTTCTATTGTCCTCTGTATTTATACGTACGCAGATACACACTCCGCAAGCCACGTTGTGAAGTGCACCAGCGGGTACTTTTAGTAACAATTTATAAGCAATTAAAATCACCCCAAAGAGGAAAGGCCGCTGGACCTGGTGGGATACCAGTTCGATTTTACACAGAGTACGCGAAGGAACTTGCCCCCCTTCTTGCAGCGGTGTACCGTAGGTTTCTAGAAGAGCGTAGCGTTCCAAAGGATTGGAAAAGGGCACAGGTCATCCCAGTTTTCAAGAAGGGTCGTCGAACAGATGTGCAGAACTATAGACCTATATCTCTAACGTCGATCAGTTGTAGAATTTTAGAACACGTATTATGTTCGAATGTAATGACTTTTCTGGAGACTAGAAATCTACTCCATAGGAATCAGCACGGGTTTCGAAAAAGACGATCGTGTGAAACCCAGCTCGCGCTATTCGTCCACGAGACTCAGAGGGCCATAGACACGGGTTCCCGGGTAGATGCCGTGTTTCTTGACTTCCGCAAGGCGTTCGATACAGTTCCCCACATTCGTTTAATGAACAAAGTAAGAGCATATAGACTATCAGACCAATTGTGTGATTGGATTGAAGAGTTCCTAGATAACAGAACGCAGCATGTCATTCTCAATGGAGAGAAGTCTTCCGAAGTAAGAGTGGTTTCAGGTGTGCCGCAGGGGAGTGTCGTGGGACCGTTGCTATTCACAATATACATAAATGACCTTGTGGATGACATTGGAAGTTCACTGAGGCTTTTTGCGGATGATGCTGTGGTGTATCGAGAGGTTGTAACAATGGAAAATTGTACTGAAATGCAGGAGGATCTGCAGCGAATTGACGAATGGTGCAGGGAATGGCAATTGAATCTCAATGTAGACAAGTGTAATGTGCTGCGAATACATAGAAAGAACGATCCCATATCATTTAGCTACAATATAGCTGGTCAGCAACTGCAAGCAGTTAATTCCATAAATTATCTGGGAGTACGCATTAGGAGTGACTTAAAATGGAATGATCATATAAAGTTGATCGTCGGTAAAGCAGATGCCAGACTGAGATTCATTGGAAGAATCCTAAGGAAATGCAATCCGAAAACAAAGAAAGTAGGTTACAGTACGCTTGAACGCCCAGTGCTTGAATAATGCTCAGCAGTGTGGGATCCGTACCAGATATGTTTGATAGAAGAGATAGAGAAGATCCAAAGGAGAGCAGCGCGCTTTGTTACAGGATCATTTAGTAATCGCGAAAGCGTTACAGAGATGATAGATAAACTCCAGTGGAAGACTCTGCAGGAGCGACGCTCAGTAGCTCGGTATGGGCTTTTGTTAACGTTTCGAGAACATACCTTCACCGAAGAGTCAAGCAGTATATTGCTCCCTCCTACGTATATCTCACGAAGAGACCATAAGGATAAAATCAGAGAGATTAGAGCCCACACAGAAGCATACCGACAATCCTTCTTTCCACGAACAATACGAGCCGGCCGAAGTGGCCGTGCGGTTAAAGGCGCTGCAGTCTGGATCCGCAAGACCGCTACGGCCGCAGGTTCGAATCCTGCCTCGGGCATGGATGTTTGTGATCTCCTTAGGTTAGTTAGGTTTAACTAGTTCTAAGTTCTAGGGGACTAATGACCTCAGCAGTTGAGTCCCATAGTGCTCAGAGCCATTTTTTTGAACAATACGAGAATGGAATAGAAGGGAGAACCGATAGAAGTACTCAAGGGACCTTCCGCCACACACCGTCAGGTGGCTTGCGGAGTATGGTTGTAGATGTAGATGTAGTAACATTAGCTTATTTCTTTCCCACTTCCTTGTTCCGTTCGCAAATGGCGCGTGTGAAGAAGGATTGTCGGTAAACCACCGTATTACTTCTTATTTCTCGGACTTTCTCGTTTTGATCATCACACGAGACGTATTTGGGATGAAGTAATACACTGAGGTAACTAAAGTCATCGGATAGCAATTTGCACATACACAGATACTGCGTATCGAGCATTTAACGTATAAAAGGGCAATGGACTGGCGGAGCTGTCATTTATACTCAAGTGATTCTTGTGAAAAGGTTTCCGACGTGATTATGGCCGCACGATGGGAATCAATAGTCTTTGAACGCGAAATGGTAGTTGGAGCTAGACATTTGGGAGATTCCATTTCGAAAATCGTTAGGAAATGCTTAATGGCCGAGAGAAGCGGCGTTTGCTTAGAGTTGTCACTTCTGACAGACAAGCAACACTGCGTAAAACAGGCACAGATATCAGTGTGGATGTACGATAATCCTATCCGTTAGAATTGTGCGGCGAAATCTGGCGTTCATGGGCTATGGCAGTAGACGATCGACGCGAGTGCCTCTACTAACAACACATCACCTGCAGCGCGTCTCCTGGGCTCGTGACCATGTCGGTTGGACCCTCGACTGCTGGAAAACGACGACCTGGTCAGATGGGTCCCGGTTCCAGTTGGTAAGAGCTGGTGGTAGGGTTGGAATGTAGCTCAGACCCCACGAAGCCGTGGACCCGAGTCGTCAACAGGGCACTGTGCAAACTGTGCTCCATAATGGTGTCCGCTGTGTTTACATGGAACGGGCTGTGTCCTCTGGTCCAACTAAACCGACCACTGATTAGAAATGGTTACGTCAGGCTAACTGGAGATCATTTGCGGCCACTGTGAACTTCATGTTCATAAATAACGATGGCATTTTTATGGATGACAATGCGCCATGTCACCGGGCTACAGTTGTCCGCGGTTGGTTTGAAGAACATTCCGGACAATTCTAGTTAATGATTTGCCCACCCAGGTCGCCCGACATGGATCCTATCGAACGTTTATGGGACATAATTGAGAGGTCAGTTGATGTGCTGAATCCTTCACTCGCAACACTTCGCAATTATGGACAGTCGCAGAGGCATCATAGTTCAGTATTTATGCAGCGAAGTTCCAACGACTTGTTGAGTCCATGCATCGTCGAGTTCCTCACTACGGTGGCAAAAGGACGTCCGACACGATATTGGGAGGTATTTTATGCCTTTTTGTCACTTCAGTGTATATTTCTTCATGACCCATCTACTGAGTAAGATATTTCGTCACATTTTAAAAACTGTTGGTCTCCTGTAGCGGGAAGAGTGGGAAACATTATTGGAATTTGTTTCGCTGTGGTGGAAGGAGTGGGAATCCGCTGTTGTGTACTGCCATTTATAGGATGTGCCCTGACTGGAAGTTGTCGGCGAGTGGGGTACGGCTTCCTGTATTCCTCGGGCAGAGTGGATTTCCTTGCACGACAGGAGGTCATTAATGTCAACGGTTCCTATTTCGTGTCGTGTCGTAAAGTCATGCTCAGCAGAGGAATCATGAAGCAATATAATGGACAGAATACAATGAAGCACACCACGAGATCCAACAGAAGGCCACTTCAATCGTAATGGTTAGGTCGTTTTTTTTTTTTCAGTTATAATTCTTTTACGTCACGACGCCGCAATGTATTCAGGAAACTTTAAGGTCAGCTGTCTCTGGCCGCAGAAGTCTGCGCAATCATAAAGGGTGGTCAGGAACAGTCTGGAAAGCTTGTAAGGATGTTGCACAACCTTGTTCGTTTTCCTAAAACCGAACAAAAGAGCGGTACAAAAAATTGGACCTGGGAGCGTAGTAAAGGTCGAACGCGAATCATCTACGGCATGAGATTAACTGACACTAATAGTATCTACGATATTGCGGTGCCTGTGTTATTCCGAATCACAATGCAACGTTCCTTCTGATACAGACATTGCAATGTCGTATTTATGCGCAGACGCCGATAAGCGACTTTCAAGTAAAACGTCTCCCCCGTACGTGAATATACGTAATAGATCTACGAGTCCAGGTTGTAGACACATGGTTGACGGTATGTGGAAGTTTGGGTCCGGCCGTGAGTAGTGCTCGGATAGCCAAATGGAAGGGGGGAAAAGAAGCTACCGCTCGCGATAAGGGTGGAATCCGGGTTCGAGTCCAGGCCCAGCACAAACTTTTATTGTCGTCATTCCATGACACACTTAATGGTTGCCCATATTGGCAACTGCGAATACGTTTCATATACCTAATTGTATTTGGCATGCTCTTGAACTTGCGCCTGCAAAGGCTTACCGGCTAACTCCTAATTAACTCGAAAACGACGCAACATACAATTTTTTCTTAGCAGTTACTTCTCAGCGCAACCTATCCTGCTACACCTTTACCTGCAAGCCTTACAAGTTGCTGACCACCCCGTGCAGCTTCCTTTGTTCATATACATCTTGCGGACAATACAGGCAGATGAACACACAGGTTCTGTCTTCTTAGATTTCAGAAAGGGGCTAGACACTACACCACATCATCAAGTACTAACCAGCATACAATCATACGGAGAGCCTTCGCTAATATGTGATTGTCTCGATGAATGTCTGGACGGCAAATGTCCTGCAGAAACGAAAGCAACGCCGAGTAAGCCGAAGGAAAGGTAATAGGATCTCTGATGTTCTCAATTCTCGTAAACGGTTTGTCAGATCAGACCAGATTGTATGCTGACAATACTATTGTCTACAGGAAAGTATCTTCATTGAACAATCGTAAGAAATTAGAGAGAGGCTTTGACGAAATTTCCGCTTGGTGCAAGGAATGTGAGTAAATGTAGTATAATGCCAGTAACAAAGAAGGAAGGAGGGGAGATAAGGGTCTAATGTCCAACGACAACGATGTCACAAGACAGTTTTTCCCAATCCTGCCCCGTAACCTAATTAGTAAACCTTTAAAATCAGACTGCTAAATCAATTCAAATTTTGAAAGTACAAATGTAACTGAAAAAGCACCGAAGATTGCGAATCTGACCAGCATTTCGACATTACGGTTCTGTTCGATGAAGAATGTGAAAAATTTTCTCCTGTAAACTGTGTCCGCTGGCTAACTGTGGTAGAGTGAGAACCACAGGGGTACACCTGCAAGCGTGTCGTAAAACTGTAAGGCAAAGTCATGTGCAGGTACACACCGAACGGACGGGCGCTATCAGAGATCGTGTCCCACATTCCGACAGTATCATGTTTTACAATCTAAACATGCGGTAGACGGCAGCTAACCTCCATGAAAAGGAAGCGTTTCCGTCACGGTGAATACTACGCGAGACATCGGGAACAGCTGCATAAAAGCATGCTGGAGGACGCCAGGTTTGTGAGAGAAGACATTAAGGAAAAACAGACACCAGTAGAAAAGAATTAGAAATGGAAAAGTTTGAAGGTTATAGTGAACAAATTGTTGGAACGTCCACAAGATGTAGCACCCTCTGAGTATTACTTATTGCACCCACATCGAAAGAAATATGTGGCTTGAAAGCATGTAAGAGCAATGAAGAAGTTATGGAAACTGTAGATGAGTATCTTATAAATATTCGTGCCAGACTGCAGAGCCAGAGGTCGGAGATTGGATCCTTCAGTCAGTTCTGAGCCTTTTTTTATTCACTTATCATTTCTTTCACCTCAGGCAGTGTTACTTACAGCGAAAATGCCAAGATGCACGTTGATGTGGAGACCGCATAAAACTGTTGGTCGCCTTATAACTCCATGGGTAAGGCAATTCATGAGTTGGGGGAAGTTAAGCACCTTGATGCTCATACCAACCTTCAAGTTGGTGGTAGCTGCATCATTTGTAAATGCTGTGGTTGCTCGGCGGATTGTAAATGAGACCACGTCCCTGTTTCCCTATCACCAGATAAAAATGTCCCAGCCGCTAATCTTCTGTTCCCTGGACTGTGGATACCGCAGTCTTCGTCACCTACTACAAGGAATTCCATTACCTAGGTAATGTCTTCTTCTACACTGGAGTGATCTCTGTTTTGAAACTACGTAAATAATGTAGAGCACAAGAAGTAACAAGCAGTGAGCCGATGTTAAAAAATGAATTCTCGTTAAAAACACGTAAATTCGAGGCAGTCTTGTCACTAAGAATGGGATTTAGCCAACCCCAAATCTGGACTAAATCACGATCCGCCGACTCGCTGTGCGAATCTCAGCTTGCCCTTTTCTCACATGACGTACTGAGAACTATGGATGAAGAGTAAAAGGCAGATTCCATTGTTCTAGATTTCCAGAAATCATTTTACTCGGTGCCCCATTGCACACTGTTGACGAAGGTACGAGCATAAGGGATAAGTTTGTTGATATGTGAGTGGCTCGAAGACTTCTTAAATAATAGAACCCAGTACGTTGTTCTCGGTTGCGAGTGTTCACCGGAGACAGAGGGTCTCAGCGACGTTTGGTATTAAAGAAATGTAAAACGTCATCTTACCAACGACAGCTTGCAGTTCTGACACACTTGTGGGGAACGTAAAGTCGCGAAAGGTAGCGAAATGCGACTGTGACGGGTAAAAGCTGTGCATGTTGATCACACGAACGAGGTACTCAATTACAGTGGTGAAAATGAACACTGAATAATTGCCTTTTAACGTCGCTTTGAAATCTGTACCAAATCTCAGCTCACCCGATTGTGTATACATAAATGATTTGGCGGACAGGGTGGACAGCAATCTGCAGTTGTTTACTGATGACGTCGTGGTGTAAGATGTCGAAGTTGAGTGACTGTAGGAAGATACGACTTAGACAAAATTTCCAGTTGGTGTAATGAATGGCAGCTAGCCCTAACTTGGAAAAATATAAGTTAATGCGGATGAGTAGGAAGAACAAACCTGTAATGTTTGGATACAGTATTACTAGTGTCCTGCTTGACACAGTCAAGTCGTTACACTATCTGAGCGTAGCGTTGCAAAACCATTTGAGGTGGGACGAGCATGTGTAAACTGTAGTAGGGAAGGCGAATGGTCGACTTCGATTTATCGGGAAAATTATGGAAAAGAGTGATTCACTTGTAAAGGAGACTGCATATAGGACGCTGGTGCGACCTGTTCTTGAGTATTGCTCGAGTGTTTGGGATCCGTGTCAGGTCGGATCGAAGGAAGACACTGAAGCAATTCAGAGGCGGGCGGCTAGATATATTAGCGGTAGGTTCGAATAACACGTAAGTGTTACGGAAATGCTTCGGCAGGTCTAATGGGATTCCCAGGAGGGAAGGAGACGTTCTTTTCGAGAAACACTATTGAGAAAATTTAGAGAAGAGGCATATGAAGCTGACCGCGAAACGACACTAATGCCGCCAACATATGGTGTACAAACAGTCGTTTTACCTCGCTCTATTTGCTACTGGAACAGAGGGGAAAATGCAAGAAGTGTTACGGGGTGTACACATCCACGCAGCTTACGGTGGCTGGACGGGGTATCTATGTAAATGAAGATGTAGATGAAGCCAACACATATGCCGCGAATTTGCAGCAACTACCGCACTACGTCTAGTTACAAAGTGAAGTCGACTACGAACTGCTTTCTCAGATAGAAGAAGGTGCCTATAGCCAGCACTATTAAACGTTTTCTGCTTCTTCGGCTGACGGGTACGCTCGTCTTTTTGGCGCACAGGTTGGTGGCGCCAGCTCTCCGAACGGTTCAAATGGCTCTGAGCACTATGGGACTTAACTTCTGAGGTCATCAGTCCCCTAGAACTTAGAACTACTTAAACCTAACTAACCTAAGGACATCACACACATCCATGCCCGAGGCAGGATTCGAACCTGCGACCGTAGCGGTCACGCGGTTCCAAACTGAAGCGCCTAGAACCGCACGGCCACAACGGCCGGCGCTCTCCGAACGGAGGCAGGGCTAATGTCCCTCCGCATCGGTGTGCCTGAAGCTTGAATTTCAAACCAACGGCTCCGGAGTTCTACCGATTTTCGCTGTATTGTGCTTTTTTCCGAATAGATTAATAGGCGATCATAAAAGCTGCCCCGTCCCCGCTCTTCGATAGTCCTTTGTTCTGGCGAACCTTTGGTGGTTTCAGTTGGCCGGGAAAAATTTATATTAATGCATAAATTGGCTGATTAATTTCACTGACTTTTTAATTAATTGATTCATATATTCATTAATACCATTGAACTTATGATCAACTGAACAATATGAACATGTGATTAGAAGTGTGGTTTCAGTTTAATTCGGCTTTTTTTCTATGTAGCGGGGATGGGACTGGACAGCTGCTGATACTTACCCACGTGCTTATTCGTCTCAAAAAAGTCTACAGCTGCTTATGGTGGGATTTACTCACGAGGAAAACATTTTACCAAGTGTATTAGATCAAAAGGGGGCCTCAATCAAAAAATAAATCCATTTTTATGCTAAAAATTGATGTGATCTACCAACACAAGTACAAGGATAGCGTACCAATAGGGACAAGAAAGGAGGCATGAAGGGCGCCGAAACAGAAATAACAATCATCCATTTATTGCACCATTACACACGCACATCAAGATATATGAGACATTGCCAGCCGGTGTGGCCGTGCGGTTCTAGGCGCTTCCGTCTGGAACCGCGTGACCGCTACGGTCGCAGGTTCGAATCCTGCCTCAGTCATGGATGTGTGTGATGTCCTTAGGTTAGTTAGGTGTAGGTAGTTCTAAGTTCTAGCGGACTGCTGACCACAGATGTTAAGTCCCATAGTGCTCAGAGCCATTTGAACCATTTTATATGAGACATTATAATTGCCGTACTCAATCAATAAACAATATGTATCACAAAGGGCACACACAATGGAGTTTAAGAAATTACAATGGTACATCAACTCCGCTATGACATTCAGTGTACATAATGAAGGCCGAACAATTTTACCAATGTAAGAATAAAAAAATACTAGCATAAAATTAACTAATATGCCTTGAAGGAAATGTTTATCAGAAGAACACGAGGGGGCCGCAAGGGAGGAGGCAACACAATACTTAACTCAGGTGCACCAAAACAAACAACGGACACCAGGCCGCGCCAACAACGGACACGTAAGGCACGCAACTACTCTCTCCGTTGCGGTTCCGCTGGGGGACTGATGACCTTAGCTGTTTAGTCCCCCTTAAACATCCCAACAACCACCACCACCACCGCGGTTCCGCGCGTTCCACCCAAGTAATAGCTACCTGAAACATTTTAATACTTGTAACAGTACACCAGTGATCAGCAAATTAACAAAAAACAATAACATGACATAAAAATTCAATAATTTAAGAAAATTACATCATATGACTACGAGCTTAAGGTCTTTCGGTAATTAACAGATTACCAAACAGGTAAAGGGGCATGTGCCATAATTAAATCTTCCGTAATTACACTACTAAATTTCTCAGTACCCAAGTTGCAATTAACGCAACATGAACGTGCCGCTGAACGACGCACTTCCATCACCAGCGTCTAGTAGAGTACGGAGAGCAGCGTACCCCATCGACATACATCCATGGGACGGTAAACGAGGATAGCAATCCCAGCGACGGAGAGACAGGAGGACGAAATGAGATCCCGCCGCACATATAAGGTATTTCAAACTCAGGCTCGACAAACTACAACAGGCAAGACAACGCAACATGAATTAAATCATTTAAGTGATAATGTTCTTTAAAATAATAATAAAATGATTTCATACAGCAGAGGACCAAGAATGGCCCGATCAGTACTCCCCAGTGAAGCAGTTCACACAAATGGTACTCCACGGCTCCGAGCACACGGCCCCATACAAAATTCAACACAACCACAGCGACCCGGCGTACTACCAGAACCACCAGGCAGTAAACCAAAATCGTACTAAGCCAAAACAAGAACCGACTTTTAAAATAACGAGACCTAGCCCGGGCCGGACAACAGACCCGGGAAATCCATAAGAAACCTCAGCCAACTTAATACCAAAACAACAATTTATGAACAATACGCAAAACGCAAGACCTCTCAGTCCAAAGGCTTCCGTTTAGTCGCGAAGGTGGCTTCGACCCGCCTGATAAGGTGCCAAGCGTCGTACGGAGTGCCGAATCAAGCTTAACCTTCGTAAACGGAAAGCGGAAGCACCACAAGACAAAATAAACTCCAATCTAACTGCGCGAGGCAAACTCTAGGGAATGCCACTCGAAGACTATGGACTTGAAGATCAAACATAAAGCACCCAGACTAACGTGCCGCTGAACGACGCACTTCCATCACCAGCGTCTAGTAGAATACGGAGAGCAGCGTAGCCCATCGATATACATCGATGGGACGGTAAACGAGGATAGCAATCCCAGCGACGGAGAGACAGGAGGACGAAATGACATCCCGCCGCACATAGAAGGTATTTCAAACTCAGGCTCGACAAACTACAACAGGCGAAATTTTGCTCCCCTTACGAATCAAGTTAAACGGCATACCACGCCGCTGTCCACACTATTAACCGTAAAATGACGGTCCGGTCTTCTCATCGGTGTGCGGACATTTGCCACGATTTTACCTGCTCCAAAGGGTTGGGTCCCTTGTCTTCCCCCCTCCTCCTCCTCCTCCTCCCCCTCCTCCTCCTCCTCCTCCTCCTCACTCGCCGCCCGACCCGCAGTAAAGATACTTACTAAGCCTTACCGCTGGTTTTCTTAACATAGGGCCAGAATCTCTATGGATTTTTCGCCACATTTCTAGAGAGAGTTTCGTTGTGGAAACTATTAAATGCATCTCGCATTGAAATCCACACCAAATTTCGAGCCACAGTAAAACTTCGCCAATCTTGGAGATTTTGCCCTCGTCTAAATTATACGTGCCTTTTTCGGTGCACCTGCAGCACTTTTCTGTCGTGTTTTGTGTACCATGGGGGATCAGTTCCGTCTGATATTGATTTATTTGGTATGAATCTCTTGAGTGCTGTTGATACTATTTCTTTGAACTTAAGCCACATATGGTCTTCACTTACATAGTTTGGAGGAATTGGAGACTGTCTCTTAGAATGACGTCAACCGAATTTTTAGTCGCTTTTATAAATATATATACGTCGCGTTTCGTTTTGGTGAATTTCTTTGTCACGGAATTGAGTCTCGCTGCGACTGTGTGTTCACTAATTCCTGTACCCGTCGTGATGCTCAGGATGATTTGTGGCTAAGAGGTCAAGTGTGTTTTCGTAACCATTTACAATTTGAATGGCCTCGTGAACTAATTGTTGAAAATAATTTTATAAAAAGCATTTAGAACAATTATGGAAGTTTTTTCTATCTACAGTATGGTCTGAAAATGTATTTTTGTCAACATACGGTAGGTAGATTGAAGTCACTGCCAACTACGAGTATAATTGTATGAGCAGCGTACCTATTTGCGATGTGACTAGAGTTTTCTTTGAAATATTCAGCAACTGTTTCATCGGAGACCGGGGGTCGGTAAAAAGTGCCAGTTATTAATTTATTCCGGTTGTCGAATATAACCTCCGTCCATACTAAGTCACAGGAACTATCTGCTTCAATGTCGCTTCTGAGCTGGAACACACATTACATTATTTTCCTGAAGTTCTGCTTCTTGTTTCTGTTGTAGTGGAGATCATTACAATTACGGCTTTTCCCTCCAAAACCTAGGATGCTTTCTCTGTGACCCCGTTAATACCAGAGCTAAACAATGTAGAACAACAACGTTACAAACATAGCATTCTGTATTACTTCATTTCCGTATTTCTAACATTTTAAATTTGTACGCCGACTTTAGATGACATGTCAATCGCCGGCCGCGGTGGTCTCGCGGTTCTAGGCGCGCAGTCCGGAACCGCGCGACTGCTACGGTCGCAGGCTCGAATCCTGCCTCGGGCATGGATGTGTGTGATGTCCTTAGGTTAGTTAGGTTTAAGTAGTTCTAAGTTCTAGGGGACTGATGACCACAGCTGTTAAGTCCCATAGTGCTCAGAGCCATTTGAACCATTTGAACATGGCAATCATAGATGTTCTTATCTCTGTTTATGAACTTACTGTCAGTCATGTTTTGAACATTGTCGCGATACACTGTATTAACTAATGTTTCGCCGCAAGAGATATCGGATTGTAGAGAGTAAATTAATATGCAGTATGTCGTTCTTCTTTTCGAAACATTCACATACCCATTTCTTCTTTCCTTATTGTCTTTTGGACATGCAATTGTAGTAATTAAAGTAGGCACAAACGCAGCGATCAGAAAGAATTGATTAACGTACATTCGCATTCTCTTTACAGCGTTCCTTTCTTGTTGCTCCCATGGCGATGCACTGTTTCTGTCGCAATCAGTACTCCGTACTCTATATTTATACTTGGCAGAACTAGTTACATACTGACATACGAGGTGCGGCTAGAAAAAAACCGGACTGATGCTGGAAAAAACATTTATTTACAATTATTTACAATTTCATGTTATCTCCTTCAATGTACTCTCCTCCTCGGTCTCTACGCCGCTCCATACGAATTTTCCACTGTTCATAGCAATGCTGCAGATCATTTTCTGTAAGTCCATACATTACTTCCGTCGCTTTTTCTTTTACTGCTTCAACAGTCTCAAATCTAGTTCCTTTCAACGCTGACTTAACTTTAGGGAAAAGAAAAAAGTCACAGGGGGCCAAATCAGGTGAGTAGGGTGGATGATCTAAGATGGGAATGTTGTGTTTTGCCAAAAACGTCTTCACTGACAACGCACTGTGAGCTGGGGCATTGTCTTGGTGAAGGATCCATGACTTTTTTCTCCACAAATCGTTCCGGTTTCTCCGTACTCGCTCACGTAGAGTAGCCAGGAAGCTAATGTAGCAATGCTGATTCACTGTTTGTCCCTCTGGTACCCAATCAATGTGCACAATCCCTTTGATGTCAAAAAAAAAAAAACAATCATCATTGCCTTGAATTTCGATTTTGACATTCGTGCTTTTTTTTGTCGTGGAGAACCAGGAGTTTTCCAATGCATCGATTTTGTAAGAAGGTGGGATCACTTTCAATGTTTTCCAGGATGTCAGAACAAATCATTCTTCGGCGTTCCTTTTGTTCAATTGTGAGACACTTTGGAACCATTTTTGAACACACTTTGTTCACGTTGAAACTTTCATGAAGAATCTGCCTAACACTTTCCTTGTCAACTCCTGTTAACTCAGACACTGCTCTGATTGTTAAACGGCGATCTTGTCGAACAAGTTTACCGATTTTTTCAATGTTTGCATCAGTTTTTGCTGACAATGGTCTGCCAGTGCGAGTGTCATCACTGGTGTCTTCGCGGCCATCTTTAAATCGTTTAAACCATTCAAACACTTGTGTTCGCGATAAACAATCATCGCCGTACACTTGTTGTAACATTACAAACGTTTCACTTGCAGATTTTCCTAGTTTGAAACAAAATTTGATGTTAACACGCTGTTCTTTCTGTACACTCAACATTTTCCGACGCACAGACAAAACGTCAACTACTTAAAACAGACGCCACGGGCAGACTGAGTGCAGGAGGCAGATGAAACTCGAGCAGTAGGCGGAGCGAGAGTCACGTGACAGGCCACGCGACTTTCAGCCTTATTGCATTCGTTTTATTGTTTCACCAGTACTAGTCCGGTTTTTTTCTAGCCACACCTCGTAATCGTCGGAATTGCTTTCCTTTCCCAAAAGATATAAATATTTTTATTTCGGAAAAGACGCTCTGTATTTCGCTAAGATGTCGAACAAGAAGGTCCCTTACGTACTGGTTGTATCGAGTAAGATGTGGAGACGGCGGTTTGAAAGCGGACAGAAGTACGAGGAAGGGCGTCCCTTAGCTGAGGGATCGCTACCTGGCGAAGGGGCAAGTGTGGCAAATGTCCGGCGTGGCAAATATCCGTCGTGGCAAATGTCCGGCATTCTTCCCATCGGGTTCCACTCGGCGTCCAGACGCGAACAACCCCAGCCGATGTAGTGTAACGACGTAAGCTTTGTATAAATGATTTTCTTTGGACATATGACCATGTGCAGACTTCCGTCACCTACGTCAGTTACAACACACTTCAAAATTATTTAATCTCTTTTTAAATTTGTCTATGAATGGTTCTTGAACGAAACTGTAATTAAAACATCGTCATTTGAGTCGTATGCGCAGAATTACGTCACTCAGTCCAATTGGTTTGCGCAAACTTTTTCATTTTAGTTGTCGTTTGTTTCTCCTCAGAAATTATATTAATGCAAGTGATCTGCTTTAATGAATATTAGAACCACATTGAATAAACTTTCAAGAATCACACTCGCGATGAACGTTGTCAAAAATTAATAATCTTGTCAAATAAATTACGTAACATAATTCTTCATAAATAAATTCTCGGAACACGTATTTAAACTTTTGTAGTTTACACTAATTTATTATCTTCCTACATATAGACGTGAACCTGAGCCTTGACAAGACAGAACTGAACATTTACAACATGATTAACTTTCTATGACGTCATTGTTGTAGAAACATTACAAATTCTTAATTTTCAATTTTTAGAAGCACGACGCAACAACTCGGTTTCAGGATCTTCTGTTGCTCTTTGGCTGTCGACCCGCGACGTATAGTGGCCAGCAATTTTCTCTCTCTGGTCCCGGCAGCGAAGATGCTGTCTCCGTTCGTTGCGCCGCCCTTTCCGTACATGAAACACAAAAAATAAATACAAAACTTTAGGTAATTCACAGCCATTACAAATATACATAAACAAAACAGTAAATTAAACTTATATTCACCTGCAAACTGGGCTGACACTGGTGGATGGGTGACGCTTCAATTTCGCGTCCCACTACACCGAGTCGAACTGTCTTCACACCAAGGCAGCCACCACTTCCTCTCACGCCTCCCCGGCCAGTGATCACACACGGAAACAACCGCCTAACGCCAAAGCGCCATCTGAGTGAAAACTCAGCACTAGTATCGATACGGACTTGGAAATAAGCGAGCACCGTAACAAAAATATTTCCCATTACATTTGAATTAGTCTCCGATGTCGATGAAATTGTTAGTTGCAAATCTCTCCCACTTGTAGCTCAGAGTTTTTGCAGCCTGCTGTGGTGAGGGAGCGTGGCGTCTAATGGAAACAGGCAGGCCATTCCTTCCAGCTGGCAGGAAAGAACGCGCTCGACCTTGGGCCAGGCGGCACGCCACTCGGCGGATACGGCCGCTATTTCCATAGCCTCAGGCGGCGCGCATGCAAATGCAGCCAACGCCACTAATTGCGGCTGCCGTTTTACAGGCGACGCCGCGATGCGATGCTTACTGCCGATAGGTCGCGGACGAGTCTCGTTTCCAGTGGATATCGGTGATTTCGTGCTTGCTCTGACACCGATCCGGACACTTAAGTTCTAACGAGCGTGCCGTAAAAAGCGGACACGAATTGCCCTCCGCATCAGTGCAATCGAAAATTCTTTGTGTCCTGCCGATTATAACGCTTTTCCACTCGACGTCTCCCCTCAGATCTGAAATCTGTTCGCACTCGTCGGGATGTAACCATAACTATTTTTTTTTTTTTTTCGATAGTTCATTGGCTATCGGAACCTGCTCATTTAGAAAGATAATCACAAGGAATGTCATAACAATTGGTTTTGACAATTCAGGAGGTAGACGTTATTTAATTCGTACTCAGGTATGATGTGACATAGGATTAACAAAGGACTGGTTCAACATAAAATAAGATTTACAATGACAGTATACGAAAACGAGTTAACAAGACGAAAATGGAACACACGATACACACTGGTAGTATACTATAAAAATCCTACTATTAACAGAATAAGAAATGTTAAATCGTCGTTGGTACCCATTTGGGATATTCCCAATTCAGTCTACATTAATGACTATATACTTAAATTAACAATAAAATGTTCTTCGTTATATCCTCTGAGAATTGTTTCACAAGTAGCGGATAGAGATGTGAGTATTTGTGCAGGCCTGTGAGTACCATCTAAACAGAATAGGAGAGCAGTTTACAAGAACCATAGTTGTGTATTACAGCCACATGTATAATCACACCATTTCGTAAAAACTAAAACCGTCTACACAGATATTGCATGGCACCATAGTAGATTCCTTTTATTGATTTTGTGCCTGAATTTGAAAAACTAATGTGCTCAAACGTTCATAACCCTCGCGGTTTGCGACTTGAATTAACCTCTGAAAAAATCACATCATCCAGAGAGGCTTTACGTCTGTATAGTCTGGTTTTCGCATCCTAAACACCTTAGTTTCCCACTAGCCGTAAATTTTAGTGAAGAAATTTTATTTTACAAGTTTATGTAGTTTCAGGAAGCTACGGCCATGTTTAAATGACTACGTAAACGGTCCTTCGTAGAGCACGTTTCCTGCTGCTCAACTCTATGAGAAATTTTTATGTGGCTGGCGTCACCGTTATTGATATAGAATAGCTTTTAAACTGATTAAAAAGCTAATGCATGTACTTTGCATCAAACGTCAGTTTTTGGAAGACACGGAAAGTGAGTAACATACCAAGATTTACATGTTCTCTAGTGGTAGACTTTTTAATCTTTCTTTGATTGGCCGTATTTTTGTGAACCTACATACTATTTTTGTTATAAACAGACACACAAACATTAAAAACTAAGTAAAAGACAAGAATAGCGTAAGGTCATATTATGTCAGCCTTTTATGCTCGAAAGATTGTTCGTGCTACTTGGCCATCTGGCGTAATCCACGTCCCAACTACAAATACCGAGCCGGCCGGAGTGGTCGAGCGGTTCTAGGCGTTACAGTCTGGAACCGCGAGACCGTTACGGTCGCAGGCTCGAATCATGCCTCGGGCATGGGTGTGTGTGAGGTCCTTAGGTTAGATAGGTTTAGTAGTTCTAAGATCTAGGGGACTGATGACCTCAGATGTTAAGTCCCATAGTGCTCAGAGCCCATCTCCCCTCTGCTGACGCGTTTCCCCTACGGAGACGAAATATTGGTTCACCACCAAAGTCGCATCTGACGACGGCTTAACAGTCTCAAAATGTTGTTGACTGTTCACAAAGAATGTTGAAAATGGACTTACCCTTGATCTTCTAGAGCAGTTCACACCCGTTCTTCATGAATCTATGTGTGTGAAAGAGAGAGCGAGAGAGAGAGGGGGGGGGGGGGAGTTAATACGCCACCAAAGGGAATGCATAAGGGACAGACCATATTTCTTGTGGTTAAGAGAACCATGACGAATTTTATACCTGTAGCAGAGACACTAGCAGACACTTGAACGAAACCGAGAGGTCCCGGGCTGAAGACCACTGCCGCATGCGCACTTGAGTTTCGCCGCGACATTTGTCGGCCTGCTATAGTCTTCCACTAACAGTCAGCATCGAAAGACGTGAAGTACTTCGGTGGAATTTTGAAAATCATTGGCGATGACATCCGGCGCACCGCCCGAAAAACTCATCAGCGTTTATGAGGCTGCGAAAAGCTTCTACAGGCAAATAATTTTCACCTTACAAAGCGCTGTGTATAAATCAAGTAATATTTCCACGCCCTCCAGGTACCCGTAATGATGCAAAATTTGTTTACGAGTAAGAGTAGATGCGAGGACAGCGCTTGGAGGTCATAACATGCGAGGCAGTAGAACTCTCATTATGGGGATGAAAGAATTGTTGGGTTTGCTTACCTCGCAGAGAGGCAGCAGACATAGAGAGCTTGTTGGATAGGGGTAGGCCTCGATACGATCTGTGCTTGAGTGGAGCTTTCTTGTCGCGAGTGTCTGCAGGCGGGAGACAGAGCAAAGCCCTCTTGTTAAGGTAATGGATATGCGCAAGGAGCGAGATAGTGCGTCGAGGAAGACTTTGCGCGGCAGATGGATGCTTATATCGCGAGGAGGAGAGGTGGAACTTGCAACTCGAGAATTCGTGAGTGTGGTGTAGACCGCATCATACAACCAACTACTTCCTCATATCGTGCTTGTAATTTGCTACTGTTAGCGTTGTCAGCATGGATAGAGTCTAACAGGCACTAACTCGAGTACTATGCCTCTCCACAATGCCTGAAATATTGTGTGACCAAAAACAAAAGCGGTGGCTTCCTTCCAACAGAAATAAATGTAAACAGGAAAACTCAGTTCTTTTGGAGTTCCTCAAGATAGGATCCTAGGGCCATTACTTTTCTTGTTAAATCCCAGTGGCGTTCCAGACAGTGTTAGATGCTGGGGACAAATTCTCTTCGCAGATGATTACTACGGTGCAGTACAACACCAGAACTGCTGGAACAAAAAGAAATGAAATCCTCAGTGACGTTTATAACTGGATTAGTGTGCAAGAAACTAACGTAGCACTTAAAGGACACGAACAGAAGGCATTTCTCGTTTGCGAGGGAAAATAATAAGTTATAAATGGTAATTCCATAGATGCTTTTATAACACAAAAATTGTGATGTTGATTGTCAGCTGAAGTGAAGCGAGCACATATAGATACTAACATAGAGGATGTCTTCAGTTCTTTATGACATGCAAGTGCTACCATTAGCGAGTAATAGCAAGTGTCATATAGTTGCACACTAATCCTGTGTACACTCAGTCCTTAGGTATGTAATTGTTTGTTGGGAATGAATTCCGCAAAATGCGGACGCCATTTTAGACTTCAGAAAACCCCTCCAGAAATTGTAAATAATACAATAATTGAGGCCCCTGAAAAAAATTTTTTGAACGGTTAGCGATTCTAATAGGGCCGACTCCTTACTTCTGCCAATGTATTATAGACTTTAAGAAAATATTATACTTATTTCTCTAACAGGTCACCCAGTGGTCGTGGAAAAATAGTTAGGTTTCAATTACCACGAGAAGTAGATGAAAAACTCAATATCCTGCTACTGCACCTGGACTTGCTTCGGTTTCCATAGGACTTACATCAGCTTCGGTTTTCCCATTCTGTTTCTCAGGCTGTTCTGTTACTTTGTTTGCTCGTGGTGGCCCAGCGCGTACTGGACTTTACGTTGACTGCACCCCCATTTACCACAATGTATTTATACTCAGCATATATATTCTGTCAGAACGAACCTTCCAGGGAGTGTTTGCACTATTCGAAACTTCGTGGGAGATAAAAACTGTATATCAAATGGTTCAAATGGCTCTAAGCACTATGGGACTTAACATCTGAGGTCATTAGTCCCCTAGACTTAGAACTACTTAAATCTAACTAACCTAAGGACATCACACACATCCATGCCCGAGGCAGGATTCGAACCTGAGACCGTAGCAGCAGCACGGTTCCAGACTGAAGCGCCTCTAACCGCCCGCTCACAGCGGCCGGAGAAACTGTGTGCCAGATTAGATCAATAACCAGGAATTTTTATTGATGAAGAAGCTGTCTAGGCACATGGACAACTAGACAGCTCTTGCCACAGAACGAAAAGTTTCTGGTTCGATTGCCGGTCCGGAACTCAGTTCTAAGCTGTCAGACCGGAATTTTGAAATGTCTACCACTTTAGCCAATCGACACAGATCCTGGAACACTGTATCATATGTTCCCTGCCCGCTCCTGTCGGTTTGTCCTGTTGGCTACCGCATACGCCAGAGCTGAGTTTCGTTATCCGAGGGAAATCTGGAGGTGTGACCAGGTGTCCCGTGTTTTCCAACACATGTTGGAAAGAACTTTCTGGAGGTCCTGGTAGAACCCACACTTTACAGAGATTTTAGTGGTGGACGAAGAAAGGCCATGTCATACGCCTACACTCTACACATGAAGCTGATTGACAAAAAGGCCTGAATATTAAAACAGTCTCTTCTAGATGCTTCAAGTTCGTAAATATTTGAACACAACAGCGTGTTGTAGAAGGCATGTCTTGTACTCTTTAGGGCTGGGGTGGTGTTTCCGGAAATTGTTAGTCAGTGATCCGTAGTGATGCACCGTGTTAGTGTTTCAAATATAGGAAGCTTACAAGAATCCCAAAGTTCGTTCCTGTGACTGAGTCATTTCTTTTATCTATTCGAGTGTTGCCATTTAGCTAGTGTGTACGTAGTCGGTAGGCAGATGCCCCAAAGTAGATTGTGGAATAAAGTACACTGCGCAACACTATTAAAGGATAACGTTTTGAAGCATCGTAGTTGACTGCCATGTCCACACAGAAGTTTGAAATTTGGCTCAAAGGTGCCTCCAATCGTCCTTTGCGATGGTGCAAAAGCGTCGCATCCTGCGACGTCACCCTCGGGCTCGGCAAAGCTTGAAAGAGCAAGCTGTTGAATTATGCGGAAAAAAAAGACCAGAGCCCAGAAATTCATGTGAGGTGTAAGGCAGGTTAGGGATGTCACATCGACACCAAATTTCACTACAATTCTGTCCAGCGTCACAGTGGACGTGTCGCACTATGGGAAGGTCACATACCTTCTTAGCCACATTTCACCCCTTTTTATGATGCCTCTGCTGTGATCAGAAACGCGACGCCTAGCATTGAAGTTCCGCAGTTTTCTTCTGTGTGGCCAAGGAAAACATTCGAGGCAACCGCCGCTCAGAGTCGGCACGAGAAGGCCTGAGGGGGTTGGCATAAGGGGTGTTAATGGAACCACCTCTTCCCTTTGGGCATTGTTTCAGACACGTTTAGCTGTTGAAAACGACACTTCAAAGTGCGGTGAGCAACTGGTCGATGTTCTTGACTACATTCAACACTGCTGTCACTCCCCCCCCCCCCCCCGCCCAACACTGCTGACACTCCCCCCCCCCCCCCCCCCCCCCAGCCGATTTAACGTTCTACGACATCGTAGGCCTGCAACTCATTGAATGTGGCTTTATCTCTTTGGAGTTAGCGCTAAGGCAATGTTTGCTCTGGTGTACAGGGTAGAACCACTAGCGACCGTTCAAAGCCATTCGAGTAAATCTGAAAGTGATCCGAAACAGCAAAGGACGTTTATATTTTCTGCTTTCCTGTTTGGCGACCTCCAGTGGCATGATCAAGGGGAGGGGGCCGGAGGGGGGGCGCGTTCATTGGGTATTCTAAATGTATGGTAATAGATCCTGTTATATGACACATTTAATTGGACACCTTCCAAAATAATGACTTACGAATTCAATGACTACTGAGTGAAACAAGAATCACAATTAATACTGTTTATTACACCAGAGTGATTCACAAATCGCGTGACAAACAATAGCAGCTCTGGAGTACAATCTTGGCACATCTGACTAAAGTGTCTGAAGTAAGATTCTAATAATTGCGTGTCAAAATGAAACAATTACACTCGCAAAGATGTACCATGATTTCGTGCTGTTGGTGTAAAAGACAGGTAGTGCTAGGGAAGGGAATACGTTGCACCTCTGGCCGGAGTTGAAAGCATGTTGCTCTTACGAATCTGAAAGCAAGTATACGGAGTAAAGCTTGAAATTTGTAAAGTCCAATAAAAATTACTTTCCTGCCCCTACGGATCATCGCCCTGTCGCGACTCAGTTCACCCCAGTCTGTGGACGGCGGCTGAAACGGCTGCAGAAACAGTCATTGGCGGTATACCAACGATCCGTGCCTGCAGCTAAGATCGAGTCAGCCTGAAATTTTTCGAAGTCCCGCAGCGCATCCACACAGAGATGGACCCTGGCGGCGACGAAGGCCGGCAGAGGAGAGCTCTGACGGTGAAAGCTGCCAGTGGATAAGGGCACGTCCAAACGCGCTAACTCCTTTCCGCCATCTGTAACATCTTCGTGTTGACCCAACTCATTGTGCTGCTGCTTCTGTGGAACTGACTGGCACATATACCCCATAATATCCATAGCCTTACATTCTCAATATGATGTACTCTGTATATTGATGTATCTTCCACTATCATATTTAATTTGTGTTATGTCGGTTTGGCCACTTTTATATTTTATATAATGGTGTCTTATTAACTTTATATGTGTAATGTGGTTTTATTAATTTTATTTATTGTTCAAAAATGCTCAAATGTATGTGAAATCTTATGGGACTTAACTGCTAAGGTCATCAGTCCCTAAGCTTGCACACTACTTGACCTAAATTATCCTACGGACAAACACACACACACCCATGCCCGAGGGAGGACTCGAACCACCGCCGGGATCATCCGCACAGTCCAGGACTGTAGCTCCTAAGACCGCTCGGCTAATCCCGCCCGACTTTTATTTATTGACAGTTTGATTATACACATTTGTTATTTCTATTTCTTCACAGTTGCGTTATACATTGCACTTCTTGCTTTTATTGTTTGCTCCGTACGAGGCCTGTCTTAGCTAATGTCAAGCATAAGTTCAAAAATGGTTCAAATGGCTCTGAGCACTATGGGACTTAACATCTGTGGTCATCAGTCCCCTAGAACTTAGAACTACTTAAACCTAACTAACCTAAGGACATCACACACATCCATGCCCGAGGCAGGATTCGAACCTGCGACCGTAGCAGTCCCGCGGTTCCGGACTGAGCGCCTGAACCGCTAGACCACCGCGGCCGGCCAAGCATAAGTTCAAATGGCTCTGAGCACTATGGGACTTAACATCTGAGGTTAGCAGTCCCCTAGAACTACTTAAACCTAACCAACCTAAGGACATCACACACATCCATGCCCGAGGCAGGGTTCGAACCTGCGACCGTAGCAGTCGCGCGGTTCCGGAGTAAAGTGCCTAGAACCGCTCGGCCACCGCGGCCGGCCATGCACAAGTAAGATGGTTTTAGCGCTATTAGTAATGCGTGGCGTTTGGGAGGAAGCGTGAGGTGCAAACGTGTTTTTAGCTATGATTTCTTCGGTGGTCTCTCGCGCCCTCGATATTAGTTCCTGTGACGGCCACGTTCTGACGTAGATGTTTACTCAGGCGTCTCATTGCGGTTCGCGTGACGGTCTGTTGACCGATCTTGCTGGGCGTCCACAATATGCAGCTGCTTTTTATGTTCACAAATTGGCATTTTATAGCTTTTATGCCTTTATTTTAATTTTATAAGACCGTGCCACATGTCTAGTCGTTCGCAGTCGGTTCATAGGTTACTTTAGGCTGGCAGTGTGTGCTTATTTGCTGTTCCCATCATGGTTCTTTCGATTAGGTCCCGTTTACCCAGTGTGGTACTAGTCGACTCAGAGAACCTTTTCATGCCTCACCCGCTCAAGATCTCTCACGCTACTTAACAAATTTGCTGGATTTTTTAAGTGACTGGTACGACTTTCTTATACGCAATCGAAGTATGATCTGATTTTAACGTTTGTGTAGGCTCTTTAATGTTATTTTATGAAGAATCGCTTTTTTAAGCGCCTGAAGATGGGATTTACCTCCTGAAACTCGAGTCGTGTGTACGATTTTATCCAAACAAAAGACATCTGAAGTGGAACTTTAATGCCATGACTTACGTCAGCTGTGGAGGCTGCATGGTCGCCTGGTACCATCTCTACACATGCAGCGCTCCAAAGTGACATTTTGTCCAGTAAGCCCAATTCTACGGATATTATCGGACAAGTGTTGCGCGAGAATGCGAATAACACGCACCGTAAGTGGACAGTGTGGGTATTTAACAGCGGTGGCGTTTGCACCGAAACTGCTGAGAGGCAGCAGCAGTATGTCCGGAGACGGCTGACCGGCGAACGGATGGACTGCGGCGTTCCGGGCGCGCCTCTACAGACCTGTCGCCGGCGACCTGTTTGTCAGCGCCGCGCCGGTGTGTTAATTAGCGGAAGAACCTCTCAATTAGACCGTCGCGTCCCTCTCCATTTCTCTTCTTTATTTCCACTGCTCCGCGTTCAGCTCCGTTAAACGTAACAAGAGAATTCGCTCTCCGCTGGTATTGGAACGGATCCTTGCCTTAACGGCAAAAATTTGAAGACACAGTGAGTAGCGTTTCGAATCGCCGAGTTCGACGAAGTGGCCCATTGAGACTCGGAAATTGTTTCTTAAATACTGCTCTCACCTCCGCCGCGCAGTCCAATAGGACCGCCACTGCAGTATCTCATGACGATGACATATCTCTTTTTTGGCTTCTGTGGACACCATAAATTTAGTAAACAATTTATTATTTCATTCATCATTTATTATTAATGTTTAAGTCTACAAACGCAGCTGACGTCATTTCGTTTACAGACACGCAAAGATGTACAAATACATAACCACCTTACGAGAAAGATATAGTGAGATATAATATCGGCTCTTCAATAACAAACGTTACACATAAATCAATATTAGTATTAAGGATCATCTTTCGGACGCATTTTAATTCTTTTGTTGATTAAAGTAACTTTCGCCTAAACCTGTTTCGTGTGGTTTTTTTTTTTTAAATGAACTATCATACCATATGTCTTGTAACACAATGAATTACTGTAATCACAGGTGCTTATGACTGTTTTCGGTTTTCTTAAGCCTGGCGGCTGGGATGTCAGTCTGCTTATTTTGGAGAGTGTCATGTCAGTTTTTTTCGAAATATGGTCTACAGGTTTTTTTTAAGAGGAATTGCGCCGTAACAGGACTCCAAATGTCGTGTGGTTGTGGAAAAAGGCGAAGTAGGCATTGAAAACTGGGATAACACTAACATAGGATTTAACTTTGCTTAAAAAAACATGTAAGACATGCTAAATTTGTACATAAATATTCAGTATGACTTTTCCGTATTACTTTTGAGTCAAGATGAATTTAGAGAGGTTTACCAGAAGTACAATCATTCTAGTCATCTTTAATACATAAAGTGAATAGGATATTGACAGTTTTTTTTCAGGATGTAGTGGCCACTCTGAGATGATCCTTACTTTTATTGTTTAATGCTGCTAGGTCTTTTCCAGCTGTATTTTTTTTATTAGGATTACGCTTCTGGTAGAGTCAAATTCCTTCCCGAGATCCACAAGCATAGCATTAAGACGCAATCGTGATTCAAATGAGAGAAGTACAAACGAAACAAGATCTTAAACTGCTTTCACTGTTGACAAACCTGATCCCAACCATACTGCAAGTCACTTAGAATTTACTTGCAGATAGATATTCCCAGATATGGAGCTGCATGCAGTATTCTAGTACTTTCTTAAAGGAACTTCCTTCCTCAAATTCCCCATTCCAAGCTTGTGCTCTGTCTGCAATGACTCCACCGTCGTTGCGGCCTAAAGCCAATTTTCCGGCAGGAATTTTGCGCCGCGTAGTACGTAATTCGCCCTTCGTACTTCATCGTCCACTCAACAGTGGAGCGCAATGCGTAGTGCGCCAACGCTTTAATGTCAGGCGTGACAGGCCAGCGGGTCCTGGACGAATCTAATGCGTTGTATGTTACGTACGCTAAGTAGCAAAGGTAGTGTAAGAGTATCTGTGATCACTACGGAACACAGAGAAAATAAGACTTAGGTATCACAGGATTGCAGAATGTGCGGAAGATGAAAGCAAAAAAATGGTTCAAATGGCTCTGAGCACTATGGGACTCAACTGCTGTGGTCATAAGTCCCCTAGAACGTAGAACTACTTAAACCTAACTAACCTAAGGACAGCACACAACACCCAGCCATCACGAGGCAGAGAAAATCCCTGACCCCGCTGGGAATCGAACCCGGGAACCCGGGCGTGGGAAGCGAGAACGCTACCGCACGACCACGAGATGCGGGCAAGATGAAAGCAACATTTCTTCAAATGTTCTACGGCACACTGAAAACATGAAAAATTGCCCTGTCCTTGGAAAACCCGGCTTAACCTTACATCCTTCTATTACGCACTGTTTTAACGATGAACACAGCAAGGGTGAAACAGATTGTCCAGAAAAAAATTGAATGTCAACGACTTCTTCCCGAATCTCAAAACTTCGGAACCACCTCTTTTAGCCACACGCCAAAGCGCCTAGAACAAAAAGAGGAAGGAAAATTATGCTCGTCTGAAATATTTAAATGAGAATAAAGAATACAGCCACCACATTAAAAGCTGCCCGGAGAACTTGACGAAACCACCGCCAGCACAAGAGGATGAAGTAGACACGTTATTCAAAATCTTGGCTCTGACCGTGAAAAAGTTTCAGTGCAGAACAGGATTGGAGTTTCACGAACAGTCGCCGGCCGAAGTGGCCGAGCAGTTCTAGGCGCTTCAGTCTGGGACCACGTGACCGCTACGGTCGCAGGTTCGAATCCTGCCTCGGGCATGGATGTGTGTGATGTCCTTAGGTTAGTTAGGTCTAAGTAGTTCAAAGTTCTAGGGGACTGATGACCTAAGATGTTAAGTCCCATAGTGCTCAGAGCCATTTGAACCGAACAGTCACAGAGACGAAGTGTTAAACCAACAGTGTCGGCCTGGTTCTAATTCACCAGCTGTAGATGATAATAACAGTTATTCGTCCTCACAGCACTCCTCAGCATCATTTCCCTGATCCACCAGAGACACACCTACAACAAGTTTTAATGAAGTTACTGAAACAAGTGACATTGTCACTCAAGCGCTATGTTTTCTACTAACTTATCTTACTGATGAGCATTATCAGTACAACAGTCCGCCCCCGTTAGCTGCGTGGTCAGCGCGACAGACTGTCATTCCTAAGGGCCCGGGTTCGATTCCCGGCTGGGTCGGAGATTTTCTCCGCTCAGGGACTGGGTGTTGTGTTGTCCTAATCATCATCATTTCACCCCCATCGACGCGCAAGTCGCCGAAGTGGCGTCCAATCAAAAGACTTGCACCAGGCGAGCGGTCTACCCGACGGGAGGCCCTCGTCACATGCCATTCATTCATTCATCAGTACGGCAAACAGTACAGCATAAGACAGTATTTTGTGTGAGGTTTCATCCCTTATTTAACGTATAGAACTCGCTGGAATCTGTGAAAATTGCCTTTTTTTACCATTTAACTACTGCTTTTGTTCTTCAGTCTTGTAAAACATTTATTCAAAAAATGGTTCAAATGGCTCTGAGCACTATGGGACTTAACTGCTGGATTCATCAGTCCCCTAGAACTTAGAACTACTTAAACCTAACTAACCTAAGGACATCACACACATCCATGCCCGAGGCAGGATTCGAACCTGCGACCGTAGCGATCACGCGGTTCCAGACTGTAGCGCCTAGAACCGCTCGGCCACACCGGCCGGCAAAACATTTATTATTATTTTTTGATTGAATCTCCTGAAAATAATAAAATTGTATTAATAACAACTATAAGATAACTGCTTTCATTCAATGTAGTTTCCAGACAGCATGTTTAGACTGTGTAGTCAATGCGCATGCAGTTTCATTTATGTATTTAAGTTCCACGTCCCTGTTGGCGCAAAATACCCTGTTCTGCTCGCGTGACACAAAATTCCTGCTGCTCGTAAAACCCGGTTTAACCTTACGTACTTCTGTTACGTATTATTTAACAATGAACACTCTGATACATAAGTGCATAAATAAACGATCTAGCCTCTGTGTTCATACAAAATGGCTATAAGGTACACGAAGTCAATTCATTTATCACCGAAAAACACAAACTCAAACATTGTCTATCAATAGTGCAAGAGTATCAAGTGTTAACTCTGTGCTAAGCACTCAGTAACTGCATGGGACATCGCATTCGAACTGTTTGCCAGCACTGCACTGAACATAAACGGGACATTAAGCACAGAAATCTAGAAAAATATGCTCTTGTCTAACACAGCCTTACTTACGAACGTGAGATCTTGTTTAGGCAAAGACGTATGGGAGCCACATTTCAAACTGCGTGGATTTAAACGCCAAAGAAGCTCCGGAAATTAGGATATGTGCGAACGACTTTAGCAGAGGCACGTGCTAAGCACTCAGTAGTCTGTGCAAGCAGAGACTGTACAGGAACGTATCCCGTATTACAAGTCACCGTGGAAACAGAGAAGGCGGAGTGAGGTGATTGGCAGTAATATATCTGTGTGATTGCGTTACTTCTTCGACAGTCATCTTCATTTAGTGTGACGAAAACAACGGTGAATATTGTCGAGAGCTCAGATTTTTTGTAAATAATTAACGCGACGAGAGCACCGAGGATATTTAATATAACAAATCCATCACGAGAGACTTTGTTGTTATTTACACTGTCACTTCGTCATTTTTCTCGTTTGTTTATTATTGGCTTGTTTTGCGACACTGGCGCTCTTCCACAGGCATCAAAAATATATACAAAACAATCAGTTCATAGATAAAATGTTCTCGGGTTATCAACAGAGTCGTGGCATCACGCTGTCCCACTTTTTACGAACAGTTTCCCACTTGTCATCTTCAGGCAAAGTGTCGGGCTGACATACATTTCGTTCCTTTTAGTCGCTGGACCGCATTCTCTTCTGCCGAGGCGCAGCAGTTGGTCCAATCGTGTGTCTCCGGAATAGGTGTCGCCACTAGCGGAGGGGATGGGGGTCCACTGTCGAGGCCTGGTGACGCATGCCTACTCGGCGCGCTCCCTCCACCACTTTCATATCAGCGCTTTCACGACGTATTCTTGCTAACGTTACATCTCGTGAGGAGTTCAGTTGAAAACAGCTGTCCCGAATGACAAGATCGTCAACGAGACAGTGGTTTCCAAACAAAACGTATCAAGGTATCAGGAAAGGATTACACACATTTAATCTAAATGAAGGAACAGTGTAACACAGGAACAAACGAAAACAAAATGTAACAAGAATGGAAAAAGGACCAGAACACT
Source organism: Schistocerca serialis cubense (assembly GCF_023864345.2). Classification (NCBI taxonomy): domain Eukaryota; kingdom Metazoa; phylum Arthropoda; class Insecta; order Orthoptera; family Acrididae; genus Schistocerca; species Schistocerca serialis. The sequence continues at coordinate 144,910,685 of NC_064643.1, forward strand.
GTAGTCGTCAAATCAAGGAGGAAGAATGATCAGTCGATGGACACAGCAAAATACTTGAAGGCGCAGCTAACTATAAATTGTTCGTTGTTATTGTTCTTGTTGTTGATGATGATGGTTCAAAAATGGCTCTGAGCACTATGGGACTTAACTTCTGAGGTCATCAGTCCCCTAGAACTTAGAACTACTTAAACCTAACTAACCGAAGGACATCACACACATCCATGCCCGGGGCAGGATTCGAACCTGCGACCGTAGCGGTCGCGCGGTTCCAGACTGTAGCACCTAGAACTGCTTGGCCACTCCGGCCGGCTGATGATGATGGTGATGGTAAAATATGATTTATGTTGATTCTAAGACTCAGCCGAGGTTTTATGCCAGGACTGACTTATAAGTGTCAGATATGATATTTTCTACTGAAATTGTCAAAGTTCTGCAGAGTTATTGTGTTAATAACTATTGCAGTGGCTACTAAATCTTCAAACGTTTATTTTCTGTAGGCGTTGCTTTCGTCTAGACAAAGCTTTATTTCACCTTTAGGAGTCGGGGAAAATACAAATAAAGTAAGCGGTGCATGTTGTAAATATGAACCACAAAGCCAAGTGCAATTTGAGACAGCTGATGCCGGCGTCTAATTAGATTGTGTACTGACGATTGCGAAGAAAGTTGCGAAACAGAGGCAGGGAGCGGCAAGCCGCCCTCAGCGGATTCTGCCGTCTCGACTCGAAACATGAAAGATCAGCTTGCACATCGCTCTGCGGTCGGCAACTTCTGAAAGAAACTTTTGCCGTTTCCGAACTTTCCTCCGGAAGCCAACTCAAAACATGAAACTAATGGCTCAGCGGAAAGAGCTTAATACGCAAGTAATTCCATACACAAATTGCAGGCCAGAACAAGTAAGAGGAAAAGATTGCCAAGTTCGAATTACTCTTTCATCCGGAAACAACTCATTTAAGCACGAAGTAAGTTTGATGTTTAGTGCGTTTCTGTCGATCTTAATTACGAATTCTAATTAAGACTCCAGCGCTGCAGGATTCTGTAACGGAGTGCACAGACTTGGAATGGCAAAAGGACCATTCTGTGGCTAATAATTCGTAAGCGATTGAAGTTTTATTTTAACATTCGAAAAAGTTTAGGTGGAGTTTCTCAGCTGCTACGAATCCACGGATGTAAAGCCGAAATTGTAGAGACTACGGAATTGGTGTCAATTTTCCGGCACATAACGTTACTGCAGTTACTGCGCTAAGGAGTATGTATGTTCATTTATAGTAGTATGCCTCGTGGTTTTTTTTATCACCTTCTTCACCGTTGGCCAAATTTTAAGAACAGTCATATTTTTCAGTTAGCTAGCTTTTCGCGTGTATCTTCGTTCGCGTACGCTGATGTAACACACATTTCTCATTATCATTCTCCGCAGTTTTACATTATGTGATTCTAGAGGGGACATTAAATGTATCTGCCATATTCAACATTGTCGCGTGCATCATCTTAGGCCCTGAAACTCGCTGACAAAATTATCAGCCCGCTGCAGCGCTCATTCCTGCAACTTGGTTGACGCACTAAACGACACGAATAAGAGACAGATTGCTGTTCAGTTTTTAAATTATTCCAAGTGAACTAAATACATTAAAGAAAAGTTAACAGGTCGTCTTTGAACATAAATTTTACATCGCACCTGGGCAAGTACAGTGACACATCTCCTAAATGCAACACTTGAGAAGACTCGTCTTAAAGAATTAATTCTATAAAACTTATACTGAAATAATATAAGCTTCCTTTAAATTTCAAGTAAGTATTGTTGGCAGTAAATTCCATTATATTTTTCGTGCAATTGGGATTACTTCACACATACACACATCAAAAAAAGTTTTGCATCACCTCGGTTCCGAGAGTTCCGGAACCTGTACAGAAAATTGGAATAGAGATCAACATAAACATCATTTACACCCTTTTTATTGCTCATGAAAGCCACACATTGCATGTTGTACCACCACACAGCGAGACCTTCAGAGGTGGTGGTCCAGATTGCCGTACACACTGATACCTCTAATACTCAGTAGCACGTCCTCTTGCATTGACGCATGCCCGTATTCGTCGTTGCGTACTATCTATAAGTCCAACGAGGCACTGTTTGTTCAGATTGTCCCACTCCTCAACGGCGATTCGGCGTAGATCCCTCAGAGTGGTTGGCGGGTCACGTCGTCCATAAACAGCCCTCTTCAACCTGTCCCAGGCATGTTCGATAGGATTCATGTCTGGAGAACATGCTGGCCATCCTAGTCGAGCAATGTTATCCTGAAGGAAGTTATTCACAAGATGTGCACGATGGGGGCGCGAATTGTCGTCCATGAAGACGAATGCCTTGCCAATACGCTGCTGATATGGTTGCACTATCGGTCGAAGGATGCATTCGCGTATTGTACAGCCGTTACGCCGCCTTCCATGACCATGAGTGGCGTACGTCGGCCCCACGTAATGCCACCGCAAAACAGCAGGGAACGTCCACTTGCTGCACAGTGCACAGTGGACAGTGTGTCTAAGGAGTCCAGCCTGACCGAGTTGCCCCCAAACACCTCTCCGACGACTGTCTGGTTGAAGGCATGTGCGACACTCATCGGTGAAGAGAACGTGATGCCAATCCTGAGCGGTCCATTCGGCATGTTGTTGGGCCCATCTGTACCGCGCTGCTTGGTGTCGTGTTTACAAAGATGGACTTCGACATGGACGTCGGGAGTGAAGTTGCGCATCATGCAGCCTATTGCGCACAGTTTGAGCCGTAAGACGACTTCCTGTGGCTGCACGACAAGCGTTATTCAACATGGTGGCGTTGCTGTCAGGGTTCCTCCGAGCCATAATCCGTAGGTATTGGTCATCCACTGCAGTAGTAGCCCTTGGGCGGCCTGAGAGAGGCATGTCATCGACAGTTCCTGTCTCTCCGTATTTCCTCCGTATACGAGCAACATCGCTTTGGTTCATGTCTCTCTATATCTCCTCCATGTCCGAACAACATCCCTTTGGTTCACTTCGAGACGCTTTTGTTCACTTCGAGACGCCTGAACACTTCCCTTGTTGAGAGCCCTTCCTGGTACAAAGTAACAATGCGGACACGATCGAACCGCGGTATTGACCGTCTAGGCGTAGTTGAACTACAGACAACACGAGCCGTGTACCTCCTTCCTGGCGGAGTGACCGGAACTGATTGGCTGTCGGACCCCCTCCGTCTAATAGGCGCTGCTCATGCATGGTGTTTACATCTTTGGGCGGTTTTAGTGATATTTCTGAACAGTCAAAGGGACTGTAACTGTGATGCAATATCCACAGTCAGCGTCTGTCTTCAGGCGTTCTGGAACCAGGGTGATGCAAAACGTTTTTTGATGTGTGTATTTTTAAGTGACATAGACTAAAGGCGTCTCTTATCGACGTGCCACTTTTTATGTGAGTTATGAGTCATTTATATACCAAATTAAATTGACATTGCCCCAGGTGCTTTTATGTTACCTCTTTCCAACCACTTTCCTTAGCCATCACTGTTCTGTAATAATATTGTTTTCCACATAGCAAGTGAGAAGTGTGCCGGATCTGGTAGAAATTGCTTCAAGCTTTAGAGATACGCTGATATGTCACTGTCTTTGCGCTCCATTCACACCCGTAGGCTGGAAACGTCATCGAGACTGTCACCAGTGAGTGTAGCGACCCTGAAAACTATGGATTCGATACTAATATCGAATATTTTTATGTGTCATGGTTCTCATCCTCACGTCCTCTCTTAGGATGCTAAGGATATTACCCCGACATATTTTTGTACAAATAATGAGTCATGCATGAACAAAATTTGATCGCAGTTAATCCAGGCGTCCCTGTATTCACCTCTATGGGAGATAGGTGCCGCTTAGCATTGTTTCAATGAGCGGTGTACCACTTGATGATCCACGAAATAGCGTCATTCTGCCGCCCTCGACTGTAGCGTGTGCTTCGGGATGCACATAGAGTATTTAGCGTTGATTTCGATGTTAGTTTAAGCATAGTGACTTTACTTAGTTCCATTACGGATGGCATGAAGAAAACACGACAAGCATTGAGTTAAGAGGCGACAGAGATAGTGTTCCGAGCATATAACTTCTACTAGGGAGAATCAGAAATGGAATTAATAGTACCCAGCGTTGCCAGTTAGCAACAGCTGGAGCGTGAGTGTGGACAGAGGCGAACACATTGGTGACACCGCAAAGCATTCTCCATTTCTTTATGCACCCAATATATTACGCAATCGCCTTCTAACTTGCAAACTGCTATAGTTGTTAGTTCCTAAAACAAAGTTGTAGTATATAGTGCACATAAGAAGGTAAAGATAAAGTTCTGCAATCTGCCCTAGACGGGCCAGTCGGCCCGACCGACTGCCGTGTCGTCCTCTGTCAGTGGCGTCAACGGATTTTGTATGAACGGGCATGGCCTCAGCACACTGCTCTCCCGGTTGTTGTTGGGTTTCGTGACTTCGGAACCGCAACTAAACGGTCGAGAAGCTTCTTAGTTGCCCTCATGAGGTAAAATGCGCCTCGTATCAGTCCTCCTACAACGGACAAGTTCCTGATAATGTCAATAATCGAAACGGGGATAGCTTCGCTGGCAGCTCAGCTACGGAAGTGAACATACGCTGACGGAAAAAAATCGTTACACTAAGAAGTAGTTGTACGTTTCTAAATTTGGAATATGATGTCTATTCAAATTTCGCGCCAGTTGCTTAAGAGTGGGGCTAGTAGCGCCATTGTGAGGATGCAAATCGGGTTTGCTTTAAAAACCCGCTGTAACGGTCCTCAACGTTAGTTATCCTTGAGACTGGACGTTGTGAGTTGATGTTAGTCAAGAACGCCATTAAGGCGACAAGGACGCCGCTATGAGCTCGAGAAGTTGGATGTTCCTTCATCGATATTGCAGAAACACTTAGCAGGAATTTAACCATAGTACATGATTGCTGGTGGCAGCATTGGTCACGAGAATGTACAGTAGCAAGAGACCGGGCTCCGAACGGCCATTTCGGACTACCGACAGGAAAGAACATCGTGTTCGGCATATGGCTCTGATGCATAGTACTACATTTTCAGCAGCTGTCTGAGCAACAGCTGGCACCACAGTGACCCAACGAACTGTTACAAATCGGTTATTTCAAGGACAGCTCCATGTCAAACTCTCCCTAGCGTGCATTCCACTGACCAAACCAACACCATCTGCGACTTCAGTGGTGTCAAGCAAGAGCTCTTTGAAACTTCCTGGCGGATTAAAACTGTGTGCCGGACGGAGACTCGAACTCGGGTCCGCAGGAGAGCTTCTGTAAAGTTTGGAAGGTAGGAGACGGGGTACTGGCAGAAGTAAAGCTTTGAGGACGGGACGTGAGTTGTGCATGACTAGCTCAGATGGTAAGGCACTTGCCCGCGTAAGGCAAAGGTCCCGAGTTTTACACAGTTTTAATCTGCCAGGAAGTTTCATATCAGCGCACACTCCGCTGCAGAGTGAAAATCTCATTCTGGAAGAGCTCTTTGGACGGCAGGTTCAAGGCCTGTTATGTTTCCTGATGAAAGTGTTTCCTGCCTCAGTGCCAATGATAGTCGTGTGTTGGGTAGAGGGTGGCCTGTTGAGAGCCCGCAACCAATCTGTATGCGTGCTAGAAATACTGGACCTACACCTGTAATTACGGTCTGTGGTGCGACGTCGTTTGACAGCAGAAGTACTGTCGTGGTTATCCCACGCACTCTGATTGCAAAACTGTATGTCAATCTGGGAGCTCGACCTATTGTGCTGCCATTCATGAACAGCATTCCAGAGCGTGTTTTCCAACAGGATAACGCTCGCCCACATACCGCTGTAGTCCGCAGCTCGTGGTCGTGCGGTAGCTTTCTCACTTCCCGCGCCCGGGTTCCCGCGTTCGATTCCCGGCGGGGTCAGGGATTTTCTCTGCCTCGTGATGACTGGGTGTTGTGTGATGTCCTTAGGTTAGTTAGGTTTAAGTAGTTCTAAGTTCTAGGGGACTGATGACCATAGATGTTAAGTCCCATAGTGCTCAGAGCCATTTGACCGTACCGCTGTTGTAACCCAACATTCTGTGCAGTGTGTCGACATATTGCCTTGGCCTGCTCGATCACTAGGTCTCTCTCCAGTCGAACACATATGGAACATCATCGGATGACAACTCCAATGTCATCAATAAATATCATTAACCATTCCTGTATTGACCGACCAAATGCAACAGGCATGCAACTCTGTTCTACAAGCTGACATCCAGCACCTGTACCACGAAATGCATGCACGTTGGCATTGCGTTTCAGCTTCTGGCAGTTACTCCAATGTATCAGCATTTCACATTTACAATGGCTTATCTTGTGCTTGCATTAGCATTTGGTCTTGCGATGTTAATTACATAATTATTTTACATAGACGAACGTATTCCAGAAATTTCGTTCCTCTACATTAATTATTTTTTGATGTTGCGACTTTTTCTGTCAGAGTGTTGTGCAGATACCTGTTAGAAATTATGGTTTGGTGGAAAGAAGTTTGGTCCGGTAATTCGTATTACAGTAATTTCACTGGACACTCCTGTTTACACGTGATGCAGAGGTTCTAGATGTGACTATTAAGTATTATCAAAGGTCCAACATCCATTGCTCTACAAGTTCAGATACCCTGTTATATGGAGTTATGCTTTATTAATGCACAAAAGTATATGTGAATCAACCTCACCATCATGCACAGACTAAAACAGCAGCTGCAGTACTGTCGTCGAGCAGCCGTGTCTTATTGGTCAGTCGAGGTACTAACGTTACTTCGTAATGATCAGTTTGAATTTCTCCACAGTTCTACGAACAGGTGTTACTGACACCTCAATCTGAAATGCTAAGTGGCGCAACAGATTTTTCGAACTGTTTTCCAAAGCAGCGCCTAACTTGGAGACTATGTGGCGATTGTAACCTGTCTCTCCAGAATGGGTTTTCGTTTCTCGCCAGACACAGTGAAACACCCTATAAATATTAATTAGAAAAAAAGAGTCTGTAACCGTTGCATCACAATTTTTGTACAGTTATTTCAAATACAGTACACTCTGTTAAAGATCAGGTGCGCCCATGGACTGTAAGATCAGAGGATCAGCCTCGGTCTACGATATTTTCGAACCAGACAAAAACTTGATAGTGTACCTGCCCACCTCTTACAAAATCGATTTTTCAAAAATATCTTCACTTTGTAGCGCACATCTTTATGTTATTTTGTATTAAGTGTGCCAAACAGTAGTACCATGCCTTTTCAGACAGCAATCTTCTATTGCAAGTCACTGTATTTCGCTCTGTGGAATTCAAACGTGTACATTTTATAATGGAAGCCATCAAGCCAATATTCAGGAGAGTGGAAATTTAAAAATATAATAAAACCTCACACTTAACTGGATGGGATTATTTGTGATGGGAAGAATAAGAACTCTTTATTGCCTATTAGCTAATAACTTTCTCTTTTGTATGACAAAAATATAGGAAACATAAAACCGTAAAGACAAGAGACAGACAAGACAGTACTCATTTCTTCAATCATTAGGTCCCAGGATTTTTTTCCCCCTAATCTTGCTACAGCTTCATACCGCTTGCTTTCCTTTGTGCGAAAGAATCTATTATCTCATTAAAGTTTGTTAAACGATTTGCTGCAAGAAAAATCAAAATGTTGCAAAACACGAGTAGTACCCAAGACAGGTGTGGTTTCTCGATTTGATTACGTCTATTGTTTCACTGTCTGCTAGAGAAAACGAAATAGCTCCTTCTAATATTGCAGCAATTGAAACACACGCCAAACAAGCGAGACTGTTTTGGCACAAATGCCCATGTTTAAGTGCCTCATTTACATAAATAACACGACAGAATATAATTCACGAACTACCAATATCAAATGCCTAATAAGCCTACTACAAACAAAAAGCTTCATGATAGGAAATAGTTTCAAATTTCATTCATACGCTCCAGTTTCTTGCCGCGGGGGATTAGCCGAGCGGTTTAAGGCGCTGCAGTCATGGACTGTGCGGCTGGTCCCGGCGGAGGTTCGAGTCCTCCCTCGGGCATGGGTGTGTGTGTGTTTGTCCTTAGGTTAATTTAGATTAAGTAGTGTGTAAGCTTAGGGACTGATGACTTTAGCAGTTAAGTCCCATAACATTTCACACACACTCCAGTTTCTCAAGCATGAGATCGTAAAGTAGAAGTACGAAATTTCTATAAATTTGAAATTGTCATATTCCTCCATATAATTAGTGATGTCCCCGTTTCTTCTCTTCCCTCGTTCTAACAAACAATCTTGCCATCAGTAATTTTGTAACTATTCCTGCCATTGTCAAAACTTTTTCTACCGTTAACCTCACTAACCCTTCCAGAATTGCCGGTTTAGTTACCCCGCGTTTGTTCTCCGTTTAGGCGTTATTACATGTTCGTACAATAAGTTTTCCGCGTTATTCCGAGAATCTAACTTAAAGCGACTGCCTACCGGTGTCTGTACAAATGGCCATTACCAATGTAGGGTTCTTATTTCCAAAAAAATGGTTCAAATTCCTCTGAGCACTATGCGACTTAACTTCTGAGGTCATCAGTCGCCTAGAACTTATAACTAATTAAACCTAACTAACCTAAGTACATCACACACATCCATGCCCGAGGCAGGATTCGAACCTGCGACCGTAGCGGTCGCTCGGTTTCAGACTGTAGCGCCTAGAACCGCACGGCCACTCCGGCCGGCTCTTACTTCCACTCTCGTAATGTGAATCTATGGATTTCTCTAATAATTGCAACAACGCTTATAACTAGCTAAGCCGACAGGAGTGGCCGAGTGGTTGTAGGCGCTTCATTTTGGAACCGCACGACCACTACGGTCGCAGGTTCGAGTCCTGCCTGGGGCATGGATGTGTGTGATGTCCTTAGGTTACTTAGGGTTAAGTATTTCTAAGTTCTAGGGGACTGATGACCTCAGATGTTAAGTCCCATAGTGCTCAGAGCCATTTGAACCATCACTAGGAGACCCAATCCACCACATAAACAAACAACGATTGGCATTCACCCGTTCGGGGTTATTCGGCTCATGTTGTATAGCCCCGTTCCCTTTTGTCTAGGGGAAACGTTGTTTATTTCTAGATGCGATGGGGATTCCTCTGGAATATCAAAATCATGTGAATAGTCTATAAATCAACGCGCGCTGGATAGTAGGCGCTACGTGAAACAAGATTTTTTTCCTTCAAGAATATGAATTTGGCTCCCTCTTAAATTGCCGCCCAGGGCCGAAATCCCGGTTTGTCTTCCCCCTACATCCGGGGCTGCAGAGGATCAAGGGTGACTCGCCACAGAAAGAAATGTTAACCTTTCGCTGTGGGAAGCCGTGTCCGCATGGTAAGCTATAGACTGTGACCGAAGGCGGATTTGTTGTTTGACCCACTGTAGGTAGTGTCCGAGCAACGGACTGTTATCTCATATTACAGAGCCCAACTGTGCCGCTTGTCTCTCGTCGGGAATTAATCGGACGGCGTGTTGAGAAAACACAGCGGCGCTAATGAAGCGTGTTTCCGGGCTGTTGGGCCAACGGGCGCCTTTGAAGTACACTTAGTTAGGCGCGGGCCCGGTCAGCAGCGCCGCTGCCGACAATTTGTCCGCTTTTGAGAGGCGAGGCGGCGGCCCTCAGACGCGCGCTGACGCCGCAGCCGCAGCCGGCGGCGCTCGCCAATTTCCCGCGCTGATCAAATAAGGAAGCCGTGTCCGGCCGACGGCTGCCGGCTGCCCGCTCCCAGCGGCCGGCTGCGTGCCCCCCAGTCCGAGCCCCCAATTATTACCGCGACGGCTCTCTCACAGTCCGTCCGCCCGCTTGGCTTCTTCCGTGGACGCCATCTTGTAACACAGACACTTCAGGAAAGATGCAGTCTCATTTTAGTACTCAGCTTCCCTATAACTACACTACTGGCCTTTAAAATTGCTACACCAAGAAGAAATGCAGATGATAATCAGGTGTTCATTGGACAAATATAATATACTAGAACTGACATGTGATTACATTTTCACGCAATTTGGGTACATAGATCCTGAGAAATCAATATTCAGAACAACCACCTCTGGCCGTAATAACGGCCTTGATACGCCTGGGCATTGAGTCAAACAGAGCTTGGATGGCGTGTACAGGTAGAGCTGCCCACGCACTTTCAACACAATACCGTAGTTCATTGAGAGTAGTGACTGGCGTATTGTGACGAGCCAGTTGCTCGGCCACCATTGGCCAGACGTTTTCGTGGTGAGAGATCTGGAGAATGTGCTGACTAGGGCAGCAGTCGAACATTTTCTGTATCCAGAAAGGCCCGAACAGGACCTGCAACATGCGGTTGTGCATTATCCTGCTGAAATGTAGGGTTTCGCAGGGATCGTATGAAGGGTAGAGCCACGGGTCGTAACACATCTGAAATTTAACGTCCACTGTTCAAAGTGCCGTCAATGCGAACGAGAGGTGACCGAGACGTGTAACCAGTGGCACCCCGTACCATCACGCCGGGTGATACGCCAGTATGGCGATGACGAATACACGCTTCCAATGTGCGTTCACAGCGATGTCGCCAAACACGGATGCAACCACCATGATGCTGTAAACAGAACCTGGATTCATCGGAAAAAATGACGTTTTGCCATTCGTGCACCCAGGTTCGTCGTTGAGTACACCATCACAGGCTCTCCTGTCTGTGATGCAGCGTCGAGGGTAACTGCAGCCATGGTCTTCGAGCTGATAGTCCATGCTGCCGCAAACGTCGTCGAACTGTTCGTGCAGATGGTTGTTGTCTTGCAAACGTCCCCATCTGTTGACTCAGGGATCGAGACGTGGCTGCAAGACCCGTTACAGCCATGCGGATAAGATGCCTGTCATCTCGACTGCCAGTGATACGAGGCCGTTGGGATCCAGGACGGCGTTCCTTATTACACTCCTGAACCCACGATTCCATATTCTGCTGACAGTCATTGGATCTCGACCAACACGAGCAGCAATACGGTAAACCGCAGTCGTGATAGGCTACAATCTGACCTTTATCAAAGTCGGAAACGTGATGGTACGTATTTCTCCTCCTTTCACGAGGCATCCCAACAACGTTTCACCGGGCAACGCCGGTCAAGTGCTGTTTGTGTATGAGAAATCGGTTGTAAACTTTCCTCATGTCAGCACGTTGTAGGTGTCGCCACCGGCGCCAACCTTGTGTGAATGCTCTGAAAAGCTAATCATTTGCGTATCACAGGATCTTCTTCCTGTCGGTTAAATTTCGCGTCTGTAGCACGTCATGTTCGTGGTGTAGCAATTTTAATGGCCAGTAGTGTACATGTTCATGTACATGCTTACCCAGCAATTCACCCTTGGCAGAGATTTCATACAGGGTGTTGCAGAAGTGATGGTCAATAATTCATGGATAGTCAATAATTCATGGATGGTCAATAAATCATGGATGGTACAGACAAAAAGCAACTAAAACGCTCCAATAAACATGGGTCCACGGATCAATCGTTGTCGAGATACAACACATTTTCTTTTGCGGTTCATCAGTGTCTGGGAACACCTGGCATCTCTAAACGTTAAAGTAGGTAATCGGAATGCTGCCCATGCGTCAGAAGGCAACACTGAACTCGTCTCTGAAATGAGTTGCCAATGCTCTCAGACACTCCGGGGGAATTCAGTTAATGCTGGAAGACTGCTTCAATCCGCAAGCGTAATTTCTCAAGAGAGTTGACCTCAGTTGTGTAGACCGGCTCTTGACATGACCCCAGACACAGAAACCCACGGTATTTAAATATGCGGAGACCTCGCAGGCCATGGCACAGTCTTCCCCCCCCCCCCCTCCCCCTCTACATCTGGGAGTACAGTCCGCAGAAACCACATGCACTGCTGTCCGGTTAGTCTCTGTGGTAGCAAGTGTGCTCCAATTATGAAGTCTCCCAATAATATTGTCCAAGCGTTCAACAAATAACGCTGCTGTTAGATTTGGATTGACATTGGCCATTTGCTGAAGGTTAAAAAAGCTATTAGATGAACTACGTGTTTGTTCAGTGAACCCTTTCCTACCGACGTTGATATACGTTGACACACGATTGAGAACACGATAAGTCACTAACAGAGAACCGACAGCCGCAGAGCATTGTGGCACGGAAATGCGGTTCGTTGGAAAGGAAAATGATTCCTTCAACGGCAGTTGAACGTTTTGAGCAGAGAAGGAATAAATCCCATCTATGTACGGTTAGAAGAGTTACATGTAGTTCTTGTCTACAAATGAAAGTGCTAAAACGAAATTTCTGTTTCTAAATTGTAGTTTTACTGCCTGTTGGCAGATGGTTTTAAGAATTCAGCAGCATATGTTCCCTGGTATTTCTTTGATGTTGTGTTCGAGGAGAGAAAACTTCGGTAATAATATATTGCTTCACAATCTGCTGAAGAATAGGTCCCGGCCGCGGCGGCTGAGCGGTTCTAGACGCTTCAGTCCGGAACCACGAGGCTGCTACGGTCGCAGGTTCGAATCCTGCCTCGGGCCTGGATGTGTGTGATGCTCTTAGCTTAGTTAGGTTTAAGTAGTTCTAAGTTTAGGGGACTGATGACCTCAGATGTTAAGTCCCATAGTACTTATAGCCAACCATTTGAAGCATAGGTTACCTCCTTCGGTCTTAGATTCGAAAATCAGTTGGAATACGAGAAAAAGCCGTGTTGGCCGGACAACGAGACGAAAGTCAAGTGTAGAAAAAACACAAGGAAGTCATTTCCCTGTAAGTGATTTCAGAGGAGCCTGAATGAATATTTGGTTTTCGATAACTCGCATACTATGTAAAAACTTTTGATGACATTAACAGATGAAAGGTATTGAAATATGGATAGTAATGTAGAAGATAAATTTATGCTCATTAATTACCTCTGAGCGAAGGAATAGCCACTGTAAACATTGGAGCAAAAATCTGCTACCACAGAGAGAAGATTTTTTTTTTATTTTTTTTTAAGGAAAAGAGAGGTATTTTCACTTTGTCGTTAACTGCTCGAGTTCCTACATAAGGACAGTGAGAAAAGTATATTGCTCACATTTAAATCTGCAGTTCACAATGCTAAGCCGTAACAGATCTTTCGCCGTTAGTGCGCTGAAAACCGCAAATGTGTCCCCTGACATTTGAGTGGCCAACATGGATTCGCCGCTCATTGCATTGCGGTGGTCACAGCTACGCAGGACACATACAAAACCGTAACACAGAGAGCAGTCCTGCCCCGAGGTCGTGCTCCTTGTTACACTATTTTGAAGCGATCGAAGCAGTTAATTGGCACAGGCAGATCACGTATTGGATGCATTACAATTGACACTCATGTGTCTCAGAGAAAATTTGCCCCTGGTGTTTGTCTGTGCCCAGTGTATTGTAGCAAACGAGCGTAGTTGACATTCACGTTTCTATGTTTGGAAATAGCTTAATGTTCCAGATTCAGGTTGACAAACAAAGAAAAATGTGGTCTTACTGTACCAATGAACGAGGCGACATCTCTTGAATGCTGCTCATACTCGATACTACAGTGCGATGCCTTTTTCGTTGAAACAGCCGAGTTGAATGTGTGAATGCATAATCCGCACTGAGCCATTAAAATAAGACCGTTTTATATGTCCTGGGTAACGAGTAAATAGAAAAATCACATATTGCACTTAATCTGTTAATTAACAGCTTTTTTCGCATTTCTTATTAAAAACTGACCCTTCCAAAAAGAACAGTCGTGGGATAATAAATAGGGGCAGTCGAAAGCCGTTTTCAGGTCAGAATATTACAGTGATTAAATTATAGGTTGTTTTACTTGTCTTGTACAACATGTAACTCATTTCCCCAAGAGGATCGTTGTTTACGGACTGGACATGCGCTAGAGAGCACCTGAATCTTCAGTAGGATGCTTCTGCATCGTAACGACTTCCACACTCACCTCTACAGGATAATTTTCAGAGACTCCCCAACTACTTTGTACCACTCAACATCAGAAGTGGTTTAAATCATCTGTTCTTTTCGACTTGTGCAAGAGACTAAGAAACCTGATTTTCTAATTACCCATTATTATCACCACTGTTCTAGCATAAAAAAAACACAGCTTGCAGTATCACTATAGGCTTTTTAAGAGAATATATTTCTACGGAGAGTTTCTCCGCCATCCCATTGTCTTGTCAGTAGATAATGCTACTTCTACATACTGCTGAACTTTTACGTTACTTAATAATGTAGCAATTTCACTTCAAAACTATTCGGTGTATTTGTAATTTCTTTATCTTTTCCCTTAGTACTCTAAAATAATTGTATTTTTTTGAGTGTTCGACATGTTATACTCATCTCTTTGTCAGCTATTGTGTACTCTGCATGTTTTTACATGACTTTCTTATCTTCGTCTGTACGTAAGGATACTTGCTAAACGGTATACGCACCAAACACTAACAAATAATAGCCTGTGTTTTGATTTACAATTCTACTGACAATTCTTAATGTATATACATCAGTACTAACAAAAAAACCTCTGCTGACATTTGCAGTGCTACCGATAATTCCTATATGAGAATATGTATAGTTTTATGTCAGTTTTTATTATCCTATCGTTAGACCATGTCTGGATGTACACGGTTTTGTTTTTCATTACTCTAACATCAAATAGAACGGGAACGGCGGCGAAAAGTGTGATCATCAAGAAGTACTTCGGCCTCATGATGCCGCTGCTACGTAATATTGTGACAGGCGTAAACAGAATTGGAGATAAAACTTATTCACTATTGATGTTGAACAAACACGTGCAGTTAACAGTAAATCTGTGTGAAACTACCTGTATAACATAACGCATTTCAAATTAAATGAGACTACATAGAGTCAGTTTTGCGAAAGTGCTTCTGATCCTGCCTTTTAATTCTCGAAATATATGTGCCAAAATCCGGGAGAGGAAGAGTTACGCGGCATATGATGCGAGAACTGTGTTTAATTCAGGCGTGGAGATTAGCGTTCATATCAATTCTAAATGGAAGTGAGCATGTAGAGGTATTAAGCAATTATTGGAAACTTGACAAGTTAATTTTACGCGTGCATTCCACTTTGTCAATACGGGCCGTGAAACATGCAGCACCCGAAAAAGAGCCCTCTGCCGGCCTGTACTTCAGCTTTAGAAAATGTTTGCTTTCCATTGGTCGTCTCATTAGAGAGCGATCGTAAAAAATAGGTTAGGGGCTGCTAGCAACTAAGTAACGCTTCGCTTCGCACTTATACATGCTAGTAACTTAACAAAAATAGGAAAAAGGAAATTTCGAATTTAACTCTACTCGACAGTGAGCTGAAGGAGGTAGTTGGGGTTCGGAGATAAATGCGATGAAACACTGCATAGTCTCTGTTACTGTCAAACTTGCTAGATCACACGGACACTGTTTTTAAACAACTGCAAAGAAAACTTCCAGAGGTGCCCACGCCCTTTTTTTTTTTTTTTTTTTTTTTTTTTTTTTTTTTTTTTTTTTTTTTTTTCCTCCAAGCGAGCAGTAATTTTCGAGACTTGTGCAGACATTTTTTTTGTAGTTATTTTCGTCCACTACCGCCAAAGCTATCTCTTTGAGCTGTGAAATCGTGTGCTGCAGGAATCGGAAATAGTCACAAGGAAGCCCTTCGTAAAATACCTCAGCTGCTGTATGCCACTTTTATACACCTCGTCCTCAACTTCGACTGCGAATAATGCTGTGTACCATGAAGGTATTTCATGATCACGTTAAGACAGCGATTCCGTGTACGATGGTAAGCTCCCACTCTTGGGTGTTTTAATTGAAAGGAAGGCAGGAAGATAACACACACAGACAGGTATTTGAAGGCAAAGCTTGAAAAACTCTGCTAACAAACGGCAGGTATGTTTTATGGAAACAAACAGAAATTTAGAATATTTATCTTGAAATCGAAGTTCTCAATTGCGTCCGTGTTTAGTTACAAAGAAATGTGTTTTTGGGTAGGTTTCACTCTGAGCAAGCACAATTGTTTCTAGGTACAAAAGGAAAAACGTGTGCTTAAGGCGGAACTTTTCCAGAAAAAAATTTATTAGAAATTTAGAAAATGTAGATTTTTCCAATAGGGAGCTGAAGAAAATAAACGTAACTAAAAAACCGCTGGCCTTATAGTTCTGTAACAGAAGACTTCTACGAACTTCAATACGAAAAAAAATGTAAAATTGATTGCCAGTGTTCGATTTAAAGTAGCAAGTGTCTTCGAGGTACTTATTCGTTCCTTATTCATAAAAAATCGCCTACTTTTAAGAAACTTACAGTGTGTCCAACACAACAACACCGTATTCGTTTCCATCGGTGTTTTATGAAGTGGTACTAAATCTCTCCGATATATGTCTCCAAAGAATCGTTCAACTGTGCATGGCAGCAGCAAACGTTTGTATCTCCTTACAAAAAACGCATTTCACGTTATCGAAATTTTATCTAAGTGACACGAACCAGCGAGCATGACAACAAAATACAAATTGCGTTCGCAGTGATGATAGAAACATTCATGGATAAAGGAGAAGAGGAAATGTACCTACAGATGACCGCATACAGTAAGAAATATGTACTCGTGACTTTACAATGAGCGTTTTAATTCATGGTGTCATACGCATTGCTTATAACATGTTTTAAAAATGGTTGTACTGTTCAGTGATGCACACTGTAGCTAAATTTTAGCATGTCTGAAGTCACTTTGAGGAACATGTTCACAATGATGTTAATCTCCAGTGTTATGTAAATCCTTTAGTTTCGTTCGTGTGCTGGGCCTTTTGTTAAAGACCCTTCCTTTAAAGTATTCCAGTTAGAGAACAAAGTAGTTTTTGGATGGGATGAGTGCAAACAGGTATTTTGTTTCGTATTCGAACTTTGACCGTGCAGTGGCATCGCATTTACGTTTAATACACATTATCAGTAATCATGAGTGCTCAATTCTTAGGTGATGAGGGTTTCACATTTTTCGCTCTACGTATCATTCGTTGTGTTTCAGTTTCGAAAGTGTACATTTTTGCTCTCAGTACTATTACGACTTATGCAATAATGTCCCCTGATAATTCATCTTTCATTCTTGTTACTCACTCATGGGATGTTGTAAATGTTATTCTCGTGATGACCCGAGAGTCAGACCACCTATGCATCATCATCATCATCATCATCTTGGACAGTTTCCAGCCACTGGCTGGGTCTGTCGGGAACGCAAGCCTCTCCATCGTGTTCTGTCTTTCCACCATTCCCCCTCTTCCACCTTCGTCCAGTTCTCTCCTCTTCTCGCCACACATTCCTTCACTCCCTTCACCCATCTATCTCTTGGTCTTCCCCTGGGCCTCTTCCCCTCCAGTTGCAGATCAAACATCCTCTTTGGAATTCTTCCCTCATCCATTCTCTTCATGTGTCCATACCACTGCAGTCTTGCTTTTTCTATCCTGTCCTGTACTGGTTCCTCCTTTAGTCTTTCCCTCACATACACATTTCGCAATCTGTCTCGTCTTGTTACACTCAACCTGCTCCTCTGGAACTTCATTTCACTAGCTTGTATTCTAGTTTTGTCGCTTTTGTGCATTACCCATGTCTCATTTCCGTATGCCAATATGGGGACAAAGTAGGTTCGGTATATAATTCCCTTGGATTTCTGTGGCACCTCCTTGCTCCAAATAAGCCCCCTAATGCATTTGAAGAACTGCCCTGCTTTTCTGCACCTTTCATTTATTTCCATTGCGTTTCCCCCCTTACTTTCAATCATGCTTCCCAGGTACTTGAAGTTCTCTACCACTTGTAGTTTTTCCCCTCCACAAGTTATATCCACATTTGGCCTATTCTTCTTCCTTGTTGTGACAATTATTTCACTTTTCTTTGCAGAGAAATGCATTCCATATTGTGCTGCCGTTGCCTCCCATACATCCAACTGCTCTTGCACCTCCTTCTCGCAATTTCCCCATAACATCAGGTCATCGGCAAAAAGCACTGCTTTCATTTTATGATCTCCAATTGCATCTGATACTTGCTGTAGGATTTCATCCATAACAATAATAAACAATAAAGGCGAAAGTGCACTTCCCTGTCGCAGCCCATTTTCCAGCTTGAACCATGCAGTACGTTCCCTCCCCACTTTCACACAACTCTCACTTCCCTCATACATTTTTCTGACTTTTCGTGTTATCTCTTCATCTATCCCTTTTGCGTTCAGCACATCCCAGAGCTTGTCCCTATAGATACTGTCATACGCCTTCTCAATATCTAAAAAGGCCATGATTAAGTCCTTCCCGTACTCATAGTGCCTTTCCTGCAGTTGCCTTACCGCAAATATGAGGTCCGTTGCTGATCTTCCCGGTCTGAAACCATACTGCTCCTCTTGCAGTCTACTTTCAATACTGCTTCTTATTCTCTTCTCCAGGATCTTTTCATAGATTTTTCCACAGTGGCATAGCAGGGTGATTCCTCTGTAGTTCTCACTTCTCCTTTTATCCCCTTTCTTGAAGATCGGGACTATAATTCCTTTCTTCCAATCCTCAGGAATTCTATTCTCCTGCCACACCACCCTCAGCACTCTGTATAGCCACTGGGTTCCTACTTCTCCTGCTGCTCGTATCATATCCACTGTTACTTCGTCCCAACCTGGTGCCTTGCCCCCTTCCATCCTCTTTATGGCTTCTTCCACTTCATTCCAAGTTAGATCATCAATTTCCCCACTATTATAATCGTCTGCTGCCTTAGGCTCTCCATCGCTGTTAGTTACCCGCTTGGCGGCATTCAACAGATCTTCAAAGTACTCCTTCCAAATCTTTTTGAACTCATGCATTTCCTCCACAACTCTTCCATTATTATCCATGATCCTCAGGCACTCGCTTCTGTCGTTCCTCTTATTTCTTACCATGGTGTAAAGTACTTTTTTGTTCCCTTCACTGTCCTCTTCTAACATTCTTGTCCATTTTTCCATCCACTTCTTCTTCTCCGCCCTTACTATGGTCTGTGCCGCTTTCTTGCTTTCCTTATATTTTACCCTAGCTTCCTCTGTTCGGGTCTGGAACCATTCTCTGAAGGCTTTGTTCTTTCGAAGTACTGCCTCTTTACATATGTTGTTCCACCATGGGGTTTCCTTACTTCTCCTCTTTGTGCTAGTTCTTCTGCACACAGTCTCAGCTGCCTCAACTAGAGCCCTCTTAAAATCTCCCCATTCTTCTTCCACTGTTCTCTGATCTTCCTTTGGCAGCTTCTTCCTGATCAGTGTCTGGTACTGGGTCCTCCGTTCATCCTCTTTCAGCATCCATGTCTTCAACCTTTTCTCCTGTATGTCTGTTGCCCTCCTATCTTTTTTCTCTCTCAGGGTGGCTACCAACAGCCGATGGTCACTGTCTAAGGCCTCAGATGGAATGACCTTAACATCTGTGAGGCTGCTCATCATCTGCCTATCCACTAGTACATAGTCTACTACTGAAGTTTGGGATCAGTCTCCACTGTACCAAGTTATTTTGTGGCTACTTCTCTTCTTGTACCAGGAATTTGCGATCGCCAGCCCATTCCTCTTGCAGAATTCCAGCAACAATTTTCCTTCTCTATTTCGGTTCCCCCAGCCCTCTGGTCCCATTATCTCCTCGAATCCTTTCCTGTCTGTGCCAACATGTGCATTGAGGTCCCCTATTATAATCTGATTTCCTCCATTTAGCTGCTTTTGCATGTCATCTTCAAATTCCTCCTTCTCCTTTTTTGTACACCCCACTGCTGTGGGGCATATGCTTGGATGATTTCAATGCTTTTTCCTTTCACTCGTACTCTGGCTTTTATCATTCGATCATTGATACCTTCCACCTCCTCCTGCAGACCCTCTCTGACCACTATTGCCACTCCATTTCTTCCCTTCTCATTCCCTATCCAGTACAGTTTACATCCTTTACTTAGTGGTTTTTCACCAACTCCTCTCCACCTAGTCTCAGCAAGTCCCAAGATGTCCAATTTCCTCCTTTCCATCATTTCTACAATTTCTTCTAACTTCCCAGTTAGAGTCCTTACGTTTAAGGTGCCCAGTCGTAAACCATCTCGTAATCCTTTTCCATTGCTTGGTCAGTTTCCTTTAAATCCGTTCCGTGATCCGAGGCATGTTCCCTTTTTGAAAGCAGTTGATTTATCCACTACTGGCGTGCTAGGCCTATCGCAGCTTCACCAGAGCCCCGTTAGCCGTCACGTTTCAGGGTTCCCATAGGGCCTTCCCAGCTACCGTAGCGGTCCTGGGGCACACGAAGTCCCCGCTGTACATCGCCCCTATAGGCAGTCCCCTACTTTGTGCCGTTGCCCATCTCCCACGACTTGGACGAGGGGTTGGATTTATGTCCACCTATGCACATCACTGCTATTAATGTCACAGATGTTTCAGGTAGTTACATGGTATATCCGTGCCTGTGTAGTGCATTCTAACTTTTCTGCCTCAATTTTTTTTCTACGTGTGCCAGTAACAGAAATATCCAAGCGTCTGAGGAATACCTATAATAGCCAGAGCTATGAGACTGTCGAAAAAATGTTCAGTCTACTTAGTTCAGTAGCAGCCAAACAGTCCCTAAACACAAAACCTGAAATTAGACCCTCAGTTTCCTCTAAAGTTTTGTAAGTTTGCCGAACACTTCCCAAATGCTGTTTTTTCTTTGGGAGACCTTTTTTTACAAGTAACTGCTACGTATAAACCACGGTAATTATTCAAAGATTTACTGTACAAGAACTAAAGACTACGATTTTTTGTGTACTAAACTGAGAATGAAAACTAAAAAATATGTTACTCTTCATAAACATTTCTTGTGACAGGTTTTCCGGCCGAAGTGGCCGAGCGGCTCTAGGCGCTACAGTCTGGAACCGCGCGACCGCTACGGTCGCAGGTTCGAATCCTGCCTCGGGCATGTATATGTATGATGTCCTTAGGTTAGTTAGGTTTAAGTAGTTCTAAGTTCTAGGGGACTGATGACCTCAGAAGTTAAGTCCCATAGTGCTCAGAGCCATTTGAACCATTTTTGACAGGCTTGGAAAGGGCCTGTTTTACTTGGTTGTGACGTAGATTCGAAAACTTGATATTGCCCTTGCATACACTAGCAGCATACGTAAATTTCCTGAAACAGCAGTGAATCGTTTTGAATCGAAACACTTAAACCGCTTATCGTGCTTTTCTGATATGCAATTCAGATTCAGTTAAATCATCTCTCCATTTAGAGTAGCAATGTATCTAACAAGTCCCCTACTGCGGAAATTTGATTAAGGTGTGTTATTCATAACGTGCCGCTTAGTGAAAGTAGTATTTGCAGGTTGTTGATCTTCCTTTCTCTGTTACATTAATTGTTCTCGCTTGACGTAGGAAGATGTCATTATGTTTAACTGTACTGTTATGGTCATTTTTAAAAGATAATTTGTGAAGTAATCATCCCAAACTATTGTCAGTTTGTCTGTAAATTTTTGTCTCTTTCAGCAAATTTAATTAAGCATCTGGGTCATTCTCATGTGGCAGCGTTCCTTGAAACATCACTGGTTTACTAGTTCCTCAATATACTTAACGCGCAGTTAAAAAAATGCTTTTAACTATGCTTCACACCACCTGGTGTGCAATTCGGGACACCGATCTCTGTACTTGGAAGCGCATAGGAACAATCATTTATTCATGACGGTGTCACATCGTCAACGATGTGAGCCGCATTCGCGTGCTTTGTATTATGCAAGAATGGATGAGACAGCAAATACGCCACCCAAACACGCGTTCGCCATGACGAAACAACGTTGGCATGCCATGTTTGCTCCCTCGCGGGCCAACAGAGTTGTGTGGCGTTTGCAGAATGCTCTCGTTTTGGTCCGGCGGAGGACAACTGATGCGTCTGCCGCCAGCTCCAATTGTGTGCTTGGCGTTTTTATGCCGCGCTGATCCGCGGTGTTTGCTAAATCGTTTGATGTTAGCATTGCTGCTTCTGTCGTACGGGATTGTTTCGCACGCTAGCCTACAACTGCCGAGAGGCTGCTGTCTCATTTTACACTTAACCCACGAAGTACACACGGCGCCTTTCTGTTGATTGGCTCCACTTGTATGTCAGAACACTTCAGCGGACTTTCTGAAGTAAATATTTTTTTTGGGACGTACAAATGTAAATATTTCAATACACTTCCTAATAAATCGCCACCCCTCTCTTCGTCGTACCCTGAGACGTTTCTGCATTCAATTCCGAACGTAGGACCATTTTCACTTCTGGAGATATTTCGGAGGCAGATGTCATCGTAATTTATTTTATGTGAGGGGACAAAAGTCATGGGGTAGCGATATGTATTTATACAGATGGCGGATGTATAGCGTGTACAAGGTATGAAAGGGCAGTGCCTTGGCGGAGCTGTCATTTATGCTCACTTGTTTCGTGTGAAAAAGTTTTCGAAGTGTTTACGGCCACACGGAGGAAATTAACAGACTTTGAACGCGGGAAGTTAGTTCGAGCTAAGCGCACGGGACACCCCTTTTCGGAAATCGTTAGGTAATTCAGTGTTACGAGGTCCACAGTGTCAAGTTTCTATCTTACTCTGAGTAATTCGATTTGGGGAAGTATAGCCGAGTATGGTCATTACAAGGCTAGTATTGAGAACTCAGAAGATATGAATATTTTCCTCTCTAATTGCATGTGGCGAAAAGTTTCTATTGCTTCACACGCGGTCTTCCCACGCAGCGTCTCTCGTCGCCCGGGTGGTCCGGTGACAGGCGGGTTCTGCTGATCTTGAAAGGGTTAAGCCGACGGGTGTGAGGGAGTCGAGTGGATGCTTTCCAGACGCCGACATTGTCATAAGAGGGGGGCGACACGCCCACAGGGGCCTGAAGGAGCGGCTGGGGCTAGAGATTCCGTTACTTTGCAGAAACTTAGTGAAAACACTCTCTGACGGGCTACCAGCGAGGCGTGGGAATGACTTGTGTTCCCAGGCAGTCTTGGCGGGCAAATTCCCGCGTTTTCTGCAAAATCATAACTGTGATTGGTTTGCTCAGGGGAAAGCTCCGTGACGTAGCAAAATCGGCGCAGAAATTGGCGCCAAGTATCTCCATTGGTGGAATAGTAGTGCTTCGGCAATAGAGTGGAATTTTCCACGGGTTTTCGAGTTGCTGATTGGCACGTTTAACCATGGCCACTCTCGTGGGGGCG
Source organism: Schistocerca serialis cubense (assembly GCF_023864345.2). NCBI lineage: Eukaryota > Metazoa > Arthropoda > Insecta > Orthoptera > Acrididae > Schistocerca > Schistocerca serialis. The sequence goes on from NC_064643.1 coordinate 144,933,842, forward strand.
GGAATGTTCTGTGTTTGGCTTGTACGGGTGCTCTTGAGGGGTCGGCTCTCGCCTTTCGGTCGGAGTAGGTTACAAGACTGAGCTCTCGCTGCTCTGGACAGCCTGCCTTCCGTTGGCTGTCTAATATACTTTCATTTAATTGTAACTGTTTGACGAAGTTGCTGAAGTTTCGACTTCAACGTAACTTTCCGAGTACAGTTGGCAATTGAGTGTTCTGCGTACAAGCGGCCTATGTTGTCTGTCTTGGGCAGTTTTGGATCAGGTTGACTGTACCGGAGTTACTGTGTGACTTCGCTTGTTAAAATCAGTCACTGTACCGTCAGTGATTGTGTAGCGAGCCTTCTTCGTCTCCCTCAGAGGCGCATTTTTGTTGCTAGGAAGTCTTTAGTCTGGAACAACCAGACCAGGACAATTTGTTTCGGGCAATACTCGCAACATTATCATCACCACAACGGGACGTCGAAGCATCCAGCCATCGCTTCCGGTACGCCAGATCGTGTCCTTCCAATTAAGAAGACAACTTGGTAATGTATGTCCGCAGCACCGGCAGATTAGGGAATTTGCACTGTGATAATCAGAGCTCAGCAGAGCGCGCCTGTTCGTCTTTTTCTTTGTACTGTCTTGGGTGTTCATTGTCTGAGTTCTCACTACTGTAGCAGCAATTAATGTTGGGTTGGTTGTGTGTTTCTCTTAAGATTTGAGTTGCATACCACTTGGTCATAAATGTCACAATCTAGTTTATGGGCAACTTCACCTTCACAGCATTTATTTGATGTATTGTAAATGTTTCATGTGGTTTGTTTATTATTTTGAGTTTATTCGTAATAAATCAAATTATTTTGGACGGAACTTTCATTCTGTTGATCGATAGAGCAACCTTTTCATTTCTGACTACGTTAATGAAACTTTCCTTTATCGAATTAATTTCTGTCAAATTAAATTATTGCATGTGCCTAACTCTTTTCTGCTCCAATTGTAGGGTCGATTAAAGTCAGTTCGCGTTTCTTCTTAATCCATATGCAACAGCTAAAGTCCGAGTTAGAAAAAGGGGGGCTTAGAGCATCATTTCCATATGAAGATTCTAGGAGAATTTAGTGTTAAATACATTGCTAGCCCCGGCATCTCGCAGAGTGTGCCGAGAATACCAAATTTCAGGCATTACCTCTCACCACGAACAATGCAGTGGCTGGTGGCCTTCACTTAACGACCGAGGGCAGCGGCGTTTGCGAAGACTTGTAAGCGCTAACAGAGAAGCAGCAATGTGTGAAATAATCACAGAAATCAATGTGGAACGTACGATAAACGTGTCCGTTAGTAGAGTGCTGCGAAATCTGGCGTTAATGGGCTATAGCAGCAGACGACCGAGTGTTTTGCTAAAAGGACGACGTCGTCTCCAGCACCTCTCCTGGGATTGTGACTGTATCGGTTGGACCCTAGACGACTGAAAAGCCGTAGCCTCTTCAGACGAGTTCCGATCTCAGCTGGAAAGAGCTGATGGTAGGGTTCGAGTGTGGTACACGAAGCCATAGACCCAAGTTGTCGACAAGACACTGTGCAAGGTGTTAGTGGTGTGGGCTATGTCTGAATGGAATGGACTGACTCTTCTGATGCAACTGAACCGATCACTGACTGGATATGGTTATATTCGACTACTTGAGGACCATTTGCAGTCATTCATATACTTCATGTTCCCAAAATACGATGCAATTTCTTGTGGATGACAATGCAGCAAGTCACCAGAACATTCCGGACAGTTCGAGTGAATGATTTGGCCATACAGATCACCCGGCATGAATCCCATCGAACATTTATGGGGGTAATAGAGAGGTCAATTCGTGCACAAAATCCTGCACTGGCAACACTGCTATAGAGGCAGCGTGGATCGTTATTTCTGAAGGGGACTTCAACGACGTGTTGAGTCCATGCACCATCGATCTGCTGAACTACGTCGGTCAGGAGGTGGTTCGACACGATATTAGGAGGTATCTCTTGACTTTCGTCACCTTAGTGTGAAAGGCCTATGTCGAATGGACAGGCTTATTTCTGTCGTTAATTCAGTACTCTCACTGCCATGTTTTTACACGATGATTATTTTTTATGCCTTTAAGAGCAGTCACCACCTCCATCCTCCTTTTCTAAAACGAGGTGAAACAGTGAAAGTGATTCCACTTGAGCATCATCAGTTTTTATTTCAAATAGCTGAGATATTTCTCCCATGAATTTCACTTTGTTAGAGTTTCACCAGTTTTGCGTCCTAATTTTGCTTTACCACCTTATTCTCTAGTGATTTTATCTATTATTTCTCTGTCTACAGAGTCGAATCTTTTTATAAAAATCAGTAAGTGATGCTATTACAACTGGTGCGGCAGTGAAACGGACAATTTGGAACCCGTGAAACAGCACGTTACATTACGAATCCGAAAACATAACTGGTGTCTTCTGGACAACTCGCCTGTAGCATTGACCATGATATCAGTGTTCAGTCGAGATAGCGTCATACACTGGTCGACAACGCGCTGTTTCCCTGAAGGCGTTTTACTAAAACAGCGACTGCCACGTGGCATTGCAGTCTCGCACGTCATGCTTCGGTCCCCTCGACACATGTTACCAAAGTGTGGGTACTGATTTTGAGGAAACGGGTGATACGGTGCGAAAGAGGAGTGGAAGTGCAAAATACGAGTGCACACCAGAGAATGTTGCAAGAGTGGAAAAGCTTCAGCCGAGGCACCTGGAGTTCTGCACTCAAGCATGCGCTGCAGCTTGACGTATTATACGTCCAGTATTGCACAAGGAAGTGCAAAACCACCCACACAAAATTCGGATTGTGCAAAAACTGAATGCTGACGGTGCGATGATGCTAGTTATTGTGTGTCAGATTTTGTTCACTAGCAAACTTTAGATAGTGGTCACGTGAATATTCTAATATGTTTCCAGTGCTCTCGGGTGTCCAGCCGGATGCGATCGTTGAAGTAGCACGATGTTTCGGCGAATAACCTTTCCGCTATCATCAGGTGGTTCTGACTGTCGGCGGCGCAGGGAATCGAAGCCCGACTGACGGACATAAATAACACCGACAATCAGCAAACAGACCATTCCATCAGAACCACCTGATGATCACGGAAAGGTTATTCGCCGAAATATCGTGGGACTTCAACCATCGCATCCGGCTGGACACCCGAGAGCCCTGGAAACAACACATACGCCAGGAAAGCCTCCGATCACATATTCTGATATGCTTTATGAAACGCCAATTCACAATCTGAAAGTGGTAGTGTGGTGCGACGTATCGCCATTGGGAATCATGGGGCCTTATTTTTGTGAAAGCGATCGCGGTAGTGTTGTTGCTGTAAATACAGAGCGTCAAGTTCACATGCTGAACCATTTCATAGTGCGACAGCTTACTTATCTTCCTGTAACTGCAGACACGTTCTTCCAGCAAGACCGGGCCACATATCGTACTTCGTGGCATTCCATTAACCGGCTACAGAACATCTTTCCCGGTCATATCCAACAACGGGGACACTTCCTTGCCTCCAAGATCCCCTCACCTTTTAGCGTGTGATGGTCTTTGGGGTGATTTTAAATCTAACATCTTCCGATGTGTCTCACCATACACCATCCAGGAACTGAAGGATAAAATTCGGGAGGAAGTTTATCGGATTCCAGTGCCAGTACTGCAGGATTGATGTCTAACTTTCTTAAAAGACTTGCAACGTGTGTGAAAAAAAATGGCGGTCACCTAAGCGATGTAAGTTTCAAGTGATGGGCATTTTAAATTGCAAGCATTGTTGTTTTGTGAATTCCTGTTTTATTTCTTTTACATCACTTTGAATAAATTTGTGTCGCTGGTGAAGGCCTCAAAATCGCCTGTTTTACTACCGTACCTTTTAGTTAACATTCTGTGGTGAAATACTGATTTGAATTTTAAAATTTATTGCGTATAATATCTTCCGTTTGTTTGTCTAAAATTTCTTCAACGCTGTTCAAGAGAATTTATGATACTGTTTAGTACGCTCTGTCGGAAGTGTAATCCTCGATTTTGTCACCACTTTTATGGAGTGGATAGATTAATCATATTTTGCACTCCTCTGTTATTCTTTCCGTGTTTCAAATGTTCTCTGAAAGCAAGTGTAGATCTTTTTACTTTGTCTCAGGCCGTTCAGTAATTCTCCTCCATTTTACTTGTACTAAAAGTCGTAGTGAGGATCAGTTGGCTAGTTGTACCGGAAGTATTATGGCGCCTTTGCGTGCCTTGATGCAGCATTCGTAATCGAAGGCAGAGGAGCGCAAACGGGCCGAGACGTCCCCAATTCAGTTTTATGTTCACTACCTCCAGGCGTTTCGCATTTACGTGCAAACTGAGACACCTGATTCTATCTTTCCTACGCAGTTTTGCTCACTTTGTCAGAAACAGTACGCTCTCCATGCGCAATAACCCAGTTTTGCACCCGGCTATAACTGTATAATGTGTACCGACTATTAACGCAAACCGTTTCCGCTACAGTAAACGCTTGTTCACAGATACGAGGGTTGGAACTTCAGTAGTGGCAACTATTTATTTACAGCTCGTACAAAATAGATATGCGTTTCAAAGTTTTACTGACCTTCAAACTAGTTACCAACATTGTGTCTAGCCCGTTGCCAGTGATGTGGAAGTCGTAGTATACTCTCAGCAGTGCCAGTTGTGTTGACAGTTCGAGCGGCACGGTCTATTGCCCGACGAATTTGTAGCAGTTCTGAAGCGAATGCCGCGAAGTGTTTCCTTCAATTTAGAAATCGAGTTGAACTCAACGAGGGCTTAAGTCAGGGGAGTGCAGTGGGTTGTATAGCACTTAGCAGCCCCATCAGTCAAACAAATCAGTAACAGCTTGTACTGTACGTGATTGAGCATTGTCCTGCAAAATGATGGTCAGGTCATGCAGAAAGTGTCATCACTTCTGTCTCTAAGCTGGTAGTAGGCTGTGTTCCAAAAAGCATAGAGACAGAAGTGATGACACTTTTTGCATGACCTGACCATCATTTTGCAGGACAATGCTCAATCACGTACAGTGCAAGCTGTTACTGACTTGTTTGACTGATTGGGCTGCTAAGTGCTATACCTCCCACTGCACTCCCCTGACTTAAGCCGTCGTGAGTTAAACTCGATTTCTAAACTGACGGAAACACTTCACGGCATTCGCTTCAGAACTGCTACAAATTCGCTACGGTCGCAGGTTCGAATCCTGCCTCGGGCATGGATGTTTGTGATGTCCTTAGGTTAGTTAGGTTTAACTAGTTCTAAGTTCTAAGGGACTAATGACCTCAGCAGTTGAGTCCCATAGTGCTCAGAGCCATTTGAACCATTTTGAACTGCTACAAATTCGTCGAGCAATAGACCGCACGGCTCGAACTGTCAACACAACTGGCACTGCTAAGAGTATCCTACGACTTCCACATCGCTGGCAACGGGTTATACCCAATGCAGGTGACTACTTTGAAGGTCAGTAAAAATTTGAAACACGTATCTATTTTGAACGAGCTGTAAATAAATAGTTCAAATGGTTCAAATGGCTCTGAGCACTATGGGACTCAACTGCTGAGGTCATTAGTCCCCTAGAACTTAGAACTAGTTAAACCTAACTAACCTAAGGACATCACAAACATCCATGCCCGAGGCAGGATTCGAACCTGCGACCGTAGCGGTCTTGCGGTTCCAGACTGCAGCGCCTTTAACCGCACGGCCACTTCGGCCGGCAAATAAATAGTTGCCACTATTAAAGTTCCAACCCTCGTACAAGCGAATGGTAGGGAGAACTACCGATTAGTTTGCTCGGGACGCGCCAAGAGGCTGAGAGTAGGAGACGAAGATTTTAGTACTTCGTGGCTACTGTAAGACAACATCGGCGTAGTTCTCACAGAAAACATATTTGCAAACAACGTCGGCACGTTTCGCGAGGAGACGCACAGCTGACTCGTGAGACTCATTTTAATTCCAGTAGACATCAGAAAAAATGGCATTAACAGCTGTATCACACACAAGATACAGTGCGTTTACTAGATCCGTATCGACCAGACTAATGTTGAGCAACAAAAGCCGTTAAAACCTACTTCGTAATAAAGTGCTGCCGCCAGTTGACACAGACAGGCACGCCGTTTTTCCAAAATTAATCTCAGCAAACAACGAATTCTTTTAAGCAGCCGAACTGGAGGACCCAGCGAACTGGAGATAAACCGACTAACATTTTTAGTTTACAAGTACGTCCCGCGCAAGTGCACCGTTGAATGTCTTCGAGTACTAACTCAAAGAGTGACAGGCCTTCAGAGAGTGCACAATATTTTCTGAAACAGAATGTAAAACAGATTTGTAACATTTTGTGCCGTAATGGTTAGCTTCAGAGGGCTCCCTCGCGTAACGATGATCATTCTGAGATTGTAGTTTATGACACATCAACGAGTACTAGCTAACGGCTTCAAATAAAAGCACATGTTTGTTATATAATTTTGACCAATAAATCGATCTTTGATTTCATTCAGCAGTGGCTTATACAATAGGAAATGTATCAGGAGTCAGGGAACATAACTATTCAACAGATAACAATAATACGAGCCAGCGAAGAAATATCTGGTACAAGTTTTTGTTAGATGATAGCTTAACTTCACCGTTTTTTTGGGCAGTGAATACATTTTTACCTCAGTTTTCTTTATCACCTACAGTTCTGGCACGATTTTACTTCGCTATAAATTATGAAATTAAGAAACCACATGTAATTCGAATGAAAATTAATTTAGTTTCGATATAAATAAAGATTTTATTGCACAGGAATGATGTGTCCAGTTGGTTGTACTTCCTCTGTCTCTCTCCTCTTTAAGACATCTAATACAGCTCATTCTCCGATGAATTGCCTGTCGCATGTGTAGGTGAAGTGACCAGAGGTAGCCTTCCATCAAATTGGTATTCCAACAGCCCTCATTACGTACTTCCATCACTTTGGTGTGTGGCTGAAAGCGTTCACCTTACCCCATACTGATTTTCCCCGAATTTTCAGGAAGAATATTAGTGTGATTGTTCATAACGTGAATGTGAATGTTGAGGATCGTCATACAGCAGATCTTTTTGAAATTGCCCAGCGTGTTGACTACAGCATAGATCCAGTGTACTGTGGGTTCATTTTTTTCCTATGAACTGAGTAAAAAATTTTCTTGAATGACACCTAAAGCTTCCTCTTAATTATTTTTGATTAAAAGTTGGAATGTAGCGTCATTTTTCGACTATTACGTTCAACATAACACAACTTCTTTCAGTTTCTCTTCTGACAGACGAGGGAACTTCTCACAAAGATACTTAAAATATTGCCTGCCTTCGGGGAAGGATTTTACAAGCTGTTTTAATAGACTTAATGAATGGCATTTATTTCAGAGCGACAAAGCTCTAGCGCAAAGCAAAGAGCTAGAAAATATCGTAGAAACTACTGTATTTCCTAACTAATGCAACCACTGCCATCGAAATTTCAACTTTATATAATCGCTTAAAGTGGATTTTTAATACTGCGAGTTAAAGGTAAAAAATGTGTTTGTATTAGGATACTCACGCTAAAAATTTCTACTGTTAAGTTTTTCTATCGTTGATCTGTGTAGTCGCTACGTGAGAAATGAATAGCGACTAGACCATATATTTTGATTTGATACAGTATTAAGAGACCAAATTTTCGTGTCCATAACAAAACGAATCCCTCTATGGGATTGATGTTTGGTGTCGGCGACTGTGAATATCAAGGAAAGGTCTTACGATATCCTCATAGCCATCAAATCACAAATCACTCTAGAATATTTCAGGTTGGGTAATCGGGTAACGGGCGAGGACTGTTATATAGCTGAGTACCAGCCGTTAGTATTCATCCAAGTGTTATGTTAGACATGAAAATGAATTAAATATTGTGTAAAAAGAAACTTGGCTTATTAGTAATACTCCTTCCGAAACCCACTTCTACATCAACCCCTGTCGCTCAAATATCATCGCGACCAATCAGTCTAGTAACACAAATAAGTCGCTAATATTCGATGTTTTCTATTACTTTTATGTGACCCCTTGTTTTATTACGCCATCATTGTTCAGCTGATGTACTGTCATTACTGGATTCTGAAGTAAAAAACCTGTAAATAACAACACTCCGCAGCGGCGATGAATGGCATTACGGGCGATGGCAAAAAGCTAATAACATGAAAAGAACTCAACACCTAAAGACAATCTTTTTCTTACCGTCGCTACATACAGCATTTGCACCACCATTTTCAAAAATTAAAATCGCTGTCACTGTCTGCTGACGAGGAAGCTTTGTGGTTTTTCATACATTTTTAAAATTCGGAAACGAGTTTCTAGTTTCTCTCTGTGTTGCCATGCTGGTGAAATAAACGTTGATCAAAGTTCTGCCCCATCAGAGCATCCGCCGAAATTACAATCACTGTTTCGCTTCAAAAAGCTTTTAACGAAGTTATGGAAACGCTCATCACCGGCCATAAAGCCCTGCACGCAAGTGGTAAGTGGAGGGGGGAAAGGGGGGGGGGCACTGCTGTGGAATTGCCGCTGCAAAGAGATTAATAGAAACGCATTCGCGTACCTCTGTGTGGTGCCCCAACAGTCTGCTTTGCTCCTATAATTGTCGGCGAATCCGCGATATTGGAAGACCTACATCAACTGCGCATGACACAAACGGTCCGTTAGCAGCATAATGTAGCGCTCGCAGGGATTTGCAGCGCCGTCTCTTGATTTTGCCAATTAATCGCCGGCACCTGTGGCACGGACGCTAACGCGCTCATCTGAATGAACGCGTCCGTTTCTGCGCTTAGCTGCCAGCTTGTGCGCCTCACTTCAATTCGAAAAAACAAATAAGCTCGTCTGTAAGCCAACACCTTACCCATAGTCGCAAAGAAGTGGTAACGAAGTGATGGCGTGATACAGAAGTTAGCCTATTCTAAACCCAACGGTGGAAGGATTTTCGGTAGCCGGTATTGCGTCGACAAGTGGAGAAAATTGTAAAGCATGTAGCGTATGATCGCCAGAATCAGCAACGGCGGTTTGGCTTAAGAATGTTTGGTGTTCTACAGAATGAGACGATGAGAATCCGTCGCAGACAACTATTTTGACTTCCTCCTATAGTTTAAAGCGGAACGCGCTGGCTTCCAAGCAGAATCGAATTCGCGCGCCCCAGGGAAGACAGATTACCTGGTACACAGGGCAGCCAGAGTACGCTTCGTATGAGTTTAATCGCAGCTAACCTGGTTTCCCACTTTGGCCTTTGGAGACGCAAACGGAAGAAGCATATTACAGTTAAGTTCAACTACTTTTGCTGTTCGTAGAATTGCTAAACTAGGACAAGATTTTTCATATTTTCATTCAGTAACGTCGTACGCAATAATTTTCTGGGATAACTCATCTCTTAGAAAGAAAGTGTTGATTGCATAAAAGTGATCAATAAGAATAATATGTGGTATTCATCCACTGATGTCATGTAGGTAGCTCTTCAAGGAGCCAGGCATTTTAACTATGCCATCACAATATATATCTTTGCTAATGAAATTCGTCGTAAACAGGTATAATCAATAACAATTGGAGAAGAACTGAGCTGTGCATAGCACAACACTAGAGGGAAAAATGATCTTTATTACCCATTGTTAAAGCTGTCAGTGGCTCAGAGAAGAGTTCAGTATGCAGTTACACAAATGTTTGCTCATTTGCTCAATAACATAAAATGTCTGACAGGTAGCGAGGTAAGTTTTAAATCTAATTTAAAATCATTTCTCCTGGACAACTGCTTCTGTTCCACTGATGAATTTCTAAAAAACTGGTGGCCAGAGAAAAGAAAGAAAAGGAAAGGAAGTTTCGTTGCATGAGTAGGAATAAAATGATAATGTGCTCATTTAAGTTAACAGTAATCATATATACATATCCTGTAAACAGACTCGTTCTACATCATTCGGAAAAAAGAATCGTTGTAATAATCTACGAAACATGTATCTAACTAACGGAGAGGCTAAAACACGTATACAGCTCCTACAGAGGAATGGCGGAAATAACTTTGTTTCTTTCCGGGTAATGATATCTGTAGCGGCAGAGAAATGTCTGGTCGGAGAATAAAAATATAAACAAAATACAAAATCTGTCGGGTCGTTATTGGTGTAACTTACCACAGCGAGACAGTTGCAGAACAATAGAAGAGTGATTTTGTGTCAGATATGGACACAAACGTAGCGTTCCTATTGGAGCTTTTGAAAAGGAGTTGGCTGTGTGAAGATCGAAAATGATTCAAATGGCTCTGAGCAGCATGGCCCTTTAACAGCTGAGGTCATCAGTCCCCTAGAACTTAGAACTACTTAAAACTAACTAACCTAAGAACATCACACACATCCATGCCCGAAGCAGGATTCGATCCTGCGACCGTATCAGTCGTATGGTTCCGGACTGAAACGCTTAGAACCGTTCGGCCACCGCGGTCGGCGTGAAGATCGATCTGTAGGCATAAGTTGTAGGATGTTAAGAGTCAGAGTTTGATGGAGCATTGGAAACCGCATGTTCAAGCAAGGCAGAAGATATAGACAACATTCCTTTGGGGTTTCTGAAATCATTCGAGGAAGTGGCAACTAGACATTAATGTGAGAAAGAAGTATCTCAGCATGTACGCCGGGAGCATATCATTGTGAAATATTTTTATTGAAATTGTCTTGATCACAAAAACTTAGTAACAGGGTTGAGCGGTTTCAACTGCTAAGCAGCGACCCCCATGGTCGATGATGGCTGCTTAAAAACTGAAGCCGATCACACTTGTTACTAACTTTTGGGACCAGTTCAATTTCAATAAAAGTATTTGCCGCTGTTAGATCAAGGGTTCCATAGACAACGTGTACATTCATGGCATAGCATTGTGTGGGGGTGAGTGCGGGAGTGTGGGAAAACTGGAAAAGAAGAGAATCAAAGAGTTCGAGATGTGATGCTACAAAAGGATTCTGAAAATTGAGTGGACTGTTGAGATTATGAGTGAGGTTGGACCCCTTAGAATCGTTGAGGAAAGTAATATATATTGCGACACTGACAAGTAGCTTCTGTGGACCTAGAGGCCAAAAATTTTTGGGTAAGACATCTTAAAAAATAATTGTTGTTGTAGTCTTTAGTCCGAAGATTGATATAACGCAGCTCTCCACGATAGTTTACCATGTGCAAGTCTCTGTGTGTCTGCATAACTACTGCAACCTAGATCTATTGTGTATTGTACCCCTTGGTGACCGTGTATAACTGTTGCCCCCCCCCCCTTATACTTTATCGCAATACTAAATGGACGATTCCTTGATGCCCAGCATGTAGCCTATCATCTGATTTCTTCTGGAGGTAAAGTTGCGCTGTAGATTTCGTTCTTCCGGATTCGATTCAGTACCTCCTCATTAGTTACTCGATCTACCCATCTCATCGTCAGCATTTTTCAGTAGCACCACATTTCAATACCTTCTGTTCACTTCTTGTCTGAACTGTTTATCGTCGACGTTTCCGTTTCACACAAGGCTACAAATAAGCAAAGAAAACCATTTAAATTTATGTTAGATGGCAATGAACACCTCTTTTTCAAAGATGTTTGTCTTGCTATACCCAGGAGGCGTTTTGTATCTTCTCTTCTGCAGCCATTATTATCTGTCAAACTATCCACGAAGCAAAACTCATCTACCACTTTTAATGACTCATTTCCTAAGCTAATCCTTCAGCATATCCAGATTTAATTAGACTATACTCAGTTACCTTTGTTTTACTTTTGTTAATATACATTCCATAACCTCTTTTCGACATAGTGTCCATTCATTTCAGTTGCTTTTCCAAGTCCTTTACTATCACTAACAGACGAAAAGTACTCGCAACCATTCTTTACTTCGACCTACCAAAATAAGGGCAAAGCGACATTATCATCTGAATTACAGTGCTTGCTTTCAGTATATCAACTTACGTTTAATGCAACATTGGCATTCGAGGTTATAATATCTGTCCCTTTTCAACTGATTTATACGGGAAATATCGGTCGTAAGTGTTTGAGAGTATCTTTCATATCAACGTACAATTTTATTTCACAACCATTACTGTATATGTTAGACAGGTTGTAAAGATGATTCACTTATACACGTAGTAAACAAATTGATATGTAAAAAAATCACCCGTTGTGTATACCACGAGGGTCGTTCCAAAAGTAATGCCTTCTATTTTTACCCGCATGAACCACAGGAGACACATAAATCACAACAGCACAGCTAAATAGTGCAATATCTCAGTTACAGATTATCGGTTTTACACAGGCGCCACCATTCGTTATGCACGTTTGCCAACAATGAAACAGAGCCTGCATGCTGTGCTTATAAAAATCGAAACCAACTGAGGAGAACCACTTCCTTGCAGCTTTGACAACAGCGTCCGGGTCTTGAAAATTTTCGCCACGTAGTCCACCTTCCAGATGCCCAAAGAGTTATAAGTCTTAAAGCGCTAAACCGTGACTGTACGGTGGATGTGGTAAGACAGTCCAGCAGAATTTTGCAATCAGTTGCGTGGTCGTAAAACTGGTGTGGAGCTTTGCATTATCATGTTGCAGGTGGAATTTGGTCTTATTCCCTGGCCTTATCCTGTCTTTTAGCGTGCTGAATTTACAGTTTCTCCAGGCTCCAGGACATCCAAAAGAGCCACACCCTGTCTAACCCAGAAGACTGTGCACATCACTTTGCCTGCACACGTTTGTGTCTTGAATTTCTTCGTTGACTGAGGATTCACATGTTGCCATTCCATGGACTTTGGATTCCGGCTTGTAGTGGTGACACCACGTCTCATTTCCACTGTCGATGCTATCCAGAAAGTTGTCACCTCCAGCTTCATATTGGTCCAGCAGGTCACGACAAATTTCCATTCGATGAGTTTTTTGATCTTCTGTAAGCATTCGCGGAACCCATCTCCCACAGACTTTACGATAACCAGGATGTTCCAATATTATTTTCAAGGAATTACAGCCGATATTTAGATTTGCACACAGTTCTTTTGTCTTTATCCATCCATTAGCATGGGTGAGTTGATCAAGACGCTCTTCATTACGACGGATGACAGCTGTATAGGGTCGACGAGCCCCTGGCTTGTCATGCACACCCTTTTCACCACCTCTAAAGTGCTGTACCCATCGCGTCATATTGCTCACGTGTATTGTATCGTCTCCGTATACCTTTAGCAAGCGTTGATGAATTTCTATCTGCGCAATTCCTTCAGCACTGAGAAATTCAACCACACATCGCTGTTTTATACGCGCGTCCATATCAGACTCCATTTTGGAAGACTCCTATGCGGCGCCAGCTACCGTATAACGACGGAACCACCTGCAAATGAAAGAGGAAGGTTCAAGCATTAGCACTACACCAACGACATCAGACGTTGATATCCAAAGTAGCCACAAAAAATAGGAGGCATTACTTTCGGAACGACCCTCGTACATCATTATGTATACGGATATTGCAGATTAAAAGAATTTTAGCTCTGAGAAAAATTGTGCAATAAATATATGCGAATATGGGAAGATTGATGTGTATCAGACAATATAGTTATTTCCCATTTGATTTGTGTGCGTGGCATCAGTCATAAGGACAGAAAAAAATAAAAACTTCTCCAAAATTACTTGCAGTTTCAAAATAGCAGTAGGGATGTACTTTCCAGATTACTTCTCATTTCAGACAGAAGTGATCGGAGCACGTTAGTTTACATAGAAAAGTTAACGATTCAGATCCCACGACCGGTAAGAGGGTGCAGAGCTCGAGTCTGAAAGCACTTGGCCAAACACAGATCTAAAGTCCTATTCGGCCAGCATCGTCATGTCCGAAGCTTTTCCCCATTCTGCCCAACAGAGCTTCTGGTCCGCTTCTAAGCACTCCGATGTCGACAGGACGTTCAATTCTACCAACTTGTACAAGCATTTTCGGTGTGTTTTCCTCTTCTTTTACTTTCACCCTCTCAAGACAGAGCTGAAGACAAATAGGATCACAGTCCGATGAAACTTCGTTGTGAGTTGGTTAAAAGTTTGGAGAAAATCCCGAATCCTACAGTTGATTAGAAAGGGTGACAAATCTTTTTAGCTGATGCACAAATCCAGAACTAGATTCGATTTAATCTCGAAATTTTACAATAACTTAAATGATGCTGTCTTAAACAGCATGCACTTTTTTGCTGTTATAACTAAATTTCCAGTTTACGGATCAAAAGTGCATATTCAGTTGTTAAAAATTAGTTACAAATACTGATTATCAGGTAGAAGCTAAGCAGTGTTTTCGTTATTTATGCCCTGAGGAGTATGTCAGGTAACAATATGAGTTATATGGTTGGTTTTTTCCCATTTATAGATTTTCTCCCAGCTTCAGTACTCAAGATTCGTATTTGGTATTCGGCTTAAGCCCTCCTATCAGTGGACCCCGAGGCTGCTCATTTACCAAAATTACAAAATTGAGGCTGACTGCAGCCATTTTACATCATTTAATGTTTCGATAAACTTATACAGAACCGTTATTTAAGGTATTATCTTCTTCGTTAAGACAAGTATTGATGTTTGTCGTATCTCACAGGTAGAGAACCACTTTATCCTACTAACGTAACCAGAATTGTTTCGATATATTTTAGACGGACCGTCATTATTTCGTGCTATAGTGAAAATTGGTTCAGGAAACTATGAAAATCGGAGTAGGCGTAAAGATAAGCGTGTAACGGTGCATCAAAAACGGGAATGAAGACCGCCTCTTAATCCAGCCCTCTTACGGCTTGAAGTCGTAAGTCAGTGTGCTAATACATTACGTGACCAAAAGTATCCGTACACCCCCAAAATCATACGTTTTTCATATTAGGTGCATTGTGCTGCCACCTACTGCCATGTACTCCATATCAGCGACCTCAGTAATCATTAGACATTGTGAGAGAGCAGAATGGGGCGTTCCACGAAATTCACGGACTTCGAAAGTGGTCTGGTGATTGGGTGTCACTTGTGTCATACGTCTGTACGCGAGATTTCCACACTCCCAAGCATACCTAGGTCCACTGTTTCCGATGTGATAGTGAAGTGGAAACGTGAAGGGACACGTACAGCACGAAAGCCTACAGGCCGACCTCATCTGTTGACTGACAGAGACAGCTGACATTTGAAGCCCTCCTATCAGTGGACCCCGCTGCTGCTCATTTACCAAAATTACGAACCTGACGCTGACTGTAGCCATTTTATATCATTTATTTGTTTCTATAAACTTCTACAGAACCGTTATTTAAGGTACTATCTTCTTCGTTAAGAAGATAGGCAGATATCTATCCAGACCATCACACAGGAATTCCAGACTGCACCAGGATCCAGTGCAAATACTATGACAGTTAGGCGGGGGGTGAGAAAACTTGGATTTCATGGTCGAGCAGCTGCTCATAAGCCACACATCACGCCGGTAAATGCCAAACGACGCTTCGCTTGGTGTGAGAAGCGTAAGCACTGGACGATTGAACAGTGGAAAAACGTTGTGAGGAGCGACGAATCACGGTACACAATGTGGCGATCGGATGGCAGGGTATGGGTATGGCGAATGGCCGGTGAACGTCATCTGTCATCGTGTGTAGTGCCAACAGTAAAATTCGGAGGCGGTGGTGTTATGGTAGGGTCGCGTGTTTCATGAAGGGGGCTTGCACCCTTTGTTGTTTTGGGTGACACTATCACAGTACAGGCCTACATTGATGTTTTAAGATCCTTCTTGTTTCCCATTGTCGA
The DNA here is from genome assembly GCF_023864345.2 of Schistocerca serialis cubense. Lineage (NCBI taxonomy): Eukaryota > Metazoa > Arthropoda > Insecta > Orthoptera > Acrididae > Schistocerca > Schistocerca serialis. The sequence continues at coordinate 144,949,609 of NC_064643.1, forward strand.
AGAGCAATTCGGGGATGGCGATTGCATCATTCAGCACGATAGGGCACCTGTTCATAATGCACGGCCTGTGGCGGAGTGGTTACACAACAATAACATCCCTATGACCTGAATCCTATAGAACACCTTTGGGATGTTTTGGAACTCTGACTTCATGCCAGGTGTCACCGACGGATATCTATACCTCTCCTCAGTGGTTCAAATGGTTCAAATGGCTCTGAGCACTATGGGACTCAACTGCTGAGGTCATTAGTCCCCTAGAACTTAGAACTAGTTAAACCTAACTAACCTAAGGACATCATAAACATCCATGCCCGAGGCAGGATTCGAACCTGCGACCGTAGCGGTCTTGCGGTTCCAGACTGTAGCGCCTTTAACCGCACGGCCACTTCGGCCGGCCTCCTCAGTGCAGCACTCCGTGAAGAATGGGCTGCCATTCCGCAAGAAACCTTCCAGCACCTGATTGCGAGAGTGGAACCTGTCATCAAGGCTAAGGGTGGGCCAACACCATACTGAATTCCAGCATTACCGATGGAGGGCGCTACGAACTCGTAAGTCATTTTCTGCCGGGTGTCCGGATACATTAGAATTCGTAATGTAACAACGCTCCATGTTACGTCCTCATCGGAGATTCTTTCGTATCGTGTTACGATCTTCTCAGCTACTGACACTCAGTGTGAAGGACAGTGAAATCTCTCATGGAACCTGCAGCTGAAGCGCATCGTATATGCATGGTCCCGTTTTGTTTCTCTTCAGCTGTCGGTTCCGTGTATACAGCAACCTTGTTTGCATAGACTCATTTCTACAAACAAGCTTTGTTTGCATTATGCACCCAGTCAAGCATTTTCACCGCAGGCAACTAGCTGAAGACAACTGAGATGAATATATCGGTGAGTTTCTAGGCAGTCCCTGCAGTTATATTGTTTCCGCTTCAAGAATAACAGAAGCCAGTATTTTCAGACAAAAGAGCAAAAGCGAGGTAAGTTGTCAGCATGTAGCACCGATGAATAGCTTTCAAACTATCTAGCAACAGGAATAATACATGATTTAATGCTGACCTTTGGTGAACGTCGGAATTTCCATAAAATCATCCATGAAACAAATATTCTCACATTCAGAAATTCACAAACAAGTTTAAAAAATAGGCCTTTTTCTGTCCGTCGATAGCTATTTTTACTTCATAGTTACCGGTTTCGGGCAACTTCGCTCATCTTGAGATCAATTCTCGTACTTACTGAGTAATCTGTCGTAACAGAGTAACATGTCCTAACGAAACAATCACTTCCCTGTTTTATACATATATGACATTGAAGTGATTGCTCCACTAGAACAGGTTACTCTGTAATTACGAAGTGTGATATGAAGATTATTGACATCGTCCGAAAACGGTAATTTTGAAATAAAAATAGCGATCAACAGACGGAAAAGAAGCCTATTTTGAATAAATGGGGATTGCGGATTATTCCCTGTCATAAGTATATCCGGTTCTGAGAAACAAGATTAATGAAATCTCGAGCATAAGCTGCAGGAAACCACCATCCATACGTTATCAAGTCTCATGTCATTGTCTAATCACATCTTGTCTTTCTCATTGAAGTTCAGGAACAGCTATCATTTCGTGGCGATTAAAAAACTGGTAACTATCCATCGGAAAAAGAATTATAGTGCAGATGTACAAAATGTGACTGCTTTGTGCCAAAACTTTCTGATCCAAAACATCATACAGCCCACTTTCAAACCCTACTCTCCATTCTATAGTCCCTCTTATCCGGAAGAGTTCTCTTTAAAACTATTCGACGTGAGACCTTCAAGCCAGTCTACTCTTTGTGTACCGAGTAACTAGCTTTTGTCTCACTAATAGAATTTTCTTTTGGTACTTTCTCTGCTGTCGTGATTACAGTATTGTAATTGGTGCTGCCTCCTGGTGGGAACTCGTGCCACTTTTATTTAGTTCATAATGTCCTGAGGAGCGACTGCTGACAACGCTTAGCCAAGATCAGAAACTTCTGTAAAAGCTTTATCTTTGCTTCTGCAACCGTTGCTTAACATTACCGATGAAGGAAGGAAGCTCCTCTGAATGGGAACCGACCGAACACATTTTGCACGGGAGAGGTTTCGAGAGTCTCCTGCGACCTCGGTAACAGCAGTTACCATGGTTGACACTCATAAGAGTGATCGATGAAAAGGTCTCGGGTTTAAAATCTGGTGGCAGTGGTGATGTGTCGAGATATTGCGAAAGTCAAAATATTTATACTAGCGATGGGCCCCCTACCACCTGGCTGCGAGCGGCTGGGTGCTGTCCAACCGTGGGCGGGAGGGGAGTGATGTTGCAGTGGTCGGGATTGGGGTGCGCCGTTCGCATCTCTCTCTGGGCATTCCTGATTCGTCTTTCGTGCTGTACGGTTCTGGACATGCTCTCGTCTTATTGCCGCTAACACGTGGTTCCTTGCCGCACTCCGTTCGTATCTACCGTCCCAACTGACAAGATTCTCGTGAATGCTTATTTCAATGGATTTCTTTGTAATAGCCGGTTGCTATCCCTGCTTTCTCTTTGTATCCCAGTCGTACATGCCTGATTTAGGTTGTTCATCGTTCCACTATATTGCTGCTCACATTTGTCAGGTTCAATGACTCGATCCGAATATGGACTGGATGGGTTCAAGAGGACCAAAGTTAACACCCTACAGGATTGCAACAGTCCCACGTGACTAGCACCCGAGAGACCATACATACATGTAAACTTTAGCATTTCAACACAACCGGGAATAACACCAGGTGCATTCTGTGTGTGAGGTTAGATTAAGCTGCGTGTTTCTCATTCAGAAATATTATTTGGATGTTGATTGTGTGTGAGAAGATCGTGCGATGTCTCGTGTAAGAAAGAGAAACGTCTTAATGGCACTTGTCGAGATTCGACAGCGGCCGGGTCGTGGCTCTCTGGACTGTGGTATAATATTTCTGATTTTTTTAAAAAAAATTATAATTTTTTAATCACGCCTGCTGGTGGCAAACCTTTTGAAATGGTGCATAGAAAATTTTTACTTGCTTAATGATGAATTTGCATTCGGCCATACAGCATCAGACTCCCATCAGACCGACAAGAACGTTGACCGACAGCATTCTTTAGAGGCCAGTGGCCGATCTCAAAATTACGCTAGTTTCCGTTATTACATTGCCCCGATACTGATAGAAAAGATCGATAAAAGAGATCTCAGAGACGCTGAAATAAAAGTTTGATAAAATAAATGCCGATTGACTACTAGTATAGTTCAGCTATGGCCACCAAACAATTCGTCGGCAAATCTCCTCCGCTGCAACCTGAAAAGGTTCTAAAATGCAACATAGTAAAATCAGATGTGACCTTAATGGTAGAGGAAAGTAGGTTTCTTGGGTTCAGACGCGGCTGTTATCATTAAATTGACGTAATTATTTCACGAAATGTTACGGATACGAGAGCAACACTTACATTTTGTGAAACAGCAATCAAAAACAAACAAGAGAGGGAGAGAAGGATCATCACAACTCCTGCTTTTATACAGTCGAAACAAATTACGGCGACTGCCTTCAATTTACTTTACAGAACGTCTTTTATCAATTTTCTTTGTATAAACATTTCTCTGGGACATTTTTATATGAGCAATATAAAATATATTTTTATTTTAAATTATGACCTTTTCTCTTTACTTTACAGATTTATTTGCGCAGAGAAAATTTATTTTTTAAGTCTTTTAGTATTAATAAAGCGCTTGAGGCATATTTTATTAATTATTCAAAAAATCAACATTTCAGTGGTTCATCGTTCCACTATATTGCTACTCGCATTTGTCAGGTTCAATTACTCGATCCGAATATGGACTGGATGGGTTGAAGAGGACCAAAGATAACACCCTTCAGGATCGCAACAGTCGCACGTGAGTAGCGCCCGAGAGGCCATACATATTGTTCGCTTGGCCGTGCGGGATTCTACAGTCACGTCACGTACCTTTAAACAGAAATCGAGCGTGTTTCCTTCGAGTCGAGTATCCACACGCACGCTGCGACGACGTCTGGAGCACCATGCACTATCAGCATGGCGAACATTGTTGCCGTTTCCCCGGACGCGGCAGCAGGGAGAGTCGTGGCGACGGTGGTGTGTCCAAGGACAACACTGGACAGACGACTGGCACCTCCTGGAAACGCAACGATCGTGTCACTGTTGAATTCAGGAACCTGCTCTTAGATGTTTCCCCTTCATTATGGTGGCATAACACAAAAACTCAAGGAACTATATAATGAAGGGAGATGCATCATGTGCCTACAACCAAAAGAAGAGAAACAGTAAATTTTAAGTGAATCATCTGAATCAGATTATTAAAATGAAGCTAACATAAATAATTTTTTTTATTTATTAAAGCAGGAGCTGAGCTGAACCTAGCCATTAGTCTTGAAGTCCTGTCGACGTGTTCTCTCTGTATGACGAAAATATGAACTATATATGGAACTAACTGTTTCAAAAGGAGCATGAAAATTACAGGTAAATAGGAAAACAAGCGACTCAAAGGTCAAGGAATCAGCGCTGAAATGAACTGTCCAGATAGCCAGCGGATTAACATGCTGATTCCGGAATTCGCGTAGCCACGTAGGAGCCATTCGAATCCTCCCGGCGGATTACCAACGATTGTCGTTTTGCCGACCCGCCTGGATGTGGTTTTTATGCGGTTTCCCATACCCGACTACGCTAATACGCGGATGGTACTCACGTCCAGGCTCAGTTACATTGTTCGCAAACATTTCGAATACGTTCTTAGACTATCGCACGGGATAACACTAACCACAAACAGATGGGGTACATACATTCCGTCGCGGAGGGGAGGGGGGGGGGGGGCGATTGAAAGGGCACCGGCACACTCTACCAGCAAGATTGCCAAATCCAGATTAACGTGCTGACATTGTGAAGAGAGGGATAAGGCCAGGGAAAGGAAGAAGAAGAAGAAGAATAAGAAGAAGAGGAGGTAATGTAAAATAGACTGTTCTGTCTCTCGTAGACGACGGACCGCATATTTGTCTCTCCCTTACACGATGGACGGAGTTGTTGCCAAGTTTGCTGACGGAAATATTTGCTCGTACGTATTAATAAATTTTGGAAACAGCAGGAACCATCAGAAGCAAATAATCGAACTGGGCGCTTTAATACTGCAACTCGTCGGCGCGTCACTATTCCGCTCATCTCACGAAGTTTACAGTCCGACGAAGCAGATCCGTATGGCTTATCATCTGCGCGTTCGCTGAACGCACTGGAAACATAGACCAAAGATATCCTTATTAGAATAATATTCCGTCTTGATCGCTTTCATATTTTATAATGTTAACGAGCTTGAGCTTAAGCTGCAACCAGAATCTCTAATTTCCGATGGTAGACTGTACCAATGCGCGTTGAGGTGGAAAGTCTATAAAACATGAAAGTTGTCAAGACGAGTAATTATTTTAATCATATGATGATCACAGGCCCGGATAATTATTTTATGTCATTTATTGACGAATATTACATTACTACAGTGTGGTTACGTCACTTAGGTCTTACTATGCCAATGTTCAGTATGCCCAAGCTCAGAGACAGAAAGGTACTACCAAATTAAAGTCTGTTTTTGATGAAACGACGCGAGATGTGATGAAACGAGTTGAAATACAGATTTCCACATGAAACCTCCCGGGTTGCCAATACAGTTACTCGAAGTTTTGTACAAAAAATCAATGCCTTTCTACACGGGCTCCTTTCGTAAACCGTATAATGTCTAGATGATACTCTGTCTCAACAGATATGTGCACAAACATGTCTGAGGTAATTATTGTATTCACTATTCTTCTGCAGAGATCATCAAGACACGTACAGTCAAAGCTCAAACATTATCACTCAAAACTATTTTGTACTTGAAGTAGTAGGTTGGTAAGCATGTATGTCTATACGCGGAATCAAAACGAAAGGGTGGTTCAGACAGAAGACAGCTTGACCTCGCTGCGGTTACATATATTGATTGCTGAGCGCAGGTAAGCACGGACTTAAACCGTAAACAGTGTTTCCAAGTGTGTTTTGTATTTTTATTTATTTATTTATTGTTCCGTGGGACCAAATTAAGGAGAAGTCTCCATGGTCATGGAACGAGTCAATACATGAAATTATAACACGATATTAGAAACAGATAAAATGAAATATAAAAAAACATATTCAGGTGACAAGTCGTAAGTTTAAATGAAGAAAATCAACAATGTAACACTGGAATTTGCTTAATTTTTTAGCTCTTCCAGGAGCTCCTCGACAGAATAGGAGTGAGCCATGAGGAAACTCTTCAGTTTAGACTTAAAAGAGTTTGGGCTACTGCTAAGATTTTTGAGTTCTTGTGGTAGCTTATTGAAAATGGATGCAGCAGAATACTGCACTCCTTCCTGCACAAGAGTCAAGGAAGTGCATTCTAAATGCAGATTTGATTTCTGCCTAGTATTAACTGAGTGAAAGCTGCAAACTCTTGGGAATAGGCTAATATTGCTAACAACAAACGACATTAAAGAAAGTACATACTGTGAGGGCAATGTCAGAATTCCTAGATTTTTGAATAGGGGTCGACAAGAGGTTCTCAAACTTACACCACGTATAGCTCGAACAGTCTGTTTTTGAGCCAAAAATACCCTTTTTGAATCAGAAGAATTACCCCAAAAAATAATACCGTACGACATAAGCGTATGAAAATGTGCGAAGTAGACTACTTTTCGTGTTGAAGTGTCACTTATTTCAGATACTGTTCTAATGGTAAATAAAGGAGCATTTAGCTTCTGAACAAGATCCTGGGCATGGGCTTTCCACAACAGCTTGCTATCTGTCCGAACGCCTAGGAACTTGAACTGTTCCGTGTTGCTTATAATATGCTTATTCTGTCTGATCAAAATATCGGTTCTTGTTGAATTGTGAGTTAGAAACTGTAAAAACTGAGTCATACTGTGATTTAGCATCAAATTATTTTCCACAAGCCACGAACTTATTTCATGAACTACATTATTTGTTACTGTTTCAATATTACACACAAAAATGGGAAGAATGCAAAAAATCTAATTGCATAAAGGAAATTTAATTACAGTATTTCTATTTACCTGCAGCAATGCCTAAAACTAAAGAATATTCAATAGATTGCAGACAAGTTGTCTTAACAGCACTGAGTCAAAGACAAACTCAGTGCTTCGTTGCGAAGATGTTTGTCATCTCACAACAGCTTGTGAGTGTCTGGACCCGGCTTCAGAAAGAGCAAGGGGCGATAGAGAACAATGCACCAAGTTGTCGGCTCCGAAAAACCACCTAAAAAGAAGTTAGGATCATCCTATGGCAATCGATAATTGATCCCAAAAAATCAGGCTGGGCAGTTGGTGATGATCTACAGGTAAAACACTGGATGAGGGTCTGTGCTTCGACAGTTAACCATCGCTTAGCAGCTGTTTATCTGAATGGCAGGCGACTTTTCTCGAAAACCTAAGGTAAGTGCGAAAAATCGGAAGGATAGACTGTAGTTTGCTACGAAGTACGTGATGTGGACCTCTAAGGCTGCTCAAAAATCCTACGGAGATCTTCTTTTCAGACGGGATACAGCATGTTCGACGGCCGAAGAACAGGAGGAATGACAGAAAGTACCAAGTACCCATAATGAAGCAATGGAGGTGGAAGTGGGGCTGTTTCTCACGAAGTGGTGCAAGTCCTCTCGTCGAAATTCGTGGGGTAATGGATAGTCTGAAATAGGGTGAAATATTAATAGACAATATGATACCTTACGGAAGACGAAATACGCCTTGTAATTGGCAATTCCAGCATGACAACGATTCGAAGCGGATTCATGGCCCTGTGAATACAGTTCTGAAACAGCACAAAGTAGAAGTATTCGAATGGCCAAGCCAAAGTCCAGACTTAAAACACCATAGAACATCTTTGGGGTGAGCTAGATTGAAGCGTTAGCCAACAAAACTGAACCAACAAGGAGGCTTTCTAGAAAGACTTGTGTGAGCAATGGCTCTCCAGGCTTGAGTCACAAAATACCATTCAGGTGTGCTGCAGTAGTACACTCAAGAGGCTATGCAACCAAGAATTAAGCCAAGAAAATCATGAGTAAACACTTCATTATTGCTTTTCTTCTGTTTAGTTTTAACAAAATACTTTTGAGAGTATGTAACTTGTTTATTTGTGTTTTATTATTGATGAAAAGATTTTAATTATGTAACATCTGTAAGAAAATAAACCAGATATTGTAAAGATTTGGTAATTACTGTACAAGTAGAGCAAAAAAAAAAAAAAAAAATCTGAAACTTGTTAAATTGTAATTTTATCACCTAAAGAATAAAGTTTTGTCATTTGAACATACATTACATTGATCACACGCCGAAGGTGTAATAGACGAACATTATTGTATGCAGACATAAAAATTAAACTTTGATCATATTTTAGTAACAAAAGAAAAATGTTTTGTTAAATCTTGTTACTCTACATATACGAGGGTGAGTCAAATGAAGACCTTAAATATTTTTTTAAATATTATTTATTGTGCACAAGTGGTACGAAGCTGTATCACTTTTCAACATAATCTCCCCCACGCTCAATGCAAGTCCTCCAGCGCTTACAAAGTGCATAAATTTATTTAGAAAAAAATTCTTTTGGTAATCCGCACAACCACTCATGCACCGCGTGGCGTACCTTTTCACCATAACGGAACTTTTTTCCTCCCATTGCGTCTTTGAGTGGTCCAAACATATGGAAATCACTTGGGGTAAGGTCTGGTGAGTATGGTGGATGAGGAAGACACTCAAAATGCAGGTCTCTGAGTGTTGCAACTGTTGTACGGGCAGTGTGGGCCCTTGCATAGTCATGGTGGAAAAATACACCTGCTGACAGCAATCCACGTCGCTTTGATTTGATTCCAGGCCGCAGATGATTTTTTAGGAGATCTGTGTGTGATGCACTTGCGACAGTGGTCCCTCAAGGCATGCAATGCTCCAAAATGGCGCCTTTTTCGTTCCAAAAGAGAGCATAACCTTCCCTGATGATGGTTCTGTTCGAAACTTCTTTGGTTTTGGTGATGAGGAATGGCACCATTCCTTGCTCGCTTTCGTCGTTTCCGGTTGGTGGAAGTGAACCCAGGTTTCGTCCCCAGTAACGATTCTTGCAAGGAAGCCCTCACGTTTTCCTTCAAAGTGCCGAAGAATTTCTTCACAAGTATCGACACGTCGTTGTCTCATTTCAGAAGTCAGCTGCCGTGGCACCCATGTTGCAGACACTTAAGCACAGTGTGGTGTGCTGACCCATGACTAATCTGCAAACATGCTGCAATGTCATTCAGTGTCACTCGGCGGTTTTCCTTCACTATGGCTCCGACTGCTGCAATGTTCTGTGGAGTTACAACTCGTTGTGCCTGACCTGGACGAGCAGCATCTTCCACTAAAGTCACACCATTTGCGTACTTCCTACTCCATTCGTAGAATTGCGGCTGTGACAAACATGCATCACCGTACTGAACCTTCATTCGTCGATGAATTTCAATATGTTTCACACCTTCCCTACGCAAAAACCGAATAGCAGAACGCTGTTCTTCCCTGGTGCAAGTCGCAAGTGGGGCGGCCATCCTTATACTGATTCTGCGACGGTATGTGTGCATCTGAACCACACTGCCACCTACAAGCCATTCTGCACGCTGTTTGTAGCACGCTTACCAACTTACAGGATAACGGCGCGAAATTTCGATTTGTTATTACAAATCTAAGGTTTTGATTTGATTCACCCTCGTATAAACTGAAGTCCCCTACTCGCTTGATTTTGGGTGTCCAGGCTAGTCTGAAGAATTACAGCAAACATTTTGATACAATTTAGAATTTTCAGGACCAGAATACTTTCTAGTATCGATAACAAGCAAAAATCGTTGAGATTCTCTGCACCCAGGATGGATTAACTGGTTATGTATGTACAGAAATCTCAGTGCGCGAGTCCTACTCGCACTTGACAATGTTCTAAATATATTTGGATATCAGAAAAGTTTCATGTGCATGTCCTGTACTTTCACGGTAGCCAAATGCATCAGGCCTAATGTTGGTAAAAACACTCTCTTAATTAAAATGGACAGTGTCTTGAAAGGAGGATATAAGATGAACATCAACAAAAGCAAAATGAGGATAATGGAATGCAGTCGAATTAAGTCGGGTGATGCTGAGGAAATAAGATTAGGAAATGAGACACTTAAAGTAGGAAAGGAGTGTTGCTATGTGGGGAGCAAAATAACTGATGATGGTCGAAGTAGAGAGGATATAAAATGTAGACTAGCAATGGCAAGGAAAGCGCTTCTGAAGAAGAGAAATGTGTTAACATCGAGTATAGATTTAAGTGCCAGGAAGTCGTTTCTGAATGTATTTGTATGTTGTGTAGCCATGTATGGAAGTGAAACATGGACGATAAATAGTTTAGACCAGAAGAGAATAGAAGCTTTCGAAATGTGGTGCTACAGAAGAATGCTGAAGATTAGATGGGTAGATCACATAACTAATGAGGAGGTATTGGACAGAATTGGGGAGAAGAGGAGTTTCTGGCACAACTTGACAAGAAGAAGGGACCGGTTGGTAGGACATGTTTTGAGGCATCAAGGGATCACAAATTTAGTATTGGAGGGCAGCGTGGAGGGTAAAAATCGTAGAGGGAGACCAAGAGATGAATACACTAAGCATATTCAGAAGGATGTAGGTTGCAGTAGGTACTGGGAGATGAAGAAGCTTGCACAGGATAGAGTAGCATGGAGAGCTGTATCAAACCAGTCTCAGGACTGAAGACCACAACAACAACAACAATTAAAATCTGGATTGAGCGAGTCAACGCTACGCTACCTCGTCCACGATCCCCCACCTCCCTCCACTTTCTGGCAGCAAGCTGGTAGGCGATGTTTCTTCGTCGCATCTGGCGGCTGGCAGGTAGGCGCGGGTCATTTGCCTCCTCAGGTCAGCGATTAGCATCACAAAGCACCGGCCTCGGCCCTGCCCCGGCATCGATGGCCGCTCATTTACAAGTCAGCGCCGGCGCCGCGTCCGTCTCCCCGGCACCAATTATTCCACGCTCGCCGAGTGACGTAATCAAAGGCGAGCCCGCCGGCTCAATTTGCGGATCCCGCGGCGCGGCCCGCTGACGTTGTCAAATGGCCGGCATTGTGACGGAGAGTGGCGGGCCATCTCGTCGTCGGCGACTGTGGCGGGCGCACTCCGCGCCGCCTTTGTGGTCGCTTTCTCCTGCCGTTCCGTCTTGCCGGCTGCTCCCTGCCCGACAGCCGCCAGATGGACTGCCGTACTCCGGCGAGAGATGGCTGCGCCCCGCGCCGCCGATCACAATAGCGCCCACAGTCCCGCACCGAACCGGACGACTGTGCACTACTGAATGTATCTTTTGTGACGCGAATTACGGGACTCAATAAGTGCCGTGTAGTCTTTAGCGCTGAGCGGTGAGAAAAACGGAAGGAAAGAGTGAGCGTTTGTGGATTTAAGGCGCTCAAGTGAGAGGTTATTAGCGCTCTGAAAAGGAAGGCAGATTAGGGCTTGGCAGCCTGTAGAGGACAACGTCATTAGCGACGGCGCACTGAGCATATCGTAGTATTTTCATTATATATGAGGGAAGTCAAATGAGACAGATGGAAAAAAGGGGCCAAGCGCGAGGAGACTCGCGCAGTGGAAATTTAATTACGTATATAGATTACTTATCCATTCTGGAATTCCAAGATGTTGACGATTTCTTGCCTATTATAGACATTGATATTGGCAAGATATAGGTTCCCAGGGATTCCAAGACTGGCGATAACGTTTTAATTTCAAGTTTGAAGTCTAATAACAAGTGATAAAAGAAATTTTTTTTGTGTTCTATTATTACAAACACGTGAGGCAATACTGACCTTACGACTTATCTTAGAAGAAACATTAAGGAAAGGCAAACCTACGTTCCTAGCATTTGTAGACTTAGAGAAAGCTTTTGACAATGTTGAGTGGAATACTCTCTTTCAGATTCTAAAGGTGGCAGGGGTAAAATACAGGGAGCGACAGGCTATTTACAATTTGTACAGAAAGCAAATGGCAGTTATAAGAGTCGAGGGACATGAAAGCAGTGGTTGGGAAGGGAGTGAGAGAGGGTTGTAGCCTCTCCCCGATGTTGTTCAATCTGTATATTGAGCAAGCAGTAAAGGAAACAAAAGAAAAATTCGGAGTAGGTATTAAAATCCATGGAGAAGAAATTAAAACTTTGAGGTTCACCGATGACATTGTAGTTCTGTCAGAGACAGCAAAGGACTTGGAAGAGCAGTTGAACGGAATGGACAGTGTCTTGAAAAGGGGATATAAGATGAACATCAACAAAAGCAAAACGAGGACAATGGAATGTAGTCGAGTTAACTCGGGTGATGCTGAGGGAATTAGATTAGGAAATGAGACACTTAAAGTAGTAAAGGAGTTTTGCTATTTTGGTAGGAAAATAACCGCTGATGGTCGAAGTAGAGAGGATATAAAATGTACAATGGCAATGGCAGGGAAAGCCTTTCTGAAGAAGAGAAATTTGTGAACATCGAGTATAGATTTAAGTGTGAGGAAGTCGTTTCTAAAAGTATTTGTATGGAGTGTAGCCAGGTATGGAAGTGAAACATGGACGATAAATAGTTTGGACAAGAAGAGAATAGAAGCTTTCGAAATGTGGTGCTACGGAAGAATGCTGAAGATTAGATGGGTAGATCACATAACTAATGAGGAGGTATTGAATAGAATTGGGGAGAAGAGGAGTTTGTGCCACAACTTGACACAAAGAAGGGATCGGTTGGTAGGACATGTTCTGAGGCATCAAGGGATCACCAATTTAGTATTGGAGGGCAGCGTGGAGGGTAAAAATCGTAGAGGGAGACCAAGAGATGAATACACTAAGCAGATTCAGAAGGATGTAGGTTGCAATAGCTACTGGAAGATGAAGCTTGCACAGGATAGAGTAGCATGGAGAGCTGCATCACCACCACAACAACAACAATGACAAATTAACAATTTTCGGATTTTTTCCTTTACTTCTGCTGTGAAAATCGTGCCATGTTTCATGATTCCAGGTCAACGGAAAGTACCCTGTGGTTTCCATGAGTGAGTTTCCCAGTACCAAAATGTGTATCATAAATCGCCGTATCATGTGACTACAATGATTTACAAGCTTCAAATGTTTACACCGCCAAGAGACCATAGTCCTTAATATCTGACATAAATATGAACTTGGTACGTCTATTCGCTCCTGAGAAAAAGGCTACTTAACAGTTGGACAGAGAGACAGACATACAGACGGCGGACGGACTGCAAAGCGATATAATAAAACTGTTTATTGTTTCAAAAGTAATCGCTATTAACTTTTAATACATTTATTCTACTGTGAGACAAGACGGTCAGTGTGTCTAAGGAAAAATGTTTGGAGTTGCCCACGGAACCAAGTTTGTACGCGGGCGTGCATCTCTTCGTGCGTAGCAAGTCGACGGAGATGAATATATTTCTTCAGGGCTGCGAAAATATGGAAATCGCGTGAGGAGAGATATGGACTGTATGAAAAATGTGTTAGGGCTTCCCAGCGGAACTTCTGTAGGGTAGGCGAAACAACAGGTACGCCCTCTCCGGGAAAGCCATGCTGACCATTTTCACAAGCTCCGACACTGTCACGAATAAAACAGTGACCCGTATATACAATAAGTTTCCTTTAATTTACGTCTATGGTCACAAACTTTTTGTCAACAGATTACCGGTTTCGGTTTATAATGGCCATCAACAGATATGTTTTATAAAAACAAAGTCCTAATGTACTCCACCCATAGTGGCATCGTCAAATGTTAAATGCAGAATCAGCACCATCATCGTCAAATAGTGTCAGTACTGACAACGTGACTCGTGCATATATATATGACGATGCTGGTGCTGATTTTGCATTTAACATTTTACGATGCCACTATGGCTGCAGTACATTAGGACTTTGTTTTTATAAAACGGATCTGATGGTGGTCATTATAGACCGAAACTAGTAATCTGGTAAAGTTTGCGACCATAGACATAAATTAAAGGAAACTTTCTGACCATTTTCTTTGATTCAAGGGCTTTCCGAAACGCGAACGCACAGCGGTTGACACTTTGCAGAGCTAGAAGCGCATCATCAAGTCCAGATGCCCAGGAATATTGATGGACGGCATCATTCTGCTGCAGGATAATCCCAACCCACATTGTCAACCTTATTGCGAACGCTTCAGAAGTTTCGATAGTAAGCCTACAGTCCGTATCTCTCCCCATGCTCTTCCATATTTTTGAAGCTATGAAGGAAAACGGTCGCCTCCGTCGATTTGCTTCGAACGAAGATGTGCACGCCTGTGTATACAAACATTTTTCCATGGACACGTTGACTGTCTTGTCGAACAATGGAACGTATTAACGTCTATGTCAATTACTTTTGAAATATTAAACATTTTACTTACCTTTCTATCATCTGTATAGTTTTGACTGCCCCTTATGTTACAGCCTCAGACCACAGAAATGGTATATAATAAATCAACTAACTTCTATACACAAGTATATCTACAAGAATAAATTACATAATAACTCTTAAATTGAAGAGGCCTAAGCTGTGTAATTACATCTGCGCTCTCGTTGTTTGAACTGAAAACTGTGGTTAGCTGCTTAATAATATAAAATAGTGTAGCGTAGTTCTTACGAGCTCCATAGGAAAGAACTTGATGTGGATGGTTGACCATTGCCGTATCTGGGTTGTCTAAAGCATCTACTTAGTTGCTTTTGGAATGAGGTTAAGATTTCACTTCCCCATTTATAACATGGGACAACGATAACAAACTTTCTTAATCAAGATAAATTAATTCTATGGTTTTTGAGTTGTTGAATCGTAATGTAATACAAAATACTGTATTATCCAACGTATTAAAAAAGATGCGCTTTTAGCAATTTTAATTACACACAGGGCAATTCAAAATAAATAAATTGATACAAACGGCTATAACTTTTTAAAACGCAGCAATACATCGATAAAAATTGTCGAGACTGTCAAAGTAAGTTCAGTTTCTTATGTGCTTTATAGGTTTTCTGTTTCACCCTCCTTGCTCACTCGCACATCTTTGCGATAATCCATTTCACACCATACGTTCTGGAACATACTTGGAATCGCCGATGCCAGAAGATTAGAAATGCGCATTTTGAGCTCTGGAGTTTTTTTGTGGCTAAGAAGTCACATATGTAAGGTCTTTCATATAACCCTATTAAAAGAAATCCAAGGGTGGGATGGTGATCTGGAGATCTACGTGGCCAAGATCAGAACCCAGGATCATCATTTTCCAAAGTCTGCTTCGAGTCTTCCAACGGTTTTCAGGATAATGACTAAAACTCTACTAACCTCCGTGCCCGCAACAATCTAAATGTGGTGCTTTTTTGTACATTATCTGTAATTCTCAGATGTATCGGCACGCATTAAAAAGTTATACTCGTTCGTAATGATTTATTAATTCGGACGGCCCTCTCTACGTGTTCCGTCTTCTTATTCTTCGGTATGTATATCTTGAGACATGTATCCACTGGAAGTTCTCCACTTTTCTTGCCTGAATGCTTGTACAGAATCGATTGTGAAGGGTGTCATAAAGCCGTTGTATCCTCTCCTACGGCAAGCTGACCCACATCTGTTGCAACTGCTACTTGTAATCCCGGATGCTGGCCTTAGGACGGAGTTCTTCGACTGGTCCAACACATGCGCTATCAGAGACAGACCTAGGGATCTTGGTGGCCACACGAAGAGTACATCAGCATTACGTAGACAGTTCTTAGAGAGATGTGCCGCTCCTGACAGACGTCGCCTCGCGGTCTGAGGCCACGGTTCGCGGCCCTCCCTCCCCTACCCCCCGTCGTCGGAGGTTCGAGTCCACCCTCAGGGCCGTCCGGAGTGGCCGTGCGGTTCTAGGCGCTACAGTCTGGAACCGCGAGACCGCTACGGTCGCAGGTTCGAATCCTGCCTCGGGCATGGATGTGTGTGGTGTCCTTTATAAGAGGTGGAGCCCCTCCACGCCCACACCGGCATGATGGCCAATACAAAAGGTCTACTGCCATCTCTGCGTAAGGGTTAGTATTCACTAAAGTGAGGTGTCTCAGGATGTGGGTACTGCGATGTTTGCGTACGTCTGGTTAGGATTAACCATTAATACGCGCTCATCTGGAGATAGATTGGTCGAAATCTGACGAAGGGTAGCGGTTTGAAGGGCAGAGGAAAAAAAGTGCCAAAGCAAGAGCCAAGGGAAAAAAACCTCTGCGAAAGTTAGGTCGGGCGGCAAGAGCAGTAGCGGTTGTCTTGCTGCCTGCGATAGGTTGTGCAAGGATAGGCTTTGTTAGTAGTGGGTATCATGCATGTCGATACCTTGACGTTGTGCGTTTGTGCTGCTCGGCGGCTGGCGCTGGGTGCTGGTACAGAGTCCTCGTTCAGCGTCCTGCAACCTGCAACAGTTAGGTTTGTTATCGGTCTTGTGTCCGATAGGTCATATACCGGAGGCACAGTGTGAGGGAGTGTTGGCAGATTGTTCGTGCGTCTGTGGGCGAGCTCGTCGGTGTCCCTGCTGTGGCCTGTTGGTCGGCTCTAATAGCAGCTGGTAGTTGCCAGTCAGTGTTGCTGATATGCAGGGGCTTACCGGCGTTTGTCGCTGTTTGCGTATGTTAGTTTACCATAGGTGGTTATGCCCTAGCTAGCAGTGTCTTTGGCCGCTTGTGTTTCCACCTGTGGTTGTGATCGTAGTTTCCCAGAGTGAGGATGAAAGGATTGTTCGAGCGTCTCGAGTTCCTGTATAGTCGTGTGGCGTGTTTCTTGAATACTTCCTTGATGGTATCAAGGCCGCGATAGCGTAACGGTTAAGGTGTTTGGCTTCTATGAGAAAGGTGTGGTGTCCTTAGGTTAGTTAGGTTTAAGTAGTTCTAAGTTCTAGGGGACTGATGACCTCAGAAGTTGAGTCCCATAGTGCTCAGAGCCATTTGAACCATCCACCCTCAGGCATCGGTGCGTGTGTTGTCCTTCCCGTTAGTTTAAGTTGGATTAAGTAGTGTGCAAGCCTAGGCACCGATGACCTATGACCTCAGCAGTTTGGTACCAAAGGAACTTACCACAAATTTCCAATTTTACTTACGTTGTCTTGTTGAAATGTGGTTCCAGTATACTGTCATTTGAGAGTTAATGTAATAATGAGGATGCAGAGTGTCTGTGAAGTGACGTTGTGCCGTCAGAGTTCCCTCAGTTACTACCAGCCTTGACATGAATTCATACCCCTAGATTTCCACTCCTTGACGCTAGGATTAACACCGCTGTGCCTCTCCAAAAAAAATACTGGAAGAATGTGGTCTCCCGCAAGAGCGCCAGTATACTCGCCGACGGTGGACATCCAGAGCAGTGCAGAACAGCGATTCACCCCTGAACACAATGCGACGCTATTCATTCGCAGTCCATGCTTACCGGTCACCACACCACCTCAAACACTGCCATTTATGTCGCGGTATGAACGGCAGCTTACGCAAGGGATGGTAATTTATTAGTCCAGCTGCTGCTGGGCTCTGATCAATGGTGCGGGCGATATGGGATGTTGCAAGGAGTACATTTCTGCTCTCGAATGGCAGGCGCATATGTACAGAGGTTACGATGTTTTCAGTGCCCTCACCTTTGAGGCGGTCAGACGTGAGCGAATTGACGATGAATGTGACTGCCGTGACGTTCCACTGCAGTCCAACACGGGGCCACTACCACGTCCTTTTGCCGCACAAATCCGGATATTGCACGATTCGACCAGCTGGCCAAATGGAGACTCACACCGAGCTTCCTTTGAGACTCTGTAAGGTGCTGACGGTGCTGTCTAACACGAGTGCACGGCACTTCTTCATCTTTCGCGGTGATCATTCATTATCTGATACTGTTCACGCCAGTTGTATACCGTACCAGGTGCCTGGTAACAACGCTAAGCACAAACAATACTAATATCTTCTGGTGGCCGTACCACGTGCCACAGAGAATTTCAGTGCCAAATCATTTACATACCCGCTGATGGTGTGTACGTTTACGAAACTACACTGGCTTCCGACCATGTCTTCTGAACGCTTCACTTTTCTGTGAGGCGATCTATTTTTAATGTTCCCACGCTTCACTGGCATACAATACTACACCACTTATAAAACACTGGGCGAATATCTTTTAATTTCCAGTAATAATATGAAGTTGAAATTTAGGTAGCAGTGTTTTCACTGATTAGTATACTTTTGTATCTATAATGACGAACCCCCTTGTCACGTCTTCTATTCTCGGAAGACCTTCGTAGATCGGAGAAACAATCCATTACCACCTCTACAAATTAAGGTTGTCGTAATGAAGCAGTTTGTGAAAGCGGAGAGTTACGGCCGCAGGTTCGAATTCTGCCTCGGGCATGGATGTGTGTGATGTCCTTAGGTTAGTTAGATTTAAGTAGTTCTAAGTTCTAGGGGACAGATGACCTCAGATGTTAAGTCCCATAGTGCTCAGAGCCGTTTTTTTGAAGGCGGAGAATATTTGAAGAAACCCTGCCAGTTTTCCGCGCTATCAGAAGCGAATTTATAAGAAG
Organism: Schistocerca serialis cubense; assembly: GCF_023864345.2. Lineage (NCBI taxonomy): Eukaryota > Metazoa > Arthropoda > Insecta > Orthoptera > Acrididae > Schistocerca > Schistocerca serialis. The sequence goes on from NC_064643.1 coordinate 144,968,250, forward strand.
TCGTGTTTGCTGGACCTGACAGTCGGAAAGACACATCGAATCCAAAATGACTAAAAACTGAAAGGAGTCTTGGGTATATTGAAGCGTGTTGTTATTAAGTTCTTAGGGAATAAAAAACGGAAGTAAATTGAAGGTTTAAATTTCCGGCATCGACGATACGGAATTTGCCTTTAACGATTCAGGAATATTACGGAAAACCTAAGTCTGAATGGCCGGACATGGATTTGCACTGCTGCTCCGCCAAATGCGAGTCTGAAGGGCTAACCACTGCGCCACGTCGCTCGACCTTACGACACAAAAAAAAATCACATTATAACATACTGGAAAAGTGCAGAAAGTTAGGCTGCTTGATGAGCCTCAATATTCAATTTTTGAAGAGTCACCTTTATTTCGTGAAGTTAGTGAGCTGTAAGGTAAGTCGTGGGACTTCGCCGTGACGTACAACATACAATTCATCTTGCTAAGTTTCTGGCTCACAGCTTCAACCAGAACTTTCTCCTGTCCAGCCTCGTTACTGGTCCACAGCGCACGATGGCACAGTGACGTCTGGTGTACCTGTTTCAGGGCGGAGCTGAACTACTCGCCCAACAGCACCGAGTCGACGCTGAAACTGCGCGACTTGCGGGTGGCGGACGAGGCCGTCTACAAGTGCGAGATCACCTACATCGAGGTGCGCGAGGGCTGCGCCGTCGTTCAGTTCATCAATCTCACCGCCCTCAGTGAGTACCTTTTTGTGTATGTATGTATGTATGTGTGTGTGTGTGTGTGTGTGTGTGTGTGTGTGTGTGTGCAAGGCGAGCCAATGTACTATCTTGCATGAAGGTTGGACTTTTGTGATGTCTGGGTTATCAATGCTTTGTTCAGACTTAAGCTGGGTGAGCGCTAGCCCATGGCCCTACTGAAGTTGTTCGTTTTCGTTGGAGCCAGTTATTTGAGGGGGGGAGGGGGTGACTCGATGATTGCATGAGGGACTCGCACTCGGTGCACCGTTGTGGAGCGACAGAGTCAGTATATTCCAGGTGCCGGGTAGTGGGCCGGAGTTCATCAATTCTGTGGAGGAGTTCCTGCGTTGCACATGTGATGTAATCACACATGCGTGGGACGTTCAGTTCGGCTTGAAGGTAGGTAATTCGAGCCCATCTTCAAGCACCTAAGATGCATCTGCTTTCAATGACTTGTAGGGGCCGAAGATTGGACGGGCTGGTAGTTCCCCACGTGGAGCAGCCATAAAGAAGTGCAGGTAAAACTGTCGCTTCGTTCGAACGTTCATCTGGCAGTTGCTCAACAGTGTGTACAGTTGGTGTGGGAGGTATAACAATTGAATCCTCTTGTTGTGGATAATAATGTCGAGTGACTAGGGCCTCCCGTCGGGTAGACCGTTCGCCGGGTGCAAGTCTTTCGATTTGAGGCCACTTCGGCGACTAGCGCGTCGATGGGGATGAGATGATAATGATGATGATGATGATGATGATGATGATGATGATGATGATTAGGACAACACAACACCCAGTCCCTGAGCGGAGAAAATCTCCGACCCAGCCGGGAATCGAACCCGGGCCCTTAGGATTGGCATTATGTCGCGCTGACCATTCAGCAACCGGGGGCGGACCTTGTTGTGGATGTGACGTTTAGAAAGAAGCTAGCTATCCAGGGTCGCCCCTAAGTAATTTACTTCGTTCATTCATGCAACTCCTTGATGGTGGAGAGTATGCCTGTACCGAAAGTTGGGTCGTTTGTGAGTGAATAGGACAACTTTAGTTTTGTCGGTGTTGAGACAAATGTTCCGTCAGCGTAAGTTATTGCAATCTTCCCACTGCTGCAGTAATTCGCCGGCTACCAGTGAGTAAGGCTGTGTCGTCCGCAAATTGACCTAGTGACGACCTGTGGCAGTAGGTGTAAGTCGTTAAAATAAACGATGAAAAGAGTTGGGGATAGGACCGCGCCCCGTGGAAGACCTTCCTCTAGGCATTTAACGCTGGATCGTTGCCCATCGATGAGAACCATTATCTGCCGGTGTTGGGGAAAACTGACAATTATACGCAGACAATAGTCGGGCAAGGTTGCACATGTAGCAGTTCGGCCAAGAGCTTATCAGTCCACACAGGGTCATAAGCTTTTTCTGTATCTAAAAATATGGCCGCTGTGTAATTGGAAATATTCGTATTATAGGCGACGTCATTGAGTACCTGCCTATGTCATATTATCACTCCACAGAACTACACGGCTGCTTCCATATTTCTGCTCCAATAGCACTTACCTGTTCCTGTCAACGTGAGAAATCTTAGAGGCTTCGAATTTACGTAAGACAATAATAAAGGGTTTATCCGTTGTAACAAATCGTAAAGTGGTTCGAGGTTTACAATTTTTTATATTAGACTCAGGTATCTTAGTTCCATACCAGTTCCACCCCGCTTCCCTAAAGAAATGAACTACCATGTGTAAAAGGGCTTCAAACGTCAAATTACTTTACAAATGCGTTAATATGTTAAATATTTCACGTTAAGCAAGTGAAACCCTTGTAGTTGAAGACACAAAACCCTAATTAAGTTGGTTTTATTAGTTGCACGTTATTCACGCATACATAGTGAGTTTAAGAGTTTACATAACTAATAATTTGTTATGTACAATGGCAATTATAATAAGAGTCATGTTTATTTTATGTACAGGATGTAATAGATATAAGTGGAGATATTTTTATATGTGGTACCTTAATATGTGGGTACGTACATCAGTGTGTTGGTTGTTTTTCCTCTGCGTGTAACGATTTCTCCACAAACACAGGATCTCCCCACAAACACATCACATAATTTACTACCTGATGTATTCTGCACATTCGTAACTGTACCACTAAGAGGCATACGCCTGTCAGTATAGACTGACCATTTTTCGTCCAAGCATCCACAAGTCAATACCTGAGCTGCTGGCCAGGTAAAAATAAGCATTATTGCAAATGACGTAAATAGTGATGTAATGTCGGTCAGTACACCGTCCTCAGTCACCAATAGGAACGTCTGCACTTATAACTATTACAGCTCGTATAATTGAAGTGCAATTATGGTGGTACTCATGTTTAGTTATTTACTTCAGTAATCGTAGGACATATATGGAGAGTCATATGAGAACTACCTACCAAGACATAATTTTTAATTCTATTAACATCGATACAATCTATATTGAGAACTATTTACATTTCTAAACTCTGTGTGGTATAATGATATAATTTTTCGCGTACCTTAAATAGTATATGGGAGTCGTCTTCGCAAAATGGGTAGCAAATACAGGTGTCAGTAAAGTAATAGTAAATTAAAACGTCATTTTTGAGTCTACAGTTTTACCAAATGAACAAAGCTATAAACCTTTGGTTAATTTCTGGGACTGTGAGCGATTAAAGTTTAGGCATAAAGGAATATGTTTATTGTTCCTCCTTCGCCTAACTCAAAAAAATATGTTACTGGTCTTCATTATGACTGAAGGAGACCGTGAATCCTTATCAGAATCGATTTCTTGCTAAATAATGTCCAAATAGCTAAATAAAGGCAGCCATTTTTGCACGAAATCATATCCTTAAAAAGCCATACAGTACAGGACATATTTGTACACAGTGATTCTCGAATGACTTTAAATCTGTAGCCCAGTTGGTGTCAGTAAAAGTTTGTTTCCGTCAGAAGTGAGCGCTCACAAGGCAGATCCCTTGGCTTCAACAGGAATTTGTATTTAAACATTTGTACACAAACGCATCTCACACTCCTAACGACGCCTGTGTTGCTCTTGGTTTGTTCACAACAACGGTACCAGTCCTTGAGGATGGGGGCGGGGATAATACGCCAGTCTATCACTTACCTCAACTAGCAGTTGACGTGTTTAGTACACGTGTGTCAGTATTGTCGTACATATGCAGAAACCGTTATGATTGGAACCTCTTAAATGTTGTGGCATCCATGTTAAGAAGGCGTTATCCAACGGTAGACGGTGTAGGACAGGATGATTACACTTTAGTAAAGCTTTTGGTGGTTCTAATTATTCAGAAACATGAGTGTTAGTTTCATCGCTCAACTGAAGTTACATTGGATAGGATAGTGGATGAAGAAAGCGGCTATATAAAACGATAACGCGATTAATAGTGCTAAAGATTAGAGTACTAGTGGTAGTGACGGAAAGAGTAGTCGTCAAAAAGAAACTAACAGTTCTGGTGACTATGAACCTTGTTTTGGACATATTTATGATGATTATCATACACCTCCACGTAAAGTTGGGACCTAAATCTCGTTACTGAAGAGACATCCATCTATAAAAAGCACATCGAACATCAGAGTAATATTTGATTACGTGGGGAAAAAAAACGTGATGAACATCCATTTCGAGGAAACAAAGGAATCAAAGAACTGGAGATAAAACAACACATTCTATCTCAATTTGACAAGGAATGAAGGAAAGTGTGTCGGTTACTGGCACCTGAAATTTTGTGCAGTACAAATAGCAAGCGAAATTGGGCGCACAAAGTTTAAATATTTTGCAGGTTTCATAGCACGTTTCAGGAAAGAATACAGAATTTGCCGCAAACACATCACTGCTTCCATGACAGCCAGAGATGTACAGGAAGACCAAGATATTCGTCAGTCTGGGCCTCGTTTTATCGAAGATGTAAACTAGAAACTACAGTTTTCCAGGTACAGCAACACTGCATATAGAACGCTGGTCGAAGTGGATATAATTATGAACTAACTACTAGTGCGACACTATCTGAAAAAAAAGGGAAACTCAGTGGTGCTTTGGTTCAGTCTGCACACACTACAGTTCATAGCTGTACAATAGATGTTGCACTTTCAGTGAGTGGACACCTAACCAAAAAAACTGTACATATGTCTTCAGGAAAAAAACTTTTGGTCCGAAAATAACAAGGCTGTTGAAGACAATCTTCCACAAAACATGCATTTTGAGGGTAGCAGACGTGGGAAAAAGTCAAAAGACCATTTAAAATCCGTTTTCGTGAATGTTGTTAATGGCAATGTCACAAATAACGAGAAGTGTATGCCATACTGTAATTCTTGGAATGCTGACAAGGATACAACAATAGTAAATGATTCACTTGTAGGTAAAGACACTGAATGCATGATCATTCCGCCAAAAGGAACAAAATAAGTAGAGCATATGGATGTATATTTCTTCGGTTAACGTAAAAATATGAAAGACGGATAACAAACTCTATAAGAACTGTATGCAGTGACTTCAACAGTACATTAGGAATTAGAATTTTCGTAGTGGAAATGCTTTCTGCAATTCATAGCCAGTTGCCTGCTTGTCTGCCAGCCTACTCTTCAATATTTAGGGCAAGCGGCTGGGTACAATACTCCCGCACATGTTGCTGAATTCAAGAATGTGATTCAAGTGGCGTTTGATCATGCGTTATAACAATGTGATTCTGAGGATTGTCCACATATTGCTTTCGCCAAATGTCCCTATTATAATTCTATATATTGCTCCAAGCATTTTAGTGAGAAATCTCACGTACATTTATAAAGTATGATAATGGCTAAACCAACAATAACACAATCGAATGCTTTCACCATCCTCATCACAGCGGTACGTAGAGCTTGTAAGTGCAACTGCAACATCGAATTCCTGTCGAGTCGGGAGACTTCTCTTGTCAGATAAGAGGCTATGCTCTTCGACAACAGAATTTTTGTGTTAAAATTTTCTTCTCCCTATTTCTTCGAAACAGATGAGACACTTCTGCACGGCATTCATCTGTATTACTCCCTCAAATATAATGGCTGCATGAGCATCACCAGCTGCTAGTAACAAGTTCTTCTGTTATCAGCAGTCATTTTTCCGTCACCTGAAACATACTGCAACGAAACTTTCAGATGCATGATAAGCTGTATGTTATAAGTAACTTGCTTATAACTAGTTTAATGTTGAGCTACACGTTTCCGTCTAATATCCTTCACCAGGTACATTTAAGTACAGAAATTATAACCTAAATTCATTGAAAAAATCGAAATTTTGAGTAAACAACTGTTTTGCAATGTTACATGTTTTGTAATGCTGCTGACTGCAGAGCCTTTCAGGAAGAACTCATGTATATAAGATTATTCTATTATTTTAATGGAAATTCATAAGAGTCTTATATTAGTTGCTCATACAAAATGCAACCGAACGTAGTGTTTTGAGACGTGCCCGCCATGACGTTCCAGGAAACTAGAACACAAACCTGTTTTGCTACATGGATAATTCCCTGAAACAGAAACATATATCCAGAATGGGGTAAACATCTTGCATGAAGGTATGCAAGTGACCCAGCGATTTTAAGGCTGTAATACGCAGCTCCTATGGGGAATTCTATAGCAACCATAGGCCCCGTTGACGACAAGTGAATGTTTCTCATAAGTTAGTGTCAGTTAACCGGCACTTGTGTCAGGCAACGCTTTTCGTGGAAACTTATCGTACGCGATCATACACGTGATTTAACTACGATCATACGCGTTATTTAACAAGAAGCGTGAGACATCTGACCGGACAAATCGTTGTAGCTGTCCACTGAAGTCATAACTGTCGTTAGGATAACTACAGCACATAAAAATATCTCATATTCGAAACAAACATGTCGCGATGAACGACGCCCTTCCGCAGTTTTTTTACCTTTCTTGTTCTGTTGTCAGTATCTGTTGAGGTATTATACACTGAAGAGCCAAAGAAAAGTGGTACACCTGCCTAATACCATGTAGAGCCCCCGCGAGCACACAGTAGTGCCGCAACACGACATGGCGTGGCCTCGACTAATGTCTGAAGTAGTGCTGGAAGGAACTGACACCATGAATCCTGCAGGGCTGTCCATAAGTCCGTAAGAGAATGAGGGGATGGAAATCTCTTCTGAACAGCACGTTGCAATACATCCCAGATATGCTCAATAATGTTCATGTCTGGGGTGTTTGGTGGCCAGCGGAAGTGTTTAAACTCAGAAGAGTGTTCCTGAAGCCACTCGGTAGCAATTCTGGACGTGTGGAGTGTCGCATTTTCCTGCTTCAATTGCCCCCCACGTCTGTTGGAATGCACAATGGACATGAAAGGATGTAGGTGATCAGACGCGATGCTTAGGTACGTGTCACCTGTCAGAGTCATATCTAGACGTATCTGGGGTCCCATATTACTCCAATTGCAAACGCCCCCACCATCACAGAGCCTCTACCAGCTTGAATAGTCCCCCGCTGACATGTACATGGATTCATGAGGTTTTCTACACGCCCATCCGCTCGATACAATTTGAAAGAGACTCGTCCGCAAGATATTTCCAGACATCAACTGTCCAATGTCGGTGTTGACGGACCCAGGCGAGGCGTAAAGCTTTGTGTCATGCAGTCATCAAAGGTACTCGAGTGGGCCTTCGGCTCTGAAAGTCCATATCGATGATGTTTGATTGAATGGTTCGCGCGCTGTCGTTTATTGACGGCTCAACACTGAAATCTGCATCAGTTAGCGTAAGGGTTACACTTCTGTCGTGTTGAACAGTTTTCTTCAGTCATTGTTAGTCCCGTTCTTGCAGGATCTTTTTCCGGCTGCAGCGAGGCGGATGTTTCATGTTTTACCGGATTCCTGATATTCATGGTACACTCGTGAAATGGTCGTACGGGAAAATCGCCACTTCATCGCTATCTCGGAAATGATGTGTCCCATCGCTCGTGCGCCGACTATAACACCACGCTCAAACCCACTTAAATCTTGATAACCTGCCATTTTAGCGAGCAGTAACCAATCTAAGAACTGCGCCAGATACTTGTTGTCTTATATAGGCGTCCGCAGCTCGTGGTCGTGCGGTAGCGTTCTCGCTTCCCACGCCCGGGTTCCCGGGTTCGATTCCCGGCGGGGTCAGGGATTTTCTCTGCCTCGTGATGACTGGGTGTTGTATGATGTCCTTAGGTTAGTTACGTTTAAGTAGTTCTAAGTTATAGGGGACTGATGACCATAGCTGTTAAGTCCCATAGTGCTCAGAGCCATTTGAACCTTTTTTTCTTATATAGGCGTTGCCGACAGCAGTGCCGCATTCTGCCTGTTTACATACCTCTATATTTGAATATGCATGCCTATACTAGTTTCTTTCGCGCTTCAGTGTACGTCATGCATATTACTCGGTCATCATTCCCTCTTCGCCGACGCAAGTTGCAACACTCTGCCGCTAGAGAGCTGCGAAATGTAGCATGTAACATGGCGGTGTGGAACGGAAGTGTCGGTGTGTGAGAAACAGTGTACTGTAATCGAGTTTTAACCGCAAAAACATGCCTCAGTTGAAATCCACAGTTCAAGACCATGCCATCAGCAGACAAAGGCCGGCCGCGGTGGCCGTGCGGTTCTAGGCGCTGCAGTCCGGAACCGCGGGACTGCTACGGTCGCAGGTTCGAATCCTGTCTCGGGCATGGATGTGTGTGATGTCCTTAGGTCAGTTAGGTTTAAGTAGTTCTAAGTTATAGGGGACTGATGACCTAAGATGTTAAGTCCCATAGTGCTCAGAGCCAGCAGACAAAGTCAAGCTCACAATATTCTGGGATGTTCAAGACGTGGTGTATCTGGAATTCATACCAGGGGTACCACAATAAACTCTGCACCGTACAGCGAGTCCCTCCGGAAACTCAAAGCACGAATTTGAAGGGTTCGTCTTCGCATGTAACACCCTCTCCTCTAGCATGGCAATGCCGCACCACACAACGGGCGCTGCGACATCTGCACAATCCAACGCCTTGGATTCAGTGTCATCGGTTATCCTCCACACGGTCTCGACATGGCCTCATTCCATTTTCATCTGCTTCCAAAACCTAAAGAACACCTTCGAGGACTTCACTTTGATAGCGATGAAGCGGTGCAAGCAGAGGTGAGGTTGTGGCTGCGTCAGCAAAGTTAAAAACTCTGCACTAACTATATCAACAAACTGGTCTCGGTTGGGAAAAATGTATTCGTCGCTACGGTGACTGTGTTCAGATATAAATACTTAAACATGAAGAATAAAGATGTAGAATGTCAGTAAGGACTTCAAGAGTTTCCACGTAAAGTATTCTGAAGCATGACTTGTCAGAACGGCTTCCTGTGTCATTCATATCACGTGACATGACCACAATGTGACCTAGCCCAGAAGGAGAGTCTTAGTGTTGTGACTGATACGTGTAGTACCACGACAGTAGTTCTCAGGGTTAAAAGGTGCTTTTGGTTAGTTTTCGGCATTGTTATAGGGAATTGCTGCCTCGCAATTATTACAAAACAAAGGCTTCAGACTCACGGCAGAAGGTATACGCGACAGTAAGAAATTAACTCTGAGGTAGTATACTAAGCTGTAAGAATAGATCCAAAGTAATAAATCCTCTGTCACCTTTGTTCATTAGACATTTGGTATTTATTATCGAGTTGAGAGGTCCTTGCTGCATCCAGTGTGTCTGATTTTAAGATGAGAAAGTGATGCATACCGGTTATTTACGAATCGTGTAAACTCGTTCTCTGTGTTTCTGTACTCTGAGTTCACATATTCCATACGCGACATAGAAATAGAAATCAGGCCACAATTACACAAAAACGTATGCTCACGTGTACTTAACGAACAGAGAGAGAAAAATTGCTGTTGATAATTCTTCATATGTAGTTAGGAAAGATATGTCTATCTGAGAATAATTTAATACAAAATTCCTCAAGATACAGTCCCCGGCGCACTACCGTTTCTCATGCATGCACACGAGGCTCTGTTTAAAATTTAAAAAAAGTTCATTTTGCAAATGACAGGCGAAATCAATCCAAGGTCCCAAGTAGCAACAGAAGAAATTGCAAATAATATGATTGAAAGATTATTGATTTGTTACTTCTCTCTCTCTCTCTCTCTCTCTCTCTCTCTGTCTCTCTCTCCGTCGCTCTTGCTTGAAAAAGGAAGAAGAAAGAAATACCCACAACAAATCCACTTCTGCAACAACAAAATGCACTACACCAGTGATACCATACTTAATGGAGTTAATAACTGGTTATTTCAATAACTGATCTGAAAATTATCTGCAAGCAATTCTATTCAAATACGAATTATGTTAAATAGTCTGCTCCACGTAATTACGACGTGTCGCACAAATTACCTACGAAAGGTGTAATTAACTGCCTAACTGGATAATTAACATAAGTTCATTAATCTGGCTCGTGATTTCGCTGTGTCTCCGATTCACCACCTCAGGTATAAGTGTTATGATATTAGCAAATTGGGCCAGCCGGTGTGGCCGAGCGGTTCTAGGCACTTCAGTCTGGAACCGCCCAACCGTTATGTCGCAGGTTCGAATCCTGCCTCGGGCATGGATATGTGTGATGTCTTTAGGTTAGTTAGGTTTAAGTAGTTCTAAGTTCTAGGGGACTGATGTCCTCAGATGTTAAGTCCCATAGTTCTCAGAGCCATTGTCTCCTTCGTTCCTTCTACACCATAATATTGGAGTATTGTAATAATTCTGTGCAGTAATATAGGGGTATAACTATTACTGTCCGTCGCAAAATGAATGGAATATCATTTCACACCCTCTGGGAAAACGTTATGAAACACGCCACTGTGTAATAGACTGTAATTTACAGAATGTGAAGTGTGCTCTTCTGTGCAGGTGACAATATGTATATCTCTTACAGTTTTAATTTACATTTCTGGAGCGTGTGTGGAGTGGACCGATACGATATGCACTGGTAGACCTCTTTTTAATGTTGGCCACTTTTACGATCCGGAAATCAAGCTGATAATGATCGCTTATACGGCTATAATTTTCCTTCGCTAAGCGGAGTATACTCGCAACCCACGGGAAATTACTGTGTGATGCCACCAGTGTAATCTCTATGATGCTTTGCACTTTACATATTCATGAGATCGCTAATACGTGTTACATGTTAATGAGAGATCAGTTAGTTCATTCATGCTCCATAAATTATGGTGACAGTTCAGTCACCTCTGACAGGCTGAATATTGCTCATTAAAAGACAGCGGCATGCCAAAGGCGCGGGGAGAAAAAATACCTCACGCAGGCAATGTCGCCATCTAGCTATGTTTAGCCGCCTGCAGCTCAGTCCTGAGAGATGAAATTAACTTACCGCATAAAGCGTTGTCATCTAGAGTTACTTGGTGAAAGCGATGAATGTAATTAAAGTTTAAAGAGGTAATCAAAAGAAATTGTAAAGTAAATTCCTGCGAATTTAAACAATAGGGGGTCACCGAGTTCTTTATTCGTACTAAATATAGCCATTCCATGGAAATGTTTACTCGCATATAACCAGAAACCTGTCGTAATTGCTTTGTCGAACTAAAAGTTTGGGTTTCTTTTATTCCACGTACCTAACGACGTTTCCAGGAAGCTACACATTTAATTTTTCTGAAGCTCCTCGAATCTTGCGAGATGTTTTTGTGATATCCATGTCACATTAGTATTCTCTTATTATAAAAGAGTTCGTTAAAAAGTTTGAATGCTTTTTCCACAGCGACTGTCATTTTGCAGACCTCGTTTTCCTTTCACTGGAGCAGTCGCTTGCGTCCGTTATTTGGCTTGAACTCAATGTTCGGTTGCGCGAACTGCAAATTCCCGTACACCTCTCTCTATTTTTTTTTCGGAAATTATCTAAAGTGAATTCTGGGACGGTTCCTCTGAGAAACTCACTGCCGTTTCCTACCTCGCTCTTTTCCCGGATAAACAGCGTGCTTTCACTAATGAGTTCGGTGTCTGTAACAAGTGAAGCTATAACCTACCTGTTGAAAATTTTGTGGATAAGTAAGTCACAGTGTTGTGTCTAGACAAGACAGCCTAGACACAATGAGAGGAAGCCGAAAGGCACGCGCTAAGCCAAAGCAGGATGGCGTGAGGTCTGAAACAGGATACGTAATGAAGGCTATAAAGAAAAGTACGTAGCTTCTGGAATACTTAACTTTAATCCATCCTTTTGGTACATCTGGAGATTGTGGCGATACAAGTGAGACTCTTTAGATACATGCAATGTTACTAATGGCGCCTTGCTAGGTCGTAGCCATTGACTTAGCTGAAGGCTATTCTAACTATCTGCTCTGCAAATGAGCGAGGCTTCGTCAGTGTAGTCGCTAGCTACGTCGTCCGTACAACTGGGGCGAGTGCTAGTCCGTATCTCGAGACCTGCCTTGTGGTGGCGCTCGGTCTGCGATCACACAGTGGCGACACGCGGGTCCGACATGTACTAATGGACCGCGGCCGATTTAAAAGTACCACCTAGCAAGTGTGGTGTCTGGCGGTGACACCACACACAGAATGAAAAATTATCAGCAAGAACGGACGATGAAAGCATAAAAAACCTTTACGAGAGGAAGGGCAAACATAGCGAGACTTGTACTAAGGAACGTAATAACAGTTATTTTGGCACTCATAAAGGATCAATAGACTGGAAAAGTTACAGGTGCAGACAAATGTTAGAATATGTAATATAAGTTGGCAAGGCTTTTGAGTGTAATAGACATCCAAAGCAGCAAAGAGAATTATGAGAGAAGGCCTGACGAGAGATAATACCAAATTATTAGAAAGACTGAGGAACGACGTATACCAGAAATTCATTCTGTGTAGGCTTCTCATTGTTTGCCACTACCATGATTTTTCCTGTTTATCGGTTTCTTCTATTCGTATTGTTATTATTTACTCCGCACTCTTTGATGCAACCGGAGTTTTGAAGCAACGAATTAAATGTTGCTTTCATAGTTTTTTCATGCATTTAAATAATAGTTGCAACAGGATTCACAGCCGTTGACAAACTTACTGATAGAAATACGTTTCCCGACATTGGCTGATATTTTTATTTTGTGTACTATGTCGTTTCGGCTGTGTAGTCATTTTCAAGCAACTGCATGCGTACAATCAACTGCATGCATATAAATATGACGCGGACATCCAATGTCACCACAAAAAAAAAATAGGGGGCATTACTTTCGGAACAACCCTCGTATTTCAAATGTTCATTTTTTCATTAGAAGCGGCATTCACAGCGTATAATCAGTCAAATTGGATGTTTTACATTGTACTGAGTTCACGACAATTTGTTTGCTTGTATGTGTGTCGCGAAAGAAAACTAACTGTATAGCTTATGCACGACTCCAGTAAGCGATTCTCCGTAAGTTTTTAATTTTTTCACTGAACGAAAGTGCGCAACTGCATCAAATGTCTGATACAGAAGTCAAGGAACATGAGAGCCGATGTCTGTTTTACTCTTTTTAACCTGCTACATCTACATCTACATATATACTCCGCTAGCCACCAAGCGGTGTGTGGCGGAGGGCACAATTCGCGCCAAAGTCATATTTCCCCCCCTCTGTTCCACTCGCGGATCGCGCGAGGGAAAAACGACTGTCTGAACGCCTCAGTACGAGCTCTTATTTCTCTTACCTTTGAATGATGATCATTACGCGATTTGAAAGTTGGTGGTAATACTGTATGCTCTACATCCTCGGTGAAGATTGTATTTCGGAATTTAGTGAGCAGCCCCTTCTGTTTAGCGCGTCGGATATGTGCAAGTGTGTCCCACTTCAAACTTTCTATGAGATTTGTAACGCTCTCGCGATGGCTAAATGTACCATTCACGAATCTTGCCGCTCTTCTTTGGACCTTCTCAATCTCTTGAATCAGACGTAACTGGTAAGGGTCCCTTAGAGACGAACAATACTCCAAGATTGGACGAACTAACGTATTGTAAGCTAATTCCTTTGTTGAAGGATTGCATCGCTGCTATGAGAATACGAGGTCCCTTTTTTTAATATGCTGTGTGTTTGGTAATGAAAGTCACGGAAGAGGCACGGTGCGGCGTTTTGTGACGTGTGGCGTCGGCGCGTGGCCGCTCGCCGTCTCTTGGCGAGCGCCTGGAACGCCGCCAGGCTGGCTCCGCCGCTCATCCCGGCCGGCCGCCGAACACGCGCCTAATTGACCAATCACAGCACGCAGACCGGCGCTGATTTGATTACGACGTCCTCTGCTTTAACTTGGAGACCGCGTTCAATCACGGCGCATGTCGCCGCTCCCGTTTCGCAGTCCAAGTGCCTCCCTCCGCTCTGCCGAGGTCTCCAGAGGTCCGCAGACGGCCTGTTATCCTAGCCTCTCATGATCCTAAGCGTACACGGGAGGCTAACACCCAGCGGTTTAACCTTGCGGTGCAGGGCACGGATACTTAAGATGACGTCCTGTGAGAGTTCACACCTCTGTTATCGATGAACAGGATGTCGTCGCTGTAGCCCGCATCTGTATCTACTACGTACGTACCCTGCAAACAGCTGTGCAAGGTCAATTGTGTGTTCCACTGTACTACATAATAACGTTTCATTTCGCTCTAGTCGTCACTGGAAGGGGGGAAGAATGACTACTGAAGCGCTTCTGTGCGTTATTAATACAGGGTGATTCAAAAAGAATACCACAACTTTAAAAATGTGTATTTAATGAAAGAAACATAATATAACCTTCTGTTATACATCATTACAAAGAGTATTTAAAAAGGTTTTTTTTTTTTCACTCAAAAACAAGTTCAGAGATGTTCAATATGGCCCCCTCCAGACACTCGAGCAATATCAACCCGATACTCCAACTCGTTCCACACTCTCTGTAGCATATCAGGCGTAACAGTTTGGATAGCTGCTGTTATTTCTCGTTTCAAATCATCAATGGTGGCTGGGAGAGGTGGCCGAAACACCATATCCTTAACATACCCCCATAAGAAAAAATCGCAGGGGGTAAGATCAGGGCTTCTTGGAGGCCAGTGATGAAGTGCTCTGTCACGGGCTGCCTGGCGGCCGATCCATCGCCTCGGGTAGTTGACGTTCAGGTAGTTACGGACAGATAAGTGCCAATGTTGTGGCGCTCCATCCTGCTGAAATATGAATTGTTGTACTTCTTGTTCGAGCTGAGGGAACAGCCAATTCTCTAACATCTCCAGGTACTGTAGTCCAGTTACAGTAGCACCTTCGAAGAAAAAGGGACCAAAAACTTTATTGGCTGAAATGGCACAGAAAACGTTCACCTTAGGCGAGTCACGTTCATACTGAGTTGTTTCCCGCGGATTCTCAGTGCCCCATATACAGACATTGTGACGGTTGACTTTCCCGTTAGTGTGGAAAGTTGCTTCATCACTAAACACAATCTTTGAAACGAAAGATTCATCTGTTTCCATTTGAGCAAGGATAAAATCACAGAAATCGATTCTTTTAATCTTATCAGCTGCAGACAGTGCTTGAACCAATTTCAGACGATAAGGTTTCATAACTAACCTTTTTCGTAGGACTCTCCATACAGTTGATTGTGGAATTTGCAGCTATCTGCTAGCTCTGCGAGTCGAGTTTCCTGGGCTGCGAACAAATGCTTGCTGGATGCGTGCTACATTTTCATCACTCGTTCTCGGCCGTCCAGAACTTTTCCCTTTGCACAAACACCAATTCTCTGTAAACTGTTTATACCAACGCTTAATACACCACCTATCAGGAGGTTTAACACCATACTTCGTTCGAAATGCACGTTGAACAACTGTCGTCGATTCACTTCTGCCGTACTCAATAACACAAAAAGCTTTCTGTTGAGCGGTCGCCATCTTAGCATCAACTGACGCTGACGCCTAGTCAACAGCGCCTCAAGCGAACAAATGTACAACTAAATGAAACTTTATAGCTCCCTTAATTCGCCGACAGATAGTGCTTAGCTCTGCCTTTTGTCGTTGCAGAGTTTTAAATTCCTAAAGTTGTGGTATTCTTTTTGAATCACCCTGTATAATTTTGTCTTTACTGTTATACTGGAGAGACATACCGGGTGATCAAAAAGTCAGTATAAATTTGAAAACTGAATAAATCACGTAATAATGTAGATAGAGAGGTACAAATTGACACACGTGCTTGGAATGACATGGGGTTTTATTAGAATCAAAAAAGTACAGAAGTTCAAAAACTGTCAGACAAACGGCGCTTCATCTGATCAGAATAGCAATAATTAGCATAACAAAGTACGACAAAGCAAAGATGATGTTCTTTACAGGAAATGCTCAATATGTCCACCATCATTCCTCAACAATAATTGTAGTCGAGGAATAACGTTGTGAACAGCACTGTAAAGCATGTCCAGAGTTATGGTGAGGCATTGGCGTCGGATGTTGTCTTTCAGCATCCCTAGAGATGTCACTCGAACACGATACACTTGCGACGTCAGGCAACCCCAAAGCCAATAATCGCACGGATTGAGGTCTGTGGACCTGGGAGACCAAGCATGACGAAAGTGGCGGCTGAGCACACGATCATCACCAATCGACGCGCAAGAGATCTTACAAGCGTCTAGCAATATGGGGTGGAGCGCCATCCTGCACAAACATCGTACGTTCCAGCAGGTCTTTATCAGTTAGGCTGGGGATGATGCGATTCTGTAACATATCGGCGTACCTCTCACCCGTCACGGTAGCAGCCATCTGCTGGATATTTTGTGAACTTTGTTTTGTTTTATGGTTCTATTAAAACCCCATGTCATTCCAAGCATGTGTGTCAATTTTTACCTCTCTATCTACATTATTCCGTCGTTTATTAAGTTTCCAAATTTATACTGACTTTTTGATCACCCGGTATGTTTAGCTGTGTGTATTTGTATATTGTTCTCTTAACACTGGTTCTTGAAACTTTGTAATTAGGCTTCTGCGACGAAATTGGTATGTACGAGGACTATTTTTTGTTGTATTCAAGGTCCGATCGGTCCCGAAATTAAAACCACAGTGAAAATCCGAGGAAGCTTTGCGCAGCTGTGTTGCGCAGCATCTCTGGGACGCCTGTCGATTGCGTCACGTCATATTTTTCATTTCTGAGTGCACAGTGAGTGCGTAAATACGCTCAGAACAAAAGAGTGTCCTGCAATGTGCGAAATGCCTGACGATAGGTTACGCCTGATTTGATGCATCCCACATAATTCTCATGTGTTTCCTTCATCACGACAATGTTCGGCCGCACACAGTAGGCGCAACAACGACGATCCTGCGAAGTGTTTGTTCATCCACCATACAGCTCGAATTTGGCTCCCTACGAGTTTCATCTCTTCGTTCACATGAACCGCTGCCTATGAGGACAGCATCTTGGCACAGACAGCGAGCTGCCTTCTACGGCAAGGTTACTGGAAAGGTTACTGCGCCGACTATATGGAAAAGAAGCTGGAAGGTGTAGCTCAATGTTGCAAATAAAACATTTTTGATTTTTACTGTGGTTTCCATTAAGCGACCATTTGGAGGAAGAAAAAAAAATAGCTCTCGTATCTTCAAGCGTCTACGGTTTTTCAACATTTCTGCGATGCTCTCCGTTAAGTTAAATAAAATGAAGACCAATTTTTAGTATTCGTTCGATAGCCCGTGTTGGTCCTATTTAGTACAACTCCGATACACACGATCAGTATTCTAGAAATGGTCACACGAGCTCTTTGTGAGCAATATACTTTGTACACTGACTACATTTTGCTAGAGAGCTACCAATGAGCTGGAGTCGGTCACCTGCTTTGCCTAAGAGTGAACCTACGTGATCGTTGAGTTCAGCATTACCACATATTTGTATTTGTTTGGGTTGACTGGTTCCACTTGCGATCCTTTGTTATTTGAGCAATGACACGATGTTTCTACACATTTTTAATTGCAGCAAGTTTTCAGTCTTTGCACCACACGAAAATCTTATGAAGAGCTGACTTAATCACTGTGCAGTTTTTGTCACACAGGGCGTGATTGTAGATAACTGCATCATCTGCAAAATGCCTGAGGCTAAAAATGGGTCAAATGGCTCTGAGCACTATGGGACTTAACATCTGAGGGCATCAGTCCCGTAGAACTTAGAACTACGTAAACCTAACTAACCTAAGGACATCACACACATCCATGCTGGAGGCAAGATTCGAACCTGCGACCGTAGCAGTCACGCGGTTCCGGACTGAAGCGCCTAGAACCGCTCGGCCACCGCTGCCGGCGTCTGAGGCTACTACCTATATTGTCTATCGGGTCACTAACAAACAATATGAATTGCAAGGGTTCTGAGCACACTATATGGGCATGTCTCAAGGTATTTGTACATAAGTCAGTGTCTCTATCTCTATCCAAGATAACATGTGACGCCTTTCCTAGCTAGAAATACTTGATCCAGTCACGAATTTTGTTTCATTTCGCACATTATCACACTTGCGTTAGTAAGCTCCGGTGAGATACAGAGTCAAATGTTCTGTAGTCAAAAGTTGTTGCATCCATTTGGCTGCCGTAATCCACGGCTTTCATGATGCCGTGTAAGAAAAATGCGATTTGGATTTCGCATGACCTGTGTTTTCAAAATTCGTGCTGGACGCCGTGTAAGAGGTCAGTGTGCTCCACATACTTCATTCCATTTCATCTGAAAATGTGTCGTAAGATTCTACAACAGATGAATGCCAATGATATTCGACACTAGATTTGTAGATCACTTCGGTTTCCCTTGTTGTAGGGGAGTGCAACGTGGAACTAATGCCAGCCATCGAGCACAGTTTTTGTGTTTAAAAGATTTACGGTGTATTATTGTTAAAATGGCGGCCCTCTCAGCAGTACAGATCCGTGACATGGTTTTCAAATTGGTCTGTAGTATTTGCTTTCCATTAATGTGACTGCTGTTAACTCCTGGCTACTTTTAAACTCATGCCTTGGTAAACAACACGGAGTGCACTTCAGAAAAGTGCTTCTGTGTTCATTTAAGCCGACATTAATTATTGTCTTCCTTCTGGTTAGGAGAGGTTTTACAAGCGACGAGAAAACTGTTGCGTGTAAATGCTACGTCTCTTACATCCGGGTGCAAAATTTCATCTGTCAGTATTTGTTATATATGCTAAATATGCAATAGCTCTGTCTTCATTCCAAATCAGCCCTGCCTCTACCATGTTCGTTCTGATATTTAAGCGCTGTTCTAGCTCAATCAGCGACTTCTTTCAATTGTGTTTACTGAAACTGTCCACTGAACGTACTCTCTCCATTGCGTCTCTTCTTCTCTTCGTGTGTCGAGTTTTGTTTGCGATACTCGTATGTTGCAGTTTCAGGAGTGCACCGGTCGAACAGGCCTTGAAGGCCGAACGGTACTGACCGGCCGCCGTGTCATCCTCACACTCTAGCCGTCACCAGTTACGGAGGGGCGTGTGGTCATCACACCGCTCTCCCCGCCGTTGTCCAAGTGCTAGCCAAGCCCGACAGCGCTTAACTTCGGTGATCTGACGGAAACCGTTGTTACCACTATTGCAAGGCCGTTGGGTAGTGCCTATATCACCACGCTGCCATACGTTAGTATACAATCTTTGACACTTTGAAGGTGTCGGAGCTAAAGTAAACGATGGTTCAAATGGCTCGGAGCACAATGGGACTTAACTGCTGTGGTCATCAGTCCCCTAAAACTTAGAACTACTTAAACCTAACTAACCTAAGGACATGACACACATCCATGTCCGAGGCAGGATTCGAACCTGCGACCGTCGCGGTCACGCGGTTCCAGACTGAAGCGCCTAGAACCGCTCGGCCACACCCGGCCGGCGAAAACGAAGGGAACGGTCATCTACAACATGTGGAAAAACCAGGCTGTCGTTATGAGAGTAGAAGGACATGAAAGGGGAAGCAGTAGTTGAGAAGAGAGAGGGAGTGAAACAAGGTTAGAACCTAAAGGTTGTAACGTTTTCAGTCGGTTCAAGGAGCAACCTGTTAAGTAATCCAGGGAGAAATGTGTAAATGGTATTAAAGTTCAGGAAGAAGAAATAAAAACTTTGCGTTTCTGTGATGACAGTTTAATTCTGTTACAAAGGACTTCGAAGAGCAGGTGATCACAGTGGATATATCCGTGAAAGAAATTATAAGGTGAACATCGACAACCTTAAAACAAGGGTAATGGTATGTAGTCGAACTTAATCAGGTCAAGCTGGGGCAATTACATGAGGAATTAAGACACTAAAGTAGTAGATGAGTTCCGCTATTTGAGCGGCAAAGTAATTGATGACACAGAAGTAGAGAGGATGTAAAACATAGAACGGCAATAACAAGAGGAACGCTTCTGACGGGGATAAATGTCGTAAGACAAAGTATAAATTTAAATGTTAGGTAATCTTTACTGAGGGTATCTGCCAGCAGTGCAGCCTTGTACCAAAGTGAAATATAGACTCTAAGCAGTTCAGATAAGGAGGGAATAGAACCTTCTGAAATATGGTGCTACACGCGAATGTCGAAGATTATTTGGGTTGGTAGGATAATTAATGACGAAGTACTGAATCTTATGTGGGATAAAAGAGCATTATGGTACGACTTCCCTAAAAGATCCGGTCAGTCGATGGAACACATCTTGAGGTATCAGGGGATCGACAGTTTGGTGATGAAGGAGTTAAATTTGTAGACGAAGAGAGCTTAATCAAATTGATATAATTAGAATTGTATATAAATACCTTAGCTGCTGACGGGCGTTGATATGTATCAACGGGGACAGATGAAAATGTGTGCCTTGACTGGGACTCGAAGCCGGGATCTCCTGCTTACATGGTAGACGCTCTATCCATCTCAGCCACCGAGGGCACAGAGGATAGTGCGACTGCAGGGACTACCTCGCGCACGCCTCCCGCGAGACCCACATTCTCACCTTATATGTCCACACACCACATTCGTAGTGTCCCTACCCAACACACTCATTACTCGTGGACGACATTGTAACCAAGTCCCGTAAGAGTTCGGGTAATAGGTGTGCATCCGCACAGAAGAAGAAGGTGATGGCCGGCATTGCCAGAACTATATACTTATGTCCGAAAGAACAGACACCATATCCATGTAAGTACAAATGTATATACGTTGCAATAGTTATTCAAAGAAGATTAGGACTGTACAGAATAGACTAGAGTGGAGAGTTGCATCAAACTAGACTCTGAATAGAAGACCACAAAATTAACATCTGATTTTAGCTTAAATCCCAATAGGGATAAGTCTGCAGTAAATCATTCTTCCTTACTAGCGCGTAGCTTATTTAAACAGATCACTACGAAAAGAAAAGCTACCGATTGCTCACTTCTCCGTCGGAGACGACAGGTCAAGCCCCTCGTAACTATTGCAGCAGGGTTAGCGCTTTGCGGGTTCATCCCAGGTGCCAGGCATGCCCTGCATTATTAGCGAGCCCTCACGGAGCTGAATCACGCACGGCGCTTCCGACCGCAGCGATCCGCCCTTTGGAAGTCGCCTGCTGAATAAGTGACAGCCAGCCGCCCTGCGAGCCACGTGTGTGTGTGTGTGTTGTGTGCGGCTCGCGTGACGGCGCAGCCGCCCCGTCTTATCTCCCAAATGAGCGCTTTCAATTATGTCTGCCGTCCGCCCCCGTGAGGCATTGCCGACAGCCACGTAAGCGCTCACGGGAGGCGCCACGCCGCGGAATAAATCTGAATTAATGCCCCGCGACACCTCCGCCCGCTGCTAGCACCCTTGCCGCACGCGCTGCTATCTTTCCGTGTCCACACCACACTATCGTTTACCATCGCCAGGGGAGGACACGTGCAGCGATTTGCTCACCGCTTATATACAAATTGGAATAGTACTTTGCTTTGATCGTAACAGGCCGGCGTATCAAAGCTGAGCTGCAGCAGGGTGTAGCAGAGCTGCACGGGTATTTTAAAATGGGATTTTGGGACAGTGGCACAAATGTTCCCACAATACCGTTATGCACAAATGCAAGGAAACCGTATTGGAGAAAGATTGTGGTACAGTTCTGATGTCCTCACAGTCTATCTTCCGTAGGGTGCATAAAAACAAGACCAGTAACCCACAACTGCCACCACCACCACCGATTCTTGAAAGTATGGAATTTCCTTGTATGAAACAGTTTCAGATGTCTGATTAGTGTACAAATGAGTTAATGTGTTAAATATTTGACGTTAAGCATGCAAACGAAAAAAGGTTAGAAAGGGTTTGGAATTATGCTTAAAGTGTATTGAAAGTCGGTAAGTGCTCTTACTATTAAACGTTAGAAGAGTATAATCAAGGGTAATTTACGCTAGGTTTAAAGCAAAAGCTAGGTTTTCACACATCTCATGTTTATAACCTTTTACCTGCTGAACTATGTGTCGAACAGCGTTATAATTTTGCAGGTACATTCAGTGGTATATGTGGATGCTACTGCGTGACCAACAAAAATGTAATAAGTGATAATTTTTTCCTTTCATCATTTTGTAGCGGATGTCAGCGCGAAAAAATTTCTAAAAGATTTGAAATTACGTGTAAACTTTGTTGGAAGTCGCTAGGTGCTCCCACTCTCAAATACTGGCTGAGTAATCTGCGTGACGTGAGTTATGCCGCTTGAGACATATTCACCGTTTCTCGCTTTAACAAGCCCTAGTTGATTTATAGTGTTATACTTTAAAAGTGAGATCATACACTGATCAGCCAGAACATTATCAACACCCACCTAATAGCCGGTATGCCCACCTATGGCACGGATAACAACGGCAACGCATCGTGGCACTAAAGCAACGAGGCGTGGAAGGTCACTGGAGCGACCCGGCAACACATTTGCACACTCAAGTAGCCGAATTCCCGTTAATTCCGGAGAGGCGGGTAATGAGCTGCTACGTCACGCTCGATCACGTCCCAGAAGTGTTTGATCGGGTTCAGACCTGGACAATTGGGTGCCAGCACACCAATTGGAACTCCCCACTGTGTTTCTCGTTCCACTCCATCACACTCCTGGCCTTGTGACATGGCGCATTATGTTGTTGAAAAATGCCACTGCTGATGGGAAACATGATCGTCATGAAACGGGTGTACGTGGTTTGCAACCAATGTAGGATACTCCTTGGCCGTCGTGGTACCTCGCACGAACTCCACTCGACCCATGGATGCCCACGTGATTGTTCCCCAGAGAACAACGGAGCAGCCGCCAGGTTGTCGCCGTCCCGCCGTACAGGTGTCAAGGGGCTGTTCCCCTGCAAGAGGACGGATTCACGCCCTCTCATCGGCGTGATGAAGAAGGTATCGGGATTCATCAGACCATGCAACACACTGCCACTGCGCCAACATCCGGTACTGATATTCACGTGCTCACTACAGTCGTAGTTGTCGATGTCGTTGTGTTAATATTGGCACATGCATGGGTCGTCGGCTTTGGGGTCCATCGTTAGCAGTGTTCGGTGCACTGTGTTTTCAGACATACCTGCACTCCGCCCAGCATTAAAGTCTCGTGTTATTTCCGCCACAGCTCGCCGCCTGTCCTATTCTGCCATTCTGCCCAGCCTACGGCGTCCGACGTCTGTAATGAGGGGTGGCCATCCAACTACACGACGTCTGCATGTGGCTTTTTCCTCGGTTTCGCCACGTATTGAAGACAGTCACCACAGCACTCCTCCAACACCCGACAAGTCATGCAGTTTCCGAAATGCTCGTGCTGAGCCTCAGACCCATGACAATCTGCCGTTGGTCAAACTCACACAGATCGCGCGCCGTCTCGCTGATATTGTGTACACCGTGCCTGTGTCTGACCAGTAGTCATCACTCGCCTGGACCGGTGTATATCGGTGGTCATAATGTTCTGGCTGATCAGTGTAAATGTTAACGAGCAGATTACAACAGCAAATTAAATGTTTGTTTCCTTCGTATACCCAGAAGAGTCTCTTGAACTAATGAGATACACAGACTGAATGTGCTGTCAAAAAAAGCGACGTTTCCGGCGTCATTCCACGGCAGCATGGCAACCTGCAACTGGGACTGTGCCCCACGTTAATTGTTTAGTAATATACAGTAGTAATATACAGGTTGAAGTAGAATTCCATTGACAAAATTTGGGAAGTTTTCAACGATCTTTTCTGAATATTTTGGTAATAGGAAGCCTTGAGGTCTCCGATGCCCGTTTCAAACTGATGATTTAAGTATGACTCTCTTCTCTGTCAGACATTTTATGTCACTGGGTAAGAGACCAAAAAATTGTTGGTGTCAGAATTGCGCGTCATTTTTTGGGCTAATAATAAATGTCTTTTTTCTTCGGATATTTTAATTGTGAACAGGAGTGCTTCTGAAACTTCGCGGCAGATTAAAACTGTGTGCCGGACCGAGCTCTCCTGCGAGCTTCTGTAAAGTTTGGAAGGTAGGAGACGAGATACTGGCAGAAGTAAAGCTGTGAGGACGGGGCGTGAGTCGTGCTTGGGTAGCTGAGTGGTAGAGCACTTCCCCGCGAAAGGCAAAGGTCCCGAGTTCGAGTCTCGGTCCGGCACACAGTTTTAATCTGCCAGGAAGTTTCATATCAGCGCACACTCCGCTGCAGAGTGAAAATCTCATTCAGGAGTGCTTCTTTTGAATTATAGCGTGTTATTTACAACAACATAATGAGGGGATAAACATACTGTGAAGCAGTAGTCAAAATGCCTGCCTTTACACAGATGTCTACAATATGATCGTGGTTCAGTACTACGTGTTATTCTTACAGCACATTTTTGAACAGTGCAGTTTTTTAAAGATTCGTTATCGCCGAACTGCGTTCCATACATTATTGAATGAAAATACGCAAAACAGTGTTAATTTATTGACCTGCCTCTCCCCAGTGTATGCAGTAATTCGAAGTGCAAATGCAGTTGAACCGAGCTGTTTTAGTAGTTGGAAAGCTGCTGTCTTTTTTAGTTTAAATTCTCTGCAGTATGGGCACCTAAAAATTTTGAGGTTTCCACACTTACTATATGTTACACTTATCGTTTGTGAAGTACAGGGAGACAATTATTGAACTATATGAAAAAAATTTAATCAGTAACACTTTATTCAACATGTAAACGTCACTACAGATTTTCAGATTTAAGTTATGAAATGTTCTATATGCCTGTCGTAATTGGCGTTGATGTGGCGCAGACAAATAACGATTTTCTGCATGACCCGCTGAAATATCGGAACATCGATGGTGTCGGTGACCTCCGGAATGGCTGTTTTCAGCTCAGCAGTGGTTTTGGGGTTATTACTGCACACCTTGTCTTTAATATAGCTCCACAAAAAGGAGTCGCATGTGTTCAGAGACGGAGAATACGGTGGCCAATCGAGGCTCTTGCCAATGGTCTCCGGGTACCCCAGGGGCAGAATGCGGTCCCCAAAGTGCTCCTTTAGAACATGAAATACTCCTGCTTCGATGGGGTCAGTCTTGCACGAACCGCATATTGTCGAAATCACGGTCACTTTGAATAATGGAGACGAAATGATATTTCAAAACCTTCACGTACCGTTCGGCAGCCACTGTGCCATCAAGGAATATCGCACCGATTATTCCGTGACTGGACACTGCACACCACACAGTCAGCCGTTGAGGGTGAAGAGGCTTCTCGACGGCGTAATGCGGATTCTCAGTCCCCCAAATGCGCCAATTTTGCTTATTGACGAACCCATCCAAATGCAAGTGGGCTTCGTCGCTAAACCAAACAGTAGTAATTCCCATCATGTCTCGCGGCCAACCATGCAATTTGAACATGCTAACACAAACCGTTCAGAAGTTATGACGATTTTATTTCATGAAGTTCAATAATTGTCACCCGCTGAGTACCTTTAGTTGTACAAAACTGAACACGTTAAGTCTTTGAGAAACTGAGAGTGAGATCATTTGCAGAAAACCGTTCCATGAAACGTTACTTACCATCTCTTCTGTTGCTGTACGAGGTTTGTCCGGAAAATACGTATAAAAGTTGAATAATAACTTTCTTTTACAATTATTCGGGTATTACAATATGGTCTCCTTCAAAGTACTCGCCCTGAGACGCGATACACTTCTGCCAACGCCGTTTCCACTGTTGATAACATTGCTGAAAGTCTTCAATTGTGATGTTGTTCAGTTGCCGCGTCGTTTCCCTCTTGATGGCTTCCACATCTCCCAAGTGCCGCCCCCGAAGCACCATTTCACATTTCGGGAACATGAAGAAAATCGGGTGAATAACGCGGGTGGTCTGTCACGGTGATTGAGCTTCCGGCCAAAAACTCGCGCACAACGAGCGACGTGTGAGCGGGCGCATTGTCGTGATGAAGGATCCACCTGCCCCCTTTTGCCAACTCCGGTCGAACTCGGGCCAAACGAGCTCTGAGACGTGTCAGAACTTCAACGTAAAAATTTCCGTTCACTCTCTGGCCGGGAGGGACAAATTCCTTGTGAACAATGCCCCTACAATCAAAGAAAACAGTCAACATTGTCTTCACATTGGACTTTGATTTTCGCGACTTTTTTGTTCTAGATTCTCCTGCTAGTTTCCATTCCTTGCTTTGAGATTTGAGCTCCACATCGAATTCGTAAAACCAGGATGACTCGGTTGAGAAAGTCCCCTCGTTCCTCTGCTTCCAACCAATCCTCACAGCACTCAACCCTCTTTGCTCTCTGTTCTGGCGTCAAGAGCTTCGGTAAGATTTTCGCACACAATTTCTTCATTTCAAGTTTTTGTGTCAGGAGTTCGTGAACGATTGTTTTGGGGACTAACAGCTCGTCAGCAATCATTCTGACTGTCAATCTACGGTCTTTAAGAACCCAAGCCCGAATTCGTTCAACATTTGCATCGGAGCTCGATGTCGACGGGCGTCCTGGGCGAAGGTCATCGTTCACGTCTTCTCGGCCATCCCGGAACCTTTTTAACCACTTGCTCACGGTTGGTTCCTTCAGAGAATTGTCTCTGTAAACCTGTTTCAAACACTCAAAAATCTCACGGCCATTCTTGCCTAGCTTTGCAAGAAACTTAATGCTGACGCGCTGTTCCTGAATCAGAGAGAGCTCCATACCAACGGCAGGTGAAAAAGGGTCACTGTCAACAAGCTGCCGCACACTCCCACTTTCACGCAGAGTGGACTCGGACTGAGCGTTGATGGGATTGATTACAGCATTAGTCCCACCTGGCGGTGACTGCAACTTGTAACATAAAGACATTATTCAACTTTTATACGTATTTTCCGGACAAACCTCGTATGTAAGAGAATTGCCTGTCATGACATGAGTTCGGTTTCGCATCTCGGTTTTGTTTTAATCTGCCAAGATTCGTTCCGAAGTGAAAGAGTTATTCTGGAACCAACCCCTCCAGAGCGACACAGACAGCTGGGTTCGCGCGGTCTGCTAAACGAGCTTCCGCCCGGCTCCAGCCTGGACAGCGTGAACGTCGCTATCTGGAATGATGGATGACCCGCTTATTAATGGAAGCGCGCCCTCCCCTCATTAAATTTTCGTGGTTGGCCCGAGCTCCGTGAAAGTAGCTGTCCGCAGGAAGCGGCGAACCTGCGGTGGGGGGAAAAAAAAGATTGGTTGTGCCCCGGTTGGTCTCCGGCGAACGACCCGGTCGCAGTGCAGCCGGCTGTGCCGCTTCCAAATGACCTAATTATGCGGGTCAAAATTAAAAGAAGCGATATGCGCGGAGTGCAGCGAACGAGAGGTGGAGGGACGTTTCTAATAAGAACGCGAGCAAGCAGCGGCGCACGGGGAGCGTGACGGATGGACGGGGAGGCCTAAGTTGCGGGCGGGGCGGTGTGAACGAGCAGGTGTCGGCTGGCTTTAACTGCGGCGCCACGGCTACAGGCCAACTTTTTAGTGGCGGCCCGTATGTCCCTCCGCTAGAGACGTCTTACGCCGTACACATAAAACTCATTTCAAAAAGTTGCCAAGTTGGGCGGCAGGGCGAGGCGAGGCGAGGGCGGGGCCGATATGAGATGGAACTCCAGATGCACGCCCCGCCCGCTTCCCATGCGAGAGAAGTTCATAAAACTACGGCGGGCCGGTAATGCATCACGGAGTGCGCTCTGCTCAGACTGCCTATATATACATCAGGCGGCGGACCTCGGCCGTCTCGGGGCTACGGCCGGCAAGCGACGACCGCAGTTCATAGTGGTGACCTGATGCACGATTTCTGGCGTTACGAGTACTTCAACATTATACTAAAAAATGTGGACGATGTTTCGCTGTTCGTTTATAGTTACTAACAAGGAAAGATCCCCAGCGGTGGGATCGATGTTTTTTGAAACAAAATGTACTGTAATGTAATTTAAGGTCCACGTAATCACACCCTGCAAACCATACACGTGTTGGGCCCTCGGTTGTGACTCATCGAAGAAAAATAAATTCTGAATTTCACGTGATGCTGTACAGCTTTAAAAATCGTAACAATTTACGGACTGGTTGCGTTGCGTGATTGTTAGGCTACCGATCTCACGTGCAAAAGGTTGTCGGTTCGAATCTGAGCAGATACACTGGAATTTCCATATTTTAAAATCTTTTTCGACATGAATTTGATCATTATTTTTATTTAGTCAGTTGGTTTAACCGTAATTTTTTTCTATTCATTTGTCACATCATATTATTCATCGTACGTAATACATCGTTTGCTCTCATTTTCCTTCCTGTCAGTCTTTGTCAACTTACAGTCTTCGTTCATGTAGTTTTGATTGTTGTTTATATTAATTTGGATTAGTTGCTTCCATTCTGTCATCTGACATTTTTTGTCCATGTTACTGCATTCATTATTTCTATCTCTTATTTTGTTTTAATTTCATTTTACTTATAATCAGTGGTTTAGCTTGAATCATCATCCTTGTTATTTTGTCAATAGCGCAAATGTTTGTATGACGATTGCTGTCCAAAAAACCGTACATCTTGTAACAAAAAATATGTTTTTAAAACCATTGCACAGCCAATAAAAACAGATTATTTCATATTTTGTTGGTTTTTAACTGACAGAGAGGGCTTTTCAAATGTTTAAACATTATGGTAGGTAAAGAGAAATAATTAGATTCATTTCCACAAAGATTCCAAGTGGAGAAAGAATGATAGAAAGAAAAAAAAAAGAGAGCAACTGAAGAAATTAAAACGTTGATTAAAATGTTGCGACGAAGGAATATAAATTAAAGAATTTGCTTATAAATGAATTAATTGAATAAAATATGATCAGAGTCATTCGAGAAAGTTGTAAAAATAAAAAAAATCAACGTATCCGACGAGATTCGAATCGAAAACTTCGTGTAGGTGAAGGTACCTTAACTACTGCACAGCGTAACCAGTTTATAAAATGTTGCCAATCATGCGAAATCCTGAGGTCTTTTTTTTCCAACGCTGGAGACCTGTCCTTGAAAGCATTTAGGAAAAAACATTATTCACCCATAAAGACATCTTGCTATTTTATCTGGCATTGCCTCTAGCCACAATGGCCTCAATTCGGTGAGTACGAGATCCAACAAGTTCCTTTAAATAGACGGCCGTTGTGGACGAGCGGTTCTAGGCGCTTCAGTCTGGAACCGCGCGACCGCTACGGTCGCAGGTTTGAATCCTGCCTCTGGCTTGTATGTGTGGGATGTCCCTAGGTTAGTTAGGTTTAAGCAGTTCTAAGTCCTAGGGGACTGATGATCTCAGTCCGACCGTGCTCAGAGCCATATTTTTCTTTAAATATGCTATATCCAGCTGTAGGCAGTAACTGACGATTAGATCCCGTAGATATGTTGATTGCTACAGCAATTGTTTTCGTATCGGATGCAAAAGTCACAAATTTAGTAAAAGATAATTCCATTTCGCACCTTAGCTGTATAACGATCACAGTACTGCAGTGCATGCATGTCCGAAGAAACAGGCACTGAGGAAACTACAGCTGCAATTAAATATACCGAATGGATTCCCTGTTGCGAATATGGAAAATCTTGACCTGTACAATCCGATGATGACATTGAAAATTTCTGCAAGACTGAGACCACGAGATATGGAAGTTTGTGCCTCTGCGTGAAGCGTACTCTACAGCCGAATCGTTAAGGCCTCCGCTCGCAGCAAGTGGGAAATGTGGGTTCGCGCCCCTGTCCGGCGCGTTTTCAGTGTCATCAGTCCACTATGCGGCTGAAGGTTGTCCACATTCGACATTTCATGTGTTTCGTTCATGTGTGTCCTTCGGACATGCATGCACTGCCAATATGGTATGCATCTGCCGATACCGGGCAATCTACTTTCAATTAAAATATCTTCCCTGTTCAGGATTTAAAGGAATATACATAATGAATGTACGAGTGCAGGTTGTAGACACAAGGATAACGACATGCGTGGTTGTTAAGTCGAGTCCTGATCCGGCACAAATTTTCAATGTCGTCTTTCCACTGCAAAGTTGATGTTCGTATTCGCAACTGCAAATACATTTCATGTATTATGTGATATTGCTATCATATATCGCTATGTCATATTAATTCATTTTAAGTTGATTTTTCGCTGCTTATTCTAATGAGGATACAGGAGCTGCGTGTTTGGGCATGCAGCCTTGCTCTCGCCATGCTGCCGTGGAATGACGCCGGAAACGTCGCTTTTTTTGTCAGCGCATTCAGTCTGTGTATCTCATTAGTTCAAGAGACTCTTCTGGGTATACGACTGGTTTCACTTAAGTAGGGATGCCGACGTTGGTGTCCGAGCGGTTCTAGGCGCTTCAGTCCGGAACCGCTTGACTGCTACGGTCGCAGGTTCGAATCCTGCCTAGGGCATGGATGTGTGTGATGTCCTTAGTTAGGTTTAAGTAGTTCCACGTTCTAGAGTACCGATGACCTCAAATTGTTAAGTCCCATAGTGCTCGGAGCCATTTGAGCTTAAGTAGGGAAGCGATCCGTCTATCGAATGACGGGCAGGCGCCTGGATATTCCTCACCCCGTTGTGGTCAGTGGATGCCACGGCTGCCCCAAAACTCCCAGAGAAAATTGAACACGACATTTTTGTCTTTCTGCGCGCACTTCAAAGAGCAAAACGCAGCGGCACCATCTGACCAGCGTGGGAGAGTCAGTTGTGTTCGACCAGAAAATTTAGTTAACCCAGTAGCTTGCGTCGTTCTGGCCGGTATTCTTGGAGCGTGAGGTTGACCATTCGTGAAGACAATGCTTCGGCTCAGTAACAACGTCATGTTTAAAAATCTGTTTCTTCTATGCAAAAGGAGGGTTGTTACATGTGGTTTTCCCTACTTTTTCATGAATTTAGCTGTAGTTCTCGCTCGTCACATTGGCAATAGCATTGAGTCGTCCCATCCGCACAGAGCTTTTAGAAAGTATAGAGTTGAGGAGGGCTGTGAACTTTGATTTTAGACATTCTGCTCCGCACCGTCGCAGAGAAGGGTCCGTCTCTGGGCGCTGTCGGGTGCTGATCGGCGCGCGCTAACCTTTTAGGGAAACGGCGTCGCGATCGCAGTATCGCGATCCATATTCTGTGCAGCTCGTTACTTGCTTACTTTGCCACTCAGCTTGAGTAGCTTAATTTGTTATAATGTTAACTTTAATTTCGTGAGCTGTCCGGGCAAGCAGATCTTGTTGCACTTACTCCGTACAACCCCCACACTTTTTGGTACTTCTCCAATGTTAGGTTCATATTGTAAATTGATTCGAATTGTACAGAACTTTGCTCTCTGTTAATTTAGTTATGATTTATGTTAGTCATTAGAGCAAATAAGTAACTATTATTCTCACTTTTGACTTAGATTTCAAGGTCCTTTAACTTGTCCTGCAACTTGTTCTGGTTAGTTGGCCCACTAAAAATAAATATAACCTGTTGTAGGTCCAATTTATTGTTCCAGTTTTGTCCTCGTGAACTGTGGCACACAGCAAAGATAACTTAGTTATTGGGTCAAATGGCTCTGAGCACTATGGGACTTAACATCTATGGTCATCAGTCCCCTAGAACTTAGAACTACTTAAACCTAACTAACCTAAGGACAGCACACAACACCCAGCCATCACGAGGCAGAGAAAATCCCTGACCCCGCTGGAATCGAACCCGGGAACCCGGGCGTGGGAAGCGAGAACGCTACCGCACGACCACGAGATGCGGGCTAACTTAGTTATTCTTCCGTCTAAGCAACGAAGATAGCCACCGATCATATTGTATTACTATAAGTTGGTTTCACTAATCAAGGGCCAGAACTTTCATTTTATTTTGCACGATCAGCTAATTTCGGCGATGTGCCATTTCCAGTGCTTACTCAAAACCTCAAAGGTTTGCACAGTCATCTTTTCTGTGTGTAAACAGGGTACATTTGTCATTTAAATATACACTGCATACACCAACGCTTGGTGACTATAAAATTACGAAGCAAATGGCATATCGCCGAAATTAGCTGATGGTGTGAAACACCAAGGCGGAAAAGAAAATGGTTCAAATGGCTCTGAGCACTATGGGACTCAACTTCTGAGGTCATTAGCCCCCTAGAACTTAGAACTAGTTAAACCTAACTAACCTAAGGACATCACAAACATCCATGCCCGAGGCAGGATTCGAACCTGCGACCGTAGCGGTCTTGTGGCTCCAGACTGCAGCGCCTTTAACCGCACGGCCACTTCGGCCGGCAAGGCGGAAAAGAGAATTGTTTATCTGATCGCTACGATTCACCCACTGTTTCAGATGTAGTAACAAACATTTTGTAACGGATTAATGCCGGTTTATTTAGTGGGCCTGTCGAGGTGCGACAATGCGTCTGTGTATTCGTCTAACTAGAAATATATGAATACAATCCTGTGAACAGGGCTGTTGTCACCTTGAATGCAGGGAGTGGCAACAGAAAACTCTGTATGGAAATGTAGAAGAAATGGAAACAGTTAGCATCCGAAAACGTTCCAGTAATGATCTGGGTCAATGTTCACGGCAATCTCAATGAGTGGGCCCGATTCATGATACGATAATCATTTCCAAAACATCACAGAACCTCGTCGGGCCTGAACTGCATGCTCCACTCAGTGCGAGCTAAGCGCCTCATCAAACCGTCGATGCTCTAGACTTGCATCACTAGGAAAAAAAATTGCGGTTGGGAGGGGGGGAGAGACTTTCTGTGTTGTTTGACTCAATAAAGACGTACAGCGTTAAGTCTCTCTGTGAGCAATAGCCAATTGCGACATTTCTGGAGATCTAGCATCTCCTCTGTAGTAGGAACCAAAATCCGTTCGGAGAACACCGGTCGTATGAAACCCATCTCGCTCTCTTCGTCCACGAGACACGAAGAGCAGTATTGACAGGCACCAAAGTAGATGCCGTATTCCTTGACTTCCGAAAGGCATTTGATACAGACGCGCAGTGCCATCTACGGAACAAAATACGATCATATGGAGTATCAGACGAAGTGTGCGAGTGGACTGAAGAGTTTCTAGCAAACAGAACACAGCACGTCATTCTACATGGAGAGAACTCTTCAGATGTAAAAGTAACTTCTGACATGTCACAGGGAAATGTTATAGGACCATTACTTTTCACAGTAATAAAAGATAGTAGATAATGTCGGAAGTTCCATGTCGCTTTTCGCGGATGATGTTGTATTTAGAGAAGTCGCAATGCTAGAAAATTGTAGCGAAATGCAGAAAGACCTGCAGAGAATAGAGGCTTGGTGCAGGGAGTGGCAATCGACTCTCACTGTAAACAAATTATCGTATTTCCAACAAATAGACAGGAAGACCCTTTATTGTGTGATTACTAAACTGCAGAACAAACACTAGAGGCAGTTACGTCCATAAAATATCTGCGAATATGCGTACGTGACGATTTGAAGTGGAACGACCACACAAAATTAACAGCGAGTAACGCAGATACCAGACTATGATTCAATGGAAGAATCCACAGAAAATGGAGTCCATCACCAAAGGGAGTAGCTTACAAAACAGTCGTTCGGCGAATACTTGAATATTACTCGCCAGTATGGGATCTGTACGAGATAGGATTGATGAAATAGAGAATATCCAAAGAAGAGCAGCACGTTTTGTTACAGGTTCATTTATTAAGCGCGAAAGCGTCACGCAAATGCTCAGTCAACTCCTATTGCAGACGCTGCAAGAGGGGCGTTCTGCATCACGTTACGGTCTGTTGTGAAAGTTCCGAGAGCGTGTAATCATAAAAATGGTTCAAATGGCTCTGAGCACTATGGGACTCAACTGCTGTGGTCATTAGTCCCCTATAACCTAGAACTACTTAAACCTAACTAACCTAAGGACATCACACACATCCACGCCCGAGGCAGGATTCGAACCTGCGACAGTAGCAGTCGCACGGTTCCGGACTGCGCGCCTAGAACCGCGAGACCACCGCGGCTGGCGTGTAATCATAGAAGAGTTAGTAAATATATTGCTTCCTCCTACGCATATCTCGCGAAAAGACCATGAACATAAAATCAGAGAGATTCGAACCCACACAGAGGCTCCCCAGCAGTCGTTCTTCCCGCGAACCATTCGCGGCTGGAACAGGAAAAGGTAGAAAAGACAGTGGTACAAGAAGTACCCTCCACCACATACCGTGAAGTGGCTTGCGGAGTATAGGTGTAGGTGTAAATACGACTTCAGATAACCGACGAAAGTAAAGTGTTCGGAAACTGGTGGAGATGGACTTGCATCTACTGTGAGCACACTGACTGCAACAGACTGTCATTGATGAGTTCATATCAGCAGTGGTGGTGGTGGTGGTGGTGGTGGTGGTGATGGTTAGTGTTTAACGTCCCGTCGACATATCAGCAGTGATCTCTTTTACGGCATTGCCAGAGGTACACCATTCCTTCTAGGCACGCTGGACAGTCCGCGTCGATACATCAACAAATAGGGCAATTTCACTCACGGTGTGACCGTGGGCACGTCCAAACAAGGTGGTTCCTTTCTGTCGTGTGTCCATGTCGGATAACCTTACTGCAGTGATTCCGTACTACCGACTGTCAGATATACACCACTTCACTGTCCTGACTTTCGTCTCCGTTGGGTGGTCACATGACGCCCGATACCGCCTGTACAGAATCTACATTGCTCCAGTGCGACAGTGTTCTGTTTTACGGTAGTGACTAACATACTGTTCAGTCAGTTTATCAGTAGGATTCAGTTGTTGTTCTACTACCGTGAAACTCTCTCATGACACCCAACGAATGCCGTGTAAGCATTTGATAAGTACTTTGTAATGTTTTAAAGTATCCTAAAGTAAAGACTGGGAAATACCAGACGATTTGTGACATAAAATTCGAATTTTGTAGTACACCGGAGCACATTAGCTGTAATTACAATTTTTATTAAGTAACTGTTTTACATCCCTTCATTTTAATTAATGAATTTAGGTGTGAGGGGCAGTCAAAGGAAAACGATACAGATTGAAAAAAAGTGAGTGAACTGTAATTTCACAAGTAATAGCCATAACTGTTAATCATTTATCCACTGTGAGTCAAGACGCTCAATGCGTTCATGGAAAAATATTTAGGATTGCCTACTGATCCATGACGGTACCAATGGATGTACCTCTTCGCCCGAGTCAAATCGAGGCCTGCGAACTTCTTTGTTTAGACCACCAAAACGACATGGGGAGTGATGGGGAATGTGTGGTGGATGTGTAAGGGCTTCCGTGCGAAACGTGTGCGGTTTACTCGAAACAATAGTGGCAACATCTACATCTACAAGGATACTCCGCAAGGCACCGTACGGTGCGTGGCGGAGGGTACCATGTACCACTACTGATCATTTCCTTTCCTGTTCCACTCGCAAATAGAGCGAGGGAAAAACGACTATCTATATGGCTCCGTTTGAGCCCCAGTTTCTCGTATCTTATCTTCGTGGTTCTTACACACACTATATGTTGGCGGTAGTAGAATCGTTCGGCAGTCAGCTTCAGATGCCGGTTCTCTAAATTTTCGCAAGAACGTCGCCTTCCCTTCAGGAGTTTCCATTTGGTTTCCCGAAGCATCTCCGTCACGCTTACGTTTTGTTCAAAACTACCGGTAACAAAT
Organism: Schistocerca serialis cubense; assembly: GCF_023864345.2. Taxonomy (NCBI): domain Eukaryota; kingdom Metazoa; phylum Arthropoda; class Insecta; order Orthoptera; family Acrididae; genus Schistocerca; species Schistocerca serialis. The sequence goes on from NC_064643.1 coordinate 145,003,913, forward strand.
CTAGCAGCCCGCCTCTGAATTGCTTCGAAGTCTTCCTTCAATCCGACCTGCATAAATCCCAAACACTCGAGCAGTACTCAAGAATAGGTCGCACCAACATCCTATATGCGGTCTTCTTTACAGGTGAACCGTTCTTTAGTAAAATTCTCCCAATAAACCGAAGTCGACCATTCGCCTTCCCTACCACAGTTCTCCCATGCTCGTTCCATCTCATATCGCTCTCAACTTTACGGCTTGACTGTGCCAACCAGCACACTAGTAATACTGTATCCATAACTTACGGGTTTGAGTTCCCTATTCATCCGCATTAACTTACATTTTTCCACATTTATGGCTAGCTCCCACTCTTCACACCAACTGGAAATTTTTGTCTAAGTCCTCTTGTATCTTCCTGCAGTCACTCAACTTCGACACCTTACCGTACACCATGGCATCATGAGCAACCAATCGCAGACAGCTTGACCACCCTGTCCGCCAAATCATTTATGTATACAGAGAACAACAGCTGTCCTGTCACACTTCCCTGGGGCGCTCCTGACGATACCCTTGTCTCTGATGAACACTCGCCGTCGAGGACAACATACTGGGTTCTATTATTTCGAGCCAGTGAGATATTTGTGAACTTATTCCATATGCTCGTACCTTCGTTGACAACCTGCAGTTGGGTACTTTGTCAAAAGCTTTCCGGAAATCTAGAAATATGGTATCTGCTTGTAGCCTATCGCCCATATATATATCATGTGAGAAACGGGCAAGCGGAGTTTCGCACGAGTGATACGTGGATATAAGCTTCTCAGTCTCAAGAAAGTTTATAATATTCGAACTGAGAAATGCAGCAAACAGAAGTTACGAATATTGTGTGAGGTTACAAGGGATACTGTAATAGTATAACTAATTTGCTGGATGTGGTAATGTTTACTGTGGAAGAACAGTTGGGGTGTAACAAGCAACAAGTCAATATATTTATGGAGTCACCTTCTTGATAAAGAGAGGAGGCAGCATATAACAGTTTCACATTGAATTAGTTAGTTACATAATTGCCTATGTCTCAGTGCATGACTTGGAACATATGTTAATAATGTAAGGTGTGCTTGTCTTGCTAATCATTGGATTTTCTGGGTATCTGATAAATGAAATAGATGTACTCCATAAACATAAGAGCTCTTCAAAATAGTTCAAAACTCAAATTTAAAGCATAGTAGCAGGGATAATATTTTGGACATTAAAGAACATGTTTTATATAAAAATTAAGTTGTAAGGATGTTTGAGAACCTCTGCATAATAAGTTATTATCTTTTATTGTGAAAGTACTGTTCAGTTTTCGATCTGTGTAGAGCAAAATGAGTATTTCGTACGCCACACCTTTTAGGCAAAGACGTGATTAAACGAAAGAAGAGGGGCGAAACTGCCAAAAAGTGGAGTGCCCTTAAATATGTAAATAATCTGATGATTGTCTACAAAATAATATAAGGTATATAGTTTTACGTATTTTAATATTGTAACCTTGTAAATGCATGATGGCCATGTTTAGAAATAATATATTTGACTAATGTAGTGTCACGTGACCGGACACAGGACAGAGGATAGGGGACAAAGGTCGTGGTATTTTGATCGTGGTCCGTCGGTGCGTTAAGGTCGGTGCGGCTAAGAGCCGCCGACATAGTATCACGTGGCCGTCACTTTGTTTTGTGGATGTGATTTAGTAAAATAAAAACGTTTTCATTCTAAACTGTTGTCGGTGTAAATCATTTGTGAACGATCGTGATTTAGACAAATACTTGAATTCATTCACTGCTGTACTTAGGCTGGCTATTTACTCAATATAGGACACGAATGCAACTGTGCACAACCGAACCCCTTTTGCAGACGAGTCATGATAAAAGGTTGTGTACAAGTCCGAGTGAAGTTGCAATTGGTCTGTAATTTTGGGGGTCCGTTCTTTTACCCTTCTTATATACTGGAGTCACCTGCGCCTTTTTCCAGTCGCTTGGGACTTTGTGCTGGCCCAATGTCGTAGAGTGCATGTGGGCAAACATTATCCTGCAACAGAGTGAATGCCGTCCGTCAACATTCCTGGGTGCTTGGACTTAAGAGCGCATTTCAGTTTTTGTAAAGTGTCCACGTATCGCTCTGCGTTAATTATGGCACCGTGATCCAGAAAGTCAGTGAGCAGCTGGTTGTCGGACGGCATCGTTCTGCTGCAAGATAATGCCCGCGCACATGTTGCCAAGGATGTTTCGAGCACGCTGCATAAGTGTAGAAACATACACTAATTGCCCAAAAACATGATATTAAGGAATTACGTAAAAAAGTGATAAAAATATCATAAATTTTCAGTGATGCTGTGGATGCCCCCAAGGATCCCAGCAGCATATGCATACTGTGCCTGTACGTTTTGCAGTGCAGTACTTCTGAACAAAAAGATGTTAAGAATTGTGTAGCGCAGTCCGGCAAAACAGTAGTTTAGGTGTCAGGCGGGACTGGGAATCCGGCCCTGAATCAGCGCGGCCGCTGTCCGCCCAGTAATCCCAGCGACAGATTTAGTGCTCGCATTTAGCGCGCCGCGCCCTGGGATTACGGCCGCTGACGGAGCGCGCGGCCTTTCCGCGTGTCTCGGCCCCCGTGGAATCTGCCAAGTGGCGGCGCGATGTTTATCTGCGCCCTAAGCTCATTAAATCGCCGGCGGCGGCGGCTATCGCAGGAGCGACCCGTGCGCCGCCGGATTACCCCGTTATTAAGTCTGTGTTTCCGGAGTAGTCACGTTAGACGAGGTTGCGACTCAAAACAATTGAGAACGGATTGCAGCGGCAGTTAGGGCGTAATCCGCTTTGTCGGCAAGAAGCGCAGGCAGCGTTCGGGACGACGCAAGCTCGGAGGCGCCCCAGTCGCAGATGCCTACATCTACCCTCACGCGCGACGAGCAGGTACATGACGAACTTCGGAACGGCATACCCAGTTTACACAGCAAGCATGGGAATTTTTCTAGTTGGAAATGACAACTGTATCCGATGAAAAATAAATTTATTTTTCTAACTAGTCCCTATTTAGGTCACTGCCCTTTGTGACATCTCCGTCTAGGTCCCAATGCACTTTAAGATGATGTTGCCCCACAGCTTGTAAATATTGCTCCAGAGGCCCAGCGTCCTTTTAGACTTGTCAGAGTATCAGAGGAGCTGCACTCCTGCGTTTGTTTTTACCACCTTATTTTCAAAAATGGTTCAAATGGCTCTGAGCACTATGGGACTTAACAGCTATGGTCATCAGTCCCCTAGAACTTAGAACTACTTAAACCTAACTAACCTAAGGACAGCACACAACACCCAGCCATCACGAGGCAGAGAAAATCCCTGACCCCGCCGGGAATCGAACCCGGGAACCCGGGCGTGGGACCACCTTATTTTACGATATTTTAAACCAGCGTCCCGACCATATACCAGTATTTATGGATGGCTCTAAACTGGGGGACTCTGTCGGTTTTGCTGTTGTTTTTCCTGATCGAGTCGTCAAGTTACGGCTTCCTGCGGCGTTTACCATCTTTGATGCCGAATTGTTTGCGATCTTGCGGGCACTGGAGCAGATGAGATGTGTTCCCGGTCTTAAGTTTCTCATCTGTTCTGACTCCCTGAGTGCCCTTCAGACCATGCAACACTTGTACCCAGTGGATACGGTCGTCCAGAACATCCACTGCAACGGCAGGGGAAGGAGGTTTCTTCCTGCTGGGTATTAGGGAAATACGTGGGTATTAGGGAAAACGAACGGGGGGATGTGGCTGCCAAAGATGCATGTTCCCTCCCTCACGTTGGTGAATGTGCCGTCCCCCACCATGCTGTTACCTCCCTTTTGGGTTTTTGTGTTTTGCATCAATGGGAAGAAAAGTGGTTGGCAGTCCGTGAAAATAAGCTGCGTCTGGTCAAGGCCATGGCGTACGCCCTACCAGTCATGCAGGCGGGATGAGGTTCTCCTCACTCGCCTCCGCATCGGGCACAGTCCCTTAACGCACGGTTTTTTACTCCTGCGGGAGGACCCCCAATCTGCAGTGCTTGTGGCGTCCAGATTACTGTCCGCCACATTTTACTTGACTGTCCTTTATTCTCTGACCAGAGGGCGGTGGTTTCCTTGCCACCGGATTTGCCCTTTATTTTGCAAGACGACGCAACGACAGTGGTTAAGGTCTTACGGTTTTGTGTCCTGTCCAATTTGTTTCCTCGGATTTTCGGGAGAGGATTTTAATGTGCTGCTGGGTGGCTGGCTCACCCAGGTTTTGGGTAAGAGGTCCGCCAGTCACGATTACCTACTTGTCTCACTTCGATTTCTGTTCTCTTTTCCTTGTATTTCCTTTCCTTTTTTAGTGCGTTTCTTCTCCTCTTGTTTTGCCTCTGTATGTGAAGATTTGGAACTGCGTCAGGCCCGTGTCTTTTAGGTGTTCTCCTTGTTCGCTGTCCGTCTTCGTCCCTTCACCGCATGTGTTCCTGTTTCTATGCGTTTGGGCGCTGATGACCACGCTGTTTAGCGCCCGAAAACCACACACACACACACACACACACACACACACACACACACACACGAGCGGAACATGGCGAACGTCGGAACAGCATACCCAATTTACGCTGCAAGCATGGAAGTTTTTCTAGTTGGAAATGACAACTGTTTCCGATGAAAAATAAATTTAGGTCATTGTCCTTTGTGACATCTCCCAAAAAAAAAAAAATGGTTCAAATGGCTCTAAGCACTACGGGACTTAACGTCTGAGGTCATCAGTCCCCTAGACTTAGAAGTACTTAAACCTAACTAACCTAAGGGCATCACACACATCCATGGATTCGAACCTGCGACCGTAACAGCAGCGAGGTTCCAGACTGAAGCGCCTAGAACCGCTCGGCCGCAGCGGCCGTTGTGTCATCTCCGTCAAGGTCCCAATACACTTTAAGATGATGGTGCCCCACAGCTTGTAAATATTTCAAAAAGTCGCACTTCATCGCCAAGCGCTGCTCAAAACAATTTCTGAATCAGTTTAGGTCCACAGACCATCTTACAAGCTGTTGTAGGTATCTTATGATCCCTGGTGATTGTTGTGGACTGAAAATAGAAATGTTTATCAGGAATTCTTTGCAGTGAATAATGACTTTTTCGAATCTCCATTTAGCTTTCAATCGTCCAGGGACATACATCATTTTTGTTTTTATTTCGTTACAGTCCAACTAAAGACCACGCCAAGATAACTACACTTCTGGCCATTAAAATTGCTACACCAAGAAGTAACGCAGATGATAAACGGGTATTCATCGGACAGATATATTATACTAGAACTTACATGTGATTACATTTTCACTCCATTTGGATGCATAGATCCTGAGAAATCAGTACCCAGAACAACCACCTCTGGCCGTAATAACGGCCTTGATACGCCTGGGAATTGAGTCAAACAGAGCTCCGATGGCGTGTACGGGTACAGCTGCCCATGCAGCTTCAACACGATACCACAGTTCATCAAGAGTAGTGACTGGCGTATTGTGACGAGTCAGTTGCTAAACCACCATTGACCAGACGTTTTCAATTGGTGAGAGATCTGGAGAATGTGCTGGCCAGGGCAGCAGTCGAACATTTTCTGTATCCAGAAAGGCCCGTACAGGACCTGCAACATGCGGTCGTGCATTATCCTGCTGAAATGTAGGGTTTCGCAGGGATCGAATGAAGGGTAGAGCCACGGGTCGTAACACATCTGAAATGTAACGTCCACTGTTCAAAGTGCCGTCAATGCGAACAAGAGGTGACCGAGACGTGTAACCAATGGCACCCCATACCATCACGCCGGGTGATATGCCAGTATGGCGATGACGAATACACGCTTCCAATGTTCGTTCACCGCGATGTCGCCAAACACGGATGCGACCATCATGATGCTGTAAACAGAACCTGGATTCATCCGAAAAAATGACGTTTTGCCAATCGTGCACCCAGGTTCGTCGTTGAGTACACCATCGCAGGCGCTCCTGTCTGTGATGCAGCGTCAAGGGTAACCGCAGCCACGCTCTCCTAGCTGATAGTGCATGCTGCTTCAAACGTCGTCGAACTGTTCGTGCAGATGGTTGTTGTCTCGAAAACGTCCCCATCTGTTGACTCAGGGTTCGAGACGTGGCTGCACGATCCGTTACAGCCATGCGGATAAGATGCCTGTCATGTGGACTGCTAGTGATGCGAGGCCGTTGGGATCCAGCACGGCGTTCCGTATTACTCTCCTAAGCCCACCGATTCCATATTCTGCTATCGGTCACTGGACCTCGACTAACGCGGGCAGCAATGTTGCGATACGATAAACCGCAATCGCGATAGGCTACAATCCGACCTTTATCAAAGTCGGATACGTGATGGTACGCATTTCTCCTCCTTACACGAGGCATTACGACAACGTTTCACCAGGCAACGCCGGTCAACTGCTGTTTGTGTATGAGACATCGGTTGGAAACTTTCCTCATGTCAGCACGTTGTGGATGTCGCCACCGGCGCCAACTTGTGTGAATGCTCTGAAGAGCTAATCATTTGCTTATCACAGCATCTACTTCTTATCGATTAAATATCGCGTCTGTAGCACGTCATCTTCGTGGAGTAGCAATTTTAATGGCCAGTAGTGTATTTTGTTGTGATTCTCGTCGTCAGTTGTTCTGATGATAGGTGGCCGATGCTAAATAGAAACATATATTGCAGGTATTCCAGTGAAGTCGGTAAGGAGCTGGCTGCATAGTCTGTATCTGCAACGAATGAAATAATTAGTAGTCGTTGGTAAAAAACTTAACCTGTGTTACAGGCTTCTACATATGCTGCATACATATAATTACAAACATGTCTAGGGAGGCATTACTTATGCCATACGTGACCTAAGCGCCTTGTTAGAGGTTGCTTCCTATCAGCTGAAGGCTATGCTACATTTCTAGTTGACGTCCCGAGCAAGAGTGGACGAGAGCTCGCTAGATACTTGTCACAAGGAACTAGCGCTCGGTATCCGTCGTCGATATCTGCAACCCCTAACAAGTGTTCTGTTTTCCGTCATCTTTCTTCCAATACACTTTCATTTTCTCATAATGAGCTCTTTTCCTCTCAGCTGACCATTTGACTCCAGCTGTTTTTTTGTTTATTTCATCTTCCTGAAAACCTTTGAATTTATGACTTCTAGTCCCAATTTGTCTCTGCTGATTAAGGACTCCTGTTCAATCTGCATTTAATTTCTTTTTTTTTTTTGCCTCGCTACTCATTTTCTTCGTCTGTTTTCCTGTTTTGGAAGAATATGGGGGTGGATCTTCTTTGATGATCTGCCTTTCAACATTCTCTCTAGATTCCCATGTGGTATAACACTTCTTTTCCTGGTTTCATCTGTTCCTTGAGATTAGAATACAGAAATGAATTTCGTCTTAAAACCCAATTGCTATTTTAATTCCTGACCGGACCTAATGTTTCTTGCAAGATTCATCTATCTTTTCCTAATCTTCTAACGCCATGTCGTGTCGGATAAAAATAGGGTTTGTGATCTACATATGACTTCTTGTTGTACAGCTATATTATAATACCTTAATTTAACATCCTTAGACAAACGTTTTATTGTACAGATTTTTCACTTTCATGATCGTGTTCTAATTTTTTCAATTCTGATTTTAAATGCTTCTCTTTCACTTTTTATTTTTATATTTTCACTCAGGTATTTAAAGTTGTCTGTTTTATTTATGTTGCTATGCCAGGTATTTTAAATTCTTGCTGACTTATGTTCATTGGGCTTATATTCTGTCTTTTCAAACGATATTGTAGACCTGAGTTCTCACCTGTTTTCTTTAGAAGTTCTAGTCTTTTCTTTGCATTCTGCGAGGTTCCATGTATTATTACAAGATCGTTGACAAAGACCAAACAGTTTATTGCTTCCTTCATCTACCGAGCTTTATGTAGTTATTAACTTTTTGTTTTTCTTTCTGTATTTCCCATAGTCTTATAACTTTTTCCAGCGCCGGCCGGAGTGGCCGAGCGCTTCTAGGCGCTACAGTCTGGAACCGCGCGACCGCCACGGTCGGAGGTTCGAGTCCTACCTCGGGTATGGATGTGTGTGATGTCCTTAGGTTAGTTAGGTTTAAGTTCTAGAGGACTGATGACCACAGCAGTTAAGCCCCATAGTGCTCAGAGCCATTTTTTAACCTTTCTCCAGCACACAATTGAATAACAGCGATGACAAATTGTGTCACTGTCTGCCTCCCACAAGATAGCTCAACACATTTTTTGGAAACCTAAGCAGTCAACATAAAATCATATTCTCAATGGAGATCAGCAATAAATCCATAAACTTACTAGATCCATTCACTGACATCAGTTTACAAAGACATTGTTTCAAAATGTATAAAAAAAGCTACACCTACAGACACAGTTTTAGTTTCTTGCTCAAGGTACTGAGTAACAGACAAACATGCAACATCCTTCTCAGTGGTGGATCATCTCCTGTTCCCATGTCCAATGGAAATTTCAAAGCAGAGTTAGACACAGTAAAATTCCTGCGTTGTTTTCACAAATATATTTTGGATTTCTTTGTAATGGTTGCCATAAGAACGTTAAGGTCACTAGTCAATCCCTTATTCTCTGTTGACAATACGTAGTTTTTATAATTACTTGAGTACGGCAGAACATTCGACACATATTGTGCTAGAACTCACCGAAAACCTCACTACGATGTATTTTCTCTCTGTGGATATATTTTGGGGGCCATTACAGAACCCAGGTTAAATTCGTGAAATGCCGCATACTTCATTAACGCTCGTAATGCACTCTCGCTGTTGGCAGTTTTCGGAAATTCAGAGTGTAATATCGTTCTAAAATTGCAAGCGTGACGAATTTCCGAGGGGTGGGGAGAGGCCGTCCTCATCAATGTTTCACAGTCCGTATCGCTTATCAGTGGCGATGAAATAGCTCGCGGAAGAGGCGCGCCCGCCGGCGTGAAACTGCCGCTCAGCCGGATGAGCCGCTTTTGTGACGTCCTTTGAGGAGCCCAGCCCCCCGCCCCCTTTCCATTTTAATCCTTATGCGACACATCGCCACTTTTCCCATTCTTTATAGCAATTTTGACATGTTTCGCAATTGCCGTCTGCCGAGTGAATATCAGAGGCATTACAGCGCAGTCCGAGCAGATTTTTATCTTTCTCACCTTCTCTTTTTCCCTTTCGCCCCGTCCTCGTCGACTTTATTTTACAAACATAGGGACATGCTGAAACTGGACTTTGATGCACTCTACAAACTACCTTACCTTCCATAATAAGCGAAATATTCTTTCATGTGGTTTTTTAATATCTAGAAAAAAAATTACAACTAGAGAGGCGAGTGAATTAATTAACTTTGTCTTTTGATCAAAGCTGACAAAGGGCAAATACAAGAGCTTATGAGGTTTTTAGTTTCATTTAACGAACAATGTTGCAGGCAAAGAGAGTGTTCCTTTTTTATTTCTGCTTTCTTATCTTCTGGGTGGAATATGTTCGGAGTATGAAGATCGTTTGAGATGCTGTGTTGATACTGTTCGTGCGCCAAGTTCTTTTATTTCCTCGCGATCCTAATGTGAACGATATTAACTGTCACGTTTTTATTGCTCAGATTTGACCACTGATGAATTTCACAGATATCTCACTACAAAAGAAGGTAATAGTGACAGACTAGTGTACACGTAAGAAGAGATACCATTCCCTCAATATTGTGTTTCATACCTCAGGATGCACTCATATTTTTCGATTATGATGAACATAAGGTAAGGGAACTTGCAAATATCATCGGTTTTCAGTTCGAATTCCAGAACTAAAGGAGAACTGCAATCTGATAGTAGTTTTTCCAACAGGGAAATATGTTATTTAGTCATCTTAATTAGGTATTGTTTCCATTCGTATGAGTTGTCAATAAGTATCTCAGCGGGTAAACACACCGAATGCGCTTTAAAACCTATTTAATGTTAAAAAATGATAAGCTTTGCGTTTTCCTTCATAACTGCGAAAACTGATGATATCCTATCGGTACGCTTGCGACAGATACTACGAAGGTGATAGAAAAGTAGGGTCAAATATTTTGATAGGGAACTTTTGTATACCCAACAGAAGGGTCGTCTTGGTGGCTCTATCCTGGTGTACAGCGTTAAAGGGCAAATATTACACACTGCCTCCTGCTTAGTCAAGTGGAGCAAATCAGTTGGTTCTTTCTGTGTTGGATTTGGGTCTTAAGGGGCTTATGGAGGCATTAGTTCATGGGCGGTTTACCACAAAACCCCAAAAAACGGGTTATCATGTATTCTACTAAAACCGAGGCGCAGGTGCCAAAATGGCTATGAACAGACAGTGACTGAAATTTTTACTGCATCTGTGGAAATTTTCTTGATATCTTTACCTATTTCCGAAATACAGAGGTTCGAACTTACCTTACTTGTACACGTAATATACGCACGTGAAATCCGATCGAGGCGAAATCTACATAATAAATAAACGGAGAAAATTGCTCAGATTTTAACGTTATATTCTATAGGCATTTATCTAGAAGTGGCAGCTTCCCGTTTTCAACAAATGTTTATCCTTTACCGAGAAACTCCCCAAAAATGTGGTTTATGGGTACCAAACCTGAGCCACAGTTTCTAAACGACTGTGCACAGCTTATGGTCTAACTTTTATTATGGTATATTCCTAAGATCTCGATCTGGAGCAACCTGGAGAATTTTCTTGATATCTTTATCTGTTTGCGAGATACAAAGGGTCAAATTTACCCTGCCTGTGCACGACGTGAGGCGAAAACGTAGTTTGTAAAGTGACGTAGCACGGACAAATACGCTGTAAAGTGTTCCCGTTATCATCAGAAGTGGTCTTGGAACGATGTTTGCAGTACTGAAGCACTTGCAAAATTTTTGTGCACGTAATATCCGGTCTGAGGTGTAAAATTAGTTTTGCGTTATTTCAGTTTCACAAAAGTATATTATAAAGTTTTTGATGCTCCTTAAATTTCTTTTCATATGAGTGGCATGCCGTGCTATGACAGGGAAAAGAAGGGAAACAACGGGAAAATCCTCCCATCAGAGCACAAAAAAGGCGAATATGCTCGTGTTTAAAAGTCTGACTGGAAAGTGGTATACCTGCTGCGCCATTCTACCTTCCTCAACACATTTACAAATTTTCCCAATAATTTTAGCATGCGAACATATTTCGCTTTTTTTCCTCAGAGAAGAGGAGACAGTGGCAGTGGAAGAGAGACGGAAAAGTAATAAATACCGGAAGATAGGAGACAGTGGTTATGCTGTAGAAGGAGCGGAGGAAACAATGGCAGTGTGGTAGAAAGATAGGGGGACAATGACAGAGGAACATAGTTGACAGTGACAGAACAGTGATAGGAAAAGAGTGAGAGAGATAGTAGTCCTGGGAGAGGAATAAAAAGACCGATGAAGTGGAAGTGACTAAGGGCCAGTGATAATGGCAGACAAAGTCTATGGCAGTGACAACGAGAGAGTGATAGTGACAGTGAGAAGAGAAGCCGTAGTGGGAAGGAATGAATGAGACAGCAGCATCAGGAGAGAGAGAGAGACAGTGACACTGAGAGGAGAAAAGAACGAAGAGGCGGTGGGTGTGAGACAGGAGACGATGATACTTAGAGAGACACAAAGAGAATATGACGTTGAGTTGAGCTGAATGAGCGAGAATGGACAAGTGGGAGTGGATGGGGTTGAGCGAGGCACTAGTTATTCTGAGCGAGTTGCAGTTACGGGATCTTGTGGGGCTGAGACGTGAGTCGCATGTCAAAATGTGCGCGAATGTGTTGGCGTAAAATATTTGGAAAATTTTTAAAGGCGCAGAGGTAGGTATAATGAGATATCTGGTGCCCTACTTTTTAGTCAGAGTCTTTTAAACAGGAGCATATTCACCAATTTTGTGCTCCGGTAGGAGAAATTTTCCGGCGGCTTCCATCTTTTCCCTGCCTTAGCAGTGCATGTCGCTCCTATGGAAAGAACTTCAAGGCGAAGGAAAATTTTGTTTGTGTACTTACTTGAAATTGAAATAACGAAGAACAAATTTTACACCTCAGACTGAATTTTTCCTGCACAAAAAATTTGCATTTTGCATTTTATAATTTTACAACGTCCACATGGAGAAAACGTCAAGAGTTTGTTGTCACATATGCCAATAGAGCTGTGGCGTTTGAATTTAAAACTATTTTCAAAACCAATGTTTTGGAAGAGTTTTGGATGGATGATACGTCAAGAAAGCTGTTCAAACAAACTCTCACTAACGCAGTGTCAAAAATAAAATTTATGGGTGAGATATCACCCTGTACAATCAGAACTGGCGTAAGACAAGGAGATGGACTGTCCCCACTCCTTTTCAACTGCGTCTTGAGAAAGGTCAGTTGAGATTGGAGGAAGTTGTTAGACCAAGAAGAAACACATGAAGGATGGTTCAGACATGGTCCAAAGAACAATAGGGTGTACGTTGACTGCTTGGTCTTTGCGGATGACCTGGCCATTTTTGCTAACAACATAGAGTCAGCAATCAACAAGATCAATAGGCTGTCAGAAATTGCTGAAAAGTTGGACTCCAGATCTCTGTTCAAAAGACAAAATATATGATGAACATCTGCGATGGATAATCACCAATCTGCGGAAAATCGGACGAGTTAGGAATTTCAGATGTCTCGGTGAAGTCATCCAGGAGAATGATTTGGAAGAAGAAGCAATTAATGTCAGGATGAGGAGATTAGACCAAGCATACCAACTGGCAAAGAATACCTATAGCAGAAAGTCTATGAGTATAGGGTCCAAGTTCTGACATTACAATACAGTTGTAAAACCTGAGGGCCTATATGCGACCAAAACTTTGACCATGAACAGACAATGTCAAGCTGAGCGGCTGGAAAAATGAGAGCATAGGATATTAAGGAAAATCCTAGGTAATAGGTGGGTTGATGGACATTGGCGAATGAGAGCAAATAAGGACTTGTACAGCAAGATAGAACCTATCACAGCATCCATTAAGAAAAAAAATGTTCAAATGTGTGTGAAATCTTATGGGGCTTAACTGCTAAGGTCATCAGTCCATAAGCTTACACACTACTTCACCTAAATTATCCTAAGGACAAACACACACACCCATTCCCGAGAGAGGACTCGAACCTCCATTAAGAAGAGACGATTGTTATTTTATGTTCATCTCATGAGGATGGATGGTGACCAACTAACAAAAAGAATATGGAGTTTCATCCAATCTAAGAAAACAAGGCCAAGATGGTTCGACGAATGTTAAAAAGATCATAGGCAGATTGGTGAACAACTAACAAGTTTTTAAAATGGAATTAAAGTCCAAAAGACGGAGAGGGCCATTATCCAAAGAACATAAACAGGCACTTCTTGGTGCGTTCAGAAGATACTGGCAGGAAGTCAAAGCTTGAAGAAGAACAAGACCTAGACACTAAAATGAAATTAGTTGTTACCACGCAGTCCGTAGAGGTTCAACTCGATGATAAAAAAATGGTGTTTTGGAAGAGATGTAATATTTTACAGAGCGTGGTGCAATTAGAGGTACCGCGTTCATGATTTTTACGTCATGATTACCATCGTACATATTGTGTTGTCGGGGGACCTAAAGCCTAAGCCGAGTTGCAATACAATGTGATTCTTTTTTCTTCGTTTGCACACAGCATCCCTAGATTTGAAAATGACGCACAAGTAAATAACAGAAACAGAATCCTTATGTTTGTTGGCCGGAGTTTTAACCACCAAGTCGCAACACAGTTTGAGAAATGATAGATTAAAATTCAATACGGGATGACTTAGTTTTCCAGTTAGACGAGTCTCGTGTCTTTAGATTAGAAAAAAAAATTATTTAAAAAATGTAATAGCGACGAGAAAATTAACGGCTGTTATTTGTGCTTTGTTTTTGGTGCTTCGAGGAACTTCATTAGATTTTCTGATGCGGTTGCTAATTTTTTGTCACAGTATTGCCCACTGAACTGGCTGATTTCACTTTTGCTTTACCTGACGCAAAGATAGTCGAAAGGGAGGAAGGTGTCGTGAAATAAATCGTAAATTTAATTGGCACGTGAACCTATGTAAGTAAGGGAAGTGAGACGAATGTTATCCTTTTCGGTTTGCATATCGGCTGCACAAAGAGAAGCAAGTGCAAAGTTTGACGTCTCTTTTAAGTAACGGCGTGTTGGGGATCTCGTACCCGGAGTATGTCGTCTCCGGCTTGATGGCACCGCTCGGTGGTTAGAGTGCTCTCGGGGCGACCGAGGGACCCAGGAATCATATGTTGGTGATTCTGCGGCACATGTTCCTCGTGTTATCGAAACTGATCAAATTCATTAGCAAAGCTAGCTACCGGAACTGAGCAGCGAGGATGCTGGACAGCTCGCCGCCTGTAAATGCAGTCGCAATTAGTCAGGCTACCAGCTCACTCCTGCTCCTGTGCAGCGGGCAGAAACGAATCGCAGCGGTTTTCAAAGACGCCGAGACTTACCCTAGGGGAGCTCTCTAATTACTCCTCAGCACATGCAACACAAGTGAATGACGTCAATTTCACGACCGGTCTGCAACTACGAAGTTCGAGATGGACTGGAGATCGTACCAAGGACCTTATGCAATCCCCCAGAATCGGCAGCTGTGTTCACCGGCGCGAATTATTCCGTAAATTGATTCAGTTGACTACAGAGCAGAGGGAGGAGCTCCAGTTACTGACTCACTTGCTGAGAGGGCCATATGTGTGACGTAAGTACGAGAGGCCGTCATAAAGCTTTAATTATCACCTGTAAAGATAAAATTACGTAATTAATTATTTCTGTGTGAGCAGTTACATATCTGCATTCGTGGTAAAAATCGAAGTCTCTGCGCTACAGGTACTTAGCAAGCAGGTAGAGGAGCCGAAGCAAACTCACGCATCCCATAAAGTGGACTATTGTATGAGAATTCGTTTTCTTTATTTTGGAGGGGAACCAGCGCTGTAATGATCCATTCGAAATTAATGGGAGTGTTCCAGTATGGATCAGATAAGTCTGCATGGCCAGGACTGAAATTGCAGGCCATATCTCTGCGAAGAACTGGGAACCGCAACAGATGTGTAGACCCGCTCGAAGACTGCTTATCACAATCGAGGCTATAGTCGAAAAATATAATATTTTTAACCTGAAAAAGGTCGCTGTTAGCTGGGTCCACGACTGCACGTATCCACGCATAAGCTGTTCCAACCGAGGCAGCAGCGGAAATGTTGCAGCTGTGTCAGGCCAGTCTAGGTGACTAATTTAGCCGCCTAACCACCATGGACTGGTGCGCGGTGTATCATTATGAACACCTCACAAACAAGCAAATCAAGCAATGGAAAAATAGGGATTCACCACCTCTGAAAAAGACGAAGGCCCAGCCACCATCGAGCAAGGTGATACAGAGTTTGTTGTGAGCTGTAGTGGTGTGGTGTCAACAGATTACGCATGTAAGGTAAGACCGTTACAAAGGTATACTCCCGAAACCTCTTGACGATGTTAGGGGAGACTGTTAAGACGGACCGCCGTGGGAAGCTATCCAAGGGGGTTTTCCTGCTCAAAGAAAACAACCGATCCCTTTCCGCACCAGACACAATCATACATGCTGCTTGTTTGGGCTATCAGATTTTGTCTCCCCCCCCCCCCCCCACTCTCTTTCCCCAAACGAAGAGAAGAATCGCATGACAGGCATTCCCAGTATGACGCTGAGGTACGAGGGTGGTTTGAAAAGTTCTAGGAATCACCACGAGAGGTCAGCGCTAGCACAACGAGTTGTTCACCTGATATTCATTGGACTGTTGACTGTAAACACTTGTCACGTCAGTGTTCTTGGAAGTGCGCTGTGGCGGTGACGTGGCTCTGTTGTTGTTCCCGTAAAGTCATTTCCGACGATGGAAAAAATCGAGATTCGAGCAATGATTAATTAGTTCGTAAAGAAAGATATGAAAGCAAAGGACATTCATGCCGATTTCCAGAATCACTGGGAGACTCTGCTCCTTCATATTCAACTGTTGCCAAGCGGACAACTGAATTTAAATTTGATTGGGGGAGCTTAGATGATGATCCGCAAGATGTGTCACTACTTCAGAAATCATTGCAAAAGTGCACAAAACGGTCATGGAGGATCACCGATTGAAAGTGCATGAAATTGCATACCCTTGCCAGATGTCATTTGAAAGCGTATATCACATTTTAACTGAAGAATTAGAACCCTCAGACTTCCATCTCTTCCTAAAACTGAAAATTTTTCTTGGTGGACGAAGATCACTTCAAACGAAAAATTGATAGCCAGTGTTGACAACCATTTTGCAGGCCTGGGGGAAACTCATTTTCGAGATGGGATCAAAGCACTGGAACATCGTTGGACCAAGTGCATTAATCTACAAGGAGACTACATTGAAAAATAATAAAAAGTTTCAGTGATGTAAGTACTTTTTTCCTATTCCGCTCCCAGAAATTTCAAACCACCCTTGTATTTTCTAGATTGAATTTTTCCTTAACACCCAAAAACCTTCTACAATGAAGGTATCTGGTATGGATCCATTGTTGGGAAAAAAAGTGTCCATTAAGAGGTGAATATACAGGATGTTAGAGTATAACTGCACATGTTGTGATCATCAGTAATTTAATATGTACGCAATTATGTGTGTTAGTTGTCGAAATAATCGTATAGCATCGATCGCCGGGAACCCAACCTGGGGAAGTTAGGCTGCCGAGGTGCAAGTCTTTTCATTTGACCCCATATTTGGCTACTTGTGTGTCGAAGATGACGAAATGATGATGAGGACAACACAACGCCCAGTCTCCAAGCGGAGAAAATCTCCGACACGGTGGGGAATCGAACCTGGGCTGAGTGGGTGGCAATCAGACATGTTGACCACTCAGCCAAGGAGGCGGACTGTTACTTGTTTTTTTCCCTCCTGTGTCCAACACTCTTCTCGCAAACACATCACATAATTTACTGCATGATATTTTCTGTATGGTCGTAAATATACCATTAAGTGGCCTATATCTGTCAGTGTAGATAAACCGTTTTGCGTCTACACTTCAACACCTGTCGTGCTGCCCACGACTGTCCTGAACCACCAATAAAAATATATGCATTCATACTCCTAACATCTTGTACATCTCTGGGTTTTGTGCTTGAAGCTGATTTTTGCACAGTGATAATTAAAACTTTACGACCACACCCATGTCATTGGTCGATTTTAACGAGGAGTCAGTTTCAAAGTAGTTGCAACAGGTGGTGTAGCAGCAAGCAACAGAGGTTGCTAAGCGCTCATGCCATTGTTGAGTTACAAGCCTTATAAACGCGTCTAGAAACGAGAAAACGTCGGAGTCGAGGCACTTCACGCAAAGAATTCTTGGCCGCTGTTCTATGCAGAATTTTAGATACTGTAGACACAAGGCTTACATTATATTTTTAATTTGACTTTTTCCGTAATGGATAAAGGATGAGTGAGTAATTAGCATATTACTGTGTAAGGTATTGCGGCAACTAGTCACTTCATATTATCATATTATCAAATTTATTTCATTATCCTTTATCGATTTTGGGAGTTTTCATATCCTCGAAGGAAGAAAAAAACTTAGGTTACTACAGAAAACGAATAGTAAGTCCATAATTGTTTCTCAACTCATTTTCTTCATTTTTAATATTAATAAGTGCGGTTATCAATATATGAGCGCAGTGCATCGTAAATGTAGTCTGCACGTTTAACACACAGACATGAGAGAGAAGAACCGGAAGTTACAGCCGATTTTGTTTTAGATTATAGACTCGTGCAAAATTTGCCGAAATATTGCATTCCATTTAACGAAATATTGTGTTTATGGGATTGGATAACATTACAGATTTATGTCAGGTCTACAGGCGATGGTACATATAATATTTTAACAGCTCTTATGTCATTTACAGGTTTATTAATAATGTATATTGGTCACTGTGTGCAGTCAATTTCATAGCAATTACAGATATTGAAAGCAGCCACCTGATGATGTTTCCCTGAAGGGCTTGGCGCAACACATCCCCCGCCCCTTCGACAGCGGGCTTGTCGTGGCTGAATGAAAACGATCAACTGATCTTTGGTGCATTCACGTCAGAGCGGAAACATTCGATCGTTTCGGCGCTGTTTAATCGTTATTGTCGACTGCACTCTGTTGACGCCTGTAGTCACGCCTTCGACAGCGGGCTTGTCGTGGCTGAATGAAAACGATCAACTGATCTTTGGTGCATTCACGTCAGAGCGGAAACATTCGATCGTTTCGGCGCTGTTTAATCGTTATTGTCGACTGCACTCTGTTGACGCCTGTAGTCACGATTATTGTCGCGCCGATATTAGTTTTTTATATAGAGCCTATAAATGGCTTTTAGTTCAGTTTTTCGGACATGTTTATGAATAGCCGTTTACTTAGTGGTGAACTTTATGTCTGAATTAAAATGCCGGAAAACTCAGTGGTGTCCGAACGGAAGAAATCACGTGACTAGATAAAATGTGATACTCGAGATAAATTCAGTGCAATATACTTCTTACAAGTGACAATATGTGCTTTAAAAAGAAGTGATTAAATCACCAAACAGTTAGAAAACTGTGTCTTATATGCTTTCTACTCACGTCACCTCAGCATTTACTGAATCTAATTATCGGCGATGGGTGCAAACCGGCGAAAAGAGAGAGACAGAGCTAGGCACCAGGTACTAAGCTTTAAAATCGACGAAAATTCGATATTTAATGCAAGTAGTACGAAAAATTCCTCTGTAAGTAAATAAGTACAAAACTTTTTAAATTTTATATTTAGGAATATAACTTTCATGCGCCTCTCCGTGAAATGAAGTACGTTATTAACGTCTAAAAAAAGTGTCAAACCTAGTCATTATCAAAAATAATAGAAAAGGCTAAAAAGATTTGTAAGTGATATCACTCAGATCGAGATTCATATAGCAGACGTAACCATCAGAAATTTGTGTCTGCTGTGAAACTACCTAACCCGAAGAATGACGTGGCCGCAGATGCTAGTTCCATTCAGTGCTTCATTCGAGTGAAAAAACCGACTGATGGAAAAAATCAATCGGGTGTTGAAACCAGTCGGTTGTACCATCACTACCATAGTATGTAACACGGGGAAACGTCGACATCTGCATCAAATGAAACGTAACTTGTAACAATGCCCGGGTTCGATTCCCGGCGGGGTCAGGGATTTTCTCTGCCTCGTGATGGGTGGGTGTTGTGTGCTGTCCTTAGGTTAGTTAGGTTTAAGCAGTTCTAAGTTCTAGGGGACTGATGACCATAGATGTTAAGTCCCATAGTGCTCAGAGCCATTTGAACCATTTGTAACAATGAAAAAAATATATATGCTAGTAAACAACATCGCGCGCGTCAAATTTGACTCTGATGCCACGGTACGCCTACTCTTCTATGCTAGATGAATTCTTGATTGCTTCGGTATTTTATCGCAGCTTTTATATTTTTGGTGACGTGTAGACATCAGTATATCAGGTATACCAGCACGATGAAAAAATATCACAGCATTTATTTTAATTGGATATCCTGTTGCGGATCTGTAACAGCGCCAAGCTACATTTTTCTCATACTCGTTCTATGTTCGGTGTGCCGTTACTTTGAAAACATAATTTTAGGCCCATTTCATTGCACTTTGCGTAATTGCTCCGCTGTGGGTGAGCATTTGTTCCGCCATTTTTTGTGTGGTCGTTGGCTCAATGAAGTGACTGTTTTCGGTCTGTGCTTGCGTTATAGTATGTTTTTTGCGTCGTACTGTGGGTGGAGCGGACAATCGATAGCGGAGAAAGATGTACATATGCATAAGCGTGTGTAAACTCATATTGTTGTGGAGTGGTAATTCGCTTAGACTGATGAGCAGGTCTCTGTGTTGTTTGCTCGTATTTTTTATTTTCTTTTGTCGAAGAAATAAGTAATAATTAACTGAATTCTCCGTCGTTACTTGACAGACCATGACTATAATATCAAATACGGAACACGTTCCTCACGCTCTGCAAACATTATTTATGTAATCACAAGTTGGTTATAGATTTCTGATGATGCCATAAGTGTTGCGAAACACTGTACGGTTTAAAAAAAAAATGTTTTCGTGCAAGAACATAAAGTAGGATATCTATGGCAGGAGCATAATAGGCTTACTGCACGTGTCGCCAACATCAAACTGAAATAGTCACATGACTTGCATATGACGCTGTTGCTTGCATTTTGTGCAAAGACAGAAACTTATATATTACGCGTCTTTTCCCTACTTAACATACTTATATGTTAGTAACGGCAACGTTGTTGAGTTTTTGGTGTTACAGACACGTATCGAAAGATAACTACCACAAAGCTGTGTTATACTCGTAGTTATAGCACTAGTAATAGGCTCTTTACTTGTTGACTGATATCGAGATACATATAATGAACACATAAATAACAAAGTTAATTTATGTGATTCTATAGTTACATGTTTGAGACAAGTGCTAGATAATTTCGGCAATTTGGGAGTGGACTGGCAGTCAATCCGTTGAATGTATAGGCCTACATATCGAGTACTTTCCGCCTGCAGGTACGGTTTATATTTGAGAGTCTGAGCCATTATCTCCATTATGCTTATTTGAAGTACGTAGTCCGCTGTAGGAAACTTTAGTGCTCTTACCTGTGTCGTAGAGAATGAGAATGTGCGATTAGTATTTCCGTTCCCTCAAGGATGAAAGAAGATTAAAGCTGCATGACGTAACTCCAAATTTGATGTTTTTCGATATATTTTTATTTTGACTTATAGGAATCCATTTCTCAGTGCCGCTGGAGCACAATTTATTAAAAGAGAAACTGGGCAGCCATGGCGTAAAATATAGCAGCAGCTATATTATTTTCCTACAAAAAAAATTGGACTTGTGATCTCCAACAGTTGTGGTAAACAAACGAAATGGTCTTGCATTTGTCTCTTCAAAGCCGTAAGCCAAATTCATTGCAGATATCCAATGCAAATTCTTAGGATGCCTCTGAAACGCGTCTAGAAAACACACTGTACGTTCAGATTCTTAAGTACGCTTACGGATAGACCTTAGGCCAAGCAGTAGCCACGTGACTTTTGGATTGATTGTATGTTACCGAAAGAAATTGTTTTGCGCATCTGAAAGCGCCCTCCATACGTAATAGCACTCTATTTGTAAGGTAGCAGTTTCTTTTAATTTTTAGTCCGACAACCAGGGCCGTATTTACGCGAAGGGTATACCGGTTTCAGCCTAGACGCTGTGCCACCAAAATTTTAAGTAAAAAAATTTCCTTGTGTTGATACTGTGATGCACCATTCCCCCTTATAGTCGTAAACCTCGTAGACGTAATAATTTTTTGTAGGCTTATTCGGTTGAACTTTTCGCTGGACAGCTGATATAAAGTAAGTCAAATTTCACTTCACAAATGTCGCACTCTCTTGCGCCAAATTTCCCAGCGGTCAAATGTATGGTGAAGCACTAAGGCTTTTAAAAGAATGATTAGTAGAATTTTTGCAGTTTGAAATTGGTTAGATTCCGTGAAAACCGATTACATCCAAAGAAGGACCCCTAAAACGTAAAGGATTGTCACCCTAGTAATGAGGTTGTTCGAACGATATGCCAGTCATGTATGATCACAAACAGCAGTGGAGAAAGGTCATGTTCAGTGTCGAACTTGCTCAAGAACAGGCTACGGAGTTCCATGTTCGAAGGCTGTCTGAACATTTGGGCACCACACAGTATTTTAAGACACCAAAGCTTCAAAGATATTGTAAGTAACATCATTAGTATCAACTGTATACACAATCCAATTCGCCAGTAAGGTCATTTAAAACTTTCATTTTAAGACCAATTACTTTTGCGAAAATATTGTATTTTAATGTGATACAGGCCCAGTTTTGTTTGATTAACACGTTTCTTTTCTTAATTTGCATTTGCCTCACAAATATGTTTACTTATAGTTCCGTAAGTAACTTGTAAATAAGAAATACTGATTTCTGCATTGACGTGGCACTAAGACTTATGTACTTTTTTCGTATAGCTGATCATACTGATGTTAATAACCAGTGTTGAATATCTGTAAATTTACAATTTTTTTAAAAATCTCGTCATTTCATAAAATAATATGTTGTGCAGTAATATCATAAACCAGGAAATATACTATAAATGCTGCATTATAGGTTTTTAATTCGAAAATCGATTGAAAAAATTGAATGAAATCTGATTGATACATTGTTCTGTTATAACAAAATTATACAATTATCTTGCATTTGCGTAACAAACATGTATGCCTGTAGTTACGATGTGTTATTTATGATTTTGGGAAAACAGTTTTTACATTTACATGGAAGTATCCTTTTTTCCCTTTTTGAAAAATATATTCGTTAATAGCCGTGTCGTGTTAAATACCTTAATGGTTTTAATTCTTTTAATTTTTTAATGTCGCAGTTTCATAAAATCGTAATTTTATAGTTAAATTTTGCACAGTTAAAAATAAATCTCGGCTGCTGAATTACCGATTTTTAATTTGAACAATGCTTTAAAACGCTATTTTTGCAGGCTACGCATGACGACATTTCCACCGGTACGACGGGGATCACAGATTCATCCCAGGGTCTAAATATCCTAAATACGGCCCTGACGAGAACGTTGACTGCAGACAATCTGCGACAGTAGTGCGTATGATTTTTATAAAATCACCATCGAGTTCCTGCGTGGACGGACCTGCGTTTTAGCACGCTGTTCTCTTTGGCCGGTCGTAGCGGTTGTTGCGGCCGCTTTTAGTAGCAACCAGCGCTGAATGTCGGCAGCAGCCGAGAAGTGCGCGCGATTTGCAGGCCGTAGTGGAGCCAGCAGCAGCGGCGAAAAAGCGCCGGGGCATTGTGGTCGGCAGTAATCACGGAGCGGCATAACTGAAACCGCGCGCCGTGAAATTACTTGCAGCGGCGGCCGCGACAATTAGGACAGAGATCAATGGTCCCGGGCCGGCCCTCTGATATATACGTGCCGGATTAAACGCAGCGCCCGCTGCCGTGTCGCCGGCTAACTGCTGGTCTGGGCGGCCCGCTGCGTCGCCGGTCGATACGCCCTGGGAGGGCGCAGCTGACCCTCACCTGGACAACCTCCACGCCGCGCCACGCACGGGGTCAGGCCACAGCTGCTCCTTCACCCTTTCACTACCACTGGGGCGTGTGGGTCGCACGATAGGTTAGCCAAAAGCTGTGGGGATTCGCTGCATGTTATTGCTATGTCGTATCAGTGTCCCATAGATACACTACTGGGCATTAAAATTGCTACACCACGAAGGTGACGTGCTACAGACGCGACAGGAAGAAGATGCTGTGATATACAAATGGTTAGCTTTTCAGAGCATTCACACAAGGTTGGCGCCGGTGGTGATACCTACAACGTGCTGACATGAGGAAAGTTTCCAACTGATTTCTCATACACAAACAGCAATTGACCGGCGTTGCCTGGTGAAACGTCGTTGTGATGCCTCGTGTAAGGAGGAAAATTGCGTACCACCACGTTTCCCACTTCGATAAAGGTCGGATTGTACCCTATCGCGATTGCGGTTTACCTTATCGCGATATTGCTGCTCGCGTTGGTCGAGATCCAATGACTGTTACCAGAATATGGAATCGTTGGGTTCAGGAGGGTAATACGGAAAGCCGTGCTGGATTCCAACGGCCTCGTATCACTAGCAGTCGAGATGATAGGCATCTTATCCGCATGGCTGTAACGGATCTTGCAGCCACGTCTCGATCCCTGAGTCAACAGACGGGGACGTTTTCAAGACAACAACCATCTGCACGAACAGTTCGACGACGTTTGCAACAGCATGGACTATCAGCTCGGAGACCATGGCTGCAGTTATCCTTGACGCTGCATCACAGACAGGAGTGCCTGCGATGGTGTGCTCAACGACGAACCTGGATGCACGAATGGCAAAACGTCATTTTATTGGATGAATCCAGGTTCTGTTTACAGTATCTTGATGGTCACATCCGTGTTTGGCGACATCGCGGTGAACGCACATTGGAAGCGTGTATTCGTCATCGCCATACTGGCATATCACCCGGCGTGATGGTATGGGGTGCCATTGGTTACACGTCTCGGTCACCTCTTGTTCGCATTGACGGCACTTTGAACAGTGGACGTTACATTTCAGATGTGTTACGACCCGTGGCTCTACCCTTCATTCGATCCCTGCGAAACCCTACATTTCAGCAGGATAATGCACGACCGCATGTTACAGGTCCTGTACGGGCCTTTCTGGATACAGAAAATGTTCGACTGCTGCCCTGGCCAGCACATTCTCCAGATCTCTCACCAATTGAAAACGTCTGCTCAATGGTGGTTGAGCAACTGACTCGTCACAATACGCCGGTCACTACTCTTGATGAACTGTGGTATCGTGTTGAAGCTGCATAGGCAGCTGTACCTGTACACGCCATCCAAGCTCTGTTTGACTCAATGCCCAGCCGTATCAAGGCCGTTATTACGGCCAGAGGTGGTTGTTCTGGGGAGTGATTTCTCAGGATCTATGCACCCAAATTGCGTGAAAATGTAATCACATGTCAGTTCTAGTACAATATATTTGTTCAATGAATACCCGTTTATCATCTCCATTTCTTCTTGGTGTAGCAATTTTAATGGCCAGTAGTGTAAAAGGAAGCCTCGGAATTTTCTGCAGACTTCGTATAATTACAGCTTGCAGCTGGAGATTGCGCTGTCTGCAAGTTTCATCGTTGCATGGAATTGCACTGAAGAGCCAAAGAAACCGGTTCGCCAGCCTAATATCGTGTACGGCCCCCGCGAGCACGCAGAAGTGCCGCACCACGACGTGGCATGGACTCGACTAATGTCTGTAGTGGTGCTGGAGAGAACTGACATCACGAATCCCACAGGGCTGTCTATAAATGCGTAAGGGTACGAGGGGGTGGAGATCTTTTCTGAACAGTATGTTGCAGTGCATCCCAGATATGTTCAATAATGTTCGTGTCTGGGGAGTTTGGTGGCTAGTGGAAGAGTTTAATCTCAGAAGAGTGTTCCTGGAGCCATTCTGTAGCAATTATGGACGTGTGACGTGTCGCATTGTCCTGCTTGAATAGACCAAGTCCGTTGGAATGTACAATGGACATAAATGGATGCGGGTGATCATACAGGATACTTACGTACTTGTCACCTGTCAAGAGTCGTATCTAGACGTATCAGGTGTCCAATATCACTACAACTGCATACGCCCAGCACCATTACAGAGGCTCCACCAGCTTCAACAATATCTTGCTGATATGCAGGTACCATGGATTTATGAGGCTGTCTCCATACCCGTACACGTCCATCCGCTCGATACGATGTGAAACGAGGCTCGTCCGTCCAGGCGACATGTTTCCAGTCATCAACAGTCCATTGTCGGTTTTGACGGGTCCAGGCGAGGCGTAATACTTTGTGTCGTGCAGCCGTCAACGGTACACGAGAGGGCCTTCAGCTCCGGAAGTCCATATCGATGATGCTTCGTTGAATGGTTAGCACTTGCATTGAAATCTGTCCTTCTGTCACGCTGAACGATTTTCTTCAGTCGTCTTTGGTCCCGTTCTTGCAGGATCTTTTTCCGGCCGGAGCGATATCGAAGATTTAATGTTTTACCGGATCCTGATGTTCACGGAAAACCCTTGGAGTGGTCGTACGGGAAAATTCCCACTTCATCGCTACCTCAGAGATTCTGTGTTCCATCGCTCGTGCGCCGACTACAAAATCTCGTTCAAACTCACTTAAATCTTGATAACCTGCCATTGTAGCAGTAGTGACCGATCCAACAACTACGCCACACACTTGTTGGCTTGTATAGGCGTTGCCGACCGCAGCGCTGTATTCTGCCTGTTCTCAAACCTCTGTATTTGAATACGGATACCTACACCAGTTTCTTTGGCGGTTCAGCGTAGTTAATGCCTGCTCATAGGCAACCAAATGAACAGATGTGTAATGCATGCTTCTGTCACGCCTTGCCAGACAATGAATTTGAATGAATTGCACGCACGTATTGAAGTTTTCCGCGTCATAAAGAGCACCCATATTCATCCTCTTTAATGTGACTTAAAACGTGGAGAGTTTCTCCATCCATTGATATTTGGTGTGTTTTTTGCACGTCCTGTACTTTTGGTCTGAAATCCCGCAGGTTCTTAACTGATAACACGCCCTCTCCACTTTGGGAAACGAAACGGCGGTAAATGTGTTTTTCATATTGTTACTTCTGAATACGACATTAATTAAAGTAAACCATACATTAATGTCTTTCACTCTGAAGAATGAAGGTACTGGGTTTAGACCCGGCGATTGGAGCGCTACACGACGAAAGGAAGGTACACCACTGCAAAATTGATAGGTACAGGTATTTGTGACAGGTGAATTAAACAAGGTTTCAGCGCCCGGTGGGATCTCTGTCAGATTCTATGCAGAATATGCAGCCGATTAGCTCCGCTTTTAATGACGATGTACGGTGAAGTCGAAGTCGTACAATAAGAGAACTAAAAATTTAGTGGCTGAGTGGCTGCCATTTAACTTCGTCAAAAGGAAAAAAAAGCGGGCAAAGCTGTCTTCTTCTTCTTCTTCTTCATCTTCTTCTTCTTCATCGATTCGACAAATGTTGGTTACCATTTTCTGGGACGAAAATGCTTTTAGAAATGAGGTCATATAACTCCTTAAGCTACTACTGAATTTTTCATTTATCGCCCGATCGATTTCAGTCGATCACCATTATCCAGCACTGATTTTTATTAACAGCAAGAGTAACATACGTACACGAAATGCAGAATGTCAAAAATATAGCCTTCATAAATAACGTTTTGTCCTGCAGAGGTAGATACAAGGAAAGTTAATTACAAAATGGCTCAAATGGGTCTGAGCACCATGGGACTTAACTGCTGTGGTCATCAGTCCCCTAGAACTTAGAATTACTTAAACCAAACTAACCTAAGGACATCACACACATCCATGCCCGAGGCAGGATTCGAACGTGCGACCATAGCAGTCACGCGGTTCCAGACTGTAGCGCCTAGAACTGCTCGGCCACCCCGGCCGACAAAGTTAATTACAGGCAACAATCCTTGTAATCCATGTATTTCTTCTGCGTGGCAAAACATTATTTATAAGTATTACGTTTTTGACATTGTTTTTTCATGTATGTATACAACTCGTGCCGGTAGTAAAAATCTGTGTGGATAGCGGTCTTTGACGGAAAGCGGTCACACAGTAAAGGATAAATTGAACAGCAGCTAAAGGTGTTAGATGATGCCATCTCTACAACTTGTCAGAGCTGTGGAACACAATCAAAAGAAAATGTTTTGAAAATGGCGGTGTTGTATGATGTCATGGAAGTCAGACGTTCTGGTGAAAACCGACGGAACGGCAAAGTGTCATCTGTGATAATAATCCACAACGTCCGCGCTCAGCTGCCCGATCAAGGAAAAATTTCAGGATTTCGGTTGGAGTCTTTTTGACCGTCCCCCTGCTGTCACCATCTCTCAAGCGACTGTTACCTTTCTTACACTTGGCCAAGCCTTTGTTGTCGGTGGACAAAAATGGTATGCGATGGGCTGAGGCGATCTGGAAAACGTTCTCGATGCATGCGTTGTTCCGCTCTACGGATACGTATGGTGCCGTTAGCCAGGATAATTGAAAGTGATCCTATCTTCAAACTTCCGAACATGGGTTCCTCATAAAAACTTCATGCACCGAATTCCCTCTACAACCCCTAGATGGCTATAATAGGAATTTTAAATCAGACTGCATTGTACATTTGTTGTTGTTGTTGTGGTCTTCAGTCCAGAGACTGGTTTGATGCAGCTCTCCATGCTACTCTATCCTGTGCAAGCTTCATCTTCCAGTAGCTACTGCAACCTACATCCTTCTGAATCTGCTTAGTGTATTCATCTCTTGGTCTCCCTCTACGATTTTTACCCTCCACGCTGCCCTCCAAATACTAAACTGGTGATCCCTTGATGCCTCAGAACATGTCCTACCAACCGATCCCTTCTTCTGGTCAAGTTGTGCCACAAACTTCTCTTCTCCCCAATCCTATTCAACACTTCCTCATTAGTTATGTGATCTACCCATCTAATCTTCAGCATTCTTCTGTAGCACCACATTTCGAAAGCTTCTATTCTCTTCCTGTCCGAACTATTTATCGTCCATGTCTCACTTCCATACATGGCTACACTCCATACAAATACTTTCAGAAATGACTTCCTGACACTTAAATCTATATTCGATGTTAACAAATTTCTCTTCTTCAGAAACGCTTTCCTTTCCATTGCCAGTCTACATTTTATATCCTCTCTACTTCGACCATCATCAGTTATTTTGCTCCCCAAATAGCAAAACTCCTTTACTACTTTAAGTGCCTCATTTCCTAATCTAATTCCCTCAGCATCACCCGACTTAATCCGACTACATTCCATTATCCTCGTTTTGCCTTTGCTGATGTTCATCTTATATCCTCCCTTGAAGACACTGTCCATTCCGTTCAACTGCTCTTCCAAGTCCTTTGCTGTCTGACAGAATTAAAATGTCATCGGCGAACCTCAAAGTTTTTATTTCTTCTCCATGGATTTTAATACCTACTCCGAATTTTTCTTTTGTTTCCTTTACTGCTTGCTCAATATACAGATTGAATAACATCGGGGAGAGACTACAACCCTGTCTTACTCCCTTCCCAACCACTGCTTCCCTTTCATGTCCCTCGACTCTTATAACTGCCATCTGGTTTCTGTACAAATTGTACATAACCTTTCGCTCCCTGTATTTTACCCCTGCCACCTTTAGAATTTGAAAGAGAGTATTCCAGTCAACATTGTCAAAAGCTTTCTCTAAGTCAACAAATGCTATAAACGGAGGTTTGCCTTTCCTTATTCTTTCTTCTAAGATAAGTCGTAAGGTCAGTATTGCCTCACGCGTTCCAGTATTTCTACGGAATCCAAACTGATCTTCCCCGAGGTCGGCTTCTACTAGTTTTTCCATTCGTCTGTAAATAATAAGTGTTAGTATTTTGCAGCTGTGGCTTATTAAACTGATTGTTCGGTAATTTTCACATCTGTCAACACCTGCTTTCTTTGGGATTGGAATTATTATATTCTTCTTGAAGTCTGAGGGTATTTCGCCTGTCTCATACATCTTGCTCACCAGATGGTAGAGTTTTGTCAGGACTGACTCTCCAAAGGCCGTCAGTAATTCCAGTGGAATGTTGTCTACTCTGGGGGCCTTGTTTCGACTCTGGTCTTTCAGTGCTCTGTCAAACTCTTCACGCAGTATCGTATCTCCAATTTCATCTTCATCTACATCCTCTTCCATTTCCATAATAATGCCCTCAAGTACATCGCCCTTGTATAGACCCTCTATATACTCCTTCCACCTTTCTGCTTTCCCTTCTTTGCTTAGAGCTGGATTTCCATCTGAGCTCTTGATGTTCATACAAGTGGTTCTCTTATCTCCCAAGGTCTCTTTAATTTTCCTGTAGGCAGTATCTATTTTACCCCTAGTGAGATAAGCCTCTACATCCTTACATTTGTCCTCTAGCCATCCCTGCTTAGCCATTTTGCACTTCCTATCGATCTCATTTTTGAGACGTTTGTATTCCTTTTTGCCTGCTTCATTTACTGCATTTTTATATTTTCTCCTTTCATCAATTAAATTCAATATTTCTTCTGTTACCCAAGGATTTCTACTAGCCCTCGCCTTTTTACCTACTTGATCCTCTGCTGCCTTCACTACTTCTTCCCTCAAAGCTACCCATTCTTCTTCTACTGTATTTCTTTCCCCCATTCCTGTCAATTGTTCCCTTATGCTCTCCCTGAAACTCTGTACAACCTCTGGTTCTTTCAGTTTATCCAGGTCCCATCTCTTTAAATTCCCACCTTTTTGCAGTTTCTTCAGTTTTAATCTACAGGTCATAACCAATAGATTGTGGTCAGAGTCCACATCTGCACCTGGAAATGTCTTGCAATTTAAAACCTGGTTCCAAAATATCTGTCTTACCATTATATAATCTATCTGACACCTTTTAGTATCTCCAGGGTTCTTCCATGTATACAACCTTCTTTCATGATTCTTAAACCAAGTGTTAGCTATGATTAAGTTGTGCTCTGCGCAAAATTCTACCAGGCGGCTTCCTCTTTCATTTCTTAGCCCCAATCCATATTCACCTACTACGTTTCCTTCTCTCCCTTTTGCTACTGACGAATTCCAGTCACCCATGACTATTAAATTTTCATCTCCCTTCACTATCTGAATAATTTCTTTTATTTCATCATACATTTCTTCAATTTCTTCGTCATCTGCAGAGCTAGTCGGCATATAAACTTGTACTACTGTCGTAGGCGTGGGCTTCGTATCTATCTAGGCCACAATTGTACATTTAACGGGTGAAAATGGTAAAAAATTTAATGAATTCTACTTCCATCATTTTAAGTTAGTCTCAGGCAGTGGCGTGAGCAGTTAACGTAAAATACTCCGCAGTAGTATCTGAATGGTGCGAAAAGTGGCAGTTGACCCTAAATAACGAAAAGTGTCAGGTCATCCATATGAGTGCTAAAAAGGACTCGTTAAACTTCGGTTACACGATAAATCAGTCTAATCTAAAAGCCGTAAATTCAACTGAACGCCTAGGTACTACAATTACGAACAATTTAAATTGGAAGGAACACGTGGAAAATGTTGTGGGGAAGGCTAACCAAAGACTGCGTTTTATTGGCAGGTCACTTAGAAAATGTAACAGACCTACTAAGGAGACTGCCTACACTACGCTTGTCCGTCCTCTTTTAGAAAACCGCTGCGCGATGTGGGATCCTTACCAGATAGGACTGACGGAGTACATCGAAAAAGTTCAAAGAAAGGCAGCATGTTTTGTATTATCGCGAAATATGAGAGAGAGTGTCACAGAAATGGTACAGGATTTGGGATGGACATCATTAAAAGAAAGGTGTTTTTCGTTGCGACGGAATCTTCTCCCGAAATTCCAATCACCAACTTTCTCCTCCGAATGCGAAAATATTTTGTTGACACCGACTTACATAGGGAGGAACGATCACCAAGATAAAATAAGGGAAATCAGAAGTTGTACGGAAAGCTATAGGTTCATTCTTTCCGCGCGCTATACGAGATTGGAATAATAGAGAATTGTGAAGGTGGTTCGATGAACCCTCTGCCAGGCACTTAAATGTGATTTGCAGAGTATCCATGTAGATGTAGATGTGCCTGGCTATTACGCTGAGCTCGGAACGCCACCACGGTATTACTGAGCGAGACGCCAACTTTGTGCCACAAACCCGTCAGTGGGAGGACCAGGTCCGTCACGTGAGGTACACAAGAGGATCGGCGAGGTAGCGGCCACCACAGCGGGTCGCTCTCTTGCCTTGAGCTCCCTTACCCTCTGGACGTGTCGACCAGTACATCCTATTGAGGGCGAAATGCTGTTCCCGCACCATATGCTGTTCACTCCGCGGCTGTAGCCAGCATTCATGAATATTGTACCCATTAGTGGTAATTCTTGGGAATAAAACCCATTTTTGCCTAAATTCAGGCGTTTCTCATTTTACGCGTAGGAAAAACACCGCGGATGCCCACCTGAGCACCTGACACCATCCTGACATGTACAGTTTGCAGTGCATTTTGCGAAGGAGAGCGGAAAAGTAGTGCTTCCAAGTTTTTTTTAAATTCTGCTCTCAATATCGGTTGAGATATTACACATCATTCATATTACACGGTCGACTGTACCGCTTCGCAGATGCAAGTTGCAACCCTGCTCTGTGGCGTGTAACATAAATAAGCCAGTGCATGACAAAACTGAAAGCACACATGAAGCACGCATCCCTTCATCATGACAATTCCAGACCATACACGAGCGTCCCGACATCTACAACAATCGGACGTCCTGGGTTTACTATCATCGATCATCCTCCATACAGTCCCGACTTGCCCCCATCCATTTTTCGTCTATTTCCAAAACTTAGCCGGCCGGTGTAGCCGTGCGGTTCTAGGCGCTTCAGTCTGTGACCGCTACGGTCGCAAGTTCGAATCCTGCCTCGGGCATGGATGTGTGTGATGTCCTTGGGTTAGTTAGGTTTAAGTAGTTCTAAGTTCTAGGGGACTGATGACCTCAGATGTTAAGTCCCATAGTGCTCAGAGCCATTTGAACCATTTGAACCAAAACTTAAAGAACACCTTCGACGACTGCACCTTAACAGTGAGGCTATGGCTCTGTCAATAAAGTTAAATATTTTACAGCGACGGTATCAACAAACTGATCTCTGGTTGGGAGAAATGTGTCCATCGCCAAAGTGATTATGTTGAGAAATAAATATGTAGAGATGAAGAGTAAAGATTGTATAAATGTTAATAAAGCCTGTTTTATTAAATAAGCTTTAAAGAGGTTTCACATAAAAAATTGGGAGGCATTAGCTCGCCCTCGTATCCGGCGACATGGCACCGCAGACTTGATACCGGCTCGACAGCAATCATTTCCGTGTGGCTGGAGCCGACATCCCGCCTGATTAACAGTTGGGCCTCGCGCTGAAGGCGAGAACAGCGATTGCGCGAGCCGCGGAGACCGCCCTATCGCCGTTTCATTTCATTTGGCGCGGCCTCCTTTTATTTATAACGGCCGCACGTCGCTCCGTGTCGGACTCAGACGTGCGCCCTCCAGCTCTCCGCTTTTCCCTCTCTTTTTTGGCGAGTTCCCCGCCGCTGTTACCTTTTTGATTAAAAACCGCCGAGGCAAAGAAAAATGTGACGCACTCATTCATTTTCCCGCAGGGGCCCTCGCGGGTCGAGCGTCCTCGCAAGGCGAAGCGAAGCTACCAACCCGCGCTACACGCCACGCGCTCCGACGGGTTTGCACACGGCACCACGCACCAACCTGGATCCTCTGCCGACAGCGCCCGTTTTCTCTTAAAAACGTGGGCCTCTTTCTTTCCAACATTCTCAAGGTTTCGTGTTTGTCAGTCTTTTTAAATTGCAGCGCTAAGTAATATGCGCTCGCCCAAAATAATGTAGGTCCCACTTAAACGTACTTTTCATCGCGAAATATCATACGCTATACATTTTGCTATATTTAGACAGAGCGTTATGGGTACCATTGCAGATATTTCTATTGGTGACTAAGGACTGTATACTGAAAGCATTACATCAGTAATTACGTCATTTGGAGACTAAAAACTATAGCTAATACAAGGCATATGTTTTTAGGTTGGTGAGTACCTCCTAGTATGTGTGGCAAGAGCAAGCCGTTAATACTTACTTTCCCTGGGCAACAGGAGAGGTGTTGAAGCGTGGACGCGGAATAATTAGTCTATAATGTCAGGCGTAGTCCGCTTCGTCATGAAGTTATGACCATACAGAAAAATTTGTGACATGTTTGTGAGAAGACCGTTCGATGCGGAGAAAAAACCACCAGCACACTGATTTGTGTACATATTAAGGTACCGCATATAAAAAATATCTGTACTTATACCTATAAAAATATTATTTCGTTCATACCTTTTATAAATAGATTAGGCGTCCAGTTGAGTGAAATACTTGGCCATAATGAGGTATCTTGAACAGACTGACCTCCTCCACGCCAACAATCATGGATTCCAAAACAAATGGTCATGCGAAATGCAAATCCCACTTTTCTTGCGCGAAATTGTGGAGATCATGGATCAAAGTAGTCGGGTAGCTGCAGTTTTTCTTGACTTCTGACACTAGCGATCATTAATGAATAACGATCATATAGTATATCAAATGAGTTTTGATTGGACTGAGGATTTCTTGATATGGAGGACGCAGCCTTGTACCCTGGACGGACACTCGTCGACAGTTGTAGAAATATTGTGAGGCCTGCTCCAGGTACTAAGTTTCGATCCTTACTGTTCGTATAAATGACCTTGCAGATAGTATTAATGCTAACCTCAGTTTTTGCATATGATGCCATTGTTTATGATGAAGTACTCTCTGAAAGAAACTGCATAAGTATTGCAAAGCGGTACAGATTTAAATATTCCGAAATGCAAAATTATCTGTTACATAAAACGAAAAGACGTAGTAACATATGAGTAAAATATCAGTGGGTCACAAGTGAGGTTAATTAGCTCATGTAAATACCAAGGTGTAACAGTTTGTAGGGATATGAAATGCAGTGATCACTTAAGCTCAGTCGTAGGTAAAACAGAATTACGATTGAAATTTTCTCTTTGGAGCAGTGTGCACTGATATGAGACTACCTGGCAGATTAAAACCGTATGCCAGACCGAGACTCGAACTCGGGACCATTGCCTTTCGCGGTACTGGTGGAAGTAAAGCTGTGAGAACGGGTCGCCAGTCGTGCTTGAGTAGCTCAGATGATAGAGCACTTGCCCTTGAAAGGCAAAGGTCCCGAGATCGAGTCTCGGTCCGGCACACAGTTTTGATCTGCCAGAAAGTTTCATATCAACGCACATTCCGCTGCACATTGAAAATTTCATTCTGGAAACATCCCCAGGCTGTGGCAAAGCCATCTCTCCGAAATATCCTTTCTTCCAGGAGTGCTAGATCTGCAGGTTTCGCAGGAGAGCTTCTGTGAAGTCTGGAAGATAGGAGGCGAGATGCTGGCGGAAGTAAAGCTGTGAGGACGGGTCGTGAGTCGTGCTTGGGTATCTCAGATGGTAGAGCACTTGCCCGCGAGTTCGAGTCTCGGCCCAGCACACGGTTTTAATCAGCCAGGAAGTTTCAGGGCTACGATTCATTGGTACGATATCGGAAAATCCTATTAGTCTGCAAAGGTATGACTTACGAAACACTCATGCGACCCATCCTAGAATATTGATGGAATCTGTGGGACCTATGCCGTTTAGGACTAAGAAGTGATACTGAACTTCCACACGACAGGGCACCGCGTATGGTCTCACGTTTCTTTGATCCAGGAGAGAGCACCGCTTAGACTCTGAAGGCGCATACAAAGCCTACTTAAACACCTCTCATATTATTTTATGCACCATCTTTATCAGTTTTTACATTTAGTTAATTTAGTTCACCGATGAACGTTGTGTAACCTGTCAAAAAGAGAAAAGTACACTAGCATCCACGTGTGATGTTAAACTTCCACAGCTGAGAGAACATTGGTGAGTAATAACACATAGATGTCGCAAATAAGCAAACGATTGCGCCACAAATCTAAGTTACAAGTGAGCATCATAATTAGATAAATAGATTTTCGCTTTGTCTACTGTTTCTTCGGAGTGATGTAAGTGTATTTTAACGAACCAAAGTTAAGTCACTTGGGTAAAGATGTAGAACAATTCTGTCCTAAAAATGCATCACACACAACATATTAGGTACCGGCTGTGGTTTTGACCAGCAGCATCTATGTCTTGAACTGAGACTGATGCTGTCTAAATGTAAAGGCACTTCTCCAAAAGGCGAGAAGACTAAGTCGCTGAAACTGAAATTTCTAGGTATCGAGTCCACGAAACACTTTCCATCGATCCATCAAATAACATGACGTCTGCAGAAAAATTGAATTTTCTGAAAGAAACAGCTGGGGAAGTAGTCAAGAATAGTAAAAAGTGAAGAACTTACTCACTAATGAAGCCATACAAAGTACTGAATATGAGAGGATTACACTGAACAACAAGTTACCGGCTTTAGTACAGAGAAGCTGCCGAAGGGAGAAAAATAATCACATCAGTGAAAGATGTGAGCGAACTGAGAAATTCCTGTATTGCGGCGAGACCAGTTGCATGTTCAATGAAGTAAAGAAACTGACCATGTCCTTCAAAGCAAGAACATGGCCTGCAGGAGATGAAGATGGCACACGTCTAATCAACATCGGACTAGCTGCTGATCTGTGGGGAACATTCAGCAACAAGCTGCACATCGATAAAAATGGAAGAGTTGGACGTGTAACATTCCAGTAGAGAAGCAACCTAGCTTCTTAAAAGAAGAAGTTCGAGAAGCTGTAGCTAAATTGAGGATAACAAAGCACCTGGACCTGAACTTCTTACTGCTGTAATGATCAAAGCATCTGGAGATCTAGGTTTGGAAATCATGCGTGAAACATGTAACAGCATATGAAATAATGGGACATGGATGGAGGACACCATGTCGGAAATGACTCTGTTTCATAAGAACGGAAACGAGCAGCGTTGTGAGAACTGCAGAACCATTTCATTTATTTCAAATGCCAGCAAGTTCATCTAAATGACAGCCATGAACGCCTGAGGACGTGCTTCATTAAAGAAATATCACCAGAGCAGACCGTGTTTGTGCATAGTAAAGGAACACGAGAGCAAATTCTCAATGTCAGACAGCTAACTGAAAAATGTAGAGAATTCGGTACCACTTTAGTTCTTTGTTTCTTGGTCTACAGCATAACTTTCGACTGTGTTCGATGGAAAGAATTGTGGAACGTGCTAGCTGAAATGTTCGTTCCTGAACATCTTATTACTAGTATTAAATCTGTACTCTGGTAGTAAGGCAACACTTAGACTAGATGAAACTATTACACATCATTTTGAACCATGTAAAGGAGTTAGAAATGGGTGCATACTATCGCAGGATCTATTTAACATGTATGGAGTACATGTTAAGCGAAAAAATCTTCATGGCTGGATTGGTGGGATCAGAATTGGAGGACGAAGAATAAGTAATTTAAGATTTGCTAAGGACTATGCACTGTATCATAAGTGTAAATGAGGGAACTACTGGATAGAGTTAAGAGAGAAAGTGAGAAAATTAAATTGTCAATTAATATGAAAAAGACCAAGGTCATGTTAATTAACAGAGATTAGTGACTACCAGGTATTATAGTACCATCAGAATATGAAGAAGTTGGTCACGTTGTCTACCTGTCTCAGTGGTTCAGAAAGAGGGTGGCTACACGCAGGAAGTCCGACGTAGAATTGTTCTGTGTGGGGATGGTGCATCGAAGCTTAACAGTGATATGGAAAGACCGAGCCCTAAAGAGACATACTAAACTGAGAGTGCTGAAATTCCTGATGTTTCCAGTTTTCCTATAAGGAACAGATAAGTGGACAATAACTGAAGGCGCCCGAAAAAGAATTGGTGCCTTTGAGATGTCGACATATACGAGGATGCTGAGAAAATCATGGATGGATATACGGACTA
Organism: Schistocerca serialis cubense; assembly: GCF_023864345.2. NCBI lineage: Eukaryota > Metazoa > Arthropoda > Insecta > Orthoptera > Acrididae > Schistocerca > Schistocerca serialis. The sequence continues at coordinate 145,041,054 of NC_064643.1, forward strand.
ACAGGTCAATCCTTCAAGAACCCAGTATGGAGAACAGGTTGTTCAGTATTTGTTTCCAGCGAATCCTATAGTAATTTGGTCACATAGTTCGGCGACACGAAGATAGCTTGGAGAAGACAGTCATCCAAGGCGAAGTCGAAAGGAAAAGATTGCAGAGATCACGGAGAGGATGGATGGATCAGATGAAGGAGAAGACACAGCAGGCATGGGACCAGCTACACCGAAATGCAGAATACCGGGAGAAGTTGAGGCAGACTGTTGAGAGGATTGGCCGCGCGGGATTAGCCGAGCGGTCGAGGGCGCTCCGTCGGGCATGGGTGTGTGTGTGTTTGTCCTTAGGATAATTTAGGTTAAGTAGTGTGTAAGCGTAGGGACTGATGACCTTAGCAGTTAAGTCCCATAAGATTTCACACACATTTGAACATTTTTTTGAGAGGATTGTGTGATGGATCACCAATTTTAACTGTGAAGGACGGAGTGCTGATAATCAGTACTTTGGTGGTCTTTTAATCTACGTGGGAATGCCATCTAGTAAGTTAAGACGCATATGATGTCTATAAAAGTGAGAAACAGAACGTCATATGATGATTTAGGACAAGAATTATAAAAGACGAAATCATTTTAAATTTTTGTATATGGATTCTTCGTTTGTGTGGCCATAGTGTAAAGCAAAGGCTGATTTTAAATACCTTTCTTACCTTCGTGTACATTTTCAAAAATACTTGTAACTAGTGCCAACGGAAGATGGTAAATAGGTGCCGAAACTTGCCAAAAGGACAACAAATCTTTTGCGGTTGCAAAAGGTGCATTTATAAAAACCAAATACATATATTACAATGACACTCTGTGCTACACTTCTGTATAAAAGTTATCTATATAGTAAAATTTTTATTGATAGACAGTACGGGTAATAGTAGAACACTTTTTGTGTCAGTTGTTCGGAATGATTGGAAGCAGTTGAACGGTACAAACAACGATAGATGCAAAACTGAACCTAGAAACAAAAGATTAGAAGGTGTTACGATCGGCGTAAAACTGCAAAAGAACGTCAGGAACAAAGAGCTTGCCACTCAGCGTGACGCGAGAGGTGTCATTCAGCACCTGCACGCAGGATACACATGTGATAATTGATCACGCTCGCCTTTCAGCGCGATGACGTTTGTAGGACGCATCGCTATTGGAGTCGCTCGCACATACACAGGCGAATGTCGATACCGCGCGTGCGAGTGTAACGCTGATTAATTATGGAGCGGCAAGCCACACGGGCGGTGCACTGTCCGGCGGGAACAGCGCGGCTAACCCCACGCTACCGCCGCAACTTGCTCCTCGCATGTAATTTGCGTGTAGCGCCGGGCTGATTAAAAATGAAAACCTTCCTTCGCCGGACTTTCCCCCGTTATATTCTAACTCGACAGGAGAAAGGCATGAAGTAATTTGCCGTCCCAGACTTACTGCCGCCGATACTATGCAGTTCGACTGAACCTGTAGCGTCTTTGGAGCAACGGAGCAATACGTTTCGTGGTTGGTAAGTGCATAAAAGTCACTGTGTTGTATCCTTTATCTGCATGAAAACTTAGCAGTGATGATATTCCGTTTGCAGTTATTTCTTAGTGCTGTTTTTATTAGCCTTACTTCGCTAAGGTTATTTAAATGGCGACAGATGTACTACAGGGTGTTCAAAAAGTCAGTATAAATTTGAAAACTGAATAAATCACGGAATAATGTAGATAGAGAGGTACAAATTGACACACATGCTTGGAATGACATGGGGTCTTATTAGAACAAAAAAATAAAATATAAAAGTTCAAAAACTGTCCGACAGATCGCGCTTCATCTGATCAGAATAGCAATAATTAGCATAACAAAGTAAGACAAAGCAAAGATGATGTTCTTTACAGGAAATGCTCAATATGTCCACCATCATTCCTCAACAATAACTGTAGTCGAGGAATAATGTTGTGAGCCGGCCGCGGTGGTCTCGCGGTTCTAGGCGCGCAGTCCGGAACCGCGCGACTGCTACGGTCGCAGGTTCGAATCCTGCCTCGGGCATGGATGTGTGTGATGTCCTTAGGTTAGTTAGGTTTAAGTAGTTCTAAGTTCTAGGGGACTGATGACCACAGCTGTTAAGTCCCATAGTGCTCAGAGCCATTTTTTTTAATTATGTTGTGAACAGCACTGTACAGTATGTCCGGAGTTATGGTGAGGCATTGGCGTCGGATGTTGTCTTTCATCATCCCTAGAGATGTCGATCGATCACGATACACTTGCGACTTCAGGTAACCCCAAAGCCAATAATCGCACTGACTGAGATCTGGGGACCTGGGAGGCGAAGCGTGTCGAAAGTGGCGGCTGAGCACACGATCATCACCAAACGACTCCCGCTAGAGATCTTTCACGCGTCTAGCAATACGGGGTGGAGCGCCATCTTGCATAAACATCGTACGTTCTAGCAGGTGTTTATCAGCCAGGCTGGGGATGATGCGATGATGTAACATACTGGCGTACCTCTCACCCGTCACGGTAGCAGTTTTGCTGTCCAGCGCCATCTGTCGGACATTTTGTGAACTTTGATTTTTTTTTTTTTTTTTTTTTTTTTTTTTTTTTTTTTTGTTCTAAGAAAACCCCATGTCATTCCAAACATGTGTTTTAATTTTTACCTCTCTGTCTCTTCCGTGGTTTATTAAGTTTTCAAATGTATACTGACTTTTTGATCACCCGGTACATTACCCAGCTCGATAAGATAATTTAGGTTAATTCTATTTATTAACTTTGAACAGTGCAGGTACATGCACCATTTTCCATCAGTAATAAATAAATCGATTACGTGCACCGACTGCAGAAATGCGAGTTTGTAGGATAGAGTTTTCTACCTTGGAACAGTTTTCAGATTTTCGCCTCTAGCCAGACCTGTCCTCGAAGTTCAGTATATTTTTTTATTTAATTTTGAAATGGTATCACCCACAATATGTGTGTTTCGGTGCTTTCTGAAATTACGAAATATTACTTCAGAAAAGTAAGGCTTTTCCAAATGTGAAAACATTTCCTAGGTACAAGATGTCATGTACCTGGGAACAAATATCCCATACAAATTGAAAAGTGCTACAATAGAAAAATATGTTCTCAATAATGTATTTAATATTTTATGTGTTGCAGTATTATTCTACTACACACAATAATCATTAAGAGAAATCAAATTTGGAATAAGTATTCTCAAAATACATTTACAAGTTAAAAACATTTCTAAATAGAAGTTATTGGCAACTAACACAGATTTCCATTTTGAGGACAGGGAAAATTGTTAGGACATTAAAGAGATACAGTTCATTTGCAAATATTACGTATTCGTGGTAGAAACGACCTTCCGTTTCAACGTACAAGACAGTGCACGACTGACGAAATATGGTTTAACCGTCCGCTCCTTATGTAACTATTTTTAAAAATATATGAAATTTTACACATCATAAACCTCTGTAATTGAGGAATTAGCGATATCCGCCAAATAGCTTTCATATGTTATATAGCACTCCAGTATCTCCAGTATGTGAACTCCTAACATTTACAAACGTTACGCAAAACACAACCTCATGTCTCACAACAGCAAAAATAGTAGAAAAAGTCGGAACTTCTTAAGGCGGTCTCTAATGCGCGTTCCTTCGTCTGATTCTAAAATCGGTGACTAGATTGCAGCATCGATCAGGAAACATCTTGTGTTCTTAGGTACACTATCGTCCAGGTACAACACTCCCCCTTACGTTATAACTGATCTCATTTCCTCGAAATTTATCTGTTTTGACAGCAGATAAATTGACAGAAGCTATCCATTACAAAGTTGCTTAATGACTCATTCTTAAACGATCATCATATTTCCATCAAATTCTAAGAGAAAGAGAAAAATAAAAATACAGTCTCCGCATTCTATTAATAATGATCTCAGGGTCACTTCCGTGGGTGTTAGTTGTTATACTGAGGCAGCGTTGGCAGATGGGCTGTATGGAATAGGTTTAATGGATTTCACTATCAGACTATCCGTAGGTTGTGTTTTGGCTCATCAAGCATGTGTAAGATAGCATTGGACAGTAGTGGGTGTTACATGAAGGTGGTTGCCAAAATGGGTTGCACCACATGTTTAGTAGAAATCACTGTTGCTGATGGCACTGTAAACCTCTATAGTCAAACACAATGCGACATTCCAACAAATGCTGAAGCACTGCACCACACAACTAACAGAAAAGTATCCCACATCAGAACTAAAAAAATGGTTCAAATGGCTCTGAGCACTATGGGACTTAACATCTGTGGTCATCAGTCCCCTAGAACTTAGAACTACTTTAACCTAACTAACCGAAGGACATCACACACATCCATGCCCGAGGCAGGATTCGAACCTGCGACCGTAGCAGTCGCGCGGTTCCGGACTGAGCGCCTTAACCGCGAGACCACCGCGGCCGGCCCACTGCAGAACTTCCACGCTGCCTTCCATTTTCCTTGGTGTTCTGCAAAACGTTGGAGTTGTCATTACGTTTGGTTAGGCATTATAGATTCTTTATCCCGCCAGTTGATTTATTTGCTATCAACATTTGTTGGTTGGTTTAATGGCTCTGAGCACTGTGCGACTTAACTTCTGTGGTCATTAGTCGCCTAGAACTTAGAACTAATTAAACCTAACTAACCTAAGGACATCACACACATCCATGCCCGAGGCAGGATGCGACCGTAGCGGTCGCTCGGCTCCAGACTGTAGCGCCTAGAACCGCACGGCCACTCCGGCCGGCACATTTGTTGGTGTTGCGTAGCGTACCCTTCCAGTGCTAAAAGAAACGCACACTTGCTATAAATGTTTTGTTCTACACTCGTTCCAGACTCTGCAACCTCCATATCCTCGTAGGTCATAAAACATCTTGTCTTAAGGATCGTCCACTTCTTACTGTCGCAGACACTGTTGATTGGGAATAAGGGTCTCTTACTGCGCTGCAGAAGGCGGTTGGACCGTCATTGTACCATTGCTCGCCAAGTTACTCTTTCTGTGCTGCGTGTTTTAGCCACCGCCCTTGGACAGACACCGCACACCCTGAAGATGTTGTGTCCCTAAGAAGTTGGAAGAATCTAGAACTTTTTTGTTTCAGACTGATTGATCAGTCGCTCACCAAGGTTCTTATAAAACAATTGTTTTGGATCAACGTGTTTCTCATTTATTGGACAGCAGAGGCTCGACCAAACTTCAGTATCTGCTAGGAGAAAGAGGGAAGTTTAATGTTTAATATCCAGTTCACAATGAGTTAATTAGAAACAGTCAATTTTTTGTCATACTGAAGTTGGACTTGTAGTATGTTCAAAATGTTCAAATGTGTGTGAATTGCTAAGGGACTAAACTGCTTAGGTCATCGGTCCGTAGACTGACACACAACTTAAACAAACTTAAACTAACTTATGCTAAGAACAACAAAAACACCCATGCCCGAGGGAGGACTCGAACCTCTGGTGACATGACGCCTCAAACAGCGCGGACACTCGGCGCGGCTGTGTAGTATCTGACGCAACGATTATCACTTATATGAACGGTACACTGTTTCGGACTTTATTCATTCCTCTAATTGTTCGACGAATACGGACGTGTACAGCACACTCCTCAATTCTGGCGCTGAGTATTGTTCTGTAATTCCAGTCGTTCATTCGAAATGGCTTCTTTTCGCAATCCTCCAAGTCAGTTATGATTTGTGCGCTTTCCTTGAGGAGTTGCAATTCCAACAAAAATATGCCTCTTGACTAACAATGGACACAGTTTGGGTGCACCTGCAGTCTCTCTCTCTCTCTCTCTCTCTCTTTCTGTGTGTGTGTGTTGTGTGTGTGTGTGTGTGTGTGTACAAGGATAGAATAATGATACTGCGGCCTGTGGAGGCTAACTTCGAATGGGCATGGTGCTGAAAATCCCTGTTTATGAAAACACTGTTAAACAAGTCGAGTATTTGCACTCATTAGTCTCAACATCAATTTAGAGCGTAAATGAATATTTGAACAAGGGATTAATGTGGTACATTATCGGTGCTGTTATTATTGACACACATGTAATGCTGCGACGTCATCCGGCGCAAACCTTTTGATTTCGTCTCTGTGGCGGCGTTTTGTAGCGAAATCGGAAACAGCTTGACATTATCGAAAACAGCAAAAAAAAAAAAAAAAAAAACCTTCAGTTTCAGTCGGGAAAAAACCGTTACCTCACGTCGCTTCCTTTCACTCCACAGACACAGATGGAACAGTCAGGCTGACTTTGATCAGGCATTCAGTTACAACAGCCTTACTGCATTCACTTGTGCAGTATTTCACGCTGCATTTGTACTGAGCTGCTTGCGGCCGGTCGCTGAAGGTACACAAAGCGTCAGTCAGACCACTTCTGCCTCCCATTCTGTTCGGTGACTCTTCACGGGAACGACGATTGAGTGAGTAAGGGATGTAAAATCACTAAATACTGAGAGGAACTCCCGTCAACATCCACAACGCCTTACTAGTAATTTAACATGCTAGCGCCCTCGCATTGACTAAGTGAACACGTGATGAGTCCCACAGTTCTTTGAATCCTCTATTTTTTTTTCTTTTTCGTTAACTAATTCCACATTGACTGGCGGTACTCTAATTGGCCAAGTGATGGTTTTAAAATAATTTTTCTTAACTGGAGATTTACGTTTCCTTAGGCTTCTTCCAATTATCCCTAGTCGGGCAAACAGTTTCCCGGAGACTAGTTTTATGTTGGCGTTTCACCTTAAACCCTGCGGACAAATAATCCCAGACACTTTACCGATGTGACTGATTCCATTATAAGTAGTTCCAGTTGCTGATCGCTGGTACCGCTGTCTGTGTTTCTCTTTGACCAACGGTTCGGGATGACACACATTGCTGCAGGGAGTTCATAACTTGATATCGGACAACAGGTGCGTAAGTGAAGGTGTTACGACGCGTTAGTTGCGTAATACGGCAATCCTCCTTAAGGTTGTCACACGTAGTCCACCAGAACCTCGATGCCTGCGCTTACGGTCCCATGAAGTCCAATATCGAGCGACTCTCACATCCGAATGCCATCAAATCCGGATATTTCACGATTCGACCATAAAGAAACCCACAATGAGGCCCCTTTAAAACTCTGTCAGGTGCTGATAACGCTGTCTCAGCCGAGTACGCAGCATCTCTGTGTCCTTTACAGTGATTAATCAATATCTGACTCTATTCACACACCCTATGTAACCTATCGCCAAAAACGAACAACACTAATCGATTCTGGTGGCCGTTCTATCTGTCGCAGACAATTACAAATCTAAATACTTTACATACCCCGTGATCGTGTGTACGTTTTCGAAGTTACACTGAAGACCCAAAGAAACTGGTACACGTGCCTAATGTCGTGTAAGGCCCCCGCGAGCATGCAGAATTGCCGCAACACGATGTGGTGGCGTGGTTGGTTGGGTGATACAGAGTAGGGGACCAAACAGCGTGGCCGTCAGTCCCATCGGATTTGGGAAGGATGCGGAAGGAATTCGGCCGTGCCCTTTCAAAGGAACCATCCCGGCATTTGCCACAAGTGATTAAGGGAAATCACGGAAAATCTATCAGGATGGCCGGACGAGGGATTGAACCGTCGTCCACCGGAATGCGAGTCCAGTGTGCTAACCACTGCACCACCTCGCTCGGTCACGATGTGGCATGGATTCGACTAATGTATGAAGTAGTGCTGGAGTTAATTAACACCAAGAATCCTGCAGGGCTGTCCATAAATCCGTAAGAGTACGAGGGGCTGGAGATCTCTTCTGAACAGCACGTTGCAAGTCATCCCACATATTGTCCGCCCCGGTAGCTGAGTGGTCAGCGTGACGGACTGTCAATCCTAAGGGTCCGGGTTCGATTCCCGGCTGGGTCGGAAATTTTCTCCGCTCAGGGACTGGGTGTTGTGTTGTCCTAATCATCATCATTTCATCCCCATCGACACGCAGGTCGCCGAAGTGGCGTCAAATCGAAAGACCTGCACCAGGCGAACGGTCTACCCGACGGGAGGCCCTAGCCACACGACATTTCCATTTTATATCCCACATATTCTCAATAATGTTCATGTTTGGGGAGTTCGTTGGCCAGTGATAGTGTTTATACTCAGAAGAGTGTTCGTGGTGCCACTCTGTAGCAGCTCTGGACGTGTGGGGTGTCGCATTGTTCTGCTGGAATTGTCCAGTCCGTCAGAATGCACAATGGACATGAATGTGGCTGCATTTCTTGGATCAGCAAAGATTGAATGGATGCAGGTGATCAGACAGGATGCTGACGTATGTGTCAACTGTCAGAGTCGTATCTAGACTTGTCAAGGGTCCCGTATCACTCCAACAACACACGTCCCACGCCATTATAAAGTCTCCACCAGCTTGAACAGTCCCCTGCTGACATGCAGGGTCCATGGATGCATGAAGTTGTCTCCATACCCGTACTCGTCCATCCGCTTGATACAATTTGAAACGAGACTCGTCCGACCAGGCGGCATTTTTCCAGTCATCAGTAGTCCAATGTCGGCGTTGACGGGCCCAGGCGAGGCGTAAAGCTTGGTGTCGTGCAGTCATCAAGGGTACACGAGCGGGCCTTCGGCTCCGAAAACCGATGTCGAAGATGTTTCGTTGAATGTTTCACACGCTGACACTTGTTGATAGCCCAGCACTGAAATCTGCAGGAATTTGCCGAAGGGTTGCACTTCTGTCACGTTGAACGATTGTCTTCAGTCGTTCGTGCACAATATTTTTCCGGCTGCAGCGATGTCGGAGATTTGATGTTTCTCCGTATTCCTGGTATTAACGGTGCACTCGTGAAATGGTCGTACGAAAAAATCCCCCACTTCATCGCTACCTTGGAGATGCTGAGTCCCATCTATCGTGCGCCGACCAAACACCACGTTCAAATTTGCTTACATCTTGATAACCTGCCATTGTAGCAGCAGTACCCTATCTAATAACTGCGCCCGACGCTTGTTGCTTTATATAGGCGTTGCTCACTGCAGAACCGTATTCTGCCTGTTAACATATCTCTGTAATTGAATAAGCTTACTTATACCAGTTTCTTTCGTGCTTCAGTGTACGTTGACATCCAACCATTTTTTGTAGATGTGTCACTTAAATATATGTGAGGTGATTTCTCGATACGAACAGGAAAACAACTACCATAGGGCGGAATGGAGCAGATCCTCTCAGGAAGCGACCTTCTGATCGAGACCAGAAAAGCTAGAGACGAATGTCGACTGGATCACTTCGCAGGAGAGTCTAGAATTCTCATATGACATATAACGTTTCTCCTTTGCCGACTAGTTGTTCAGAAAAACCATACATACATACTCGAATAATGTGGCCTTGGTCTCTAGCCACATGAGTTGTACTGAAACTTCACTATGGCAACTTGCGCTCGAAGGAAGAAATGTCCTCGTGTTCCAAAACTTATGCTGATAAGTGATAACGTTATGTCCGCTCACTTAACACCGTGTTGAGTGACCTTTATTCTGTGTGGCATGGATTCTAGAACTCCTTGGGATGTGGCACCAGTGTCTAGGCGCTGGTCACGTGATTCGCGTTAGTTATCGGCCCATGGTTTGTGGGAACGGAACTGTCGACAGATAGCGTGACAGATTTCTTCCATCGGGTAAATACTGGGCGAATTTGGTTGCCAAGACATCAACGTTGAGTTAACTATCATCCTCCTCAAACAATTTTTCCACTATTCTGGCCTCGTGAGACGGACAGTTATCCTGCTGCAAAATCCCATCGCAGTGGGAAGACATCAGCTTGGCGAGATGGAAGTGGTACACAATAATATTTACGTAATCCACAGTTGTCATGACACCTTCGATTACTTCCACAAGTCCCATAGGATCCTCGTGAATATCCCCCATAGCACAATAATGCCCGCAGTAAAGTGCACGTCTCGGGGAGTATTCAGCGCGGATATCCGCACACGAGCATCGGCCTGATGTAAGAAGAAACGTGTTTCATCCGACCACACGACACGTTTCCATTGATCCACTGTCTGTTCTCAGTGAACCTGTGTCCACTGCTATCGTAATTGACGTTGTCATTGGGTCACCAAAGGAACACTTAAGGGTCGTCTGCTGCCAAGTTCGGCAGTGTCCGCAGAACGGTGTGCTGCGAAACACTTGTACCTTCACCAGGACTATACAGGGTGATTCAAAAAGAATACCACAACTTTAGGAATTTAAAACTCTGCAACGACAAAAGGCAGAGCTAAGCACTATCTGTCGGCGAATTAAGGGAGCTATAAAGTTTCATTTAGTTGTACATTTGTTCGCTTGAGGCGCTGTTGACTAGGCGTCAGCGTCAGTTGATGCTAAGATGGCGACCGCTCAACAGAAAGCTTTTTGTGTTATTGAGTACGGCAGAAGTGAATCGACGACAGTTGTTCAGCGTGCATTTCGAACGAAGTATGGTGTTAAACCTCCTGATAGGTGGTGTATTAAACGTTGGTATAAACAGTTTACAGAGAATGGGTGTTTGTGCAAAGGGAAAAGTTCTGGACGGCCGAGAACGAGTGATGAAAATGTAGCACGCATCCAGCAAGCATTTGTTCGCAGCTCAGGAAAATCGACTCGCAGAGCTAGCAGAGAGCTGCAAATTCCACAATCAACTGTATGGAGAGTCCTACGAAAAAGGTTAGTTATGAAACCTGAACGTCAACTACCCGAGGCGATGGATCGGCCGCCAGGCAGCCCGTGACAGAACACTTCATCACTGGCCTCCAAGAAGCCCTGATCTTACCCCCTGCGATTTTTTCTTATGGGGGTATGTTAAGGATATGGTGTTTCGGCCACCTCTCCCAGCCACCATTGATGATTTGAAACGAGAAATAACAGCAGCTATCCAAACTGTTTCGCCTGATATGCTACAGAGAGTGTGGAACGAGTTGGAGTATCGGGTTGATATTGCTCGTGTGTCTGGAGGGGGCCGTATTGAACATCTCTGAACTTGTTTTTAAGTGAAAAAAAACCTTTTTAAATACTCTTTGTAATGATGTATAACAGAGGGTTATATTATGTTTCTTTCATTAAATACACATTTTTAAAGTTGTGGTATTCTTTTTGAATCACCCTGTACTCTCTCGTCAGATATGCCGCTTGTTATGCTTTGCAGAGCGGGAAAAACCTCCTACCTCTACGTTCTGTGCTGCGTCGATATCCAACACCTTGTCGCTGACTCGTGGTGTCAGTGTCATGGAACAACTTTAAACAAATGTTGACGACAGGGCACCCGAACTGCCTACCAGTTACGCCGTTTCCGAAATGCCTGTTCCCATGCGCCCTGCCATAACAGTCTGACTTTGAAACTTCATGGCAGACTAAAACTGTACGCCGGACCGACTACCGGTCCCGCACAAAGTTTTACCCTGACAGGAAGTTTCAATTCAGAACGCACTCCACTGCAGAGTAAAAATTCATTCGGGAACTTGCCTTTTATCAAAATAGTTTATGTCAGCAGATGTACCAATTCCCTGTCAGGTGGCATCCAGCCCGCTGCCGGCAGTGTTCATAATTTTTCGACTTATAATTGCAAGCTATAACAGGAAAACAACCAGCGACAGACGAGGGACAAAATATAATTTTTTCTCGTGAAATTTGTTACCAAGTTCGTACACGACCTACATATCTGATGAGCTGACAGCATTACCGATGAGTCACTAAATTCAATTTAAAAAAATGGTTAAAATGGCTCTGAGCACTATGGGACTTAACTGCTGAGGTCATCAGTCCCCTAGAACTTAGAACTACTTAAACCTAACTAACCGAAGGACATCACACACATCCATGCCCGAGGCAGGATTCGAACCTGCGACCGTAGCGGTCGCGCAGTTTCAGACTGTAGCGCCTAGAACCGCTCGGCCACTCCGGCGTGCAATTCATTTCACAAGGCAGTCTTGAATACTAAAGCATCCCCTTACTATCTTCCATAGGAACTAATTTTTACGTGTCTTCAAAGCATATTTTTTAGCATATCAGCACAGAGGTATATAATGAGATATTGTATAGTAATTCGTTTTCGTGTATTGCCTAGTAAATAGCTGCTTGAAACGAGTGTTTTAGTAGCATAGTGATTAGTGCAGTTAACTTACACCTGAAGGATGTTCCCCGAGTTGCCGCTAATTCCGCCAATTACTGTGGGACCTAGTTAGTACTGCCGGTGGCCCTCTCACCCTGCGGAAGTTAGTTAGCGGCTGTTTAGATCAAGCAGCACTGGACGAGGCAGTTAGGGGTTCACAGTATCGACTCCTATTCCAGGTGCGCTGGCACGAGACAAGAAGTCAAGTGACCACTGGGTAGTGCGCCACTGTTTGTCTAAAGAAACTGCCGTTTCTCAGTTACTAGAAGTCACTGAGAAATATTTTCTGCTGCTGTTAATCTTTTCTACTGCTTTTTTCCCCAGTTGCTTACGAGCGTGTTACTGAGACTGCTCTATTTGTGTGAATAGATGAATAAACAGCGTCTGTTAACAGTGATTGGCTACAGTTTGATTCTTTGCAACAATCAGCTCATAAAAACTTTCTTATTGGCACATAGAAGCAGTGTCCTGATATGGCAACTAGGACGTTTTAATGAAGTGTTTACTTTCTAATTTGTCTCGTAATTTTTCGTGGTGATACCCCAAAACAGAAAAATGAAGAGGCCTGAGAAAACAGGACAACAGCAGTTACGTATCTGAACAGGACACTTACACGAACTTATAGTTGTTTCCATGAAAGATTGGGGTACGTCACCTAAACCTTTTTTATTTATTTGCTCTGTTTTTATTTTTTTATAATGTCCCACCCGCTATTTTTATTGTTTTTCGCTGATTACAATCTCTTTCAAAGCCAGAAGACTTGAACCCTTATCACATAATGCCAAAATGGGTGTATCACACATCCACAAGTACATCTTGTAACAGCTATAAGGCAGCACAGATCAGTCACAAGGTGGGGCTACTGACACATTTACATTTAAATAAAATCTTTCCTCGATTACACTAACCATCTACGACCCCTGCCGCGACCATTATAGAAACCGTACACCAGAATATCATATGTAAAGTTGCTTCAACGGAAAATGCTTTGTTGACCGCTCGGGAAGAGCGCGGAATGCATTTTCATGTCTGCGCAGTACTTTTAAACGAGTTATACGCAGCCCGTAAACGCGTCACGTGTCGCGTTTCATAGTCCGCTGTCCGAGGCATCAGACGCGGCTCGCACGGCCCTAAAAGATAAAAATTAAAGTAAAAAAAATGACAACTGGCCACCACGAGCTGCTACCACATTCCTCGATTTAATTTTCAGTGGCAGCGGCGGCACGGAAACACGCAATATTTGGCGGGATTACTTCTGGCAACCGCCGAGTTAAACGGCAGTTAGGCCTGCGCGTACATCAAAACTTTGGCGGACGCTGCCGCAGCCGCTGTCGCTGCACCGAAAATCTCTCCTTGGTGACGTTTCATTACTCGCCACGCACGGTGTGTGTGTGTGTGTGTGTGTGTGTGTGTGTGTGTGTGTGTGCGTGCGTGCGTGTGCGTGCGTACCAGCTGCGGGCTCAAGTCAGGCCATCTCCAAATCCCACGCCGCTGGCTACATCGCACTGCGTTCATTAATTTTGCCGTCTCGGACCGAGTGGCTTCGGGTCTCGCCCACAGCACGTCTGTCCACGAGCGTTCTAGAAGACGCGTACGCCATTCACTTTCCGCGACTCCGCGTCGTATTCTGAATGTCGAGAGGACTGCTCACGAAGCTAGGGAAGAATATGTCGAGGCGTGTGCACACGATGGCTTCTTCACTATCATAAATACACGCGGTTCCTTCGTACACCTTTAGCACCTAAAACCGTGATCTTCATCCTCATCATGGTAATTAATGGCACATTAAAAAATCAACATTTCATTCATCTTTGTCTCTCTCTTGAGGAAGAGATGGGTGATGTAACAAACGATTATTTCTGAGTAGTCTAGAAGACATGTATAAGTGTAAAAGGTCGCGGAAGGTCATTAGTTGAGAAGGAAGTGAGACAGGATTGTGGCGCATACTCGAAGTTTTCAGTGTGTACATTCAGCATGCAGTAAAGGGAACCATTGAGAAATTTGGAATCGGAATTAAAATTCTGGGGAAAGAAACAAAAATTTCGTTTGGTGACGACATTGTAATTCTCTCAGAAATTGCAAAGGACTTGGAAGACTAGTTAAAGGGATCAGATGTCTTGAAAATTGGTTGCAAGATGAATTTATCAAAGTAAAATAAGGTTAATGGAATGTAGTAGAATTAAAGCAGAGGATGCTCAGGGATTTATATTAGTAAGTGAAACAGTAAGAGTTCTAAAAGTCTTTGGCTTCTTGGGGAGCAGAATAAGTGACGAGGGCAAAAGAAAAGATTACACACAGATGTCCAAAGTGTATTAGTGATGCTCCACATTTCAAAAATATTTAAAGAAATTCATATTTATGCACCTCCAGGACCTAATAGTGAAACAAATATTTATGTGTATTACTTTCAGTCGAAACTAATAACATCAGGTGACGTAAAATATGCTCTTTACCTCTCCAAGCGATCCAGAACTATGCTCTCTCTCTCTCTCTCTCTCTCTCTCACACACACACACACACACACACGCACACACACACACACACACACACACACACACACAATGACTTTTCTGTGTGTACGGAAAATCTAAATAAATGGCTTACTGACAATTCTGAAAAAATACAAAGGTGTTGTATCATTCTGCATGTGAACCATTATTTACATAGATATTACTACTTTTCTTAGCTCACAAACGAGAGGTCAGAAGAAGATGAAACTAAACAATATTCATGTGTAAAATATTTACATCGCACAGATTTCCTGAACTGCTTAATATGAAGAGGCATGTTATCGCATAATGCACGATTACTGTTAGTAGTGAATTAACCGAAAATGAGTCATAACTCTGAATCATCGTACTTCCTCTGCGTCTGACGGGTAAACTCAAGTGATGAATGTAGCATTACTTTTCCATATATGTATTCGTAGCATATTGTTGGTACCAACCACGAAGTATTCCGTGCGGCCTCTAGTTCTAAATTCCGCACTCGGCTGCGTGCTCTGCTGAGAGGCGGTTTCCGAAGGCCATTCCTACACTATGTGGTCAAAAGTATCCGGACACCTGACTGAAAATGACTTAAAAGTGTCTCCTGAACGACCGTTCAGCGAACATTATTGCGTACTGGTCTCTGCAGCAGGCGCCCGGTTAATGCACCCACGCTGGCTGTGGTTTATCGACGAATGCTGGAGTTCATGCGCCAATACCGCAAGTGGACATCCACTGAGTGGCGACAGATAGGCTTTTCAGATGAATTACGTTTTATGCTCCATCGGACGTTTGAAAGCAAACACACTGCCACTAATCGTCGCAAGTGTCCAGGCCGCACGAGGGAGCGTTATGTTCTTTGGAATGTTTTCCTGGTATTCCCTGGCTGATCCCGTCATTCTGGAAGACACAATGGATCACCACGAGTTTGCATCTGCCCTTTGGAACCCCAACCACCCATACGTGCTGAAGTGTTGGCAGAAGAGCCAACACCGTGTTGCTAGAGGAGGCCGAAATGCACGCGTTTAAGCTTGGCAAACTGGCGTGAAGTCTGGAACAGGACAATGTAATTAATATAGCCAATAAGGTACGTTGCTGCTGGAATACTTAACTTTAATCCATAATTGGTGTACATCGCTCTTGTTGATACATTAATAACAATCTCAATATAAACTGGTAATGGCGCCTTGCTAGGTCGTAGCAAATGACGTAGCTGAAGGCTGTGCTAACTATCGTCTCGGCAATTGAGAGCGTATTTGTCAGTGTAGCTTCGCTAGCAAAGTCTGCTGTACCACTGGGGTCGAGTGCTAGGAAGTCTCTCTAGACCTGCCGTGTGTGGCGGCGCTCGGTCTGCAATCACTGACAGTGGGGACACGCGGGTCCGACGTATACTACCGGACCGCGGCCGATTTAAAGGCTACCACCTAGCAAGTGTGGTGTCTGGCGGTGACACCACACATGCAATCTGTTTTTCCTCAGCAAGATGGTATCTACCAACAGGACAACACAACGCGTCACATAATTCGTAGTGTACGTGCGTGGTTCTAAGAGTCCGACGATGAGTTTACCGTATTTCCCTGACCACCGAATTCTCCGAGTCGAGAATCTGTGGGACCACCTCCATCGAGCTGTTCGCGCCATGGATCCTCAGATGAGAAACGGAGCGCATCTGGCCACGGCACTGGAATCGGAATGGCCCCATATCGCAATGGGTAGCTTCCAGAACCTCAATGACACTCGTCCACCACTTCTCGCGGCGGTTCGCATTGCAAAAGGTGGTTAGTCAGGCTTTTGGCAGGTGGTCACATTAAGGGGACTAGACAATGTATGTTCGGAGAATTATGCTGAATTACGCTGCCACTGTAATGCATATGTGCATTCCCTTCACGTGTTTAAGCCAAGTACTGTGCACATTTATGCGATCGGGAATGCTCAGTAGCAGCAAGGAGCATTAGTGATGAAATCATAGGAGGCAATGTTGTGCATCCTTAGTAGGGACAAGATCCGACTATTTGGGAGTAGGATCTTACAATCTGAGATAGTGTTCCGAGACAAACTTCCGTCACAATGTCTGCAAACGTGACGTCAGATCCGCCTAGCAACAGCGATCTGAACGCCCATTGGCTTAAGGTTTAGATATGTATGTATGTAGGAAACGAGAGAAGTGTCCTTATTGGCTGAGGGAGAAAGCGGGGCTCTTCTTGTCCTTCGGGAAGACAGGGCGAGTTGGTCGCGAGGAGCCACGCAAAACGCACGGTCGAGTAACCCGGGGTGGCTCTAAAAGATCGGTCGCGAGTGTATATTTCAGATGTCAAACAAGATATAAAGTGAAATTATTAGTTAAAAGAACGCCACGTGTTGTAGGCAGTGTCTATCATTATGGAAAGTCACAAAACTGTGTTAATGTATGTAAAGGGTCGAATATAACGGCGTAGTCCACAGCCGCCATATTGCAAATGCTGATTCTGTGACGTGTGTGACAAAGCAATTTCTGTATTGAAACAAGTATAGTTCAAACGTTGTTGACAATTAACAACGGGCATCTCTAAACACTCCGCTCCAGCAGGACCACCACCTACATGGAACCTGGCGACTGAGCACTACTACTGTACTGTACTGTACCGAAGCAGCAAGACACCAGATTAGTGATACCGCCCAGAGAAGTACTTCCTTCTCGCTACAATGCCAATGCGGGTGTTGTACCACCAACGTTTATCTTATGTGAGGATCGTATAATTAAGAAAGATTTGCTCGCGTAAAGAGGCATACAGACAGTCATTTCTTCCTCGCTAATATAAAACAGGTATAGAAAAGATAATAATTTTGGCACGATATGCTCCCCGCCATGCACTGTAAAGCGGTTTTCGGAGTACGCACACTGATAAATCAAAACATCACGAGTACTGCCCAGCACCAAACAATGCCGTCTCGTGCCTTTGCGGGCACGTGACGCGGTAAGGAAACTATATAAGCAGAGCTGAGGCGAATGTGGAATCTTACCGAATGCAAAATGGGAAAATCCACCAGGGACTATGACAAAGAGCACATTGTAACGGCCCGGCGACTCGGAACGAGCTTCTCGGTGCTGGCGAAACAGTTGGTGTTCTACCGTCTTGAACATCTAAGGAAGGTAACTGAAGGACGGCGAAACCATGTGTGGGCGACAAGGAGCTGGACTTCCGCGCCTGACCGCAGAACGTGGAATTCGCTCTGTAAAGCAGGATAGGCGGCATATCTGATGACAGATTCCAGCGCTGGTGCAGCACAACTGTTTCGCAGCATATCGCCCAGCGCACATGGTTAAACATGGAGCTCCGCAAGCAGACGATCCGTACATGTTACAGTGTCAATCCAAGCGCGTCGTCAGTTAAGATTCTAGTGGGCACGGGCTTTCAAGATTGGGTCGCGAATCAAAGGAAACTCGTCGCCTGGTCGGATGAATGATGTTTCTTGTTATACGAGGTCGCTGGCCTTCATCCAGGCGAACTGCTGCTAGAGACATCCATCGCGTCACAAGTGCTGGGTCTTGGCGGGGACAGTATTATGCTGTGCGGACATTGATATGGGTTTCCATGGGACCTGTAGAAGTAATCGAAGGCAGCAGGACAGTTATGGAGTAGACGAGCATTACGAAATAATTCGGGGATGAGCGGCCGGATGTCAATGCCCGACGGGCACAATATTTCGGCAACCGGTTACGTTGCTATCACAGCAGATGCGTTGACGAAGTGATTGCGTAGGAGCTGACGCAGGACTTGTTTCCCTCCCCTCCTCCCATCTGCCTGGCGTGTTATGTGCACGATCGGCGACCAAGTGCGGGCTACATCCAGGAACCCACCCTCCCAATCCTCCCGCCAAATCGCTTCGCCCGAGATTCACGCCGAAGGACGCGTGGCGCCTGCGTCTCAACTGTTGCTCTGCTTGCCCTCGAAGCTAGCTCGTCGTAGGATATCTGCTTTTCTCAATCAAACTCAATGCAGGTTCCCACGCCTTACTGAGGGTGTAGCCAGTATCACGAATGATCAGCTGTTCCCTTACTCCAATCTCGACAGATTCTTTAATGATACAGCCCCAGAAGCTATACGTCTGTGTCGTAACCCTAGTTTGGTAGTAATCTACACTCCTGGAAATGGAAAAAAGAACACATTGACACCGGTGTGTCAGACCCACCATACTTGCTCCGGACACTGCGAGAGGGCTGTACAAGCAATGATCACACGCACGGCACAGCGGACACACCAGGAACCGCGGTGTTGGCCGTCGAATGGCGCTAGCTGCGCAGCATTTGTGCACCGCCGCCGTCAGTGTCAGCCAGTTTGCCGTGGCATACGGAGCTCCATCGCAGTCTTTAACACTGGTAGCATGCCGCGACAGCGTGGACGTGAACCGTATGTGCAGTTGACGGACTTTGAGCGAGGGCGTATAGTGGGCATGCGGGAGGCCGGGTGGACGTACCGCCGAATTGCTCAACACGTGGGGCGTGAGGTCTCCACAGTACATCGATGTTGTCGCCAGTGGTCGGCGGAAGGTGCACGTGCCCGTCGACCTGGGACCGGACCGCAGCGACGCACGGATGCACGCCAAGGCCGTAGGATCCTACGCAGTGCCGTAGGGGACCGCACCGCCACTTCCCAGCAAATTAGGGACACTGTTGCTCCTGGGGTATCGGCGAGGACCATTCGCAACCGTCTCCATGAAGGTGGGCTACGGTCCCGCACACCGTTAGGCCGTCTTCCGCTCACGCCCCAACATCGTGCAGCCCGCCTCCAGTGGTGTCGCGACAGGCGTGAATGGAGGGACGAATGGAGACGTGTCGTCTTCAGCGATGAGAGTCGCTTCTGCCTTGGTGCCAATGATGGTCGTATGCGTGTTTGGCGCCGTGCAGGTGAGCGCCACAATCAGGACTGCATACGACCGAGGCACACAGGGCCAACACCCGGCATCATGGTGTGGGGAGCGATCTCCTACACTGGCTGTACATCACTGGTGATCGTCGAGGGGACACTGAATAGTGCACGGTACATCCAAACCGTCATCGAACCCATCGTTCTACCATTCCTAGACCGGCAAGGGAACTTGCTGTTCCAACAGGACAATGCACGTCCGCATGTATCCCGTGCCACCCAACGTGCTCTAGAAGGTGTAAGTCAACTACTCTGGCCAGCAAGATCTCCGGATCTGTCCCCCATTGAGCATGTTTGGGACTGGATGAAGCGTCGTCTCACGCGGTCTGCACGTCCAGCACGAACGCTGGTCCAACTGAGGCGCCAGGTGGAAATGGCATGGCAAGCCGTTCCACAGGACCACATCCAGCATCTCTACGATCGTCTCCATGGGAGAATAGCAGCCTGCATTGCTGCGAAAGGTGGATATACACTGTACTAGTGCCGACATTGTGCATGCTCTGTTGCCTGTGTCTATGTGCCTGTGGTTCTGTCAGTGTGATCATGTGATGTATCTGACCCCAGGAATGTGTCAATAAAGTTTGCCCTTCCTGGGACAATGAATTCACGGTGTTCTTATTTCAATTTCCAGGAGTGTATTCCGTGTAATTCCGATAAACAATGTTCCGCCACTGCCGACTTATTGGGCTGCTGCAGTCTGGTGTGACGTTGGTGTTCTCGGCAACGATCTTCGGCAGCACGCACTGTTTGACATATGCACGTCAAGCCACTTTGGCTGGGGATCTGATAGACTCCGGATTTCCATCCGTAGTCCTACGTCGTTCTTGTCACTACGAAGACGTGCCTCTTTTTAGACAGTGGTGGAAGACAGTCTTCACTTGGCGTTTCCGAAGAATTCGTCCAGCCTTTTCGGATAACGCGCCGCAAAATGGAATAAATGCAATCGTCGTATCCTCCTGTTTCCTCTTTTTATTTCCGCTGATTATACAGCCAGTGTAGGACGCAGAGCTCTCTGAATTTGTTACCCAGTGTAGCCGTTTTTCCCGAACACCGTACTTGGCTCTCATTGTAGGAGTGAATGCGAGCCGTGTGTGGTAATCATTTGAGCAGGCCATTCCTCTGTGCCGGGTGATAGCACCTGTCCGCATGTAAGGATTGGTCGATGTGCGTCTTCTTTCGGTACACGCTGTGGCCCACGCGCCGGCTGGTTTTCTTTCTACAAGGACATCCAGAAAGGTGGGAACTCCGTCGACTTCAACTTCCATGCTGAAACTGGTGTTTGGAATTGAGATGTATGAGGAAATCATTAAACTTGTCTCTTCCATGTGTCCATATGACGAAGGTGTCGTCGAAAAACCAGAAGAAACAAGCGAACTCCCATTGGGCTGTTTCCAGCCTTCCTCATCGAAATGTTCCATATACTTGTTGGCGACAGCTGGTAAAAGTGGGTACCCCATTGCTACTCCTTCTGTCTACTCGTAGTAACTACCGCCAAAAGAAAGTTTGTCGACGTCAAAAACATTACTAAAAAGGTTGGTCATCTCTGTGTGTCAGATTTCTGGCTAATAAGCTACAAAGATTTTTGTACAGGCATTCCGGTGAAAAGAGAGACGACGTTGAAGCTCACAGTGATATATGATACTCTCAGCCTAAAATTAATGCATCTGTCAGTATCCATGAATTTGCGAATATGATGTGGACATTTTCCGACCTAGGGGCTAAGCATACCCTTCAGGTGTTCAGCGAGTACTTTGAGGTCGCAGTGTTGCTAACAATGAGGCGTAAAGGCATCTCATCTTTATCATCCTTCGGAAGTGCATAAAGTCTCGGTGGGTCAATTTCTCTGTGTCGTAGCTTATGAACAACTTCGAATGAAAGCCGAATTCTTTGAAAAGCGCCATGGTCTTCCTCTTTTCATCCTTGGTAAAATCAGTATTGTCTTCCGATATGCACTGTATTCTAGTAGTCGCCAAATCTTCTCAGTGTAACCCTGGTGGAACAGGATCACAGTTGCGTTGCCACTGTCGGCTGGTAAGAGCATGATATCAAGTTACCTTCCATTTAGAATGTGGAATGCACTCAACGACTGTGATATGACTTTCAAAATAATGGAGCACAGCAATCAGTCGTCCTTTCGTTTCAGTGTTTATTAAAGCAAACCTAGATTTCATAGTTTCATTACGTGTCCTAGTAGGTCAGTCCCACAGTTCATTAAAGATTACTCAGAGTGGTTTCATCAAGAGTAATCTTGAATGAACTGTGACAGAACCGGGAACAACAGGGGACTGACCTACTAGGACATGAATTGAAACTATGAAATAGTGCATTGATAATCGCTAGGCACTAGCCGAAATCTAGATTTGCTTCAATACGAGGAGCGTTTGAAAAGTCCGTGCAAAGTCCGAGAGATGGCACCATCGGCGCGTATCGAGGTCATGTTTAGTTAGTAGGAACTTTGGAAAGAACGCACACCAAATTTCAGCCATATTGGTCTATTTCTTTGTGTTTGGCATTCGTGTGAATCAAGAAAGTTGAGTGATTGTCAGAAAATGGACGAAAAGGAATTTCGTGTGGTGATTAAACATTACTTTATGAAAGGCAAAACTCCTCAGGAGACTAAATATAAGCCTGATAAACATTACGGTGACTCAACGCAACACGGCCCCTGGTCACGACTGTGTCACCTACCGTCACCTTCGAGAAAGCCCCTATTCCTCCCTGACTGTCCTCGCCCATCTCTATAATGTCGTCCTCTCTACTGGCATCTAGCCTGACCTGTGGAAGACCTCCTGCATCCTCTTATTCCTCAAACCCAACAAACCCCCTTCTGCCGCCCCTTCCTATCGTCCCATCTGCCTCACCTCCGTCTTCAGTAAGGTCTTTGAATCCATCCTCTCCCACCGTATCCGTCAGCACCTTGCTCAACACCACCTCCTCCCCCTTACCCACTGTGGCTTCCCACCCTCCTTCTCTGCTGAAGACCAACTCCTCAACCTTGTTCACCTTCTGTCCCTCCAGCTCAACTCCCGTCGCTCCGCCATTTTTGTTTCCCTTGACCTCCAAAATGCCTATGACCGTGTATGGCATCCCGGTCTCCTCTTTAAACTCCAAACCTATGCCCGGCCTATCAATTTTGCCCGTCTGGTCGCTTCCTTCCGCTCGCACCGTCCTTCCTATTTCACCCTCCACAACACCAACTCCCGTATCTTTTATCCCATGGCTGGCGTCCCCCAGGGTTCTGTCCTCTCCCCTCTCCTTTATCTCTTGTATACAGCTGATATGCCCAAGCCACCCCCACCAGTCCACCTTCTCCAGTATGCTGATGACACCGCCTTCCTGGCTCTCTATCCTACCCTTCAACGGTCTCAACGTACTCTCCAAACCCACCTTAACCAGTTCACCACTTGGTGTAACCAGTGGTTCCTCCGTCTCAACCCCTCCAAAACCCAGGCAATCATCATAGGCCGCACCACTCGCTCCTTTCGCCTCCATGATTTCTGCCTCACCCTTTATGGTCGTCCTATCCAGCTCACCCCCACCCCGAAATACCTTGGCCTCACCCTTGACCGACACCTCACCTGGACCCCTCATCTCCAGACCATCCAGCAGAAAGCCCATTCCCGCCTCCGCCTTCTGAAACTCCTGTCTGGCCGGACATGGATTGTATCCTTCTACCATCCTCCACACCTACAAATCCCTCATCCGTCCTATCCTCTGTTATGCCAGCGTTGCCTGGATCTCCGTCCCCACCCGCTTTTACAAGGCCCTCCAAATCCTTGAACGCCATGCGCTCCGCCTTGCCTTCCATGTCCGCCTTCCTTCCCCCACACAGCTCCTGTATGAACTGATCCCCTTCCCCCGCCTCCTCCTGTTCCTCTAACATCTCCGCATCCTTTACATTGTTCGCAGGCTTGATCCCCCCCACCCTCTGGTTTCCTCCTTCCTCTCCACCCCCTGCCCGTTGCCGCGCCTCTATCGCTGTATCCCTCCCTCTCTCCACCTCCACACCCTCCATCTCCTTCATCAGGGCAATTTCCAACGCCTCCCCCTCCCGGATGACGAACTTCGCCGTGACATCTACCCTTCCTTCCAACTGTAACCTGGCCTTGTTCCTCCCCCCCCCCTACCCAGGGCCCCCTTTTTCCTCTTCCCTCCTTCTGCCAGAGCGGATTTTCCTCCATCCTCCCCTCCCCTGAGACCCTGCACCCCATACTTGCCTCTTTCCTTCCCACATCCCTCCCTACCTGGCCCTCTTCAGCGCGCCCCCCGCTCATCTCCCCCGTCTCTTCCCCTCCTGCCCGCATATCGTGGTCGTGCGGTAGCGTTCTCGCTTCCCACGCCCGGGTTCCCGGGTTCGATTCCCGGCGGGGTCAGGGATTTTCTCTGCCTCGTGATGGCTGGGTGTTGTGTGCTGTCCTTAGGTTAGTTAGGTTTAAGTAGTTCTAAGTTCTAGGGGACTGATGACCACAGCAGTTGAGTCCCATAGTGCTCAGAGCCATTTTCTTCCCCTCCCTCCCTTCTTCAGGTCTCCCTCATCTCCTAGCGCCTGACAGATCCTCTGTATTGATCATCATCAGTGTGCCACATCGGTGTAGTGCTTAGTGCTGTTTCTCCTGTGCGTCAACAGGTGTGATTTTAATTGTGTGCTGCCTTGAGGTTCGCCGTCAGTGTTACGTTATGTGCTACGCCATCCGTCGATACCTTTATGCTCCAGTCATACTGTGCCTTGTGTTCTTTTAATCGTCGCAGTGTGTGGCTTTTTGTGTGTGCTACTTTTAAACAGTTTTTTATCTCCATTTTACAGTCACCCCGTTTTTTTGTCTATTGCCTTCCATGATGTTCCCCCTTTTTTATATCTATGTTCACCTTATTCTCTCCTTTGATGTTTTTAAATGTCTTCTATTGCTTTGTTCTATGTCTTTCGGCTGAAGAGCAGCGCATATGCTGCTGCCAGCCCGCCCCGATGGGGAATTGAAATACAATAAAGAAAAAAAAATACGGTGACTCTGCACCTTCGATTAGAACAGTTTACAAGTGGTTTCAAAATTTTCGGAGGGGCCATATGGGCACAAGTGATGCTGAACGTTCTGGACGCCATGTGGATGTTACGATTCCAGAAATCATTGATAAAATCCATGATATGGTGATGCATGGCGTAAGAGTTAAGGTGCGTGAGATTGCTAGTGCTGTGGGCATCTCGAATGAACGGGTACATAATATTTTGCATAAACATTTGAACATGTGAAAGCTATCCACAAGATGGGTTCCGCGATTGCTCACGCTTGACCAAAAACGGAATCGTGTGAAGTGTTTCAAGGATGGTTTGCAGCTGTTCAGGAAGAATCCGCAGGACTTTAAGCAACGTTTCTACACTGTGGATGAAACATGGATCCATTACTACATTCCTGAGATCAGACAACAATCTAAACAATGGGTAACCAAGGGAGAATCTGCATCAAAAAAGGCGAGGACCATTCCTTCGGCCGGAAAAGTTATGGCGAGTGTCTTTTGGGATTCGCAAGAGTTAATCCTCATCGACTATCTACAAAAGGGTACAACTATTACTGGTGCATATTATTCATCGTTATTGGACCATTTGCTAGAAAAACGCCGGATGTTGGACCGCAAAAACGTCCTTTTCCACCACGACAATGCACCAGCACACACCTCAGCAGTTGTGGTCGCAAAATTAATGGAAATAGGATTCCAACTCGTTTCACATCCCCCCCCCCCCTCTGTTCTCCAGACTTGGCTCCCTCGGGCTACTATTTGTTTTTCAATTTGAAGAAATGGATGGCGGGACAAAGATTTTATTCAAACGAGGAGGTGATTGGAGAAACTAATAGCTATTTTGCAGACTTGGACAATTCCTATTATTCGGAAGGGATCAACAAATTAGAACAGCGTTGGACGAAGTGTATAAGTCTAAAAGGAGACTATGTCGAAAAACAAAAAAGTTTTACCCCGTATACGTAAGTAGTTTTTATTTTTGTACGGACTTTTCAAACGGCTCTGGTAGAGTCTGAAATGAAAGAACGACTGACTGCTGTGCTTCATCGTTTTGAAAGGGCATGATACCTGTAGCTTCTCTTAGTTGTCGCACGGCCGCCCTCCGCCTGCTAGAGATGTTTGATTTGATATGTTTAATTCGCGTGAGAGCGTGAAAGATTCCGCGGCGTGAACATTATTGCGGACAATTGCGTCATTTCTTGCTTTATATCTTCCCCTACGGCGATATTTCGGCATCGTAGCTGCCCGTGCCACAAGGTCAGAATGTGCTACAGTAACTCACGTTAATGTTTTAGCCATCAACTTAGCCCGACCTATATTAGATAGAACACATCTGGGACGCTACCGCTCACCAGCTCCACGGCCATAAACCACCTGCCAGTAATTTACGGGAATTGCGTGGCCTGTGCATAGACATTTGGTGCGATATATCCAAGGGAAACCTACAAAGTACTTGTCGAATCCATGTCACGCAGAAGTGCTGCTACACTGTATTGCAAACGTGGGCACCTAGTCATAATGTTTTAACTTCTACATCTACATGATTATTCTGCAATTCATATTTAAGTGCTTGGCAGAGGGTTCATCGAACCACAATCATACTATCTCTCTACCATTCCACTCCCGAACAGCGCGCGGGAAAAACGAACACCTAAACCTTTCTGTTCGAGCTCTGATTTCTCTTATTTTATTTTGATGATCATTCCTACCTATGTAGGTTGGGCTCAACAAAATATTTTCGCATTCGAAAGAGAAAGTTGGTGACTGAAATTTCGTAAATAGATATCGCCGCGGCGAAAAACGTCTTTGCTTTAATGACTTCCATCCCAACTCGCTTATCATATCTGCCACATTCTCTCCCCTATTACGTGATAATACAAAACGAGCTGCCCTTTTTTGCAGCCTTTCGATGTCCTCCGTCAATCCCACCTGGTGAGGATCCCACACCGCGCAGCAATATTCTAACAGAGGACGAACGAGTGTCGTGTAAGCTGTCTCTTTAGTGGACTTGTTGCATCTTCTAAGTGTCCTGCCAGTGAAACGCAACCTTTGGCTCGCTTTCCCCACAATATTATCTATGTGGTCTTTCCAACTCAAGTTGTTCGTAATTTTAACACCCAGGTGCTTAGTTGAATTGACAGCCTTGAGAATTTTACTATTTATCGAGTAATCGAACTCCAACGGATTTCTTTTGGAACTCATGTGGATCACCTCACACTTTTCGTTATTTAGCGTCAACTGCTGCCTGCCACCTGCCACACCATACAGTAATCTTTTCTAAATCGCTTTGCAACTGATACTGGTCTTCGTATGACCTTACTAGACGGTAAATTACAGCATCATCTGCGAACAACCTAAGAGAACTGCTCAGATTGTCACCCAGGTCATTTATATAGATGAGGAACAGCAGAGGTCCCAGGACGCTTCCCTGGGGAACACCCGATATCACTTCAGTTTCACTCGATGATTTGCCGTCTATTACTACGAACTGCGACCTTCCTGACAGGAAATCACGAATCCAGTCGCACAACTGAGACGATACCCCATAGGCCCGCAGCTTGATTACAAGTCATTTGTGAGGCACGGTGTCAAACAAAAGCTTTTCGGAAATCCAGAAATACGGAATCAACTTGAGATCCCCTGTCGATAGCGGCCATTACTTCGTGCGAATAAAGTGATAGCTGCGTTGCACAAGAACGATGTTTTCTAAAACCATGCTGATTACGTATCAATAGATCGTTCCCTTCGAGGTGATTCATAATGTTTGAATACAGTATATGCTCCAAAACTCTACTGCAAACTGATGTCAATGATATAGGTCTGTTGTTCGATGGATTACTCCTACTACCCTTCTATTGCAATCTGTAGGTACAGATCTACCGGTGAGCGAGCGGTTGTATATGATTGCTAAGTAGGGAGCTATTGTATCAACGTAATCTGAAAGGAACCTAATCGGTATACAATCTGGACCTGAAGACTTGCCCGTATCAAGCGATTTGAGTTGCTTCGCAAACCCTAAGGTACCTACATCTAAGAAACTCATGCTAGCAGCTGTTCGTGTTTCAAATTCTGGAATATTCCATTCGTCTTCCCTGGTGAAGGTATTTCGGAAAACTGCGTCAGTATAAGTAGTTGTAGATGCGATGAAACAATCGGGCGACAAAATATACCGCTTCGTAACTCTCATTGTCACCAACAGTGCTGGTTGTAGTGACGCTGGCCCACATGTGGCCCACGAGCAGAGAGCAGCGCTGCACCGCAGCGGCCCTCGCTTTTTATGGGAGTGGCCGCCTTATCTGGGGCTCTGCGCCGTTACCAGCAGCACGCCGTTGCTTTTCCTGCGGGCTAACTGGACACCGCGGGGCAGTTGTTGCTTGTTAGGGCCGCACTTCTGCCCTCCTGCTGTACCCCACCTCCACATCCACACGAGCAGCTGCACACAAAATACACTTCCTTTCTCCACAGTACTGTTTCTCTCGAACGAGGTTCCTTTTCACTCTTCTCCACCCTGCGTCGTTCGCTCTGCGAAAACCTCGCACAGAATTCCGAGTAACAAGTTCACAAATAACAACTGAACAGCGCCTATGTCCGTGTATATGGGAAAGAAAGACTGCTGGATCGAGCATCGAATTTTTGTGTAAACGAATACAAGGCGTGTGGTAGTTACCTCACCCTTTCCTTCTCCCCTCAGAGTCGATATCCGCCCGAGGTTAATTAGTAGGTGAAGGCTAATTGATACAGCGACCGACTGCCTTAAGGCTAGTTGAAATGAATAAGAGATGGTTCCCAGGTTAAATAGTATTCACAGAAGTGCTCTAGATCAAAGACATTATTTCGATCCTGTTTGCAGGGTTCAACAGCTATATTGTGACCTTGGGTCGATTTCAGAGCTACAAGGTGGGCGGGGTTTCCGGTTATATCGTTATTTTTTCAACGTCAGTTTAACCTGAGTGTTAAAACCGCTCAAAATAATTAAATGGTTCAAATGGCTCCGAGCACTGTGGGACTTAACATATGGGGTCATCATTCGCCTAGAAGTTAGAACTACTTAAACCTAACTAACCTAAGGACCTCACACACATCCATGCCCGAGGCAGGATTCGACCCTCGGACCGTAGCGGTCGCACGGTTAGACTGAAGCGCCTGGAACCGCTTATCCACGGCGGTCGGCTCAAAATTATTGATTTGCGGTTTTTTATTCCTATTGCTTCCTGTAACAAACGTAGAAATTGAAAGGAATCGAAGAATTAAACTCTCTCAGTTTCATGACACATAGTCAAAATATTAAGTTAAACAGGCAAAAAGAAAACCTTAGTGCGTGACCCGTTAGCTGCTTTTTTTGAAAAGTTAAAAATGTCCTGTTGTTCTAATTTTTAAAGACTGTGCCCAAAAATCACGTTCTAATCGGGAATCATACCGCTACATTGAGAAAGTTGGAAGAAGAACTGCACGTTTATCGCCAAAAGGGGGAGAGAGTGTCACTGACATGATACAGGAGTTGGGGTACACATCATTAAAACAATGGCGTTTTTCGATGCGGCGAAATATTCTCACGAAATTTCAATCACCGAATGGGAAAATATTTTGTTAATATCAACCTACACGGGGAGAAACGATCATCATAAGAAAATAAGGGAAACCAAAGCTCGTTCGGAAAGATGTAGGTATTCTTTTTTTCCGAGCTGTTCGAGATTCGAATAATGGAGAATTATTGTGAAGGTGGTTTGATGAGCTCTCTGCCAGGCACTTACGTGTAATTTGCAGAGTATCCATGTAAGATGTAGATGTATTTTGGCATTACGAATTATCTGTGCTAAAGGGTGAAAACCGATTTTCAAATTCAAATGGCTCTGAGCACTATGGGACCTAACATCTGATGTCATCAGTCCCCTAGAACTTAGAACTACTTAAACCTAACCAACCTAAAGACATCACACACATCCATGCTGGAGGCAGGATTCGAACCTGCGACCGTAGCGGTCGCGAGGTTCCAGACTGAAGCGCCTAGAACCACTCGGACACTTCGGCCGAAAAACCTATTTTGAAGAACAATATTTTTCATGTTAATTTGCCCGTTTTCAAAGGCTGAAAGTAGATAAAGGCATATTAAGTGGATACAGGCAACAGATCAGATACTTTCTTCTATTTTTATTATAAAATATGAATGAATTATTAAGTTTTAAGTTTTCTCCCTACATGATGTCACAAGTTTGTTGTGGGTCCTCCCATTCTTAATCGTTTAAAGTAAATGGGGCATTGTAGTTCATTTCTACTTCCAGACTAGAGATGGTATTCTGTAATACAATTAACGTCTGACGACAACAGCAAGGAACTACGATATATACCAGATGGTGCAAGTCTCGCACAGTGCATGTACACGTGCACGATGCTGCATGGTGCACGACGCCATGCTACATGGTAACAGGTACGCTATATTGTGTCAGGGGCGTTGTACCAAATTTTATGTTATGTGTCTGTTGATCATTTCTATCGACATTGTTATTAAAATAGCACTGATCTCTTCTCCCATTTCTATAATAAGGCGTTATTGCGAAGTAATGGAAATTTTTGGAATGAAAATTACTGGTTTTGTAAAAGAAGATTTATCGAAAAACCAAAAATTGTAGCACTGCTGCCGTGGCTAATTGATGTTTCGTTTCTTTCACCCCGCTATTAGCAAAATAATAAACAAGCTCCTGTTATAATCGAGGCCAAACAAATACCGAAAAACATGAGAATGGCTTTTAACTGGTAGGTTTTTCCCATCCCCACGGCGTGGCCACGGGCGGCGCTGCTATTGACGGCGGCTGGCCAGCTGGTATTGAGTGGCAGTCACGGGACCCTCGCTGGGCTGGTCGTGGTCGTGACGGCTATTCAGACGGCACCATTAGTGGCCGCAGATTAACGCCTGCCCACAGGTGTCACACGCTAGCCGCCCCGGAGAGACCGCTGCCCGCACAGAACCGCATTCCGTGGCAGGAGCGCCTGACACACACCGCACGCACTTCCAATCACCGGACAGCTTTGCTCTCTGGCGCACACTGACGCCTGCTAATTCGAAACGTCTGATGTTAGTACCGTTCTTCCACGCTGCTTATTCAATATAACAGCCAGAATTTCACCTTCACAAATTATCCGTAATTCACGGATTCCCATCACAAGATTATTGACCCAATTACCTACCGTCCACTAAATTAACCGACTATTTAAATCATTTTATAGTGAAAGCAGGGAGGGAAGGATGCAGAAAATTCATTCGAAATTTCTAAAATCGGTGGAGGAAGCTGCAACTAAACCATTTGAAACACACTGAAGCGCGAAAGAAACTGATATAGGCATGCGTATTCAAATACAGTGATATATATCTACATCTGCATGGATACTCTACAAATCACATTTAAGTGCCTGGCGGAGGGTTCATCGAACCACCTTCACAATTCTCTATTATTACAATCTCGTATAGCGAACGGAAAGAATGAACACTTATATCTTTCCGTACGAGCTCTTATTTCCCTTATTTTATCGTGGTGATCGTTCCTCCCTTTGTAGGTCGGTGTCTACAAAATATTTTCACATTCGCAGGAGAAAGTTGGTGATTGGGATTTCGTGAGAAGATTCCGTTGCAACGATAAACGCCTTTCTTTTAGCGATTTCCAGCCCAAATCCTGTATCATTTCTTTGACACTCTCTCCCATATTTCGCGATAATACAAAACGTGCTGCCTTTCTTTGAACTTTCTCGATGTACTCCATCAGTCCTATCCGGTAAGGATCCCACACCGCGCAGCAGTATTCTAAAAGAGGACGGACAAACGTAGTGTAGGCAGTCTCCTTAGTAGGTCTGTTACATTTTCTAAGTGTCCAGCCAATAAAACGCAGTCTTTGGTTAGCATTACCCACAACATTTTCTGTGTGTTCCTTCCAATTTAAGTTGTTCGTAATTGTAATACCTAGGTATTTAGTTGAATATACGACTTTTAGATTAGACTGATTTATCGTGTAATCGAAGTTCAACGAGTTCCTTTTCGCACTCATGTGGATAATCTCACACTTTTCGCTATTCAGGGTCAACTGCCACTTTTCGTACCAAATGTCTCTGAGCACTATGGGACTTAACATCTGACGTCATCAGTCCCCTAGAACTTAGAGCTACTTAAACCTAACTAACCTAACGACATCACACACAACCATGTCCGAGGCAGGATTCGAACCTGCGACCGTAGCGGTCACGCGGTTCCAGACTTAAGCTCCTAGAACCGCTCGGCCACTCCGGTCGGCATTTTCGCACGATTCAGATATTTTTTCTAAATCGTTTTGCAGTTAGAGGGCCAGTGTGGCCGTGCGGTTCTAGGCACTTCAGCCTGGAACAGCGTGACCGCTACGGCCGCAGGTTCGAATCCTGCCTCGGGCACGGATGTGTGTAATGTCCTAAGATTAATTAGGTTTAAGTAGTTCTAAGTTCTAGGGGACTGATGACCACAGATGTTAAGTCCCATAGTGCTCAGATCCATTTGAACCATTTTTTGCAGTTTATTTTGATCTTCTAATGACTTTATTAGTCGATAAACGACAACGTCATCTGCAAACAACCGAAGACAGCTGCTCAGATTGCTCCCAAATCGTTTATATAGATAAAGAACAGCAAAGAAACCTATAACACTACCTTGGGCAACGCCAGAAATCACTTCTGTTTAACTCGATGACTTTTCCGTCAATTGCTACGAACTGTGACCTCTCTGACAGGAAATCACAAATCCAGTCACATAACCGGGACGATATTCCATTAGCACGCAATTTCAATACAAGCCGTTTGCGTGGTGCAGTGTCAAAAGCCTTCCGGAAATCCAGAAATACGAACTCGATCTGAAATCCCTTGTCAATAGCACTCAACACTTCATGCGAATAAAGAGCTAGTTGTGTTTCAGAGGAACGATGTTTTCTAAACTAATGTTGAATGTGTGTCAATAGACCGTTTTCTTCGAGGTAATTCATAATGTTCGAACACAATATATGTTCTAAAATTCTGCTACATATCGGCGTTAACGATATGGGCCTGTAATTTAGTGGATTACTCCTACTATCTTTCTTGAATATTGGTATGACCTGTGCAACTTTCCAGTCTTTGGGTACGGATCTTTCGTCGAGCGAACGGTTTGTATATGATTGTCAAGTATGGAGCTAACGCATCGGCATACTCCGAAAGGAACCTAATTGGTATACAGTCTGGACCAGAAGACTTGCTTTTATTAAACAGGCAGAATACGACACTGTGGTCGGCAACGCCTATATAAGTCAACAAGTGTCTGACGCAGTTGTTAGATCGGTTACTGTTGCTACAATGGCAGGTTATCAAGATTAAAGTGAGTTTGAACGTGGTACGAGCGATGGGACACAGCATCTCCGAGATAGCGATGGAGTGGGGATTTTCCCATATGACCATTTCACGAGAGTACCGTGAATATCAGGAATCCGGTAAAACATCAAATCTCCGACGTAGTTGCGGCCGGAAAAAGATACTGCAAGAATGGGACCAACGACGACTGAAGAGAACAGTTCAACGTGACAGAAGTGCAACCCTTCCGCAAATTGCTGAAGATTTCAGGGCTGGGTCATCAACATGTGTCAGCGTGCGAACCATTGAACGAAAAATCAGAGCCGAAGGCCTACTCGTGTACCCTTGATGACTGCACGGCACCCAGCTTTACGCCTCGCCTGTGTCCGCCAACACCGACATTGGACTGTTGATGACTGGAAACATGTTGCCTGGTCGGACGAGTCTCGCGAATTGTATCGAGCGAATGGACGTGTGCGGGTATGGAGACAAACTCATGAATCCACGGACCGTGCATGTCATCAGGGTACTGATCAAGCTGGTAATGGCTCTGTAATGGTGTGGGGCGTCTTCAGTTGGAGTGATATGGGAACTCTGACACGTCTAGATACAACTCGGACAGGTGACACGTAATTAAGCATTATGTCTGATGATCTGTGTCTATTCATGTCCATTGTGGATTCCCACGGACTTGGGCAATTCCAGCGGGACAATGGGACACCCTACACGCTCAGAATTGCTACAGTTTCTCTCTAGGAACACTCTTCTGAGTTTAAACACTTCCGCTGGCCACCAAATTTCTCAGACATGAACATTATTGAGCATATCTGGGATGCCTTGCAACGTGCTGTTCATAAGAGATCTCCACCCTCTGGTATTCTTACGGATGTATGGACAGCCCTCCAGGAATCATGGTGTCAATTCCCTAGCACTACTTCAGACATCAGTCGAGTGCATGCCACGTCGTGTTGCGGCACTTCTGCGTGCTCGCGGGCGTCTATGCGATTAGGCAGGTCTACCAGTTTCTTTGGCTCTTTATTGTATACATGGCTGTCCTGGAAATTTTGCGTCAAAGTTAGAAAGGGTTGTAATAGGAGTCTTGTTCCTACAAACTACAGATAGGAACCCCTGTCAGGAAACGTCATCCAACGACACAGCAAGCGGCAGCAAAACGTGACTTTGAACGCTTATGGACCGTAGGCGGAACTGTTCGCAATATTTTGTGTGTCTCCGGGATGACGACTGACTGTTACAATCGCCATTAGAGAAGATGGAGATAGATTCTGCGTAGACACGCCTTGTCTTCTATTAATGCGGTGTTCTGTGACCTTAGTGTTTAACTGTTTTGGACATGGGTTTCCATTCACAGTTTATTTTTCTCCTGGAAACATCTAAAGTCTCCACCATTTTTAAGTTTGTTGCCTGTGGGGTTGCCTTCTGGCAGGCGCTGGCGCCTATATCGTCGGTGCTCAGCAGCGTCGTTGGTTGACGTTTCTGGACGCGCATTCCTACTCTCAACTTCTTCCTCTACAACCACTCGAAATTAATCGTAACGTTTCTGGAAGACCCTGCATGTACATAGTTAAAAAAAAACGATGTATACAAAATTTTAAGGTGTGTAGAGGAGATAAAAAAACATTTTTTTTTTAGTGACAAAAATGTCACAGGTCCACGTTTCCTAGCTGGGGATCCATGAAGGTTTCAACGCTAGTGCTATTCGGAGAGGGTGTGAAAACTACCGTGTGATGAATATTGTCTTAAAGAGATTGCTGAAAACATCGTTCTTTTACATTAATACACAATATGCGTCTGTGTGCTAATGATTGTGTAACACGCTAAAACCAAACAGATGTCCACGAATGATGGCGGGAACTTCAACTGGAGAGTTATCGGTGTCTTGTACACCAAACGCTTCATCTGTCCCATCACAAAAACAAATCCACAGGAGCTCAGCTAGATTTGTAAAGCAATATTCATCACGCGACCGTTTGGACATGGTCTCTGAGCGTCACTAACATAAAAATATTGATGGACTCATAGCAGGGTAACGGTGCACCTGTGACTTTTTTATCACATAAAAATATATTTCTTTTTACCCGCTCTAAAGTCTGTAAAATTTTATATACATAGCTTTTTTACATCCCGTATTTAGGATTCAGATTCCCCAAGAGATATGATGCCCGATTCCGACCTATTAGCAAGTCATCGTAATACGATTTGATTATGTTGCGTAGTAGCTCGTCGACTTAAAGGTCCGGCGATGGGCTCGCAGTAATCGAGGCTAAGCGAATGATGGGACTAAATCCAACGTTGGAAGAGTGGATGGATAGAAAACAACCGGACTAGCGCAGTCATATGAGATGTATGGATGGTAACAGGATACCTCAGAAAGTTTGGGGCGGAGGCGGAAAAGGGGTAGACCAAGCAAAGACAGGAACTACAGCTGACACGTGGTACTTGTTCTGAGAAAGAGGCATGGAAATTAGGTTGTGATGGACGACGAGCTATTCGGCGAAACAACCGCTTCAGTATGCAGTCGTTGTACCGTCCTGGTGCGTTTGCAAAGTTTAATTAGCCAGTACAATGCTTCATAGTAGAGACTACTTTTCCAGCAAGTCGTATACTGCTCTAAAAGCCAGGCGTTTGGTGCTTAATAAGTGGTTCCTATCTCATTCATATCATGGCGTTCTGAATGATTGCCTTCACTGCCCTATTTCAGCGCCGCATGCATACACAATATTTCTGTGTCCCATCTTTAACGATGTTCATTTTTCAGATTTCACTCGTGAGTAACAAGTTTCCGTGAGGAAACTGGATAATTCTCTTTATTTCGTTAGTCTCAGTTGCACTGATATAGAATTCAGTTGTAATAGTTACCGGTTCTTCATTCTCGCACCATACACCTAAAAATTACAAGATACATGTCGTATAACAATGTGTACAAACAGTACGTATGTCCATATTACATGTACTCATATGCTTCTAAACATACGTTGCTATTAACCGTAATTATTCACACAAAATGGTGCCAAAAGCCCCAGTACATTACTCAGTGGACAACAAATACCCCCAGTGATATTAGCGTATGCGTCCGTTGCTACTGAATGACAACCAAACTGACAAATTGTACATATAGTAGCCAACAGGACACCATTTTAGGTGTTGCCGTCACACATACGCACATGCGCAGGTGTCTGCCTATTAGTTTTCTGTGGTGCTTCCTGGCTTTGTATGTTCCATTAGGATGCTACGTTATTTTGTAACAATACCGATATTTTCATTTTGATGCCACGTTATTTTGTAAAATAAAAGTCATCATTTTATGTAACCTAAATTTGATATTTCTTCACTTTTAAAAATCTTATCAATAAAAATACAGCAAGTAGGTCCAGACCTAAGGCGCCGAGAAGAAAGGGGGGTCGAGAGGCCTCCATCGCCGTTTCAGTTTTCGAGGGAGATAGTCATACGAAAAGAAAAAAAAATGATGTAATTTGAAAATATGGAAGGCAATACGGCAGGCAATTGCGTTGCGTTTGAGTTCTGTGAGATGGCGATTGCTAATGTCGCTGTTCCCAACTTCTCAATAGTTGTGTTTGCATCGGTTTGTGGACGAGTTGACATTGCTTTAATAGTTAGTTTTCATCATTGCGCATGTGAGCTATTATTATTTTTTAAAAAAGATCACGTTAAATACAACGAGGGGCGTGAGAAGATAAGTGGTCCACGAAATGGGAAATAAAAGTACTGACGACATTGTTCAGTGGAAAGGTCATTTTCTGTTTTCATAACATTTAAAAATTATCTATGGAGTTTATAACGAAGACTTAACACATTATCTGTATTGCAAACTAGAAGTGGAAAAGTAAACAGGATTAATTGTTATTATATGAGTGATGAATATGCCGGAAATAAGTCTCGACG
Source organism: Schistocerca serialis cubense (assembly GCF_023864345.2). Lineage (NCBI taxonomy): Eukaryota > Metazoa > Arthropoda > Insecta > Orthoptera > Acrididae > Schistocerca > Schistocerca serialis. The sequence continues at coordinate 145,077,822 of NC_064643.1, forward strand.
AAAGATTACTAGGTGTAGTTTGTTGCTAACATTCTACGTTAATGTTTACATTCATGATTTCGGACTGATATACATTTACTTCTCTGCTTTTCTGTACATTTACGTCTATAACCTACAAATCACAGTGAGATGCATGGCAGAGGGTACGTCCCATTCTACGAGTTAGGGTTTCTTTCTGCTCCATTCACGTATGGAGCGCGGAGAGAACGATGGTTTGAATGCCTCTGTGCTTGCAATGAATTATTGTAATATAATCCTCACGATCCGTCTGTGAGCGATACGTAGAGGGTTGTAGTGTATCACTAGAGTAATCATTTAAAGCCTGTTCTTGAAACTTTGTTAATAGACTTCCTCCGCATACTTAACGTCTGTCTTCAAGTGTCTTCCCGTTCATTTCCTTCAGTATCTCTGTGACATTCTTCCGCGAATTGAACAAGCCTGTGGTCATTTGTGCTGCGCTTCTCTGTATACGTTCAATATCCCCTGTTAGATCTATCTGGTACGGGTTCCACACACTTGCGCAATATTCTAGGATGGGTCGCACGAGTGATTTGCAGAAATCTCTTTTGTAGATTGATTGTGTTGTGTCTAGACAAGACAGCCTAGACACAATGAGACGAAGCCGAAAGGCACGCGCTTAAACTCACGCAGGCTGGCGTGAGGTCTGAAACAGGATACGTAATGAATGCTATAAAGAAAAGTACGTAGCTTCTGGAATACTTAACTTTAATCCATTATTGTATAACATCGCTCTTGTACAGATATAATCCCCATTTCAATATACTTTGTGATGGCGCCTTGCTAGGTCGTAGCAAATGACTATCGTCTCGGCAAATGAGAGCGTATTTGTCAGTGTGGCGTCGCTAGCAAAGTCGGCTGTACAACTGGGGCGAGTGCTAGTATGTCTCTCTAGACCCGCCGTGTAGTGGCACTCGGTCTACGATCACTGACAATGGCGACACGCGGGTCCGACGTATACTACTGGACCGCGGCCGATTTAAAGGCTACCACCTAGCAAGTGTGGTGTCTGGCGGTGACACCACAGATTGCACTTCCCCAGCATTCTACCAGTAAACCGAAGTGTACTACTCGCTCTACCCACGACTGAACCTATGTGATCATTCCGTTTCGTATCCCTACAAAGTGTTACACCCAGGCACTTGTATGAGGTGACCGATTCCAACAGTGATTCATTGATATTATAGTCATAGAATACTGCGTGTTTTCGTTCTGTGAAGTGCAAAATTTACATTTCTGAACATTTAGAGCAAGTTGCCACTTTTTGCACGACCTTGAAATCTTGTCAATATCTGATTGAATATTTATACAGCTTCTCTCAGACAGTATTTCATTATAGATGACTACATCGTCTGCAAAAAAAGTCTTATTATACTGTTAATATTGTCCGCAAGGTTATTAATTACAACATGGACAGCAACGGTCCCAACACACATCCGTGGTGTACACCCGAAGTTACTTCTACACGTGTCTGTGAAAAAACCACATGCGTCTCTTTTTATTATTCTGGGGATGAGAAGTGATATTGCTTTTTCCTCCTACGGTCCCCCTTCCCATCCAAAACGCGACACCACCAAAATCAAGCTGCTTCCTCCCCTCGTTCCATTATAGTTTTCCTTACCACAGAAGAAATATAACTTTTAAATCTGGAGTCCATTGTATGTTACTTTCAAGTAATTTTATGGTTGATTACATTATTTCGTAATTTGGAACCTAACGTTTAAGTCCGGCCTTGACCTTGAGTGACTCACTACTGATGTTTCTTGTTATGCAATTTGATTTAAAATCAGTTACTCTGTGATTTTTATAATACCGTGCAATCAATAAACGGTACCACATTCTGCGCTATTTTCACCGCATAATGTCTTTTACGGTAGTGGAAAGTCAACATTCATGTTACTTTTACGTCATCTGCCCTCTAATGTTTCTACGTGCATAAAAGCAAAGCGCACTTCGTTAGTTCGTGCTCACACAATTCCCTTTTCATTGTTATTGCGTGTCGCGTTGGACTGCGCTTACGGCATCACTCCAGCGCAGCAGATGTAATAATTTAAATTAGCTGCGGATTATGTCCGATGCGGAAGTTCATCGTCCATATACATATTCCTTTGGCTATTACGTTGCAAAATTGATATTTGATTGGAAATGATCATTTAAATCTCTTTTCTGATTGATAGGCATTTATGTGTTTGCGGACGTCAAGATGATTGATAAAGCGGATGGAAATGAAGCGGATATCTACTGCAAAACAAATGAAAACTGATAACGAGCGTCAAGTTACCCGATAGTCATCTGATGGAAGCGGGGACTCACTAGAAGACACAAAAGAATTTATAGCCACCTCTGATCCGTTAACAGTGCTGTCTGCATTTCTTGTCACGCTTTCCACAAAATATTTTTTGCGCTAGCAGCAGTTTACCGTTGTTCCTTCAAAAGAAAAAACTTGCGTGTCAAAGATTTACTTCAATACAAAGCTATGGTTTGCAGACTCACAGACAGACAAAACTTCTCGTAATGTTGTAAATCAATGAACTGAAAGTATCTTTCATTCAATGATGGAAATAAATATTCGATGCGAAGGTTGGTTTGAAGCTGTAGTAGACATGGCTCTATTGAAGTTGGTATGACTTTGCCATTCGCAGACTTTGAATTGATCTGTCGAGCCAGTTATAAGGAGATTTACAGTTTCATGTAGACTGTGAATCACGATGCAACTCTGCATTTCTCGCCCGTTGTGAAAGAAGTGATGAGCAACAGAAAAAATTATAGGTCCGACTGAGGACTGAATCTGTAGGCAACGCCGGGAATTAGCTTGATATTGTGCAACACTTTGTCGCCGAACGACACTCCGTAACTGACTGAACTGTAAACGAGCATGTGATTGCAATTATTTAATTATAGTGCTTTTATTTTTGTTACCATTCCCACTTCATATATAGTTCGTTCTCCAACTTCTCATGTTATTCGTTGCATGTTCAGTAGGCGACGACAAGGTGGCGAGAAACACTGTTTCGACATAGACAGTACATTCCATAATATTAGATGCTATAACACCCTTTCGATTTCGAAACGAATGGTCAAAGCTGTACTTTTCCCTCATACCATTAACTGGCTGGTTCAAATGGCTCTGAGCACTATGCGACTTAACTTCTGAGGTCATCAGCCGCCTAGAAGTTAGAACTAATTAAACCTAACTAACCTAAGGACATCACACACATCCATCCCCGAGGCAGGATTCGAATCTGCGACCGTAGCGGTCGCTCGGCTCCAGACTGTAGCGCCTAGAACCGCACGGCCACTCCGGCCGGCATACCATTAACTGTCGAACGGACGTATGGTAGCACAATTCTGTTCGTCTTAAATCATTTTCTGTGTTTGTTTATTTAGTTTGAATTAAATTTGAATACCATGGAGCTTGTCTGGGATGCACTATGCAGTGTGTTTGCATCACGTCAGCAACCACCAATCACTCTCCAAGAGTCGAGAGCAGCTCCGCTGGAAGAATGGGCCTTACTGCCTCAACATAAGAAATAATTGTTCAAATGGCTCTGAGCACTATGGGACTTAACTTCTGCGGTCATCAGTCCCCTAGAACTTAGAACTACTTAAACCTAACTAACCTAAGGACATCACACACACCTATGCCCAAGGCAGGATTCGAAACTGCGAGCGTAGCGGTCGTGCGGTTCCAGACTGCAGCGCCTAGAACCGCTCGGCCACCCCGGCCGGCCTCAACATAACATTGATGACATTATTCACAGCATGCTCTGTCGTTGTGAGGCCTATATTTCTGCCAGAGATGGTCACACCCCATAGTGAGCGCATTAACCAGTTGTCGGAATTTGTGTGCAAATCAAAGTTGCAAAAAACGAGGAACATTTTCGTCTAGTGTTATGCATGTTGTAGCTGACTACGTTCTGTATTATTTACATTGTTTCTACTTTACTCTCACCTGTTTATACTGTTATTTTGGTAAAATAAACGCAGCCTTCCAAAATTTCTGTTAGTTGCAACAATTTTGGACAACAGTGTATTTCATTTGCGGTCGCTAAGAAATCAGAACTGGTAACGATACACTTGTGTAAACTGAGGATGAAATACGTAAGTAAATGAAAATTCAGTTACAAGCCTGTTACTTTGTTATCCTAAAACAGCAGGGCTGTCTTTTTTTGTCATTAAATTTAAGCTTCTGCGAAAGAATGTGCAGGCTCTTTGTGCAACAGGGGATGCGTACGTTTAGATTTCGCCAGTGAGTACGTTAAAAGCATCCGAAGTAAACTTTGTGAGCGTCATAATTGTGTCAGCGTTGCGGTGTAAGTCAGATTACAGAAGCGTCTGCCGGCATTACACGTAACGCACTTATTCACACCGAGCCGAGCCAGGGGGCGTCGCTCGCTCGCCCTTTGTCCGGGGGGGCGCGAAGAACAATACGGCGTCGCATCGCGACACACGGGTCCCGCCTGCGAAAGTCAATTACCGGCTCTGTTTACACAATAATAGGGCTCCATCAACAGGGCGCGCTCGCTTTATGCACGTATTTCGGAGATCGTCCCTCGGCGGCGGCGCACTCGCATTAGTCGGAGCAGAGGTAGGCGAGCAACTTAGGAAGCGCTCCTAACGGCCGTTCGTATGCGCCGCTGTGAACTGGGCCGCTTCCCTCCTGCGCGCTGTTTCAAACCTGCTCAACTGCCAGCCGCTGGCGGGTGGCACTCGGCGAGCTTTCACACGAAGGCTGGCTTTTTAAGTTAAAATCTTATCCGGTTAAGGATGAACTGCATGGAAATTTTTACGTTTTGCTGCAGTTTACGCAGTAAGAATCCTGACTGCTTGAAAGAGAGAGGTAAATACAGTGATTCATCTCTCTCTCTCTCTCTCTCTCTCTCTCTCTCCGTATCTCCCCTCGCAGGTCACGTATTGACTTGTTATTTGTCATCATTCACCGTGCACCATTTGACTCTTCTTTACAGTTGCAAGTACGTAGTACTGCGATTTAAGCATATAGTGGCTGTACGGTCACTTTAAGTTTAATACCTGTTCGGTACAATTCAGATTCCCAGTTGCCGTCATTATACACTACTGGCCATTAAAATTGCTACACCACGAAGATGACGTGCTGCAGATGTGAAATTTAACCGACAGGAAGAAGATGCTGTGATATGCAAATGATTAGCTTTTCAGAGCATTCACACAATGTTGGCACCGGTGGCGACACCTACAACGCGCTGACATGAGGAAAGTTTCCGACCGATTTCTCATACACAAACAGCAGTTGACCGGCGTTGCCTGGTGAAACGTTGTTGTGATGCCTCGTGAAAGGAGGAGAAATGCGTACCATTACGTTTCCGACTTTGATAAAGGTCGGATTGTAGCCTATCGCCATTGCGGTTTATCGTATCGCGACATTGCTGCTCGCGTTGGTCGAGATCCAATGACTGTTAGCAGAATATGGAATCGGTGGGTTCAGGAGGGTAATACAGAACGCCGTGCTGGATCCCAACGGCCTCGTATCACTAGCAGTCGGGATGACAGGCATCTTATCCGCGTGGCTGTAACGGATCGTGCAGCCACGTCTCGATCCCTGAGTCTACAGATGGGGACGTTTGCAAGACAACAACCATCAGTTCGACGACGTTTGCAGCAGCATGGACTATCAGCTCGGAGATCATGGCTGCGGTTACCCTTGACGCTGCATCACGGACTGGAGCGCCTGCGATGGTGTACTCAACGACGAACCTGGGTGCACGAATGGCAAAACGTCATTTTTTCGGATGAATCCAGGTTCTGTTTACAGCATCATGATGGTCGCATCCGTGTTTGGCGACATCGCGGTGAACGCACATTGGAAGCGTGTATTCGTCATCGCCATACTGGCGTATCACCCGGCGTGATGGTATGGGGTGCCATTGGTTACACGTCTCGGTGACCTCTTGTTCGCACTGACGGCACTTTGAACAGTGGACGTTATATTTCAGATGTGTTACGACCCGTGGCGCTACCCTTCATTCGATCCCTGCGAAACCCTACATTTCAGCAGGATAATGCACGACCGTATGTTACAGGTCCCGTACGGGCCTTTCTGGATACAGAAAATGTTCGACTGCTGCCCTGGCCAGCACATTCTCCAGATCTCTCACCAATTGAAAACGTCTGGTCAATGGTGGGCGAGCAACTGGTTCGTCACAATACGCCAGTCACTACTCTTGATGAACTGTGGTATCGTGTTGAAGCTGCATGGGCAGCTGTACCTGTACACGCCATCCAAGCTCTGTTTGACTCGATGCCCAGGCGTATGAAGGCCGTTATTACGGTCGGAGGTGGTTGTTCTGGGTACTGATGGTTCAAATGGCTCTGAGCACTATGGGACTTAACATCTATGGTCATCAGTCCCCTAGAACTTAGAACTACTTAAACCTAACTAACCTAAGGACATCTCACACATCCATGCCCGAGGCAGGATTCGAACCTGCGACCGTAGCAGTCGCGCGGTTCCGGACTGAGCGCCTGAACCGCTAGACCACCGCGGCCGGCTCTGGGTACTGATTTCTCAGGATCTATACACCCAAATTGCATGAGAATGTAATGACATTTCATTTCTATTATAATATATTTTTCCAATGAATACCCGTTTATCATCTGCATTTCTTCTTGGTATAGCAATTTTAATGGCCATTAGTGTATTATTGTGCCTTCCAAAATAATGAATGTCGAACTTATGACTACTAAGTGCAACAGAATTCACAATTACTTTAATTTATTCCAGTAAAATGATTGACAAAATAACTGACAATCAGTGGCAACGTTAACGTAACATGGCCTTGGCATGTCTGACGTAAGGGTCGGGAAAAAATGCTATAATCGTGCAAGTGAATCAGCCGTGATCGCGAAATGCCCAGTGATCGTCGTGATTATACGTCACACCTGTGGTCGGAGTTGAAAGCAGATTTTTGAGGTTAAATACAAGTCTTCAGAGTGAAGCTTGTAGAGGGCGCACCTGGCGTGGTGCGTTCCTAATCAGCGCACCATTGGCCGACGTCGATTCACCGCCTTCTCTTCTCTTGCGTTCTTCATCTTCGTTCCGACGCTTGTGGTTACGCCAGAACAATAGGTCCTACCATCTTTCACAGAAGAAATCGTTTCACTCTCTCTTTCTCTCTCCGTGACCAATTAGGTGGTCTTTGCCCGCACTGCCATGTTTCTCTCTCTAATCTGTAGTTTATTTATGTTAGCCAATGCTGGCTGTTCGTACACAGTGTAAACTTTTCTTTTTCTTTTTCTTTTCTTTTCTTTCTTTCTTGGCGTGGGCGTGGGGGGGGGGGGGGGGGGGGAAAGATGTTATATCTGGAATCCAACACTTTCTGGAGACGCAGTCAACTTTCTACATTTGGACACAGTGGTCCTTCTACTAAAGTGCGAACCTTCTCACTCTACACCCCGATTGTTAAACGTTTTCGCCAGGAGTTTGCGCCATGGGAGATCCTATCTGCGTTTGTTCAGAACAAAGCCGAATGTCCCGACGTGGCACTCCAGAAGCATGGCCAATGATTGGTGGGCTACTGACCCTCCCCTCTCTCTCAGCATGCCTTCCGCTAATTGGTTCCAGGGGTGGCAGCTGATTATACTGTCCCCGACGATACAGGTGCTTTTCCCACCACTCAGAATTCTTTAAACATTCTCTTTCTCTCATACATATCTGAATCATGTGTGAAATAAGAGTAAAGTTGCCTTAGTCAGTTATCGACATTTACAAGTATCACTGTTTATCTGTTCCTTCGTGTCAATTAAATATTCCCATTAAATGGATCTTTAATTATGGATTTCCATAATTATGTGACTGTCTCCAGTAAAAACAGTCACGTAACAACAGTATGGAATACGGTGATCAAGGACAGCACAGTTTCTGTAGGAGATTGTGAACACTGCAGATATTTACAGGCGATTCGTGGCAGTGTCTGGAGTGAGTGCACCGCCACGAAAAGTGCTCTTCTACTCACTCACTCACTCACCAAACGAATCGAAAAACTGGCTGCCATCGCTGAAATGGGGTTCCAGGTGGTCTCACACCAACCACATTCTCCTGACGTGGCCCATTTCACTTCTGTAGGCCCTGCTCGAACCGCTGTTCTGGAGTCTGTTACACCTATAAAAGAATAGCTGCTCGCAGTTGCTGTAAGTCTGTGAAATGTCAGCGCAGAGGTTTCTTTGTAGCTCTGAGAAAGTGGTAAGCAGAAGCGGCCAAGTCAGTGAAGTACGATGGGTGTAGAACCCCATGTCAGCAATGACAGCTGTGGTTTTCGGACTCATTCGGAGACGAGTATTGTCGCGTTGTAAGAGCTCTTTCTATGACGGAGCCCACTCTCCACACACTGTCACTAATCGCCTTTGCATGACTGCAGCGTTTACACCCTCCTTCCGTGGAAACCATGTCGTCTCGTGCAATCCTTGATAATCACACTCCATGTTGTTCACTCAAGTTAAGTAGTTGGGCAATTGTGCTGTACTGTTCAGGGATTATACTTCTAGTGACCGTACTGTTAACTGTGATAAGACCGAAGTACAACATACGTACAACTGCAGTGATGAGTAAACTGACGCACCATGAATGATGGGAGGAAACTAAAGTGTAAATCAGTATGGAACACCCCTAAAGGTGTTTAAAAAACAGTGTCACATATTCCTACAGCAGGTAATGTTTGTAAAAACTAGAGAAGTAATTTCTGCAATTACACGTTCAGAAACCAATTCCTGTTCTACAACAGATTAGTTATATATGAGTCACGATTCACAAGAGATGGCTTAGGTAGGTACCACAATAGGCACTTTTGGACAGATGTAAATCCTCGGAAAATCGTGGAGGCGAGGAATAAAGATCACTTCAGTATCAGCGTATGGCCAGGAAATGTCGTTGACTAGCTCATAGGGCCATAAACTTACCAAGCAGATTAACAGATGTTTTGTCTCACCGATTTCTACTTGATGAATTACCAACGCTTTTGGAGGACGTTGCTCTTGCAGAAAGACAAGGACTGTGGTTTTTTTCTCGACAGGGTACCACCTTGTTTTCTACGGGTCGCGCGGCAGTACCTCATCGCTATGCATTGGTCGAAAAGGTCTGCCATCAAAGCCTTCCCTTTCATTGGACCTCAATCCATTGAATTTCTGGCTACGGGGAAATTTAAAGACATTGATATACGTCCAGCTCATCGACAATGTGGACACATTACAGGAGCGAGAGACCAATGCATGTGACGTAAACTGACTATAGTGAGGTGTATTTGAAACGTTGTGAAGAAGGGCTAACTGGTGAGCCGGGATGCGTGGTGACCACGTGCAGCAATGCCTGTAGTGTCTACTTCTACTTAACAGACAGATAGCAATAAGGGGACTTTTTTAAAACACACTGTATGTATATGTCTTCATGTGAGACTGAGACTATATTACCGTTCCTCTGCTCCTACAGCTCAACGTGCAGCAAGTTAGCTTGCCAGATAGGGAGGTGAACTAAACCTCCATCAAATCCGCGCGCTGGAAAACGACTATTGGCTTGGTACATCAGGTAGCATGAGTGTGGTTTCTAGGCACTTTCCCAAACTCGTTCAGGTAGTTGCTGGGCTGGTCCTCAATCTCCGCCTTAGAAAATGCGATACACAAGTAGTTAAAAATACAGTAACACAAAGAACAAACCATACATGATTCACAGACAGCACAACATTTCCCTTCTTGAAGTTAACTGACGATTGCGGCGAAAGGAAGGGCATCCGGTCACAAAGTTAAACATGTAATCAATCTCCCAATGTATGAAAACCGTGGAACCCATGTGACAGGAAAAATGCTAAGAAATGTGAAAAGTATATTACACCGAACAACCCTAATTATTATACATTCTTTATGTTCCAGTTTACGTCTTCTTTCTAGCAGCATGTGTGGGGCAGTTACAATGCAAGATAATGATTGACGAGCACAAGTTTGATACTAATGGACAGTTTTTTTATTTGTCAGCTTATACTCTTCTTTTTTTGAGTACTACATAAATACGTAGCTTATAATTTGCAAGGATGGTGTCAGAATGGTTGACCAACCCATCACAACCTTGTTTTTAAAGCAACTATCTCCTGTTTCCACACCAAAGTTTACTTAATTAATTCTTTTGTAGTACATTTTTGTTCTAATAATAATCAGTAGACGTTTCTTATAACCTAAAAGCTTAATCTTAGAATCGTTCAGATTGTACTATAGGAATATATTTTTTCGTATCTGTAAAGCATTATAACTCTGCAGTGAAAATTTATTTAACGAGGAAAGATACAATTTTAGTTTTGGAACACAAATTAAACGAAAGTATGCCTTTTTTTTTTTTTTACCGAGAAGGGCGCTACAGATACCCAAAGCGAAGATACTTATATCACAATATTTTAATGTTTTGGATATACTATTTATTGCGTTCAGGCTACTTCATCCATGCAGCCCATATTATTTACAAGTGGAAAGTACATGAGTTGAAAAGTACATATTAAACTGAATTGTTCAAATAACACAACTGGCTGCAACTTTTTGTTGACATTTACAAAGCTATAATGATTAACTGCACTGCAACATTACATTCATGTCAGCTCTTGGAATAATTGCAAATAGAGTGTCATATTAAAAGTAATTAAAGTTGCCATAAATATTTAAAAGAGCTTATTTTAAAAATATATCCAAATTATATGTAAATGTTAAAACATTAATACAGACGTAGGATGTAGGAAGAGTCCAGAAACCAAAGTGTCACCATAACCTTTCTTAAATCAGTTTAATTTGTAGTTCATCTGTATCTGTTACACGTTTCGCAGTCATATCGTCCTTATTTAAAAGAAAGCTTTACGGTAAAGAAATAACGCTAGTAAGCACAGAAACCCCGTGAGTAATTAGTTTTCCTGACATCATGTGTTGCGTTGGCTTATCTTTTGTGCAAGACAGTATTATATAGTTTAGGTCGGCCTCGTCAGTTTGTTCGATCGGTTGTATTACTGCCAAGTGTCTACTTTTATGCTGCTAAGATTGGTTCCATTCGCCATTCCAGTCGTGATAGGCAAATTGATCGATCGTAGTTCTGAAATTATTATGTGGGAGGATCCCGGATTAGTCCCCTATTCAGATCTTCTGGAGGGGACTGCCAAGGGGGACGTAACTACGAGGAAAGACTGAACAACCACCGAAAGGGTAACATTCTACTAGTCGGAGCGTGGAATGTCTGAAGTTTCAAAGTAGTAGGGAAATATGAAAGTCTGAAAAGGGAAATGCAAAGGCTTAGCACAGAAATTCTTGCTCAAGTATTTTCTCATAGCACTAAAGGATCGAAATTCGGAATGCTTCCCAGTAATCTGTTGTTCAGTAAAAACGTTATGAACGCACAATTTGACGCTTCTAAAACTCAATAGCATGGCTGTAGTCCTTACTTCATTTAATGGTAGAAGCATGTTGCGACGCCCAGCAGGAAACAAGTTTTATACGACGATCATTGTTCAAGCAGATTTTTCTATCATTCTCAAAGATGGCGAAACCTCATTTTTAAATGGTTCAAATGGCTCTGAGCACTATGCGACTTAACTTCTGAGGTCATCAGTCGCCTAGAACTTAGAACTAATTAAACCTAACTAACCTAAGGACATCACACACATCCATGCCAGAGGCAGGATTCGAACCTGCGACCGTAGCGGTCGCTCCTCCTTTAAAAAAATTGAAATCACGTGTGAAGTTAAAAGTTCCTGTGTGATATTACTTCGCTCCAGAGCGCAATGGCAAGGAGTAGAAAGCCGAAGATAAAAGTGTCGGTGGCATTTATTACAAACCTCTGGAATCAATTCATACAAGCCAATGTCGTTACGTTTTTTCAACATTGTGATGCTGCATCTGTTTCTGAAGGTGCGTTATCGGTTATCACTAAGCAAAATAGACTCGCGCAAAAGTCCTAAACAGCGCAGACGTGGTCCTCAATCTCGAACCGTGCTGCGCGAGGCTGTTTCGTAGCGAGGCAGCCATCTGTCAGTTTAGGTGCGCATAAAAGAACACTTCTCTCCTTTCCCTCAATGTAGACGACGTTGCTTGTTGACGCGCGAGACAAGAAACCGGGAGCAAAGCAAGACAGCACGTTCCGTACAGTGACAAAGAAAGAGAGCCGCAAACAAAAGAGAATACCCCACAATTCAGACTGCGATGAAGTGATGGGCCAAGCATTGGAAATTTTATAGACATTGGGGAGTGCGTCGAACGACTCATACGTTACATAGGTGTTGAACTTGGCCAGTGGGCTCAGGAACCATGACATGCTTGTCAAAATTGGTTTTGAAAATATGTTGATTGAACCAGTGGTAAGGATTCATCGAACTCTAATATGTCATCTGGCAGAAACGTACAACCACAGGGACTGTAGTTGTCATCATCTGAGATCTGTAGCCTCAGGGTTTTGGGCATGGCCCACAAGCCTCAGAGTGGCACAGTTTTCCAGAACCCATCATAACCTCTGGAATAATCTGTACTGAGTGGTAGACAGCACCAACAGCACAGACAAGACCCTTATGCATCATCCTATTAGATAATATTTTTTCATGCCTTGGCAATTGAGCCTTTCTAAAGTTATTTTTCTCTCGTTAATTATTCCCAAGAACCGTGTATTAAAACTCAAAGTTTTACTAAATTTTGTTTGAATATTGTTAAAATGTAATAATTGTTAGCTTAACATATTCCTAAAGCAATATACTCATTGCATCACAGCAGCTGACATAACTCCTGTGTGTGAATAACCGTCCGCAGCTCGTGGTCGTGCGGTCGCGTTCTCGCTTCCCACGCCCAGGTTCCCGGGTTCGATTCCCGGCGGGGTCAGGGATTTTCTCTGCCTCGTGATGACTGGGTGTTGTGTGATGTCCTTAGGTTAGTTAGGTTTAAGTAGTTCTAAGTTCTAGGGGACTGATGACCATAGATGTTAAGTCCCATAGTGCTCAGAGCCATTTGAACCATTTTTTGTGTGAATAACCTGTCAGAAGTAATCACATTGGCTTAGCCAGCCTATCTAGAACTGTTATTATTTCTCTCAGCTTCACATCCGTTTACTTTCAGTTTCGGACCGATCATTACTGCAAGATACACTACTGGCCATTAAAATTGCTACACCAAGAAGAAATGCAGATGATAAACGGGTATTCATTGGACAATTATACTACAACTGACCTGTGATAACATTTTCATGCAATTTGGGTTCATAGATCCTGAAAAATCAGTACCCAGAACAACCACCTCTGGCCGTAATAATGGCCTTGATACGCCTGGGCATGGAGTCAAACAGAGCTTGGGATGGCGTGTTCAGGTACAGCTGCCCATGCAGCTTCAACACGGTACCACAGTTCATCAAGAGTAGTGACTGGCGTATTGTGACGAGCCAGTTGCTCGGCCACCATTGATCAGACGTTTTCAATTGGTGAGAGGTCTGGAGAATGTGCTGGCCAGGGCAGCAATCGAACATTTTCTGTATCCAGAAAGGCCCGTACAGGACCTGTAACACGCGGTCGTGCGTTACCCTTCTGAAATGTAAGGTTTCGCAGGGATCGAATGAAGGGTAGAGCCACGGGTCGTAACACATCTGCAATGTAACATCCACTGTTCAGAGTGCCGTGAATGCGAACAAGAGGTGACCGAGACGTGTAACCAATGGCACCCCATACCATCACGCCGGGTGATACGCCAATATGGCGATGACGAATACACACTTCCAATGTGCATTCACCGCGATGTCGCCAAACACGGATGCGACCATCAAAAATGGTTCAAATGGCTCTGAGCACTATGGGACTTAACTTCTAAGGTCATCAGTCCCCTAGAACTTAGAACTACTTAAACCTACCTAACCTAAGGACATCACACACATCCTTGCCCGAGGCAGGATTCGAACCTGCGTCCGTAGCGGTCGCGCGGTTCCAGACTGTAGCCCCTAGAACCGCTCGGCCACTCCGGCCGGCATGTGACCATCATGATGCTGTAAACAGCACCTGGATTCATCCGAAAAAATGACGTTTAGCCATTCGTGCACCCAGGTTCGCCGGCGCTCCTGTCTGTGATGCAGCGTCAAGGGTAACCGCAGCCATGGTCTCCGAACTGATAGTCCATGCTGCTGCAAACGTCGTTGAACTGTTTGTGTAGATGGTTGTTGTCTTGCAAACGTCCCCATCTGTCGACTCAGGGATCGAGACGTGGCTGCGCGATCCGTTACAGCCATGCGGACAAGATGCCTGTCATCCCGACTGCTAGTGATACGTGGCCGTTGGGATCCAGCATGGCGCTCCGTATTACCCACCTGAACCCAGCGATTCCATATTATGCCAACAGTCACTGGATCTCGACCAACGCGAGTAGCAATGTCGCGATATGGTAAACCGCAATCGCGATAGGCTACAATCCGACCTTTATCATAATCGGAAACGTGATGGTACGCATTTCTCCTCCTTACACGAGGCATCACAACAACGTTTCACCAGGCAACGCCGGTCAACTGCTGTTTGTGTATGAGAAATCGGTTGGGAACTTTTCTCATGTCAGCACTTTGTAGGTGTCGCCACCGGCGCCAACCTTGTGTGAATGCTCTGAAAAGCTAATCATTTGTATATCACAGCATCTTCTTCCTGCCGGTTAAATTTCGCGTCTGCAGGACGTCATCTTCATGGTGTAGCAATTTTAATGGCCAGCAGTGTATTGAAAATCTTCTCCGGTCATGCGGATACCGTCCCCGATAGTTTTTTCCATGGATTCGACTGTCATTTCTTTTGTGTCGTCTTGTTGTCGCTGAAGGCTTGTACCATGGGAAGCAAGGAGAGGATGTTGTTCGGTGGCCAGTATCCACTTTCTACAACACAAACTGCACGCATATATTAACGGGGTTCTGTATTCGTAAGAAGTTACTTAAGATAGTCCAGGTGTTGTGGTACAAGCTCTTCCCTCATAGTCGACGATAGCCTCACTGCTGGTGAAGTACAAGCCCCGCTAAGTACACTACTCTGGTCGCTAGGCACTGAATGACTCTGAGCTAACTGCGACTGCCACTGGGCTGCGACTGATGACTCGACTCGCTGGCTCTGGATGAGTGACTGACTGGGGCCTGCTGCGGGGGATTAGCCGAGCGGTCTGGGGCGCTGCAGTCGTGGACTGTACGGCTGATCCCGGCGGAGGTTCGAGTCCTCCCTCGGGCTTGAGTGTGTGTGTTTGTCCTTAGGATAATTTAGGTTAAGTACTGTGTAAGCTTAGGGATTGATGACCTTAGCAGTTAAGTCGCATAAGATTTCACACACATTTGAACATTTGACTGGGTCCTCCGGTCCGCGGCGACGATGAAAATACTGGCGGTCGAGAGGGCGTTGTCGGCGCGTTACCTGCGAGTCTGTTTTGGCCTCTCTCCTGATAGGCGCTTTGCTTGCGCTTGGTATCGATCTTATCGCAACCTCTTTGCCGCCTGGTGTGCTGGCGACAGCTTACGCCAGCACAATTTCCTTCATTTCCCATGATGGCGTTGTCGACGGAATGATTCCTTACTTCACCAGAGGTACATTTCAAATACAGCATCTTCATGTGGATGGAAATACAGCAGCTGGAGGTACGACAGAACAAGCTGATGTAGTTTTCTCGTCCAGGCTGGCTCACCCCTTTCAATCTGTGTAAGTATAAAGTGGAGACAGCAGACTCGCAAACAGCCTCGTGGAACGGTTTCGCGAGGAAAATATCACGCCGTGTCAACACTCCTGTAGAGCTTTAATTTTTAAACAAAGCGTTAGCGTTTTTCAAAAATGGTTCAAATGGCTCTGAGCACTATGGGACTTAACTTCTGAGGTCATCAGTCCCCTAGAACTTAGAAATACTTAAAGCTAACTAACCTAAGGACATCACGCACATCCATGCCCGAGGCAGGATTCGAACCTGCGGCCGTAGCGGTCGCGCGGTTCCAGACTGTAGCGCCTAGAACCGTTTGGCCACTCCGGCCGGCTAGCATCATCATCATCATCATCATCATCATTTAAGATATAAAATTCCTCCATGATCCCCTATTCAGTGCTAACATTGGTGCCTCTTCTGATGTTAAGCCTATTACTTCAAATTCACTCTTAACCGAATCCAGGTACCTTCTCCTTGGTCTACCCCGACTCCTCCTACTCTCTACTGCTGAAGCCATGAGTCTTTTGGGTAACCTTGCTTCTCCCATGCGTGTAACATGACCCCACCATCTAAGCCTATTCGCCCTGACAGCTACATCTATAGAGTTCATTCCCAGTTTTTCTTTGATTTTCTCATTGTGGACACCCTCCTGCCATTGTTCCCATCTACTAGTACCTGCAATCATCCTAGCTACTTTCATATCCGTAACCTCAACCTTATTGATAAGGTAACCTGAATCCACCCAGCTGTCGCTCCCATACAACAAAGTTGGTCGAAAGATTGAACGGTGCACAGATAACTTAATCTTGGTACTGACTTCCTTCTTGCAGAAGAGAGTAGATCGTAGCTGAGCGCTTACTACATTAGCTTTGCTACACCTCGCTTCCAGTTCTTTCACTATGTTGCCATCCTGTGAGAATATGCATCCTAAGTACTTGAAACCGTCCACCTGTTCTAACTTCGTTCCTCCTATTTGGCACTCAATCCGTTTATATCTCTTTCCCACTAACATTACTTTCGTTTTGGAGATGCTAATCTTCATACCATAGTCCTTACATTTCTGATCTAGCTCTTAAAAATTACTTTGCAAACTTTCAATCGAATCTGCCATGACAACTAAGTCATCCGCATATGCGAGACTGCTTATTTTGTGTTCACATATATTGATCTCACCCAGCCAGTCTTGTTTTCAACATATGATCCATAAATAATATGAACAACAGTGGAGACAGATTGCAGCCTTGTCTTCCCTGAAACTACTCTGAACCAGCACTAGCGTTTTTCATAATTCCTATTTGTTTGAGCGTCAGTGCTGTCTTTTCCGATCTGTCAGTTCCTTCTGGATTCGGAGTGCAAGAAACATACCGTCGGTTCACTGCAGTTCGAGTGATCTAGAACAACCGGCAAGCAGAAACCCAGTAATCTCACTGCGTAACACAAACGTGCAGCGTAGAGAAGACGCAGGCGGTCTCCAAACAGACGGGGACGCGAATGTTGGCTGCCGAAGTAGTGTGGAACGAGGAGGAAAGGGAATTTGCAAGCGCCGCCAGAAGGCGCGCCGGAGCGGAGCGTAATCCATCGGGGCGCGCGCTATGGCGTGATGTGTTTGAGGTGGTCACTGTTTGGCGAACGTGCCGAGTGCGCTGTTTGCCCTGCGGAAGAAAGCTGCGAGCCCGCCGTCCCCACACGTGGCCGCACCGCATCGCACACCTGCGACACGCGACAGCTCCGCCACCGTCACCTAACACCCTGTCCCTACCTCCAGACCACCCTCGTGCGGCGAACAGATATTTACTGAACGTCCTCTGGCGGTGCTTGCCCGAAGGGACTACAGTTTGTGCTGGGAAATCAATAGCTGTCCTTGAAGCACTGAAATTCGCTATGGACATACCTCCAAACAAAATGTTGATAATCACTGTTTCCAAAACTGTTTCTCGATATACAGGATACAATTATCAAACTGTATGAAAAAACGTAAATTAGTTGCAAACTACGGAGTGCACGCTTCGTTCAATATGTAAACATCACTACAGATATTCGGGTTTACGTTATGACATGTTCGATACACCTGTCATAATTGGCGATGATGTGGCGCTGACGAATAGCGAAATTCTGCATGAGCCGCTGAAGTGCCGGAACATGGATGCTGTCGATGACCTTCTGAACGGCTGTTTTCAGCTCAGCAAGAGTTTTTGGGTTGTTAGTGCACACCTCGTCTTTAATTAGCCCCGCAAAAAGGAGTCGCATATGTTCGGATGCGGAGAGTATAGTGGCCAGTCGAGGCCCGCGCCAGTGGCCTCTGGGTACCCCAGGGCCAGAATGCGCTCCTCCAGGACTTCACTCTCCTGCTTTAATGGGGTCGAGCTCCGTCTTGCGTGAATCACCTCTTGTCGAAATCAGGGTCACTTTGGATAATGAGGATGAAATCATCCAAAATCTTCACGTAGTTCGATAGTCACCGTGCCATCAAGGAATATTGCACCGATTATTCCGTGACTGGACATTGCACACCGATGTCACTCGTTGAGGGTGGAGAGACTTTTCGATCGCGAAATTCGGCTTCTCAGTCCCCAACATGCGCCAATTTTGATTATTGACGAACCAATCCAAATGAAAGTGGGCATCATCGCTAAACCAAACCATACAGCGCATACTAATTCTCATTATGTCTCGCGGCCAACCTTGTAGTTTGAACGTCGTAACGCAAACCGTTCAGAAGTTATGACGATTTTATTTCATATAGTTCAGTATTTATCACGCTGTAGATGTTCATTGTCTGCCTTCAGAAGGAAGTGTCGATCAGCTGCATCTCATAAAACGCACGCGCATGTTTTCAGTAGTCGTGGTGGAAATACTTTTCGATTTATTGCGACTGGACTGTGGATCAGTGTAAACGTGTCGCCCGGTAAGGTGGGTCACTTTCTTATTACACTAGGTCAATAGTCATGTCCGTGTACACTATCATCCAGCCGAACAGCTGCTTGAAATACGAACTGCAGGCCGGTGGGGCAATATTACACTGCGGAAGATATTCACCTGGCATTCCATGAGACTGTTTGTAATCGAGGGCACTATGACAGCAGTAGACTATTACGGATCACCTGCATGCCTTTGTGCCTGATGTATTCTCCGACAACGATGAAATCTTCGAGCAGGATAACTGTCCGTGTCACAATGCCGGAATTGTGCTATAGCGGTTTGAGGAAAAGTATAGTGAAAGCACGCTGTCTTGGCCATCATATTCGTCTGATCTGAATCCGATGGGAAACATGTGGAACATTATCGGGCACCAGCTCCGCACCCAAAAACCACCCGCCCGTAATTTACCGGAACTGCGTGACTTGTGCGTAGACCTCTGGTGTCATATGCTTCATGAATCTTACCAAGCACTTTGCTAATCTAAGGCACGTGGAATCGGTGCTCCCCTGTGATCCAAAGGTGGACAACACGCTATTAAACAGACGGTCATAATATTTCGGCAGACCAGTGTTTGTCCCTCTGTGTACTACGATAGACTGAATCAAAGCAATGTTTCTCAGTGGCTAACAATCCTGGTTTTCTTCTACTGAATCAAAAATCTCCTTAAAGTAGTGAATTCCAGACGAAATGTTGACCCATAATTGTTGTTCCGCTAGGTAATTTCTCTCCCGACTTGCTACTGGCCCAATGACCTAATGTCTAAAGGCACTTTCTCTTTTGCCTGCTTAAAACTAATGTTTTTTCATTCTTCTGGTGATAATTTTAGTTAGTAATTTGCATTTTATGCATCTGTAGTGTAATATATAGCTACTAACTTCCAAATCGTAAGTGTTTGCAGGCCATAGTGTACAATCAAGTATCGTTTAAGTTATAACAGAGCTAATTGGGTGTCAAACTAGTCTTTAATATAAATTATGTCGAGGACAGTATTCAGAGACTGGCAGATGAAATGGTGCGTATACACTAAGAGACCGTTCGTTCAAATGGCTCTGAGCACTATGGGACTTAACATCTATGGTCATCAGTCCCCTAGAACTTAGAACTACTTAAACCTAACTAACCTAAGGACAGCACACAACACCCAGCCATCACGAGGCAGAGAAAATCCCTGACCCCGCCGGGAATCGAACCCGGGAACCAGGGCGTGGGAAGCGAGAACGCTACCGCACGACCACGAGATGCGGGTGGACCGTTCGTCCACGGAGCTATACAGCACAGACAATATTTCTGGAAGAATTAAGTAATTGCGTATGAATGTAGTACAAAAAATGTCATGCGTGTGACAACTTTTCAGTGGGAGCGAAATTGACTATTGTTTGAATACTATACAATGAAGATGGTATAAAAGCATCTTAAACTCGTCAGATTTGTTACTACATTAACTAAGTGCAAATTCTAATAATTTCCAACAGGCTAATTAAATCTACCAAATGTTTTTGATACATATCCACTATATTTTTCTAGTTCCTTGCCAGTAGTAAGCGTACATATTTTTCACCCATTCGTGACCCTCAAATGTATTGTTGCAATAATCGAAATACCAGATACCTGGGTGTTTGCTTTCTTTCCTTCTTCTTTGTTGACTTCTCTCGACATTCAGCCACGCCAAAGAAAAGCGAGTTGTGGAGCCAACAGGTGATCTTGGGCATGAGCTAACACACCGTGTACGGCAGAATTAAGGCTCCAGAATGTAAAATCTCCACCGTGCTATAAATTGCAATTGCAATTGGTGGCCAGAGAGTCTTCATTAATTAAAGTGAAACGTCTGATTGGAAGAAAACTGGATTGCAACTAGACAGCCGTGGCCGACAGTATTCACTGTGTAAAGTATAGCTTCCTGTGGAAAATTGGCAAAGTTTTTGTCTTTCCAAAGGAAATATGATACAAATATTCTATAGAGAAGACAAGAACCGAGCAGTGCGTTAGACGAAACAAAATAAACGAGAATAACGAACGCCAATTAGGAGACAAAAGATATACGTAACTTATATTCCAGAGCTAGCCGAGAAAGTATTTCGAAGCTTATTATATGAAATGCTTCGCGGAAAGGTCTGCTCTAAGTTACCGCATAATAAGGAGGAGAAAATAGCTGGTCAGAAGAGACACCTTTATTACTAACGAAAAATGGAACAGCTTTCTACAGGCTATAGTCACGATAATGGACTATGAAAAAACGAAACAGAATATCCAAAAATGTGGCTGTTGTACGCTAATAATTATAGTGAGCTGACTTTCGGACAAAACATTCATTATTTGTTGACAACAAATTGCCAAGTTACTTGAGGAGAATGCTTGGGATGGATCCTTGACGCGTTTTTGTGTGGTAGCAAGAAGCATTTTATAATAGTGTTGCAGCCAATAGGACGTAACCCTAAAATACATCCAAATGATAATTCCGCAATTTAATTGATGCTTATCTATTGATGTTTAACCTGTAATGCGCCTGTTTGCCGACATTCAGCGACTAACAACTGTAACAAATATTTTCTGAAACAATGCAATACAATGCACTTGGGCAAAAGATTCATGCTACTTTATGCAGTATGAGAAGAAAACGAGACGTGCTCATTCTTACGAATGAGATAAAAGAAATTCTTAGGACTATGTTTATCGAATTCCATCAGTTCGAGAACCGTGATCAGAGCCATCAACAGCTGCGGAGATTGGGAAAGGCAGCAGTCGATGCAGTTTTTAGGCACTGCAGACGCCAAAATGGCATTATAATTTACCATATAGTTTGAGTATTATACTCGATCGTACAGGCGTGAATGAAGCAGTCATTTAGTGCAATGATTAACCAAGGTTAAAGATCCATCTGGAATCATAATATCAAAAGGAGCCTAAATTTGACTCTATAATTCAAACATATAATTGACCAACGATTTACATGTATTATTATTATTTACATTTTATGGCCTTCATTGGACCACTGTAAGCAACTTTATACAAAGAATTTTTCAGTTTCCTGTCAGCCCAGTAATTCTTCATTCTCTCGGATCTCATCCTTCTTTCTTCATCGGAAATCACTCTTCCTATTGTCTGTTTGTTGATTCTCGTTTGCAGTCTGGTTTGTTTGTAAGTGAGTTTCCTGATTTTGTCAGTATTGTTTCTTAGATCTTCCAGTGTAATCTGTAACTCATCCATATCTTCCTTGATTTCTGTAACCCACTGAATGTTGCACTTACTATTCCACAATTTGCCTATTATTCTCCTGATGATCCTGTTCTCTGGTTTTCTGATTAGATGTCCGAAAAATGAAATGCGTTTCTTCCTGACTGTAATCAATACCGGTTCTATTTCCTTGTAGACTGTTTCATTTGTAGCTACTCTCCAGTGTCCATCTTTCATTTATTTAAGCAAATAAATATTTTTCTCTGAAATCAACGAAAAACAGTACATCAGTATAGTTCTTATTGTTCACTTGTTAACAAAGACATAAATCCATAAAATGATGCAAAACCATAATCTTCTGGTACCTACAAAGCAAAATAGGGTTCGGCTTAGGGAGGGAGGGGGAGAGAGAGAGAGAGAGAGAGAGAGAGAGAGAGAGAGAGAGAGCTGTAGCTGAAATCCAAATTGGACCATAGGAATTTATGACACTAGTGCCGGACCTGAGGGAAAATTGAAAAAATCAAACATCTGAGGGCTGTGTTAGAGATAGGAGGAAGCTCAAAAATGAATGGGACTGATGTAAGAATTAAGGAGAAATGAATTTGTGGAAAACAGTTAACAGGAGAAGGGGATAAGATGATAGCACTTATGTCAACGAAGGGAAAAAACTTGCATCGTTCTAGAGGGATGTGTGGAGGGCAAAACTGTAAGGGAACACAGATTGAAATATATGGAACAAATAAGAGAGAACTTCGGAAAGTTACATGTTATTGTGGCAAGCCAAGTAACTTTTTTGAATGCATCACTAGAGTTCAAAGTAACACAGAGTCGGGGCACTATATTTCAGTTGTCAAAGTCTCTGTAAATAACGGTCTGAACGTCAGTTCCTCGACGATAGAAAACTGGTCCTCGGTCACGGAACGATTCGAAGACCGCTATCTGAAGATCCTTATCGTTGAAAAATCATGCGATTGTTGCGAATCAGTTCCCAGATTGTTTGGATACTGTGTGTGACTTCCTTCCCGATCAGCATCACCTACGTCTGTGCGGCCTTGGTCAATTGTTGGCGTCGTTTCATCATAACTGGACACGACATTGCATTTGATGCATGTACTGCCAGAATTTCACCTTGAATGTGTATGCAATTTGGATGTCTGGTGTACAAGAATCGTACTGTCCCACGTACTTCGAGGTTCGAGTGAGTTTCCAGCCGCCGCGCCATTTCACTGCCAGTCTGTGGGTCACTTGTTATCCGAACAACAGCATAACTGCCTCTGGAGAAAACCGAGAACGTGTTCTGTCTTCCGATAATGCTCCATCGTTGTTACGCAATGGTCTTAGCGTGTGTCGACATATGCACGGGATTTACTATTTGAACTCCACTCGTAATAGAGGACGTTGGGTGCGTGGAGTATTCCGAGATGAAGGTATTGGCGTAAGATAGTAAGCAGTGACGGGCCGCATCAACCCAGCCAGAAAACCGAGGATTTTTAATTTTTTTGTTTTATATCTAGTAATGTGGATGTATTACCTTCTGCTGATGACTGGTTGGTCAATCTTTTTGTGTTTTCTTAGTGAATGTTCAGATAAGACAGAGAGATTTGGAGCAATTAACCTTTTAAGTCTCAACGATATGAAAAAGATATAATTCATAAACAAATTCACAAAATTAATCTTTAATATCATAGCAAGCAACGAATACAAGAAGAAATTGACAAAAGTTGTTTTAAGCAGATGATTTCACTTTGGGAGCACTGGGACATACAGTTTACAACCACTCATACTTGAAAGCACTTTCACTTTCTTCCTACACGCAGTTCCACATCGCGAAACTTCCATGAACTCATAATGCCTAAAAAAATGACAGTCCTAAATAACAAGCAAAAATAGGGCTAAATCATTCATAAAAGCAGTAGTACCAAATCAAATTTATGTTATAGTAACTTTAGATATACCTATATTTGTTATCACTGATCTCCTCCATGTTATAGTTATAAACCACATATCACTATCTCCTACAATCACTTAGCACCATGCCGCGCGGGATTAGCCGAGCGGTCTCAGGCGCTGCAGTCCTGGACTGTCCGGCTGGTCCCGGCGGAGGTTCGAATGCTCCCTCGGGCATGGGTATGTGTGTTTGTCCTTAGGATAATTTAGGTTCAGTAGTGTGTAAGCTTAGGGACCGATGACCTTAGCAGTTGAGTCTCATATGATTTCACACATTTTTGAACTTAGCACCATCTCCGCGTCGACTGTTGTTTTGGACGCTGTCAGTGCTACGACCACTACATTCGTAGAGGTATGTCAGTGTACCACTAGATGTCTCTGCACTGCTAAAATCTTCTCGGGTTGACAGCCGAGTGAGTGTATTGTTTTCCAGCAACGTTTCAGCAAGTTTCTTACTTGCCATCTTCAGGCGAAGACGGCAAGTAAGAAACGTTGCTGAAACGTTGCTGGAAAACAGCACACTGACTCGGCTGTCAACCCGAGAAGCTTTTATCATCGAGATTCGCCGAGAAAACCTGCAGTCTCCGTACTGTGATAGCGTAGGTAGTTTCATGCAAAAGGTGCTGTTACTTCAAAACAAAATTGATTAAATGGTACTAGCCATTGTCGTGAAAATGATATGATCTTCTTTGCAAGTATGCAGTTGTTTTTCGTTAGATTACGAACTGCTGAGTTAGCAAAATCTGTGACTTTTTTTTCTCTGTGTAGTTAAATATCTTTTCTGCAGGCGGGACGTAACGCAGCCTCAGAATGGGATCTCCTGTGGACGCCATCCTGAATGTTACTCGCGTTAGAGAGCACCTCGCGCGTAGGAAAGTGCTCCGAGCCGACTCCATCCCCTCTTCCTCGAATCCGGCCAAAGTTGGCTCCATTTCTTAAAATTCCTCTCCGCGGAAGCTGCTTAAGCGACTGCATAAAAACATTAACGTCAGAAGTTGTATCGTATTTAGCGGAAGCTGGCGCGTTTCCATTTTAAAGAGCGAAGGTAGCAGCCGCTGCTTATTATGCGCGACGGGCTGTGGGGTGCAGGGCAGGCAGTTCCGGGTCGCGAGCTGTGAAATCGGATAGCGCCTCCCGTGGCGTGTGGAGACGCCGCCAGGCCCCTCGCGATATCAATGCGAAAGGCCGCGGAATTAACGCCGGGTGGAACTCCCAGGGCGTGGGAGCAGACGCGCGCATAGCAGATGAAGCAGCTGCCGGCTCCCACGGCCCGCACTTAGGCCTTGCTGCGCCAAAGCCTCTGCCAAACAGCCTCCCTTCACCTGTCTGCGGTTGCAGCAACCTACGGGCTGATACCGGCACAGCCACTCCCACTACCGAAAACAAATTGAAAGTACGCAAACCGATACGCAACGTTTTCGAAGACCTAACGACTGGAAGTTGCAAAGGTCACATCAGTTTATCAGAAAAGAAATAGAAGTAATCCAATGAAATAAAGACCCACATTACTGACATCAGCCAACGGCCTGGCTCTTGTCAGATCAATGTTAAGCGTTGTCGGGCTTGGCTAGCACTTGGATGGGTGACCGTCCGGGTCTAACGATTGCCATTGGCAATCGGGGTCCACTCAGCCCTTGTGAGGCCAGCTGAGGAACAACTTGATTGTGAAGTGGCGACTTCAGTCACGAAAACTGGCAGCGGCCATGAAACAGGTGTATCGACCACGTGTCGCTCCATATCCGCATCCAGTGACGCCTAAGGACTAAGGCAGTCGGTCGGTGCCGCTGGGCTTCCGACGCCTGTTCGAGCGGAGAGAGCGAGAGAGAGAGAGAGAGAGAGAGAGAGAGAGAGAGAGAGATCATTGGCATCGATTTCTAACAGGATTTTGGAACGTGAGGGCGTTTCATGATCACATCATGGGAAAAAAACTTTTGTTAAGATGTTTGCATGACACCTCCCTGCGACTCCAGGCGTCATAAAGTATTCACTGGCTCCAGAACGATGAGCTTTTAAGCGAAGTAGCAGGGTCTACATTTCGCCTAAGGACCACGAACATCAGTGAGAGATATTATAGTCATATGGAGGCTTATACACAGTAGTTTTTCCTTCTTTCTGTTTGCTAGTGCCGGCAGGGTGCCCGAGCGGTTCTAGGCGCTACAGTCTGGAACCGCGCGATCGCTACGGTCGCAGGTTCGAATCCTGCCTCGGGCATAGATGTGTGTGATGTCCTTACGTTAGTTAGGTTTAAGTAGTTCTAAGTTCTAGGGGACTGATGACCTCAGCAGTTAAGTCCCATAGTGCTCAGAGCCATTTGAACCATTTTTTTGTTTGCTAGTAAAAAAGGAAAGGAAATGACTATTAGTGGTACGTCGTACCCTCTGCCACACACCGTACAGTGGCTTGCGGAGTAGGTATGTAGATATCTACTAACCAGGTGTGCATGGCACTAGCTACTCCATTAAACAGATCGTGATTTTCAACAAGAAATTCGTAAGAATGACTGTTTGTAAGCGGGGAGAGATATTCTAGAAGCGAATCAGGAACTTCGTTTTTCCCGGCGTATCACCTTTCACGCGGAGCTGATGACTGGCTGATACGCAACACACATTCTGTACGAACAACGCACAGTGTCTACTCTACGCATTGGCGTTCTCAGGGAAGCGTCGACGAACATAAGTGTCTCTAACCAAAGGTGTACCGAGCGAGGTGGCGCAGTGGTTAGCACACCGGAGTCGAATTCTGGAGGACGACGGTTCAAACTCTCGTCCGGCCATCCTGATTTAGCTTTAACGAGATTTCCCTAAATCGTTTCAGGCAAACGCCGGGATGGTTCCTTTGAAAGGGCACGCCAGACTTCCTTCACCATCCTTCCCTAATCCGATGGGACCCATGACCTCGTTGTTTGGGACCCTCCTTAAATCAACCAACGAACCAACAAAAGGTGGTTTTTCCCCCGCCATGACGCGATATAGCGTGCCTAGAGATTTCTCGCCAAGGCTTTGAAACACCGTTTATTCTTTTTTCCAACATTATGAAGTTCCGAAGAAAACGATCAACTGATACAGATTCATTAAGTATGGTTCTTATGAAACACAACTGGCTTTTTATTGACACGAAATAATGATGCTGTCATCAGGAGATCTCAAATTGGTTTCATATTTCTATATTTCCATAAGGTTTTTGACATGGCTCCTCACAAGCAACTCCTAATCAAATTGCGTATCCACAGAGTATCGTCCCAGTTATGCAACCTGATTCGTGATTTTCTGTCAGAAAGGTTACAATTCGTCTTATCTAATGGGAATTCATCGAGTGATAGAGAATTGATATCTGGGGTTTCAAATGGTTCAAATGGCTCTGAGCACTATGGGACTCAACTGCTGTGGTCATAAGTCCCCTAGAACTTAGAACTACTTAAACCTAACTAACCTAAGGACATCACACACATCCATGCCCGAGGCAGGATTCGAACCTGCGACCGCAGCGGTCGTGCGGTTCCAGACTGTAGCGCCTTTAACCGCTCGGCCACTCCGGCCGGCTGGAGTTTCACAATGAAGTGTTATGGACATTCTGATATTCTTAATCATAAACTGTTTAAGAGACAGTCTGAGAAACGGAGATTGTTTACAGATGATGCTGTTGTTTACCGTCTAACAAAGTGATCAGAAGTTTAAAATTAATTGGAAAACGATTTACACAGAATATCTGCATGGTGCGAAAGTGGCAGCTGATCATAAACAATAGAAGTGTGAGACCCGCCACACGAGTACTACAAAGTTCTGTTAAATTTCGGTTTCGCGATAAGGATTACAATTACAAACAACATAACAGAAAACTTTGAGGAGAACGTAAACCAAAGGGAGTATTTTATTGGCCGAACACTTAGAAGACACAGCAAATCTACTGAAGAGACTATCCAGATTACGCTTGTCCGTGTATTGCTTTGTGCCTGGGGATTCTTACCAGATTGGATTTACGGAAGACATCGAAGAAGTTCAAGGAAGGGCAGCTCATTTCGTTTTATCACGAAATAGAGCAGAGAAAGTCACAGGTGTGATATGCGAGTTCGAGTGGTAATCTTTGAAACAATGACGTTTTTCGTTTCGGCGAATCATAATATTTTGCTGGTTCACGCCTGGGTAGGGAGTAATGAACATCATAATAAAATAAGGGTAATTAGAGCTAGCGCAGAAATATGTAAGTGTTCATTATTGCCACGCGCTATTCGAAAGTGGAACGACCTAGAAATAGTTTCAGAGTGATTCTGTAAACCCTCTGCCAAACACTTTAAATGTAAATTGCAGAGAATGACGTAGACGGTTGACTGTAACAAGGCAACTGAACCCAACAGCCAAACATTGATTTCAGTTTTCGAAGTATGCAAAGAGAAGCATTCATATTACATTTGTCGAAAATGTTTTTGATCTACATTATTTATGGGAAATTAAGGATGTAAATGCAGAATAACGTTTCCGACTACGGTTTTTAAACATTCTATGAATGAGGGATATATGATGAATTGTTGGCTACTGCCTAAATATCTTTCTACATCTGTTTCTCTTCAAGTTTGCAACAGATCCAATTTGTAGCGTTTCAATGACAGGCGCCTCTGTAACACCTCTCACTGTATAACACTAACCGCATTCAGTTCTATCTGGCACGTCTTGTTGATTTATCCGCACTGCTGAACTGTTCAATTCATTTGTCACAGACCGCTGGCAGACCCTGACTGGTGTCCTACGTAATACACAGCCGCATTCGGTGAAACGATTTGCCAATTAATAACAGTTTGAATTTAAGGCGATAGTTTGTGATACTTAGTCCTGAACCAAAGTAGCATATTTGAATTCATGAAACCATAAACGACACTGTTGCACACTCTGCACCGTTATACGACCCCACGATGACTGTTGGAATAACTCAAATGCGCGTGCCACCTAGCAGGAACGTCGGAAACTAACAGAGTTAGGCGGGAATAAAACTTGGATATATGCTACATTTAGTGTTGTATCAAACATTTCTGTAAATTATTTACTCTTTTCACAATTAAAGATTTCTTTCGTATAACTATACTACTGGCCATTAAAATTGCTACACCACGAAGATGACGTTCTACAGACGCGAAATTTAACCGAAGCAAGAAGATGCTATGATACGCAAATGATTAGCTTTTCAGAGCATTCACACAAGGTTGGCGCCGGTGGCGACACCTACAACGTGCTGACATGAGGGAAGTTTCCGACCGATTTCTCATACACAAACAGCAGTTGACCGGCGTTGCCTGGTGAAACGTTGTTGTGATGCCTCGTGAAAGGAGGAGAAATGCGTACCATCACGTTTCCCATTTTGATAAAGGTCGGATTGTAGCCTATCGCGATTGCAGTTTATCATATCGCGACATTGCTGCTCGCGTTGGTCGAGATCCAATGACTGTTCGCAGAATATGGAATCGGTGGGTTCAGGTGGGTAATCCGGAACGCCGTGCTGGATCCCAACGGCCTCGTATCACTAGCAGTCGAGATGACAGCCATCTTATCCGCATGACTGTAACGGATCGTGCAGCCACGTGTCGATCCCTGAGTCAACAGATGGGGACGTTTGCAAGACAATAACGATCTGCACGAACAGTTCGACGACGTTTGCAGCAGCATGGACTATGAGCTCGGAGACCGTGGCTGCAGTTATCCTTGACGCTACATCACAAACAGGAGCGCCCGGGATGGTGTACTCAACGACGAACCTGGGTGCACGAATGGCAAAACGTCATTTTTTCGGATGAATTCAGGTTCTGTTTACAGCATCATGATGGTCGCATCCGTGTTTGACAATATCGCGGTGAACGCACATTGGAAGCGTGTATTCGTCATCGCCATACTGGCGTATCACCCGGCGCGATGGTATGGTTACACGTCTCGGTCGCCTCTTGTTCGCATTGACGGCACTTTGAACAGTGGACGTTACTTTTCAGATGTGTTACGACCCGTGGCTCTACCCTTCATTCGATCCCTGTGAAACTCTACATTTCAGCAGGATAATGTATGACAGCATGTTGCAGGTCTGGATACAGAAAATGTTCGACTGCTGCCCTGGCCAGGACATTCTCCAAATCTCTCACCAACTGAAAACGTCTGGCAAATGGCGGCCGAGCAACTGGCTCGTCACAATACGCCAGTCACTACCCTTGATGAACTGTGGTATCGTGTTGAAGCTGCATGGGCAGCTGTGCCTGTACACACCATCCAAGCTCTGTTTGACTCAATGCCCTGGCGTATCAAGGCTGTTATTATGGTCAGACGTGGTTGTTCTGGGTACTGATTTCTCAGGATCTATGCACCCAAATTGCGTGAAAATGTAATCACATGTCAGTTCTAGTATAATATATTTGTCCAATGAATACCCGTTTATCATCTGGATTTGCTTTTGGTGTAGCAATTTTAATGGCCAGTAGTGTAATTTATAAACACGGTGTATGCAGCATTTGTAGGTTCGGCTGATAACACACGTCTTTTTTCTCCAGCTCGCTCTTCAGGAAGTATTGTAAACAGTAGTAGAAATAAGAAAGGGTCCATAAAACAGTATCTGCCGCAGAACGACAGTAAGTTTTGTGTTCGGTAAGAACGGTTCCGTGGAGAGTGGAGACGTGATGCTCCAGCAAGCGCGGCGTCAGGTGGCGCCTCTGGCGGACGGCGGCCGCAATTGGCTCCCGACCGCCGTTGCGACTGTTCTGCTCCAAACTTGCGCCGAATATCTTTAGAAACTCGATATCGTAAGGCGAGGCGCCGGCAAACACCGCCGTTCAAGTTCCTCTGCGGGATTCCTTAATGCGCGGCCGCCGGCGCCGGAAAACTGCGCTAATACTGAATGGCAGCCGTTGCGTAAGTTTGTAACTCCGGCGCGAGAAGCACTGTCACCGTGCACACACCTGACGGCCGCAGTCTCGGCGGTAACGCCCTGCGTCAGCTGTTTCTTCCATCCTTCACTGACTACAACGTCCGAGACTCTTCGTTCAAACTGAACAGAACCCTTTCCCTTTATTTACATTTCGATTTATTTAATACGCAAGGCTAAGGCTATTAGGCCCTCTCGTACGACTAACTTGACGTTCTACATATTTTAAATTACCTTTTTTAAATTTATTAATGGCTTTTGGGCACCATATAGCCAAATGTTTTTATTTCAGTCTTTGATCACAATATGATTATTTTAGATCTTTATGACGATGCTATGCTGATTACATTTATATGTTCTGACGATGCCATTATGGCCTAATCACTTTAGGACATGGTGTAAAAAATATCTGAGGATGGTCATTACAGACTGAAACCGGTCATCGTCTAGATAATTCATATTGTGATCAAAGACTGAAATAAAAAACATTTGACAGTATTGGATCACTGTTTGTATTCGCGACCATGTCGCACTTGGTGAAACCATACAGCCAACCTCAGATCATAAAAACCAACAATTATCTATTACAGCCGTTTAAACGGAACTGTAGTCAATGATCTAAGCATGTTAACATATTTACTATAATGTAAAAAATAAATAAACAGGATTCTGGCTCTGAGCACTATGCGACTTCTGAAGTGATCAGTCGCCTAGAACTTAGATCTACTTAAACCTAACTAACCAAGGACATCACACACATCCATGCCCGGGGCAGGATTCGAACGTCAGACCGTAGCGGTCGCGCGGTTCCAGACTGAAGCGCCTAGAACCGCTCGACCACACCGGCCGGCTACTATACTTTACCATAGTAACCTGTAGCATTTTTTTCTATGTATGATACAAATTTCATCGTGCTATGTTACTTGGCAGTGACACATCTGCCGAAACGTATCGTCCTTAAGTTTTGCACACCATTGTATGAAGACAAATCTCAAGCCGTTGGAATTAAACCGTGAAACGGTGGCCCTAACGGGCACACGATGCAGTGAAAGAGGGAGAGATAGGATACACTGAAAAGGCGATGAAGTAGACATAGCCTGCAGTGGTCACATAGCTTGTCTGGTCTCAACCATTCTAAATGGGTGTTTGAGGCACAGAGATGGTCAAACTTACGATTGTAACGGACTCTCGAATTCAAACGCACGCTATCATTCATGATAATTACTTCCTAGCTGGCTAAAGTTCTACACTCGTAGAGCCCACCAGCTTACGAACGCTAAGCATTTTTAAGCGTAACTGCAAAACAGGAAACAGAATATGTAAAGATGGTAGGTCACTGTGCGTAAGTGATAAGTCACAACAGTTTCACACATAGGAGCCCTTGTAGTCGGACGCTCGCAGGGATGGAAATTTTAATATAATTGTTTCACCGAAACTCGTTTACATTTAATTTAATTTAAGTGTGATATTTTGTTTAGCAATTAAGACATTAAATAACACGCACAAAAATATATGTAACGGTTTTCCGTGTGTTCTCAAGCAGAGAGAGAGAGAGAGAGAGAGAGAGAGAGAGAGAGACGGAAATTAGCGAAAGTAATTCATTAGGAAAGTAATTCATTAGTTAAGGTAGTAGAGTAAGCTCTCGATTATCCTGGTTAATGCGGGCTTAAAACTGCAAGGATTGCCTAAAACCACGGATAATCCAAAATACACATGTTTTTACAGGAAGCTGCTACTCATTATATTTGCAAAAGATGCTACATGTGACATTTGAAAATACGTTGCTTTACTTACGCTTAACTAGCCGGAAACTGAAAACTTCTTTAGACAGTTTGAATTAAAAGACTATGAGCTGAATGTTCGTGTGGAGTCTTTCATGTTACAGCGTATCATCGTCAATTAAATCGCTTTTTTAATGTTATATTGAGTATACAATGAGACCTAACATTCGCGTCACACTCTTTATAGAAAATTCAAAGTTAAGAAATTAAAAGGTCGTGGGCGTTTACAGTTTTATTGTGAATATTTTTGGAGGAAATGCCTGCGTTTAAATAATGCAACAAAATAAATGTTGCTGTAATCTTTTCGATGAGTTTTTCTAACGTTTTTGCTCTTTTATGAATAAAAATTGTTGGCTTCTATTGAAGTGTCTTTCCCTATTAGTTTTATTTGCTGTTACTGTATAAAACACTTCGCAAAATTTATGTAACTTTCCGTCACTCCGCTGTAGTAAACGAACGAAAATTAGGGCTTAACAACGCATTGGTGGCCAAGTTGTTAGAGACAGAGATCTAACCAGAATTTTGGAACGATAAGGAACTTTGAAAGGCTGCCGCAGTCAGTACAGCCGAACCTTGATTTGAACTGCCTAACTTCCCAGTGCAAGTCCAGTGTGGTAACCACTGCACCACCTCGCTTCATTCGTCAGTGACTACTACGTGTGTGTCCCTTCTTCAGTTGTGGCACAACATTGTTTTCCAGAGTGTTACCAGTTATTTTTACGAATGGCTCTGTCTTAATTCTGCTAGTGTGGTTGTTTAAGAAGGCGTGCTGATAAATAATGTCTCCGAATTTTTTATGAGAAAACCCTTAAGTCTTTTGAAGTAAAACAAACGTTGCGATCCTTCAACTTCTCCCGGCGTATTTCGTGCCCGAACAGTCCACGGGTGTACTGCCGGTCCATAGTGTCCAACGGGCACAATATTTCGGCGATCAGACATGTCGCCATCGTCAGGTGCGCTGACGAACTGAGCTCCTGAGGGCGCGCGCGCGGCCTCATAACTTCTCTACTGCGTGTGGAATAGCCCAGTCTATCTGGAACGTAGGGTTTACCCGATGGGCATTTCGTACTACTGCTGTGGGTTGTAGGTGGTGGTGAACATCTTGTTTGTTAGTGTTAGTCTCGGAGAGGAGTCGGTGGCGGTGAAGCTTCGATGTTGACCTGTCTATTCAATTAGGGCAACGGGCCGCCTGTAGTGGTCGTGATTGTCATTTGGTCGTCATAGCTGCTAGACGAGTGGGTTGTCAGAAGTGCGGGTGGTATTGTAAAACCGGCGCGCCGCTTCTTGAAATCGCTCCCTTACTAGGGGTTCTTCTGCAGCTTCGTGTAGGGAGACGGTGAGGAAAGTCGTTCGGCACATGGTAAACGCGTCGCAAAATCTTGTTTTGAAGTTGCTGGAGCTTCTGTATGTGCGAGCCCTAAACCCCTTCCCCTGCGAGGCGTTCTCTCCGCTGTCCGCGCCCTCGGCCGCGCGTCGGCGGTCGCTGAGAGGCTGGCGTCGGCATCTGTGGTGGCGTCGGTGTAACTGCCTCGTCCGCCCTGGTCGCTCGTTCGTTTTCTTTGCTGAGCCTCTTTTTAATTAGACTCAGTGCTGGTTCCAATGCCTTGCTGAGGTTATAGCCGCAATCTCAGTTGATGAGTCCGTCCCTGGTACGAATTTCTATAGCCTCTCTAACGACGCTGTCCCAGTATTTAGATGTCTGTGCCAAGACCCTGGTATGTTGGTAGTTCATTTCGTGATTTTCGGACAAAAAGTGCTCCGCGACCGCCGACTTGTTGGGGTACGTAAGTCGAGTGTGCCTCTGATGTTCTCGGCAACGATCTTCGATGGTGTCACTGTCTGCCCAATGTAAGTCTTCCCACACTCACACTCCGCAAACTGAGATCGTCTTTGACACTTTCCAGTAATTCTCATGTTTTATTGGGCGGACAAAAGACAGTTCCTACTAAAACAAACGTTGTTAACATTCTTCATCTTTATCGTTCGTTTCTACATATTTGCAGCCCTCTGCCACTAGAGACCTCCGGTTTGTATTGTGTAACATGGCGGTAGATAACGTAGCTATGTCGCGCGTGAGAAACAACTTGCTGTTATCGAGTTTCGAATTCGAAGAGTTCGTCGACACATGGAGTACCGTCTCCTTCAACATGACAATGCCAGACCACACACGAGCGCTGCGACATCTGCAACAATCCCACGCCTTGGGTTCACTGTCATCGATCATCCTCCATATAGTCCCGACCTGGCCCCATCCGATTTTCATCTACTTCCAAAACTTAAAGAACCCCTTAGGGGACTTCACTTTGATAGCGATGAAGCGGTGCAAGCAGAGGTGAGGTTCTGGCTCCATCAACAACGTCAGTCAGTCTAGGGTGTCAACAAACTGATCCTTCGTTGTGAAAAATGTTTTTGTCGACACATCCCCTGACAGTGTTGAGAAATAAATATGTAGGCATGAAGAATAGTGTTGTGGATTGGCAAGACAGTCGACCCACTATGAGAGGAAGCCGAAAGGCACGCGTTTTAGCTCACGCAGGCTGGCGTGAGGTCTGGAACAGGTCAAGGAAATGAGACTAAAGAAAAACGTACGTAGCTGCTGGAATACTTAACTTTAATCCATAAATGGCGAACATCGCTCTTGACGGTACATGTTTTACAGCATCAATAGTAACTGGTAATGGCGCTTTGCTTGGTCGTAGCAAATGACGTAGCTGAAGGCTATGCTAACTATCGTCTCGGCAAATGAGAGCGTAATTTGTCAGTGAACCATCGCTAGCAAAGTCGGCTGTAAAACTGGGGCGAGTGCTAGGAAGTCTTTCTAGACCTGCCGTGTGGTGGCGCTCGGTCTGCAATCACTGATAGTGGCGACACGCGGGTCCGACGTATACTAACGGACCACGGCCGATTTAAAGGCTACCACCTAGCAAGTGTGATGTCTGGCGGTGACACCACAAAAAATGGTTCAAATGGCTCTGAGCACTATGGGACTTAACTTCTGAGGTCATCAGTCCCCTAGAACTTAGAACTACTTAAACCTAACTAACCTAAGGACATCACACACATCCATGCCCGAGGCAGGATTCGAACCTGCGACCGTAGCGGTCGCGCGGTTCCAGACTGTAGCGCCTAGAACCGCTCGGCCACCCCGGCCGGCTGGTGACACCGCAAATAGAGATGTAGAGTGTTAAAGTTTCTTTTAGTTAAAAGGCTTTAAGAGTTCTCACAAAGGAAAAAAAATCGGAGACATTACTTTTCATCAAACCCTCGTCTTTGAAGCTGTGGTTGTAAGTGTGTGTGTGTGTGTGTGTGTGTGTGTGTGTGTGTGTGTGTGTGTGTGTGTGGTTTTCTGTGATTCTTTTCTAGTAGCTAATTTTTGAATCGTTGTTTCCCAGTAGCTCATTTTCGTTGCTGAATATTACGTAGTTGCTTATGGAGTCTGATTATTAAGCAGTTTTTTGCTTGTAGTTGTTTTTCTTTTTGTTGTTGTTGTTGTGGTCTTCAGTCCAGAGACTGGTTTGATGCAGCTCTCCTTGCTGCTCTATCCTGTGCAAGCTTCTTCATCTCCCAGTACCTACTGCAACCTATATCCTTCTGAATCTGTTTAGTGTATTCACCTCTTGGTCTCCCTCTACGATTTTTACCCTCCACGCTGCCCTCTAATACGGAACTGGTGGTCCTTTGATGCCTCAGAATATTCCCTACCAACCGATCCCTTCTTCTAGTCAAGTTGTGCCACTAACTCCTCTTCTCCCCAATTCTGTTCAATACCTCCTCATTAGTTATGTGATCTACCCACCTTATCTTCAGCATTCTTCTGTAGCACCACATTTCGAAAGCTTCTGTTCTCTTCTTGTCCAATCTATTTATTGTGCACGTCTCATTTCCATACATGGCTACACTCTATACAAATACTTCCAGAAACGTCTTCTTGACACTTAAATCTATACTCGATGTTAACAAATTTCTCTTCTTCAGAAACGCTTTCCTTGCCATTGCCAGTCTACATTTTATATCCTGTCTGCTTCGACCATCGTCAGCGATTTTGCTCCCCAAATAGCAAAACTCCTTTACTACTTTAAGTGTCTCATTTCCTAATCTAATTCGCTCAGCATCACCCGACTTAATTTGACTACATTCCATTATCCTTGTTTTGCTTTTGTTGATGTTCATATTATATCCTCCTTTCAAGACACTGTCCATTCCATTCAACTGCTCTTCCAAGTCCTTTGCTGTCTCTGACAGAATTACAATGTCATCGGCGAACCTCAAAGTTTTTATTTCTTCTCCATGGACTTTAATTCCTACTCCGAATTTTTCTTTTGTTTCTCTTACTGCTTGCTCAATATACAGATTGAATAACATCGGGGATAGGCTACAACCCTGTCTCACTCCCTTCCCAACCACTGCTTCCCTTTCATGCCCCTCGACTCTTATAACTGCCATCTGGTTTCTGTACAAATTGTAAATGGCCTTTCGCTCCCTATCTTTTACCCTTGCCACCTTCTTAATCTATTCTCTAAGGTAAGTCGTAGGGTCAGTATTGCCTCACGTGTTCCAACATTTCTACGGAATCCAAACTGATCTTCCCCGAGGTCGGTTAATAATTTCCTAAAAAGTTGTGTGATTAGGCCCTCCCGTCGGGTAGACCGTTCGCCGGTGCAAGTCTTTCGATCTGACGCCACTTCGGCAACTTGCGCGTCGATGGGGATGAAATAATGACGATTAGGACAACACAACACCCAGTCCCTGAACGGAGAAAATCTCCGACCCAGCCGGGAATCGAATCTGCGCCCATAGGATTGACATTCTGTCGCGCGGACCACTCAGCTATCGGGGGCGGACAATAATTTCCTGCAATTGTCAGTTTTTATTGTTGGGTCTTATTGTGTTTTGGACCCATTTTTATGTCCGTGAAATGATGATTATGTGCTGTTACTTGATCTGTAAGGTTAGGCTACTTCCGTGCAAAATGAACGGTTTGAAAGACTTCCGTGCTAAGGAGTTGCTATTTTTATCCTTCTTGAACTTGTAATTTATGGCCCAGCCATTAGAGCATTTGACATTCATGACGATCAGTAACAATACAGGAACAGTTTTATTTGGGAACAGTGTCACGAAGTGGTAGGTATTCTCTTTCCCCTCTCCACCCCCCACCTCCTGGAACACGCTTCGAATGGATTTTGTGATTTGTAGGTTACTTCTACCATCAGTCCGCCCTGGCATCTCTGCGATGTACTGTGCCAAAAGTTGTCAGACTGTTCGCAGTCGAGTCGCGTGCCAGGAAGCCATTCCTGTCAAATAAAAAGAAGTGTAATGTGCCGACCGGGCATAAAGTTGCCACCTAGGTATTTATCTTAGGACCAGCAGAGACAGAAAGGATTCGATAAGTGCGGTAGGAATTACCCCGGACGCGTATGTGGCGGCGCGGTGTATCGGGCGCACGCGCCATATATCGCTCGCGTTTTGACGGATGAGCCTGCGCCCCCGCGGGCGCCTCCATCCGTTACGGGCGAGCTATTTGCTCGTAACAGCCGCTGCCCCCGGCTATTACCGCTCCCTCAGCGCCCATACCGACTTACGGCCGTGCCCCACCTCTGGACCGATAGCCACCGCTTCTCAAAAGAGCGACCCTGAACTCTGCTCCTGCTTATGTGGTACTCCCTAACACCCGTACTACAGACATTTTTAAGCCATCTGTCTTGTGACTGTGCTATGTTCATCATAAGTGAAGGGAAGTAGATATTGCGCTATGTACTCCTGGCGTGCAGGAGAGCTTCTGTAAAGTTTGGAAGGTAGGAGACGAGATACTGGCAGAAGTAAAGCTGTGAGGACGGGACGTGAGTCGCACTTGGCTAGCTCAGATGGTAGAGCACTTGCCGGCGAAAGGCAAAGATCCTGAGTTCGAGTCTCGGTCCGGCACACAGTTTTAATCTGCCAGGAAGTTTCATATCAGCGCACACTTCGCTGCAGAGTGAAAAGCTCATTCTCATTGGAATGTCACTGCCGCGGAACTTAAATGACGCCCTGTCGAGTAAAGTCGCCTACGTTATTACGTTTGTGCTGTAGCCTCGCAGCATGCATGTCACATCATGGCGACGCCAGACACATGCATAGACGAGCCCACAGAAAGTGCTCACCGAATTGTCGAGGAGTACTCGCAAGATGCCGCTATGCCGCTATTACCCTTTTATCGAGCCACTCTGGTAGCAACGAATGTTCGTCTGTTGGTCCTCCCACATGTCGTATTTGGCGGCGCGCTGTACCCGACCTCCAAATATCCTATGTGTTTTAAACGGTACTTCAAGGGTAGCGGATTGTAAAATCCTCCTCCATTTATAACAATCCCTTGTCCGATCAAAAATGGACTTGGGGTTGCGACGGCGCGGTTCCTTCCGTCCCTTTACGACGTACCTTCGCCTACCTGTGAACACTGGCTTAGCACATCATCAGTAGGGAAGCCGAGCGAAACGTACTGTACTTCGACGTGAACCAGGCTGCAATTAAACTCACTAATCTACGTTTCGGGAGGAAGTGTTCACACGAAATCAAAGGTTGGAAATTTTGTCCTTAATTAATATATTCTGAAACTATTGGTGAACAAGTATCACTGCCAAGCCCGTGCTAGTCTTAACACAGTCACTCACAATCCCTTTCAATCACGTTAGCAAGTTTATGGTGTTGCATTTCCCGAAAACGTAATAGCTACAAAAATACGGATTGTTTTTGTTTGAGAATCCTCGACAAATATTAAGCCTGTCGGTACCTAATGCAGTCACAGTTTTTAGCCACCGACCTGCTCAATACGCCACGCGGAATTTATGTCTTTTCTCGTCAAAAAATTCACTTAAAATTTCCGAAATTTCTACACACCCATCGGAATAATTATGCCGTCACTTTACAACACTTTTGATTTATGAAACACTGCTAGATCCGGCAACTTATCATTTCCATCGGAACTACTACTACACACGTCCGAACTGTTTCATGGCTAGGCTCCGACTCCGCTCTAGAACACTCTAAGTGTTCTCTACCACCAGAGAAAGGCGCACGAAGAATATTGCTTTACCACTGGTCAGTTTAGTCAACAGCCAATAGCAAAACAACATTCTCCCGCGTCAGTCCTCGATTTTCATCAGTAACCTATCGCGAAATAGTAAACCTAACGATTGCACTTTTTACCGATGTAATTATCTAATATGCTGAAGTTTTGTTTATGCATAAAGTTATTTACTATTGTTATTTATACCTGAATTAAATTTTCCTTTACCATAAACTTATTTTAGAAATCTATTCTACAAAAATTCCCTTTGTCCACATCCATACTTCTTCGAAATGTTCCCACACTAAATCCCACTACATGACTAGTATCTTCATATTAACCTTAAACCACACTCACGCATCATTCACACTCCTAAAACACATTTATAACATTTTACCTACACAAAAAGACATAGTAACACTTTATGAAAATACTAGAACAGTTTATGAAAAACATTCTTTAACTTTAGTGCACTCTAGTGGGCACAATCGAAACTAAAATCACATTCCCCCTATCGAATATTGTCCTCTATCGGCTGATACATGAACTACGTGCGCGTCCCGTCTTGCGTCACCATCTGTCTGTCACTATCCACCTCTGAGACACATCTCCCACTTAACCGCCTCCAACGCAGGATCGGTATACGGCGCCACGCCTCAGGGTGTCTCGTTTACTCATCCGCCTCAGGGTGTCTCGTATACTCATCTGCATGATCGTCTATTTTACGCCCTCTAACCACCATCCACCATCGAGGCTTACGTTTGGCCACTGGAGCTTTCAGTACTGCATCATTTATGAGTCTCCATGCAGACGCTGTCATACCGGCGTGATGTTTTCCTCAGCAGATAATAGTGACGCCTCTCTGTATGCCCAACCATCCATCCTGTGTGTCCTTTTTGACGAGTCCCTTGACCGCCAATACGGGGCAAGCGCAGCTTCTTTGTTGCCCCCCGGAATTCGCTTTCGTATAGTGCTTCGGAAGCTTAACCTTACGTCACCTGTTCCCGATGGGTGAGAGCCCTTCACCGCCTTGCTTGGCTTCGTGCAGAGCTCCGCGTTCATCTTGGACTTAGTTCGCTTTCCAAATGCACTACGCTAGATTCGACCTATCACTGTAAGTTTCTCGAACTTTACACGCTACTTGGAGGCAGCACCTTCGTCCACACTGATGGCTCGAAGACCGACCGTGGTGACGGATGCGCCTTTGTCATTGGCAACAGACATTTTAGATACAGTCCTCTAGAACAGTGCTCGATTTTTACTGCAGAGCTTTCCATCCTGTATCAGGGCAGCCAGTCCACCCGACGACACAGGCTACTCAATTGTGTATTATGTTGCGATTCACTTAGTGCCCTCCAGAGCCTCTATACACGTACCACCCCTTAGTATATAGAATCCAGAATGCCTACACTCGCCCGCTGATGATGGAGCCAACATGATTTTTGTGTGGGTCCCTGGTTACTTCGGAGTGTCGGCAGATCAAGCTGACGATGCTGCCCCCAAGGCTGCAGTCCGACTACCTAGGCTTTTTAGCTATTCTGTGCCTTCAGGTGATCTCCGTGTTACCGTACGTAGGAACACTCTTCCATGAACACTGGTCTTCTCTATATGGGAACAAACTCTGGAAAATTAAACACCTGCTAACGGCTTGAAGGACTTCCTCTCGCTTCTCTCGTCGCGAGGAGATACTTTTAGCTAGGTTGCTTATTGGACACTGCAGTTTTAGTTACCGTTATTAGTTAAGTGGAGATCCCGCATCACTCTGTGCTTACTAAAGGAAGGAAGGAAGGAAGAAGGAAAGAAAGAAGGATAGATAGATAGATAGGGTTTAACGTCCCGTCGACAACTAGGTCATTGGAGACGGAGCACAAGCTCGGATTGTTGAAGGAAGGGGAAGGATAAACGGCCGTGGCCTTTCAATGGAACCATCCCACCATCTGCCTTGAGCAGTTTAGGGAAATCGCGGAAAGCCTAAAACTGGGTGGCCGAATGCAAAAATGGCTCTGAGCACTATGGGACTTGACATCTGTGGTCATCAGTCCCCTAGAACTTAGAACTACTTAAACCTAACTAACCTAAGGACATCACACAACACCCAGTCATCACTAGGCAGAGAGA
Organism: Schistocerca serialis cubense; assembly: GCF_023864345.2. Taxonomy (NCBI): domain Eukaryota; kingdom Metazoa; phylum Arthropoda; class Insecta; order Orthoptera; family Acrididae; genus Schistocerca; species Schistocerca serialis. The sequence goes on from NC_064643.1 coordinate 145,119,372, forward strand.
ATCCCTGACCTTGCCGGGAATCGAACCCGGGAACCCGGGCGTGAGAAGCGAGAACGCTACCGCACGACCACGAGCTGCGGACGCCGAATGCAGGTCCAGTGTGCTAACCACTGCGCCATCTCGCTCGATCCTGTGTATGCTTATTGCCACCAAACATTGACAATGCCCCATTTTCAGACCCAACGCCGATTTTACAACCGTTACGTTTAAAGTATGTTTGCCACCTGAATTATCAGATATTTTAGCAAATACAGCACTAGCTGTAGATCGCGTTTTGCTTTTTATTCGTCGTAGTAATATGGCGAGGAAAATTTAATTTTCAACCGTTTGAGCAAACTCCTCAAAGTGAAGTGATGGTTTTTAGCTATCCCTCTACTCCGGTCGATTATGCTCTGAGTTTTATCGACTTACAGCTCATTCGGTAATTGACCATTTTAAGTTCTGACACGGGCGCTTTAAGATATCAGCTGCTTTGCGCCATAAAGCATCGACAAACAAATAAACGAGTATTCGTCGTTCGATAACTCGGCGGAATGGAAAGGGATCCGAGACTATCAGTTACTGCCTATGCTTGTTTGGTACTGTCGAGTGGCAGTTTTTAAGGAAGAAGAAAAAATTAACAAGAAGACTATAGAGAACGCTGTCAATTAAAAAGAGAAACATAACGTGTTACGCAACCCAGTGAGACACTTTTGGGCTGACCGTAATAGACTGCAGTCTTTCTTCGGCGCGGCAGTAGGAAGGGGAGGGTGGTGGGTCCACCACCCCGGCCGCTTTTACCCGGTTGAAAGGTCCCCGATACTTATTTGTGGAGCATCATCCTAGATCGCTACGGCCACACACAGAGAAACGTAAGTTATTAACTAGCTGAATCTGAACTTCTGTTCGTAAAGAACTCTGTTAAATCTTTCTTTACTGTTTAACTTACTTTTTCTTATATTCTGTTGAAAATTGTTGTTGTTGATGTAAGTATCATGACACAACGCTTGTGGCAGAATGGCTAACAAGACCACTACAAGATTCAACGATTTCTGTAGAATATTTAAGGAAGATTTTTAACTGTGTTAATAATAAGACAGTATAAAAACCATGTAAATGCAGTTCTATTTTACTTCAGACCAATAGTTTAGTGAGAGTAATTTCTTTTGCAACGTTTCTGGAAACTGATTAGATTGAGTATTCGCACGGACGGATACTGTAGGTGTAAAAAGATCGTTCAAATCAGAAGACGGTGAATGATATTTTCTAAGGTGAAAGAAATTACCAATGAAAGAAAATAACAACCGCAGAAATAAAAATGAAGATAAATTTAATGATATCGTTCAGGATTGGCTTTGTGAGAATGAGGATGAACTATCACATCTCGCCTGACCACCACTGTCACCAGATATCAATATTACTCAGCCCTTTTGATCTACTTGTGGAGAGAAGGGTGCGTAATTGCTATCAACCTCCATCATCATTGCCTGAATTTGCCACTATTTTGCAGGAAGAAAGGTACAAGATACGCTTGAAAACGATACAGGACCTGGATTTGTCCACCCTGAGAGTCCTGGAAGCTGTTGTGAAAACCAACAGCTTATCTACATCGTATTAGATACGTTAATGTGTTGTGTTTTCGGCGTTTCATATTTTTGTCCATCTCCTGTACTTGAGTACGTCATGAAATTCGCCACCGTATCCGCTGTAACTTAGTCAAAAATCTTCTTCGATATATTGTCTTGTTCTAGATATATTTGATGTGGTTGGTCGTAGTTGTCGTACACTGTGTATATGGTTGTCACATATATATTGAATGATGGGTAATAGAGACAAATAACGTGCATATGATGACTCAGAATGTTTCATTTGTCGTAGACAAAGTGCTAGATACCAACGCATTCACCGATTTTTCTTTTGTAATCCGTATTATCTGTTGGTATTTTTTGTACATGTTTCCTTTGACCATCGGACTCATGAAATGTAAGAAAGGTTTGGTTCTATCGCCACTGAACAACGAGGTCACGAGAGATGAAGCTGAACTGCAGATAGGACAAGGATGACACAGCAAATCGAAAACCCTCCTGAATGCTAGTCAAGTCTATTGACCACTGCGCTATCGTGTTCGCTCGCTGTCACGGAGTTCCGTTAAGTCTGTAACTTTTGAAGTTTATTCGATAGAAAAATGTCTCTCTGCCTTGTTATGTAAGGCTATTTTACTGCATGTTAGCGGTTGCCCGGGGGACACAGCGTCGTTCGTGCTCGTTAGAAAGTTTTCGGGTAATACGTCACATCAGTTCCCACATAATTTTTTTTTGAGGGAGCGCCTGCTGCTGTCCCCTCTTTCTCGTCTCCGCTCGCCTTTGTAAAGAGCGTTATTCGACTGTTGCTGTCCGGCGCGTAAAAACCCCGTCCTATTGAAGTGCTGACAGTCCTTTTGTGTCTTGTGTAATCTGAAGGAGAGGAAATGTTTGCCAGTGGGAAAAACTGTTATAAACCCTCATAATCCAGAATAAAAGATTCTTCGAAGTCATATAGTACTGACTACTAAAGAACGCATTTTTGGCTGCGGCTTTGAAGCTCGAGAAAATTTTGTGTGTTAGCTTACATCACCGTGAGACCATGCATTCATACAGAGAAAAGTAATGTGTCAGTGTGACTAAAATCATGGTAGAACTTCAGCTTTCCTTTGATATTCACGTACAGGAAGAAGTATTCTTGTCAAGCGTTTAGTTTATCGGCTGCTTTAGTGTAAAAACTGACACCTGAATGTTAAATACTTTTACAGTATTAGGCCACTATTTTTGGAACAAAGTACTGAAACAAACTGAATACAGTATTACATCCACTTCTGTTTCTACAGATCTTACGAAGGAATTATATGTGTAGTTTTTCTGTTTTCGTGTACACCATTAAAAGAGAGCGCTGACAGTTGGAATAGCCACTTGCCTAGTGCATGTACAATTTCCAACTTTCGATAAACTAGCTACATCTTCTGAAAATCACAGACATTTTATTATTACGGCTTTTTTCTGTCCATAGTTTGGTTAAGGTTTTTATTTCAGTTTCCTGTAACGCAACGGCCAGTTATCAAGATATTTTGTTTTCTTCTGACGTAGAGTTAAAGTGCGCTTATATATAACTTTTCCACGACGAAAATTTACGGCACGTGAGTGGACAGAAACGATAAAAAAGTAAATCGAGAAACTACTATCAAAATATCCCTTTACAAATGCATTCAAACGGTTGTGTATTAACGTAGAACCAAGAAACAGGGGTAAGAAATAACAAAAAATTATAATTTTTTTCCGAATTTTTGATTTTGATAGGCATTATCTTGTAAGCACTATTAAAAATGCTAGACGTTATGTTCATCTGAACAGTAATCGCCGTTCTGAGAAGGCTTTAATTTTAAATGTGCTTTGTACTGTTAGTACCCACTAGTAGTAACAATCTTCTTCCACTTGACAGCAGGGTGAGAGTGTGACTCGGTAAAGAATCGTTTCGTTTTTGGATCTGGACGCCACTTAAAGTCGTGTATCCATAATGGATTTTTGCAGCCAGATTACAAACTATTCCAAAAATGTAGCAAAATAGCAAAACATGACTTTATTGTTCATATCACTTATTACTCTGTAGTCTTAGAGGGGCCTCGGTGGGGCAAGAAAAACACACACACACACACACACACACACACCAGAGAGAGAGAGAGAGAGAAACTTTCAGGACTATTTTTCAGAGCAGTGTTGGAAGATAGCAGCTAAACTATAGCTCAAGTTCGCACAATAGAAATACACAGGATATTATAAACAGTACTCCATGTTTTGAAAGGTGGTAGCATGGACAAAAACAAGAGAGAAATGTCCAAGATACATGGGTTCTAACACGCAGATCGTAAGAACAATGAGCACTTGTTTGTTCATCTTCGCTGCTGTGAAACACATCTCTTCTGCTGCAAGCTCACTGCATCCATATTTTGAGAAGTGGAATACGGACCAAAACAAGAAAAAATGTCCACTAAACACTGGCTGTAAATGAAACGCATCTCTTCCACTGAATAAGTGCTCATAGCTCTTAAGGCATGCATTTTAGAGCCTATGCTCACTGCAAATTTTTTTCTTACTTTGGTCCATACTATCACGTTTCGAATTAAAAAACATCCTCTGTATCTTAATAAATGAATTAAGATTATATTTTCCTCGTTAAATATTTATGGTCAGTTATTTTAGAAAACAAGCCCATGAAGACAAATTGTGGTTCTTTCACGTGTAGTTTCCTTTCATGCAGAAGCAAGTCTAAAAAATATCTTTAGTTCTAAAGAAGTAGGAATGGGGTATTATAAACATGCAACATTTTAAATATTATCAAGAAGCAAGACTACGCGGTTTTTAGAAAGAAAAACTCTAGTTTTTAAGAAACATAAGATTTTACTTTAAGTATATTAAGTGACGGAATGCCACTACAGCCGCGCGGGATTAGCCGAGCGCTCTGGGGCGCTGCAGTCATGGACTGTGCGGCTGGTCCCGGCCGAGGTTCGAGTCCTCCCTCGGGCATGGGTGTGTGTGCTTGTCCTTAGGATAATTTAGGTTAAGTAGCGTGTAAGCTTAGGGACTGATGACCTGAGCAGTTAAGTCCCATAAGATTTCACACACATTTTTTTTAATGCCACTACAAGGAGTAAAAAGATGGCGAGAGGATGAAAGGGATGGGGGAGAAAAACGTAATAAAAAAGAGAGCTCTGTGGGTAAGTGCGGAACTAAAAATCTGAGAGTCCGGGATTCTATCCCCTGTCGGTTGTAGGATTTTGTTCTGTCAGTTGTAGCTTGCACTGGCTTCAGTACGTGAAAAATTTCGAGTTGCGCTGTTATTGTGAGTCCATGTTAGACTGAAGGGCCCCCCCTATAACGGTTTGGCGGAGGCAGTAAGGCAGTTCGGTCGTTGGAGGAAGGAAAGGCACACCTCTTCCAAAAGGGTCGTATCCTGTACATCACTGCATTCAAACCAACCGTCGGTTTGGTGACAGCTGTACCTAGGATGCTGTTATTCGTGCTTTAGAATAGCACAGTGCCAAATGCCGGCGATGTTGACATTCTCGTTTCATTCCTTCATCTCCGGCCGGTGTGGCCGTGCGGTTCTAAGCGCTTCAGTTTGGAACCGCGTGACCGCTACGGTCGCAGGTTCGAATCCTGCCTCGGGCATGGATGTGTGTGATGTCCTTGGGTTGGTTAGGTTTAAGTAGTTCTAAGTTCTTGGGGACTGATGACCTCAGTAGTTAAGTCCCATAGTGCTCAGAGCCATTTGAACCATTTGAACCATCATTCCTTCATCGTTCTTCCGTTCTCTTAAGCAGAAACGATAAGGGTTACAGACAACAAACTTACTACGTACAAGGTGTTAAAGTTACAGCAGGCGTGCGACCCTTATGCAAATACGTAGCTCGTCTTTTTTTTCATCACTTTACTTGACTGCTAATAACAGTACTCCACTTATCGAAATTCATTTCTTTACGCGTTTCGGACATAACTACCACCGGAATATCTGCCAAAAAGATCACAGCTTATAGTAGACGTTAAGAGTAAACCTTCTTATACTCATTTACAGTCAACATTACGTTTTACATACAAGAGGTTTATGCATAATATTGTGTCTCATGATTTCAATCTTAGTATTGGTGCTCAACTGAGGGCGGGGTGCTGTGACAGAACTAGCTTACAGTAGGTGCCACCATGCCGCATGCTTGTTTATGTGAGAGAATACTATGTATTAATTGCTTTTATATAGTTTTAGATTTACTTGTCACTTCATTGGAATGCTCAGTGCGTACAAACTGTCAGAAACAAGTCGAAGGCGGCGACTCAACATTCATCAAAACTGGTGTGCAGCAACTATCTCTGAAATGTGCTGGAAGCCGTATACAGAAGTATGTTTGTGGACCAATGTCGCATCTGACAGTTTTATTAACCAACTGGACAGCTGGAACTGAGTATTTGGTTTAAATGGCTCTGAGCACTATGGGACTCAACTTCTGAGGTCATCAGTCCCCTAGAACTTAGAACTACTTAAACCTAACTAACCTAAGGACATCACACACATCCATGCCCGCGGCAGGATTCAAACCTGCGACCGTAGCGAGCTGAGTATTTAACTAATTACATCTTTATTATCACATTTGATCTGAGACCTCAGAGCAACATGAGTATATCCTGTTATCGAGCAGACCTCAAAGGTAGTCGCATTGTGCAAGGGAAAATTATGTAGGGGAATAATATTCCTGTGTTTTGGCAAGATCGTCAGCACGTTAGTTGCACTTCACGCCAAGATGGTTTACATCTTTTCCGATAAATTTCTTTGTGATGTGTCCGCCTGTGTAGCTGAGTGGTAACGTGCTCGCCTCCCATGCAAGCGGGCTCGGATTCCATTCCCAGCCGGGTTGTAGCTTTACTCCGCTCGGGGGCTGGGTGTTGTGTTGTCCTCATCATCATTTCATCCTCATCACCGGCTTCCAAGTCGCCCAATGTGGCGTCGACTGAAATAAGGCTTGTACTTGGCGGCCGAACTTCCTCGGATGATGCCTCCCGGCTAACGATGCCATACGCTCATTTCATTTTTCCTTATGATGTACGCCACGTGAGGGTTTACAGATTTTGCTAAATTTTCTCTTGCGTCCGTAACTCAGTGGTCATGTGTGTGGGTGTTACGCTGAGGATTCTGGTTCGACTCCTGGTACTGCCAGGGACTTTTCTTGGTGGGAGGACTCGAACTGGATGCACTCAGCTTCGTGGTGCTAATTGAGGAGCTACTTGAGCGGATAGTAGCGGCTCCAAGATCAAGAAAGCCGATACTTGCCGGCATTACGGTGTGCTGATCCCGTGTCACTCCATACTCCATCCAGTACGACACTAGCAGAGGATGACACGGCTGTTGGTCGGACCCGATAGGCCCACCAAGGACCGAATGAGGAGCTTTACTGTGCTATGCACTCATCGTAGTGAACTGTTCGCTTAATTACATCGCGTTACTACAAAGGGTACTGGCGACGCAACAATAAGTCGCAGGAGGCTGATTGTTGCTGTGTTCTGGGATCTGGGAATACTTCATACTTGCATTGTAGTCGCTACGCGAAGTCTGTGGGCGCAGTCGTTCACTAGCAGAGTTAGCGTAAAGGGCTTGCTATGACATGATGGTCACCAAGTGAGATTCAGGCAGTTTTGCGGTACAACTTCGCGCGTTGGTAAACATAGACCAGTGCTTTGAGGAAATGGCTCTTGCACTCAGTGATGTATGTCCACATCATACAACTATATTCATGTGGTACAGAGAATTCCAAGGAGGAAATTTCACTCTGGAGGACGCTGAGAGGACGGGAAGATCGCGATGTCAGTTACGGAGGAAAACGATGTTGTGAGGAAAACTCTAGACGAAGACAGGCGAGTGAGGTATAAGCAGAGGATACCTTAGGGCTAAATTCACCAGCAATTCTTTCCAATCTGCGTGATCATTTGCAAGTAAAGAAAATTTGTTGTCTCTGGGTGCCGCATAGACTGACGGAAGAGCAGATGAGATGATGTGTGACTTAGTGCCGGGAGATGTTGAAGAAGTTTTCTACGGGACAATCTGAGAATGAGAATAACATCGTGACAGGTGACGAATTCCGATCAATAATGATGAAAACGATAGCTGTTTTTTCCATATAGCGGTACACTGAGCAGTGCCCGCCCAAAGTCATCCTATCTTTGAAGAACCTCCGACCGAAGTCATGAACGGACACTTGGTTCCTCCACCACGAAAATGCTCCAGTTCACCGTGTCAAACATATTTGCGGGACAAACGACTGAAACTTCTTGAGAATCCTCGTTACGGTCTAAACCTTGCTCCTTGTGACTCTGCACTGTTCCCGCAGGTGAAAATGAAACTGAAAGGAGCGCAGTTTTCAAGTGATGAGGATCCTGAAGGCTTCCGACATCGAATGTACCTTGCTTCCAGAGAAACTTGAGAGAGCTTGTTTAGGGATTGGTTTTGGAGGATGGAGAGGCGTACTCATTTGTATATACTTCATTTTTTTGGGTGTGGACAATAGAGTTGCTATGTTACACTTTTGTATTCTTTCTGATATGCCATAGTCTAGTTTCGACATTAGTATTATTGTTATTACTTCTATTAAGAGTATCATGTAAGCAGTTAAATAACCTTCGCAGTCAAAGGGAATGCGCTCTGACTTTTTTGTGTGGTTATCCTCGGCGTTAGCAGAAGTGAGGCGGCGGTCCGCAGTGTAACGGCGGCCGCGGCAGCATCTGTTGTGACAGCGGCGGTCGGCTCCCTCCGGCTTGCGGCGTTCGCAGGAGCTACCAAATTAAAGTTACTCGTTAGGTTCGTTTTATGCACAGCTTGCCGCGCCGCCGCGTGCGGCTTGCAGTAATAAATTCGGCTTACGCAGCGACTCCGGTAATCCCGCGTAAAAGCGCCCACGACTGCGGCACGCACTACTCACCTCGACCTCGTTGCGCAGCAGCCGGCCACAATAGCTAGCGCCGCCGTTTCTTCTGGCTCTGGCTGAAACGCCGCACTTAACTGTGTTGGAACTTTTCTGACAAATTTGTCAAGGGCCGCGAAGCGAAACTTGATATGGAATCCCAGTGTAACAGAAGCCGTCATCCGAAAACACGAAACGTACCACACTACTAAGGAATGAGAAGAAGCTTTAAATTAGGAATGGGCGATATTTAATGTAACCATTAAAATAATGATGTAACTGAGTCGTACCTAAGAATCAAATAATAAATTTCTCGCTGGACTGTACAACTTTTTTAGTGGGGTGCTCCAACATCATCATCATCATCATCATTTAAGACTGATTATGCCTTTCAGGGTTCAGTCTGGAGCATAGCCCCCCTTATAAAATTCCTCCATGATCCCATATTCAGTGCTAACATTGGTGCCTCTTCTGATGTTAAGCCTATTACTTCAAAATCATTCTTAACCGAATCCAGGTACCTTCTCCTTGGTCTGCCCCGACTCCTCCTACCCTCTACTGCTGAACCCATGAGTCTCTTGGGTAACCTTGCTTCTCCCATGCGATTTCCTCATTGTGGACACCCTCCTGCCATTGTTCCCATCTACTAGTACCTGCAATCATCCTAGCTACTTTCATATCCGTAACCCCAACCTTGTTGATAAGGTAACCTGAATCCACCCAGCTTTCGCGCCCATACAACAAAGTTGGTCGAAAGATTGAACGGTGCACAGATAACTTAGTCTTGGCACTCACTTCCTTCTTTCAGAAGAGAGTAGATCGTAGCCGAGCGCTCACTGCATTAGCCTTGCTACACCTCGCTTCCAGTTCTTTCACTATGTTGCCATCCTGTGAGAATATGCATCCTAAGTACTTGAAACCGTCCACCTGTTCTAACTTTGTTCCTCCTATTTGGCACTCAATCCGTTTATATTTCTTTCCCACTGACATTACTTTCGTTTTGGAGATGCTAATCTTCATACCATAGTCCTTACATTTCTGATCTAGCTCTGAAATATTACTCTGCAAACTTTCAATCGAATCTGCCATCACAACTAAGTCATCCGCATATGCAAGACTGCTTATTTTGTGTTCACATATCTTAATCTCACCCAGCCAGTCTATTGTTTTCAACATATGATCCATAAATAATATGAACAACAGTGGAGAGAGGTTGCAGCCTTGTCTTACCCCTGAAACTACTCTGAACCATGAACTCAGTTTACCGTCAACTCTAACTGCTGCCTGACTATCCATGTAAAGACCTTTAATTGCTTGCAACCAACAGTAAAGATAATTTCGCTATTTCCATCCGTTTTGGATAACCATGAGAAAATTACTCATTATTTATCAGAACGCTTTTAATAAGACGTCAGTAATTTAAAAAGAATCAATAGCATTCGAACCTAGACAGACTACTAGTCTACGGATTATGTAGGTAGTTCTTTCGTTGTGATTTGAATTGATCACAACCTAAGTTCGTAGGCTTGCAAGCCAGTGTCAGTTTAAATAAACTCGCTTTGGGTATTAGGCTGCGTCATTAGGAAAAACTAAAAACCACAAAATAGTAAAGTTTCGGTCACCGTTGTAACGGTAATTTTTTTTTTTTTTGGAAATTTGTCGTAAGGTCCTATGGGATCAAACTGCCGAGGTCATCGCTCCTTAGGCTTACACACTACTACTTAATCTAACTTAAATTAACTTACGTTAAGGGCAACACATATACCCATGCCCGATGGAGGACTCGAACCTCGGGGGAGCCGCGCGAACCGTGACAAGATGCCTCAGGACGCGCGGCTACCCCGTGCGGCTTTGAAACGGTCGTCTTTAGAGCGATCAAGTACTTATTTCTGGTGATAGTCTTCCCCTTCTTTCTTCGGTTATCAGTTGGCTACCGACGGCACAATCTGGGCCGTCATTGGACAGTTCGAAGTTAAGATGGCTAATGAGTAGGTTCTGCGGGAGATTACAGCCTGTGCCACTGTGGCAGGTGATAGGTAGGCAATCAGGAATCAGCAGCTGGTACGCAGATGTAGTGTATTCCTGCAGCGAGACGTTGATGCCGCACGGCAGTTCTCTTGTGGTCGCTTGTTTCTCCTGTTGACACCGGGTGATCTGGAATCGCCCGTTGGCGAACACGCGCAGCTCGTTGGACTGATATCGCGCCTCGTGAACTTTAAAAATAGGCGGCCGCAGGAGATCTACCATGTGGAATCAACATCTCGCTGCAGGAAGACACTACCCCCTGGGTGCAAGCTGCTGATTTGCAAACAGTTAACCTGCCAGAGTAGAACAGGTTATTAGCCATCACTCCAAAGCAATCTTCGGACTGTTCTACAGCATCGCAGAACGCGACGTCTGTACTGGCTGTCAACTGAAGTATGTCAGTAGGCCTACATAGGGGAATACAATTACCACATCCAGCAGTTAGTCGCCCTGTACAGAACCGCTGCAAAGAAGGTCGAAACGTCGATATTTTTGTTGTTCTTAGTGCTTCATAATGACGTGGCCTGATATCCGAAACTATTTTATTCAAATTTATTACAAACTGTTTTATTTTCCGGACGAATACAAATTATGGAATCTCAAATGTTGTACGTCATATTCATAGAGGATTAAGATTAATCATTTGCAGATGCCTCCTACCAAACGCAAGCTTTGCGATTACTTAAATTAAGTCAGTGAGGTAGTTTCCAGAAAATTCTGTGAAGTAAGTGGGGAGTTTGGAAGGATCCGATATTTCACGCTGACATCAATCACATGCTACGTTCAAAAATGGCTCTGAGCACTATGGGACTTAACATCTGAGGTCATCAGTCCCCTAGAACTTATAACTACTTAAACCTAACTAACCTAAGCACATCACACACATCCATGCCCGAGGCAGGATTCGAACCTACGACCGTAGCAGTCGCGGTTCTGGACGGAAGCGCCTAGAACCGCCCGGTCACGGCGGCCGCCTCATGCTACGTTACTAGGCTCTTCGATTTTCCATTTCTGGCTGTCTGATCAGCACATCAGCCAGGATATAAAATCTCTTCCTCCTTCGCTCTAACTTCCGTTTCCCATACCCTTCTAGGAATGTCCTTACAAGTCCCTCTTTCTTCCTTAATATCTGTGCTATCCTGTTTTTGCTCCCTTTTATTACACTGAGTAATTATCTCTGCTCTCGCAGCACACTTCTCAATATCTCGTCATTTTCATTCTACCCATTCAACTCGTTTCTTCCAGCCTCCGCTGCGTACACATCTCAAGAGCTCATCCTTGCTCTGCTGTTTCTCCTCATTGACTACGTTTCAGCATTAAGCACAACATTTCATCAGTCTTTTCCTCGAATATTGGTCAGTATTCCTACAGAAAACTCTCGTTTCCCCACCTGAAATGGCTCTTTCGCCTTTGCAACCTGTTCTAATTTTCGTGCTCAACTTCCATTAGCTTTATATGCTGCTTCTGAAGCATTTAAAGCTTACAAGTACTCTAATATTTCTCCTTTCAGCGTTACCTTTATTTCCTCCTAGTGCCATGATATAGCGATTTTCAATAGATAGTTGTCTCGTTTGGCGTTAGTGACATCCGCTACTTCCAAATGGTTCAAATGGCTCTGAGTACTATGCGACTTAACTTCTGAAGTGATCAGTCGCCTAGAACTTAGAACTAATTAAACCTAACTAACCTAAGGATATCACACACATCCATGCCCGAGGCGGGATTCGAACCTAAGGATATCACACACATCCATGCCCGAGGCGGGATTCGAACCTGCGACCGTAGCAGTCGCGCGGTTCCAGACTGTAGCGCCTAGAACCACACGCGCTACTTCCTGCAGTTGTTTTTTTAATCTGATGCTCGAAGGACCATGTTATCTACAAACTCAAATACTGTTTGCTTTTCTCCAGTTTTTATTCTCTTGCATAGTTTGCAATGTAATATTTCAGAGCTAGATCAGAAATGTAAGGACTATGGTATGAAGATTAGCATCTCCAAAACGAAAGTAATGTCAGTGGGAAAGAAATATAAACGGATGGAGTGCCAAATAGGAGGGACAAAGTTAGAACAGGTGGACGGTTTCCAGTACTTAGGATGCATATTCTCAGACAATGGCAACATAGTGAAAGAACTGGAAGCGAGGTGTAGCAAAGCTAATGCAGTGAGCGCTCAGCTACGTTCTACTCTCTTCTGCAAGAAGGAAGTCAGTACCAAGGCTAAGTTATCTGTGCACCGTTCAATCTTTCGACCAACTTTCTTGTATGGGAGCGAAAGCTGGGTGGATTCAGGTTACCTTATCAACAAGGTTGAGGTTACGGATATGAAAGTAGCTAGGATGATTGCAGGTACTAGTAGATGGGAACAATGGCAGGAGGGTGTCCACAATGAGGAAATCAAAGAAAAACTGGGAATGAACTCTTAGATGTAGCAGTCAGGGTGAACAGGCTTAGATGGTGGGGTCATGTTACACGTATGGGAGAAGCAAGATTACCCAAGAGACTCATGGATTCAGCAGTAGAGGGTAGGAGGAGTCGGGGCAGACCGAGTAGAAGGTACCTGGATTCGGTTAAGAATGATTTTGAAGTAATAGGTTTAACATCAGAAGAGGCACCAATGTTAGCACTGAATAGGGGATCATGGAGGAACTGTATAACGGGGGCTATGCTCCAGACTGAACACTGAAAGGCATAATCAGTCTTAAATGATGATGATGATGATGATGCATAGCTCAATCATATCCTTTAAATACAGACGCCGGCCAGGGTCGCCGAGCGGTTCTGGGCGCTACAGTCTGGAACCGCGAGACCGCTACGGTCGCAGGTTCGAATCCTGCCTCGAGCATGGATGTGTGTGATGTACTTGGGTTAGTTAGGTTTAAGTAGTTCTAAGTTCTAGGGGACTGATGACCTCAGAAGTTAAGTCCCATAGTGCTCAGAGCCATTTGAACCATTTAAATACAGACAGAAGAAAACTAAGGACAGACAGCAACCCTGGCTTATTCCATTTCCTAGTTCACTTTAGTGGATACTTTTTTCTCTCACTTTCACTGGCGTTTGTTGATTTACAGTTGATGGTCTTGTAAGCTGACTGTTTTTCCAGTCCACTCTCTTTTACGTCATTATGCTTGTAAGGTTATAATAAGCAACACTGCCAACTAGCCTTCCACGGTCTATAAAACACGTGTATAGTCTCTTCCCTTCTCAGTAAACGTCTCTCCCAAAATTGGAAGAGTGAATCGTACTATTTCTTCTCCTCTTTTTCTTCTCCTCGTCCCTTTTCTACCTTCACTGAACTCATCTGTTCCTCAGTCGTACTACATCTCTGTGCTTTTCGTTTATGATTGTTTAATTGTATAACTAATCTGTCATCCTCCATCCTGTTGATATGCTGTTTCCATTTGCGCATCCTTGCTCTACTTTTTCATGTAAACAGTATATATTAAGTTCTTCTTTTATAATATTATTTTTATATTTGATTTCTGTGGATACATTCTATAACTTTCCATAAAACTTCCATCTCAGACGACTGTATTCTTCTTTTGTTTGTCTTACTTAATGCCCAAGAATCGATTCCATGCGTTGAAATAGGGTAGCCGTTATTGTATAAAATTTTAGCTTTGTATCCTTCCTTTTAATGTCAACTGGTGTTCTGTGTACAGTGCCACATACCAGTTGAAACTTATTTAATTTGTCAGTGACAGTTTTCATATTCATAACTAATATCGCAACCAAACAACTGAAAATGTGCCACCTGTCATATTGATTTTTCGCCTAGCAGTATTTTGGAGCATACTGGAAACCTCTCTTTGAAGGCCATCATTACCAGGCCTAATTAAATCGTCATTATAGTGCGCTATTAGTCTGCACATTTGTGTAGAAAGTGATAGTTGTCAGTAGCAGGTAGTACAGGGAACCTGTGACACGTTTAACCTGTAATATTCACAAGCCCGCGGCACACGCAGGGACGCGATGGCGGAAATGATAAAGCCGGTGACACATGACGCAGCTCAGACGCCTGCGTTGCTTTTCGACTTGCGGCCTCGCGCTGTATCCTGTTCCGGCGTGATGGATGTTACGCGGTGCAGCCAGCGCTCGGGCAGTTAATTTCGTGCCGTAGGCGGGCCGCCGCATTACTGCCCAACAAAATTTGCCCTTTATGTTGTTACAGTCAGTTTACCTTTCATCCCTCGGTAGACAGCAGTGCGGCAACATTACAGAAATTAGTGCTCTACATTAATTAAACTACTGTTGTCGCCAAAATACTGGTCGGGTCAAAGCTACGCCACGTCGTAAAACTGGTTAATGCAGCGGCGTAAATCCCGAATTATTGTACTTTTTTATGCCGCAACTGTTTAACGCTGTTACTGCAAAATACGTCGCTCATATTGAAAATATTATTAGATGATTGTGAATAATAACTTAAGAATTAACGTACAGGGCTATTACAAATGACTGAAGCGATTTCATAAATTCACTGTAGCTCCATTCATTGACATATGGTCACGACACACTACAGGTACGTAGAAAAACTCATAAAGTTTTGTTCGGCTGAAGCCGCACTTCAGGTTTCTGCCGCCAGAGCGCTCGAGAGCGCAGTGAGACAAAATGGCGACGGGAGCCGAGAAAGCGTATGTCGTGCTTGAAATGCACTCACATCATTCAGTCATTACAGTGCAACGACACTTCAGGACGAAGTTCAACAAAGATCCACCAACTGCTAACTCCATTCGGCGATGGTATGCGCAGTTTAAAGCTTCTGGATGCCTCACGGTTTAAAGTTTACGGCCCCTTCTTCTTCTGCGAAAAAAACGTTACAGGACACGTGTATCTGGACATGCTGGAAAATTGGCTCATGCCACAACTGGAGACCGACAGCGCCGACTTCATCTTTCAACAGGATGGTGCTCCACCGCACTTCCATCATGATGTTCGGCATTTCTTAAACAGGAGATTAGAAAACCGATGGATCGGTCGTGGTGGAGATCATGATCAGCAATTCACGTCATGGCCTCTACGCTCTCCCGACTTAACCCCATGCGATTTCTTTTTGTGGGGTTATATGATAGATTCAGTGTTTAAACCTCCTCTACCAAGAAACGTGCCAGAACTGCGAGCTCGCATCAACGATGCTTTCGAACTCATTGATGGGGACATGCTGCGCCGAGTGTGGGAGGAACTTGATTATCGTCTTGATGTCTGCCGAATCACTAAAGGGGCACATATCGAACATTTGTGAATGCCTAAAAAAACTTTTTGAGTTTTTGTATGTGTATGCAAAGCATTGTGAAAATATCTCAAGTAATGAAGTTATTGTAGAGCTGTGAAATCGCTTCAATCATTTGTAATAACCCTGTAATAATATCGTCTCTGGTTCTCCGAAGGGTAAAGAGAATCATTTAATTCTGTTTTACAACGTGTTTCTACGCGAGTTCCACAACAAACGTCACCGAGCAATTATAGGTGTAGTTACCCAACAACCTATTAAAGGGGTCGGCGGAAGAAAGTGGGAACAGTCAGTTTTGCTAGGATTAGTCGCCAATTCAACGAAGACCAAAAAATATCGACTGCGGGAAAAAGTTCGTGTAGTCGAATATTTTTGTGCAGAGGGGTGACCGGTGGGGTGTGAGGATGGGAGTGAGGGAAGCGTATAAAGATCACCTTTTTAGGTTCTTCTTGACTGTATCGAAAACAGCTCCTTCTAGGGAAAATGTTTCCCAGAACAAAATTAAACGACATTACCTTTCCTACAAAAAAGTTCCTGTTCACTGTTTCTCTAGGGCTAATAGTTCTCACGTTGCAGCTGTTGGAAAAATCGCATATTATTAAAACTAGTATTTTAGTGATATAAAATTTATATTTATTGCTAAATGAAGTGGGTTAATAACAAATGTTAAATACCTGTACCACATCTAAGTGCAGCAGAATCGTGTTAAGGGATAAACTGTGTCCAGGGGATTTAACAGGGTGGATAGGTGGGAAAGGAGGTTAGACGCACAAGGAAAGGTAGGTTGCCGGATTTTGGTCATGCACTTTCCTGCTTTATAGGTCTGAAAAATGAAAAGCGAGCCGTGGTCGTGCGGTAGCGTTCTCGCTTCCCACGACGGGATTCCCGGGTTCGATTCCCGGCGGTGTCAGGGATTTTCTCTGCCTCGTGATGACTGGGTGTTGTGTGCTGTCCTTAGGTTAGTTAGGTTTAAGTAGTTCTAAGTTCTAGGGGACTGATGATCATAGCTGTTAAGTCCCATAGTGCTCAGAGCCATTTGAACCATTTTTTTGAAAAGCGAGCAGGCAATTCCCCGTTCTCTCTACCGCATTAGTCACAAACTGCAATTGCAGGGTATTTCAAAAAGCTATACCGACCTTTCCGTGGGTCGCTTTTGACTCGCTGTCGAAACAGTGCGTAGACACTCCCGAGTGGAGTGTTTCTTTTTCTCACAGTGTGAACACTACCGTGAACACAGATATGACTTGCTAATATTACAAACCAAGAGGAGCATATGGTCAGATTCTACTAAATCTCTGTACTCTGTTCTACACAGCTACATGTGAAATTAGTCATTCCGTATGGCAGTTGTAGCTTGTCAGTTTACAGACAACTATACCTCCCCAGCATCTCCTGTCCAGTTCTCTTATGCAAGTAGACCAAATGAATCCGCTGAGCTTATGTTTATAAAGGAGTTATTTCAAGAGAATGAGTTATTTCAAGTTCGTAAGTGAGCTTTTGTGTAAAATACATTCATAGAAACCGTGACTGAGAAGTTTTTTTTATTTATAAGTGTGATGATGTCAGTGACCTATGTAGTGTTGGTGAGAAAGGGATTGGATTGGTAAATGTGGCGCCTTACTGCTGTTTGTCGTTGACGACAGACTGTAAAACGGTGTTATTGTGTTGCAGTCACTTGCTGGTAATCAGTGAAATACCAGTACGTTACTGCACACTTCGCTCCATTAACGTTGTTTCTGGTAGACAGCACTGCTGGTATTTGTAGAGTAGGCTACAGTGAGTGGAGCCCTTTACCACACATGTTATTGTGTTGCAGTCACTTGCTGGTAATCAGTGAAATACCAGTACGTTACTGCACACTTCACTCCATTAACGTTGTTTCTGGTAGACAGCACTGCTGGTATTTGTAGAGTGGGCTACACTGAGTGGAGCCCTTTACCACACATGCACAGTATATCTTGCGAGGTGGGTGTGAATATGTCTCATGGAATACGACTAATCATGTTTAAAAATAGAACAGTAATCTACTGTAACGCATTGCTTGATTTGAGTAGTTAAGTGTGAAGCTCCATAACACCTTGCTACAGAGGGAGACAGTTGAAGCCTCTGCACCTCGTCAGATGCTGGGAGAACTGAGACTGGAGTGATGCATTTGATACCCTCAAGCTGCGAAAAATATTCCAGCCATTGATATTGGAGACAACCGACATTGTCTAATACATGTTGCATATTGACATCGTGTTACATTTGGAACAGGCTCTTAAGTGTGCTAGACGGCTGATAGCTCCACCTGATGAGCTTTCTTACATAATAGCAAATAAATAAGCACTTATTAAATTGAAAATAGCTCCACTATATAAACACGAGTTCAGTGAAGGTATTTTTTCTACTCACATGAGAGAAGTGGACAGGAAATGCTGGGGACTTTTAGTCTGTATGTGAACTGCAAAGCAAGCAGCGCTCGTGGTGGGGGACGCTATAGTTGCCATGCACGATGTCTGAGGATCAGTTCCCCAGTAGCATTGTAGAACAGTGAGCGGAGATTTAGGTAGATTCTGTCCACATGCGTTACTTACGTTTGTGCTGCTGGTAATTCATACCTGTATTCCATGTGGGGTTTTCGCACTTGGTGAAAAATAAACCGCCTGAGACATGTATGCACACTGAGTCGCCAGTGACTCAAAAGGCGAGTTGGGGAATGATCGATATAACTTTGTGAAACACGCTGTAGTTGCATTTTGTGTCGTTGAGCGGTAGAGAAAGTGGGGAATTGCGTGCTCGCTCTTCATTTTGCAGACCTGTGAAGGAGGGAAGTGCATGGCCACAATCCAGCGGCCCGACTTTCCTCTCGCTTACAACTTCCTGCCTGTTACACCTACAGAACACAGTTTATCTCTTAATACGATTCTACTGCGCTTAGATGTGTTACAAACATTTAATGTTTGTTCTTAACCCACTTCATTTAATAACGTACATCAATTTTATAGCATGAAAACACAATTTCCAATGATTTGCGGTTCTCCCATCCCCTGCAATATGGAAACTGTTAAGTCTTAGAGAAAAAATAAATAGGACCTTCTGCAGGAAATTTGCTGTAGTTTAATTTCGTACTGGAAAACGTTTTCGCTAGAGGAAACGGTTTTCGAGATAGTCAAGAAAAACAGAGAGAAGTGCCCTTTAAACGATTCCGCCTCCTCCTCTGCCTTCCCATCCCCACGCTTACACCCCACCTGTCAGGAGTTTTAGTATGTTGTTCATGACACTCCTCCGTACAACTGTAAAAAATTTTTGCTCTAATTATTCTTCGTTGACTGGTCTATAGTCTGATCACATTTTTTGTTGTACATTCAAGTGCATCACATGCTGATAACAAATAATTCAACATGTATATCTAGAAAGCACTGTCTCCTATATAAACTATTTTGCCTTGTCATATTTAGTTTCTTGCCTTTGAATTTAACCAAACATAACATGCAGTGACTCAAAATACCTCTTGTGGGCTAACATTTCCGTCTGCCGATTCCTTTAGTTTTAAAATGAAAATGAGAGTGTCGCAGTGGTTAATATATTGGGCCCTTATTCCGAAGAAAGTGATTGAAACTGTATGCAGACGTCGATATTTCTTCAGAGGATCTCGGTCGATTCTTATCCTGATTTTGTTCAAAGGGGAAAATTACAGACAGTATGAAAACATAGTGTAACACATAAAAAGTAGTATAGTGTACATTTCCAACAAAAATATTCGCCACATATAGGTGATCGTGAAGATCACTTTCAACAGTTCATGTGAACCACTCCTGATTCGACCAACATTAAGATATGTTACAAAAACCTTTAAGTGTTCACCTTCTTTCTGCATTTAGAGGAAGGAGAGCACGGCCTCTATCAGAAGTGCAAAACCTTTGCGAGCTACAAACTCTGTGAAATATATTGTTGAACTTGAACTAGAATCATAATTAAATGGTGTGTTGGTAAACAAGACACTTGGTGAAGTAAACAACTTGATCACAGATGTTTCCAGAATTAGTTCGAACGTATGCAAAAGTCTATAAATTTTAAAGGAGTGTATTTTGAAAAGAAACAGTAAAACAATTTGTAGTAAAATAATTTGTTCTCGTTATGTTTGTAAAATCTCAAAAAGCGGCCCTTCTATTTTATTCGTGGGGAGAACGATTCTCGATACCTCACTGAAACTTGAAATTTCTGTAATTTCACACATTTACTCATTACACGAGATGTATGTTTGAAAAGCGTTTGGGAAAGCATTGTTGTTGATTCGTATTGGGACGTTTGTCTCTCAGAGTTTTGAGAGTGTCTCAACGGTCAACCACTGATTTCGCACAGCGCTCGCAACTAGAGTTTTTTAAGCATTTCTCTGTCCTTTTCGTGATGATTAAACAAGCCAGCCATGATTTGTGGGCCGGCCGAAGTGGCCGTGCGGTTAAAGGCGCTGCAGTCTGGAACCGCAAGACCGCTACGGTCGCAGGTTCGAATCCTGCCTCACGCATGGATGTTTGTGATGTCCTTAGGTTAGTTTGGTTTAACTAGTTCTAAGTTCTAGGGGACTAATGACCTCAGCAGTTGAGTCCCATAGTTCTCAGAGCCATTTGAACCATGATTTGTGCAGAATTCGATTATGCCCATCTTGTTGAAAATTACAGAATTACTGACGTAGGCGATTTCTTCAGTTCTGTAAATTAAACAAAATATCCCATATCGTTAGATAAGCAAAAGATAAATGAAGATCTTTGATGATAAATATGATAGATATATGAACACGAAATAATGGGTCACGTTATTTAAAAGTTCCCTACATGTTTTTTCAACACAAAATTTTAATAATAATAATAACAGTTTTTGTTGATGCAGTCAGTAACATAACAATATACTCTATATTAGAAAAACTTTTTAAAAGAATTAAGGAAATAAAAAAAGGCAGTTCACACGGCAAAAATATAGTCACAAGAACGTGCAGACACTGGTAAAAAAGAATACAGGCAATGTAACGAACCAAAATATGAAAATTGAAGAACGTTCATAAAGCGGGCAGCCTGGAAGACAACGACGAAGTACTTTCCCCCAGAACACAAATCAAACTAGCTAACTTCCAGGAACAGATATTGTAACATTGTAAACAAGTTAATCAGCGGCATTTGCATGGCTGACATAGGATATTTTCACGGAAAAGCTATCGGCAAAATTTGTGTAGGTGTCTGCTTTTATCTAATTTTCTTTGCTCTGTGAAGTAACAAACTGGTCTCTACGACTTCGTGTAGGGAAGTATAAGGCGCCTTTCTCAGAAGAGTAATAACCACTTACGAAATGAAGCACCTTAATTTTCACTTAATCTCGTAAGTAAATTGTAGCCGTTTTACGGCAGAATTTTTCATTGAGGCCGTTCTTTAAAATGTGTGCTCTCCCATAATAAGCTGGCCGGCGCTGCGCAGCCTTTATTAGTATTTATTCGCCGGAATTGAAAGCCGGGGCGATATGCTGGCACATAAATGCCGGCGGCGCTGCGAAACGCTCACCTAGAGATTTTAATTAAACGCGGTTCTATATCCAGACTTAATGACCTCCTTGCCGACTGCAGCGGGACTGGGGAAATGGGTTAGCAGTCCGTCCGGCGCCTCTTCTTCGCCAACTGCTCCATTAGAGCTCGCGAATGAATAAAAGGCGCGGCGACCTCGCGGCCGAACGGTGACACCTCCCCCCCCCTCCCCTGCCCCTCCTGCCACCCTTAATTAACGTGGCCGTCGACGTCCGCGTCTCTTGGACACCTCAAGGTCCGCCGGTTGCCCCTGGCGTTTGCTCTGCAATAGCTTTCCGCGAGGTCTCCGAAATTAAAATTACTTCTCCCAGCGTGGCGTCAAGACCGCCCACACTAATGCGTGTGGACCGAGTTGGCTCCTCTCTTAGACGTAAGGAGGGAACTGCAGAGGGTGGAGAAAGTTGATTACGCTCCAAGGAGTCAACGGAAAGTATCCTTTTAAAGAGATTCGGCGCCTCTGTGTAACATTCTGACGTTTTAAATCGTCACAGCTAAAATAATACCTGCTCGCCCCCAAGTGCTGACGGAGCAGAAGTGGTAGTTGTGGTGGTGGTGGTGATTGTGATGTAGTGTTTCAGGCAGTGGACTGGTATAAGAACTGACGACGCTCAAATTTTGGTGCAGCCACCTGGAATTATTTTTCCATATTTTTATTCAAATGACTTATGGAGAACACGGGGGATCTTTATACTACTACAAAATTATCTCCAAATATTTTATTTCTTCTTGTTTTGAAATAGGTACACGACAAGCTTATTTCGGTATTTTTGCCATTTTCAAATGTTCGTCCAGATAGAGTGACGACCGTAAAACATCTTCTAATGTAATTTCTTTTATTTGCGGCGTTGTTAATAAAGGTCGCTTATTTAGCCCCTACAGAAATTTCGTGTTTTTTTGACAGTTGTCAAACGATAGATCGTTCCGTTGATGCATTATCATTATACGATATTGCAGTGCCTGTGTTATTCTGATTACAATGGAAAGTTCCTTTGCACATGCATGTGTTTCGAATAACGGCTGCGGTCGCCGCCGTGCCTACATACATGTCCAAACAGATACAACGTCTGATCTGTGCTTAAATATACATAAAGGATGTACGAATACAGATCACAGACGCGTGGTTGGCAACATTTGGAAGTTTGGGTCTGCACGGATAGTCAAGTGGTGCCGGCACGGTAGCTCAGCGTGTTCGGTCAGTGGGTCTAGCTACCCTCTGTAATAAAAAACTGAGCGAACGGATCAACTAACAACCTGAACGAGTGTCATCGGACGTCCGCCACGGACAAAGTCAACGAACAATATAGAACAAAATGAGATTAAAAAAATTGTAAGGTGACCGCTCGAGATAAGCAGGAAATCGGGAATGGGGTCCCGGTCCGGCACAAATTTTCGTTGTCGTCATTCCATTCTGCAGCTGATGGTAGTCCTTATTCGCAACTGCGAATTGATTTGATGCATTATTATTGTTATGCATTATTATGCAGCGATGGAATGATGTGTCATTTGACAAGTGTCAAAAAAAAAATTCTGTAGAAGGTAAATAAGAGACCTATATTAACAACGCAGTAAATAAAAGAAATTACGTTCCAAGACGTTTCATGGACGTCACTCCATCTAGATTAAACTTGATAATGGCCAAAATACTGATACAAGCCTCTCGCGTACCTATGTAAAAACAAGAAGAAATAAACTATTTGCAGCTAATTTTGTAAAAGTATAAAGAAGATATCGTATTACGACCTTATGCAAGCTGCGACCCCAGCAGCGGAGAAGTTATTTAAAGTACCTGGGTTGTTCAGTTTTTCGATTTCCTTTCTGAATTGCAATTTCAAACCGATAATAGACCAGGAATGATGTATACGGTTTCTAACTCATTGTCAGTCCAGCGCAAGCAATCGGACAGCCAGAAAACGACGATCCATCTACTGAAAGGCTGACCGTGCTCACAGCGCAGCGTCTTTGTAGCGAAAATGACTTCCCATTGCGTATCGACAGATATATGTTGTGTCAGAGGCGTAAATATAATAGTACATAAATGATGAATCTGCCAGCGAAGTGGAAAAAAGCACATAGTATAATCAAGAATGGGGACAAATTAAAATTCTGAGTGAGTGAATATAGAGTAAAGGTCAAGACAAATCTAATAAAAATAAGGTTAGGGAGACGCTATTGACTGAGAAGCTCGCACAAACATTTACATCAAGAAATCAATAACCTTCAAAACTCAACGGAGGCACTACGATACGGCGTTAAGGCTAGACATAAGACTGTACTTGATGGTCAGAGTAAAGCGGCATTGTTGGACTTTCTTCGACGTCGCAGCAGAGAGTCGAACCGACATTGGTGCACCCAACGAGAACGCTATACACAGGATTTTATTTGTTGTTGTGGCTGCAGTTACGTTTTATAAAACGGATAAGTAGTACAAAACTTTAAGACGGAAGACATACATTGATGCTCCCTATTGGTCTTCATAAATCCCTCCATGCCCTCTATCCCCCCCCCCCCCCTGTTTTTAACCGTCAGTTGCAAATTGCAAATTTAGTTTGTCACACCTGCCACGTGTTCCTTCGGATCCGGCGCGCAGGTTTTGTTTAATAAATTCCGTTTCCGTTTCATGTTAGTATTTGCACATTCTGTAATGTTAGCTGCTCGCCTCTAGTGGGTGTCTAAATTACTAGGGTGCAACAAATTCAGTAACGTTTATCGCGTCGCATGGTGGTTTATCTAACTTCGTCAGATATTGGCTAACCGTTTTTGTAATGGAGCTGGAACTTCCAAAAGCGTGTCTGCAGATTAGTGCGTCTACATACTCGCACTGTCTACAAATACTGGTATACGTCATTTTTATATGAATAGGACACATTCTTGGAGACAGACAACAGAAACCTTTCAGGAACAACAAAAATTTCATAGACACATTTAATCATTCCTACAATAAAAATCGAAATCCAATGCTCCACTAGTGCAAAAACCTGTTTCTTGCAGTCTCGGAGAAGATAATTATGTTACATTGTTCTTTCCTTCTTGAATGTCTCGTAGGGGAGAATCGGGCAAAGTGACCAGCGGAGGCATTCCTATTTTTTTAAGCTGAGTGGCAATAGACGAGTATGAAATGAGTGATTATAATCTACAACTCCTGAAGTGTAATATCGACTAATTTAATCACATTAAGACTACGTACCTTAAGTATTTAAACAGTTCAGTTTTCAGAAAGTGGCACGGTGCCCTTCATGCTTTTATGTTTTCGCAGAAGCCCGCCGATATGGCGACTTTGCCTGCATTGACGCCATTACATAAAAGTTGTAGACATTTTAATAGCATCGCCGAACATTCGGTAACTAAAGTAGGATTATGGAGTCAAGGTACGTCACTTTCAACACAATTTCATTAAAAAGAATTAAGTCACGTTCCCTGTCCATAGTAAGTACACAAACTGACCACTTGCTTTAAATCAGAATAATTGAAATCCAGAAAATGTATTATAACTCTGAGGAGCGGCACAGAAAACGGGTTAGACTTCACAGGGTGACTGGACCCTCCAAACCAATAAGTTAGGGCATTTCCCGCGCGATTATGGCACCTTACGGAATCCAGTACCCCAATGGCCAATTTGCCCGTCATTGCCACTTTGCCTGGCTTTCCTCTACATTATTATAGGAATTCAGGTCCACATGTTAATGCAAAGATCGGTTGTTTTTAACGTACAAATATGTTTCAGCGCCGTTGTGTCATCATCGTTGGTTGCTTTTATTCCATTCCATAAAAAAGGAAAACCTTTTTAAGTAATAATTTTTCTAACGAAATTAGACCTAATATTTATGTCCGTTGTGATTATCACCTCATTTTTTATAACTTTGGATTCTGGAAGACTTACTTTACATTGATCTGTTGGTTAAATCTGCTGCGAAATTACGAGGGTAAGTTAATTATTATCCACAAACTACACTCCTGGAAATTGAAATAAGAACACCGTGAATTCATTGTCCCAGGAAGGGGAAACTTTATTGACACATTCCTGGGGTCAGATACATCACATGATCACACTGACAGAACCACAGGCACATAGACACAGGCAACAGAGCATGCACAATGTCGGCACTAGTACAGTGTACATCCACCTTTCGCAGCAATGCAGGCTGCTATTCTCCCATGGAGACGATCGTAGAGATGCTGGATGTAGTCCTGTGGAACGGCTTGCCATGCCATTTCCACCTGTCGCCTCAGTTGGACCAGCGTTCGTGCTGGACGTGCAGACCGCGTGAGACGACGCTTCATCCAGTCCCAAACATGCTCAATGGGGGACAGATCCGGAGATCTTGCTGGCCAGGGTAGTTGACTTACACCTTCTAGAGCACGTTGGGTGGCACGGGATACATGCGGACGTGCATTGTCCTGTTCGAACAGCAAGTTCCCTTGCCGGTCTAGGAATGGTAGAACGATGGGTTCGATGACGGTTTGGATGTACTGTGCACTATTCAGTGTCCCCTCGACGATCACCAGTGGTGTACGGCCAGTGTAGGAGATCGCTCCCCACACCATGATGCCGGGTGTTGGCCCTGTGTGCCTCGGTCGTATGCAGTCCTGATTGTGGCGCTCACCTGCACGGCGCCAAACACGCATACGACCATCATTGGCACCAAGGCAGAAGCGACTCCCATCGCTGAAGACTACACGTCTCCATTCGTCCCTCCATTCACGCCTGTCGCGACACCACTGGAGGCGGGCTGCACGATGTTGGGGCGTGAGCGGAAGACGGCCTAACGGTGTGCGGGACCGTAGCCCAGCTTCATGGAGACGGTTGCGGATGGTCCTCGCCGATACCCCAGGAGCAACAGTGTCCCTAATTTGCTGGGAAGTGGCGGTGCGGTCCCCTACGGCACTGCGTAGGATCCTACGGTCTTGGCGTGCATCCGTGCGTCGCTGCGGTCTGGTCCCAGGTCGACGGGCACGTGCACCTTCCGCCGACCACTGGCGACAACATCGATGTACTGTGGAGACCTCACGCCGCACGTGTTGAGCAATTCGGCGGTACGTCCACCCGGCGTCCCGCATGCCCACTATACGCCCTCGCTCAAAGTCCGTCAACTGCACATACGGTTCACGTCCACGCTGTCGCGGCATGCTACCAGTGTTAAAGACTGCGATGGAGCTCCGTATGCCACGGCAAACTGGCTGACACTGACGGCGGCGGTGCACAAATGCTGCGCAGCTAGCGCCATTCGACGGCCAACACCGCGGTTCCTGGTGTGTCCGCTGTGCCGTGCGTGTGATCATTGCTTGTACAGCCCTCTCGCAGTGTCCGGAGCAAGTATGGTGGGTCTGACACACCGGTGTCAATGTGTTCTTTTTTCCATTTCCAGGAGTGTAGTTCTAAAATTTTATTGCAATCAAATAGGAAACATACAAGAACATAAGTTTTCGACATAGTCTCCTTGCGTCTCACTGCACTTGTTCCACCGTTGTACAAGCTTGCTGATGCCCTCATAAAAGAAGGTTCCCGGTTGAGCTGCGAACGAGGAATACGCCGCGTGTTTCACTGCTATGTCCGAGGCAAATCAACGGCCCCTTAATGCCTGTTTGAGTGGAGCAAACAAGTCATAAGTGGCAAGATCGGGATTATATGGAGGATGATCCAATACTTCAAATTTGAGTTTCTGAATCGTTTCAGCAGTGTGGGTAGCAGTATGTGGACGGTCATTGTCGTGCAACAACACAACACCTTTTCACAGCAATCCTCGCGATTTGCTTCGAATTGAAGGCTTTAGCCTGGCAGTAAGCACCTCACAGTAACGTACACTGTTTATTGCTGTGCTCCTTTCCCCCCAATGATCCAGTACTGGACCGCCGTGCATACCAAACACGTAAGCATCAGTTCTCCTGCGGACGATTGGGTCTTGACTTTTTCTTGCACGGCGAATTTGGATGTTTCCATTCCATACTCTGCCGTTTACTCTCTGGCTCGTAATGATGGACCCATGTTTCGTCACCAGTAATGATCCTGTGTAAGAAGTCGTCCCCTTTGTTACCATAGCGATCCAAATGTTTTTTGCAGATGTCCAAGCGCGTTTGTTTATGCAACTGTGTGAGTTGTTTTGGCACCCATCTTGCACAAACTTTATGAAACCCAAGTCTGGATGATTTTGTAGGCAGAACCGTAACTAATTTGCAGACGATGTGCCCCTTCGTCAATAGTTAATAGTCTGTCTAAGAGAATCATTTCACGTGAACGCTCAGTGGTTTCTTCATTTGTGGTGGTAAACGGTCGTCCGGCTCCTTCATCGTGTGCAACACTTGTGCGACCATTTCAGAATTTTTCAATCCATTGGTAGACACTCCGTTGTGGCAGAACACTGTTCCAATACTGAACCGAAAGTCTCCGATGAATTTCAGACCCCGACACGTTTGAAAACTGAATAAATCACGGAATAATGTAGATAGAGAGGTACAAATTGACACACATGCTTGGAATGACAGAGGGTTTTATTAGAACCGAAAAAAAAAGAAAAATACAAAAGTTTAGAAAATGTCCATCAGACGGCGCTTCATCTGATCAGAATAGCAATAATTAGCATAACAAAGTAAGACAAAGCAAAGATGATGTTCTTTACAGGAAATGCTCAATATGTCCACCATCATTCCACAACAGTAGCTGTAGTCTAGGAATAATGTTGTGAACAGCACTGTAAAGCATGTCCGGAGTTACGGTGAGGCATTGGCGTCGGATGTTGTCTTTCAGCATCCCTAGAGATGACGGTCGATCACGATACACTTGCGAGTTCAGGTAACCCCAAAGCCAATAAACGCACGGACTGAGGTCTGAGGACCTGGGAGGCCAAGTATGACGAAAGTGGCGGCTGAGCACATGATCATCACCAAACGACGCGCGCAAGAGATCTTTCACGCGTCTAACAATATGGGGTGGAGCGCCATCCTGCATAAACATCGTACGTTCCGGCAGGTGTTTATCAGCCAGGCTGGGGATGATGCGATTCTGTAACATATCGGCGTACCACTCACCCGTCACGGTAGCAGTTACAAAGCCAGAATCACGCACTTCCTCGAAGAAAGAAGGTCTGATAACGGTAGATGTGGTAAATCGAACCCACACCGTGACTTTCTCGTCGTGCAATGGAGTTTCCACGACAGCTCTAGGATTTTCGATATCCCAAATTCTGCAGTTGTGGCGTTGACAGACCCTCGGAGCGTGAAATGAGCTTCGGCGATCCACAACACGTTACTCAACCAATCGTCATCTTCCGCCATCTTTTGAAACGCCTACACCGCAAATGCCCTCCGCTTCACTAAATAGCCAGGTAACAGTTCATGATGCCGATGTATTTTGTACGGATAGCATCGGAGGGTACGCCTCAGTGCCAACCAAACAGTAGCGTATGGAATGCCGGTGCGACGTGCGACTGCAAGAGCTCTTACTTGCCCGTGCATAGACGAACCCACTACAGTCTCCATTTCTCCTGAACTGTCTCAGCAGCATTACGCCTTGTGCTCGGTCGGCCACTATGGGGTCTATCGTCTAAACAACCCGTGGCTTCGAACTTCGAAATCATTCTCGCCAGAGCTGCATTTGTCAGCGGTTCTTTACCCGTTCGAATGCCCTTCCTATGGCGATAGGATCGTAACGCTGAACTAGCACATTCCCCATTCTGATAATACAGCTTCACTAAAAACGCCTTTTTAGGTAACGTGAACATGCTGCGACTGCTGGCGCATCTGATTCTCTCTCTCTCTCTCTCTCTCTCTCTCTTTTATTGTGATTTCATTCCCCAGCCCAAAATGGGCAGGGGAGGGCTGTCAGCGGCACAATCCGCCACTCTTCAGCCGAGTGGCATGACAACTTAAAATAAGAATAAAATGTTACAGACATAAGGCGATAAAGGGGAACTTAAAACAGAATAACGGGAGAAAATGGAGGTAAAAAATATAGACTAGCACGGAGACGTTCATGGAGGACAGTTAAAAAAAAGTCACCAGAAAGTTGAAAAACGCAGTTGGCGATTCTTCAGAACTCAGAAAAGGCACTGAATGGACATGCACACGTTAAAAGTCGGCCACAGTAGTAAAGACACTCCGGAACAACACACTTAAAACCCACTTGAAGCACACACGACGAAGAATAAAACTGCCAGGCGGGACCTGCCGAGAGAAAGGGCAGAGAGGATGGAAAAGGAGGGGAGAGCAAGGGGCAGCAGGGGAATCGGCGTGATGAAGAGAGGAGGGGCATCAGTGGGTACATGAAGAGGCGGGAGACACTTGGGGCGGGAGATTCTCTCTCTCATTACAGCTCCTTTTATACGCGATTGTCATGCGCAGTCACTGACGTTTTGCTGTCCAGCTCCATCTGTCGGACATTTTGTGAACTTTGTGCTTTTTTTTTGTTCTAATAAAACCCCATGCCATTCCAAGCATGTGTGTCAATTTTTACCTCTCTATCTACATTATTCCGTGGTTTATTAAGTTTTCAAATTTATACTGACTTTTTGATCACCCGGTAGATTATCGATACTAGGCAAAGGGAGCTTCTGGCTTTCGAAACCGTTTCCATTCACCCGTCGATGATAGTGTCTCGCGGAGTGTCGTGAAACGAATAGATTGGGGCGGGATGGCGTGCGCCATGAATGTCGCCTGTTGAGGCGGACGCGCCGGCGGGCGGCTGGTCCGGGGCTCGCCGGCCGCATCTCAATGAAGACGCGGCCCGACCCTCGTATACTCGTCACAGGGGCGAGATTGCGCGTCCTTTGTCAGTCGCCCTCCTGCCTTTTCCCCGGAATAGTAATGTGTTTACTCTGCGGGGAGGTTTTCTCTAAGATACATCGCCGGTTCCGGCAGCAGGCAGCGCCGTGTCCGGTGCGCTGCTGCGCTGCCAAAAATTCCAACGAGAAATAAAAATTAGGCGTCGGGCACATTACTTAGTCCTGACAACTGACTCTTCACGAACGGGATGTGACAGTTATTGTGGAACCACGGTGGATGTATACCCACAACCAGGTACTAACAAATCGTAATTTACTCACCTTGGCACGTTTTTAAACATGAATTCAACTCGTGCAAAGATTACGGGGCAATAAAAAATGCGACTACAAACGCCTTTAACTACACTGGTGTCCAAATTAAAGCAACAGACGGAAACTTTGCAAGGTTGCGTTTACTTTGCCACAAAACAACGTAAAGAATACAGAAAGTAATCAACTACAACAGGCGTGATGGTAGACAAAAATGTTCTTCGTCTGTTTTCCAACTTAACCGACTTGCACACACATTCTGACAACTGGTTGACGTGCGCAATATGGGGTGTGACCACCTCTGGCGCCAATGACGGGACGTGCTATGACTGATGTTGTCAATCTCATGATCTACATCTGGATCTACATACATACTCCGCAATCTACCATACGGTGCGTGCCGGTGGGTACATCGTACCACAACTAGCATCTTCTCTCCCTGTTCCACTCCCAAACAGAACGAGGGAAAAATGACTGCCTATATGCCTCTGTACGAGCCCTAATCTCTCTTATCTTACCTTTATGGTCTTTCCGCGAAATGTTAGTTGGGGGCAGTAAAATTGTACTGCAGTCAGCCTCAAATGCTGGTTCTCTAAATTTCCTCAGTAGCGATTCACGAAACGAACGTCTCCTTTCCTCTAGAGACTGCCACCCGAGTTCCTGAAGTATTTTCCGTAACACTCGCGTGATGATCAAACCTACCAGTAACAGATCTAGCACCCCGCCTCTGAATTGCTTCTATGTCCTCCCTCAATCCGACCTGATAGGGATCCCAAACGCTCGAGCAGTACTCAAGAATAGGTCGTTTTAGTGTTTTATAAGCGGTCTCCTTTACAGATGAACAACATCTTCCCAAAATTCTACCAATGAACCGAAGACGACTATCCGCCTTCCCCACAACTGCCATTACATGCTTGTCCCACTTCATATCGCTCTGCAATGTTACGACCAAATATTTAATCGACGTGACTGTGTCAAGCGCTACACTACTAATGGAGTATTCAGACATTACAGGATTCTTTTTCCTATTCATCTGCATTAATTTACATTTATCTATATTTAGAGTTAGCTGCCATTCTTTACACCAATCACAAATCCTGTCCAAGTCATCTCAACGACGACACCTTCCCGTACACCACAGCATCATCAGCAAACAGCCGCACATTGCTATCCACCCTATCCAAAAGATTATTTATGTAGATAGAAAACAACAGCGGACCTACCACACTTCTCTGGGGCACTCCAGTTGATACGCTCACCTCCGATGAACACTCTCCATTGAGGACAACGTACTGGGTTTTATTAGTTAAGAAATGCTGAGGCAATAGTGCCCATTCTTCCTGCAGAGCTGCTCACAAGTCGTGGAGAGTGGTTCGTGGATGCTGACGTGATGCACTCCGTCTCCGTAGTGCATTCCACACATGCTCTATGGGATTCAAATCGGAAGAGCGAGCAGGCCATGCACCATGCGTGAATATCTTCGGTTTAAAAAAAAAAGGAAAAAAAAGCATCAACTATTCGTGCTGTATGAGGTCGAGCATTATCGGCCATCAATACGAATTCTGGTCCCACAGCACCTTGCAAAAACCGGGCTTGAGATTCCAAGATCTTCTCACGGTACCCCACAGCAGTTAAAACTTGCTGATTCACCGGTACACAATTTCATGAAGAGTTGTTCGAGTGGTCATATAATCCCTGCCCACACCATTAGGGATCGTCCTCGATATGTCTTTCTACAATGTTTGGGTCCCGATATCGTGTTCCACGTGCCCGCCAGATGCGCATCCGTCGATAATCACTCTCCAGACCAAATCTTGACTCATATGTGAAAAGAACATTGGCCCACCGTTCGACCGTCCACTGATCCGCTGTAGACGTTCCCGTCTGTGAACACACGCCAGAGGTAAACAGACAACAGATCTCCAACAATAAAGGCCACTCTCCTAAAGCCTTCCGTCACACGGTGTGCCTCGATACAGCACATCCAGGGTATGCTGCGAGGTCAGATGCCAGTTGCTGTGCAGTACTAAGGCGGTACGGTCGTGCCCTTACAGCCAAATAACAGTCCTCTCTTTCTAATGTCACACGTGGTCGGCCCAGTCCTGGTCTCCGGGATACAGTTTCGAACTATCATCACATCCGAGAGACAACAGAACGATTCACATTAAGCCATCGGGTCACACCCGTTTGCGACTATTCTGTTTCTATTCTTCCTAAGACCCTCCACAGAAGGGATCCTGTAGAGCCATATTGCACCGTTTGTGACTGTGTACACAGCGATTGTGGGTGTGGACTACCTTGCAAACACTACCCCGCTTGGTAGGTGCCCTGACGTCATTCTAGTGCGGTTGTCCGTTGATCGGAATGCCATCTTCCTTGTAGAACAGTATTTTAACGACATCTGTTGGCAGTTTGTATGATTATATGGTGTACACAGTACGGGAAAATAGCAGTTTGTTGCTTTAATTTTGGACACCGGTGTGTTTACTGTACAGCGATGCATCGCTAAGAATTACAGAGAATGTAAAGGACAGTTATTATTTTCACGCGCGCGCGCACACACACACACACACACACACACACACACACACACACAGAGAGAGAGAGAGAGAGAGAGAGAGAGAGAGAGAGAGAGATGTACCAGGTGATCAAATCGTCAGTATAAATTTGAAAACTGAATAAATCGCGGAATATTGTAGATAGAGAGGTAGAAATTGACACACATGCTTGGAATGACATGGGGTTTTATTAGAACCAAAAAAATACAAAAGTTCAAAAAATGTCCGACAGATGGCGCTTCATCTGCTCAGAATAGCAATAATTAGCATAACAAAGTAAGACAAAGCAAAGATGATGCTCTTTAAAGGAAATGCTCAATATGTCCACCATCATTCCTCAACAATAGCTGTAGTCGAGGAATAATGTTGTGAACAGCACTATAAAGCATGTTCGGAGTTATGGCGAGGCATTGGCGTCGCATGTTATCTTTCAGCATCCCTAGAGATGTCGGTCGATCACGATACACTTGCGACTTCAGGTAACCCCAAAGGCAATAATCGCACGGACTGAGGTCTGGGTACCTGGGAGGTCAAGCTAGACGAAAGTGGCGGCTAAGCACACGATCATCGCCAAACGACGCGCGCAAGTCATCTTTCACGCGTCTAGCAATGATTTTTTTTTTGTTCTAATAAAACCCCATGTCATTCCAAGCATCTGTGTCAATTGTTACTTCTCTATCTACATTATTCCGTGGTTTATCAAGTTTTCAAATTTATACTGACTTTTTGATCACCCGGTATATGTGTAGATTAGACGTCCCCCCCAATTATGGCATAGGATCGACTATATAACCTACAAAAAGGTTTTTTCGATCCTGTGTATTAGAGCACACAGTGTCAAATCGGCCCATTGGTTTTCGTCAAAGAACCGCGTGATCGTTTTCCTCATGCCCTTGTATGATAGCTCTTCCTATAATAGAGGGGAAAGCTCTAGCAGTAAGTTCCGATTTCGTAGCCGGTCAACTGCATCCGCTAAACAGCTGTACTGAGGTCAAACGACTACATCTGTCGTTTGCCACTGTGAGATTTCAACTTGCTTATCTCCTACGTTCAATCTCGTCTCCAGCCATCCTGATTTAGGTTTTCCGTGATTTCCCTAAATCGTTTCAGGCAAATGCCGGGATGGTTCCTTTGAAAGGGCACGGCCGATTTCCTTCCCCATCCTTCCCTAACCCGAGCTTGCGCTCCGTCTCTAATGACCTCGTTGTCGACGGGACGTTAAAACAACACTAACCTAACCTAACCTATCTCCTACGGTAGCATTGGAGTACTCAAAGTGGAAGACTGACTTACGCGCCGTTTAACCGGATGTGATGAAGAGTTCTAGTTCCAGTGACCGTTCGACCGTCCAGAGTTAGGTTGCCCGTATTTTCCCTAAACCACTTCAGGCGAATGTCTAGATGGTTTCTTTGAAAGAAAGTACTCAAAGTGGAAGACTGACTTACGCGCCGTTTAACCGGATGTGATGAAGAGTTCTAGTTCCAGTGACCGTTCGACCGTCCAGAGTTAGGTTGCCCGTATTTTCCCTAAACCACTTCAGGCGAATGTCTAGATGGTTTCTTTGAAAGAGCACGGCCACATGCCTTCTTCTACCCGAGCTTATGTTGCGTCTCTGATGAGCTCGTCGTCAGAATAAAATATCCGTTTTTCTTCTTTCGACGTAGATGCTTCTCAATCAGGTAGCTCTTACTTTTTTGTGAAAAAATTTTCGTAGTAAAAATAGTGGCTATTCTTGGTAAACCGAGACAGAGAAATGAATGCAAAACTTACTAATAAAATCCGCCTACTGGCCTTTTAATGATTTCATCTGCTTCATCAGCATAGTTCCAGTTATACTAGGACCTTCATTTTTATGTCAGCACTCCGGAAATGCATCTCTACGATTGGTCGCGATTGCTGATGCATACGGTGGGCAACACAAAACTGACCTGGAAAGTATTTCATACACCTAACGATAGGCAACCAAATTTACATCAGCCGCCTTAGGTGTAGATAATGCAAGTTCGTTTGCATGTCTTTAAGATGTATGAAATATTTTCCTAGCCACACTATTTTGTCCACCCTGTGTACGACATCACCTTGAAGTGAATGCCATATCATGTTTGCATTGGTAACCGGACAAACGTGCGTATTTAAGGACCTTCATTGCGACTTCAACACGTCAGAGACACGTATGTGTTAATTTTGCCGATTTGTGTTGTATATGAAATCACAGTGAAGTAATTCCTCATGTTATTTCTATTGTAATCCGAATTTATACGTATGTATGTATGGAATTTGCTTAATTATGACGTCATATACAACAGAAATAAACCTAATTCGCAGTTACGCGGTTGTGGTGTGTTGACATTGAAGTGAAGATTCTTACACAAGTGAAGCTCTTATGGTGAAGCTGTCCTTCGAAACGTACGTTGACGAAGTGAAAACGTCTACTGCTTTATTAATAAGACATTAGACAAGAGTTTCAAACACTGCGCAATGCTGATTTATTCGAAAGGTTCTTCTGGCTGTACCACGGCTTTGTTGGTATGGTACCTTGACTGAAGGGTACATTAACGCCTCTTCTTTCTTACTTACTCGTATATATTTTATCTTTAAGCAACATCTACCATGCAGTTAGTCATGCCTGTACAGGGTTCCACAAAGCTTTAACTCACAGTAAGCTGGCACAACAAGCACATCGTTGTGGATAGTATAATACACATTTTGAGTCAGGAGGAAAAGTACATGCTTTGATGGATGATAGTGATTCTGAACGAAAAGCTTCACATGGACTTATGCCCTATTTCCAGGTAGAACACATTTAATATCGCTTTTGTACTTCTTTTTATTTATTTCTTTTTTTGAGTTTGTTTTTAGTAACTCGAAAACCACACTGTCCAGCGAAAACGTGTTGCAGTACAAAATTAAACTGCATCAAATTTCCTACCAAAGAGGTCCAGTCGTTTATTCTCTATGACTGACAGTTTGGGTGAGGAGAGCGCGAGGATATTAAAAATTTCGCGCTTCGCGCATGCGCTGTAGCTTAGGTAGTGGTTGTAGGCCAGTTTGAAGTCCTTTACCGACTTGATAGACCACGAGTGATCTGTATCAAATTGTTCGTCTCAACTTCCTCTACACTACTGTGGTCCGTCGTAAACAGTGACAATGTTTTAATAAGACAGAAAATAAATAACTATATACTGCAAAGCGATTTAGAAAAAATATCTGAATGGTGTTAAAAGTGGCAGTTGACCCTAAATAACGAAAAGTGTGAGGTCATCCGCATGAATACTAAAAGGAATTCGTTTAACTTCGCTTACATGATGAATCAGTCTAATTTAAAAGTCGTAAATTCCACTAAATACGCGCAGGTGTTACAATTACAAATAACTTAAACTGGAAAGAACACACAGAAAATATTGTGGGGAAGGCTAACCAAAGGCTGCGTTTTATTGGCAGGACACCTAGAAAATGTAACAGACCTACTAAGGAGACTGCCTACACTACGCTTGTCCGTCCTCTTTTAGAATACTGCTGTGCGGTGTGGGATCCTTACCAGATAGCACTGACGAAGTACATCGAAAAAGTACAAAGAAAGGCAGCACGTTTTGTATTATCACGAAATATAGTAGAGAGTGTCACAGAAATGATACTGGAAATCATTAAAAGAAAGGCGTTTTTCGTTGCGACGGAGTCTTCTCACGGAATTCCAATCACCAGCTTTCTACTCCGAATGCGAAAATATTTTTTTTTACACCGACCTACATGGGGCGGAACGATCACCACGAAAGAACTTGCCCCCCTTCTAACAGCCGTGTATCGCAAGTCTCTAGAGGAACGGAAGGTTCCAAATGTCTTCAAGAAGGGTCGTCGAGCAGATGCACAAAACTATAGACCTATATCTCTGACGTCGATCTGTTGTAGAATTTTAGAACATGTTTTCTGCTCGCGTATCATGTCGTTTTTGGAAACCCAGAATCTACTCTGTAGGAATCAACATGGATTCCGGAAACAGCGATCGTGTTAGACCCAACTTGCGTTATTTGTTCATGAGGCCCAGAAAATATTAGGATCGGGCTCCCAGATAGATGCTATTTTCCTTGACTTCCGTAAGGCGTTCGATACAGTTCCGCACTGTCGCCTGATAAACAAAGTAAGAGCCTACGGAATATCAAAACAGCTGTGTGGCTGGATTGAAGAGTTTTTAGCAAACAGAACACAGCATGTTGTTATCAATGGAGAGACGTCTACAGACGTTGAAGTAACCCCTGGCGTGCCACAGGGGAGTGTTATGGGACCATTGCTTTTCACAATATATATAAATGACCTAGTAGATAGTGTCGGAAGTTCCATGCCGCAGATGATGCTGTAGTATACAGAGAAGTTGCAGCATTAGAAAATTGTAGCGAAATGCAGGAAGATCTGCAGCGGATAGGCACTTGGTGCAGGGAGTGGCAACTGACCCTTAACATAGACAAATGTAATGTATTGCGAATACATAGAAAGAAGGATGCTTTATTGTATGATTATATGATAGCGGAACAAACAGTGGTAGCAGTTACTTCTGTAAAATATCTGGGAGTATGCGTGCGGAACGATTTGAAGTGGAATGATCATATAAAATTAATTGTTGGTAAGGCGGGTACCAGGTTGAGATTCATTGGGAGAGTGCTTAGAAAATGTAGTCCATCAACAAAGGAGGTGGCTTACAAAACACTCGTTCGACCTATACTTGAGTATTGCTCATCAGTGTGGGATCCGTACCAGATCGGGTTGACGGAGGAGATAGAGAAGATCCAAAGAAGAGCGGCGCGTTTCGTCACAGGGTTATTTGGTAACCGTGATAGCGTTACGGAGATGTTTAGCAAACTCAAGTGGCAGACTCTGCAAGAGAGGCGCTCTGCATCGCGGTGTAGCTTGCTCGCCAGGTTGCGAGAGGGTGCGTTTCTGGATGAGGTATCGAATATATTGCTTCCCCCTACTTATACCTCCCGAGGAGATCACGAATGTAAAATTAGAGAGGCTCGAGCGCGCACGGAGGCTTTCAGACAGTCGTGCTTCCCGCGAACCATACGCGACTGGAACAGGAAAGGGAGGTAATGACAGTGGCACGTAAAGTGCCCTCCACCACACACCGTTGGGTGGTTTTCGGAGTATAAATGTAGATGTAGATGTAAAATAAGGAAAATCAGAGCTCGTACGGAAAGATATATGTGTTCATTCTTTCCGCGCGCTATACGAGATTGGAATAATAGATAATTGTGAAGGTGGTTCGATGAACCCTCTGCCAGGCACTTAAAAGTGATTTGCAGAGTATCCATGTAGATGTACATTTGGAAAACCATCGGGATGTGCATATGTCCATATGATGATTTTTGTTCAGAATCACTGACACTGTCAGCCCTCAAAGCATGTACCTTTGCTCCTGGTTTACTCTGTATTACGGAGATGTAATTGATTATAGAGATTATTGCGTCACGTACAACCATACAAAGGTACAGCGCATTATTAGAACACCATGGCTGTCGCCATAATAGTAGCTACTTGAACGGTATGGACGTACAGTGCAGGTTAAAATCTGTGCATCCGTCTCTTACGTATTCCACTATAAAATTGTGCTAATTCTGCATACACTTTGTAGAGTAAAAAAATAGTTCAAATGGCTCTGAGCACTATGGGACTTAACTTCTGAGGTCATCAGTCCCCTAGAACTTAGAACTACTTAAACTTAACTAACCTAAGGACATCACACACATCCATGCCCGAGGCAGGATTCGAGCCTGCGACCGTAGTTGTCGCGCGGTTCCAGACTGTAGCGCCTAGAACCTCTCGGCCACACCGGCCGGCCCTTGTAGAGTAAGGAAGCAACAATTTTAGGTAGGGAAAACCCCATGTGAACGCCTCTTACTGTTGCGATGTGTGCCATTGCTATTCATACGTGCGGATTCCGACCAAGTGCTGCCGATGGCGCGGTGTGTGAGCATGCAGCGGGAACCAAGGGTGCCGGGGTTTTTCTCTCCGGCTGTGGCTCACGAAGCTCTGATCGCGGATCCTTCTTCGCTGCAAGCAGTTTTCTGGGCGCTGAATAAATTGACAAAAGCTGCGGGCAGAGCTATCTGGGCGCTTCCATTCCGCGGAGCTGGCGAAGGCCGCGATTGCGCCGCGGACTAATGGCTCATCTGACGATCGGCAGGCCGGTTCCCTCACCCGCGCCAGCCGTTTAACACGGCGCCAATTTCCTGGCGCCCATTGTGCCAGCCGCCAGCCGCATCGATTCCTCGCCCGCAGCGGAAAGTCTTCCGTCAGAGGCGAGCGGGCTAGCGGCCGCCGCTATCTCGCCCTCGCCGCATTCCGAGCCGCTCTCCCCTCGCTTAATACGCCGCGCTGCCCGATACAGCTGTGCGCGCAGATGTCTGTCTCTGACGCCGCCGTACAAGGCCGCGCCTACATTTCCTCCTCTTTCTACTCCCAGATCACAGTCCCGCTCCAGCCTGCTGACAAGTGGCTGAAAAATGTAATTAACGTGCGGCGAGCAGATTCGCTGAGATGCGTGGCGCGTTTCTGCCATCTCCGCAACTACAGTCGAAGAATCCCGAGGAAAATGGCATGTTGTGCAGCCACACGCACTTGTAACTTGATGAACACGTCCAAAAGTAATGGAAAATCTGTCAAGTGTTTCCACTACAAACATTTCTCTCTCTCTCTCTCTCTCTCTCTCTCTCTCTCTCTCTCACTGCAATTCAGTTCCATTACTGAAGTATTCCTCACTTCCATGAGATCACAAGTAGATGTAATTAAACTTCATTTATGTGAACAAGTAAACTTCGAACATAAACAGTCTACTGTTTCTTATGCAATACGTCAAAAGAAAATAAACGTTCTCCAGAAATTCTTCTCGTAATACGAGTATGAAGGAAAAGTCCTCAATGGTGAGTGTTCATCGGAGGTGAGGGTATCATCTGGAGTGCCCCAGGGAAGTGTGGTAGGTCCGCTGTTCTTTTCTATCTACATAAATGATCTTTTGGATAGGGTGGGATAGCAATGTGCGGCTGTTAGCTGATGATGCTGTGGTGTACGGGAAGGTGTCGTCGTTGAGTGACTGTAGGAGGATACAAGTTGACTTGGACAGGATTTGTGATTGGTGTAAAGAATGGCAGCTAACTCTAAATATAGATAAATGTAAATTAATGCAGATGAATAGGAAAAAGAATCCTGTAATGTCTGAATACTCCATTAGTAGTGTAGCGCTTGACACAGTCACGTCGATTGAATATTTGGTCGTAACATTGCAGAGCGATATGAAGTGGGACAAGCATGTAATGGTAGTTGTGGGGAAGGCGGATAGTCGTCTTCGGTTCATTGGTAGAATTTTGGGAAGATGTTGTTCATCTGTAAAGGAGACCGTTTATAAAACACTAAAACGACCTATTCTTGAGTACTGCTCGAGCGTTTGGGATCCCTATCAGGTCGGATTGAGGGAGGACATAGAAGCAATTCAGAGGCGGGGTGCTAGATTTGTTACTGGTAGGTTTGATCATCACGCGAGTGTTACGGAAATGCTTCAGGAACACGGGTGGCAGTCTCTAGAGGAAAGGAGGCGCTCTTTTCGTGAATCGCTACTGAGGAAATTTAGAGAACCAGCATTTGAGGCTGACTGCAGTACAATTTTACTGCCCCCAACTAACATTTCGCGGAAAGACCACAAAGATAAGATAAGAGAGATTAGGGCTCGTACAGAG
The DNA here is from genome assembly GCF_023864345.2 of Schistocerca serialis cubense. Taxonomy (NCBI): domain Eukaryota; kingdom Metazoa; phylum Arthropoda; class Insecta; order Orthoptera; family Acrididae; genus Schistocerca; species Schistocerca serialis. The sequence goes on from NC_064643.1 coordinate 145,159,919, forward strand.
GCATATAGGCAGTCATTTGTCCCTCGTTCTGTTTGGGAGTGGAACAGGGAGAGAAGATGCTAGTTGTGGTACGAAGAACCCTCCGCCACGCACCGTATGGTGGACTGTGGAGTATGTATGTAGATGTAGTTCGTCACAAACACTTGTTCTTCAACGAAACGAAAATAGGTTCTTAAGACCGTAGATTACGTTCTGTTGTCGGATGAAAAGGTCTATTTTCAAAAGAAAATACGTATTCAAAGTTCTATCTCACGAACAAAACGACTTGTCCACGGTGCAGGACACCAAGGCTCGTAGCGTAGCTCGCGGGACCCCAGCCTCCGGGTGGCGAAGTTGACATCTTGTCCGAGGCGGTGTCCAAACGGTGATGGTACATCAGACGCTGGCTGGCGAAGACCGAACTGGCTCTGGCTAACTCCGCGTGGGCAGAAATACTTGCGCAGCGGAAAATTGCAGTTTTCCTATTGGCTATCGAAGTTGCGGCGGATTCAGCAAGAGGCGCATTTCCGGAGCGACCTCTGTTGCGCCCTCTGGTTGATCCTGGCCCTCTGAAGGCTTCAGTCCGATACCGCAGAAACCGGTCTACTCTGGGGTCGAGCTAACGATAGCCCTCAGAGTGTGGATGTATTGCGGGTTGGCGGCGTCGAAGGGGAAGCCAAGAGACTGGCCAATTACTCAATATTTCTTGTACAAGGTGACAGTAGTTATTGAACTATACGAAAAAGAACGTAAATTAGTTACAAACTGCGCCGTGCACACGCTATATTCAACATGTAAACGCCACGACAGGTATTCGGATTTAGGTTATGACATGTTCGATATGCCTGCCATCCTTGGCGATGATATGGCGCAGACGAATAGGTAAATTCTGCATGACCCGCTGATATGTCGGAACATCGATGCTGTCAAGGAGTGTCTTGTTTTCAGCGCTGCAACGGTTTTGGGGTTATTGTTGTACACCTTGTCTTTAATATAGCCCACAAAAAGGACTCGCATGAGTTCATATCCAAAGAATATGGCGGCTAATCGTGGCACATGCCGGTGGCCTCAGGGCACCCCAGTGCAAGGATGCGGTCCCCAAAGTACTTCTCCAAGACATCAAACACTCTGCGTCTACATCTACATCTATGCTCCGCAAGCCACGTGACGGTGTGCTTCGATGGGGTTGAACTCCGTCTTGTATGAACCACATCTTGTCGAAATCAGGTTCACTTTGGATACTGAGGATGAAATCATCTTCACGTACCGTTTGGTAGTCATCGTGCCATTAAGGAATATCGGACCGATCATTCCGTGACTGGCCGTTGCACACCACACAGTCACCCGTTGTTGGTTAAGAGACTTTTAGATCGTGAAATGAGGGTTCTCGGTCCCCAAAATGGCCCCATCCAAATGAAAGTGGTGTTCGTCGCTAAACCAAACCATACTAATTCCCATCATGACCCGCGGCCAACCATGCAGTTTGAACGTCCTACCGCAAACTGTTTAGAAGTTATGACGATTTTATTTCATATATTTCAATAATTGTCACCCTGTATATCTATGCTATCAATGGGCAAAGACGGACCAGTGGCAAAGACCACAGACTACGTAGGTTAAGTGGCTTAGCTACAAACGGAGGTAACTAACTCCTATGCAAACCTGCCATTCAAGTACGCCACTAGGGGAGCTACGAAAATGGCGGCATTATCAGCCGCAGAACAGGTGGAAGACAGTTGTTTTCGGGCAGCCACTTCAAGCAGATCGTCCCCAGTTATGCTAAGTTGCCCTCTTCTCACCGCCACTGCCGCTAAACTCTGCTTACAACGTCGCTCCCTTCCGTGAGTTTGCCGAATTCCTCTCTTCGTCCCGATGTACTGCTGCTGGACTTTGACTTTGCAAGAAGTTTTCGACTACAGGTGATATACTCTGAGACATTTCCTCAGGATATCTGTGCTGCCGTGTCCTAAGCCGTATGGAACACTCTCAATTTGCTCACATTGTTATCAAGTGCCACTGACTGCATCCTGCTATAGACGCTTTTACTTCTTTTATTTTCTGGATAAAAGGCTACAGTCATCGTGTGTAGTTTCTGTGCGGCGGACCTGCTTCAGTTCATCGCACTGTCAGGGACTTTTCCGTGGTGGGAACATTTTAGTGAGGTGCACGCAGCCTGATGATGCCAATTGAGGAGCTACTTGGGTGGGAAGTATTGCCTCCAAGGTGGCCGGCCGTTGTGACCGAGCGGTTCTAGGAGCTTCAGACTGGACCCGCGCGACCGCTACGGTCGCAGGTTCGAATCCTGCCTCGGGCATGTGTGTGTGTGATGTCCTTAGGTTAGTTAGGTTTAAGTAGTTCTACGTTCTACGGGACTGATGACCTCAGATGTTAAGTCCCATAGTGCTCAGAGCCATTTGAACCATTTTGAACCTCCAAAGTCTGGAAACTGCCAATGGCCAGGAGAGCTGTGTACCAACCTCATATACCTGCATATCGCGTCCGAATGATGCCACTGGAGAGGATGGCTCCGCGGCCGGTTGTTACTAAATTTTCCCGTTAGGGCCAATATGCGTATGTTTGAAAGCTGGTAAATGATGTAACTGTAAAAGTGTTTGTTTATTGTTATCACCTTGGCTGTTGGAGATTCCATATTGGTTTCCGGCAACCAGTGGTAGTGGTGGCTTTGATGTGTGGCTCTTCTCATAATCCATCTAAAGCTGTTGACGCCTACAATTTGGCTTAATAACCAGTGACTTCAACATGGCGTCAAATTCTTCCAGCACCTGTTGAATATAAATTTGTGAAAAGCCCTTGCAGGTAGCAGCACCTTCCAGAGACGTGCTGTTCGTGGGAACAGAACATGAAAATAAATTTAGTCTGCTCCTGCAGCTCACAGGCTGAAGGGCGTCAATGTTAAAACAATTTCGTGAGCTTCTGGAAGACCTCCCAGGCGTAGGGGCCACATCGTGTGCCCTCTGGAGCAGAGGTTTGTTTTAAAGGGTATAATCATTTCTGAAATCAGGAGTTGATGTTCTGGCTCAGTATAATACTCTTTTACACACAGGCAGTCTACTCCCTCGAGGAGAAGGTATTGTCTTTCATTTTCTGGGATCTCTGGTCTTCAGACTGGCATGGGGGGAAAAAATGCTTTCCTGCATCTCTTTCTATGTTGCACTGATCCCATAAACCGGTCCTTTCTTTTTGGTGAGGCTGTTCCATGCATTACTTTCCTCACCTATTCATTTTCGCATAGTATCTGTCCACTTAATTTGTAATATTCGTTGATAGCACAACATTTCAGGTATTTCCATTTCCTTTTATCTACGGATTTTTGATGATCAGTCCCGTAGTCCACTTACATGCAGTGATGTGTTCCAAGCGCACGTTTTAGGGAACTACCACTTCATTTCTTATCAATACTTGTTGTCGCGAGATATGTTAAGGAACGAAAAATAGTCACATGAAGTTGAATCCGAGAAGCTGTTTGGAAGTGGGACTATTTCGCAGACAACGTTATATTGCTGAAATGCACAGAGCTTGGAAGCAAAATGCCCTGCACTTCCATTTCCACACGAAAAAATTATTCAATTTTTTTTTATGGGACTCTCGAAGTGGTATGAGAATTCTGATAACAGGAAATTGTCGTATTGCTTTTTATTAGAATCTCCTAGTTCAACGAGAAATCTGAAAAGAAGGGTGTCTGTAGTCTCCATAAAAGCTCGCTTAGTCATTTAGCACAGCTATTCTTAGCAACGCATATGCTGCAATGCCATACATTTGACGCAAATAGTATTGATAAACGACAATTTAAAAAGAAATAAATAGTGATAAATAGTTAAGAATAGCTATCACTATGTGTTTTGATGAATGTAAGTACTGTTATATTCATCCTCGTCGTGTTAGTCCAGAATGGAGCTAAATGGGGTGTATGGCCTAACTTTCGGTAAATTGCGACGATATAAATTGTATCTTCACTGACGAGTTTTTATCAAATAGAGCAAAATAATCTATTTTCGTCAATGATTATTCAGTGGAATATCTTTCTTGTTTAATGTTCTACAGCTCTTTACTGTAATATTCAAGTGCCTTTGCATGTGACCAAAATGGAGGCTGTCTGTCGCAGCCAAAGGTGGCAACTATTCAATGACAAGTTCAGCGTAACTAAATAAAACAATTGTCAACAATAACAGTTGATTAATGTGAGATAATTATTTTGTCGTGAGCATTATAAACTGTCTTCATAAGTAATAAGAAATGTCCCTTTGTTGGTGAGTCTAAATTATTTAATGCAAAACTTTGTTCCATGACTACATTTACGTTTAAACAGAATTGTGATACAGGACACCTATTTCAATGGCCTTCCAGTATGAGAACCACAAATATGAAAAATATCTGAATCAGCCCTGGGAAGCCGAGGACATAAAAGTTAGTGAAAAGTTTAAATCCTTCTTTACACAGAATGGAAGCTATTGTTACATACAATGACGGCTTTTGCTTTCCGAATCAATATGTGTCAGATAGATTAGATTCTTTTTTCTTTGATTTGCTTCAGGTCAAAATTGGGAAATACACACCGTAAAATTATTTTGTGGTCAGAATAAAGGAATAAAATTGCTGTTAAACATTCGCGCAAATGTATTCACCACCACTCAAACAGCAACGAAATGACAGTGTAATAACCACGAAAACTGGAAAAATATACATATAAATGAAAATGGTAACTGAGAACGTTAAAAGAGTTCCCAAACTCGTTAAAATGTACATATTATCCCGATAGTCACGAGCGGTTCGTTACAATACTCTCAACAATATCACGACTAAAACGTTTCAGGAGATTCTGAACAGTGTTGAAGCATGTTTCTCTTTATGGCCAGCAGTGTATGTGATGAGAAGATTGCAGTCGACACAGTCCCCAACACTGATAAATTTAGTCACCGTCAGCTGTGCCTGACAGCAGAATCGTAATAACACAGGTCAACAGCTTGCAGTAATAGCTGGCACACTTGCCTGTTACCACCATTACTCAGTGCTTCCCTCCCGTTTTATTCCAGGCATGTGCGTCGTGATGGTACACGATATTATCCGTTTCTCTGCTGGAATTATATGAATGATGCTTCTGTAGCTATTTCTGTTTATTTGAAAGTAGGCTTTAAAATCAGCTGCAGTTACTAGGGACGACAGGAAAACGAGCAAATGCCTCAGATGACAAACTGGAGTGTGAGACATAACTATGACTGGAATGAAAATGAAAAACTTTCAGCTGGAAGGTATACCCAACAGAGTAGATGATACACTTTTAGGTGGAAGATATACCCAGCAGAGTAGGTGATAGACTGACCCAGGAAGTTCTATGCTGGGTGCCCACAGATAAGAAACGACCGACATGACGACTTAATGGAAAGACATTAGAAAAGATACAGGAACTACGTGGATTCGTGTTGCTGGAAAGGTTAACGTACGTGTTCATCCAGCAGTGGCTGTCACCTGAGTGATGATGATGATGATGATGATGATGATGACGTCCTCGGAATATGATGCAACTAAATGCCGTAACGGATGTGCTGGTTGTAAAACCACCGTGCAATGCATCAAACGACTATTCAATCAACCTACAAGAAACGCTGTAAAAAATGCACCGCTCTGATGTAAATGAATCACAACTTAGTATGATAACCTTATGAGGAAAGTCTACATTAGTAAAAAAAGAAGGGTCTGTTCAAAATGGTTCAAATGGCTCTGAGCACTATGGGACTTAACTTCTGAGGTCATCAGTCCCCTAGAACTTAGAACTACTTAAACCTAACTAACCTAAGGACATCACACACATCCATGCCCGAGGCAGGATTCGAACCTGTGACCGGAGCGGTCGCGCGGTTCCAGACTGTAGCGCCTAGAACCGCTCGGTCACAACGGTCGGCGAAGGGGCTGCAATACGAGGCTGTCCAAAGGTTTACGCATTGCTAAGATATTGCGCACGTTTGACCTCGATATTGTTTGTGTGTACATGAAGCCCTATGTCATACTCAACAAGCATTTCGGGACTACAACAAAATTGTCTAAATCTGGCACTGAGAGGATACCCAGGAAGAAACCTCGTTAGCAATCAAATTAACGAAAAACTAAAATTTTGTCGCACTTACATAAATTTTTCTTCTTCAGATCTACGAAGTACTAAATCGAGGTCGCGGGAAGACTTAAGATAGAGAAGTTAAGACTTCCTTACTGATTTTGGATCAGGAAGGTTGTATCTCGATAAGAGAAGAGATAAAAAGATCACAAGCCGGCCAAGTCTCCACTCAGTTTGTAACCATAGCAAATGCACCTTCCACTCCTCAAAGCGGCCACGTTTCAACATAACTAACGAACCAGTGCTGCGTGAGGTGCACTCTTATTGTGATAGTGATTGATAATGTAGGTTATTCGCAATGTAAAATGTGAATTTAGTTGTAGATTCTGCATGAAACGATCTTACAGAAAACATATCATGTATCTGATAAAACGATTTTACAACTTAGTGGCACTCATTCAGATTACTTTATGGAATGCTCCGGCTGTGCGATGAATTTGGGCTTATGGAAACTAGTTTGAAATATTGCACTGTTTTAGTGAGTAGGTGAAAAAAGTTTGAGGGCTCACTATTCGTTTTTGTATCTATTATTAGTTTGTTTAGGGAAAGAGGAGTTTAAAAATGAAGGAAGAGCACTCATTATGGAACATCAGCATAGGAGTCTAAATCATGACAAGAGCCAAATTATGCCTCTGAATTATTGCCAAGCAAATAAAAAGATACCCTAGAGATGCGAGGGGCTAGCTAATAAGGAAATTGAACTCTGTGAAGACGAAATGGCTGACGGAAGTGGTACGAATCAAGGACGTTGAAAGTGATGAAATTTACGGTACTGCATTTAATGTTTGGCAACGGCCTTGTCGCAGTGGATACACCGGATCCCGTCAGATCACCGAAGTTAAACGCTGTCGGGTGTGGCCGGCACTTGGATGGGTGACCATCCTGGCCGCCATGCGCTGTTGCCATTTTTCGGTATGCACTCGGCCTCATGATGCCAATTGAGCAGCTACTCGACCGAATAGTAGCGGCTCCGGTCACATAAAATCGTCATAACGACCGGGAGAGCGGTGGGCTGACCACACGCCCCTCCTATCCGCAACCTCAGCTGAGGATGATACGGCGGTCGGATGGTTCCGATGGGCCACTTGTGGCCTGAACGTGGAGTGCTATTTAATGTTTGAAATTCAACGTGTGAAAAGTTCTGGTAATCATTTGTTTCGCTCAGTTTCACCTCACTAATCGGGTTTTCGTGCGTGAACTTTCTGCTACTCCTGTGAATTATCATCCATAGCCTTAATCTTGTTACAAGAATTGTGTTGCCTGTTTTGTAGGAGCCTGTAGCGCCTGGCTGCACAGCTGCAACTCTGATCGCCACCAGTGCAATCTGTCGGTCGCAAAGTTATTTTATTCGAGCTGTATTGTTTTGTATTAGTGAACGTCATATGACCGCTTAACTCGCGATGCTTATAATTACAGCAATACAAGAAATGGAATCACATAAGGATGCATTTACACATTTTACTTTTTGTTTGCCAGCAAAACACGCCCTGCCCTTGGCCCCTCTGCCGGCCGCGGTGGTCTCGCGGTTAAGGCGCTCAGTCCGGAACCGCGCGACTGCTACGGTCGCAGGTTCGAATCCTGCCTCGGGCATGGATGTGTGTGATGTCCTTAGGTTAGTTAGGTTTAAGTAGTTCTAAGTTCTAGGGGACTGATGACCACAGAAGTTAAGTCCCATAGTGCTCAGAGCCATTTGAGCCATTTTTGAACCTTGGCCCCTCTCTCCATTACTTGCGTTCTATCACGTCCCTCTTTCTCTGCCTTTCTCTACCACGTCTTGTAGTGCACTAATGCCAGCACCTGCAGGTTTAGTCTACCTGCCTGTAATACGTCCTTGTTATTCTACTTTTCAGAAACGAAAATGAACTGGTTTTGTTCTGTTGTAGCTACTATTGTTTCACGGTGTACAAGTAATTTTTGGAAGTGTTCGTTTCCATATTACGTGAAAGACGTTTTGTAACGTATGTAAAATATGTAAAGTTATGTAAAATATGTAGAAACATTAACACCCTCACCCCATGTGCTTAAAAGAATCGAACACCCATGTGTACAAGCGCTTTTGACATTTGATTGCTTTACAAAATAGTTAATGAGTTAAATATTTGATGTGAAGCAAGCAAATCCTTTATGTTTCAAGGCGCATCTCAATGTTTTTGACGGCATATCACACCATAAGATATTTTGGAGGTACATTCGGTGGTACATGTCGATACTGTCTACGAAATCTGTTGCTAATAGAGTTGGTAGCAAAGAAGTAACAAATTAAAACTTTATAGTTGATGCTGAAGTATTAGTACACGAACAGCGAAAACGTAATAAGCGATAAACGTCTTTCCCTTGTTATTTTGTGGGGTCTGTCAGAAAGAAGAAATTTTGAAAGTGCTTGAAATTATTGATAGTCGCTAAGTGGTCTCATTCACATAGCTGGGTGAATATATTCTGGGTAATTTGGACGTCATGAGTTATACCATCGCAAGAGATATACATAGTTCCTAACTCCAGTACTTGACTTACTGTATAAATCTTAACATAAGAGGTGTGGCTATGAAATAACGGAACTACGGCTGTAAAACATTTTGTTTCGGAAACATACATATTTAGTTATTGTCACCTCCAGTATACTTCCCCCCCCTGTGTTCCTAAAACGCTGCACTCGCATTTTCCATTGATGGAATCAGTGCTGGAACTCTTCCTCTGTGCTGCTTTTTCTTTCACTGCTGAAATCTCGTTGCTTTCAGTGCAGATTTGACCTTGGGGAACAGCTAAAAGTCACATGGTGCTAGGTTAGACGAATAAGGGCGGTGGTTTAACACTGGAACGTTGTGCTTCGCTAGAAACCTCTTAACAGAGACTACGTTGTCCTGGTGCAGAACCCATCACATGTCTCGGAACGGTTTTTAATTTTCTCACAGAGCTGAGCAAGAACATTAAAGTAGTAATGTTGATTAATAGTTTGACCTTCAGGAACCCAGTGAAGATACACAATTCCATGAAAATTGGAAAAAAAATCTTTATCGCTTTGAATTTTGGTCTTCTCATTCGAGCGTTTTTCGCTTTCGGAGAACTTGGGCTTTTCCAAAGCATGGATTGGCGCTTAGTTTCTGGATCATAAGTGAAACACAAAGATTCGTCGCGAGTTATCACTGTTTCCAATACATTATTCAAAGCGTCAGTACAAACATTTTGACGAGCTTATTTTTGTTCGACTGAGGGAATTTCCGACACCAGTTTCGCATACACTTTTCTCATGTAAAACTGGTTGTGTAAAATTTGCTTTACACATTCTCGTCAATTCCAGCAGTTTCAGCAATCGATCGAATACTCAACCGAATCAGAGTATCTATTTTTTCAATATTTTCATCGGTTCTTGATGTTGAAGAGCGCCCCAGGTGTCTTCTCAGCGTCTTGGGAACTTTTGAACCGCCCAGAAACTCGCGTACGTGATAAACAGTCTTCGCCATACACTTCTTTTAGTAAAAGGTAGGTTTCAGTAAAAGTTTTTCCAAGTTTCATGTCTAACTTCACCACAATTCGTTGCTCTATGATTATAATTTATCGTTTTTTTTCGGAAAAAGAAAATAACAGCTCAGGAGCAAATGAAGGCCACGACACGGCCACTCTGATTTGTCTACAGACACCGGAGATGCCTTATTCGACTGAGAACCCTTCACGCTTCACGGCTATTGGTCGTGCAGCTTTGTCTCATGCGTTTTTACTCTGTTATAGTATTAATCCTATTATTTTATAGCTCCGCCTGGTAGTTCTTAATAAGTATATTATGAAAGCATTTCAGATTTTTAGATTTACTGTTTCACAGAAGGCAGATTTGAAAAATTCTGCTATAGCTTTCAACATATTTGAAACAAAATTTATAGTTCAAAATTACTGCCCAAATTTGCCTGCTTAGCCACTTCAAGTCATCGTTTACGTGTGTTCGTATGTATATAGCATTAAGAGATCTTACCGTGTCATAAAAGGAACAGGACATCAGCGACTACTTGAGCAGCGTCGGAGTTTCGTAAACCATACTAAAATGCTTCATTCCGCTGTAATTGCACATTTCTATGTTCGCAACTCGTGGTCTCGCGGTAGCGTTCTCGCTTCCCGAGCACGGGGTCCCGGGTTCGATTCCCGGCGGGGTCAGGGATTTTGGCCTGCCTCGAGATGACTGGGTGTTGTTGTGTCATCATCATCATTCATCCCCATTACAGTTGGAGGAAGGCAACGGCAAACCACCTCCACTAGGACCTTGACTAGTACTGCGGTGCGGATCTCCCACATCGTTCCCTACACTCTGTCAAGGAGTATGGGACATCATCATCATCAGATTTAATAATGTGAAATACTGTGAAATAATGTGAAACGCTGAAAATCAAATTCTTGTCGACCCCGGAAGACGTTAGACAAATGGTTCAAATGGCTCTGAGCACTATGGGACTCAACTGCTGAGGTCATTAGTCCCCTAGAACTTAGAACTAGTTAAACCTAACTAACCTAAGGACATCACACACATCCGTGCCCGAGGCAGGATTCGAACCTGCGACCGTAGCGGTCTCGCGGTTCCAGACTGCAGCGCCAGAACCGCGCGGCCACTTCGGCCGGCAGACGTTAGACAGGCGACCATAAACAGGAATGGGTAACCGTTGTTGGCATTTATTGTTATAGATTCCTGGTTAGATGTGTGTGAGAGGGCCTTAGGTTCCAAATTTAGCAGGATAAATAAATAAACTATACTTGTAACACAATTTGTGGAGACTGTGGACTGAGGAGAGCGATTCTTGTGTTGCAGTCAAGCCTGAGTACGTGAAGGCGATGCTGCGCAACGGCACGGAGCTGCCCGACGGACGAGAGATCGGGCCGTACACGGAGGGCGACGAACTGACGCTGGTGTGCGAGTCTGGCGGCGGGAAGCCCATCCCGGCCGTCTCCTGGTGGAACGGCACACAGCGCATCCCAGGTCAGTCTCCTCTCTACCAGCTCGCTCTGTTCATCCACGAGACCCAGGAGGTGCTACAAGGGACGTTCAGCAAGTCATGCAACACTTTTTTTGCTGAAAGTAGATTGTTTTTTTTTTTTCAGGATTTTAGTACACCATATCATTCCCTACATTTTTGGCTACAAAACTCTTATTTTTCAACATAACGCCCGTTCAGTGTGACGGCCTGACCTATCTTACTGGCTGGGCCTGTGTGCCGCCTGGCTACCATTCTACTGGTTGAAGTCGGAGCCTGTGACGATGTTCGATAAAAAATTGCCACGATCAGCCTCGTAACGCACAAACAATCCCGCACAGACGGTCCTCCCTTGATTTTTGTGGTCTTTCATGAGTTGGCGAGAAACCCATCAGACACACACCTTAGTACCCCTGGTGGTGGGCGAGTGTGTTAGTACTACCAACAGATATATTCAGTTTAGCAGCGAGGTTTCTGATCGTTATCCGTCTCTCACCTCGAATGAGAGCGTCCGCACGTTTCACAGCCGGCACGCAGTTTGCGCGACCTTATTGCGATGATGACAGGATGACTCACTGTGCTTTTGTTCACTGCCAAGTCTCCTCCGACATTCTGCAGACACCTTGAATATGTGAGATGTTCTGGCTTTGCATTAAGAAAACTCAAGTGACAACTGTCTGCTAGGATCGTACATCTTATCGGAAATTCATGAAACTATAGGGGCTGATGTTGGTATATTCCACGATATCCCACAACAAATTCTGCATTTTTTCAACCGAAATTGACAAAAAAAGTGTTGCATTACTTATTGAACGTCCCTCGTTGTACTTAATAACCATGTTCAGGAGAATGTCCTGTTCCTTGACTTTCCGAACGCGTTCGGTGCTGTCGCCTGATGAACAAAACAAGAGCGTACAGAAAATTGGATGATGGTTGTGACAGGATTGAATAGTTCCTAGCTACTAGTACACATCATATCATTCATAATTGACAAGGAGATCACACGACACTCAGATTTTTGTATATCTGGTTATTTATGATACGTGACGTTCAGAATTCGAATATCACTCAACCACAGCAGTTCGATACAATTCTCAAATTTCTGAAGAAAGTCGACTCAGAAGTTTTCCGAGCTTCTTTACCACCCTATAGCAAGATCATTTCTTTACCGGGTCTCGTGTGACTGTGGTAAACTGCTTGCCTCCCACATGAATGGTCTGGGGTCGATTCCTGACCGCGGCAAATTTTAAAACAAAGTTGCATGTTCTGCGAGCATTTGTGTGAAGAGTAAAATACATAGAGATGAAAAATATATAATATGTTATGTTTTTTAAAACAGTCCTTATTAAGAATCTTTTATAAAAGATCGCAAATTAACCATTTATATTTGCAATGCAAACTTGATTTTTGCGGGCAATGTGTAATTAGAAATATGGAGACGTTCATTTTTCATAAAAATTACAAATAAATATGTGGTAATTAGCATATATCTGATGAATATTACATTGAAATGACGAGAGCTCGTCCTCGCAACTCAGAGATAGAAAAGGTTAATATGATTTTAGTAAACTGCAGGAGCATCCGAGGAAAGATCACGGAATTAGTATTGCATATAGAAGTGAACAGCAAGGAAATCCTAATCACAGAATTAGTATCGCATATAGAAGTGAACAGCAAGGAAATCCTAAGTTGACGTTGGAATATTTATGTTAATGGTTGGTTCGTGTAGTGGTGGCGGCGTATTTATTGCAGTGAAGAACAGGATAATATCTAGTGAGGTTATCATGGATTCCGAATGTGCATTGATCTGGTGAAGTTAAGCATCAAAGATCAGTCCAAACTGGACATCGGATGATTTAATAGACCGCCTGGGTCAGGAGATGTAGCGGTGTACCATTCCAGAGAGAACATGCAGAATATCACTAATAACTTCCCTGTTCACGCCGTTCTAGTAGACCGTGACTTCAGTTTACCAGGTATAGATGGGGAGAGCTGGTTCCAGGGACAGGGATTCGCGTGACATTATTCTGTCTTGTCCGAAAATAAGTTCGAGTACAAGAGGACACTATCAGTGAGTGTAAGGCAGTGACTGCATCTAAGACTACGTCTATTATAAGGACTATTAAGAAACGTGAGGAAATATTTTTTCTTAGCAAGAAGGACAGGAACTGCTGACAAGGGAACCTCCCCATCGCACCCCCCTCAGATTTAGTTATAAGTTGGCACAGTGGATAGGCCTTGAAAAACTGAACACAGATCAATCGAGAAAACAGGAAGAAGTTGCGTGGAACTATGAAAAAATAAGCAAAATATACAAACTGAGTAGTGTATGTGCTAGATAGGCAACATCAAGGCTAGTGTGAGCTCTGCAGCGCCGTGGTCCCTTGGTTAGAGTGAGCAGCTGCTGAACGAGAGGTCCTTCGTTCAAGTCTTCCCTCGAGCGGAAAGTTTACATTCTTTATTTTCGCAAAGTTATGATCTGCCCGTTCGTTCATTGACGTCTCTGTTCACTGTAATAAGTTTAGTGTCTGTGTTTTGCAACAGCACCGCAAAACCGTGCGATTAGTAGGCGAAAGGACGTGCCTCTCCAATGGGAACCGAAAACATTTGATCGCAAGGTCATAGGTCGACCGATTCCTCCACAGGAAAACACATCTGATATATTCTATACGACACTGGTGACGGCATGTGCGTCACACGACAGGAATATGTTGTCGACCCACCTAACTTGTACACTTGGCGAATGGGTAAAAACATTCTTCTACCTTGTCCGATTTAGGTTTTCTTGTGGATGTGATAATCACTCCCAAAAAAGTGATCGCATTGGACGGACAGATAATAATTGTCTGAATCCTAGATGTTGCCTATGTTGCTCATGGACTACTCAGTTTGTATATTTTACTTATTTTTTTCATAGTTCCACACAACTTCTTCCTGTTTGCTCGATTGATCTGTGTTCAGTTTTTCAAGGCCTATCCACTGTGCCAACTTATAAATAAATATGAGGGGGGTGCGATAGGGGGGTTCCCTTGTGAGTGGCTGCGCGGAGTGGTCGCGTCAGGAACCGCTGAGTAGCTGCGCGGAGTGGTCGCGTGGTTAGAGCGCGGACCCTCCCGCCGGAGGTTCGAGTCCTCCTTTGGCCATGGGTGTGTGTGTTGTCCTTCGCGTAAGTTAGTTTAACTATTGTGTTAGGCTAGGGACCGATGGCCTTAGCAATTTGGTCCCTTAGGAATTCACAAACATTTGAACATAACTGCTGGGTAGCTGAGTAGTGAACATCAAATATTCAGTGCTGCCGACGAAGATTTGAAAAACAAATGGAAAAAAATTCAAAAGACTCGTTCAATATACCCTAGAAAAGTACGTTCCGAGCAAGCTTTTAAGGGATAGGAAAGACCCACCGTGGTTTAGTAACCGTGTTAGAAACCTGCTATGTAAACAAAGAGAAATTCATCGTAGATTAAAGAGAAGTCAAAACCTAGGTGAAAACAAAATCTGAACGAAGCGAAAAAAAGCATTAAACGACATTGAATGTAAAATTCTATTAACCGATCGGACTGAAACCACTAAGAGGTTTGGGTCTTACGTAAAATTAGAAAGCGGACACAAATCATCGATTCAGTCATTCAGGAACCATTCTGACACCGAAAAAATTCTGAATTAGGGCTTCCGAAATTGTTTCAAAGTGTAAGATCGTATTACGGTTCCCTCCTTTCAGTCATCGTACGAATATCGAAATGGCAGATATTGAGATAAGTGATCGCGGAATAGGAAAGCAACTGAAATCGCGTTGTAGTGGAAATGCATCCGAGTCAGATGAGATATCTGTACGATGCTACAGAAATTATGCGAAAGAACCTGCGTCCCTACCAGCAGCAGTTTATCGTAGGTCGTTGGAGAATGAAGGGTAACTAGCGACTTGGAAAAGAATGCAGGACATTCCCGTTTTCAGTCTGGGTAGTAGGACAGAGGCACATGATAGACCTATATCGCTGATCCGAATCTGTTGTAGAATTTTGGAACATGCTTTATGCTCACGTATTATGACGTTTCCTGAGAAGGAAACTCTCCTCCATACAGTCAACACGGATTCCACGAACAGAGATCTTGAGAAACTCAGCTCGCTCTGTCCTCACTCAGTTCCTCCGTGAGATTCAAAGTGCTGAAGATACCAGCGCTCAGTCTGATGCCATGTTCGTAGACTACGGGAAGGCTTTTGACCCTATCCCGTACTGCCGTTTAATGAAAAAAATACTCGTTTACTGAGTGTCGGACCAGATTTGTGTCTGGATTCAAGACTTCCTCCCAGAGGGAACTCGACATGTAGCTCTTAACGGAATAAAACCGACAGATATAAAGGTAATTTCAGGCGTACCACAAGGAAGTTGTGTTAGTACCGTTCCGTTTATATAGGATGTAACAGAAAATATTGTAGGCTCCAAAAGACTATTTGTAGACGATGTTGTCGTCTACAGGAAGATAGTAACGCCAGATGACTGTAGCTATGACCAAAAGGATGTGCAGATGTTTGATGAATGGTCTAAGAACAGGCAGCTGACACTGAATGTAACACGTTGCCCATGTATAGGAGAAATAGAAGAAGATATCCACTATTATAGAATTACACTATTGATGACAAGTTGCTGGAATCAGTATTTCCGGTAAAATGTTTTGGAGTAACCAGCCGGAGCAACTTTAAGTGGTATGACAACATAGAACAAATAGTAGGAAAAGCTGTTACTGGACTGATATGCATACGAGGAGTCTTAAAGGAAACGTAATTCATCGATTAAAGAAGTGGCTTACAAAACATTTGTTCGGCCGATTCTTGAGTATTGGTAATCGCTCTGGAGTCCTTACCATATAGGACTGCCAGAACAACTAGAGAAGATACAACGAAGAGCGCTGCATTTTTTCACGGGTTCCTTTAGTCTGCTCGACAGCGTTGCAGAAGTGCTCAACGAACTTCAGTGGGAGACGCAACGACAAAGGCTTGTGTATCACGGAGTGGCTTACAGTTGAAATTCCGAGAAAATACGTTCCGGCAAAAGTCGGAAAACATATTTCTTCTTCCCACGTACGTCTCAGGAAATGACCACAACGAGAAAATCCGAGAAGTTAGAGCTGATACAGAGATGTACCCACACTCATTCTTCCCACGCTCCATTCGGGAATGGAACAAGGAAGTGGGGGTCAGATAGTTGTACGAAAACTACCCTCCGCCACGCACCTTGACGTGACTTGCGGAGGATTGGTTGTAGATGTAGATTATTGAAACTAAAAGGAAAAAACGAAAAAAATTACGAGCGAATCGAGACTCGAAGCAACGATTACTTTTTTCGAAGACTACTGGATTTCTTTTCAGCTTTATCTGTTTTACGCTTCACGGAAATGCTCCTAGAATACTTTCTTGCACTAGCCAAGAATCGACGCGAGGTCGTCCACGTGGCACACGAACACTCTACGACAGAGTCACGCTGCCTGTCGAAAAAGACCACCTTGCTTTTGGATAGTAAAGACAGTTGGAAAACTTAAAACTCAATTTTCTAGAGAATTTTTTAGGGTTGCATTGAACTGCTTTGGGATATTGATATTTGAGTTCTGTGCTTCATGTACCATAAAAACACTACTGGCCATTAAAATTGCTACACCAAGAAGAAATGCAGATGATAAACGGGTATTCATTGGACAAAGATATTATACTAAAACTGACATGTGATTACATTTTCACGCAATTTGGGTGCAGAGATCCTGAGAAATCAGTCCCCAGAACAACCACCTCTGGCCGTAGTAACGGCCTTGATACACCTACGCATTGAGTCAAACAGAGCTTGGATGGCGTGTACAGCTACAGTTGCCCATGCAGGTTCAACACGATACCACACTTCATCAAGAGTAGTGACTGGCGTATTGTGACGAGCCAGTTGCTCGGCCACCATTGACCAGACGTTTTCAGTTGGTGGGAGATCTGGAGAATGTGCTGGCCAGGGCAGCAGTCGAACTTTTTCTGTATCCAGAAAGGCCCGTACAGGACCTGCAACATGCGGTCGTGCATTATCCTGCTGAAATGTAGGGTTTCGCAGGGATCGAATGAAGGGTAGAGCCACGGGCCGTAACACATCTGAAATGCAACGTCCACTATTCAGAGTGCCATCAATGCGAACAAGTGACCGAGAAGTGTAACCAGTGGTACCCCATACCATCACGCCGGGTGATTACGCCAGTATGGCGATGACAAATACACGCTTTCAATGTCCGTTCACCGCGATGTCGCCAAACACGGATGCGACCATCATGACGCTGTAAAGAGAACCTGGATTCATCCGAAAAAATGACGTTTTGCCTTTCGTGCACCCAGGTTCGTCGTTAAGTACACCATCGCAGGCGCTCCTGTCTGTGATGCAGCGTCAAGGGTAACCGCAGCCATGGTCTCCGAGCTGATAATCGATGCTGCTGCAAACGTCGTCGAACTGTTCGTGCAGCTGGTTGTTGTCTCGCAAAAGTTCCATCTGTTGACTCAGGGATCGAGACGTGGCTGCACGATCCGTTACAGCCATGCGGGTAAGATGTCTGTCATCTCGACTGCTAGTGATACGAGGCCGTTGGGATCCAGCACGGCGTTCCGTATAACCCTCCTGAACGCACCCATTCCATATTCTGCTAACAGTCGTTCGATCTCGACCAACGCGAGCAGCAATGTCGCGGTACGATAAACCGCAATCGCGATACGCTACAATCCGATCTTTATAAAAGTCGGAAACGTGACGGTACGCATTTCTCCTGCTTACACGAGGCATCACAACAACATTTCACCAGGCAACGCCGGTCAACTGCTGTTTGTGTATGAGAAATCGGTTGGAAACTTTCCTCATGTCAGCACGTTGTAGGTGTCGCCACCGGCGCCAACCTTGTGTGAATGCTCTGAAAAGCTAATCATTTGCATATCACAGCATCTTCTTGCTTCGGTTAAATTTCGCGTCTGTAGCACGTCATCTTCGTGGTGTAGCAATTTTAATGGGCAATAGTGTATAAAAAATCTCTAAAATTTGATTGCTGTGTGTCCTCCTTGTGTGACACACATCTACAGGCGTTCAAGTTGCTTCGGACGTGCCTCAAGAGTGTGTTGAAGGATCACTGGTATTCGCGATGTGCATAAATGCACAGAATACGTGAATGATATAGTGGATAATGTGGAAAGCTCCTCGAGGCTCTTCCCGGATGACGCTACTGTACACTGATATACAGGATGGAGAATAGCATCCTCATTATACGATCAAAGAAGGATAGGCAACTTCGAATCGAGCAAAACTTTCGAAATAAGCACAGGTTTGAAATTTACCGTCATGGAGTTTCGCTTTCTTCATGGCTTGTTCATTATACGGATCGACTAGCGCCGTGGATGCAATACAGCCCTGTCTCACTTCCTTCTCAAGCATTGCTTTTCTCTCATGTGGTTCAATTCTTACAATTGCGATTCAACTTGTAGATTACCTTCCCGTCACACGACAACGCGGTTAAATTTAGAATTTCAAAGAGTGTGTTCCAGGCAACACTGTCAAAAACGTTCTCTACATCTATAAGTAGTGTAAAGTGGATTTTTCATTATTCATTCGTGGGCCAGTATTGTCTCGCGCGTTCCTATGTTTCTCCAGAACCCAAATTGAACTTCTCTGAGTTCGGCTGCTACAACTTTTTTCACCCATCTAATTCAAGCTAATAATATTGATATTCTGCCACCATGATTTATGACTTCCTTTAATTTCACGAAAGGTCTAATATTTCTGTACACTTGCCGTGGCACACGCTTTGGAAAAAAATGACACTGTCCACGAAGAAGAAGCGGATCATTGTTTTAAAAACAATCACATGACGAGTTGAGAATGCACTTTGAAATGCTCAGGTCATTGTATCGTAAAAAAGTAAATATTAAAAGCACTTATCAGCCACTTAATCATCTTCTTATCTGGTCTAGATCACTCTGGTGCAGATCACGCTCGATGTCTTGTGAAATTATTTGGTCCTCTGCGAACAACACGGTGTTTATCCAGTTATCTGGTGCTGCTTTAATGCCTAGTTTGATATTGATTTTTCTGTTGCATAACTTTTCCTCGTCAAACTTGGTTTAAAATTCCTCCAGGTACATATTCCAATACGAACATTGCTCCACGTAATGTTTTATTGGAAGAGTTGTCGTCCACAAACCGTGTTCAATACTGCTGACGATACGTAGAAGAATATCAGAACAAGTAGGTGATCTCCTCTACAGTGTCTTAGCTGTCGCTACAGCGGAGTTGTGGTACCTGATTCCCTCCTATATATAGCCCTGTCACGTCGAAACACAGCGACGCGACAAATCGGTAAAGGCTAGAGGTTACGGTCCAGCCCTCGCATTCCGGGAGACCTGCTGTAGAGGACGAGCCGGCACTTAGAGGAACACGAACAGACGGCAAGCGTCCGGTGAGGATCAGGCAGTGGCGAAGGCGGTCAGCCGAGATGGGCAGCCGACGGCGGTCGAGCCGTTTGCGGAAGGGCGGCATCGGCGACGACCAAGTTGTCCCTGCCCCGCGCCGCATTCCTGCTCGCAAGTTGGCCGCCGCGCCCTCTCAAGAAATTTCATTAACGGCCAGCATCGAACGCCGCCGCCCCCTATATATCGGGAGCACCTAATTCAGGCCCCGGCAGCATTACCGCGTGCCGGCATTCCTTCGCTCCTTGCAGCGCGCCACCTCCTAGACCCCATCTGGCTCCGTCTGTGGGATCGCCGAGGTGAGTTGAGCCTGGCAGCGCCGCCGTTGTGCGGTTGGACTACTGAACAATACAAGGAACACGAAAATGTGACGATGCCTGCCTGCAGTGTTTAGTACACCTTCTTCCACCTTATATCCATTGGACACGGCAGCAGCAGGAATAATAGAAATAAAGAAATATTTTTGTGCGTGTACAGTATAACAGAAAGAATAAATAATTATAAATGTTATTGAATTGCAAATATATAGAATACGAAATTTAGCATACATAACTGCTACCTTGGTCACCAATAGTGGCTCTGACGCAGCTGAGCATCGAGTCGAGCTGAGCTTGAATCAGGTGCATCATTCCATACTGCTCCAACTCTCGGTTCTGTTGGGCATGGCCGGCCCAAGTGGCCGAGCGGTTCTAGGTGCTACAGTCCGGAACCGCGCGAACGCTACGGTCGCAGGTTCGAATCCTGCCTCGGGCATGGATGTGTGTGATGTCCTTAGGTTAGGTAGGTTTAATTAGTTCTAAGTTCTAGGAGACTGATGACCTGAGCAGTTAAGTCCCAAAGTGCTCAGAGACATTTGAACCATTTTTTTTTGTTGGGCATGTTTTCTTCCCTGGTGTCCGGAAGTACACTTAACAGTATAGCTATACATCATAGGCATTAGAAATAACATTAATTTCAGTTTAAATTTATTGTACACTTTGTACATTCACGCGCTCAAAACAGTTCATTAATCACAACTTTTCACGCTGGATCCTTTGTGCCTTACATAACTGGATACCCTCTTCTTGCAGAAACCCGTCAATACCGACGTAGTCCGTTGTGATCCGCTGTCGAAACAGGTCAGTCACAGACTTAGGTTAGGGAATTCCTACTCTGATCAAGGCGTTAAGAAACTTGCGGCTTTATCTGTCATAGCGTGAACACCCTAGTATTACACGGTTGAGGTCTGTAATCAAACCTGGGTGGAGTTCGCAATACGGAGGTGGCTGGACTTCCATCCTATAAAGATGTGAAGGATAACAGCCCTGACCAAGGCACGCTATAGTAGTGGTATGACGTCACCAGTGAGACTTCTACCCCGTCGGGTTGCAATAGCTGGCCGCCAGGACGCCGGAAGTTTGTAATGTTGTCAGGCTGCTTGATAATTTCAATCGCATCCAGCGTTAAAGCGTCCACGACGCATTACCGATACACGGGCTTCCTGGAAGTGGAGTCGAGAGTCAAGAATGCTTCCATAACATCGTACTGGGCTGTATAAATCTAAACTTTTGAGAGCCAGTCAGTCGCTTAAAAAGTTTTCGAGCCAGTCACGCCTTTTTACTGTATACTCGTAATTCCAGCAAAAATGGGGATGTAGCAAATGAAATGTCTGCCAAATTGGTTATGCACAACAAATCCTGGCACTGTTTAAAGGTTTCAGATAGGTGTTACTTAGAAATTACCTCACATATATGCTAACGAACTGACAAGAGACGTACTCAAGATCATTAATCATGTTGTTCAAAATGGCTCTGAGCACTACGGGACTTAACATCTGAGGTCATCAGTCCACTAGAACTTAGAACTACTTAAACCTAACTATCCTAAGGACATCACACACATCCATGCCCGAGGCAGGACTCGAACCTGCGACCGTAGTGGTCGCGCGGTTCCAGACTGAAGTGCCTAGAACCGCTCGGCCACACCGTCCGGCTAATCAGGTTGTAGCCTAAATGAAAACGCATCGGAGATGGGAGTGTCAGTCCTTAGCAATCATACGTAAATATTTCTTTTCGCTGCGGAGGGTAGAGTACATTCGGTTGAACTCAACCTTGAACACAATTAGTGGTTCTTTATGTGTTCAACAAACCACTTGGCTGGCGGATAGCGCCTCTGGAAAAACTTATTGCACAGTTTCAGTCTTTTTCCACCTCCAAGGATCCTCTTTCTTGCCTTCAAAAATAAAATAATACTATTACTCACAGGTACTACTTCCACCTAACCTTTTTTTTTACCCCAGGTGCGGAAAGCCTCCATACGCCATCTTTCTACCTTCAAGGTCGGACTTCGCCGTTCGGATCCAATAATCAACCATCCGGGGTCTTCAAGGAGCCCTTGTGCAATGTTGAATTCCCATCTGTGGACAAAGTATACAACACAATTAACAAAATGCTGATCGAGTTAGGGGGAATGCCAAAGGGGATGAGGGGTGAATGGGAATTTGGTTTGAGGAGGGAGGCGTGATAGGGTAGCCCAAGCAGCTGTGCAAGGGTTGGTAGTTAGCGCTGCCTAGCGAGCAGGAGACCAGGGTTTCAATGCCCGCCTTGGTACAAGTATTCATTCTTCTCTTCAGTCTACACACACATTATATATATATATATATATATATATATATATATATATATATATATATATATATATATATATATATAAAAAATTCTGCAGTTCGGTGGAGCCGCTGTGCCGTCGTCTACTACGTCTTGGTAGGATTGGCAAGATATTTAATGTGGTGTCACCGCCAGACACCACACTTGCTAGGTGGTAGCTTAAATCGGCCGCGGTCCATTTAGTACATGTCGGACCCGCGTGTCGCCACTGTGTGATCGCAGACCGAGCGCCACCACAAGGCAGGTCTCGAAATACGGAATAGCACTCGCACCCAGTTGTACGGACGACATTGCTAGCGACTATACGGACGAAGCCTTTGCTCTCATTTGCCGAGAGACAGTTAGAATAGCCTTCAGTTAAGTCCATGGCTACGACCTAGCAAGGCGCCATTAGCCTTACATAGTTTGATAGTTATCGTATGAAATGTCTCATCAAGAATGCTGTATTCACAACAAGGATAAATAAAAGTTAAGTATTCGAGGAGCTGCATACTTTTCTTATTAGAATTCACTACTTATCCTGTTCCAGAATTCACGCCCGTCTGCGTTAGATAGCGTGCATTTCGGCCTCCTCTATCTACAAGGTGTTGGCACATTCGCCAACACATCATTTAACATTCTCAGTGTATCCTGCTACAAAGAGTATTGGTCACCAGGAGATTTTTTTCACTGTGGAAGCGATATCTGGAAATATACTGAGACGACAAAAGCCATGGGATAGCGATATGCACATATGCAGATGGAGGTAGTACCGCGTACACAAAATATTAAAGGGCTGTGTATTGGCGGAGCTCTCATTTGCACTCACTTGGTTCATGTGAAAAAGTTTGACGTGATTACGGCCGCACGACGGGAATTAACAGCTTTTCAACGCGAAATGGTAGTTGGAGCTAGACGCGTGGGACATAACATTTCGGAAATAGTTAGGGAATTCAGTATTCTAAGATCCCTAATGTCAGGTATGTTTTGAGAATACCAAATCTGAGGCATTACCTTTCACCACCGACAACGCAGTGGCCGACGAACTTCACTTAACGACCGAGAGCAGAGGCGTTCGCTTAGAGTTGCCAGTGCTAACAGACAAGCAACAATGCGTTAAATAACTGCAGATTTCAATATGGGATGTACGATGGACGTTCCGTTAGTCCTCTGCGGCGAAATTTGGCGCTAATGGGCAATGGCAGCAACCGACCGACACGAGTGTCTTTGCTAACAACACAGCATCGCCTACAGCGCCCCTCCTTGGCTCGTGGCCATATCGATTGAACATCAGACGACTTGGTGACTGTGGCCTCGTCAGATAAGTCCCTATTTCACTTGGTAAGAGCTGATATCAAAAATGATATCGACAGGAAGAAGCAGGGATGGCTAGAGGACAAATGTAAGGATGTAGAGGCTTGTCTCACTAGGGGTAACATAGATACTGCCTACAGGAAAATTAAAGAGACCTTTGGAGAGAAGAGAACCACTTGTATGAATATCAAGAGCTCAGATGGCAACCCAGTTCTAAGCAAAGAAGGGAAGGCAGAAAGGTGGAAGGAGTATATAGAGGGTTTATACAAGGGCGATGTACTTCAGGACAATATTATGGAAAAGGAAGAGGATGTCGATGTGGACGAAATGGGAGATAAGATACTGCGTGAAGAGTTCGACAGAGCACTGAAAGACCTGAGTCGAAACAAGGCCCCGGGAGTAGACAACATTCCATTAGAACTACTGATGGCCTCGGGAGAGCCAGTCATGACAAAACTCTACCATCTGGTGAGCACGATGTATGAGACAGGCGAAATACCCTCAGACTTCAAGAAGAATATAATAATTCCAATCCCAAAGAAAGCAGGTGTTGACAGATGTGAAAATTACCGAACTATCAGTTTAATAAGTCACAGCTGCAAAATACTAACGCGAATTCTTTACAGACGAATGGAAAAACTGGTAGAAGCGGACCTCGGGGAAGATCAGTTTGGATTCCGTAGAAATGTTGGAACACGTGAGGCAATACTAACCTTACGACTTATCTTAGAAGAAAGATTAAGAAAAGACAAACCTACGTTTCTAGCATTTGTAGACTTAGAGAAAGCTGTTGACAATGTTAACTGGTATACTCTCTTTCAAATTCTGAAGGAGGCAGGGGTAAAATACAGGGAGCGAAAGGCTATTTACCATTTGTACACAAAGCAGATGGCAGTTATAAAAGTCGAGGGGCATGAAAGGGAAGCTGTGGTTGGGAAAGGAGTGAGACAGGGTTGTAGCCACTCCCCGATGTTATTCAATCTGTATATTGAGCAAGCAGTAAAGGAAACAAAAGAAAAATTCGGAGTAGGTATTAAAATTCATGGAGAAGAAGTAAAAACTTTGAGGTTCGCCGATGACATAGTAATTCTGTCAGAGACAACAAAGGACTTGGAAGAGCAGTTGAACGGAATGGACCGTGTCTTGAAAGGAGGATATAAGATGAACATCAACAAAAGCAAAACGAGGATAATAGAATGTAGTCAAATTAAATCAGGTGGTGCTGAGGGAATTAGATTAGGAAATGAGACACTTCAAGTAGTAAAGGAGTTTTGCTATTTAGGGAGTAAAATAACTGATGATGGTCGAAGTAGAGAGGATATAAAATGTAGACTGGCAATGGCAAGGAAAGCGTTTCTGAAGAAGAGAAATTTATTAACATCGAGTATAGATTTAAGTGTCAGGAAGTCGTTTCTGAAAGTATTTGTATGGAGTGTAGCCATGTATGGAAGTGAAACATGGACGAAGAATAGCTTGGACAAGAAGAGAATAGAAGCTTTCGAAATGTGGTGCTACAGAAGAATGCTGAAGATAAGGTGGGTAGATCACATAACTAATGAGGAGGTATTGAACAGGATTGGGGAGAAGAGAAGTTTGTGGCACAACTTGACTAGAAGAAGGGATCGGTTGGTAGGACATGTTTTGAGGCATCAAGGGATCACAAATTTAGCGTTGGAGGGCACCGTGGAGGGTAAAAATCATAGAGGGAGACTAAGAGATGAATACACTAAGTAGATTCAGAAGGATGTAGGTTGCAGTAGGTACTGGGAGATGAAGAAGCTTGCACAGGATAGAGTAGCATGGAGAGCTGCATCAAACCAGTCTCAGGATTGAAGACCACAACAACAGAGCTGATGGTAGGTTTCGAGTGTGTCGCAGATCTCACGAAGCCATGAATCGAACTTGTGAACAAGGCACTGTGTAAGCTGGTGGTGGATCCATAATGTTGTGGAGTGGGTCCTCTGGTGCAACTGACCCGATCATTTACTGGAAATGGTTACTTGGAGGCCATTTGCAAGCATTCGTGGACTTCATGTCCCCGAATAACTATGGAATTTTTACGGATGACAATGCGCCATGTGACCGGGCCACAGTTGTTCGTGTTTGGTGTGAAGAACATTCTGAACAGTCTGAGCGAATTATATGGCCACAAAGATCGCCCGACATTAATCTCGGGACCTACTAGAGAGGTCATTTCGTGAACAAAATCCCCCATCTGCAACGCTTTCGCAATTATGGATGGCTATAGAGTCAGCATTGCTGAATATTTCTGCTGGGGACTTCGAGCGAGTTGTTGAGTCCATGTCACGTCGAGTTGTTGCACTACGTCGCGAAAAAGGAGGTCCAACGCGGTATTATGATGTATCCCATGACTTTTGTCACCTCAGTGTATTACACGCTTGTTTCCAAACGATACTTTACCCTATAAGAGTACGATGAGAGGAATTTCAGTGTATTACACTCCCGGAAATTGAAATAAGAACACCGTGAATTCATTGTCCCAGGAAGGGGAAACTTTATTGACACATTCCTGGGGTCAGATACATCACATGATCACACTGACAGAACCACAGGCACATAGACACAGGCAACAGAGCATGCACAATGTCGGCACTAGTACAGTGTATATCCACCTTTCGCAGCAATGCAGGCTGCTATTCTCCCATGGAGACGATCGTAGAGATGCTGGATGTAGTCCTGTGGAACGGCTTGCCATGCCATTTCCACCTGGCGCCTCAGTTGGACCAGCGTTCGTGCTGGACGTGCAGACCGCGTGAGACGACGCTTCATCCAGTCCCAAACATGCTCAATGGGGGACAGATCCGGAGATCTTGCTGGCCAGGGTAGTTGACTTACACCTTCTAGAGCACGTTGGGTGGCACGGGATACATGCGGACGTGCATTGTCCTGTTGGAACAGCAAGTTCCCTTGCCGGTCTAGGAATGGCAGAACGATGGGTTCGATGACGGTTTGGATGTACCGTGCACTATTCAGTGTCCCCTCGACGATCACCAGTGGTGTACGGCCAGTGTAGGAGATCGCTCCCCACACCATGATGCCGGGTGTTGGCCCTGTGTGCCTCGGTCGTATCCAGTCCTGATTGTGGCGCTCACCTGCACGGCGCCAAACACGCATACGACCATCATTGGCACCAAGGCAGAAGCGACTCTCATCGCTGAAGACGACACGTCTCCATTCGTCCCTCCATTCACGCCTGTCGCGACACCACTGGAGGCGGGCTGCACGATGTTGGGGCGTGAGCGGAAGACGGCCTAACGGTGTGCGGGACCGTAGCCCAGCTTCATGGAGACGGTTGCGAATGGTCCTCGCCGATACCCCAGGAGCAACAGTGTCCCTAATTTGCTGGGAAGTGGCGGTGCGGTCCCCTACGGCACTGCGTAGGATCCTACGGTCTTGGCGTGCATCCGTGCGTCGCTGCGGTCCGGTCCCAGGTCGACGGGCACGTGCACCTTCCGCCGACCACTGGCGACAACATCGATGTACTGTGGAGACCTCACGCCCCACGTGTTGAGCAATTCGGCGGTACGTCCACCCGGCCTCCCGCATGCCCACTATACGCCCTCGCTCAAAGTCCGTCAACTGCACATACGGTTCACGTCCACGCTGTCGCGGCATGCTACCAGTGTCAAAGACTGCGATGGAGCTCCGTATGCCACGGCAAACTGGCTGACACTGACGGCGGCGGTGCACAAATGCTGCGCAGCTAGCGCCATTCGACGGCCAACACCGCGGTTCCTGGTGTGTCCGCTGTGCCGTGCGTGTGATCATTGCTTGTACAGCCCTCTCGCAGTGTCAGGAGCAAGTATGGTGGGTCTGACACACCGGTGTCAAGTTGTTCTTTTTTCCATTTCCAGGAGTGTAGATATGGCAGTAGACACATTGTTTACAAATTGTAGAAGGCAATAGTACCATGGCAGCCTAGATTCGTCTGATCGCAACATTAAATGGCGGGACATCAACCACCATTACAGCAAAACTGCTTTTTGCTGAATGCTTTCCTTAGGTCTCACGGTACAGCTTCCGCTGCTACTATACGGTTTGCTTCTTTCTCACGCTGCGTGCCTTTCCTAACACTGATTTTGCGCAATGTCTCGGATAGTGTCAGTTGCCTTGGCATAACTGTAATTAAGTTCTCAAAATTTCTTTTCTTTTATGTGTAGAACCGTAGCTTTTGGTGTCAGTGGAAAGATTGCTTTTCAGGACCAGTCTGAGCGTTACCTCAGCTGCTGCGAACTGTATTTCAGTAAGGAGGTATCTGACGTGATTGGGCTAGTAATGAGTTTTGAATTCAACGCATCACGCATATTTCGGGAATAATCTACGACTGAACACATATCGTTACTGTTGCGATGTAAGCACTGGTTGACGACGTTCTTGACAGCATATGTGAGGTTGCTCAACGGCGAGGCGTGCATAGTAATAGTTCCTCGTGGGATGCGTTTTGGTGTGATTTACTGAAGAGAAGATGTTAAGTGGTAGTCCTGAGAGACCAATGAAACAGGATTTCGAGGGAACAGTTTTAATGGGTTTTTGTAGGGAAGTAGGCTTCAGTCTGCAAGTGAAGGTTAGCGAGAGATAACTACGAATTGGCGGTCGTTCGTTGTTTGAAGTTGCGCTGTTGTCAGAGCAAAGATACTGTCCAAAGCAGACCTGGAGAGAAGATGGAGAGATGTTTCAGTGGCCACACGATAATCCTCCACCTGCTGAGGCAGAGTGGCTGCTGCTGCATGAAATAGTAGAAGAACTCTAATCTCATGTATTAATTGAGACCAGTACTACGTTTGGCTATAGAGGATCACGATATTCGTTAATTAACGAGCGTGAGAGGAAAACTTGGAATAAAGAAACCATTTTACAAATTTAAATTTTAGTGGAGTGCTTTCCTATAAATAGTGGTTCCTGTGCTTAGTGACTTTCATGTAAGTGACTGTCGATTGCTTTTGTCTTTCCAAGAGGGGGAAGTGGGATCAGAATCTGGTTTTCAACGACATATCGAACGCACTAAACTAGACATTTCGTGGCCATCACAATATTCGTATGGCTGTGTCTGACGTGGAGAAATCGGTTACCCTATTCTCTCATTTGACGCACAACTGGAAACCTGTGCTAGTAGAAACTGGACACCCAGTGCTCTGAATGTTAGTTTATTTCCTGAAGTTGTTGCGTAGAGGCAACTATCCTGAAGTTTGTGAAAACCACACGTCACACTACAGGTTCCTAACTAGATTAGCTGGAGGTAAATCTTTAAGCTTTGGTTTTGCAGTTTTCGTTTAACAGATAGTTCAGAATATGCACAGTATTAATGGTATATATAAGAAACTTGAGATCTATTATTTGTAATGTTAACCTGAATAATTTATAAGCACTCCGCTACCCGACTGTGATGGTCACTGTACTACACTTAATTGAATTAGCTGAGGATCAGGAAGTGCTTAACACCCTACTAAATTCCGATTTCCTTTCATATTTTATGGTAGCAGTGTTTTTTGGAACTACATGAAAAATAGTTTCTCCCCATCTCTTCTCTATTTCTAAATGAAAAGATCTGTTTGAGTATCCGCTTACAGTGCGGTTCGTAATCCAGTCCGACATTTATATGGATGCAGTAACGTGTAATCTCTTGAAACGAGAGTCGACTGTGTGCAGCAAACGAATATTTTTCAGATTAATACCGCTTTAACGGGAGCGAACGCAAGCGAATGCGCATTGCAGAAAGTCGCTAGTGTTCACTACCCTTCGCTTGTATTTGTGAGCAAGCATTTACGCTAGTGGGAACGAGGAGAACACGAGATAACGAACGTAGCATGTGAACTCATGCATTATTGCTTTTTAGCGCTATAATTGGCGAACAGGACGCAACACTACATAGGTAGATCCTCGACGCAAAACTTCCACATTCAGAGAGGAAAAATTTTCATGGTGAACGCGCTGTTTTCGAAGAAGTAAGCAAAATATCTCAGTTTTTACGTAAACGTGAAATGCATGGACATAGTGCACGTAAACTGAATTGCAACTCCAGCTTTCCTTAGTATTCATCCAAAATTTTGCACAAAGTCGCATGCCGGAGGCTTTTCGCTCGTTTCCCATTACAGCTGAAGAGGAAAGTTAAAAGCAGAACACCAACTACTGTTGTCCAATGTTACCTGTAGAAAGACTGCGTTTACTCGCTGGTTCTTAGCAATCACAGACATTTACCTTAATGACATTCTAGTAGGTGTTGTACGAGGTGTTTCAGATACGAAATGAGGTTGACAACACTGCGAGCTATTTGACAATGCTGTGTTGTTCTGCTATTGTAGACCTATGTGTTCATCCTTTCCAGATGGTCAGTCAGAGTTTCAGCTCCGTATAGCCATCTCTTGTGATTTTTCAAGGCACCATTAGTGAAAAAAAAAAATGGTTCAAATGGCTCTGAGCCCTATGGGACTTAACTTCTGAGGTCATCAGTCCCCTAGAACTTAGAACTACTTAAACCTAACTAACCTAAGGACATCACACACACCCATGCCCGAGACAGGATTCGAACCTGCGACCGTAGCGGTCGCGCGGTTCCAGACACAGCGCCTAGAACGGCTCGGCCACCTCGGCCGGCGCCATTAGTGAAGTTGTGTTCTTGTCGTGTTTACGAAAATGGAACAGCGGAATTCAGAGCAACGTTATGCCATCAAGGTTTGTGTTAAACGTGGAGAATACGCGAGTGTGACCTTTGAAAAGTTGAAACAGGCCTGTTGGCAGCATTCCTTATCATCATCACAAGTCTTCCGCTGGCACAAATCATTTTTGGGAGGCCGAGAACAAGTTGGAGATGAACATCGCTCAGGGAAACGTCGATCGAGTGCGTGCTCTTGTGAGATCAGACCGACGCTTAACAGTAAGGCTTACAGATGACCACTAAACTCATACACTCTCACTGTACATCAAATTTTGACCGAAGATTTGCGCATGCGGAAGGTTCATTCTAAAATGCTGCCGAAAAATCTCACAACTGAGCAGCAGGACAATTGAAGTAATTTGTGCATTGATCTTGAGAGGGTCGCCATGGTTCACTCATGTGATTACAGATGATGAATCTTGGGTTACTTAGTACAATCCTGAGACAAAGCGGGGAAGTGAGGAGTGACAAGCTGAGACGTCTTCTCGACCGAAAAACGCGGCTGCGCAAATCAAAGATCAAAACAATGCTGATTTGATTTTCTGACAGTAGGAGTATGGTGCAAAAAGAATTTGTTCCTCCAGGACAAACTGTCAACCAAGTGTTTTACATAGATGATCTTGAGAGGCTCAGGAAAAGGCTGATTCGAGAGAGACTGGAAATCGCTGCTTCAGGAAGAGAGTGAATCGAGTAAGACTGGACTTTGCAGATAAGTGGACGCTGCGCCGTTACATAGCCCCGTATGACACGGCCACTTTCATCACGAAATTTTTGATCTCGGAAGGCATTCCTATTGTTCCACAACCACCTATTCACCTGATGTGCGTCCTTGTGACTTTTTTCTTTTCTCAAAATTGAAAAATATATTGAAAGGACGTCATTTTGTGGCTGTGGAGAACATTCAAAAGACTATATGGACTTGTTAAAGGCCCTACCAGTTGAAGTGTTTCAGCGCTGATACCAAGACTGGGAGCAACGACTTCACCGGTGTATAGCTACCGAAGGGAATCACTTTGAAGAGGACAGTATTTCTGTTTGGAAAAATAAAACGTTTGGTAGATAACAAAGGCTCACTCTTCTCACACACCTCGTAAAGCCGGTATATCTGCAGTCACATATGCGAAGCACTTCAAGCCTTTTGAGCCATTTGAACCATTTGTAATCGAGTTTCTAACCTCGGGAAAATTCGTGCAGAAATAGAACACCCCTCCTTCAGCATGACAATGCAAGACCACACACGAGCGCTGATATGTGTTCAACAGTCCGACGCTTTGGGTTCACTGTCATCGGTCATCATCCGTAATCCCACCCTATTTTCATCTGTTTCCGAAACTTAGAGAACACCTTCGAGGACTTCACTTTGATAATGATGAAGTGGTGCAAGCAGAGGTGAGGTTGTGGCTCCGTCAACAAAGTCAAACATTGTACAGCGACTGTATCAACAAACTAGCCTCTCTTTGGGAGAAAAGTGTTCATCGCCATTGCCACTATGTTGAGAAATAAATATGTAGACATGGAGAATAAAGATGTAGAATGTTAATAACATTTGTTTTAGTTAAAAAGCTTTAAGTGTTTTCACATAAAAATTTTGGAAGTATGGCTTTTGAGCAGCCCTCCTACAGCTGAAGTGCCTTATCTTTAGCAATGGCGGCCGTGCTTTGCAGACTGTGGGCAGCGCCAGCGCAGCAGTCGGACGCTGGGAACTGGCGTGGCCGCTTGGCAAACAGTCCGTGCGCTGCAAAGCGAACGTATTTGCAGACTCTGCAGCTTGCTTTAATTACCAGAATTACGGGTAAATCGGCCGCCAGATTGACATTTTAAAAGCGGCGCTTCCCCTACAAATGCCACAGACCACGCTAAGTAATTGCGCACATTAATTCCTCCAAACGGGTCGACTGATATGAAAAGGAAAGCCGATCTGCAGAATTATTACTGTCGCGCTGTGCGGTTTGTTGCAGGCAACTTAATCTGGTGGGAAATTATGGCGTTATTCATTACAGTTGTTTTAAATGAATATGCTTACCAACAGCATCGGCCTTCATTTTATTACGAGGGGATTTCAAAAAGCAAGTTACACATTATCATGACAGGCTAAGTAATTTTTACTGAATGCTACAGTACATTTCAAAGTGACACAGGCACTGTTTTCAGCGTAGTCACCAAGTCTGTGTAAACAACGGTGGGAACGTTCTATCAATCGTTTAGTTCCTTAACGATAGAAATCCGCTCCTTGATCACAGATCCATTCAAGAACTGCTTTGTGGACGTCTCATTGTTAGAAGGCCTGCCATTGCTGCGAATCTGTTCCTCCACTGCCTGGACATTGTCATCTGTGGTTGACGTCGATTGCTTTTCTTCCCGATCACCGTCACGCACAATACTTGGCTCTGTTGGTAATTTGAGTAGCCCAGAGTTCCGCAAACATGGTGTTCAGTACGCGCATCCGACAATCACTGGATTTGGACCCGTCAATGTAGGTATATATTAACTCCGCATATTGCCCTAAAAACTGCGCCAAAGTTTTGTTGTTATGGTAACGCCAGTTATTTTCTTCGCTTGGGATAATTGTATTGGAAATTGGTTAATTATTGTATGTATTTAGGCCTATTCCTGGTACCCTAATGATCTTCCCTGAAATATCCTGGGCATTACGCTTTAACTAGGGGATTGATTGGTTGGGTGATTTGGAGGAGGGGACCAAACAACGAAATCATCGGTGCCATCGAATTAGGGAAGGACGGGGAAGGAAGTCGGGCTTGCCCTTTGAGAGGGACCATACCGGCATTCGCCTGAAGTGATTTAGGGAAATCACGGAAAACCTAACTCAGGATGACCGGATGCGGGTTTGAACCGTCGTCCTCCCGAATGCGAACAGAGCATTCTAACCACTGCGACACCTCGCTGAGTTTGATTAAGGGAGGAAGTGTCCTAGTGATCCAGATGAGTCAAGTTAAGCACTGTATAGTTTTGTTTGAGGTGAGTACGGATAGCCGGCCGTTGTGACCGAGAGGTTCTAGGCGCTTCAGTCTGGAACTGCGCGACTGCTACGGTCGCAGTTTCTAATCATGCGTCGGGAATGGATGTGTGTAATGTCCTTAGGTTAGTTAGGTTTAAGTAGTTCTAAGTTGTAGGGGACTGATAACCTCAGATGTTAAGTCCCATAGTGCTCAGAGCCATTTAACAATTTTTTGATTGCGGATATTGTGATTAATATTTGTTCTAGTGATCCAGAAGAGTCAAGTTAAGGACTGTACGGTTTGGTTTGAGGTGACTGCGGATGGTGTGATTCATATTTGGCGCAGAGGACCGTCGGCGCAGATGGATTGGACATTCAAGCAGAGATACTTAGTGTGAGATAAAAAACCACTGGAAAAGAGGAATCAGAAACGACAGTTTGTAACATAGCAACGTGTACTCCAATAATGGAACTGCTCTTTCAGTTCGTGTCATTGATGCTAAGAGAGCAGCAGCGGTTATCATGTGTCAGTCGATAAAACTGAGGCGGCCGGAGTGGCCAAGCGATTCTGGGCGCTACAGTCTGGAACCGCGCGACCGCTACGGTCGCAGGTTCGAATCCTGCCTCGGGCATGGATGTGTGTGATGTCCTTAGGTTTAGCAGTTAAGTCCCGTAGTGTTCAGAGCCATTTGAGCTACTAAAACTGAAAGTAAAATTGCCTACAGGGCCACCGCGTCAGTTTAGCCCCTCCCCTCCCCCACCCCAATACCCCCCACCCCATTCCCGACGTATTACAATTTATGCGTCATTGTTCGGCGCAGTTGTTTTAGACATTTCCTTTCGCCATTTCGAATAACGGTTTTGTACTCGGTCCCTAACTGTATCGTAGGCGAGATATTTAAAGGCAGAAAAAGAGGGTGCGGAAGTTAACGCGAGCGAAGAAAGGCGGCAGTAGCATGCGCATTTAAATGAGAGGCCATACGGACCGACACGCCGGGGGCGCAGAGAGGCTGTTGAAGCGGACAGGACAGTTTGCGCGTTGCGGGCCAAAATTTGTTTGTCTGCGGGGAGCGGCCGGCAAACTTTACGGCGACGGAATGCGCAGCGCAGTGGCGGGCGGAACTTTGCGCCAGTATTTAGCAGCGGCGCAGGCAGGCAGCCAGGCACACCTGGGCCCAGCGCCCGGCGCCACGCCAGTCTTGGCACGCGCCGCCGATATTTCTTGGGACGGCCGTTCCTTTCATCGGCAACCCCCACTTTCTCCCAGCCCACCCCTTCACCCCTACCACGCCCCTCCTTGCGCCCGCAGACAACTCCTCCCTTATCCGGGCTGCCGCCGGGGCCCTCCTGCAACCAAACGGTAATTGGGATTCTAAATTAAAGAATCCTGACAATCGATGGTTATGGGAGTACCTTCTTCTTCTCCTCTTCTTCCTCCTCTTGCCTTCGGCGGCCTTCTTTCTCTGGAGAGGGCGAGTGGGGCGGCAGTCGGAGTGTTTCGTGAGCGCCGGGGACGAGTTACGGAGATTGGCCGACGCCGTTGCCAGCGCACCGCCGGGTCTCCGCTCGTAAAGCTCTTCACACTGCGGGCCGAAACGGCCGCGGCGCCGACAGATTCTCAGAGCTCTCCTCGCCATCGGTCACGTTCTGATCACTCCGTGTAGGAAGTCGAGCTTGCAGCACTGCAGTAGCACTTGGAAAATACCTCTCGACCAATGTGGCGCAGCAGACATGGGCAGCTCTGCCTATCGATCGAAGTTTAAACCCTCAACCGACGCTTCATATACAACAAAAATTCTACGCTGGAAGCCAGCTTACAGTGAATACTAATAAAAAGCAAATTTCTGCCCAATTCCGCTCGCGTATTGAGAGACAGGGAATCGATTCTTTAGGCGACACAATCTCTATTATTTTAACGTCACGAGTCCTACCTGTTATGTTGGCAGAAGAGCCTATACCGTGTAACTAGAGGAGGCCGAAATGCACGCGTTTTAGCTCACGCAGGCTGGCGTGAGGAGGGAAGAACTATAGTGACGTGAGGTCTGGAACATGACAAGGAATTAGAATTCAGAAAGCGGACGTAAGTAGTTTGATACTTAACTTTAATCCATTAATGATGAACGTCGCTCTTGACGGTACATGATTCACAATATCAATATCAATAGTAACTGAATATGGCGCCTTGCTAGGTCGTAGCAAATGACGTAGCTGAAGGCTATGCTAAACTGTCGTCTCTGCAAATGAGAGCGTCTGTAGTCAGTGAACCATCGCTAGCAAAGTCCGCTGTACAACTGGGGCGAGTGCTAGTGAGTCTCTCTAGACTAGACATGCCGTGTGGCGGCGCTCGGTCTGCAATCACTGATAGTTGCGACACGCGG
The DNA here is from genome assembly GCF_023864345.2 of Schistocerca serialis cubense. Lineage (NCBI taxonomy): Eukaryota > Metazoa > Arthropoda > Insecta > Orthoptera > Acrididae > Schistocerca > Schistocerca serialis. Next base: position 145,195,386 of record NC_064643.1, read on the forward strand.
GTCCGACGTATACTAACGGACCGCGGCCGATGTAAAGGCTACCACCTAGCAACTGTGGTGTCTGGCGGTGACAACACACTACCCAACCGAGCGAGGTGGCCCAGTGGCTAGTGTGGTATCGATACCTACGATGCCACGGCGTAGGTACAAGTTCTTAGGTTGGCACTAGGACACCGACACCGACGACAGCGCCCTCTAGATGGCGCTGTGCAGCTCTAACGAGTGTCGCTTCAGATTCAGCCCATTTGATTCCGAGTAGACGACCAAGCAACATTGTTTCTATTTCGTAGTGGACTAACCACGACAGATTTTGCCTTTGTAAGCTCTAGCCGATGTAAGATTTGATTGATGTACAGCTTCTCATCTACGTGCTCGTCTCCGCCAAAGTTAAGTTAGAGTTTATGAATTCAAGTTATCGTGTAGTGAGATAGTAAAGCCACTTTTAATTGCAGTACCGAGAGTTATACCTCAACCCGCCAGGATAGCCGAGAGCGCTAACGCTCTACTTCCTGGACTCGGGTAGCGCGCCGGCCCCGGATCGAATCCGCCCGGCGGATTAACGACGAGGGCCGCTGTGCCGGCCATCCTGGATGTGGTTTTTAGGCGGTTTTCCACATCCCACTAGGTGAATACCGGGCTGATCCCCATGTTCCGCCTCAGTTACACGGCTCGCAGACATCTGAACACATTCGCACTATTCCATGGATTACGCTCGACGCAGACAGTTGGGGTGCACTAATTCCGTCCCAGGGGGGTGGCGGCAGGAAGGCCACCCCATAACCATTAACACGCCTAATCCGATTAACGATGGCTGATCCTGTGTAACTGCGGGACAAGACTCAAGCGATAGAATAGAATAGAATAGAACCGAGAGTTCTACCCCGCCTGCTGCTCCTAGTTTCCTACATTCGGCCTACCCTTCAGTTACAGGAGCAGACCCACGCGACGCCTTACAGGCGGGATACAAAAGTTAGCACACTGGACTCGCATTCTGGAGGACAACGGTTCAAACACCCGTCCGACCACCCTGATGTAGGTTTTCAGAGAAATGCCGGTATGGTTCCTTTGAAAGGGCACGGCCAACTTCCTTCCCCATCCTTACCTAACCCGATGGGACCGATGACCTCGCTGTTTGGTGCCATCCCCCTCCCCCCGCCCCCCAAAATCAGCCAGCCAACTCCTACCCGAGGTATACAATTGTAGCAGCAGTGTTTCGTAGGATCTTCCTCGAGTACACGTTCCGTAAATTAACTCACCAGGATCTGGCGATTTCTATTTCGTTTAAACTGTGCCCACCTGTTACGATGCTAGAAGGGAGTGTGTGAATTCTCTCGAGTCCTGCTGTCGTACCTGCTTGATAAGGGCTGCAAATGCTGGAGAGTTGGTCGCGCTGACGTCTTGTACATGATGTTCTGTATAGATGCACTGCTGAAAATGTTACGTAGTGCAGAGCCCCCCCTTTACAAACCATTGGTTTCCAGTTTCCACCATTATATATGTATTAGATGTATATTTGTATTGTATTGTATCAAACTGGGGACCTAGAAGCGGCGGAGAGGCTTCGTCCCTGCCGTAGCCCACAGTGGTACACAACCGCACAACAGGCTGCAGCAGTCCACTCACCCCACCGCCGCCCTATACCGAACCCAAGATTCTTGTGCGGTTTGGCCCCTAGTGGACCCCCCTCCCCCTCTCCCCCCCGGGAACATCTCACACCAGACGCGTGTAACCCCAATGTTTGCGATGTAGAGGGAAAACCGTCTTAAAAACCATCCACAGGCTGGCCGGCACACCGGACCTCGACACTAATCCTCCGGGAAGATTCGTGTCGGGGACCGTCACGCCTTCCCGCCTGGAATGCAGTGCGTTGGACAGCGCGGCTAACCGGGCGGGCTGATGTATATTTATTTTTATTGAATTTGCTGCTATTTGCGTTTCAACAGTTTTTAATGTTCTCCAGAGTCCCAAAATGACGTACTTTTAAGGTATTTTTGAATTTCGGGGAAAGAAAAAGGTCACAAATACTCAGATCAAATGAATAGGGGATGCCTTGGTCAAAAATTTCGTGATGAAAGTGGCCACGTGATATGGGGCGTTGTCATGATAAAGCATCCACTTGGCAGCGATTTGTATTGTATTGTATCAAACTGGGGACCTAGAAGCGACGGAGAGGCTTCTCGATTCACTCTTTTCCTGAGCCTTTCAAGGACGTCTTTTTAAAACACTTGGTTGACTGTTTGTCCTGATGGAACAAATTCTTCATGCTCGATGCCCCTACAGTGAAGAAAACAAATCACCATTGCTTTGATTTGCTCAGTCAAGCTTTTTCCGGCCGAGGAGATATCTCAGTGTGCCACTCCTCACTTTGCCACTTTTACCTGGATCGTACTAAAAAATACAGGATTCAACACCTGTGATCACATGACTGAACCGCTCGTAGTCATTGAATCCTCTCAAGAAGATCAAACTACACGTTTCTTCGATTATCCGTCTGCTCAGTTGTGAGGTTTCTCGGCACGATTTTAGTACAAACCTTTCACACGTGCAAAACGTGGATAGAAATTTGATGTTCACTGGAAGTGTTTAACAGATTACCATTCATTCTTATTGTTAAACATCCGTTTGATCTCACAAGACTACATACAGGCTCGACGTTTTAATCGGATTTTGAAGAAGGTTTTCTTGAGCAAGTTTCATCTTCACCATATTCCCGGTCTTCCAGAAAGCATCTGTGCCATAGAAAAACCTGTGCTCTTCATAAGAAATGTTCCCCATACGTCTGATTCAACTTTTCGAAGTTCACTCTTGTGGATTCCACAGTGTAACACAAAACGTGGTGGCTTAACATTGCTCTGAATTCCGCTGTTCCATTTTGGTAAACACAACCAGAACACAGCATCATTAATGGCGCCTTCAAAATCATGTTATGGCTTTACGGAGCTGAAACTCAGACTCGACTCCTGGAAGGGATGAACACATCAGTCTGCACAAGCACACTCATGTTCAGAAAAAAAAGAAACAGAGCACCTTGAACGACTAGAGATGGAACATACTAATGTATATGTCCTGTGAATATGGACGTTCTATCTCCAGTCGTTCAAGGTGTTCTGTTTTCTTGTGAACGTGAATGTGGAACAACACAGCGTTGCCATATCACTCGCAGTATTGCCAGTCTTCATTAATTTTCTCACACATTTTATATATGCGGTAAAAATCGTAACAGATAACCATATTTTTATAAAATCAAAGAATATTGTTCCAGTGGGCTCAGTGTTTTTCATTCGGTGACGTCTTTACTCTCTCAGGGACGAAATGTGTTTCTATCTCTAACTCCTTTACAGCACACGAATTTATATTTTTTTCTTTCGACGGTTCAATCTCTCCTCAAACGTGTTTTGTGAAGCCTGAAAACAGAAAAATGTACCGGGATCCATATGCATACAAATGTATCTTAGAGCTAATATACTCATTTACTCCCGTAGAGCAATATGTGCCCTTATAATTTTGAATGTAAGGTATTCACCAAACCCTTCTTTTTTAAGCATGCACCACTGTAATTTATTGAGTGTGACATTGACTAAAGCTTAGGGCGAATTACAATGGCATCCTCTGCATCTTATTTTTACTTGCCGTTGTCTGGCTTAGTAACGGTCCAGATCAGCAACAATACTCAACGACTGGGTGAATGAAGGTACTGAAGCTATCTCCCTCTTAAGCGAACTGCACTTCCGTACGACTCCTCCGACAAAGAATTTACGCACGGTATAATGTACATGGTGGCCAAAATAAGATTGTGCTGGAAAATATTTACAATAAGACTGATGCGGGAGTGATCGTTGTTGATAGCACAGAAATGGCCACCGTTGACATTGTTGCATCTGTGTACTCTATTTGTCAAACTGTGAGACACGCGTAGCAGTTCTGTCTGAGGGATAGCAGCAATAGTTTTCTTTTTCCGGTGTTCTGCTGTAGCTCCTTCAAGTTGCAGCTCAGGTAAGAATCACGAGGGGATTGTTCAGGTGATAAATGTGGCCGAGAGACTGCTTTCCACTCGCTGATAGTCCTCAACTCAATGAACACCTGATGCACTCTTTACAAGGTTGTCAAGGCACTGTGTCGTATTCCTCCGTCTTGCTTAAATTGTCCATACAGTCTTCTGTTAGCTGATCCACTTGTGGATTAAACAATTTATGTACATATCAGTTAGCTTTAACCGTTCGGTGAAAGAATCGTTTTACTTTGCGGTCATCGGACACTGCGCATCAAACACAGCGCATGAGATTATGCAACGACAATTTAAAGTACTGATGGGGATTTTGTTACGCATAATGGCGAGTGTTCTGTGAACACAAATACCAAGACAGTCTGAACCAGACCTCATGTGAAGAAATGAAAAACTAAGTTCAAAAAGCCATGATTCCACCTCACTCGGAAACTATCGGCAGAACGCAGTACGCGAAACTTCTTTTGACGCTTTTACTCATACACAACAGTCTGTAAGGATACAGATCCAGGTCGTTTACAATGATGTTTGGAGCCGACGATCTCTTAATTCCCACTTGTACAGTGAAAAAAGCTGAGAGATCATTTTCCACGAATTGTGCTTCGCGTAACATTCGACAGCGAACACGCGCTGTTTTATCGTCAGCACCATTTTCTGTTGTGTTCAACTGGTCACTACATAAGTCAGCTCCTCTCAATCACTCAAAAGTAGTGACACGGCGAAGTACTCTGGACAGAGTACGTAGAGATCGCAGACGCAGACATGTGACAGCAGTCGTTTGGTGCATCGAAGTCACGTTTACCAGCATTTTCTCTGATATTATTTACTTCGTCTGTTCACTAACATGTGTCAATACCGCGTCAGCATACAAATATTTTCATGTCACTTTTATCTTTTTCACCCTGTGTGTCTCCATTCCTCCTCAAATCGGCCCGTATAAACATTCCTAAGAAGGAAAGAAACTAGCACACTTCTCTAATATCGTGTATAGCCCCCGCGAACACGCAGAAGTGCCGCAATACGACGTGGCATGGACTCGACTAATGTCTGAAGTAGTGCTGGAGGGACTTGACACCAAGAATCCTGCAGGACTATCCATAAATCCGTAAGAGTACGAGGAGTTTGCGATCTCTTCTGAACGTTGCAAGGCGTTCCCGATATGCTCAATAATGTTCGTGTCAGGGGAGTTTGGTGGCCAGAAGTGTGTTCCCGGAGTCACTCTGTAGCAATTCTCGACGTGTGGCGCGTCGCATTGTTCTGCTGGAAGTTTCCCAAGTCGGTCGGAATGTACAACGGACGTGAATGGATGCAGGTGATCAGACAGGATGCTTAGGTACGTGTCACCTGTCAGAGCCGTATCTAGACTTGTCAGGGGTCCATATCACTCCAACTACACATGTGCCACACCACTGCAGAGCCTCCACCAGCTTGAGCAGTCCCCTGCTGACGCCCATCCACTCAATACAATTTAAAACGAGGCTCGTCCGACCAGGCAACATGTTTACAGTCATCAGACGGGCTCAGGTGGGGCATAAAGCTTTGTTTCGTGCAGTCATCAAGGTTACAGGAGTGGGCCTTTGGCTCTGAAAGCCTGTATCGATGATGTTTCGTTTAATGATTCGCACGCTGACTTTTGTTGATGGCCTAGCATTGAAATCTGCAGCAATTTGCGGAAGGCTTGCTGGTCTGTCACGTTGAACGGTTCTCTTCAGTTGTCGTTGGTCCAGTTCTTGCAGGATCTTTTCCCAGACGCAGACATGTCAGAGATTTGATGTTTTACTGGACTCCAGATGTTCACGGTACATTCGTGAAATGGGAAAATCCCATCATCTCTGCCTCGGAGATGCTGTGTCCCATCGGTCGTCCGCCGCCTATAACACCACATTCAAACGCACTTAAATCTTAATAAACTGCCATTGTAGCAGCAGTAATCAATCTAACAACTGCGCGAGACACTTGTCTTACAGAGGCATTGCCGGTCGCAGCGAGGTATTCTTCCCGCTTACATATCACTGTATTTGAATACGTATGCCTATACCAGTTTCTTTGGTGCTTCAGTGTACTAGGTTAGTGCATAGGTTTGTAGCGTTTTTCTTTTGCATGTTTGTATTCCGGTTGCTGTAGGTTTATGTATTGATCGTCATTTTTTATTTGTAGTTCACTGTTGCTATTTGAGAATGTAGATTTTCCCGCCGTATATAGTGAAAAGCTCTTGGTTTTCCAGCCAGTGGCAGTGTTATAAACCCGCCACGTTTCGACGAGTGACGTACTGATTACCTTGTGGCGAAGTATCGAGATTTTGCGAATGCCACCCAACTTATCTCTGTGACGTGCCGCCTCCACCTGGCTCTCGGAGGCTGGGTACAGACAGACGGATTGGAGGGGAGGCGATGAAGTCGCGGTGCGGAGCGGGGCATAACGGGCGCGTCGTTCGCATCTCTGTCAGTGCATTCGGGGCCTGCCTCGCGATAAGGACGGCTTTGGGCGCGCTGTCGACGAAGTGCCGCTATCTTTGGATTCCATGCTGCAGTCAGGTGGTATCCGAGGTGTCTGTTGACAAGATTCTCGTGAATTCGAATTTCGATGAACCCTTTTTATGACACTGTCCCAATAACCGACAGCTCGGAAGAGCACCGGGGCATTCTCGAAGTCAAATGTGTGGTCTTTTGTGATGCTGTGTTCTGCTATCGCCGATTTCTCCGTCTGTTCCAGCCACACATGCCTGACGTGTTCGTCTCAGCGTTTAGAAATACATCTCTGCGTTTGTTCAATGTACTGGTGACCGCATTCTTAAACGATACTGTAAATTCCTGATACGTTGAGTTTAAGTGGATCTTTAAAGAGCCAAGCCACTCTTTCGTCTTCGACGATTGTCAGAAGACGGTTTTTGTGTTCGACTTTTCAGAAGCCTCCCAGTTTTATCTGACAGTGGTCCAAGATACCGAAGGAAAGCGAGTTTCTTGTCTTCTTCTTTCTCTTCCCGATTTTCCGCGATTTTTCTCATCTTAAACGCCCTCCTAATCTGCGATTCTCTGTATCCATTTCTGCGAAATAACTCCATGAGGTGCTGCACTTTGAGAACACCAAGGTGCTCTGGGGACCAGCCGACTATTGTGACAGCGACTCAAAAGAGTCCATCGAAATTCGGATTCACGAAAATCTTGTAAACGGAAACGAAGGATACCACCTGAGTGCGGATTGGAATCCAGCGATAACGGCAGTTCGTCGAGAGTGTACCCACCACAGTCCTACTCGCGGGTCAGTGCCGTAACGTTCTGACAGAGATGCCAACAGCGCAACCATTACCATAACACCGCGCCTTCAACCCCCATCCCGCCCGCCGGCCTCATTGTACTGTCTCCGGGAGCCAGGTGGAGGGGGCACACTGCAGATATAACTTGGATGGCATCTGCAAGATCTCCAGTTTTCGCCAGAAGATGGTGAACATGTCACTCGTCGAAACGTCGCGGTTTTATAATACTGCCATCCGACTGGAAAACCGAAAGCATTTCGTTAACTGTTGCTACGAAAGTTTGCATGTTATCATTTTGTCATTTGGAGATCTAAATCTACATCTATATGGATACTCTGCAAATCACATTTAACTGCCTGGCAGAGGGTTCATTGAACCACCATCACAATTCTCTATTATTCCAATCTCGTATAGCGCGCGGGAAGAATGAACACCTATATATTTCTGTACGAGCTCTGATTTCCCTTATTTTATCGTGGTGATCGTTCCGCTCTATGTAGGTCGATGTCAACAAAATATTTTCGCATTCGGAGGAGAAAGTTGGTGATTGGAATTTCGTGAGAAGATTCCGTCGCAACGAAAAACGCATTTCTTTTAATGATTTGCAGCCCAAATCCTGTATCATTTCTGTGACACTCTCAGCCATATTTCGCGATAATACAAAACGTGCTGCCTTTCTTTGAATTTTTTCGATGTACTCCATCAGTCCTATCTGGTAAGGATCCCACACCGCGCAGCAGTATTCTAAAAGAGGACAGACAAGCGTAGTGTAGGCAGTCTCCTTAAGAGGGCTGTTACATTTTCAAAGTGTCCTGCCAATAAAACGCAGTCTTTGGTTAGTCTTCCCCACAAGATTTTCTATGTGTTCCGTCCAGTTGAAGTTGTTCGTAATTGTAATACCTAGGTATTTAGTTGAATTTACGGCTTTTAGATTAGACTGATTTATCGTGTAACCGAAGCTTAACGAGTTCCTCTTAGCACTCATGTGGATGACCTCACACTGTTCGTTATTTAGGGTCAACTGCAACTCTTCGCACCATTCAGATATTTTTTTCTTAATCGTTTTGCAGCTTGTTTTGATCTTCTGATGACTTAATTAGTCGATGAACGACAGCGTTATCTGCAAACAACCGAAGACGGCTGCTCGTCTCCCAAATCGTTGATATAGATAAGGAACAGCAAAGGGCATTGGGGAACGCCTGAAATCACTTCTGTTTTACTCGATGACTTTCCGTCAATTACTACGAACTGTGACCTCGCGAGTGGTGCTGCGGACTCTAGAAAATGGAGTGCCAAGTGGAGAAATTGGACCATTTCTGACATGTTCTTCTGTTTGTGTTCCGTAGAGGGGTAGCAGCAGCGGAGGCAGCCAGAAACATGGGACCATTTCTAGGTCAGGAGTCCACTACACGCAGCAAGCGGCTACACGGGTAGCAGGGGTCGTGTGGCGTAGACTGGGCGGTTTTTTAGGTTACATGGCCTCGGGCAAGTACAGAGAGGGCAACAGCCTCAAAGGGTGCGGGGCAAAGTCAGGACATGCGGGGACCAAGCAGCAATCGGTATTGTAATTGTAAACTGTCGAAGCTGCATTGGTAAAGTACCGGAACTTCAAGCGTTGATAGAAAGCACCGAAGCTGAAATCGTTATAGGTACAGAAACCTGGCTGAAGCCAGAGATAAATTCTGCCGAAATTTTTACAAAGGCACAGGCGGTGTTTAGAAAGGATAGATTGCATGCGACCGGTGGTGGCGTGTTTGTCGCTGTTAGTAGTAGTTTATCCTGTAGTGAAGTAGAAGTGGATAGTTCCTGTGAATTATTATGGGTGGAGGTTACACTCAATAACCGAGCTAGGTTAATAATTGGCTCCTTTTACCGACCTCCCGACTCAGCAGCATTAGTGGCAGAACGACTGAGAGAAAATTTGGAATACATTTCACATAAATTTTCTCAGCATGTTATAGTCGGTGGAGATTTCAATTTACCAGATATAGACTGGGACACTCAGATGTTTAGGACGGGTGGTAGGGACAGAGCATCGAGTGACATTATACTGAGTGCACTATCCGAAAATTACCTCGAGCAATTAAACAGAGAACCGACTCGTGGAGATAACATCTTGGACCTACTGATAACAAACAGACCCGAACTTTTCGACTCTGTAAGTGCAGAACAGGGAATCAGTAATCATAAGGCCGTTGCAGCATCTCTGAATATGGAAGTTAATAGGAATATAAAAAAAGGGAGGAAGGTTTATCTGTTTAGCAAGAGTAATAGAAGGCAGGTTTCAGACTACCTAACAGATCAAAACGAAAATTTCTGTTCCAACACTGACAATGTTGAGTGTTTATGGAAAAAGTTCAAGGCAATCGTAAAACGCGTTTTAGACAGGTACGTGCCGAGTAAAACTGTGAGGGACGGGAAAAACCCACCGTGGTTCAACAACAAAGTTAGGAAATTACTGCGAAAGCAAAGAGAGCTTCACTGCAAGTTTAAACGCAGCCAAAACCTCTCAGACAAACAGAAGCTAAACGATGTCAAAGTTAGCGTAAGGAGGGCTATGCGTGAAGCGTTCAGTGAATTCGAAAGTAAAATTCTATCTACCGACTTGACAGAAAATCCTAGGAAGTTCTGATCTTACGTTAAATCAGTAAGAGGCTCGAAACAGCATATCCAGACACTCCGCGATGATGATGGCATTGAAACAGAGGATGACACGCGTAAAGCTGAAATACTAAACACCTTTTTCCAAAGCTGTTTCACAGAGGAAGATCACACTGCAGTTCCTTCTCTAAATCCTCGCACAAACTATAAAATAGCTGACATCGAAATAAGTGTCCAAGGAATAGAAAAGCAACTGGAGTCACTCAACAGAGGAAAGTCCACTGGACCTGACGGGATACCAATTCGATTCTACACAGAGTACGCGAAAGAACTTGCCCCCTTCTAAGAGCCGTGTACCGCAAGTCTCTAGAGGAGCGGAAGGTTCCAAATGATTGGAAAAGAGCACAGGTAGTCCCAGTCTTCAAGAAGGGTCGTCGAGCAGATGCGTAAAACTATAGACCTATATCTCTGACATCGATCTGTTGTAGAATTTTAGAACATGTTTTTTTCTCGAGTATCATGTCGTTTTTGGATACCCAGAATCTACTCTGTAGGAATCAACATGGATTCCGGAAACAGCGATCGTGTGAGACCCAACTCGCTTTATTTGTTCATGAGACCCAGGTAGATGCTATTTTCCTTGACTTCCGGAAGGCGTTCGATACAGTTCCGCACTGTCGCCTGATAAACAAAGTAAGAGCCTACGGAATATCAGACCAGCTGTGTGGCTGGATTGAAGAATTTTTAGCAAACAGAACACAGCATGTTGTTATCAATGGAGAGACGTCTACAGCCGTTAAAGTAACCTCTGGCGTGCCACAGGGGAGTGTTATAAGACCATTACTTTTCACAAGATATGTAAATGACTTAGTAGATAGTGTCGGAAGTTCCATGCGGCATTTCGCGGATGATGCTGTAGTATACAGAGAAGTTGCAGCATTAGAAAATTGTAGCGAAATGCAGGAAGATCTGCAGCGGATAGGCACTTGGTGCAGGGAGTGGCAACTGACCCCTAACATAGACAAATGTAATGTATTGCGAATACATAGAAAGAAGGATCCTTTATTGTATGATTATATTATAGCGGAACAAACACTGGTAGCAGTTACTTCTGTAAAATATCTGGGAGTATGCTTGCGGAACGATTTGAAGTGGAATGATCATATAAAATTAATTGTTGGTAAGGCGGGTACCAGGTTGAGATTCATTGGGAGAGTCCTTAGAAAATGTAGTCCATCAACAAAGGAGGTGGCTTACAAAACAATCGTTCGACCTATACTTGAGTATTGCTCATCAGTGTGGGATCCGTACCAGATCGGGTTGACGGAGGAGATAGAGGAGATCCAAAGAAGAGCGGCGCGTTTCGTCACAGGGTTATTTGGTAACCGTGATAGCGTTACGGAGCTGTTTAGCAAACTCAAGTGGCAGACTCTGCAAGAGAGGCGCTCTGCATCGCGGTGTATCTTGCTCGCCAGGTTTCGAGAGGGTGCGTTTCTGGATGAGGTATCGAATATATTGCTTCCCCCTACATATACCTCCCGAGGAGATCACGAATGTAAAATTAGAGAGATTCGAGCGCGCACGGAGGCTGTCAGACAGTCGTTCTTCCCGTGAACCACACGCGACTGGAACAGAAAAGGAAGGTAATGACAGTGGCACGTAAAGTGCCCTCCACCACACACCGTTGGGTGGCTTGCGGAGTATAAATGTAGATGTAGATGTAGATGTACCCTGTATCTTTACTGGTGACGAGAAATTGTGTCTGTCTTCTAACACAAGGAAAAGAAAGTAATGGTTGAGTCCAAACAATGCAGCAGTTCCCCGTACAAAGAACTGTGTAGATCCATAAAAGATAATGTTGCTTTCCCGAGGTGTAACCATCACTGTTGACATGTATTGTCAACAACGGAGACGTCTTGCAGACGCAGTCCCAGAGCAACGACCACGAAAAAAATGGCGCTACTCCACAATACCGCTTCCCGTATTCTCCTAGACTGAAAAAAAGCACTCTACAGTAGTGGGTTGGGAAATCATTCACCTGATCTTGCGCCCTCCGATTCTCAACTTTTCCTCTCTCTACCGTACAGCCTTCAGGAAATTCCTTTCCGGAGAAATATACGCTCCGAACGTGACTCTACGAGTTCTTCACCTCAAAACTATGTGATTTCTACAGTCGCGGAATCGAAAAGTTGCCCCAGCGTTGGCAGATAATTGTAAACAGTGAAGGCGAACATATAGTTGATGTCAGAAGTCGTTCTTATATGTATTTGTTGTATTTATTAAGGTTATGGAAAATCGCTAGGAACTGATGCACCAGCCCACTACTTGACTGCATTAGCTATATTCGTTACAGATTGCCGATCGAGTAGTTAAACAGTATGGGGTATTTTTGTCCCTGTACGCGCTATACGTTACGTTACGTTTATGTACTCGAATTTTGAGGGCCAGCTGTGACATATTAAAATCTTACTGCAATTTCGTAAAATTTTATCATCAACTTAATATCTCAGTAGGCAAATGCGTCATCTGCGAACAGCATCATAGAGCTAGATGCATTTCTTGCCAGGACAGTTATATATGCTGTGAATCACGTGAGATGTAAGACTCCATAGCATTCGTGAATGGTTTTAGCAAATGAGTGTACGCAGTGGGTCACGTAAATTTGTTATAATTATTATGGCCGAGCGGTTCTAGGCACTCAGTCCGGAATTGCGCTGCTGCTACGGTCGCAGGTTCGAATCCTGCCTCGGGCATGGATGTGTGTGATGTCCTTAGGTTAGTTAGGCTTAAGTAGTTCTAAGTCTAAGGGACTGATGACCTCAGATGTTAAGTCCCATAGTGCTCAGAGCCATTTGAATTTATAATTATTAACTCTTGAATTAACGGAGATTATCAAGCAGATTGGTTTCTTTTTAATAGGAACGTTGAACTTTTTGAAGAGTATCCGAGAGCTTTCGGCCAATGGTGTTAAGTTTTGTCATCTGTTAAGATGAAACTTATTTCCTTTTGCAGTTAATTTTTCAGATATAGATACAGGGTCAGCTACGATTTATGAAGATGGATCTTTATGTGAATATATAGCAAATCAGAGGGGAAACAGGGGTACTACTTCAAATATGTGTATGTCCCCGTTTTTAGTATACGCAGGAATAACGACGCAGCAATCCACAGTGGCTGATTCCGGACGTGTTCCCTCGTAAGTTTTGCACATTTCTTTGATACTTGTGCGGATAGTGTCAACATCAACAGTAATAAGCGTTGAGTCACTATATCAGTCGTTTCAATAGCTTTTGAATGGCGTCAAAAAATCTACAGCAAACTGCCGATTACCCACAAGAGAATTGTCCAGTTTACAGATTACACGTGCATAGTTCGGCGATATTTGGAAAAAAAGGGGAAATCATGAAGCATTTCGTTATAAACAGAACGAATATTTTGGTTTAAAATACACTATAAAGCATGTGGTTCATATTTTGACAGCAAATCGATGCAGCATCAATCACTGCAAAGTGGCTTTGGAGGTTCTAATAGTGAGGAAGCGGGTTACAGCTGCTCCTCTAGACCGATTGTAAAACAAATCGCTGTTCCTGACGAAGAAGATGACGAAAGTATCAGAGAGTGGTTAATTAGCGACGCCACATAACCAGGATTTAAGCAGCTTAGTCACAGGGTGTGATCGGTGGAGGAAGAGAGCGAAGACAAGGCTATCGAGGAATCTCTGAACCAATCCACCGATACGATAAAGAGATTTATTACTACAACATGCAAGGCGAATTCGCTTGCCCATACCGATTTTTGTCCCTCTAGCAAATGAGAACAGTCATCACGAAAAAAGTGAATGAAAATAAGATACATAGAACATAATTCGATGTGTACTTCCCGAAACTGAAGTACAATCAAGTCATACTAAATGGCTCCTGTTTTAAGTGTAATTTTGTCTATACGTTGTCTGTTCCGGAATTGTTAATAATGCAGTGGTCTTTCCAATGAGGCAGGTGCATGTGCATGAGGTAAATAGCGATTTCCGGTAAAAAGGTGCATTTTGGGTTATTCATGGTTTTTGTTTATCTGTACTATGTCGAGTGCCCTTTAACCCGGATACTCAGGAACTTACTGCATACATACGATGCAGTTTAAAAAAAAAGAAAACTTTGACTCAAAAATTCACTTGGTACCAGAGTTAACAACAGTAAATCATATTGCGTGCCTCTCTGTTTCTAATTATTTGCCCAGAACTCGATACAACTTTTGGACCATACGGAAAATAAAAGTGGTTTTATTTCTTGGCCTATGTCTGTGAACAGAAGCGATGCTATGGCGTTACCTCTGGGAGTATGTATGTCGGTCGTTGTTTCGTATCTCACGTTGTCTCCTGTAAAGAGCGACGCAGTTTGCTCTGTTTGCCGAAGTCTTCACTCCACCCACTTAGCAGTACGAATGTTCCGTAAGAACGCATTTAGTTTAATAGGAGACGGTGCGGAACTATGCGTCGTATATACTATGGTCCTCCTAGTGCCGGTATAATGCAGAGAGGTGCGGCTTCCCTGCTTGATGAAGCGGGGTCACGACTCTGCGGAACGAGATTACGAGAATATGCTGGGGAAGGTATTAGGCGGTAAGCCGTTTTGTGCGCGGATCAGAAAATTTGGAGGTTTCCCCTGGCAGGTCGGCGAGATGAAAAGCTCATCGGCAGAAGCGGCTCGGGGACGCAGATAAGAGCCGGCTGGCTTTATGGCTGAGTTGCGGGCGCGGGGATTTGCAGACCAGAGATTGCCTTGAGTCACGACACGCGCGGCGCTGCGCGAGGATAATCACCGCAGGTGCTGCAAGGCGCTTGCCTCGCCTTCTGGGCCTTTGTCCCTCCTCTCAAATGTGTCTCTTCTCTACCTTGTAACCCGAGATCTCCCGCCATTAGCACAGAAACTGCAGGAGTATAATCCATTGCACGGAATAAGCAAAATGCGAGCAGAGAAGATTCAGCCTTAGATGTATAGTCAACGAGCTACGTCAGAGCCTTGTGATGCTATTGGCAGTGAGATTCTACCAGATTAGGAAGAATCATTAGGAATAATAGCTGTAGCTAACGACATGTTACAATCATACTTAGCAGATGAGGTACAAGAAATAAAGATAACACAAACCTCAAAAAACGCTAAACTTTTAGTGAAACACATTGATGTAGGATCTTCTCAGGATAGTGCTTTAGGACCAACACTGTGCCTGGTTACTTTCCAGGTACTGTCGGCTATAGAAAAAAAATGCTTGATGCTGTGTTGTTGTTGTTTTCGTTATTGTGGTATTCAGTTCCAAAATTGATTTCATTATATTCTGTGCGCAGTCACGCCTGAGGAAGTCTCTTCATCTCTGCATAACTATTGCAACTAACGTCCACTTGAACCTGTTTGCTGTACTCGAATCTTGGCCTCTCTCTGCAACTTTCTCATTCCACACTTACTTTGTTAGCAAACCAACTACTCCTTTATGTCCACCGAGCGAGGTGGCGCAGTGGTTAACACACTGGACTGGCATGCTGGAGGACGACTGTTCAGACCCGCGTCTGGCTATCGTGGTTTAGATTTTCCGTGATTGCTCTAAATCCTTTCAGCCAAATGCCAGGATGGTTCCTTTAAAAGGGCAGGGCCGAGTTTATTCCCCATCCTTATCTAATCCGATGGGACCGATGACCTCAGTGTTTGGTCCCTTCCCCCGTTATCAATCAACCAACCTTGGTGCCCCAAGTCCTGTCCTATAGCCCTGTCCCGTCTTTAGTCAAGTTCTGCTATGAAGATATTTTTCTTTAGTTCAGGCAAGTACCTCTTCATTCTTTATCCGATTCACCCACCTTCTCTTAATCGTTCTTCCGTAACATTTCAAAAGTTTTTATTCTCCTCTGGTCTGTAATATTTATTGTCCATGCTTCACAGGCCGATACATTCATAAAGTATATATTAGAACTTAACATACGGCCCCTCTCTTTTCTGAAAACTTTCATTTTAGCTATTGCGTATAATCAGAATAATGCCATAAAAGTCCATATTTATTCCATAAATAAATTTTATTTCAAATAAAGGGAAATTTTTAAACTTTTCTCAGCAAGAAGTCTTTCCTACTTGCAAAAAATGGTTCAAATGGCTTTGAGCACTATGGGACTTAAGTTTTTTTTATTTTATGGGACGTAACTGCTAAGGTCATCAGTCCCTAAGCTTACACACTACTTAACCTAAATTATCCTAAGGACAAACACACACACCCATGCCCGAGGGAGGACTCGAGCCTCCGCCGAGACTAACCGCACAGTCCATGACAGGAGTGGGCTTAACTTCTGAGGTCATCAGTCCCCTAGAACTTAGAACTACTTAAACCTAACTAACCTAAGGACATCACACACACCCATGCCCGAGGCAGGATTCGAACCTGCGACCGTAGCGGTCGCGCGGTTCCAGACTGTAGCGCCTAGAACCGCTCGGCCACTCCGGCCGACTTTTCTACTTGCACCAGCTTCACTAGCCATAACTGTGTGTTCTGCTTATTGAGAGGGGTTAAAAGAGTTGTTACTAATATCTTCTTACTGTTGGTAGAAGAAAGGAAGTACGGCAGTGATATTTTAAATGTACCTTAATAGAATGTTCACGTTTAATACAAGTTGGCGTCCTACCAGTAACAGTTGCAATTATTTGCGTTTACTACATAGCATATGTATCCAAGAAACACTAAAAACAAACCTCCAGTAATCTAACAAATCTATTACAGGCTCACACTAAACATAAATTTAGACAACATTGTCTGCGGCAGCGATCTGGTGCTATACTTACGTTAATATCAACACTCGAGATCGCAATAACATTTGTTTATTGACCGGTTTCGGCTTGTGTTAAAGCCATCCGCAGAATTTTTGGGCTCCCTACGGATGGTGCTGGCAGCTCATCGATTTTTCACGTACACTGTGTACGATCCTGATATCACGTGTACGATCGTGGTATCACGTGAAACTCGAGGAGACGCTAACACCTCCCATACGGGAGGCCCAAACATTCTGAGCATGGCTTTAACATAAGCTGAAACTGGTCAGTAAACAAATGTTATTGCGATCTCGACTGTTGATTTTAACCTAAACATACTAAACAGCATCCGTATAGACCCTCCTTTTCCTTAACTTATACATTTTCGCTACGCATTTGACCTGTGACCTTTGGTAGGGACCACACGGCACAGAAGCAAACTTTTCGTCTAAATTACGTCCTGTATAACGCACTGTCGCTCATAAATTAGAGAAAATTTGAAATTTTTTTCGGAAAAGTTCCCAAGCACTTTTTTACTGAAGATTCTCTGTGACGTTTCTGCAGCGTAAAAGAGAATACATTAATGTATACATGCCTACGGATTCTGTGACGGTGTGGTAGTCTATCGTTAAATATTTAAAACGGTTGCTCACCAACGGCAAACCGCACGCCGTTTCCTTTTGCGTACCGTGCGACAGTGCTCTGCGGGAGCAGTACTTTATTTTCACCTGCATTCACAACGCTTCAAGTATAAGGCTGGCTGTTATATTTACTGTAATGTGTGTACAGTTCCCTTGCGAGAAAAGCGCAATTCAAACGTCGTGGGTGACCATCGGCGGCGTGAAATCGAACTCTTTGCTGATGTAATTCACAACCCACTCACACTGCCCTAGGAAATTGAGTTAACCCCCCCCCCCCCCCAAGTAAAAATCTAATGTTATCAATAGATACTACGTTTGACTAAGGAGTCAGTAGCATGCCTGAGAGATCGCTATAGCAGATTCAAAACAATACTAGACTATCATATATGAGATCCACTAAGTTTTCGTTACGTTACATTTCACAGGACTGTAAACTCTTATTGGCTCATAAAATTTTGTCTCTCACTCTTGAATATCTTTACTGTTTGTAGAGAAATGGGACAGGCAGGAAAATATAACCATCACGCTTGAAAGAAACTTCATCCGCGGAAAAAAATTAAAAAAATCAACTGTTGGAAGTTTGGCACTGCTGTTCTGTGCTGGATAATCCATTTGCAGAACTGAACTGTGTGTTACGAATCACTTGATTCCATTGCTTGCTCATGTTGTTTATGATTCAGGCGTGCTCTCCACATTATATTCTTGCAAGTGTGTGATAGGCAAGTTGAAGAGTGATTCTTCTCTAACATAACCTCTTGAAATTCTGGTGCTCAACCACTTAGTTGTCGACAAACTTTTCAGAGCTCTACAGGGTGTTTCGGGGTGATGGTCAATAATTAACACATGGAAAGTACAGGGCGAAAGTAGCTAAAAAGCTCCAATAAACACGAGTCCACAAATGACAGCATAGGTGTTCCGATACTTCACTGAGCCATGCAGAATTGCGCTATTCGTGCGCCATATCATCGGCAATGTGGGCAGGCATATCGAAAAAGTTATAACCTAAATCCTAATGTGTGTAGTGACGTTTACATGTTGAATAAAGTATGCGCGCCGTAGTTTGTAACTAATTCCCATTTTTTTCATATAGTTCAATAATTGTCTCCTTGTAAATAGGGTTACAGCCATATATATACGGGGTGGTCCATTGATAGTGACCAGGCCAATATCTCACGAAATAAGCATCAAACGAAAAAACTACAAACAACGAAACTTGTCTAGCTTGAAGGGGAAAACCAGATGGCACTATGGTTGGCCCGCTAGATGGCGAAGCCATAGGTCAAATGAATATCAACTGCGTTTTTTTTAAAATAGGAAGTCCCATTTTTTAATTACATATTCGTCGCGGTTAATCCGCACATCAGTAGCAGACAAATTGCGCGAGAATCGGGAATCTCAAAAACGTCGGTGTTGAGAATGCTTCATAAACATCGATTGCACCCGTACCATATTTCTATGCACCACGAATTGCATGGCGACGACTGTGAACGTCGTGCACAGTTCTGCCACTGGGCCCAAGAGAAATTACTGGACGATGACAGATTTTTTGGACGTGTTCTATTTGGCGACGGAGCGTCATTCACCAACAGTGGTAACGTAAACCGGCATAATATGCACTACTGGGCAACGGAAAATCCACGATGGCTGCGACAAGTGGAACATCAGCGACCTTGGCGGGTTAATGTATGGTGCGGTATTATTGGAGGAAGGTAAATTGGCCCCCATTTCATCGATGGCAATCTAAATGGTGCAATGTATGCTGATTTACTACGGCTACCGCTGTTACTACAAGATGTCTCACTGCATGACAGAATGGCGATTTACTTCAACATGATGGATGCTCGGCACATAGCTCGCCTGCGGTTGAAGCGGTATTGAATAGCATATTTCATGACAGGTGGATTGGTCGTCGAATCACGTTCACCAAATCTGACGTCCCCGGATTTCTTTCTGTGGGGAAAGTTGAAGGATATTTGCTATCGTGATCCACCGACAGCGCCTGACGACATGCGTCAGCGCATTGTCAATGCATGTGCGAACATTACGGAAGGCGAAGTACTCGCTGTTGAGAGGAATGTCGTTACACGTACTGCCAAATGGATTGACGTCGACGGACATCATTTTGAGCATTTATTGCATTAATGTGGTAACTACAGGTAATCACGCTGTAACAGCATGCGTTCTCAGAAATGATAAGTGCACAAAGGTACATGTATCACATTGGAACAACAGAAATAAAAATGTTCAAACGTACCTACGTTCTGTATTTTAATTTAAGAAACCTACCTGTTACCAACTGTTCGTCTAAAATTGTCAGCCATATGTTTGTTGTGGTGTCACCGCCAGACACCACACTTGCTAGGTGGTAGCCTTTAAATCGGCCGCGGTCCGTTAGTATACGTCGGACCCGCGTGTCGCCACTATCAGTGATTGCAGACCGAGCGCCGCCACACGGCAGGTCTAGTCTAGAGAGACTCCCTAGCACTCACCCCAGTTGTACAGCCGACTTTGCTAGCGATGGTTCACTGACTACATACGCTCTCATTTGCAGAGACGACAGATTAGCATAGCCTTCAGCTACGTCATTTGCTACGACCTAGCAAGGCGCCATATTCAATTACTACGAATGTATTCTGAACAGATAATATTGTGAATCATGTACCATCAAGAGCGACGTTCATCATTAACGGATTAAAGTTAGGTATCAAACTAATTACGTCCGCTTTCTGAATTCTAATTCCTTGTCATCTTCCAGACCTCACGTCAGTATAGTTCTTCCCTCCTCACGCCAGCCTGCGTGAGTTAAAACGCGTGCATTTTGGCTCAAAAAAATGGCTCTGAGCACTATGGGACTTAACATCTATGGTCATCAGTCCCCTAGAACTTAGAACTACTTAAACCTAACTAACCTAAGGACATCACACACATCCATGCCCGAGGCAGGATTCCAACCTGCGACCGTAGCAGTCGCGCGGCTCCGGACTGAGCGCCTAGAACCTGCATTTTGGCCTCCACTAGTAACATGGTGTTGGCTCTTCTGCCAACACAACATTGTGACTATTACAGCGCCATCTATCAGAAAGCGAAAAAAGTGGTCCAACTAAAACATTCATATTTCTGTACGTACAACACGAATATGTAATAAAAAATGGGGGTTCCCATTTAAAAAAAACGCGGTTGATATCCGTTTGACCTATGGAGCTCCATCTAGCGGGTCAACGATAGCGCCATCTGGTTTCCCCCTTCAAGCTAGATAAGTTTTGTTCTTTGTAGTTTTTTCGTTTAACGCCTATTTCGTGAGATATTTGGCCCTGTCACGATCAATGAACCACACTGTACATATACGAGTATATTATTGAAATCTGTGTCATAAATACTACTGTACATATTGAATTTTGCAAATTTGTTATGTGAATCAATACTTATTAGTTTTTATAATTATTTTATGTCCTGGACTCGAAGAATAAAAATAAAAAATTAAAAAAAATTTTGCCCCGCTCGTTGACTGGCCCCAATTTCCGTAAAATGTCTCGCAATTTTGATTGTGGCGGGAAGCGAGCTACTGACAAAGGCACGTCCCGCGGCTGTTGCAGCGACGAACGAGCAGCGCGCGGGCAGCAACGGCGCGGGCACCGGCGTCGCGACGCTGACGGCGCGCCTCGGCCGTGGGGACCTGCGGGCCACCTACCAGTGCCGCGCGCACAACGACGCACTCAAGGAGCCGCTGACCGCCTCGCTGCGCCTGCTCGTCCACGGTGAGTACTGCTCTGCCTCTCCTGATACTGCCCGTGCTCCAGCCAGGTGCAGTCACACGCGGGCAAGGCCTGCGTCTCGTGACGTGCCAGCCTGAGTGACGCGACGTTGCGGCTTCCAGTGTGAAATTTTTATGACGACGCACCAAGTGGTTATAACTGAAGCGCAGCTATTCACGGAGGTCCAGTGTTGGCTGTAATGATCGTGTGGCAGGGAAACTGATAGATAGGCTAGTGCATTATTGCGGAACCGATTTACACAGGAAAAAAATTAGTTCCAGTTTTGGCCACCAGGTGCATATCTGGCGCTGTGAAGCATCTCGTCGACGTCTCCGGTGCTCTTACTAAACAAATTGCGTTAACCGGTGTTTAATAATAAAATCAAAATTATACTTTCCTCACTTGTTCCACCTTTTCCGTCCGCATCCCACTCTTAATCCATTGTGCACAGAAACATTTTTATACCTCATTCTTACATTCACAGCGCGTTTGCACCTTGTGGCCGAAATTGTAACTAATTTTCTTCCAGCCTAAACCGAATCCGCATTAGCATATTATAATATTGCCAAATTTCGCCTTCATACGATATTACAGCCCTTTAATTATAACCACCTGATATAAATCGTCATAAATTGTGCATTTAAGCTGGTTTCATAATGTTTTAGGGAGAATATAAACTACAAGTAAATCACTCTCCCCAATTCATTTTAAGAATCGAACTTGCATTTATAGAACGTCATATCTCCTGAACTACGTTCAGTACAATGATTCAGTTTTATAAGTACAATCAATGGCCAGTGTGTCTGAAAAATGTGTTCCGAGTAGAGTTAATAGTAAAGAAGTAATATATTAAAACGCCATTCTTGATGCTGAAGATTAACTACGTCAACAGCGAGAAAATGGTAATAAATAAACTTTATTATTTTCATTATGTTGTGTGTGTTGGGGGGGGGTGGTCAACGATAAAAACTTTCGAAAAGGTTTGATGCTACGGTTACAATTGGTTTTGTTGGAAGCCGCTAACTGCTCCCATTCTGAAATACTTGATGAATATTCTCTGGGTAGTTTTCCCGTCGTGAGTTACGCTGCCACATAACATATATATGGAATTTTTGACTTTGCACGTGACTTACTGTGCTGAACCGTTAAGGCAAGAGTATACCTCTTTTTTAATGGCTAAACTGTGACATCATCTTAAATGTTTGACAGATGTCAAGGAGCTGTTCGCCTGGAAGACGGCGAATTTGCGCCCTCCCTTCGGCATGATGAAGAAGATATCGGGATTCATCAGGCAATGAAACGCTCTGCCACTGCGCCAATGTCCATAACCGATGGTCACATGCCCATTTCAGTAGTAGTTTCCCATGTCCTGGTGTTAACATTGGCATATGCGGAGGCCCATCGTTAAGAGTGTTCGGTGCACTGTATGTACAGACACACTTGTACTCTGCCCAGCATTAAAGCCTTTTGTCAGTTCCGCCACAGTTCGCCGCCTATCCTGTTTGACCAGTCTGCCCAGCCAAGGAAGTGTGATGTCAGTAAAGAGTAATGGCCGCCCAACTTCACGACGTCTGGGCGCGATTTCACACTCACCACAGCACTCCTCGAACACCCGACAAGTCGTGCAGTTTCTATAATGCTCGTGCCGAGCCTCCGGGCCATCACGGTCAAACTCAGATAGACAGCACACCTCTCCCATTCTGTAGATGCGGACACCAGGCTCACTCATCTACATGCAACGTGGCTATGTCCGACTAGGAGTCATTCCTCGCCATGTGACGCTGCTGTCGTCTGAACGGGTTTATATCGATATAGGTCGGTGGTCACCATGTTCTGGCTGATCAGTGTAAATATTAGAAACAATTTATATCACTCAGTGACAATCTGAAATATTAAACTTACTGATTGCTTTAAGTCGCGACTGAACATGTTGAGTAAATATCACAGCATCAGTAATTATCGCGCTCGAAGTGTACCCAACACCACTGGCAACGTGTGCTTTACACCTGTAGCACCCATTTATGAATTCTGTAAACAATGCGAGGTGTAAACTCTTATCTAGAGATTTCTGTTTCATTTGTACGTCTCGAACTTGCCCTAAATGTCTAATAAACACTTATTCTGGAGAACTTAATATCGTTTTTTTCATAGAAGCTTCCATTCAAATGTCGTTCTTAGTGGACATCTTATTTCCAGTCTCTTTTTCGGGGTCTAACACCTGTCTAACTGATACGTGGTACGGTGCACCACACGTATGTTTACGTAGCGACCAAATCTGCTCTAGAGACGATCAGTCTCAGTTTTATCCAGTGATGGATATTTTGCAGCCTGCAAATCCGCTTAAAACATATTCACGTAATTGAGTAATTGTGGTTGTTGTACGTAGCAAAGAAAGAAGATACTGGATATGTTTTTTCAGTCTATTTACAGGGTGGTATTAGTAGCGACAAACTTTTCCAGTACATTAGGAACTTGAGAAATTTTGCAAAGTAATTGTTTGCTAACATGGAGCCCACATTGCCTTTGGGCTTAGGACTCGGCCATAATGTGCGAGATATCCAAGATGGCAGCGGGATTTTAAGTAGGACTCACCTATTCGGGCACCAGCTTCCTGACGTCACGCGGAATAAATTCCTAAACCTATTGTCCAGTTAACACAATCAGGTGAAATTGGATTACGGTACAGATAGCTCCAGTGTTGACGAGTGAGCAGTCCTGTGTCCATGACGCTTTGAAACTTTTTACAAAACAAATTATGCAAATTGTTTTTTTTTTTTGTTTTTTCTGGTAATATTCTCTTTTAAAATTTATACTTGAAACGTTTTTTCTAGTCTTTGGCGGTTCCCTTAGTTTATCTCAGTGGAACAGATCACCGTGATCCCGAGAGCTCGGCGTAAAATATAATTCTGTGTATATAACTATGTTTCAATAAACCATCGTTATCAAGGGACCTGACGAGAAAGCCGGCCGCGGTGGTCTCGCGGTTAAGGCGCTCCGTCCGGAACCGCGCGACTGCTACGGTCGCAGGTTCGAATCCTGCCTCGGGCATGGATGTGTGTGATGTCTTTAGGTTAGTTAGGTTTAAGTAGTTCTAAGTTCTAGGGGACTGATGACCACAGAAGGTAAGTCCCATAGTGCTCAGAGCCACCTGACGAGAAACACACCAAATTAACTATTTTTACCAGCGTAAATTACGTTATTGGAACCCCAATCAAGTGTCTGACTTTCTAATATTATTGTTCCGGCGCTGCGGGTAGTTTGTTATAAAACAGTTAAATTCAGCATCTGGTCGCAGCTCCAGATTCGTGGGTTCTTGGTGACGAGCCTCGTCCCCCTTTTTCTAGCCTTGTTCAGCTCTTCCTCGTCATACTATCCCAAAGTAGACTACTTTCGGCGATTTCCTTAACTATGTCGGTCCATCCTCTCCTTGGTTACATCGTGTCTTTCGCCATTTGTAGTCATTTCAAGAGATTTGTTAACTATCCTTATATCTTCCATCGTTTTCACGTAAGCTTTCCATCTCAATCTAGATTGGCCGATTTTTTGTTTTACCAGAACACGTAAGTTATGCACTTGCGTCCATTCCGCTCCTTTCATTCCTCATCTCATCCCTTTTGATATCCTCAGCAAGTTCCTACAAACTTCATTTCAGCAACTTGGATTTGGTTATTCTTCCTTCCTGTCAGATCACAGGTCTCCAGTGAGTAGGTCAAAATGGTAATGTAGTAGATATGGTTAGTTTTTCGTTGTGTGGTATCTAGTGGTCCCAAAGGGGGCAACTTAGTTGGTTGTAGAACAAGTTGGGTTTATGGTTCTGTTAAAATAAAAATTCATGGTACCTACAGTCGGGATATAGAGTGCCGTATTTAGTCATTTATGAAACAACTAGAGGCAATATTAAAAGTTTTTAACTTCAAAACACAGTGAGGTAATATTAATTGGAGTTTTGTTTAGGGATTACCTAATTGTCCTTGCCTTTACATATAATCTGTCTCTCGTAAAAAAAAAGGCTAAATAAATCAGCAGTACTACAGATGATAACAATTCCATAGGGACATTGAAATATCGTAAACACTTCATAAATACTTGAAGTTAAACGAAAAGTGTTACACATGAAGAAGAAAAAAAGATTGACGACTTTATAAGAAGTATTTGAGAAATACAAACAGGACACGGATGCACAAGATACTTGGCGTCAGTAAAAAAATAATGTAACACGGCCCGTAGGTCTCAACACAGCGATTCAAAAACAAGTTTAATAAATTAGAGTTCCCACTTTTTCCAGTTGTTAGTGGTCACACGGAGACCAATTACCAGTACTGCTAAACATAGATCATTTTCCGCAAAAATCATTCACGAAAGTGGCATTCGAAATATTGCATGAAACTGCTTGATAAATCGCTCGAGGTGGCGGGATCGAAGCGGCCGATTGCAGGCAATATCGTTGGTGTCTGTATGGCCCTTACAACTTTTCGTTTTAAAACTTTACATCAGTGGGAAGCACACTTTTCTCATCTGTTCACTTATGTTCGTTAAAATATACTAATAAAAGATAAGCGGTCGAAATATTCTTCAATAAAGTTAAAAATACAGTGCTTCGTTGTGTTACTTAACCAAATCTTTTTGCAGAATATGAAGCGATAAATCAAGATAGCTTTGTCCTGGCGCAACCAAAAGACGTCAGCTCTCTTCGAATACAAAGCAATGCCTGACTTTATTACAACCCAATGTTAATTATCTTTTTTATTATTTTTTCAAAGGTTCTCCAAGTAACTGGGGGAGCCTGTTGGTATTCAGTGCCCATTAATCAGTGTTTCTGTAGCAACCATATCAGTTTTCCTGGTATTCAATTCCCTGGTTTACGATGCTTGGTGACGGTTCAGGTGTTATTTTTCATCCAGTGACATGAAACATATTTTAACGAACAGGTTAATAACAGTCTGCATGTGTAGGTTGTTCCGGGACAGGACGAACGAAGGTGTGGTCATCTGACGGAAGTTATTTAAACTCGACTTCTGACACTCTCTTGTACGGAATACAATAGTGCGCGCCAGAGTCGGAATGCCGGACCATTAGCGAGTCAAAATCGTCAAGGAAGGTTGTAGTTTTAAAATCGAAATAATAAGGAGCAAGAGGAGATGTCGAGCGGGAAGCTGGTACCAAAGAGAGCATCGATCCAGAAGCACCGTGCCGCCAACAGGTGACATCTGTCCCACGCTTTTCGTTGGTTATTCAGAAGCGGTGCGTAGAGGCTTGTCGG
Source organism: Schistocerca serialis cubense (assembly GCF_023864345.2). Classification (NCBI taxonomy): domain Eukaryota; kingdom Metazoa; phylum Arthropoda; class Insecta; order Orthoptera; family Acrididae; genus Schistocerca; species Schistocerca serialis. Next base: position 145,221,675 of record NC_064643.1, read on the forward strand.
TCAGCGCATTTCACGGGAACAGACCACCTCTGCTCAGGGGACGATCCTACTCGGCACGCAGGCCACAATGAATTGTATCTGAAGACTGCAGACGAAACTCTGTGTGGAAAAAAATCAGAAATAACAAGACAAATTTCGCGGTACCACATCGACTGGCTAGGCGAACTGCACTGGAGGGATTTCGTCGCTTGTCCAATTTTCCTATCACTCGGCAACGGACGTGTTTTTTATGTAAACCTTTTCGTATTAAATCAACATTATACAAGAAGCGACTACAACGTGACTGATGCTGGTACACTAAAGAATGACTTTTGGAACTTAACTTCAGTTACCTGAGATGGTGAAAATCGTTCTGCACGCATTTTTGTGTGACGCAAGGGAACAGAAAGACGACGTTAGATGATAAATCGCGTGAACAAGGACATGAGACAGTAATTTCATGTTTTGTAGGTCATGTAAACAATTTTTTGATGTGTTGTATACAACTAGCATTGTCATGATGAATGATGCGGCGTTTTCGGTTCTTTTTCCGGATTTCACCGAAGACTAGTAACAAACAATTTGTTTCTGTGAATAACCGATAAAAAGTTTGTTTTACTCTACGACTGTATAAGGTTTGTTTTCGTGTGTGTATGTGTATGTGTGTGTGTGTGTTTGTGTGTGTGTGTGTTTGTGTGTTTAAAAAGCATAGACAACTTTCATAGATAGTGATAGTGATAATGATAAAATAAGCCATGATGGTTTAACGATATGCTCAGTAGAGATGTGTTGGCTCTGAGCACTATGGGACTTAACATCTATGGTCATCAGTCCCCTAGAACTTAGAACTACTTAAACCTAACTAACCTAAGGACAGCACACAACACCCAGCCATCACGAGGCAGAGAAAATCCCTGACCCCGCCGGGAATCGAACCCGGGAACCCGGGCGTGGGAAGCGAGAACGCTACCGCACGACCTAGAAATGTGTATTGCCCAAGACAACGAAGTTACTGACGCACACCGACTCAGTATACATACAAAAACAGTCACACACAACACGCGTGCATAAATGCAGCACAAAGATAGAAGAACGGATCGAAATGTGTTACGTATTGCGTGGATGAATAGTTACATGAAAGTAACAGATTACTTTGAATATGTGTGTCAACAGTCTGCTTTCAGCGTTCCTGTCGTACAAACATTTATTGAGAATCAAAAATAGTTAACTTGCTGAAAGAGCATTTATAAGTGATGAACTTCCTACCGAACATCTTATCGTAATAGCTCACTGAAGCAGTATAACGACAAGTTCCATACCACCCTTCAACGACACTTTCTACGTAGCCTTGCCTCACTCATTCTCTGTAAACTAACTAGCATGCATACTTCTTCTGCTGATTATTATTTATAATTCACAATGCCTACTCTGCAGGTAGAGGTGATTTATTAACGTTTCTGTGAATAGCATATTTAACTTCCGTAGCATAAGGTGGTGGCTTATTAGCATGATATATTTGCCGCACGAAGTAGCCGTGTGGTTTAAGGCGTCAGGCCACGGACTGCGCGGTCTCTCCCGCCAGAGGTTCGAGTCCTCCCTCGGGCATGGGCGTGTGTGTTGTTCTTAGCATAATGTAGTTTAAGTTAGTTTAAGTAATGTGTAAGTGCAGGGACCGATACCTCAGCAGTTTTGTCCCTTAGGAATGCACACACATTTGACCATTTGATATATTTAAATAAAGTAGGAATACAAGCTAATGTGTTTCTGGGAAATGAAGTCGAAACACATGATTTGATGATGGATTTGAACTTTAAAGACAATTCAAGTTGTTTACAACCTCATAGGGATAATCTTAACTTACACTGCTCCTTACAAACCAAGGCAACCGCATCGGATATATAATCGAAAATCATCAGTGTAAAAGATATTCTAACACTACATGAACAGTTAACATCGATGAATTTCAGATGGTAGAGAATGAAATTAAGTGATAGGTGATGCAGTTACCAGCTTCCAAGCAATTATGAATTCGCAACGTCTCCGGGCCTATTGCACTGCGCAGAAACACACGACCGTATACTAGCACGCGAAGCAGTCATAGACAAAGCCAGCTAATCCACATAGAAAACGTATCTTACCGGATTTCTTGTACATGGTAATGTCTGCTCAGCAACATTGCTCGTCAAACAAAAATGACTGTATCAGAACAGCACGCGACCTCGAAACTATCTCTCCGATTTACAACCGGTACAAGACTGAACGTAGTACGGCAGTGTAGTGCCGAAATCTCTTCGAACATCGAAGCCATATGGCTTGCAACCCGCCAACGAATTCTGTTGGTTAAGAGGAAAATGACCCGCCAAAGACGTAATACTGATGCAGCGATTTAGCAGAGAGCGTGGCAAAATGTTTCATCGATGTATACTGTAAATGCTTAGTATAAAGACGTAAAAATAAATACTGAAGTTCACAGAAAGGTAAAATATACTGTGACGAAATGAAAGAGCCGACTAAGAGACACCTTACACCCGGTTTTGGCTTAAATCATCACCACCATCATCGTCGTCATCATCATTTGTCAGTTTACTCAGTGCTGAGTATCGTGACCCCATTTCTTCATTCATTTGTGAAGTAACCGAATCTTTCATTATACGTCTTCTGGTCTTTTAATATAATGCAAAGAGGTAGGCCGATAATCTTCTTAGCTTCCTCCAACCATCTACTTGATGCTCTTCCTTGCGGTCTTTCGCCTTCGATTTTGGCCTTCAAGATGGTACTTTCTAACTTATCCCGTTCTTTTCTCAAAATGTATCCAAGGAGCTGAAAATAGCTTTGATTGATATCAGAAGATAAAGTTCCTGTGATAGTAACTTCTTTTATAATGGAAGCATTGCTTCTTCTTTGTGTCCAGGGTACGCGTAACGTCTTCTTCCAACACAGCATCTTGAAGGTAGCAATTCAGCTCTTGTTACTAGCTTTCATGGTCTCATAGTGGAAGAAAAACACAGGGAACACCAATGATCACACCTAGCTCGTCTTGGTTGCTTTGTATATCGCCCGCTCCCACGAGATCTTAGTGAGCCTAAGCGTTGCAGCTCGACCAAGTATGATTCATTGTTTTATTTCTTTATCATAATATCCTCTGTCATCGACCGTGATCCCAGAATACACACGATAATTCGCTAGGTGCAGATCATTTAAGCAACCTGGATTTGATTTTATCCTTGTCGATAAATAACCATTAGTTTGGTCTTCTTTATGTTTATCTCTAGCCGATTTAAACTAATTGTGTTCACTCCGGAGAACAGATGAATAAGTCCTTCTTCACTTCCTACAGATGGGGTAGTATCACCAGCAATTCGTAGACTTTTGACTTTCCTCCCGCCTGTTGACTTTTATATTGATGCCATTTACTAGTGGAAAAAGTAATTGACGTAGTAAATTATACCAAGCCTTGTCCATAGTGATATAATGAATTATCAATTAATTTAAATAATAGATATGTAGGATTTTACACATGTACAGTACAAGTACAGAAAAAAAATGAAATGATCAAGAAAGCAAAAATCAGATAGATTCAGAAGCGACATGCTTATTAATATTCTAGGAAAAAGGGGCGTGTGATCATTACAAAACTGTATATTTTCATAAATTAAAAGTATTGACGTGCTTTAGTATTAAAAGAAATTATAGTTTGAAAAGTTTCAAATTTTTTAAATTGCATGCTTTATTACTGGAAAGCTAAAATATTTGCAGTGGTCAGTGTGTTCAGGTCAAGCGTAGTTGAGTGTTTAACGTGACCTGATAATAGTTAGAACACAATGAACCGTAGAAGCTGCTGACATGTCATGGACATAACGTGGACTGCTTACAGGATAAGGACGTGTTTACTAACATCTGAAATTGCGGAGTCCCTTTAAAGGAAGCTATCAAAAAAAGAGGGTGTGTATTCAGGAAAGTTACGTGTCTCCTTGTGCTCTCCTCGTTGAGTGTCTCGTATTATGCAAGAAATTTCCATTTCTTCGTATATATCCTTAAAGTATCGCTTCGTCATTGTGTGAAGAATTACGGGGTTGTATGTGACACCGTGCACAGCTTTGGTTCAAATGGCTCTGAGCACTATGGGACTTAACAGCTGTGGTCATCAGTCCCCTAGAACTTAGAACTACTTAAACCTAACTAACCTAAGGACATCACACACATCCATGCCCGAGGCAGGATTCGAACCTGCGACCGTAGCAGTCGCGCGGTTCCGGACTGCGCGCCTAGAACCGCGAGACCACCGCGGCCGGCCATGCACAGCTTTATTTATAGTACTTATATTTATACTTCGAAACAGCTAAAACGATCACAGTGTCCCTAACGGCTTCCAGGGACAACAAAAAGTGTATTGTCAGTATTTCATATAATTACTGACGGAAATTAAAAGGCTGTCGTACTATACCATTAAGACGTGTATTCGTTCATTAAAGGTTTAACACAGTAAGTGCCATATTAACATTATAAACTGTGTGAATGTCTTGAGGCAGCATAACTCGTGGCGCGCAAATTACTCAGCACTTATTCATCCAGTATTTGAGAATAAGAGCACTTAGCAACTTCCAAAAACCTTATACACAATTTCAAACCTTTCCCGAACTTTTTCTCCCCGACAATTGACTATTCCCCCTCCCCCCCATCCCCTCCCCCCACTTAAACACAAAATTAAAGGAAAAAGTGTATCACTTACGACATTTTCGTTAATCTTTTAGTATAATCTCAGCGTCAGGCAGAATGTTTTAGTCCTTTGAGACCCAACAGTGTAAAAAGCAATTTAAAATTTTCACAGGATTGATGTTTATCATCATAGCAGGCAATAAATACGAGAATAAATGGGCAAAAAATAAACAATCAATTGTTTTGAAGTTGTTGTTTCACTTTCGAACCACTGGGAGATATAGTTTTCTATCTTCCATCGTTTCATGAGATAAGTTTGAAAGCAATTTCACTTTTTTCGTAGACACAATCTTACGTCTCGAAACTTCCATAAACTCATAATGCCTAAAACATAGTCCTAAATAACAAGCAAAACTGGAACTAAATTTTAATAATTTTTTAACAAAACTGCCCCAGTGGTTTCATTTCGAAACGACTCATAACAGCAGTAGTACAAACTCAAATATACCTTACAATAACTTTCGACGTATTTACACTTTCACTGTCATGCGATCACTATGTGTATATAGAAAAGTAAGCACATTACAGAATCTCCCTCAATCATGTAGCACAACCTCCGAGCCGACTGTTTCTTCGAACACTAAGTGACTGTTACAATGCACTGCATTCGTAGGTCCTTCTAGATGTGTGTGTCTCGCTATGGCATTGTCTGTTTAATGCGAAAGGCACTGGCACTTAAAGAAAAGAATAAAATGATGTTTTCAGGTAGAAATTCCTGGAACTCCGAGAGTTAATTTACTACTAACTCTATTCGCAATACATTTTGTGGGCATCACCCTAATGTACTAGTAAATGTACCTGCATAATCATGTAATAGTATGATACATACTTCAAGACTTACGACGTTATAAACATCGAGACATGTGAAAAACTTGCTTCTCTAATAAAAATGGAACGCAAATGACCCAGACTACGAACGTCCAATGATTAATCCGAAAGTAATAAAGCGAACATATTTAGGGTTTTGCACCTTCAACCACGAGGGTTTTACATTTTTAACCTCATATATTTAACAAACTGGAGTTAATGCCGAATTTCTAAATTAATCAGACGTTTGAAGCAGTTTTATAAGCAAGAATTCGATTCATTAAGGATCCGGGAGTGGAGGGGTTATAGCTAAATTACTGTTTCTACAGTATCCCTTGTTCAGTGTGGTGGTTTTAGATACTGTGCCCCGTGTGACACCGTCCCTTTACACAGTTTACAGGTGTAATGAAATAATGCAATATTTGAAGTGTTATAATTTCTTAATATGAAACCTGGCACTTAAAGCTACGTTTCACAGCTAATATTTTATATAGTGATTAAATAACTGTAGAAGGGATATTACAGTTGTAACGACTAAACATGTGGTCACTCTGTCCTGGTAATATTTATCGTTCACTGCGCTGGTCTAGCTACACTTGTTTTCTTCCCTCTCGCAGGCGACTCGGTTGCACTTTGTCACTCAATTACTCGCCCAGGCCTCAAAGTAGGCGTAAAGTGGCGCGACAAAAAGAGAGGACCGGTGGAAAGAAATTGCAGCCTTTGTTAGACGTTTACGAGCCGCGCCCGCCGGCAGCTGGGCCCTCGGCGCCTTGGGCAGTATTAATTGCGACCTGAGCCGCCACTTTAGTGGCGCCCCACCGTAACTCAGTGTGATTTAGCTGCCGATAGCACTCACTCTAACTGGACGGACCGCGTCAAATTTCCTGCGGCCGGCGCACAGTCTTCCATTCCGAGTGCCGTTCGCCTTTACGACGACCGTTAAAATATATTAACTTTTCTCCTCGCGCTGGCGGCGGGCCGGTGCTTAATAACAGCGATGGCGAATAAACCCTCATCTTGTCGAGTAATTGCTGAATTTCGCCAAGTTTTTTTCCTCCCCTCCGAGTTTCCCGCAGATTCCCTGCCGAGCACCTGCGATTCTTTGGAGCAATGATTATAAAAACAAACAGCTTCCTGGTGGAGAAGGGTGCAGTTACCGTGGCTCGAAAATGAATATTTTTCTCGTGAAAATGCTAATTTATTGCGAAAGATGAAGGCGAGTATATTTTCTGACTGAAGTACCTTCCAAATTAAAAACGTTAAAAAGAAAATGTTCGCCAAATTCCAACAATGGAAGCATAAACCAGACAGGAGTCGAGAAAGGCGGGTATTGATCTTCCAGTACACAAGGAGAGCGCCAAGGACATGAAGAAAAAAGTGAGCTGACAGACACTTGAAGACACAAACTGTTCACGAAAGCCTAATTATAAAGCTTCAAGAACCAGCTGAAAGTGAGCAAACTAAGAATATACCACAACCTCTTAAGTATCACTCAGCGTAGTTCGCGAAGGCAAGATTATGCTAATTACATAGCGTACAGAGGCGTTTAAGGTATCATTCTCACTCTCCAAGCGTGGATTCAACTGGACAGGAGCTGTAATAACTGACACAACGAGAATTACTCTCTCTGCCATGCACTGCACAAGGGATTGCAGAATGTGGACATAGAAGTAGGCATCGTCGTTCTCTAATCTACTTTGACGAAGGCTTTGTAAGTAACGAAACATGTCTAGTGCGAAGCTTGATGATATGCTTTAACATCACTATAATACACTCGTACATCTCCCACAGAGGCAGGACGTTCGAGAAGAGAGCCACTGTGTTCACAGAGCACATTTTGAGAACGTTACTGTACTGCAGTTTGCAAGACTTATATTCAGTGCCATGGTACATTCTCTTTTGTGAAGATATCGGATTGTAGGATGGAATATCACGCTTTGTAACGCGCATTCAGCGTGTGTTCCCCACGAGATATTGCACGCAGACGAATAAAGCATGTACTGGTGATCAGAGAAGTGGGATTGACCGTTGTTAATGAACATATCAGAAAATGCTTCAAATGGCTGCCTTTGACGTCGATGCAGCGCAGTGCTCGATTTTCAGACTGAGAGACACGTGTAGCAACTCTACCTGAAAGATAGCAGCAGTAGTGTTTTCATTAATCTGCTGTAGCTCTTCCAGCGTGATAGGATTATTTGAGTACTCCTGACACTTCAGTCTGCCCCACAGTTACAAATCATAGGGAGTGAGATTATGTGATTGAGTTGGCTAGAAAATTGCACTACTTCTGCTGATCCTCTCCTCACCGAATACATGATGCACTTCTAACATGGTAGTCACGGCAATGTATACTGTTGCTCTGTTGTTCATTTTCAATTAATTGATCCACTTATGGATTAAACAGTTTCTGATATACCAGATAGTATTAACAGTTTGGAGAAAGAATCTTGTTACAATAGGAACACCAGAAATTGCGCATTAAACACCATATTTGTGATTATGCTGCGGCCCTCAAAGTACTGTTGAGAAAATTGATGCATAATTATGTATGTTGTGTGGGTTCACATAGGCTGACAGGCTGCACCAGCTTTCACCTGAAGACGGAATGACACTGCAGAGTACTCGGGATAGAGCATGCGGTACATGTGCTGACGCAGAGAATGAGAATGCAACAAACTGGTGCAGCGAAATCGCTTTTTTACCATTTTCTACTATGGGAAGTTCTCCTGTTCATTACCAAAATTCCGTGTCAGCCTTATAAATATTTTCCTGGCCAGTTTGATTTTTCAAAGTTGGCCATAAAGTCTCTACCACTTTCTAAAAAGTGGTGGATGCGTGTATGTTTATTGTCGATGTGTGTGTATATTTTCATCGAAGACCATTTCGCAGCATTGCCTGCATCGTAGGAGGGCAGACCTGAATGCTTTCTGAAGCATATCTTATGAAACGGCCGACGCTGGATCCTGGATTCGAACAGTCCTGACAGTCCCTTACTTCTATATAGTATACCCTTTACTATGTATCCATATGCAAAAAATCCAAGGATGTCTAATCAATTGAACGCGATGGCCACAGTCATGCTGAACCTCTGCTTCCTATCTGTTGGCGAATCTTCGATTGAGGAACTCTTTTACTATGAGAGCAAAATGAGGAGTGCTCCATCCTGATGGAACACAACAGTCTCATCAATGCCTTCTTATTGAAGCTGTCCTTCCAAGCATTGCTCTTTGACAGTCAATGGTTGCATGAGATGGCTTGATACTCCACAATGTTTCTGAACTTTTTCACAGATGTGGAATGTGCCTTCTTCAGTAAACGAAATGTGATGCATAAGGTTCCGTTGTATGTGGCTCCTATCAGATCGTAACACGCAGCTTGCAGATTTGCATTCTCTTTGTCGTCTAATTTGTGAAGCTCCTGATTATGGTACACTTTCTTCTTTAGTGTAAAGTGTATAAGTTTCATAAGCGTTGATTTTGTTATGTTCAACGTGTTGTTTAAAGGATGAGTTAAAGCAGTCAGTCTTCTTTCAGTTGCTTCTCTGATTCGCTGGACGGCCCCTTGGGAGCGTCCTTGCATGTGATTCATCGGCAACGTTTCCAGTTCTTTGTGACTTATCGATAAGTAATCAGATATTTCCTTTTGTTGGTGCTGGCTTTCGAAATTTCCGAGTGAGCTGTTGCACCTCCATATAAGAAAGATCATACAATCACACGCTAACAACAGCCACACATTCTTACATCATAAGCATTTTTATGGATTATCATGAAAAAATATCCCGCCAGACGTTCGAGTCCTCCTTCGGGCATGGCTGTGCGTGTTGTTCTTAGCATAAGGTAGTTTAAGTTAGTTTATGTAGAATGTAAGTCTAGGGACCGACGACCTTAGCAATTTGGTCGCTTAGGAATTCAAACACATTGAACATGAAAAGATAGGCCCACGTTATCACAGGAATGGATTACAAATACGTGTCATGTAAATGGCTCGATTATTCACCCATAATTAACGACAAGAAGAGGAGTGGAGGGGCTTGTTACATCAGAAGCGCATGTGGCTGTTAAATATAAACCATTCCTCACTCTTTCCACGGCAGGGCCCCAGCCAAACATTCATGCTGGACTTCAATCAGCGACTCTCCCCTCTCATTCTTAAATCCGCGCGCAGTCTACCAGGACACCCGGAAATCCCGCCCATGGACCGATACACTAACACCCTAAACAGTCTAGCAAAGTGACGAAGTCGCAGTCGCCGGAAGTGATCGTTGCGTGGGATATCGTTAGTAATACCGTTACTGTTCACCATTACTCCCCTACACAATGACTGGTCACATTCTTGTATAATATAATTATTGTATTACAAATACGTGTCATGTAAATGGCTCGATTATTCACCCATAATTAACGACAAGAAGAGGAGTGGAGGGGCTTGTTACATCAGAAGCGCATGTGGCTGTTAAATATAAACCATTCCTCACTCTTTCCACGGCAGGGTTCCAGCCAAACATTCATGCTGGACTTCAATCAGCGACTCTCCCCTCTCATTCTTAAATCCGCGCGCAGTCTACCAGGGCACCCGGAAATCCCGCCCATGGACCGATACACTAACACCCTGAACAGTCTAGCAAAGTGACGAAGTCGCAGTCGCCGGAAGTGATCGTTGCGTGGGATATCGTTAGTAATACCGTTGCTGTTCGCCATTGCTCCCCTACACAATGACTGGTCACATTCTTGTATAATATAATTATTGTAAAATGCCTTTAACACAGTAAGCTGAGGTTCACAACTGAAATATGTTCTGCTCAATGAAACAGTTAAAGATCTGCTTATGTCTCAACTATTGCCTAGCTTCGCATTCCAGTTGGAATTGTAGTCAATAAACCTCAAGTAGCGAGCCCCAGACATGCACTACAGCTGTGTTTCGGCTGTCGGGTAGGTGAGATGTGTCATTATGTGAATAGTGTAGTTGTCTGTGGTGCTTTCGTTTTTTTTTCCCTAGTTTATGTGTGTAAGATTTTCCGGAAAATAAATCTTTTGCATGTAGTTTATACTGTATATTGTACTAGTCTTTTCCCTTCAGCTTCGTCTGCATATGTATTCAACACATATATTAAACACACCGTCTCTTTCCCCTTTTTGCGTCCACATACAGGGCGTTTCAAAAAGAAAGAGCAGATTTCAAACATTTATTTCTCAAAAACTACAAATGATAGAAACACAATTCAAACGTTTCTTGTCAGAGAAAGGTTCAAAGTTTTTCAATGGTCCGCGCAGAAGTTCCATGCAAATCCGCAGTGGCGCTGGCGTTTGTTTGTAGGAAAATGGCGACGACACCACAGGAACGATCATTTTGTGTGCTGCAATTTGCAAAGTTAGAGTCCATTGTTGGTGTGCAACGTGCATTCCGCCGTCAATTCAACAAACAGCCGCCTCGTCATAAGCAAATTTATGAGTGGCATCACAGATTCGTAGAAGATGGTTGCATCTGCAAGCGAAAAAGCACGGGTCGTCCACGCACATCGGATGAAAATGTCGAGCGTGTCCGTGCAGCTTACGAAAGGAGCCCTAGAAAATCCACGACACGGGCAAGTCACGAACTAAACATGTCTAAAACAACGGTATGGCGCGTTCTGAGTAAGCGTCTGCACATGAAGCCGTACAAACTGCAGTTATTGCAAGCATTGCGTCCTGACGACCACAACAAAAGGTTCGAATTTTCAACTGCAATTCTACAGGACATGGAAGAGGACAATTTTGCCGAACGATTAATTTTTTCAGATGAATCAACGTTTCACATTTCTGGTAAAGTTAATCGGCATAACGTACGAATTTGGGCGAGTGAAACTCCGAGGGACGTTATTCAACATGAAAGAGACTCACCAAAGGTTAACGTCTTTTGTGCAATTTCGGTAAACAAAGTTTATGGACCTTTCTTTTTCATGGAGAAAACTATCACAGGAACCATTTACCTGGACATGTTAGAAAACTGGCTATTTCCTCAACTTCAGGAAGATTCAAATCACTTCATCTTCATGCAAGATGGCGCCCCACCACACTTCTCTGAACCTGTACGACGGTACCTAAATAACACCATTCCAGGACGGTGGATTGGAAGAGCAGGAGCACAAGATCAATGTCATCGTCTGTGGCCTCCCAGGTCACCAGACCTTACTCCCTGCGATTTTTATTTGTGGGGGTACATAAAGGACTGTGTTTATGTCCCACCTATGCCCGCTACTCTTCAAGAGGTACGACATCGAATTGTTGCGGCCGTGAATTCGGTAACTAAAGACCAGTTGCGTCGTGTGTGGCAAGAAATGAGATACCGGTTTGATATTTGTCGTGTAACAAATGGTGCTCATATTGAGGTACAGTTTTGATATTTGTTGTGTAACATTTGGTACTCATATTGAGTGAAGGACCGTTGGAATTGTGTTTCTATCATTTGTAGTTTTTGAGAAATAAATGTTTGAAATCTGCTCTTTCTTTTTGAAACGCCCTGTATTCATCCCTCTATCTATCTACTTTGTCCTCCAACTATCTCTGTATCTCGCCCTCCCCACCTTCTCTGTCTCTTCGTCTCCTCCTCCCACTTTATTTGTCCATTTCCTCCATCCATTCTCTCTGACCATATCTTCCTTCCCCCTCCCTCCAACAATTTCCTTCTCCCCCTCCCTCCTTACATATCCACCTCCCCTTCTTCCTTTTCCAACTACCCAGTGCCTCATGTACCTCTCCCCTCTCTCTGATCATTTCCTCCTCTTCCTCACTCAGTCTAGCCCCTCCTCTATCCATCTTAACTTGTTGTCAGGCATGCCCATTGGCACGTGTAGCCCCTGCAGTACATTTTAGTAAAACACGATGATACAGCTACAAAATTCTTGTTATGCAGAAGAGGATACATATCAGGGGGTTGTAAATCATTTACTTGTCACTCAGATGTGGGTCATCATGCAATGCAGGTCAATAAAGCAGGCTGATACTACGCCAACGCAATGCACATGTCATACAGGGCAGCCTTCATATCATGGGCCAGAAAACCATTCTTGCCTCTGACAAGTAGGCTGCCCTGCAAAGCAGGTTTATTTGGCAGACGAAAACTGTTCCCACGCAACATTCCTGTCGTGCAGGGCAATATATACATCAGGGTGTAGGGGAAAAAAACGTTTTTGCCTGTATATCCACTCTTTTTGGAGCTAGGAGGTTAGGTATCACACAGCACTCATATTCGTGATGCTTGCTGTTTCTGTGCCAAATTTGGCTGAACTCGATCCAGGGTTTTGTGAGGAGATCCTGGTCATACACATATAGATACTGAGATATACAGGGTGTCTCCAACTTTTTGGGTCGAACTGAAACAGGTGATAGTGGATCCACACCCGATTATATCGGAACAGGGAACCAGTGGTCAGAAATGCATTTCTATTGTGTTATGGACATATGCAATGTACACTGCATAACAACAATGTTTTGTACACTGCATAACAACAATGTTTCTCACAATAATTGTTCAAAGTGACAACAGCCAGTCTCACTGCATGTATGGCAATGGCACATGAAGTTCTGCCACCCTCTGTCAAAGATCTCTGGTGTCTGGTGCACCAGGCGACAAGCACCTTGGACCCTAGCAAGCAGGTCTTCATACGTTTCCATGGGGCTTTCATACACCAACTTCTTGACGTAATCCCAGAGGAAAAGGTCCGGAAGTGTGAGATCTGGTGATCATGCTGGCCGTGGGGCAGCACATCCCCTTCCAATTCAACGATGACGTTATGTGTTGTTCAGATGCTCATAGACTTCAGCATACATGGGCTGGTGCACCATTGTGTTCATATCCTTTTTCAGAAAACAAGAGGTGCGGTCTCCAAGAACTATGGTATTACATCTTGCAGTAACACCAGCTAACAGGGGCCAGTCAAATGGGGAGGCCGCAAGTAAGGACTTATTAGATGATCTTGGACAATGTCCACCCATGACTGTTCTGGCTGTTGGAAACCTCATTTGGGTGAATAGGCCTCATCCTTGTACAATGCAAACTTTATGAAATTTGACACAACAACACTGCAGTGGATAATCTATTGATAGAAGTGCATACAGAGCTCAAAATCTGTTTGTCCTAGTGTTTGAAAACGTTCTTTATGATACTAGTGTAATATCTATAGCGCCAGTGCTCTCCACACTACAGCCTGCAAAGTGTGCATTTCATGGGCTAAATGACAGATGCTTATTGCTGGGTAGTCGGCCACATGATCCAACACCTTCTCCTCAAAGTCTGGTGTTTGAACATGTCTCTGGCGGAAATTTAGCCATGCTCTCTGTAGCATGAATGACTCCGTTTATCATGGCGATAAACTTCTTCCAGTTAGGATGAATTCTGGTGGGGAAATATTCTCCGTTTGTTCGTGCTGCCTTATAAACGTACATTAAATCAATATCTGCCTACTCTAGTGACGAGTAGCATTCCATCTTTCACTACATGTCATGCACCTTACATAGTAATAAACTTCACCTTGAACACATCACAAGTTGTCGGTTGCAACGGACAACTGACATCAGGGATAGTGATTCGCATATGCCGGTCGTCACATGGTACATGTGCTATGAGCTAAGTTGTGTTTGATGTGTCTGTTTGGTTGTTAGGGGTGTATGCTGTTTGTCACCCACTGTCTGTTCCAGTGTACAGCAAGCACAAAGGATCATTGCAGGAATGCAGCAGGACTTACACCACATTGCAATGCGCGCTGTGAGAATGGACGTGTCGTCTTGAACAATTGCTATGAGCTACGTTGTTGTTGGCGGTGCACACTGTGTGTGTCCATAACACAGTAAACATGCATTTCCGACCATTTTGCCCTACCTGAATATAATCGCTTGTGGTCTCACTATAACCTATTTCAGTTAGACCACGTTTGAGACACCCTGTATAAATAAGATACAGTCATGAAAATTAAATTGTGGGAGTTTGCATACGGAGTGACTTAAAGTGGAACGGCCACATGAAACTTTTCATAGGAAAGGGCGGATGCCAGACAGATTCATTAGAGCAATGCTTACCAAGTGTAGTCCGCCCACGAAGGACATATCTTACAAAACTCTCATTTGATCGATACTTGATTACTGGTCGTCAGTCTGGGACCCTTACCAGATAGGGTTGGTAAATAAAATGGAGAAAATAAAACAGTGCAGCGCGTTTGGTCACAAATTCGTTTAGTAAGCACGGAAGTGCCGCAAATATGCTCGCCGAACTCCAGTTGCAGACACTACGAGAGAGGCATGAGTTTCGAGGCTAGGGCCTCATTGCCCAATGCTCATCAATATCATGTAGCCTCACAATTGAAGAGAGGCCACAGAATATGGAAATGGAGGCCAGAATCACATGTTTTGTGTCGTGGTATTGAACTGATAATGAAGCTTTTCATTCAAAATTGGTTGTGGCAGAATAAGTAAAGAAGTCAGCAGTAGCTGCCAAAGATTTATTTCCTGAATTGTTACCAGCTACAGACACTTGATGATTTTGTCTACAAACAAGGGGAAGACTATGATGAATCTAATATGTTGCATCAGATGCTGTATTTAAAACATGAGTTAATGTATATATTGCTAGGAGGTACGTTAGAAGTTCTTTAAGTGAAAGAATTAGGATAGTCCAGCTTAGCTATCGAAAGAAAAGTTGAGATTAGGCAGACCCGCAGACCAGCATCCCGCATTAACATAATCCAGGTAACTAAGCATTAAAACTGTATATGAGTCTGCTTCAACTATGTGAGCGTTAGCTTTAATACCCGATAATGAGGCAGTAACTGTCAGCGTTGTAGTGCGTTTGATGTAGGCGATCTCTGCAGTAGTAGATGTTTCACAGTGCGTAGAATACAAGAGATATCAGCCTTTTGAAGTGTACAACTGTACTCGATAGAAAATTCTCATCACTTACACTGATCCGACTATTTCGTTCATTGGCTGTGCAACTGATTATCTGCGTGTTTGTGTGTGTGTGTGTGTGTGTGTGTGTGTGTTTTTTTTATTCATCTTCGCTGGATGTTAGATGTAAGCTCGTGGTTTGCCATTAAGATGAACAGAGTTGGTTAGAAACTCATCACTGAGAAACACGGAAACATGCATATTTGCCTAACTATCCAGCTGCTGTCCACCTACTTGTGTATGACATTCTTTTCTCGCTCCCTACCCTACCATTCCGAAAATGCCAGCAGCCCCTCCAGATATGAGGCAGCCACTGCCTCTTTAAAATAAACCCTTCAAAAATCAACGCATTAGTTATGGGGCTTCCAGTTTTTTTTTCCTAATAATTTACGGCATTTAACGAACACGCTAAACACGTCTGATTCTCGATCGTAAACTAGTATGGAAATACCACGTACTAAACATCTAATACAAGGCTCACAAGAGACTGCTGACGGGTCTTACATAGGAATGAACGCCTCAATTCTCCTATAAAACTAGAAAGCCAATATCTCAAAACTGATTGATATGTTTTTAAACACTTCGATTAAAGAACGGGTGCGACTGGTACAGTCAGTAGCTTATTTAACATATTTTAGCTCAAAGGCTTTTCGAGAGCCCGAATGCTTCGTTGTCATTTTCCCTTTTACTCAGTTTTTTTTAGATATATCGGTGGAGAAAGTGGATATAATTCAATTTCTTTTGCCTGTTTTCACGAGGCAAATGTAATACTTCAGTTCTGTTAGTCCTACGTTTATGGTGCGTGTGTTTGTTGAACCCAGTCGTTGATGTTTAAAAAATATGCTCCAGTGCAAATTATACAATTCCACTTGCGTATTCTGACCACGCATATTGCACTTTATTAATTAAAATGCCATTCGTGTTCACTGCGTTCGAAAAATTAATTAACAATTAGATTTGATACGGAAGTAAACATCTTTTTTAGTTTGTTACTTATAAATTCATTATTTTCTCTGTTATTTGACTTAAATATCAGTATGGCTTCGCCGATATATGCTACTACATTGTGCCATTACGCTATAAATGGAATATAAGCAAAGTAATGGGATTTTGCTTGCAGCAGGTCGACACTGCGTGTACTTTTAGGAACACACATTCTTATCTTCTATTATTTGCTTCAGGATGTTTAAAAAACTGAGTAGAGTTCATCACTTATTATTTGACCACTGTTAAATGTCAATTAGCTTGCTGGGTATTTTGGATATCTATCGATGTTTGATAATAAACGTCGGGTCTAAAATGTTTTTAAAATACACGATTACCGCAATAGGACAACTTATTTTGTAGTTGTTGCTCAGGAAACAATCGTCATTGAAAATACATGTCTGTGGGACCTTACATACAGACACGTGTTTTTTGTTAACAACATTCTTATCGGTGTTCAGCGTACGAGGATTTAAGCTTTCAACATACTACCTTGAGAAGAAAGGAAATTATTGTAGGGTAAGCCACCGTTATAACCGGTGGCTTACCCTTACATTCGTAGGAATGGGGTATGAACATGTAAGTGTAACTCTGCAACGACTGGTGCAGTGTCAGCAATACATGGTACATACATGACTTATTATCTGAAAAAAATAATATTAGGATAAAACTTACTAACAAACATAGGGATGGGAAGCGGTTGTGAAGCAGGTTAAATGAAAAAATATAAGGGCCAGTCAGATGGAAACCGAACACCTTTCACAATGACACCATGGAATGGTTCCATTCAAACGTAATCACCAAGACGCGTTAAGACATTTATCCCACTGGGAAACGAGATCATCAATCCCTGTTTCGTAGAACGCGTTCTGCCGCTGACGGATATACAACTGCACGCACACCTGCACTTTCTCGTCCGACTGAAACCCACCTCCACGCATTTCTCTCTTCAAGCCGCCAAAGGTGTGGTAATCACACGGTGGAAGATCTGGTATGTACGCTGTATGTTGCAGTGTTTCCCAACCAAATTTCTGAAACATAACCTTCGTCCGATTGGCAGTGTGCGAGCGGGAATTATCGTGCAGCAGAATGATTCGGTGCGACAGCATTCCGACAGCCGGAGGGGGAATGGCAACGCCAACAGGGAAACATTCCTCATCTCCCTCGTCAAAGAAATCCAAAGTCGTTCACGCAAGTGCTGGTAAGATCATGATAAATAAATGCCGTTTGGTTACGGCCTCCCGTTGGGTAGACCGTTCGCCTGGTGCAACTCTTTCGAGTTGACGCCACTTCGGCGACTTGCGTGTCGATGGAGATGAAATGATGATGATGACAACAAAATACCCAGTCCCTTAGCGGAGAAAAACTCCGACCCAGCCGGGAATCGAACCCGGACCGTTAGGTATGACATTCCGTCGCGCTGACCAATCAGATACCAGGGGAAGATCATGATGATGTTCTTCTGCGACTGCAAGGGCCCTCTGCTTGTAGAGTTCGTCGAGCGTGGAACCACAATCAGTTCGCACCGCTCTGGAGCCACTTTGCAGATACTGCGACGCGCCATTAAGTCGAAACGCCCAGGAATGCTGTCAGGCGAAGTCGTCCTGTTGCACGATAACCCCGGCCCCCACACTGTCAATCGGACGAAGGCTACGCTTCGGCGATTTGGTTGGGAAACACTGCAACATCCTCCGTACAGCCTGAACCCTTCACCACGGGAGTTTCACATCTTTGGCGACCTGAGGAAAAGCGTGTGTGGACGTCGGTGTCAGTCGGGAGAGGAAGTGCGTAAATGGGTGCCGTGGTGGATCCGTCAGCAGCTGACCGCTTTCTACCAAACAGGAATTATTCGTCTGGTCTCCCAGTAGAGTAAACGTCTTAACACGTGTGTTGATTACTTTTGAATGAATCCATTTCATGGTCCCGCTGTGGAAGGTGTTCGGTTTTCATTTGGACTGCTCTTTGTAATTTGAAACGAGCAGTATTAGTGTCGTAAAAGAAGTTTTTGGATTCGCTTAACTAACTGGTTGCAATCTTGACGGCGTTTAACTGTTAAGTGTAGCAGTTGAGATGTGGTGACAAATAGAACGTAAGTCTGCAACACTTGGAGCAATTTAAACTGACCGTGTTACTAGTATAACGTACTAAGCAAACACCGAAGAAATTATCAGTCACAACCAGGAGACATGTCACTAATAACGTGTACCATCGCCCCTAATCTTAATAATGGCTTGAATTCGGGAAGGACGAGATTACACCAGTTTTTAAAGGTTGAAACATTCGTTCTTTTATGTCGTCTCGGAGTTTCCGTAGCAGCTGGCAAAGATTTACTGGTGGACGTGGCCAGAATCCACGCATTCTTAGCGCCTTCGGTGCATGACATAAATCACCCAGTAGACTTCCTCCGAAACGTTTGCTGTCGGACCCGGATTATTTCTGTGGACTGCGTGTACTATTGTGATAAATAAGGATCGCCAGCCTCATTTTCACTTGTGAGCAGGAACAAAATAGCCACTTCTTCTATACTGCTAGTCAGTGCCCCGTAGCAATCCAACTTCTTTCAAAAGCCTCTCAGATACGACCACTGGATTTGAAAATGACCACTGTATATAGGCACTGTATATAGGCACAAAAATATCACAAGTTTCCACTGCAACAGGTGAAACGTAAGACCTATCCAAGTCCGACTCGGTGTTAAACACTACCTCCAGCTAGACGATACCTCCACATTCTAGTAAGAGACCTATGAGCTCCTATGACTGCTCGGTGATTAAGTTGTCTGTCTCACAAAAGCCGGGTAACAACTTTTTGATCACTGAAGGACACCAACTCCCGGGTTCGTACACGTAACGCTTTTGAAAGACCTCAGGTGCCCGCCACCCCCCTTTTACCTGTCTCCCCTCCCCCTCTCCTGCAAGGCCCTCGCTGGGGCTCCCGGCTGACTCTCTATTTCGCCCGCTACCAAACCCCTCCTCGAAATTATTTTAAAATACAGAACTTCCAGCCTCCAGCGCAGAATGTAGGCACTTCAATGAACCATTTCCTGCTAACATTCAAAGTACTTGCTGTACGGTGCTGCGTCCTACCAGTCCTCTTAGAAGTTTTTTCCCGAAAGACGCTAGGAAATATCGGACATTCTGTGAATATCATTCTTCTTTGAAAACAGCGTGGTCGATGCAGACAACCGCCCACTTAGCAGGTTTAAGGGAAGACTGGCCGCTTTCCTCCAGGCTGGAGAATATCTCCCGTCCCCGGGAACCAAAAAACCAGAGCCGGCGTTCAGAATAGCGACTAGCACTAGCCGACGGGTGCGGTACAGAAATGATGTATTGCAAGGAGTGCCGAATACAGCTGAAGTCGCACATTGATGTTTAGATCAGGTAGAGCTACCAAGTGCAGGGATATTGATAGCTATGTTTCACCCACTGTTCCAGATTCCAGATACTTTCTGTGGGTGATTTAGATGGCCAGTTGAGCCGTAATAGCGTGCTTGAGTTTTCGTCAAATCGTTAAGGTATGCGTGCTGCCCTGTGTGAACACGGCTGTTGTGATCTTGGAACATGTTCACAGCATACGCATCTTGAAGATGTACAGGAACAGCCATCACTGGTTGCTTCTTATACCTCACTAGTACGCAGAGTGTTTTGTTATATATGGGGGCGTGCTGAAAAATAATGCCTTCGAATTTTTTATACAAAAAATCTTAAAGCCTTTTAAATAAAACAAACTTTATATTAACATTCTTCATCTGTATCCTTCACGTCTACATATTTGTTTCCTAACATAGTCTCCCTGACGACGAATACACTTCTTCCAACGAGAGATCAGTTTGTTGATACCGTCACAGTAGAATGTTTTATTTTGTTGATGGAGCTACAGCCTCACCTCTGTTTGCGCTGCTTCACCACAGTGAAAGTGAAGTACTCGAACGAAAGTGAAGTCCTCGAAGGTGTTCTTTAAGTTTTGCAAACAGATGAAAATCGGATGAGGCCAAATCAGGACTGCATGGGAGATGACCGATGACCGATGACCGATGACAGTGAACCCAAGGCGTCTGACTGTTGTAGCTGCGGTGCGGACGAAATTTTCTGTCGTTAGAAACTGACAGCACGCTGTTTCTCACGCCCCGGCGTAGTTACTTTACACACCGCCATATTACACGCTACAATTCGTAGCTCTAGAGGGCTGCAAACATGTAGACATGAAGTATAAATATGTGGAACGTTAATAAGGTTTGTCTCACGTATAAAACTTTAAGGATTTTCACATAAAAAAATTCGGAGGCATTACTTTTCAGCATGCCTTCGTATACCGTCAGCCAACATCTCAGCTCGTCAGTGTGAGCTAAAACTAGGATAACACAGGTAACTGCGATGTGCTTCAAACAGTAAGTAACACATTATTATGGCTAGACCAGTAACTTTTAATTACTGCTACACTACACTACAGGGTGACACAGTTACATGACATCATTTTTTTAACATATTCGACAAGTTTCTGTAAACAATTGTCGGTACATTCTAACAGTCGACAACAGAAATCCGTTCCTTGGTCACGGAGCGATTCGAGAACTGCTGTATGAACGTCCTCATCGTTTGGAAAATCTCTTCCCCCCCCCCCCCCCTCCTCTTGCTATATTTGATTGCGGAAAACACGGAAATTGCGTAATGTAATATCAAGACTTGCCGATCAGCATCTCCCGCTTGTTTGCGGCATTGTTCAAATTTTTCGCACCATTGCATTACGGCTTAACGCAGCGCTGCCTTCTATCGATATACCGCCAGAATTTCACGGAGATTGTGTCTGCAATTTAGAAATCGAGCTGTCCCGCTTAATACAGTTTTGGAGTACCCCTGATGTTCGTGCAGAGGTAGAACTGTGTCTGCAGAAAACCGAGAACATAAACTTTCTTCTCGCAGTGCACCGCTCATGTAGCGCAGAGGTCTTAGCGATGGACGACAATGTGTGACTTGCTTTCTGAAGACTCTATCTGCAGAGTTCACGGTTAGTCCACAAGTCATAATAACACTACATGAAACGTATGAAGTTTTCACAGAAGTTCATGTATTTACTGGAGCTATTCTCGATTTTTGGGCTTTTGCTAGAATTCTTGGAAACCAGAGCCGGATGCTGATTGAATTTGCCGACTCGCTTTAATGAGGAGCCGGCGATGGCCCCTGTGTTAGAAGGGCGTAATTGAAGCTGACGGCTGCTGGTCGGGCTGCAAGAAACGCACCGCCGGCGATAATTCTGCGCGGCGTGGCGTGGCGTAGTGCGGCGCAAGAAGCGGCAGCCGTTCTAAATCACGGGCCCGCGGCCCGCTGAAATATGAAGTCGCAGGCTGCGGCCGCCTATTGTTCGTACGTGCCGCTTGCCGCCCGCCGGTCTGCGGTGCGCGGTGCGTCGCTGCGGCCGGCGCCGCACTCCACAGCGGCCGCTCCATTACCAGCCTCTTCTCGCGTCGCGCGCTCTGCGGACACTATCACAGACTCTGAGGCGCCATTCCGTGTACCAAAGACCGTCAGACTTTTTTTGCTCAAGACCGAATACCGGCATTACGGGACGGTACCTCTGGCCGCATATGAACCGATCGTATTATTAGCTTGTAACCTACACAAGCTAATACGCTATGAGCCCACCAGCCCAAACCTCCACCCCCCCCCCCCCCCAAATACATTACCTCTAATTATAGCGCGATAAATTGGCCTGTGGCTCCCAAATAGTGATCCTCAAAAATTCCGGAACTCTTCGTATCGACTACTCTCTGTTTCAGACTGCAGTCACCTTCATTTACCCCTAAGTTGCTACACTGTAACTGCTGTGTTGTCTGTGTCAGCGCATGGTTAGTTGATTAATAATCGCAGTTGTACTTTTATTCAAATGCATTGTGCATTGTGATATACGAGTCAAAATGTTTACTAAATGTTTTGAATTCATGTTTCTCCTATTAATTGCGATTAATTACAACAGTCTCAATTTAATTTCATATTCCTTCCTACAGATATGAACAGCATTTAAAGATTTCCATCTCTATAAAGCGTATTCTCTGATGCGTGCTACTTCTATGTCAATATTTATATATCACAGTAGCAGATCGGTACGAGTCGCGCACGCCCGTGAGTTGTCAGTATTGGAAGACAAACAGAAAACATTTCCTCTCCAATAGCCTACACTATTGGCCATTAAAATTGCTACACCAAGAAGAAATGAGGATGATAAACGGGTATTCATTGGACAAATATACTAGAACTGACATGTGATTACATTTTCACTCAATTTGGGTGCATAGATCCTCAGAAATCAGTACCCAGAACAACCACCTCTGGCCGTAATAACGGCCCTGATACGCCTGGGCATTGAGTCAAACAGAGCTTGGATGGTGTGTACAGGTACAGCTGCCAATGCAGCTTCAACATGATGCCACAATTCATCAAGACTAGTGACTGGCGCATTGTGACGAGCCAGTTGCTCGGCCACCATTGACCAGACGTTTTCAATTGGTGAGAGATCTGGAGAATGTGCTGGCCAGGGCAGCAGTCGAACTTTTTCTGTATCCAGAATCGCCCGTACAGGACCTGCAACATGTGGTCGTGCATTACCCTGCTGAAATGTAGGGTTTCGCAGGGATCCAATGAAGGGTAGAGCCACGGGTCGTAACACATCTGAAATGTAACGTCCACTGTTCAAAGTGCCGTCAATGAGAACAAGAGGTGACCGAGATGTGTAACCAATGGCACCCCATACCATCACGCCGGGTCATACGCCAGTATGGCTATGACGAATACACGCTTCCAATGTGCGTGCGCCGCGATGTCGCCAAACACGGATGCGACCATCATGATGCTCTAAACAGAACCTGCATTCATCCGAAAAAAAGACGTTTTGCCATTCGTGCACCCGGGATCGTCGTTGAGTACACCATCGCAGGCGCTCCCGTCTGTGATGCAGCGTCAAGGGTAACCGCAGCCATGGTCTCCGAGCTGATAGTCCATACTGCTGCAAACGTCGTCGAACTGTTCGTGCAGCTGGTTGTTGTCTTGCAAACGTCCCCATCTGTTGACTCAGGGATCAAGACGTGGCTGCACGATCCGTTACAGCCACGCGGATAAGATGCCTGTCATCTCGACTGCTAGTGATACGAGGCCGTTGGGATCCAGCACGGCGTTCCGTATTACTCTCCTGAACCTACCGATTCCATATTCTGCTAACAGTCATTGGATCTCGACCAACGGGAGCAGCAATGTCGTGATACGATAAACTGCAATCGCGATAGGCTACAATCCGACCTTTATCAAAGTCGGAAACGTGATGGTACGCATTCTCCTCCTTACACGAGGCATCACAACGTTTCACTGGGCAACGCCGGTCAACTGCTGTTTGTGTATGAGAAATCGGCGCCAACTTTGTGTGAATGGTCTGAAAAGCTAATCATTTGCATATCACAGCATCTTCTTCCTGTTGGTTAAATTTCGCGTCTGTAGAACGTCATCTTCGTGATGTAGCAAGTTTAATGGCCAGTAGTGTATATCCCCGCAGTGGCTACGCTACTTGCTACTCTTCCCCGAGCGAGTGGCCAACTTAGTCAGCTCAAGGTCGAACTCATCAACGACGATTAAAATAAACCACATCTTACAATTTAACTGTCACTACAAATCTTTTTGGTTGCTACTGAGCAACAAAACTATACTCTTAAGAAACTATTTACGGTAACTGACGTTTTTGCTTTCAACTATTAGTTGCTAGATGCATGTTATTATAAAGCATGGCTGAAAACCATGAGCCTCACGAATGCTTGATTCGGACTGCACGCCTCTCACGGGTCGCAGTTTGACGACCACTGCCATATACCACTTGCATTGCAGATTGACTGTGAAACAGTCGTAGCGATCAGAGGCAAGAAACACAAAGTTGTCCGCAATTACGTCCAGGGTTCTAGAAGACGACTGCATGAAAACTACAAAAAGTACAGTAAATAAACGCCAATACATAATGAAGTCGCTGCACGAACTGTACGCGAAGGCGCGACAGCCGCCCGCTTTAGAGATCTGTTCATTGGGTTGCCTATTTGCAGGCGCCCACACATTGATGCGGCAATACTGAGTGGATGACTTCACTACACTTTCTGACGCGCCTGTACCTAGGAGTTACACGTCAATTACTGTCTACATGACATAGCTTTTGGAAAATGAACTCGACTCGCACGCCCGTGAGGTTTCACTTAAATACTAACTGGGTGTGTGGCGTGCCCGCTCACACATTAGTTTTCCCCGAATTATTCTTTTTTACACACGGTGTTCGGAAATTACAGTTACAAATTTCTCGGACTTTTAGAGGGCATTGAGTACATAAAATTTTGTATAGGAACCCGTGTCCGGAAACTTTATCCAGAGCTACAGAGCGTCAACGTTTAGGCGTCGGCGCCTGTAAATGTATGCACAGAGTGATTCCATAATGATGTTCCAAATTTTCAAGGATGATTGAGAAGGGTAAATGTATAAATTTTAGGTGAGGGTCCTTGTACCAAAAATGAAAGAGTCGAAAGTTTATAAGCGAAAACCGTTCTGATGCCTCTTGCAGTGGAATATATGCACTGATATTGTTGTTGCTAAGAATGTAGGGTACGCAACTTTCAAAGGTTTTAGTATATACCAAAACAAGTAAACATGGGCTCTAAAATGTGTACCTGGGCAGCTATGAGCATTTGTTCATCTTCGCTATTGTGAAACACATCTCCCCTATTGAGAAAGTCCTCATAGCCCTCAGGTATGCAATTCAGAGCCCATGTTTACCAGATATTTTCTTCTTCTTTTTATCCATACTACCACCCCTGAATGTTGTGTACTGTACGATCTCAGCAACAACAATACCGGTACATCAATTGCCACTGTCAGAGGTATCAGAACAGCTTTCGCTTATAAGTGTAGACTCGTTCGTTTCCGGTAGAGGGACTCTTACCTCAAATTTAAACATTTCTCCTCCTCCATACGCCTAGAAAGTTTGCAACATGATTACGGAATCACCCTGCATGTACATACATTTACAGGCGGCGGCGCCTACATCTTTGACGCTCTTTAACGACGTTGGATGACGTCTTGTGACATGGACCCCTATTCAAAATATTATGTTCTCAATAAACTAAACTAAACTAAACTCCGCCAGAACAGGCCATGAAGGCTCTACGGTACCCACCGGCGGCCGTGTCATCCTCAGCCCACCTGCTTTATGGATGCAGATATGGAGGGGCATGTGGACAGCACACTGCTCTCCCGGCTGTGTGTCGGATTACGAAACTGGAGCCGCTACCTCTCAGTCAAGTAGCTCCTCAGTTTGCCTGCCAAGGACTGAGTGTACCCCGCTTTTAAACAGCGATCGGCAGACCGGATGGCCACCCATCCAAGTGCTAGCCCAGCCCGACAGCGTTTAACTTCGGTGATCTGGCGGGAACCGGTTTTACTACTGTGTCAAGGCCGTTGGCATTATTTACTCCTTGCCCTCCACATATCCTAGAGCTCTGTAACGGGAATTTCCGAACGCCATGGATCAGTATGCCAGTAAAATTGTTAACCGCCCCCTTGGAAGGGGCAGACTGGTTGGTTTGGAGTGCTGTAGATGGTGTAATTGGTACCAGGCAGTCGTGTGAACCTCCAACGCTGACGTAACTCACGACACTCAAGGTGTATGTGTGTGTGTGTGTGTGTGTGTGTGTGTGTGTGTGTGTGTGTGTGTGTGTGCCAGTCGGATATACGGAATCAGCGCACTGGCAAGTAAGACCGGTCGAATGGAAAAATGACAATAAGAGAAAGAGTTGCCCTCTTTGGACGTGCCCGTGACGACGCCGTCACTGAAGTTAGTCGATGTGCAAATTTAACAGTGGGAACTGTTCACCGTGTCTTCAAGGAAAGGTCAACCGCTTGCTGCCATCTAACACACCATAAGAACAGCGGTCGTAAAAATATCCTGACTGTCAGGGACTGCAGCCAAGTCCCGCGCCTTGTCAGGGAGAATCGGTTTACATCTGCACTCTGCAAACCACGTTACAATATGTATAGGAGGATACCTCTGGTATCCTTATCTTCCAACCTTTGCTGCTACATTCACAAATAGCGTGTGAGAAAAAGATGATTGTCGGTAAAGCTCCGTGTGACATTTAATTTTATCGTCCTAATCATTTCGCGAAGCGGATGAGAGAGGAAGTCATATGTTGCAGGACTCTTCTTGCAATGTAAGCTCCCGAAAATTCAACAGTAAACCTCTCCGTGATCCACAACGACCCTCTTGCAGCATCCACTAGAGCAGGCTGTTCCAGCTCGTCGGCTCCGTTGTGAGCCGTGGAGCGCTCCCTGCTCCAGGGAGCCGTGTCGCTCGCTGTGACCATTCTAGTGGGCCGGCACCCTAGCACGTGGCACGGCTGGCTGAGGCAGATGGCAAGGCAAGCGTTTTGATATGCCAGCTGCGTCTTACAGGATCGACAACCTCATGCTCTTAGGTGCTAAGACGTGGTTACATGCTACGTAAGGAAATACGATGTTCAGAAAATAAATAAGAAACAGCTGTTTTACAAGAAATTGCATACTAAATTTATTGGGCCTCTGTAGCTTGAAGTTTTCTTTTCATTACAAGATCGGAAATATCAGTCGTCAAAGTGTTCGCAGCGTTAATGCGGAGGATGGCCTTCATTGCTGCGTCCTGAAGAAACGATCGTTCCTTACTTTTTACTCTTTTCATTGCTGAGAAAAGCTGCTCACAACAATACGTAGATCCAAACATCCACATGATCTGAGCCGCATTGTTGTGTAGCTTGGGAAAAGTTTTTTGCTGCAATGAACGATACCATCGTGACAAATGCAATGTGTTGTAGTACCTCAATTTCAACAAAGTTGAATTTTGCAAATCAATAATCTCCAATTGAACTGAGGATGACAAGTCATCGGAGGAAACTGAAAAAGGAGTGCTGAACACTTTAAGTTCTATTTCCGCACTAGTGAGGTCTCGGAATCGTGTTTCAAACAACGTGATGAGCTGCTTTAACTTTGCTTGGTAATCGCCGAAAGTAGTACCTTCATGTAGTTTTAAAGAAGCAAGACTAATGAAGAACGTTAAATGTCCATTACTCATCTGCCTCTCAAAATAACGTAACTTTCCCACGGACGCTTTGATCTGGTCGTGCATGTCAACGATTAGCTGCCCTTTGCCCTGCAATGACAGATTTAAATTATTCAGATGCATAGTTACGTCAGCTAGGAACGCCAGGGCTGATATCCATTTTATATCTTTCGGACAGCGCATTTCTTCCTCTTTCATTTTGAGAAAAAGGGTTACTTCCTCACGACTGGCAAAGAAAACATCAAGAACTTTTCCTCGACTCAGTCAACGAACTGTACTGTGGTAAGGTATATCCCCATACTCTGCTTCCATATCTTTCAGGAATCCTTTGAATTGGCGATGATTCATACCGTGACGCCGCACAAAATTCACACACTTCACGACATCTTTCATTACGCCACCTAGCTCTACTGTTTCAGCACACAGTGCCTCTTGATGAATAAAACATTGAAGAGTGAAAATGTCTTTCCCGAATTCGTCCCTGAGTTTATTTTTCAAACGAGAAGCAATACTTTGGTGACCCCCGATCATTTGTGGTGCACCGTCTGTCGCTACAGAATGGAGCTTATCCCACTGCAAATTCATATTGTCCACTGATTCACAAACGGCTTCAAAAACGTCACGTCCTGTTGCAGTGTAATCAAGTGGTACCACATCCAAGAGTTCTTCATTTACTTGAAGACATGTATAATGCCGTTGCATATTGTACCTCTTCGCAGATTTAAATACTTTATGACATACAACACACTGCGGACGACCATCCCTCTCAATCAGTAGAAAGGTATTCCCCAATAGAGGTACAGGGCTCCCGCGGCTAGTCATGGCTGCCATTGAACAAGGATTATTGCGTCAGTTGCGGCTGCACGCGGCCAGGGGGCACCGAGTTCACTTTCCCCCTCCACGCGGGCTCCGAGCTGCCGCAGTGAGCGCTCCGGAGCGCTCCGGCTCCCTGGAGCTCGGTTGGAACAGCCTGCACTAGAGGAACCTGTCGAGCATTTCCTTAAATCTCTCCGGCAGAGTAAACGTAAACGATGAAACGCGCCTCTCTTACTTTATCTTATCTATATCTTCTATTAATGGTAGTCAAGAATCGGGCTCAATGAGTGTTTTTTAAGCCACTGTTTTCGTTGATGAATTCCACTTCCTTCCGATTCTCCCAATGAATCACCAACTGGAATCTGCCTCTCCTGTGGTTTGTTCTGTGTCGTCGGTCGGAAGGTTAGTGCTAGGTATATTATAGTAATTACATTAGCAGTGACGACCAATAGGGTCGTGGAATTGTAGTGTATGTCTTTGCCTATTTATGGATAATACATTTCACTTAGGTCGATTAAGTCTACCAGTTCCTGCACCGCTCCATCCTCTGCAGTTCCTCAGGTATTCCTCTGTTTCGCTGAAGTTTTCTGGCACTGCAGCCTTCCTATAGACAACTACGCAAGGAGCAGATGCTACAGATGTTTGGAGGCCTATCTCAGGCAGTTTCCGACCGGGTATTGCGAAGAGAACTGCGTGTAATAGACATTTGGAGTCCGGTACATCGATAGAAGTCCATTGGTCACAGCCGCGTGGGATTAACCTAGCGGTCTAGCGGCTGCAGTCATGGACTGTGCGGTCTAGGCGCTGCAGCCATGGACTGTGCGGCTGGATCCCCGGCGGAGGTTCCAGTCCTCCCTCGGGCATGAGTGTGTGTGTGTGTGTTTGTCCTTAGGATGATTTAGGTTAAGTAGTGTGTAAGCTTAGGGACTGATGACCTTAGCAGTTAAGTCACATAAGATTTCACACAATTTTTTTCCATTGGTCACAGCTACACACAAAGTCTCACGTTTCAGTGGACTAAACAACACAGAAATTTGAGAGTAGCCGAATGGAGGTATGCAGTGTTCTCTAATCACGATTTGACCTCTTTTCAAATGATGTAAGGCTTAGAGTGCACCAACTGTCCAGTGAGTTTAATCCGCTGTTTGTAGGGGCCGTAGTTCAGGTCGAAATTCATTCTTGATGTTTTGGGGTGTTCCTTTTACATGTCGTGACCCTACCCATTCAGATTACTCTTCACAAAAACCAGAACGTTTATTTCAACATTGGCAGGATCAAATGTTGCCGTTTCGCGTGATGAATATGCTGTAGACACCCCCGCCTTCTAAGACGACGACAGTTGTGTTCAGAGGGCTGGACTCACACGTCCATAGTTTGACGAACACCCAGATATCCTATTGTACCTTAACTGACCCCCTAATTTACTCGGTCTTAATTCCATAGTAAATATCTCACTGAAATGGCCAGTCAACTTCCCTGCAATCTGGTATTTGTACGTGATCTGGTCAGCAATGAGAGATTTCAGCTGGACATGGCGTACCTGAATATACTTCTGGACGCTCTTCCATCCCGAACTGAGGCCATAATAAAAGTGTTACTTGATGTCTCGTACGGCGGACGAATTTTTTGTTCAGTCTGCTCATTTACCGAATGTCAATGTATTTTCTGGCTATTAACTACACTAGGGAGAGTCTGTCACTCGGCGGCTGATACCTTATATGACTGACTTATGTCACAAATAACCTGCGAAGATTTTTCCATCTGTACCATTATTTTGTTCGTTAGCTTTTTCTCTTCTTAGACGCTCTTTCTTCCCTGGCCATCTACACTCCTGGAAATTGAAATAAGAACACCGTGAATTCATTGTCCCAGGAAGGGGAAACTTTATTGACACATTCCTGGGGTCAGATACATCACATGATCACACTGACAGAACCACAGGCACATAGACACAGGCAACAGAGCATGCACAATGTCGGCACTAGTACAGTGTATATCCACCTTTCGCAGCAATGCAAGCTGCTATTCTCCCATGGAGACGATCGTAGAGATGCTGGATGTAGTCCTGTGGAACGGCTTGCCATGCCATTTCCACCTGGCGCCTCAGTTGGACCAGCGTTCGTGTTGGACGTGCAGACCGCGTGAGACGACGCTTCATCCAGTCCCAAACATGCTCAATGGGGGACAGATCCGGAGATCTTGCTGGCCAGGGTAGTTGACTTACACCTTCTAGAGCACGTTGGGTGGCACGGGATACATGCGGACGTGCATTGTCCTGTTGGAACAGCAAGTTCCCTTGCCGGTCTAGGAATGGTAGAACGATGGGTTCGATGACGGTTTGGATGTACCGTGCACTATTCAGTGTCCCCTCGACGATCACCAGTGGTGTACGGCCAGTGTAGGAGATCGCTCCCCACACCATGATGCCGGGTGTTGGCCCTGTGTGCCTCGGTCGTATGCAGTCCTGATTGTGGCGCTCACCTGCACGGCGCCAAACACGCATACGACCATCATTGGCACCAAGGCAGAAGCGACTCTCATCGCTGAAGACGACACGTCTCCATTCGTCCCTCCATTCACGCCTGTCGCGACACCACTGGAGGCGGGCTGCACGATGTTGGGGCGTGAGCGGAAGACGGCCTAACGGTGTGCGGGACCGTTGCCCAGTTTCATGGAGACGGTTGCGAATGGTCCTCGCCGATACCCCAGGAGCAACAGTGTCCCTAATTTGCTGGGAAGTGGCGGTGCGGTCCCCTACGGCACTGAGTAGGATCCTACGGTCTTGGCGTGCATCCGTGAGTCGCTGCGGTCCGGTCCCAGGTCGACGGGCACGTGCACCTTCCGCCGACCACTGGCGACAACATCGATGTACTATGGAGACCTCACGCCCCACGTGTTGAGCAATTCGGCGGTACGTCCACCCGGCCTCCCGCATGCCCACTATACGCCCTCGCTCAAAGTCCGTCAACTGCACATACGGCTCACGTCCACGCTGTCGCGGCATGCTACCAGTGTTAAAGACTGCGATGGAGCTCCGTATGCCACGGCAAACTGGCTGACACTGACGGCGGCGGTGCACAAATGCTGCGCAGCTAGCGCCATTCGACGGCCAACACCGCGGTTCCTGGTGTGTCCGCTGTGCCGTGCGTGTGATCATTGCTTGTACAGCCTTTCGCAGTGTCCGGAGCAAGTATGGTGGGTCTGACACACCGGTGTCAATGTGTTCTTTTTTCCATTTCCAGGAGTGTACTAGTGTTCTGTATCAAATACCTGAACGGCCATTTGAGCACATTTAATTTTAATTCTTATCTTTTGTTATCTGTTCCACCACGCCATAAATATAGCCATTGGCGTTCGATTTGCACTGGCGGTGCTCCATTTTCACCAAAGACCGCCAAGACTGGCTTAACGGAGCGTCTGTGTAGGCGCGTGGCGCCGCCGCGTCGTGCATTATTCTGCCGGCTCCTGGTGGCCGGATGGCGCCCGCCGTGTACAGCCGGGTCGCCTGGTTATGTCGTTTATTCATAGCGCAGCACGCGCCCCCACAGTGGCGGACACCGCGTTGCTCGTGTTACGCCTGCGTCACTCGTGGGCGGAAGCGCCGCCGCCGATCAGGCTCACAATCAAGACTGGCTATTTCCGTGCGGAGCAGCAAACAGGTCTCTCTTAGGCTCTCGTCGTTGGTGAACGTTCAGAAACGATATAGTACAGGGGCGGCCGCAAATTGGGCTCGCGAGCTCGCTGCACACTCTCCGCCCCCACCATCACCACAAGAGTGGGAGGAGAGGGGGGGGGGGCAGTGAATATCCCGTATTTAGATGGCAATACAGTCGCACTGCCTATTACTTTATTTCTTATTTCTCAACAATATAGATACAGATTGTCGGTATACAAACAGACACAGACAGTTTTACAGGTTTTTGTACACCGGTTGCCACGTGATACTGACTTCTTTACCGTGAAACCTAGCTCGCGCTATTCGTCCACGAGACTCATAGGGTCATAGACACGCGTTCACAGGTAGATGCCGTGTTTCTTGACTTCCGCAAGGCGTTCGATACAGTTCCCCACAGTCGTTTAATGAACAAAGTAAGAGCATATGGACTATCAGACCAATTGTGTGATTGGATTGAAGAGTTCCTAGATAACAGAACGCAGCATGTCATTCTCAATGGAGAGAAGTCTTCCGAAGTTTGAGTGATTTCAGGTGTGCCGCAGGGGAGTGTCATAGGACCGTTGCTATTCACAATATACATAAATGACCTTGTGGATGATATCGGAAGTTCACTGAGGCTTTTTGCAGATGATGCTGTGGTGTATCGAGAGGTTGTAACAATGGAAAATTGTACTGAAATGCAGGAGGATCTGCAGCGAATTGACGCATGGTGCAGGGAATAGCAATTGAATCTCAATGTAGACAAGTGTAATGTGCTGCGAATACATACAAAGATAGATCCCTTATCATTTAGCTACAAAATAGTAGGTCAGCAACTGGAAGCACTTAATTCCATAAATTATCTGGGAGTACGCATTAGGAGCGATTTAAAATGGAATGATCATATAAAGTTGATCGTCGGTAAAGCAGATGCCAGACTGAGATTCATTGGAAGAATCCTAAGGAAATGCAATCCGAAAACAAAGGAAGTAGGTTACAGTACGCTTGTTCGCTCACTGCTTGAATACTGCTCAGCAGTGTGGAATCCGTACCAGATACGGTTGATAGAAGAGAGAGAGAAGATCCAACGGAGAGCAGCGCGCTTCGTTACAGGATCATTTAGTAATCGCGAAAGCGTTACGGAGATGATAGATATACTCCAGTGGAAGACTCTGCAGGAGAGACGCTCAGTAGCTCGGTACGGGCTTTTGTTAAAGTTTCGAGAACATACCTTCACCGAAGAGTCAAGCATTATATTGCTCCCTCCTACGTATATCTCGCGAAGAGACCATGAGGATAAAATCAGAAAGATTAGAGCCCACACTGAAACATACCGACAATTCTTCTTTCCACGAACAATACGAGACTGGAATAGAAGGGAGAACCGATAGAGGTACTCAAGGTACCCTCCGCCACACACCGTCAGGTGGCTTGCGGAGTATGGATGTAGATGTAGATGTGTTTAGATGGCAAAGCAGTCTCTCTGCCAATTGCTTGGTTTCATATTTCGCAGCATAATAGATCCCAAACGAAACGAACCTCACGTATTACTGAATTAATTTTAGCGCCCTGAAGACATAATATAAATTTACTGGTAAAATTTGTTGTCATATGGACAGACATAGACAATTTCACATATTTTAGCACTCAGGTTGCCACGTAATCATGACTTATTTATTTTCATAATGGGAAAAAGATCTTTCACTCACATACATCGACCGAAATATTGTAGCACATTTATAACCTCATTACGGGATGTGGAGACTCTAACTGAGGAAAACAGTATACACGTCCTGGATAGCTTTGAAGGGAAAGGATTTGTCTTTAAAATGGGAATTACACTGCAGATTAATCAATTATTTCTGCATATGCACAGGGGTGCTTTCAAGTGAAACGGCAAATGGTCTCGATAACAGCTCGAAAACATATATAAGAGTGGCAATGTCCTCAAAAACGTTTAGAAATCTATCCTTATAATTCTTTTAACGCTATAATGAATTCTTCAAACTTCACTTTTTCTTTAACGCCACTTTGCTTAGGGAACTGGACTGTGTTTGGCAGAATTTGTCCTTTCCACAATGCGATTTTATTTTTAAATTCATCCTCACCAAATCAGAAATAAGTTGTTTCTCACCTTGCAATGTCTTACTCTTACTGTGGGCAGTGTGCCGGATATTCTAATTTTCGTTCTTGTACTCTTCTTTTCCTCGTATGTTCAACAATAGCGGAGTTTAAAATCGAAAAGCGTCCCGGGCACCTCCCTTGACGTAACCATCGTACTTTGCGATGATCTATAAAGTCTCATACTCTCGTTCATTTCTGTCAAAAACTGATGCAATTGCCAGTGGAATAGTGCGTGCCACTTCAGAAATTTTACTATTCGTACCATCAATTTCATCATGTGCTCAATGCCTGCAGATTTAACATAAAGTGCTTCTTGATTTACAGTACGATGAATCCCGTCTGTTTATCGTTGTAATTTTTTGCTCTTTCACTGTCAACAAAATCTTTGAAGACCTCCTGCATAGTATTCGTTCTATCCTGTTCTAGAGGAGCGATATTCGTTGAAGTGAGACAAAACTTTACAACAACAACTGTTTATTACGAGAACTAAGCTAAGTACAACCTCCGAGAATAGTGTCTAACCAAATTTGAGAACAGGAATGTATCGAAGGCAGAGAAGATTAACGACGACACAGTTCTACGAGACTGGTAGCTCGAAGGCAGTCTACTGGTAACGAGACGATCCCACAAGGCGATGAGCAAGTGTGCAGTGTCTCGGCAAATACTACGAAGCGGTGACCTCGGAGCACCTGCTGGAAGCCCAGCGCCGGACGTGGCTCAGGACGGGATCTTGGGAGGCTATCAACCCCTTAGTGCTGATACTCGTAGATATTGCTGTTTGTGTGCCAAATTTGATTTGGGAGGAGATCCTGGACATATATACACACAGTCTGCTTCATGTGTAAATATATATAGCAAAATTATCCACCGATTTTTGTTACGTTTTCTACTGCAATTGATTGTATTATCGGATCTCTGTTTTAAGAAATTATGATGCAGTGGCCTTGCAAAATGGTGCCGTGTCCGACATACTTGGAATTTGGACCTAGGAAACACACCATATCCGCGATTTACCACATTTTGAAATATTTTTACGAACGAAATACTTACATTTTTATCTTCTTTTTATTCTTTGCTTACCCACAGAAAAACTAAAGTAATGATTTCTCAGAATCATTATCCACGTCACAGCATTAGGCACATCTTACTAGACGAACCATACTTACACTTTTGTGGTAGACGTACTTCGTTATTAAAAGTAACTTTTCCTCCTTTGATATGTGTCGAGTTGGGGGGAAACTTAAGAATGCGTCCGGAGCCACTTGATGGGGATATACACAACTGGCCGTTAGAATTGCTGCACCAAGAGGAAATGCAGATGATACACTGGTATTCATTGGACAAATATATTATACTAGAACTGACATGTGATTACATTTTCACGCAATTTGGGTGCATAGATCCTGAGAAATCAGTACCCAGAACAACCACCTCTGGCCGTAATAACGGCCCTGATACGCCTGGCCATTGAGTCAAACAGAGCTTGGATGGCGTGTACAGGTACAGCTGCCCATGCAGCTTCAACACGACACCACAGTTCATCAAGAGTAGTGACTGGCGTATTGTGGCGAGCCAGTTGCTCGGCCACCATTGACCAAACGTTTTCAGTTGGTGAGAGATCTGCAGAAGGTGCTGGCCAGAGCAGCAGTCGAACATTTCTGTATCCAGAAAGGCCCGTATAGGACCTGCAACATGCGGTCGTGCATTATCCTGCTGAAATGTAGGGTTTCGCAGGGATCGAATGAAGGGTAGAGCCACGGGTCGTACCACATCTGAAATGTAACGTCCGCTGTTCAAAGTGCCGTCAATGCGGACAACAGGTGACCGAGACGTGTAACGAATGGCACCCCAAACCATCACGCCGGGTGATACGCCAGTATGACGATGACGAATACGCGCTTCCAATGTGCGTCCACCGCAGTGTCGCCAAACACGGATGCGACCATCATGATGCTCTAAACAGAACCTGGATTCATCCGAAAAAATGACGTTTTGCCATTCGTACACCCAGATTCGTCGTTGAAGACACCATCGCAGGCGCTCCTGTCTGTGATGCAGCGTCAAGCGTAACCGCAGCCATGGTCTCCGAGCTGGTAGTCCATGCTGCTGCAAACGTCGTCGAACTGTTCGTGCAGATGGTTGTTGCCTTGCAAACGTCCCCTTCTGTTGACTCGTGGATCTAGACGTGGCTGCACGATCCGTTACAGCCATGCGGATAAGATGCCTGTCATCTCGACTGCTAGTGATACGAGGCCGTTGGTATCCAGTACGGCGTTCCGTATTACCCTCCTGAACCCACCGATTCCATATTCTGCTAACAGTCATTGGATCTCGACCAACGCGATCAGCAATGTCGCGATACGATAAACCAGAATCGCAATAGTCTACAATCCGACCTTTATCAAAGTGGGAAACGTGATGGTACGCATTTCTCCTCCTCACACGAGGCATCACAACAACGCTTCACCAGGCAACGCCGGTCAACTGCTGTTTGTGTATGAGAAATCGGTTGGAAATTTTCCTCATGTCAGCACGTTGTAGGTGTCGCCACCGGCGCCAATCTTCTGTGAATGCTCTTGAAAGCTAATCATTTGCATATCACAGCATCTTCTTCCTGTCGGTTAACTTTCGCGTCTGTAACACGTCATCTTCGTGGTGTAGCAATTTTAATGGCCAGTAGTGTATATGAGAAACATATATAGGGTATTGGAATGTAGGTAAGAAGTCCATCTGCTAATATAAATCATAAAAATTGTGATACAGTGCGCTGAAAATTATGTTTTAAGATAAATGCGCGAAATATGGTATAGAAGTTGATAGTGGATTGTGCTGGCTCATTAGATAAGACTGCGAAACAAATGAGAAAAACAGCGTTGGATAAACGTCATCATGAAGTAATGTGTGTGAAAAAACCTGTCGGCATATTTAAACATAATTGTACAAAATGCCGTCGTATAAAACGGAATGTTCCGTAAAATTTAAGCTGTATTCGTATGTTCCTGGCGAATCACCACCTCGGAAACTGGAACACAATGAAAATCTGTGTCGAAAGTGTCTGTACTATTGAACCCTTGTGGCAACTCTTGGACAACTTTCAGCTCTACTTGCTGACATTTCGAGGAATGGCGTACACATGGAGCAGCCGTTACCATTTTGTTCTCTCTTACTGCAGACAAGAGTAAGAGCTACTTGCGTCACTTAGTCTCAGTGAAAACACGGCGTAAGAAGGTAGTGGTCCAAAAATTTTGTTACAGTTCTTTGCCATTACTACACAGCGGTGTTTGTTGCGTCCTAAATACAGGGTTATTACAAATGATTGAAGCGATTTCACAGCTCTACAATAACTTTATTATTTGAGATATTTTCACAATGATTTGCATACACATACAAAAACTCAAAAAGTTTTTTTAGGCATTCACAAATGTTCGATATGTGCCCCTTTAGTGATTCGGCAGACATCAAGCCGATAATCAAGTTCCTCCCACACTCGGCGCAGCATGTCCCCATCAATGAGTTCGAAAGCATCGTTGATGCGAGCTCGCAGTTCTGGCACGTTTCTTGGTAGAGGAGGTTTAAACACTGAATCTTTCACATAACCCCACAAAAAGAAATCGCATGGGGTTAAGTCGGGAGAGCGTGGATGCCATGACATGAATTGCTGATCATGATCTCCACCACGACCGATCAATCGGTTTTCCAATCTCCTGTTTAAGAAATGCCGAACATCATGATGGAAGTGCGGTGGAGCACCATCCTGTTGAAAGATGAAGTCGGCGCTGTCGGTCTCCAGTTGTGGCATGAGCCAATTTTCCAGCATGTCCAGATACACGTGTCCTGTAACGTTTTTTTCGCAGAAGAAAAAGGGGCCGTAAACTTTAAACCGTGAGGCATCCAGAAGCTTTAAACTGCGCATACCATCGCCGAATGGAGTTAGCAGTTGGTGGATTTTTGTTGAACTTCGTCCTGAAGTGTCGTTGCACTGTTATGACTGACTGATGTGAGTGCATTTCAAGCACGACATACACTTTCTCGGCTCCTGTCGCCATTTTGTCTGCTCTGGCGGCAGAAACCTGAAGTGCGGCTTCAGCCGAACAAAACTTCATGAGTTTTTCTACGTATCTGTAATGTGTCGTGACCATATGTCAATGAATAGAGCTACAGTGAATTTATGAAATCGCCTCAATAATTTGTAATAGCCCTGTAGAGGTAATAAGAGTCGTCCGTGACAAGCACTAAGTAATGTTACTTATAGTCAGGGGATGGTTCAAAGAACAACGTGCATGTAGTCTACTAGTCCTCACATATCAAATGTGCTCTAGATGTGGGAAAAATGTAAATTAACAAAGATGAGTAGGGAAACCAATCCTGTGGTGTTATAATACAGTATCAGTGCTACTTGACATAGTCACATCTATGAAATATCAAGATATTACGTTCCAAAGCGACACGATATGGAAAGAGCCGGGAGTTTGGTTGTAGTGAAGACGAATGGTGGACTTAAGTTTGTTAGGAGCTTCTAAGAGAGTTTAGTCCACGTGTAAAGGAGATGCATGCAGAATACTTCTGCGACTCATTGTTGAGTACTGCTCGAGTGTTAGGATGCCCTCTGGTTGGGATTTAAAAAAAAGACATTGAAGCATTTCAGACGTGTGCTGCTAGATTTATTACCCGTAGGTTCAATCCACACACGAGTATTATGGAAATTCTCCGCGAACTCAAATGGAAATCCCTAGAGGGGAGAAGACGTTCTTTTCGCGAAACGCTATTGAGAAAGTTTAAAGAACGGGCATTTGCTACGGACTACAGAGCGATTCTACTACCACCGACATACATTTCGCGTTAGGACCGTGAAAAATCGGAACTCGCACGGAAGCATACAGACAGTCGTTTTCCCCACACTCCATTTGCAAGTGGAACAGGAAGGGGAATGACTAACAGTTGTACAAGTTATCCTCCGCATGCACGATATGGTGGCTTGCGGAGTGCGTGTGTATGTAGATGCAGGTGTAGATATGCCCATCATCATTCCATAACAGCAATACCAATTTGGATACACGCCGTATCTTGGGTGCGCTTTTGCATAACACTAAATCTTTCTCCAGCTTCTGCTTTTCACGCACACGACTGTGGAAGAAGCTACCCTGTAACCTGCATCCTCACCAAAATGCCTTGGGGGTATCCTGTATTATTGGCGTAGTTTATCTCTCAGGATATATAAGTTATTTTCTTTTTGTCCAAAAGGGAAGCAGTCTCTCTGTCAGACTGTAAACTATCCATGCGTCTCTCATCCATCCCAATTTCCGTTTCCTTCCTTCCAACTCATCTGCTAATTTTACCCTATCGTTTCTCGCTCTTCCTCTAACCAGTTATTAGAATCATTATTATAACATTAAACACAGCAAATCAGTTAATTATACTAGATTTCATAGTTGCCTCTTGTTGGACACTTCCAAATGTGGAGGCCTGGGTCATGTATCGGGAGATAATTGGTGCAGATCCCAGTAAAGTAGCTTCCTGTAGTTGGTAGATAGAATGTTAGCAATACCAGTGGTTTTCAAGTGCGCACTAAAACCTTCGAGTACAGCTCCCAGTGTGCCGAGAACCGTTACGACCGATTAAGTGGTTTACGACAGAGTGGATTAGTTTGATTTCCAAGTCCTCTTATCTGGCAAATGTTTCAGGTTGGTTCTCGTCGATTTTGCTACCACCTGGGACGGCAATGTCAGTGATCCACAGTTTCTTTTTCTTCAGAGTTGTACTGACGCATATTTTTTCCAGCATTCGATCTGTCTGAAGCCGGACGTCCTACAGTGATTTGGCATGTTTGTTTTTGACAACTTTTTCTGGCTTGTGACGTTAGCATTTCCCTGCCACCGTTAGACGACATTTTTGGCATAAGTTTCAGTGGAAACTTCGTACTACATCATTTCGCCGTTGCTTGTCACCAGCCTGAGCAATATTTTTGCAAGAGGCCAAGACGACGTCCAACACCTTTTCGCGTTCTGGTGATTACACCGTCCTTCAGCACTTTCCTAAAATGCTCATGACAGTAGCGTGTGAACAGGCGACCAGCTCCGCCGTTTCCAATATGCTCGTTCCAAGGTGCCGGGTCATAACAACCTGCGCTTGCAGGGAGAGATCCCAGCGCTGGGATCGCCTTATTGAAATCATCTAGACGGTAACGTAGGTTAAGAGCACAGGTATTACATACTGCAGACAATCACCCTGGTGGATCTCGTTTGCGAGTAATTGACGAAAAAAATTTCGGAATTTTGCTTGGCGCGTAATAGCGTTAGAAAGATGTGTTGTATAGACTAGGTGCTTGGTGTTATGTGTAGGGTAAGCGCTAGACAAGCAGGAAGTTGTGGGTTTGTATCTCGTTAGTTGCATTTTTTTAAATTTTTAAATCCTTTTGCAACTGACGTTGATCATGATATTGAATTAAGTGATTTGAACATAATTTTTTATTTGCTCTTATTTTCTTTTCTATCATTCTTTTTCCGCTTGAAATCTTCGTTCATGTGCTTTTAGTTAATTTTATATATTAATTTCGAAATAATTTATTTTGTTTTTATCATCCTATTTCTTCTTCGAGAAGCCAGTCCTCATTTTGCTTGGATTTCATTTTACTTATAAACCCTTGTTTAGTTTAAATCTTCATCCCCGTTATTTTGTTCATAGTGCAATAGGAATTTAGACTATGTTCTAATTGTTTCTGTGACGATTACCATACATAGAAATTTCACCTCTTGTGACGAAAAAACCATTTTTCACAGTATTGCACACAGTCAGTATAAATGGATTATTTCGCCTTTTGCATTTTAACCAATAGATCGAAATTTTCAAGTAATTGATATATATGCACAAAAATTCAGAGCGGAAAAAGAATGATATAAAAAAATAACGAAACAAATTAAAGAGTTTATATCGTGATTATAAAATGATGTGACAAAGAAACAGAAATAAGAAATTACATGTAAAACAATTAATTGAATAAAAATGGTGATCAAAGTATTTTCGATAAAGACTTAAAAAATAAAAAAATATTTAAGGCACCTGGCGAGATTCGAACCCATACCTTCTACATCTGAAGCACTTATCCTGTCCATCACACCACGCAACCAGTGCATATCATTAAACTTTTTAATGCTGTTGAGCATCACACAAAATTCAGAAATGGTTTTCGCTGATTACTTGAGAGCGAGCGCCCACCAAGGCGAATGGGTGCTGGGTGTGATATCTGAGATCTATACCTACAACATTGTGTATTTGTTTTCAGAAAGCCTATCCCACCAGTGGCTATCTCTCCTTCTACGTCAATATCGGATAAATACACTATTAAGAAGGTGATTGAAAGGCTGTGGCTCATTAGTGCGTTATTTATTATTATTATTATATTGCTCATGCACACTGATTAGTCAAAACATTATGACCACTGCCTATTGGGGAACGGAATGCCGGGGTATTTCGGGTGTGTGAGATGCTAATGAAAGTACAGTGGGACAATTTTTGAACTACATCAAATCAAACGTAAATTTGTTAGTAACTACGTCGTGCACACAGTTTGTTCAACATATAAACGTCATTTGGATTATGACATGTTCGATATTCCTGCCATCATTGGCGAGGATGTGGCGCAGACAAATAGCGAAATTCTGCATGACCCGCCGAAGTGTCGGAACATCGATGCAGTCGATGGCCCGCTGAACGGCTGTTTTCGGCTAAGCAATGGTTTTGGGGTTATTGCTGTACTCCTTATCTTTAATATATCCCCACAAAAAGTAATCGTATGTGTTAAGATCCGGAGAAATGGCGGACAATCGAGGCCCTTGTCAGTGGCCTCTGGGTACCCCAGAACCAGAATGCGGTCCCCAGAGTGCTCCTCCAGGACATCAAACACCCTCCGACAGAGTTGAGCTCCGTCTTGCATGAACCACATCTTGTCGAATGCAGGGTCACTTTGGAGAATGGGGATAAAATCATTTTCTAAAACTTTCACGTGCCGTTCGGTGGTCACTGAGCCATCAAGGAATATCTCACCGAGTATTCCGTGACTGGATATTGCACAGCACACAATGGGTGAAGAGACTTATCGATCGCGAATTCGGATTCTCAGTATTCCAAAATTTGCTTATTGACGAACCCATCCAAACGAAAGTTGGTTCGTCACTAAACCAAACCATACTAATTGCCATCACGTCGCGCGGCCAACCGCGCTGTTTGAACGTCCTGACGCAAACTGTAAGAAATTATGACGATTTTATTTCATATAGTTCACTAATTGTCACCATGTATATAAACGGGGAGGAGACGAATAGCCAATCAATCCAGCGATGATAAGGTCAGCTACAAGAAAACTTCTTGACTTAACCCACCTTGACAAAGAGCAGATTGTTACGGGCCAGTGCCTGGGAACGAGCATCTGGTAGATGGTGAAGCTTTTCAGCGGTTCACGTGTTAGTGTCGTGACCATCTTCGGAAAACATTGGGTCAGTACAGGGCTGGATTCCAAGGAATCGGTGGGGGCTGAGACACAGAGCAAAATAATGAGAACATATGTATATGTCATTGTGGTTTGCTACAATCCACGAAGTCCAATTGTATTCCTACAGTTCCTTGAGACAATCAAGTTCGTCTCAGATAACAACTGAGAGGTGAGGCTAAGTGGTAGTAGTCGAAAGCAGAGAGTGAACTCCGCTATCCGAGTGGGCTGGCATCAGTGTGCAATCTTTTTTTGTCGGCTCGGCTAAGTGTGCAAAAGAGAGTGTGTGTTCGAGGCGGCTGCGGATTGGCAGGGGAGTTACATGAGCTACTGCCAACCTCTTGACGTTGCCTGCCTGGCGTGGTATCGATAGTGCGCGACACCACATAAAATGGTGGAACCACGAATGAGCGAGAAGATGTCAGATGTCCACGCCTCGGCACATAACATGTAAATTAGAGGCTTGCCCGCCCTGTAAATCAGGGTGGATTCTGATCTCTGGCAGATCTGACAACAGAGTACGATGCTGGTGCAGACACAAGCGTTTCCGAACTCACCGTTCAGGCACACTGTGGAACATGCAGCTCCGCAGCAGACGACCCATACGTGTTCCTGTGTTGACCGAATGACATCGTCGCTTACTGTAGAAGTGGGCACGGGTGCATTGAGAGTAGATCACCTTCAAAAATGTTATATGATCCCATGAATCACGCTTCTTTTTGCGACAGGTTGATGCTCGTTTCCAGATACGGTTCAAATGGTTCAAATGGCTCTGAGCACTATGCGACTTAACTTCTGAGGTCATCAGTCGCCTAGAACTTAGAACTAATTAAACCTAACTAACCTAAGGACATCACACACATCCATGCCCGAGGCAGGATTCGAACCTGCGACCGTAGCGGTCACGCGGTTCCAGACTGAAGCGCCTTTAACCGCACGGCCACTCGGGCCGGCCTCCAGATACGGCGTGTCCCAAGTGAACGACTACCAGAAACATGCACTGTGCAATGGGTATGGTTCGGCAGGAGCACTGTTAGCCTATGGGGGACGTGCACGTATCTTTCACGAGATCTTGGTAGTAATCTAAATCACTTATCACAGATGTGGAGTACAAAAACATTTTACCGAGTCCTTGCATCTCTTTATGTTTGATGTCTTTGCCAACGGCAATGGCTTCTTCC
Source organism: Schistocerca serialis cubense (assembly GCF_023864345.2). Classification (NCBI taxonomy): domain Eukaryota; kingdom Metazoa; phylum Arthropoda; class Insecta; order Orthoptera; family Acrididae; genus Schistocerca; species Schistocerca serialis. The sequence continues at coordinate 145,265,436 of NC_064643.1, forward strand.
AGCACGATCAGGCCAGAATCGTGCTTTATTGATTTGAGAACCAAGATGTTGAATTGTCGTTACTGTTTTGGCCAGCAAATTCGCCTGAGTGGAACCCTGTGGGAAGACATATGGTGCGTTACCAGAGGCCAGGTTTGCGCTCGCAAACCATCGACCAGTAATTTATGGGAATCGCGTGATCTGAGTATTGACTTCTGGTGCCACATACCTCTGGAAACCTACGCAGGGCTGGTCGAATCGATGCCACGCCGAATCGCTACCATGTTGCGTTCCAAAGGTTGAGCAACAAGGCACGAACGCTGTGCTCATAATGTATCGTTCATCAGTGTATTGCGCCATTTTCATTTTACATTGACCGACTAAGTGTTCTATCGTCCTGGTAGTTTATTCTTCTGCACACCAGTCAGGCCGTGGTAAACGGCATTTATCAACACCGAAATATATCATTGTTTGTCCTGGTCTTTTTGCCACGAAACTACACGTCGCCTCCACAGCGTCTGGGGGCGACAACCGCTCTGATAGGCAGTGTCCAAGATGCTACTCTAGGCGGGTGTAAAATTAATGTGCGCAACGGAAAATAATGAACCCTAAAATGATGATTTGGCCCTGTCTGACAATCCTCCTGAAGCAGATCTTAGGATCTCTTAATACTCTTTAGCATATAAATTACAACCTAAACATAAATGAATGATTAAGGCAACTAATACTACTAAATCATAAATTTTGTTTCTTATTATACATTTATTGTAGATTAAAAACAATCCTTTATTACAAATGTCTATATTTCCTAACTAAAATTTCTGATCAATTGCCCAACTCTGCCCCTTTTATGGCCGCGCGATCTAACATAAATAACGCGAAATGACTGACATCATCTACGTATCAAACACTAGGAGATACTACTATCAAAGATGGTCTACGGTGGTGTGGAACCTCAGTGGAAAAAAAACTAACGTGATCACAGCTGTTTAGCTTTATAACCCAAATAAGCCGAAGCAATTAGCAATACCACCGTATGTACTGCGTCCGGTGCTTCGGAGTGATGGTTCTCGTACTCGTCTGCGACGATGGAAGAACTACAGCCACCAAAATACACTCTTTCGAACACTAGGATGGCAGAAGGCGGTCCTCTGACTAATATACTCTAATACTGTCTTCTCCTATCTGTGTTCTACATACGAGAACCGCGAACCCCCAGTCACAAGGACGGAGTTCAAATAACGTCTCAACGTATAAGCAGAAGAAGTGCTCTCAAACACTGAACGCTACATACTCAACGACGACTTCCAACCGGGAGGCGAAGTCCAGAATCTTATAAGTTCGCAACAGTACCGTGCCTAACCGTTCTAACTATACACTCTCTTGAGAGCAAAGATAGCAAGTCCGTCTGTACCAACAAGCTGATACTGAGCGACCGTCACACACAGGCGCTCAAAACGGAAGACTCATCCTCTCCACCGTTGGCTTCCCAGCAAGACTCGGCTCCCCTCCCTCGTAACTGCAGAAGGCGAATCATATTCTCGATACCCCGGGATATTCTCCTTCTCTACAGGTTCTTCCGAACGCCGACCAACCATATTTTAGTCTTTTGTCGTCCAGGACGGAAAGTTTGCGAGGGAACACCTATACTCGTACAATGGTACGCTTCTGAGTAAAAATCCTTGGAAATAACCCAGCCTGCGTGATTTACGAGGTGACGCTTCCTCGTTCCTCTCGGCTGCGTCCAAGATTTGCAGAGTTCCCTGTTATCCTTCTGGTCCGGCTACAATACCGGCCGGCCGCGACTCTTTGTGCTCCAGCGCTCTGGTGCCCCAACGTCCGTCTTGCTACTTTCTGTGTTTAAGCAGGACCAACACACCTGTGTGGGCCTTCCACCCAGGGCTTGAGTGCCGCCTGCCGTTTCATTTTTACTGGCTTTCCAACCTCTACTAATGTAGGCAATCATTCATTACGCCGTTTTGATAATAAAGACACTCCGTCACCTTTCATGCAAAAACGTTAACAATTATTTACACGGCTTACGTGACAATGTCAGTCTCTTTAAATATTCATACACTCCTGGAAATGGAAAAAAGAACACATTGACACCGGTGTGTCAGACCCACCATACTTGCTCCGGACACTGCGAGAGGGCTGTACAAGCAATGATCACACGCACGGCACAGCGGACACACCAGGAACCGCGGTGTTGGCCGTCGAATGGCGCTAGCTGCGCAGCATTTGTGCACCGCCGCCGTCAGTGTCAGCCAGTTTGCCGTGGCATACGGAGCTCCATCGCAGTCTTTAACACTGGTAGCATGCCGCGACAGCGTGGACCTTAACCGTATGTGCAGTTGACGGACTTTGAGCGAGGGCGTATAGTGGGCATGCGGGAGGCCGGGTGGACGTACCGCCGAATTGCTCAACACGTGGGGCGTGAGGTCTCCACAGTACATCGGTGTTGTCGCCAGTGGTCGGCGGAAGGTGCACGTGCCCGTCGACCTGGGACCGGACCGCAGCGACGCACGGATGCACGCCAAGACCGTAGGATCCTACGCAGTGCCGTAGGGGACCGCACCACCACTTCCCAGCAAATTAGGGACACTGTTGCTCCTGCGGTATCGGCGAGGACCATTCGCAACCGTCTCCATGAAGCTGGGCTACGGTCCCGCACACCGTTATGCCGTCTTCCGCTCACGCCCCAACATCGTGCAGCCCGCCTCCAGTGGTGTCGCGACAGGCGTGAATGGAGGGACGAATGGAGACGTGTCGTCTTCAGCGATGAGAGTCGCTTCTGCCTTGGTGCCAATGATGGTCGTATGCGTGTTTGGCGCCGTGCAGGTGAGCGCCACAATCAGGACTGCATACGACCGAGGCACACAGGGCCAACACCCGGCATCATGGTGTGGGGAGCGATCTCCTACACTGGCCGTACACCACTGGTGATCGTCGAGGGGACACTGAATAGTGCGCGGTACATCCAAACCGTCATCGAACCCATCGTTCTACCATTCCTAGACCGGCAAGGGAACTTGCTGTTCCAACAGGACAATGCACGTCCGCATGTATCCCGTGCCACCCAACGTGCTCTAGAAGGTGTAAGTCAACTACCCTGGCCAGCGAGATCTCCGGATCTGTCCCCCATTGAGCATGTTTGGGGCTGGATGAAGCGTCGTCTCACGCGGTCTGCACGTCCAGCACGAACGCTGGTCCAACTGAGGCGCCAGGTGAAAATGGCATGGCAAGCCGTTCCACAGGACTTTTTTTTTTTCTTTTAAAAATGGTTCAAATGGCTCTGAGCACTATGGGACTTAACATCTATGGTCATCAGTCCCCTAGAACTTAGAACTACTTAAACCTAACTAACCTAAGGACATCACACAACACCCAGCCATCACGAGGCAGAGAAAATCCCTGACCCCGCCGTCCACAGGACTACATCCAGCATCTCTACGATCGTCTCCATGGGAGAATAGCAGCCTGCATTGCTGCGAAAGGTGGATATACACTGTACTAGTGCCGACATTGTGCATGCTCTGTTGCCTGTGTCTATGTGCCTGTGGTTCTGTCAGTGTGATCATGTGATGTATCTGACCCCAGGAATGTGTCAATAAAGTTTCCCCTTCCTGGGACAATGAATTCACGGTGTTCTTATTTCAATTTCCAGGAGTGTATATACGATGTACAACCTATCAAATGATACCTAATTGTGGTTGCAGATCACGGCAAAGTATGTAGATGAGTGGTTGTAAGGTGGGAAATTATAACCGCCTTACAAGCGTGCCTGTCCCAGCAGAGAGCGCGGTCGGCAGGACACTGTTTTGTTACGCCGTATCACGTGCCCTCGTAGCGGCACTCGGATATCCATCAGCTCCCGACTATTTAGGCCACCGCCGGATCGTGCTAAATCAGTTATGCGCTACACCAGTCGGCAGCACCAACAGTTCCCTCTGGCCCCATCAGTGGTTCAGTTCTAGTGCTATTGGCAGTTTCGTCTTAGCGTTCCACGCCGTGAGACAAGGCCCAGTTCGTCCCGGTCTGCACCAGCAGCACGTGAGCCGTCACACGCCGTCAGCAAGAGCCGAGTAACGTCCCAGGTCTTCACGCCGCCGTGTACCACGATTCTAGTAATGGCATTGGTGGCCGGCCGCCGCCCCACAAGTTCTTTAACGCCACTACGGCGACTTGTGAGTGAATGAGGATGAATTGATGATGAAAGACACACAACACCCAGTCATCTAGAGGCAGAGAAAATCCCTGACCCCGCCGGGAATGGAACCCGGGGCCCCGTGCGCGGGAAGCGAGAACGCTACCGCTAGACCACGAGCCGCGGACACAAGTCTAGTGTTCGTTGTGAAGTAACGTCACAGACACCGTTATAGGAGAGACATTGATGTAGTATGTAGTTATGTGGATTTTCATGCAAGAACAGTATAAGCGAGTTTTCGTTTTGTTAGTAAAGTCGTTATCTTAATAGTGCCTCCGATAATTCCTCAGTACGATGATACGTGACCAACAAGGGAAACTCCCCATTGTACTCCCCTCAGATTTAGGGGTAAGGGAGCCCAGTGGAGTTCCCGTCAAAAACTGAACACAAATCAAGCATAAGAACAGGAAGAAGGTGTACTGGACTTAAAAAAAAAAGTGGCGTCGTGGTTAAGTGGTTGCTGGGTTAGGCTGGCAAGCGGGCAGTCGTGTTCAAACCTCCACCACGCCAATTTTTTTTTCCCCTGTTTGCTTCATTAAAATTTGAGTCCGTGTCGTGATGTAACGTACGTTGGCAACAGCGAGGTGTAAGATAGGGACCTACAAAGACAGCTGATTCTACACAACTACTCTATTGTATTGTATTTTAACCGGGGACCTAGAAACGACGGAGAGGCTCCGTCCCCGCCGCAGCCGCAGTGGTCCACAACCCCACGACGACTACCGCAGTCCACTTAGCCCCTCCGCCGCCACACACCGAACCAAGGTTTACTGTGAACGCCCCAGGGAACGTCTCACACCAGACGAGTGTAGCCCCTATGTTTGCGTGATAGAGTAATGGTGGTGTACGCGTACGTGCAGAACTTGTTTGCGCAGCAATCACCGACGTAGTGTAACTGAGCCGGAATAAGGGGAACCAGCCCGCATTCGCCGAGGCAGATGGAAAACCGCCTAAAAACATCCACAGACTGGCCTCGACACAAATCCGCCGGGCGGATTCGTGCCGGGGACCAGGCGCTCCTTCCCTCCCGGAAAGCCGTGCGACAGACCGCACGGCCAACCGGGCGAGCACTACTCAATCAGCAGCCGAACGGAAGTGGCTTTCGAATGGGAACCGCAAACCTTTCACAAAAATGGGACAACTCAACATGTCTACCGAATCCTCCACCGGAAAACGCACCTGGTATATCATACACGGAATTAGTGACAGCACATGTATCGTATGATAGGAATCTCTTACCGACGCACGTAATTTATACGACTGGTAAGCAAGTGAGATATGCCTTCTTCCCTGATATAGGTGTACGTATGAATGGGAAAGTGATCAATCCCAAGGAAATGATGAGAACATAATAGTTAATCACATAAGCAGCATCAAATGAACATGGCAGGTTCAAAACCACACAGTTTCTCTGTGCTCTGTCAAAACATATGTTTTCAACGTTTTTCAAGCTGCGTTCCATTTTGAAAGTCTTGACTCTTGAATTCCATTGTTGTAACATAGTTCAAACCCGTTTATTTGTTGTTTTCATTTCTGTGGAATGTCTATGTGGTATCTCGCCCACTCTCACTATTCATCACATTTAATTGCGACGGTAACGAATTCTTACCACATGACTCATATTCTATAACCAATGTATAGCATAATTGCCAGGACTAAAGAAAGAGAACAAAAATTTCAATGACCGGACGGACAGTTTATAATCTTGTGAATAAATAAATAAATGGCATGATGTCGCCGGCCGAAGTGGCCGTGCGGTTCTAGGCTCCGCAGTCTGGAACCGCGAGCTCGCTACGGTCGCAGGTTCGAATCCTGCCTCGGGCATGGATGTGTGTGATGTCCTTAGGTTGGTTAGGTTTAAGTAGTTCTAAATTCTAGGGGACTAATGACCTCAGAAGTTGAGTCCCATAGTGCTCAGAGCCATTTTTTGGCATGATGTTTTGAACACGGCTCACCCGCTGGGTAGTGCAACACCATGACCACTTACCCACGACGCCGTTACTGTTTCGCGCTGATCTTTAATGTACTTCCTGTTCTTGGACCGTTCACTATTTCTATTTTGCTTTTTTTTCACAGTTGTGTTGAGATTTTGACGTTCTACCCTCTGAGCCATCTTACCACTAAATCTCAGAAGTTGCGATGGGGAGTTTCTCTTGTAAGCAAGTGGAGTACTTGAGGGATGAATATTCATTTTCCCACTGCATGTGCTGACGCTAAATGTACCGGACTCCCTACCTACCAACTATTGATCTGGGATGCCTGTGAAGGCGCTTGTAATTAATACTTCGCCGGATTTAAAAATTCACTCCCTAGCAGGATTTGCAGCAGGGCGCGGCCAGGGCGGCGTGCCCGGCAATACAATGCACCGGCTCAGGCTGACGCACCGCTAATTAATGCCAGCCCCGTTAAAACGCGCCGCCCTAAATCACGGCGCGCAAATTGCCCGCAAAATGAGCGCCCCGACGCCCCAAATTGCGCCACAGTTTCGCACCTTGACGCCCAAGACTCGCGCCGGGGCCGTCATCTCCTGTCAACCTGTGCTACCACTTCGTGGAGGTAGCACGATGCGTTAGATGCCGTTACATCTCGCTTAACACTGAAGTGCAGAGCATTGCGAGATCCGCAGGAAGGTCGAATCTTCACGTTGGCCAGAGAGTAGAAATATCTAATAAAGTGACAGCTCCCTTAGCTGAGCTGTCAGTGCGTCTAACTGCCACGCAGCAGGCCCGGGTTCGATTTCCTGCCGGGTCGGAGATTTTCACCGTCCTGAGATTGGATGTTGTCACCGTCATCAAGTGGTTCAAATGGCTCTGAGCACTATGGGACTTAACTTCTGAGGTCACCAGTCCCCTAGAACGTAGAACTACTTAAACCTAACTAACCTAAGGACATCACACATCCATGCCCGAGGCAGGATTCGAACCTGCGGTTCCGGACTGAAGCGCCTAGAACCGCACGGCCACCGCGGCCGGCTGTCACCGTCATCATCATCATCATTGACACGCAAATCGCCCATGTGACGTCAACTGAAAAGACTCGGAAGTTGGCACTCCCCAGCTGGGACTCCCGGCCATCAGTGCCATATGGTCATTTCATTTCACATTCAAAAGCGCACAACAGGATCTTTGTCGCCAACATACACTACTGTTTGGAAAAAGTGAAATACCAAGACCAAGAGATGTGATCACAATGAAATTTATTCCACTAATTAGGGACATGACATTACACAAATGATTACCATTATAGACTTGTACATGTGCTGTGACTATGGAAATTCATCACTGAGTTGCACCACCATGTGCTGCAGTCAGAACCGTTAGACGTCGTGGCATGGAAGAAAGAGTGCGTGAATATGCTGCTGGGGAATGCTCTTCCACACAGTTAGTAGGCGCGTCCACAATCGATCAACTGTGGCTGCAGGGTGGCCTGAACGCACAAATTGCCCACCGAACATATCCGAGACATGTTCGATGGCCAACATGTCAAGTGAACGGGCAGCCCATGGAAGCAGTGGTCCCCGTCATTCTTCGAAGAAGTCTTGTACATTCGTCGCCACATGCAGCCGGGCGTTGTCCTGCTGAAATATGGCATGTGGAGCAGCCTGCAGGGGGGCAGCGCCTTGGGTTCTAAAACCTCCCTGGTTTAGCGGTAGCTGTTCAGATTGTCCTCAAGACACACGAGGCGAGATCACGTGCTATACCGCCTCAAGCCATGACACTTGGCGTTTGTGCGCTATTCCGTTCAACAATGCAGTCTGCTCGGTTGCTTTCACTAGGCCGGCGTCGATCGCGTATGCGGCCATCACTGTAGGACAAGCTGAATCTGGACTCCTCTGGAAACGTCACATTTTGCCACACAGCGCGGCAGTATCGGCGTTCAGGCACACATCGCTCAGTGGGGTTTTGCTCAGTGGAAGCCGACGCAATGACATACGTACCACCAGTCCTGCCCGCAGAAGATGGCGTGGAGCTGTCCGCACCCGTTGCAGTGCTCCAACGTCGCGCCAGCACTGTGGACAAGCTGTTTTGTCTGTTGCGGACAAGATGGTGGTCATCTCGCGCTGTGGTCGCGTTGTACCCTGCAGGCGCTATGTACGGCCCTGTTCTCTCCACTGGTTCCACATACGCCTCACTGTTGAAGCAGCGTGCCTTGTACGAGCCGCTGTGTCACGGAAAGACAGACCCGCCTCCGGAGATAAATCTCATTCTGTCCCGTTCTAACATACTCATGTGCTGATATTGTGATGTCGGCGAGACATAGTTGCACTTGGTTACACGTTTTCACTTCGTATGACTGAACGCTGCGTAACACTGACTTGTCCGGTCACACAAAAGAGGGCGTTCTTTGGACTACGTGCACGCCACTTCTCTGCCATTTAAATTATTTACTTTTGTTCCGCTGTTCTACACGTCCTCTTACCGTGGCGTGTTTCAGACCATTGCTTCTGAGTGTTTCACTTTTTACGAACAGTAGTGTACATTGATTCCAAAATTCACGTGTCTGTGCCGTGTTGAGATTGCTCATAGGGATTCTCCAGAGTTTGAATGTCATTGTATCGCTAGTACAGACAGAGCCCTTTCAAATGTAAAACGAGGTGAACAGAAACAATAGGGCGAATATAAACGAAATAGACAACAAATTTCTGTGCCATCATTCGGAAGACAATTGGGAATATCATTGAAAGACTTGTTTACCTAACAGTAAACATCGGATCTGCTGAATTTGCTTACTTCGAACTTTATTTGTGTGTACCAATGTAAATGGCGTTTTTTAATAATTAGGCGCGTTGTAAGCTAATTTCCAATCTTGTTTCATTAACTAAAAGTTCAGTTTTGAAGTGTACTTTAATCTGATTAGTTTTTCGGCTAATATAAAGTGTAGGGTTGAGTTTTCGGAATTTGTGGGGTGAATAGAAACAGTAATCGTCAGTGTTTCTTCAGAAAACGGCCAAAAATTTGACGTAATACAAGAACCACCTGGCACTGTTCTCAATCCATGATATTGTGCTGTGACTAAAATATATGGAAAAAGCAAGCACTCATTTTGATAGAATGCATATAAAACTTTTAATTTAAAGGTTGTGTTGACGTTTCTATGACAAAACAAGGCAGATGAAATTCGTTTATTGTAACAATTGAAGAGTTATTTTTTTTAGTCGAGGAGATGTTCGAAAACTCTACGCTAGTTCTTGGGGTACGACTTGGAGATTCAGAGATATTTTTAGACATGGTGTTAGTGACTTAATGTCACAAATCAATTACATCGATTTAATGTTACAATAAAATAAATAGTGATATAACTGTTTTATTTAGAAAACAGAGTAACAAACCACAGTTCGTGTAGTATTTTTAATTTTTGTATTGAACAAAACATTCTTTGGACCAGATCAATTTTCGTATTCTCTTTGATCCAAAACAGACTTTGACAGACCCCTATTCAAGTCAGAAACAAATAAATTGAAAAATTAATAAGGTTTACACTGCTGTTTCTATTCACACCTATCTGCAGGGTGAATAGAAACAGCAAGTTGTTGTCATTTATATGTTATAAAAACGTGAACTACGTCCCAAATCTAACAATAACTTTAAAGTTAGGCATAAGACATATAATCACAACTAATTTTGACTTTCGTACTTATTTTTAAAATAATCAGGTTTTTTCTTTTGAAGTTAAAAATTGTTCCTATTCACCTCATCTTTGGGTATCGTGAATTTTATAAATGTATTTCATAGTCATCCTAATAATTTGCGTTCCATGTCAAGAATAAACTCACCACAAAGCTTTGAATAGTTAGTTTGTTTGCGACAAGTGTCAAAGCTCCTACGTCGCTTTTTTATACTACAGCAAAAGAAGATACCCACCTCTATTTTTGAGATTCGTACTGCATTTTAGGGTATTATCAATTCTCTGTTGTAATAAATTGTGCTACTGTGGTATCGCGAAATGGGTTTCTAGTACACCAGTGAAAGGGTTCCGAAAAACTGCTAACAGAAAGAAATTTGATGCAGCAAATTATCGATTTATCAAACATAGACATGTTTTTCAGGATGAAATAATTGCGTTATTTTTCTTTCTACTTTTATATCTGTAATCTTCGTTCACCCTTAGGGAAACTGAAATGTTAAAAATGGCACATGCTCATACTCTGCCTCACGCTATGTGCCTTCATTACACTGTGTCTAGAAATTAACACACAAAACGTCTCTTACTAGTACTGTAATTATAACTAGGTTTATCGTGCTAGTCACCAATGAAAGGTAACTATTCTTCTTTTGACTAAGTTCGATTTGCAGCCGTAGTAGCAACACTTCAGTACCATTGTTTTTACTAATAAAGAAATGTATCAAAAAATGGTTCAAATGGCTCTGAGCACTATGGGACTTAACATCTATGGTCATCAGTCCCCTAGAACTTAGAACTACTTAAACCTAACTAACCTAAGGACATCACACAACACCCACTCATCACGAGGCAGAGAAATTCCCTGACCCCGCCGGGAATCGAACCCGGGAACGGGAAGCGAGAACGCTACCGCACGACCACGAGCTGCGGACGAAATGTATCACTACAGGGGAATACATATAAAAACTTTTGGTCTCAGAGAAAATGTAAACAACACCGCCGTAACTACGTCACATGACAATTTCTGTTTGATTTTGGCACCACACGCCGTACGTTGTACTGAATCCTTAGAGCCTAGACATTACTACTGTGTCAGTATCCAGACAGCATCCTCTTCGTGCCTTGCTATTTGCTTCGAATTTTTTAAATTTATATTTAATACCACATATTATAAAATCATTATTTAAACCCTGTTACTTTAAAAAATGCTTTCACTTTTAAAATAAAATTTAATAAGTCACCGCTGTGAGTTGCTATTTGCATCTAGTTATTTTGCTTAATATACTTTGCGGTAAATAATTTTCATTCCCTAGTGCGTTTTGATTATGTTACAGCGTCTTAAATGTTGTGTTTAGTTTGTGATAGCTGCTGATGTTTTCCCTTCTTCGTCTACATGTGTGGTTTCCATCACAAACGGTGGCTTGGCGATCGTATACTTAATGATACTTTGATCCTTTAAATTGACGACATGCAGTTGTTGTCTGGACATCGTATTGCGGGTATGCCTCTCGTGGTCTCTCTCTCTCTCCCGAGTCTCCTGAAGAATCTTGTTTTTTGTGCTGTGTTTTATTTTGCGGAACGCTCAATTTTTAATTTTGTACATCACAAACGATATCACTAGTACTTTGTAAAATACTTGTTCAATTTCATTCCTAGCATAAGAGGTGTGTAAATAGTCCCGTAGATGTACTTAGCATAAGAGGTGTGTAAATTGTCCCTTAGATCTACTAAGACGTGTACAGCTTGTCATCCATATCACTCGCTTCGTTGTAAGAAATTAGAGCGTTTGTGAATTTTAGTGCAGAATGTAAATATATATTATTATTGGGGGTCGCATGCCTCGAAACTACCTACACAGTATTTGGTAGTGAGATTTAAATCAATCTACAGAGTTTTATAATGTACAGTAATTACATTGTAACTAGTTGCGAAGAGCTGTACTATGTACGTTACTAGCATTGTAATTGCAACCAACGTGTTATTTAGAGATTTTGATCTCCTAGTTATTGTTCACTACCTGTCATTTCTAAAAAATAAAAAAAGTACCTTTGCCTACTTATGACAGTGTTTTGTAATAATTAATGTGATACGCTCCACTGTCTCACATATCGGGTGATTCAGCTGTCCCTACCGATGTCGTTTTATGCAACCCGCAATGTTACATCTAGCCTTCAGAAACCAGGCGCGAGATTTTTATATTCTCTCGCTCGCTACTATTAGTCCTATAGAAAAAAAGAACAAGACCTATTTCGTAGGAAATTTAATGTAGTTCATTTTTTTACTGGCATAGTTTTGGCTGAAGGTGACGATTTTCCAATTATTCAAGAAAAATGTACGAAAGTGACCAAACGCAAGTCCATCCCCACTCTCATCCCTCGACAGCCAAGATATCTACTATGTTGTTCGTCGTACCACTGTACAAAAATTTCCGACTACACGAACTGTTCACGATATTCGACGTATTTTGGTCTCGGTTGATCGCGCTATTCCGCCACCAGCATAGTCGGCTGTTCCGTTAACATTATCAGTGTAAACGTACCAGTGAATGTAATGAAATACTGATGAAGGTAACGAAATAAAAACAACTTTTGTAAACGTTACGCCAAAACTAATTACGGTCACAGTTCGATCCAAACGTAATACAGCGATGTAGTTGTTCATTTTTTGCTGTTAAAATTCACAACATTGTTAGATAAAATTTACACGAACATCAGTTTAACAATTTGTAACTGCTCGACTTTTTTTAGCCAGCGGCGTAAGAAGGCCAGACAGTGATGGCTAAAAAAAATAATTCGTGTAGTCTCAAATTTTTGTACACTGGTAGGGGACAATGCCATAAATAACATATTAGCAATTCTGACCGTTGGGGGCTGAGTTTGGGAGTGGGGGTGCGTTTGAATGTCACATTTGTAGATTTTTCTTTAATAACTCGATAACTACAGCCTCAAGCGAAAGTGTATCTTAGTACTAAATTTAAGTTCATTAAATTTCCTACATGCAACGGCCTGGCGCAGTGGATACACCGGTTCCCGTGAGATCACCGAAGCGCTGTTGGGCGTGGCCGGCACTTGGATGGGTGACCATTCAGACCGCCATGCGCTGTTGCCATTTTTCGCGGTGCACTTAGCCTCGTGATGCCAATTGAGGAGCTATTCGACCGAATAGTAGCGGCTCCGGTCAAAGAAAACCATCGTAACGACCGGGAGAGTGGTGTGCTGACCACATGCCCCTCCAGCCCGCATCCTCAACTGAGGATGACACGGCGGTCGGATGGTCCCGATGGGCCACTTGTGGCCTGAAGACGGAGTGCTAAATTTCCTACAAAAAGACGTTCATTTTATCTATAGTACAAAAAGTTTGCGAGTAGCGAGATATAATATGGAATTTTCGCATGTGGTTACTGAAGGCCAGATATAACATTGCGGGTTGCATAAAACGACATTGGTAGGAGCTGCTGAATCATCCTGCGTAACTATAAATATATGACGAAGGATATACTTTGGAATTGTACTCTTATATCGATAGTTCCATAAGATCTGCCAACTGTTTGCTCTTTGACAAAAGGGTTCTAAATTTTGTACACGTGTCAAGAGCGGAAAACAGCTTAGAAATCACAGTTCATTCCTCAGTTACATAGCACTGCAAAAAAACGTAAAGAAAAGAACACTTACTTAAACAGATGGTATTACTTTCTGGCGTTAGAGGAAAGAGATATTACAGTGCTGGTATAAACATGGCATACGCCTGATATGCTGGAAACCAGCGCACTGCAGTGGTACAGCGGCGTAGAGTAGTGGACTATTAACAGGGAGGCATCGTATTTGTCTGGCGCCTGCTCGTAAAGTCTCCTACGGAGAATGGTCTGCAGCTTAACTGCTCGTCTGCGGTTAAGTTACCAGCGGAAATTTACGCGCTTGTGCACCCTGTTTATCTCCTCGTGCGGAATATGAGATGATAAAACACGAACAGCTACACGCAAGAGCCTTAGTGTATTGCTTTCTAGGGTGTAACGTTAAGGCGGTGTCAATACTTTCCTCTGGTAGTGGGTTAATCTCACGTGTCTTTTGTTACACTAAGGTTGAAGTCGAACTCTACGGAAAAAATCTCAGAGCTCGTCTAGTGATATTTTTTGAACATTTTTATGTAAGAGGTCCCTTTTCATGTAGCTCGTTACAGAGAATTGGCACGGCACTTTGATTTCTTACCTCCATTTATCTTTATTTCTGTATTGCGCTGAAAATATTTACACTACAGTGCAAAAGTCTTGTTTGAAAACAAAGTTGCTCCACTCATTCGTTACTCGCTGTTAACATTTTATTGTTCGTCTTCTACGTCTGCACGACTACTCTGCTGTTCACACTTAAGTGCCTAACAGAGGGTTTATCGTATCACCGTCAGACTGTTTCTCTTCTGGTCCATTCTCTAACAGCGCATCGGTGAAATGAACACTTAAATCTTTCTCTACAAGTTCTGATTTCTCTTATTTTAAAACGACGATCATCCTCCAAATGATCGTTAGTAAAATATTTTCACATTCAGAGGAGAAAGTTGACGATCGAAATTTCGTGGAAAAATCTCTCGGCAGTGAGAAATGCATTTCATGTAATGATTGCCACCAGAACTCATGATCACATGCATGACGCTCTCAGCATCGTTCGCAGTAATACAAACGAGCTCTTCTTGCTGAAGTTTACATTACGTACTGCTTGGATCTGTCTCAGGTTTTTTTCCCGGCTGTATTAATTGTGCGTTAACTGTCACACACATCAGTATGGATAGATTTACTGGTGAAGAATTTGTCGACATCCATCTCCTGTATGAGTTCACTGACAGCAGTGGAAAAGCGTCACATCGAATCTATGCTGAACTCTTTCCGAAGCGAGGCAACCACGTCACAGTACTCTTGCATTTACCTGAACGTTGTTCCATTACTCTCTCTTTTATGTTTTACGTTTTGGTGATGCACAGTACTGGCTTTTTCACCTTTATGGAGGTATTTTCATGGAAACAAAGATAATTGTGGTAACCATCCGAATAAATCATAATTACAGTTTCACCCTGTAACGAGCTACTGGAGACCACGAGTCTCATACTCAGAAAATTTCGCTGAACTACCTGCTAAATTTAGTTGGTGGAGTTGAAGCACTGAATTAGTACGATGTGACGGAAGTATATGTGTTTCAGTTATCTTTTACATTACAGGTGAATGAATAAGTCGTAAATCGAAGGCTGAACAAGAGGTTGGGATGGAAGTGAAAATTAATAAAGAGTACATTGAGAGTAATACAGCTTCTTCCAGACCCGTAGAGTAGAAGACGAGGTATCGGGGCGTCTCCAGATAGAATATCGTCTCCAAACTCAGAGCTTTCTGCTACCATGCAGTAAAAGAGACTGCAACATTGTGCTGTGCCACTTACAGCACACAGTCCAATGTCACTTACAGTGCAGCACTTCCAATGTGCACATCTCTATATATAAAAGGCACTGTCGTGACTGACTGAACGACTGACTGACTAATCATCGCCCAGCCGAATCCACTGAGGACAGAAACTTGAAATTTCGGTAGAAGGAATTTTCCGAAATTCCAAACCTAAGAGGGGTGAAATAGGGGATGAAGGTTTTTTTTTAAAAAAAAAAGGCCACTGTTAAGGCAATTTTGAAGATAAACCTACGAACGTAGGTATTTGGTTTCTCGGTCAGAAATAAAGAAATGCGTGTTCGAACGTTTTTGTAAATTTAACCCTACGGAGATGAAATAGTGGATGAAAGCTTTTTTTGAAAATATATCATTATTAAAGAACTACTGAAGTATTTTTGAAGCCTACATCTATAAACATACTTCTTACTTCACGGTTACGAATAAATAAATACGTGTTTTAGTGTTTTTCGAAATTGAACCCCTAAGTGAGTGAAAGAGGGGATGAGATTTTTATGAATATATTTTATTATAAAGCCACTTTTAAAGGTAAATCTATGAAAATTTAAATTTGGCTTCTCAGTTAGAAATAATAAAAATATTTGTTTCACTGTTTTTTTAAAATTCGACCCGTATGAGGGTGAAACGGAGAATGAGAGATTTTGTGGAAACATTTCAATGTGCAAGCATTTTTGAAGCTAAATGTATAAAAATTTG
Organism: Schistocerca serialis cubense; assembly: GCF_023864345.2. Taxonomy (NCBI): domain Eukaryota; kingdom Metazoa; phylum Arthropoda; class Insecta; order Orthoptera; family Acrididae; genus Schistocerca; species Schistocerca serialis. The sequence continues at coordinate 145,281,377 of NC_064643.1, forward strand.
TATTTGGCTTCTGTGTTAGAAGTAAAACGTACGCATGTCACTATTTTTGGAAATTCAACCCCTAAAGGGGTGAAACGGTTTATGAAAATATTTCATTGCGAAAGCATTTTTAACGCTATATCTTTGAAAATTGGTGTTTGGATTCTCGGTCAGAGATGAAATAATATGTGTTTCACTGTTTTTGGAAATTCAGCCCCTAAGGAGATGATATAGGGTTAGACTGATTCACTGATTCATCATCGCCCGGTACAAACGGCTAAGGCTAGAAACTTGAAGTTTGGAGAGGGTGTGGCTCCTATAGTGCAGGAATCGTTTAAGAATGGATTGTCCAGAAATTCCACTCCTAAGGCTTTGTGAGAGTATGTCGCTATCAAGGAAATTTTGAAGCTAGAGCTATGAAAACTGGTATTTCTTTTCTCAGCCAGAAAATAAAAAAGACGTGTTTCAGCGTTTTTGGGAATTCAACCGCTAAGGGGATAAAATAGTGGGTGAAAACTTTTAAGAAAATAAATATTACTAAGAAACTACTAAAGGATTTTTAAGGCTATATCTGTGACAATTGGCATTTGACTTCTCGGTTATAAATGGAAAAAAAACCAAGGGAGTGCAACAGGAGATGAAAACTTTTAAGAAAATATTTCGTAACTGTAAAAAAATGTTGAAGCTAAATTTATAAAAATTGGTATTTCACTTCTCGGTAAGATATAAGGAAATATTTGTTAGGAAATGAAAATTCCTATGGAAGTAACTCCACAAGAACGCAAAATGTGTGATTAACAAAAGCTTTGGACTCCGGCTACCAGAATCGCTTTTCGGTTAGAAGTACATTCGGAAAAGACCGTGCTCATATGGACTTAATTAGAGTGGAAGGCTGAGAAGGTGTTGCAATTTGTGAACAGCAAAAAAACTCGATTACATAAAAACAAAAAAATTCTCTGCAGGTCATGCAGTCTACGGGAGCGAAACAGCGGGCGCTAAGACAATATTGAATAAAAGATCGCTCTGCAATTGGTTTACAGTATAGCATCCATTACTGTCGATGACCGGAAGAGAGTCTCAGAGTTTTTGTCGGTATTCTAATAAGCGTTTGAACTGATATATGCTGTGTATTTTTAATATATATAACACGTAAATATATACATATCATATAACAGGCAGAGGTCGTTAACAAAGATCGCGAAAAGTTCTTGACCGCTTTATTCCAAATATTTACACGATGATCTAATGAAATTCGTACTTGGATACGTGATATATTTTTTCAAAAAACCCTTTGCAGGTTTTCTGTTAAAAGCGACTGTGAGAAAGAAACTGCAGTGCTGTGTTGTGCTGTGCTGTGAAAATGTGCTGTTTCGCAAACTTTTTCACAGCCAGCTTTTACTACAATAGCAGGGCATTTAATCCATGGTTTCTCTCAAACATTATCTTAATGTTTTATAAATTTTAAATAAAAATTGTATGTTGTCTTGTTTGCTCCCTCGTAGTTGGTTTTAACAGAAAATAGGATGGAAGATTTCAAGGTTTATTTGCCAGTGATTAGAATACTACTACACAATCTGTGTCGTTCGAAACGCTGTATTCCTACCCATTCGCAGATTAAAACTATGCAAAATACTATCACTGAAGCTACTATCCTCTCAGATCCAACAGCTGGAGAGGTCTCTCTTATGACCCTTATACCAATGATACCAGCTATTTTCCCATTCATTATATGCTTATGTACAACAAGGTTTCGTTTGCAGTAACAATAAGTGTCAGAGAGAGAGAGTGGAAGAGGAGATGGACAGGTGGTGTGGGAGAGGGCAAGCTGGGACGGAGGAAATGAACAGAGAGAAAGGGAGGGGAGAATCGGGAGTGATGGAGGGGAGGAGGTTAGGGACAGATAGAGGCAGGGGACGAGGAGATGGACAGAGAGAGAGGGAGAAGGAGATTAGGACGTATATCGAATTCCAATACATATTTATCAACTGCGAAGCACTGCTGGGTTAGCTAGTCGTATATACACTGAAGAGCCAAAGAAACTGGCCCCCGCGAGAACTCAGAAGTGCCGCAACACGACGTGGCATGGACCCGACTAATGTCTGAGGTAGTGCCAGAGGGAACTGACACCATGAATCCTGCGGGCTGTCCAGAAATACGTAAGAGTATCAGAGGGTGGAGATCTCCCCTGAACAGCATGTTGCAAGGCATCCCTGATATGCTCAGTAATGCTCATGTCTCAGGGGTTTGGTGGCCAGCGGAAGTTTTTAAACTCAGAAGAATGTTCCTGGAGCCGCTTTGTAGTAATTCAGGGCGCGTAGGGTGTAGCACTGTCCTGCTGGAATTATCCAAGTCCATCGGAATGCGCAATGTTCATGAATGGATGCAAGTGATCAGACGGGATGCTTACGTACGTGTCACCTGTTAGAGTCGTATCTAGACGTATCAGGGGTCTCATATCATTCCAACTGCACACGCCCCACACCATTACAGAGCCTCCACCTGTTTGAATAGTCCCCTGATGATGGATTCATGAGACTGTCTCCATACCTGTGCACGTCCATCCGCTCGATACAATTTGACACGAGACTTGACCGACCAGGCAACGTATTTTCAGTCATAAACAGCCCAATGTCGGTGTTGACGGGCCAAGGGGAGGCGTAAAGCTTTGTATCGTGCAGTTACAAAGGGGATACGAGCGAGCCTTCGGCTCCGAAGGCTCATATCGGTGACGTTTCGCTAAATGGTTCGCACGCTGACACTTGTTGATGGCCCAGCATTGAAATCTGCAACAATTTGAGGAATGGTTGCACTTCTGTCACTTTGAACGATTCTCTTCAGTCATCGTTCGTCCCGTTCGTGCAGGATCTTTTTCCGGACGGAACGATGTCGGAGATTTGATATCTTATCAGATTCCTGATATTCATGGTAGACTCGTCAAATGGTCGGACGGAGAAATCTCCACTTCATCGCTACCTCGGAGACGCTGTGTCCCATCGCCCGTGCGCCGACTGTAACACCACGTTCAAACTCACTTAAATCTTAATAAGCTGCCATTGTAGCAGCATTAACCGATCTAACAACTGCGCCAGACATTTGTTGTCTTATGTAGGCGTTGCCGACCGCAGCGCGGTATTCTACCTGTTTACATTATGTGATCAAAAGTATCCGGACACCCCCAAAAACATACTTTTTTCTTAGTAGGTGCATTGTTAAAATCATCTTCCAAAACTTATACTACCGATCTATTCACAGCGTCATCGAGGAATGTCGCACCGATTATTCCGTGACTGAACATTGCACACCACACAGTCAGCCGTTGAAGGTGAACAGACTACTCGAACGCGAAATGCGGATCCTCAGTCTCCCAAATGGGACACTTTTGCTTATTGACGAACGCACCCAAATGAAAATGTATTTCGTCACTAAACTAAGCCGTAATGCGCATAATAATTCCCATCATGGCCCGCGGCCAACCGTGCAGTGTGCACGTCCTAATGCAAACTGTTCAGAAGTTATGACAATTTTATTTCGTATAGTTCATTATCTGTCACACTGAAATTACATGTTTGGGCAGTACAGCATTGTCTGTCTCCTTTGGTGAGTGGTCAGCTGCTAAGAAAAAACAGGTAGAATACGTCGCTGCGGTCGGCAACGCCTACGTAAGGCGACAAATGTCTGGCGCAGTTGTTAGATCGGTTAATGCTGCCATATGAACAACCCGGATCAGATTCCCGGACTACCAAGGATTTTTCTTTGGTGGGAGGGCTGGCACAGAGTGCCAATTGATGGGTTACTTGACTGCATAGTAGCGGCTGCAACATCTGGAAAGTCTGCGTAACGGCCATGTGAGCTGACCATATGCCGTCCCATATCACATCCGCATGACGCCTTAAAGCAGAGCATTACACGGCAGCCGGTAGACATCTCTTGGGCCTTCATGGCGTGGATGACGAGCTCGTTTTACAATTTAGCGTTACCGAATTATTCTTCACCTTTTCCCTCTAATAGTCCAAAATAATTATATTTGGGGCCGGCTATATGATGTGTTAGTAGGATGCCCTTACACAATATTTTTTCAATCATCATATGTACCCTTCAAATAACGCTAGCTACAAAGTATGTGCACAAAAATCAAGTATAAACAAGAACGAAAACGCTGTTCTCATTCATTCGTAATTATCTATGGGGCAAAGAGTTTCTGTCAGAGTCGCGTTTGTCGCTTGATATATGTAGAATGGTTACAGCACCGAATGGCCAAATGAGAACTGAGATAGTCCTTCGGAGTGCTGTGGTTACCGTAGGGAAATTTGTAGGGACGGGGTGGACTGATTGGCTCAGCGTTTTGTCGCAGAACGCCACGGTTCACATGATGGATTCAAGGGCCGTGCAAAACGCATTAAACACAATGCCCCGGATAGGTTGCCGGGAGCGGCGGTATTGCTTTAAACCGCAGAGGTATACACAAATTAAATTCTCCGTTTTAATAACAATTAGGAAGGGAGAATCCGATTCAGCGTGAAGATGTCACGCGCGCAGGGAATTTTCCGTCTGCGGGACGGCTATCTGTATGCACGGGCGCTGCTAAAACGCTAATAACGGCGCGGTATTAATCACATATGGCGAACTGACCGATTCATTTATGTGCGCTGCTGTGTACCCTCAAAATATCCCTGGGTGTGTGTGTGTGTGTTTTACTGGGGAGGGGCACGTGATAAGCAAATAGGGTTGCCGCTACGTGACTCGCGCCTCTCGGCCGCGATTAACTTACAGCTGCTTGCTTTTCCGGAAGCCGCCGCTGTGGAACAACTGCCGTAACGCAAGGGACATGTTTCTATGCAGAATTCCCGAGGGCACCACAGCCTACGCTGAATTCAGGTCTGTTAAAAATGTGCAATATCGGAGGACACAGCCAAATTTGGCAGTATATGTAGAGGTAGTTGGTGGGAAAAGATCGCAGGTGGATTGATGGATTTTGACACTGAAACTCGAGACAATGCAGTGTGTAGTACGTTCCTGACTCTCCTAACGACTATGAAAACAATATTTTTATTTCTTTATCTTTTATGCTCTTGGATATTGAGCCATTTGTAGGTGGCCTACTGCACTGAGGCAGTGATCTAATTCTAGAGCCGGCCGGGGTGGCCGAGCGGTTCTAGGCGCTACAGTCTGGAACCGCGCGACCGCTACGGTCGCAGGTTCGAATCCTGCGTTGGGCATGGATGTGTGTGATGTCCTTAGGTTAGTTAGGTTTAAGTAGTTCTAAGTTCTAGGGGACTGATGACCTCAGACGTTAAGTCCCATAGTGCTCAGACACATTTGAACCATTTTTTGAGCCTAATTCCAGAAAAGAACAACTTACGATTACCTCTGTAAACAGAAATTTAGAAAAGAAGTAATATGTAGTAACTGTCTAATTTGAATTGAGCGTAAGATATTTGACATTGCGAGAGAAGTCTTTCACTCAAATAACAGTTTCCAAAATAAACACAATCTGATCTAAAGTGTCCGGACTCCTGTTAGCGGACTTTAATATATCTGAGTCCAACCTTCGCCTTCATGACGACTTGAACTCGCCTGCGGACATTTTCAATGGGGTGTCTGAATGACTTTGGGGGAATGGCAGCTGATTCTTTCTCAAAAGACGAAATCAGAAAAAGTGGACGCTGGGATATGGAGTGAACTCGACCTGTAACTCTTTCGAAAGATGTTTCATTGGGTTCAGATCGAACTCTGAACAGACCTGTCCACAAACCATTGTCTCGCAGACGCTGCTTTATTACAGAATGCACTTGTTATGTTGATACCAACAATCGTCTTCTCTGAACGTTTCATCTACTATAGGGCGTACAGAACGCTGTAAAATGTTTTCTTATCGTTCTGCATTTAGTATTTTTTTCTTAAGCAGAATAAGGCGACACCCTAACGCGGAAAACGTACCGTAACATTAGCTCCTCAGTACTTTACTGCTGGAACTACACATGATGACAAGTAACGTTTTCCAGGCATTCGCCAAACCCAAAATCTTTCATCATACTTTCACAGGAAATGTCGTGATTCACCATTCGAAATCACTTCTTTCCAGTCATCCCGTATACAGTGGCGTCGCCCTTTATGTACCAACGCACCAGTTAGCAAAGATGTAGCAAGAAGATCAAAATGGTTCAAATGGCTCTGAGCACTATGGGACTTAACATCTGTGGTCATCAGTCCCCTAGAACTTAGAACTACTTAAACGTAACTAACCTAAGGACAGCACACACATCCATGCCCGAGGCAGGATTCGAACCTGCGACCGTAGCGGTCACGTGGTTCCAGACTGAAACGCCTAGAACAGCACGGCCACACCGGCCGGCTAGCAAGAAGATCGATAATAGGCGCAGGATCAAGCGCGCCTATGAGGAGAGAGGCCAAAGACAGTCTCGCAAGCAATACACCACCAACGCCCTCTCGACCGCAAGTATTTAGGCCGCCGCCGCAGACCAGAGGGGTGTCTCAGCCAGTCTCAGTCACTAGCTCAGCCTCTCAGTCACTGGCGCACTAGCACTCCATGTTGGCGTCTGTCAGTACATTGCCACCAGATTACTGTACATAGCAGGACTTGTGCTTCACCAGCAGTGTGGCTAACGAGGACTATTAAGGAAGAGTTTGTACCACAACTCATGTCTCTTAAAGATAAGTAGTTTCCTGTTCATTTTAATAAAGAACCCTGTTAATCCATGTGTGCAGTTTGTTATAGCAAGAGGATACCGGCCACCAAAAAACATCCGCTCCCTTGCTTTCCATGGTGCAAGACTGAACACTTTATTCCACCTCAAGCGTCGTGTAGCACTGACCGCAGAGATGTCTTATTCTATTTAACACCCTATGCGCGCCGTCATTGTCCTAGCAGGACTACTGAAAGCGCATTGACCTTCAAAATATAAGTGCGAAGAAAATCTTAGAGGGCCATTTGCTAAGGTGAGGCGTAGAACATGCCGTCTCGCGGTGCTTCATCGTCCTCAACTACCAAAATGAGCGTAGGGCGCAGTTTATCAGGCAGCGGCAGTGCGTAGTATCGCGAGCGACGGCAATGCAAATGTTCGGAGAGGAGTTTGCGGAAGAAGCGCTGTTGTTGCAGGCGCTTACTGCTGGGAGCCGTCGGGCAATCAGCATTGCTAAACAGCGCAAGCAGCGGCCACCGGTGCCGCCCATGCCGCCCAATTGACAGATAGCCGCGGCCGGGCGGGCAGCGATTTATGGAAACAAACATAACCCGGAGAACGCAATTAATCTGGCCACCGTGAATGATGGCTCTGCCGCGCATACATCTCTACGAGGCCCGGTGGCTCTCTAAACAACTCGCGCGGCTGTGTCTAAAAGTTGCAGCGCCCTTTTGCACGATTGGAACAATGCAAAAAATGGAAACATTTTGAAATAATTGTAAATCGGCAAATGCGCCAGTCTGTGATGGTATTGGGTAGCATTCCCCGCGATGTAAACGATATTGGTAGGACGTTAAACCCAAAGGAGACCCCATATTGTTAAAATAAAACTCTCTGTCTTTACAGTTTACTCTGAATGCTGCTAGGAGAAATACAGGCTTCGAGGAAGAAGTGATAAATGCATTATGATTTAGTGTACTCATTGTATTTCATAGTTCACCGTTGGCTTTATTAAATTAATTCTTACAACTCAATGACGAATCTATACTTCTTACAACTTGCAGATATCTGATAACACAGAAGTGATGGCTTTTATGGGGAAGACAGAATTAAGTCCAAAATTTTAATAAATAGTAAAATAGTAGAGCATGTAACTAGGGATGCAACAATCGCATGAAGACGAAATCGATTTTCAATATGTTGTTGTCACGAATCTTCAGCCCAAAGGCTGGTTTGATGCAGCTCTCTACACTTGTCTATCCTATGGAAGCGTCTTCATCTCTGCACAGGTACGACAGTCTATAACCATTTGAACGTGCATACTGCACTGAAGCCTGGGTCTTACTATGCAATATTGCCTTCCCCTCTCCCCCCACTTTCTCCCATTACCAAACTGGCGCTTCCTTGATGCCTCAGGATACATATCCTATCAAACGACTTCTTCTATTAGTTTGTGCCATGTATTCCATCCCTCCCCCCTTCCCCTCCACTACTCGTTCTACCTCTCGAATCTTCAGCATTCTTCTGTAACATCTCGCTTAAAGTCTTCTGTTCACTTCTTACCTGAACTGCTTATCGTCCAAGTTTTACTTCCATACAAGGCTACACTCCATAAAAGCACATTCAGAAATGACTTCCGCACACTTAAATTTATATTCGATACTAACAAATTTACCGTTTTCAGAAAAACTTTCCTTGTTGGCAGTCTGAATTTTATATCATCTCTACTTTGGCCATCGCCATTGATTTTGCTACTTTTAACGTCCCATTTCGTAATCTAAATCTATCATCATAATTTGCATGGGCCTTTGTCCCACTTCAACACGGGGTAGGCCCTGTTACTATGGATTTGGCAAAGTTAGTGGCAGAGGGTGGCCGGATGCCCTTCCTGTTTCAGATGTCTGCGAGTCATATAACTAAGGTGGGACATGGGGCCAGCTCAGTATTCACCTAGTGGGATGTGGAAAACCGCCTAAAAACGACATCAAGGCCGGCTGGCACACTGGCCCTCGTCGGTAATGTGCCGAGAGGGTTCGATAGGGAGCCGGCGCGCCTATCGGAGTCGCGCAAATAACATGTTGATCTCTGTTGTTCGCATTGCCAACCGAGCTGTTTCACGGGCTGCCTCACTTTGCTCTTGTGATTGAGAAGCACGAAGTCGAGCCATACTAACGCGGCGCTCTTCACGGGCAATTTGTTGTTCTTCTTCACTCCTTTCAATCGCAATGTTTTGTATCCTTCTTGCATTACAGCTTTGTCGAGAAATATTCGATCGTCTTGGTCGCGGCATCGTTAATGATGATTCAAAGAAAATACAAATTATTTCTTTAAATTTTTAATTAATGATATATACTGATACTAACCATAGACTTTTAGCTGTCATTTGCGTTTTGTTATTCCATGCCAAATGCGTTTTTGTTATACCAAGTTTTATAGCGGTCGAACGGGATAAAAAGTATCCTATGTCCGTCTCCTGGTTCTAAGCTACCTCTCCACCAATTTTCAGCCAAATCGGTGGAGCCGTTCTTGAGTTAGCCGGAATGGCCGAGCGTTTCTAGGCGCTACAGTCTGGAACCGCGCGACCGCTACGGTCGCAGGTTCGAATCCTGCCTCGGGCATGGATGTGTGTGTTGTCCTTAGGTTAGTTAGGTTTAAGTAGTTTTAAGTTCTAGGGGACTGATGACCCCAGAAGTTAAGTCCCATAGTGCTCAGGGCCATTTGAACCGTTCTTTAATTATAAATAGTGTAACTAACACGACTTTATATATATATATATTTGAACCAGAAGAACGTCATCAAATATAAATATAAATAAGACCAAGACGGGGCTGTGACGAAAATGACAACGATAGTCTATGACTTCTCGTTGTCTTGATTCTAAAACAAAATCACGAGATGAGCTAGTTTGATTAAGTGAATTAATAATCTATGAGAAGAACTAGATTGAGTGTGACACATGGAAATTTGTGTCGACTTGGGGAGTGTGCTGGACAGCCTATGTGGTAAGACGACCGCTCGCGGTAAGAGGTTCAAATGGTTCAAATGGCTCTTAGCACTATGGGACTTAACTTCTGAGGTCATTAGTCCCCTAGAGCTTAGAACTACTTAAACCTAACTAACCTAAGGACATCACACACATCCATGCCCGAGGCAGGATTCGAACCTGCGACCGTAGCGGTCGCGCGGTTCCAGACTGTAGCGCCTAGAACCGCTCGGCCACCCCGACCGGCAGGTAAGGGGGAAATCCGGGATCGAGTCCTGGCCCAGCAAACATTTTCATACGTCGCTTTAGGTGGCATACCTATACCTATTATAGTTAAGCTGACTTTCAAGATTAATTTCAATATTTGAAACTGTACTTCGTTATTTCTATGTACAAAAGGAAATGTCCCGAGTGACTTACCACCGCCCAGCCTAAACTTGAAATTTGGAGAGAACGATGATCTTGTGCTGTAGGCGTTTTATACTGTAAGCATCACCCCTACTAGAGTAAAATAGGGAATGAAAGATATTTTCGGAAATATGCGTTTTTAAGGCAACTTTGTAGCAAAGACTATGAAAATCATTCTTTGATTTCTCGCAAAGAAATAAAAATATGTGTTTCAGCATTTTTGGAAATTCAGTCCCTAAGGAGGTGAAATAGTGGAAGTCCTTTTTAAAATAAGTCATTATTAAAGAAATACTAAAGCATGTCAAAGCTACATCTGCGAAAATTGCTATTTGACTTCTCGGTAAGAAATAAAAAAAATTACGTCTTCCATTGTTTTTGGGAATTTATTTTCCGAGTGCGTGCAATAGGGAATGAAAATTTTTGTGAAAATATTTCGTTATTTTAAAAACACTTTAAAAGCGGAATCTATAAAAACTGGTATTTAACGTGTAGGTTAGAAATAAAGAAATATGTGTTAGGGGATGAACCTTTCTGCTGAAATATCATCACAAGAACTCAAAAGGCAGGATTAACGAAAACGTCCGTCTCCAGTTACCAGAATCGCTTTTTGGTTAGAAGTATATTAGGAAGTACACTTTTCTATGACCTCAGCTTGCGTAAAAAGTGTAGAAGGTATTGCAATTTGCGAACTACATCAAAGAAAGCTGTTTAACAGCTGCCACGACGGATCAGCATTGTGAAAATAGCATAGAACAAAAACAGATATTTAATCCATAAATGTTTCAGTAGGGCCAATACATAAAATTATTTTTGTTGTAATTTCTATGCAAAAGCGAGCGAAGCAGCGGTCGCTTAGCGAGTCAAATACAAATATCATTTTCATCAGTTCCCTGGGTGCTGCTTTCCCCAGAAAGGGAAGCTTGTTGGTGGCCGCACTTTCTTTTCCAGATGACATGAAACAATTTCTTTCAAAATTATTACTAAAATGATTTTGTTTATACTTGTTGCTCTTCTCTCATTACTCAGCAACATTTTAATATCTATTATTCTTGCTGTGCGTTTGAGGCTAATATTTTAGTGACGGATGAAAGAACGTACGTAACACGACGGTTATATATGTTTTTTCAACGAGGAGGTATCTCCCTACCGGCTACCGAATACCTCCTCGAGAATAACGATCCCTCTGTGTCTGTAGTTCGATTTATTGATTTAACCATGGAGAGAAGACAACAATGGTCGTAGCCCCTTATGCCCGCATCTAAACTAACAGTTTCTGTTCCTAGCATTAAGATGAGATCAGAGTCCCGATACCGACAATGCAAATTTCTCCAGAAATTTAACCCATTATTTCTGAAACTATAGAAGATATCATTACCAAATTTTCACCTATTGAACATCTGATCTTGTTTAGTTCACAGATCTAGAACGCAGAAGGTATATTTGGTGGAAATAGAGATAAAATTTTTTAATTACATGCCTGTTTTCTTTCGAAAATATGATTGTATCTTATACAAGATACCGTCAATCATATAACTCTGAAAATCCATATAATCATCTCCACTGTATGAATAATTTCTACAGATTTTATGTTTACGTGTTTATTGGTTCCTGAGAAAATGGGGCTTTTGCCAGAAAATTTACAGTTCAAGCAAAATCAGTAAGTCTATGGATACACATCTTTCTTCCCGTTAAAAAATTAAAAAACACTTCTTAAAAGCAGCCTGTTTCATAATCTTATCCTTCTTCTTCACCTAAATCCTTCATCTTCTCTCCTTTTTGCCTCCTTAGTCATTTTCTGAGCAGTAATTTCGGCCTTCTGCACTCTTAATGAGTCCATGGATTCCAATGTTTTTGCCGTATTGTGATCTATATTCATTCCCAGCTGTTCCAGGGCTTTTATTCTTCCAGAATTCCCACCATTGAAGGAGACAACAACATCAGTCACCTAATCTTTAAGTTTTTGTGTACACAAAGACAGGTTTTGGAACCAGAATCCACAAAATACTGTTAAAATTTGTTTCTTACCATGAAGGCATTTCTTTAGCACGTCAGAATTTTCTAAGTCTCTTAATGTAGGCTTAATGGCCTCCATTACTACTCCAGGGACTGAATGTTTATATTTGAATTCATCTACTGTGCATGGTGCCTCTGCTTTTCTATACTTGCACCACGTGTCTGGTGCAGGCGTGCACCAATTTTGTACAGGGTTGGTATCTGTGGACAGCCCACACTTGCTCTTTCATGCACTGCACAACACGTGCGTTTTCTCTACTGGCTTTCCGTAGTATTCCTGAAGTTCATAAATAACTTTGGAAATAAGCCTTCCTGCGTTTTTAATACTCCCTCCACCTGATAACTTCATGTGTCCATGTTTCTTTTGTCAGCTTACGAAGGCGAGCTGCCATTCTTTTTTTCACATGGTCTACAAATTCAATCTTTGTAACAAGTTCATCCTAGGGTTTGCTTTTTAAAACAGTGTTGGAGAATTTACTCAGTGTATTTCATATGTCGAACCCCTCACTCTGATTGTGAACGACTAAAAATAGCCATAGCTGCAGCTATCTGCATACTACCATTTGACCCCTCACAGTTCTTCGTACGCAAGGGTCTATGGACACTCATTCTCTCTTCATTATCACCTACTAAGGTGCGTCATTGGCAATATTAAATGAGAACTTCGAAGTCAAACACTTTGCTAGTATCAACACTTGTCTCAGTAGCAAATCTATTTTGTAAGTGTGATTCCTTTTTCGTCATAACCCATCAAACGCTACGCTAATATCATTTACACCACCATTCTCACTGACTGTTTCTATAGCTGCAGTTTTCGACTATTCTGTTGCAAGACAGTCCATGCAGTTGCCAATAATTTCAGTATACTACTCATAGTGTGGGTTGGTGTGGTAGATTCAGTAGAGCACAAAGTAGTCTACCACCACTACTGACTTTCCCAATACCTGTTAGTCATAAAATGATCTACCAACACCAAGATTTGCTCATATAATTTTAAAGATAGAGACTAATCCATTTCTGACAGTCACATTTTTGGAAAGCACTACATCTCCACCATATAGCTTGCATGCTACAGTCTCTTTCAACACTGGAGTTAAAATACTGAAATCTATAATTATATTTACTTCAATGCCTTCGTGGGTAGGTAATGTATCTCCAACGCAGAGAGATTACAGTTTTTTTCCCATTCATTGGGAGGGGTGTCTACAGCCTTTTCAAAAGAAAAAAAAAGTGTGTAAAATCTTATGGGACTTAACTGCTAAGGTCATCAGTCCCTATGCTTACACACTATTTAACCTAAATTATCCTAAAGACAAACAGACACACACCCATGCCCTGGGGAGGACTCGAACCTCCGCCGGGACCAGCCGCACAGTCCATGACTGCAGCGCCGCAGACCGCTCGGCTAATCCTGCGCGGCCAGCCTTTGCACCACTATGTCTGTTATTTTGCACTGTTTCACTACCAACCGCAACTAGTGTAGTTCTAAATAAAAATTTCGATGTGCAGCATCCAAAAAAGGCATCTTCTTTGAAACAACTGCAATTTATATACAGCTGCTGCAAAGATGGTCACTACAAGAAGCAAAAATATTTGTTTCATTTTGAAAGATTTACAAGCAGTTGAGCAAAGAGTATGGAATAATCAGTGCAGCCAATCTGTGGTGAATAAATCCAAAGAGAACATAGAAAAGCCACAGCCCTCTAGATTATGTAGTTTCTGAGATTTGTATACAGATTCTGAAAGGATGTCTAGATCAGTGCGGATATCGTGACGCTTCACGTAAAAGTTTAAAAAGTATTAAAAATACATTTCTACAGATTTTTTTACAAAAATTGTGCTCCAATTTGTTCAAGATAGTTCAAATATTTACATAGTAGAAAAAAAAGAAATCCAGTTATTTTGAAAAATTTGGAGTGACCGTAACTAGATCTCCGTTAGACAGAATTTCTTCAGGACCTAATCACCCAAATATTTTGTGTCTTTTGGGCTCCAGTGCTTCACACCAGAAGATTAAATGCGGTGCGGTTTCACCCCCCCCCCCCCCCCCCGTACCATTAGCCTGCATTTAGGGGCTTCCTTCTCTGTTTCCATCATGTGCATGGCCTGTCATTAGAACTATCGGGAGTTTAATCTACCTCTTGTTCAAGTCCAAGATTGCAGAATTTGTGTCACTAGCTAGTTGGACTTCATTTGGTAACCAGAAAACAAGGCTGACGAGGGAGTACCCGCGACGAACATCGCAACTCTAGAGGGCGGACTGTTGACTGTACATCATTAAGCAAAAGTTTATAGGGGAGGACCGTATGTACTGGAATTGTGCACTAGAGACTCGGACGCGAGAGACAGCCGGTAGTAAAAAATCAAGGCAGCAGTTACGGAGCGTCCGAGAGGAGCAAATGTGGCCGCAAATGGAGCGACCTGCGGCGAAAGGTCGCAGCGCGGAATGTAAGTCATGCGTGATGCAAATGGCGGCGGTCGCTGGTGGCCGCCATCCTCGGACAGAATAAATCGCCGATTCGGCGCCTTTCCCCCTGACGTCACGGCTCTTCTGCATAACACACGGCCTGCCTCGCCGCTTTGTCTCACCGGCAGGCAATCTTCCGGCGACTGATCTCGTTTTATATCCGCCGAAACCTTTTCCCGACGCCGCCACAGCTCCACGAGATGTATCGCCGGCCACCGGATTACTTTAGGCGGATACGACCAGCAATCACGTAGCGGCCCACGGCTCTAACATATTTCTCTTTATTTTATTTTTCTCCTCCAACGCGGCCCCGCTATGAGAGACTGATGCATGTGACTGCCATCGCGATTTATCACGTCGCCCTTCTGCAAAACGGCTTTTAACAGAAGCACTTCACAGAATAATTCTCTTTCATCTGCGACAGCAAAGTTGGGCCCTGAAGCCCTTCAGGCGCCGTCCAGTCCTCAAAGCAACCGCGACGATAGAATTACGGACGGACGTTGAGACGGCTGGCAGTTCACACAGTGCGTCGGTGCGAGGCCGTACTCAATTTTCCTTTCCAGCGGAGCCCTGCGGATGCTAGAACGACGCTGTTCGGCTAACGCGGTTTAACTTAAAAGTTTCTCGTCCAGAGTGCGTCTAATAAGTACGATTAATTGCCCGATATCTCCCGTGCATTGTGCTTACTGTGAGGTGTCGGCGGAGGTGTTTAGTATACCTCTAAGGTTCTACAAGTTCGATACTTGCTGATCTATAGAGAGGGAAGCGCTCCACAAGATTGTGCAAATTCAAGAAAAATAATGTCGCGCAACGCAAAAGTCTTGTTGAAACAAAAACTACCATGCGTTGCACAATCAAACATGAAAATGCTGATAACACATCACACATTGATATATTCAAGATTGGGCTCATCTAACTACAAAAGAAATTGCCGGTCGCTTTAATAATTTCGTTTATTACCGTGTAACATCGATAAAATGAATTTACGGCCGAATTAAATATGTAAACATTTAATAAGTGGACAAAAAGATTGCCGGCCGCGGTGGTCTAGCGGTTCTGGCGCTGCAGTCCGGAACCGCGGGACTGCTGCGGTCGCAGGTTCGAATCCTGCCTCGGGCATGGGTGTGTGTGATGTCCTTAGGTTAGTTAGGTTTAAGTAGTTCTAAATTCTAGGGGACTTATGACCTAAGATGTTGAGTCCCATAGTGCTCAGAGCCATTTGAACCATTTTTTGACAAAAAGATTGGAATTATGAGATATAGCCTAGGCACTATAGGGCAGGTACAGGAAAGCCTAATCGTAAAACAGTACTGCAGATATCGTTAGTGACTGCATGGATAGTGGTTAAAGCCAAGCGAGATGGCGCAGTTGTTACCACAGTGGACTCGCGTTCGGGAGGAAGATGGTTCAAACCCGCGTCCGGCCATCCAACTTTAGGTTTTCCGTGATCACCCTGAATCGCTCCAGGCAAATTCCGGGATGGGCCTTCGAAAGGGCACGGCCGATTTCCTTTCCCATCCTTGAATCATTCGAGATTGTGCTCCGTCTCTGATGATCTCGATGTCGACGGGACGTTAAACCCAATCTTCCTTCCTTCCTTTTTGATAGTGGTCGAAAGGAGGAACCCGGATAAAGTAAGAATGAACACCAGTTGAATCGCCAAATCGCATGATGGGAGCAACTAGATGGCTGCGAACGTTAAAACTATGCAATTAAATACTGAGACAAGTTAAGTAACCTCACGTCCCCATCGGTTCAGTGACTACATCACCAGCTCATTCTTATCACCCTTAAATAAAGTGAGTGCTGAAGTCGGCGGGAGTAATGGTAGGAAGTTCTGAGTCCAGCTCGGCCTCTGTGCTCTGTACTGGAGACATCCTTCTGTGAGACGCCTCAGCAGCAAGCGTCTACTAGCTTCCGTTGCCTGGCTGCAGTTACTTACCCGTCGATAGCGTGGCGGCAGGTCTACTCTCTTCTGTCACCTAGCAGCACGAGTCCCCTGCCAGTGTAGGAATCTTACTGGCAGCAGACCTTGCGAGTTCCGATCAGTAGTAATTTTGTAACTAACAAGGGGAGGCCGCCAATTGTGAAATTCAGATTCGATTCATATTGCGCATAATAAAAGCTCATGGTCAGAGGTGTAATGTGGCAAAGCACCAAGATGCACTTCTCAGCCGTTGTCGAGAAAATCGACAGTTAAAAGAAACCGTTGCAGTGAAATACCCTCTACGATTAATATATATATATATATATATATATATATATATATATATATATATATATAGTTCCCGGCAATTAGTTGCAACAATTATGCATATAATAAGTTGTTGAATGTCGTTTGTCGTGAAAAAACTGGCGACTTCGAACATCATTATGTTTTCCGCAAACAAAGTTGTATTTCACAAATGTTATTAATTGTCTTCATAATGTTAACCATGTATAGTTAACGGAAGACGTAGAAACGATATTCCGAAACGAATACGTATAGCGTGAGTCAGACGTTCGAATTAGAATAGAGACCCCACGAACACATATTTGCTGTGGCAGGTATGAAATATAAACTACGTTACTCGCTCGTTACACTTGAAGGACAGATGTTGAATGGGCCGAAACGAGCCACCTCATAACAGCGTAGTTGCCTGCTAACTTCGAAAGAAGGTAGATGCGGTCCCTAGCGCAACTTATAACATCGTCGAAAATCAGTGCGGACGGGAGAGCTTTGGTACACCCTGTTAAACAAACGGAAAAATGGAGGCGGTACAATTGGAGAGCGATCCGCCTTCACCAACATGCATAAGCAATTCATTAATAGTATATATATATATATATATATATATATATATATATATATATATATATATATATGAATTACAAAAAACTAATAATAAAAAAAAATTGCATGGCGCGAGTTTCGATCCGGCGACCTTCGGATTACTAACCCGAGATCTTACCGCTGCGCCACGACGCTGTGGAAAGCTGTTAATCGTAGAGAGTATTTCACCGCAACGGTTTCTTTTAACTGTCGATTTTCTCGACAACGGCTGAGAAGTGCATCTTGGTGCTTTGCCACATTACACCTCTGGCCATGAGCTTTTATTATGCGCAGCATGAATCGAATCTGAATTTCACAATTGGCGGCCTCCCCTTGTAAGTTTAACAAACTCATTATCTCACGGGTAATTGCCTAAGTTAACGAATGATGGCCTGGCACGTTGAGGACGGAAGATAATTTCACCCACTGCATTACAGGCGTCTAGTTCCAGCCAGCTGAAGGATTTACATGTAGACACGCACGGGAAAGCATGCGTTCTAAAGAAATAATTATTGTGAACCAATCAAAGTGTCTCTTACCAAGATTTTAAATGAACATTCTTTCGTGACGTGACCGCAGAAAAGCGTCTGGTCTCATACTTAACCATCCTGGAGGCTACTTCGGCTTGACGTTGTTTTTGCAAAAGAATTGCTTCTAGCATCTCGCACAATAGAATTTTCAGCAGATGGGCCACGTTCTCCCATCGTGGGGGAACTGCGTTCATAGCAGTGTGAGAGGCAGGCTATAACGCGTCGCTTCTGGCAGGAAGGCAATCTGGGGACTGCCCGTCCGGTCTTGCCCATTAACACGGAGTGGACAAGTGGCTGGTCTTTCAGCAGGGTCTGAGCTGACCCGACGCGTGGAGGGGCTTGCCTGTTATCGGTAGCTTCAATGTTAGACATATCACACAGCCCCTTAGGAAAATAGGGTCCACAGGTGGAAAGGAAGCCAGTATGCAACTGTTCAAATGTGTGTGAATACCTAAGGGACCAAACTGCTGAGGTCATCGGTCCCTAGACTTACACATTTCTTAAACTAACTTATGGTAAGAACACCACACACACCCACGCCCGAGGAAGGACTCGAATCCCCGTCGGGAGCGGCCGCGCAGTCCGTGACACGGCGCCTCAAACCGCGCGGCCACTCCGCGCGGCGCCAGTATGCATCCGGTGTGTCTACTGGAGTGCTCAGACGTAGAGGAGTGCTTGGCGGCTATGGAGAATGCAGGGTGCAATAGTTTGCAAGTCATTGCACGTTTCAGCAACATGACGCTTCGATTCTGTGACCATTCTCAGTTCGTGCAGCAGCTGGTAGCGGTGGTAAATACTGCTGGTCTTGATCGCGAGGTGAGACCTGAGGTTCCAGTTCGCAGTATCGTACCAAGAACTGATGGGGATCCTTTGATTTGCAACTGATTGGAATATCTCGTGCTCGGTTCTGTAAGGGTCTTGGCTGTAGATTTATGGGCTTTTGTTGTGGGCTGAAGAATTGTAGGTCTCCCATTGATATGTCAGCGGTGCGCTACACAGAGGAAGCAGCTACTCGGATTACTGCACTTGTGGTTTACGTTAGGCGATAGTTTGAGGTCCTCTGAGAAACGCTCGCCGGTCAGTGTGGAGAGAGTGAAATGGGATCGCGTGCAAAGTAAAGACACGCCGAATGTCAAATTTTGGTAGTAAATTGCCGAAGGATCCGTATCAAAGTTCCTTTAATTACCGCCCCGCAGGAAGGCTGCCACGCTCAATTATACTCTGAAACGAGAGCTGGATAAAACCCGAAGTTGAAACCTACGAAATATTTTTTACGAGGAACGATGGAACGTAAAGCGAAAAGCCAAGTTAGATGCCATAGAATGGGGAGTGTTCATGGCTACCGAAATAAAAGTTGTGTCTATTGACGTCGGAGTTGAGTCTGAGTTTGAAATTATCTCGATGCGAGTAGCGGGCCCAGGTGAACACAAGTTAATCATGGGATTTGATTAAAATAACAGTCTATATCGCAATGATATTATTTATTATGACCAGTTTCGACTTTTAACTTAAAGTCATCTTCAGATGTGAGCTCTGCAAGGGTAGCAACTAGTTCGACAACCGACACGCAATGGAAATATTTTAGACCTTGCAGCTACAAACATGTTGACCTCAACGACAGCGTCAATGATCATGTATGCGTATATATTAACGCGTTTTTAGCTGGGAGAAGACAGTGGCATTGGGAAAGAGACGGAAAAGTGATAAATATTGGAAGATAGTAGAAAGAGCGAAAGAGACTGGCACTGTGAGAGAAAGAGAGGGGCGCAGTCGCAGTGGAACACAGTTGACAGTGACAGAACAATGCTAGGCAAAGAGTGAAGGAGATAATTTCAATGGGACAGGAGTAAAGAGATGGAGTAAATGGAAGTGTGTGAGTGCCAATGAAAATGACAACAAGGAAGACAGAGATAGTGACAGTGAGAAAAGACAGCAGCAACTGGAGGGGTGAATGAGACAGTAGCAGCAATGGAGTGCAAGAGGGAGACAGTGACAGTGACAACAGACAGTACTGGTAGGAAGGATGCTGTGGTTGTGAGACAGGAGACTATGATGATTAGAGAGAGACAAAGAGATAATGACAATGGGTTGGGCAGAATCATAGAATGAGAACTGGCTAGTAGAGTAGATGGGTATGAGCTAGAGTGCTGCAACGCTCAGTGTTTGACCGGTCACGGCTCGCCTGTTGACGTGGGGACCGAGCAGCTCTTGTCCGGTCCCATACGACTCGGCTCGGTCACGTACTCGCCCCATGTCTGTTGTCCGGACTCCGGACACGCGGATAACCGAGCATGACTGGTCACCGCTGACGCCTCACCTCGCCTCGTCCCGGCTCGCTGCACTGTACTGTACAAATCCAACGCCTCTCTCTCTCTCTCTCTCTCTCTCTCTCTCTTTTAATACAAAAGTAACATTTCCAGGAACGGGTACGTGAGACAGCTAAATTCATAAAGCACCTGGAAAGTAAGATGATATTTTAATACAATCGCGGATAGAAGACGAGTCTCATTTCCAAACAAAAGATATATTTTCCTTTCATTTATAGGAAACGTTAAATAAGTGCTTTCCCTGTAATCTAGAAGACAACCATCTTCATAAAGAAAGCATACAAAGAACATTAAACATTTACAGACGTAAGTTTCAATTGTTTGCAACATAAACAAAATTATAGTTATTGTTGATCAGCAGTAAATCACTAACACGTTCCGGATTTAATTGGCTGCGGCAATTTGTTAGTAACATGCCGGCTTTACTAAAGCACCTTTCACTAGGTGCGCTCGTTGCTGGGATACATAAAATACGTCTAGCATCTGCAGCCAAATCTGGCAGATCTGTTTCATGTCTGCTCCACCACTTTAAGATGTCATCATCATCTCCGGGGTGCATTAAAATGTACAGATCTACTTCATCTGCTGCGGATGATCTGTTGTTCCTCCATTCCTTGACACGATCTCTCTTTCTGGGTGGTGATGACACAGTACTTGAAGGATCTATGATAATAAACAAGAGAGACAAGTAATACAGAACTGATATGGAAATCATCGAAACGTTCCCGTAAGAGACCGATGACCTCTCTGTTTGGTCTCTGCCCCCCAAACAACCCGACCCCCGTTCCCATAAAAACGAGATGTTTTACGTTAATGAAATATTATACGAGTCACAACATTCCCGTTTCTCTATAATACACTTTCCACTATCTATGCAAAAACGATTATGTTAATGATTTCATGTTGTACCTGCGTATGTAGCACACATTGTTGCACATTGCTAAGAATTTCCTGCTTTTCACTTATATCAAGCATATTAAGATCACGGAAGGACGGCCAAGGAAACGATCTTTGTGAGGTTTCCTGCAACTGTCTTTCTTTAAATGAGTGGTTCCCGACTGGAAAAACAATAAAGTGGAGCAGTTTATGCACGATACGTACCCAGTAGACGCAATGTTTTCATCTACAACAAACAGAAATGTACTCCATGCTTGGCTTCTTAGGCCTTCCCGTTTCTTTAATGTGTAAACATTGGTTTCAATCTTACGTCTTACTACACTGGCTTCCTCGCGCTGCATGATTACAGAGAGAGACACACCACAAATAAGAAGCCCGTACTGGCTGCAGTGTCTCACGGATAATAACACGTGTAATGTGTTTGAAGTTATGTGCTACGTATTCGGTCACGGCTTCTATGCTCGGTCACCAGAACTAGTGCGGGTAGCCTATCCAGTTACGGTGTGCTCGCCCCGTCTCGTATTTTGTGCTCGCTTACTCGGTCATGCAGGACTCTAGTATGAGCGGCTTACACCGATGTACTAGTGGGCGCGAGCGAGTTATAGTTAGGGAGAGGTGAGTTGCATATTAAAAAGCGTGCATCGCTTGAAAAAGTTTGGTGAAAATTTTTAAAGGTGCTGAGGAAGCTAGAATGAGGCGGCTGGTACCCAACTTTTCAGTCAGAGTCGGTTAAAAAAAGACATGTTTACCTTTTTCGTATTTACCTTATTCGTACTACGATAGGAGCATTCTTCCACTGGTATATTCAAGCAAGAAGGTAAGTAATACGAGGGATAAATCACGCATATCTGAATGGTTACAGTACCCATAGCACACGGTGTAAGCCACAATCTGTAATGAAGGACTATAGTGGAGGGGCTGAACACACACATCCAGAAGAAAGAAAGAGTGGTTTAAATTCAGTTGTGTGACAAAGAATATACAAGACCAATAGCTCAAATTGAAGTCGACATGTTGCGTCATTGATTTAAGTTTCCCACGTTTGTTCAGAGTTGTAATAGCTGTGGTGTCCAGTGCAAAATAACAGGAGTGAGTGGTATGGTGGCGAATCTCTGATGTAATTGGGATACGTGTTCGTCTGTACGCAGGCTGCGCAGAGCACGAAAAATACTGGATAAACGCAGATTTGGTTATATAATTGCATCTGCTCATGATCCATATTCATGAAGACACGAGAATAAATCTTTCGCGTAATTGAATTCGGTATTTATTCATTTGCCCGATGATGGAACAGAGACATTTGCATCCTTATTAATTAAAATACGCCTCAAACGAAGAATTATAATTATAGCTGCGCCAGCTTTTGTTGCCGCGTGTTTTGCGATGGAATATGAAACAGAGGGCGAGGGCGGCGAACAAGTTCCAGCGAGGATTTCTCGCTGTCCCGTAGGATAAACAAAGAGAAAGAAGCGCTTGGTACACGTGCCTCGCTGTTCGTTTAGCCGCCGACACGTGGAGCAGAGCTGTAAGGTAGTGTGATATTTACTTTGTGCCAGACTAAATTTATAAATCGTAGTTCACTGCTGACGGAGCTCCTTTCCTCATCTGGTGTAGGACAGCTTTTGTAGCCGTCCTCGCCGTTACAAAGGTAAGCCTCGAGAAGCAATTAACTGTTGTGCGTTCTGGTGCATAGCATGTTCTACAAGTTCTCAGAAAAGCGCCTTGTCCAACGGGCGGCCTTTTCTGTCTCTGTCGTATGATGTAAACTTTGCAGCCCTTACGACGTTTGCTGTTGTTCAGAGAGTAGCGCACTGGAAAAAAAAATTGAATGGAATCTGTAGCTAGGAATGCTGGCGTTTCTATATTCCACCACAAGTCCCTGTGCAATCACAGATCTTTTTCTTCCATCTTTCATTTCTTACTCGTGAGACCGGGAACGAGTTGCTGCAGAATTTCGTTCCTTCCAGCACAGTATCCCACTTGGCTGGGAGTGGAGCAGAAGGAGTAGTAATTGGTAACATTTGGGAGGGAGTTTCCAGTCCGAGCATTTACCTGGCAACGGTAACCTCCATAAAATTTTGTTCGGAACCGGGGATTCGAACTATTTTAATCTTTGTGAGACAACGCCGCCCATTGCCCTATTCATCGTCATCATCATCATCAGCCAATTCAATCATTAAATGATGTGGCCTCTTCGAGTCGTGGATTCAGGTAGGCTTTCAACAGTCTTCTCCAAGTGGGACGGTCTTGGGCAGTTCTCTGCCAGGTGTTACCAGCTATCTTCTTGATGTCTTTGTCCCACCTGTCTGGTGGTCTTCCTCTAGGCCTCCGGTGCTCTCTCGGACTCCACTCCAGTACTAGCTTCGTCCATCTGTTGTCTTTTCTTCTTGCGACGTGGCCAGCCCACTGCCATTTCAAGGAACCTACTGTCTCTAAGATGTCATTAACCTTTGTCACAGACCGGATGTCATCTGCCCTTTTCCTGTCCTTTCTTGTATAGCCCAGCATTGATCTCTCCATGGCTCTCTGTGCTGTCCTAAGTTTCCTTTTTGTAAATGAGTTCAGTGTCCATGTCTCGCAGCCATACGTCATCACAGCGCATTGATCAAATACTGCTTTTTTCAAATTTACTGGCGTTTTTGATGTGAATACTTTTGAATTCTTCCCAAATGCTTGCCAGCCAAGCTTGATGCGTCGATAGATTTCTGGCTTATGTCTCCCTTCATATTTATAATCTGGCCAAGGTAGACATATTCACTGACCTCTTCTAGTAGACTGTCCTTGACTTTCACATCTCCAGCTGGGACCTATTTGTTGGACATTAATTTTGTTTTGGAAAGGTTCATGTTCAAGCCAACCAGCTGACATTCCGATGCAAGGTCTGTAACTAAGTTTTGGAGCTCTGCGAAGTCTTTAGCCCTATTAAAAATAAATAAATAAATAAATGAAAGTGTGTGTATGGCCGACAGTTGCAAGCAACTTCTTTAGTATGTGAACTAGACTTTATTAGGATTCGTCCAATAAATCTTAGTCTGACGTCTATTTCGCCACGGCTAGGCGAGACACAAATCATACCTGACCGATGCTCATAGATATTTAACATGTGTAACTATTCTAGCGACTGATCGCTGGTCGCGTAGTCAGTAACTTGTTTTTGTTTAAGCGTATGTACATTTATGTCTATTGAAGGCCAGCTGCCAAAGTTTGAACCATATGATGGCCCTCTGCAAAAATCTCTTCTTCCTCCCCCTCCTCCTTCTATTCTTCTTCTCCTTCTTCTTCTTCCGTTGACGCCTACTTGTTACCACGTTCTAGTTTCAATCCTTAATCCTCTGTCCTCCCCTTGTCTTCCAACATCCCATCGGTGTTTCCTATATTTCTTTTTCCTGTATTCATAACACTTTTTTCTGCCAGTTTTGTTTTTATTCGTGCATTTTAATTCAACATGTATTTAAAAAAAATTATCTAAAAATCTCTCTTTCCAATACTTCTTCTCTTATGTTACTTTTTTCCAAATATTTCCCAACTTAGTGAATCCAGGAGGTTGTTAATTTTTCCCTAAAGACATTTGAAGATCTGTTCTCATGCATTCTGTAAATATGTCTAATAAATAGCAGTCTCCTCTTCTTATCGTTTCTGATATGTTTTATATGTTCTGATCAATTTCACCGCTACTTCTTAATTTCCAAAATTCCCATTTTTCTGAGGACCAGATATTTTCTGTACAATTCTCCCTTTTAATATTTCTTACCCATCAAGTTTTTAATTTAATACTATACATCCGCTAGCATACAGCCGGTCTGGTTTCAGTACCGCGTTATAGTGCTGTATTGTAAGTTTGTAGGTATTCTTCGTTATATCATGCGCTTAACCCATCTTTTGTATCCTATCCCCTAAAGAAGGTTTTTGTAAACCGTTTCCTTGGATAGTCTCTCCCAAATATCAGAGTTTTTTTTTATTTGATAAGTATCTGTAATAAGAGATTTTGTAGCACTTTTATTATTTGTCATAAATTTTTCTTTCTCTGCAGAGATTCTTACGCCCTTCATGTTGGCTGTCTCTGCAAGAAGATTAACTTGCACTGGTGCATCTCCCAGGCTTTCGTAGAGTATGGCAAAATAATCCGCGAATTCTAGACTGTTTATTGAAATACATCTGTTCTTTCCTCTACCTGTGGCGATATTTTAGATTCTTCGTTTTTCATTCCGTCTCTTCATTTAATAGCAATTTTCTAACGAAGCCACACTACCAACTCCGTCCCTTATCACTACTACTACGTAGTCTGCAAGACGCAAACGTTGTCTGAAAGGGGCCCTTATGTATATCGTGTCACACTACCTTTAGGTACACCGGATGCTTCTAACGATGTCAACAGTCTTGTGCATCCATTTGTTCTACTATAGCATCCAACAAGCAAAGGCATCATCATCAAGACAATCCACAAAGTCGTTGCTGTTGTAGTCTTAAGTCCAAAGATGGATTTGTTCAGCTATCCACTCAAGTACATCTTGTGCAAGTCCCTTCATCGTTACATGACTACTGCACCCTATAGCCATTGAATCTACTTACTTTAGTCAAGCCGGGATCTCTATCTACATGTTTTATCCCCTTTCACACTCCACTCCATTACCAGTTCACTGTTCCTTGACCTCTCAGGACGGGACGTACCCCATCAATCTAGCTCTCCTTTAAGTCAAGTTGTCTCAGCTACCCGAGTTACCCCCTACGTAGTATTAACTATTATTTTGTAACATCACATTTTTTAAACTTTCTCAAAAAAAAAAAAAAAAAAAAAAAAAGCCTTTCATGTTGTAGCCCATCAGTATTTTATATCCTCTGTTCCTCTACCAGTGCCATTATTTTTCTGACCAAACAGTTAAACAGTTCAATATTTTTATCGTTTTGCTACTTAATCCCCCCAGCATTACCTCGCTTAATTCAACTGCGCTCTATTACAGTTTTTCACCTTTTGCTTATGTTCCAGTTGTAATTTCGTTCAAAGACGCTATTAGTTCCGTTCAGCTGATCTTCCAAGTCCTTTGCCGTCTTTCTTCCACAGTCTATAGCTCTAGAACTGGGCCATATGAAGTGAGGCACAATCCACTGATAAGAGAGTTCTTGCGTGTGCTACAAGTCATCTGACTGTAATCCTACAGAGCCTCTCAGGGATGCTATTGACGAAGATATATCCTTTGAACACAGTAAGAACATGTCTCCGTGAGTTGTTTTTGGCGATTAATCGGCCAGATTGCATCCCCAATGTTTCGGTGTCTCGTTGTTTACTTGCAATCAGGAGTCGTCGCCGTCATCCCAGCTACGCACTTCTAGGTAACTGTGTCGAAATCAGTTGCTGTTGAGTTTTTTCACAGTTGGGGAGAAAAAAAGAAAGCAGGCGAAGAAGAAAAATAGTTCAAATGGCTCTGAGCACTATGGGACTTAACATCTATGGTCATCAGTACCCTAGAACTTAGAACTACTTAAACCTAACTAACCTAAGGACAGCACACAACACCCAGTCATCGCGAGGCAGAGAAAATCCCTGACTCCGCCGGGAATCGAAGAAGAAAAAAAATTAACATTGCATCAGCTGGCCCACATTGACTTTCTTCACCTCTTTGTCCATCAACTTGTCATACCATCCTGTTCTGCTCCTGCACTGCTGGTTGGAGTCCAGCTGTTTCGGACTGCCCTCACAAAGTGCTGAATCCGACCTTTGGACCAGAAAACGTTTGCCCATTATTTCTCACAGATATAACACTGTTGACTTTCATTTAATTAAGCACAGATTAGTGAGGTGGAGAGGAGGTAATCTACTAAACACATGTTCGATAGGATTGGAGTTCAAACTCCGTCCGGCCATCTCCATGACTTCCCTAAATCTCTTATGCCGGGATTGTTTCTTTGAAAGCGTAAGGACGAATTCCGTCCCTATACTTCCTCAACGTGAACTTGAACTCCGTCTTCAACGACCTCGCTGTCGAAGGAACGTTGAGCCCTAATCTTCCTTACTTTTTCCTTTAAGCCCGGGCCAGTCTGTTCCTCCCTCCGATAAATCATTCTGCCGAAATGTATAGCAAACTTAGGCTAAAAGACCAAGTCTGTCTAGGGCCACCATCCACATTAAACATTCAAAACACGAGAGGTCTGCTGAGACATTACGACCTTCAGTGCGCCAAAACTCCCAACCTTCCGTGAAACTCATTGCCCGAATCATTGATTTCGCTTTTCCATCTACATGTTTTATCCCCATTCACATTTCACTCCATTAAGAAACTAACTGTTCTTGATCTCTCCGAGAATTCGTCGCTCAGCTTTGTCAACGGCGTTAGCCAAGTAACCTAGCCCACAATCACTCCTCCATCCCACGCTTTACAGGGTGTTCCAAAACCTGTGGTTAGTATTCAGGGATATGACAGGGACGATCACTCGAAGCAAAAAACTATAATAAACTCGAGTTTAAAATGCATATCTTAAAGAGCTATGAGCACTTGTTCAGTAAAACAATTATGTTTCGCATTAGCGAAGATGAAAAACTCATTGATCTTAAGGTATGCATTTTAGAATCCATCTTTACTGCACTTTTTTGTTTCGAGTGATCGTTTCTTTCATATCCCCGGATAATGACTTTTGCTCGTGGGACACTCTCCATACACTTCCCTACCTGCTGCGCCTCCTGGCACGACTTCTTGCTACAGTAATTTAGATGATAACGTACAGCGAAGTTTCCACTGACATCTTGAGAATCCTCTGATGCTTGGACCAGCTCGTAGACTTCTGCAAAAGCCTTTGGCGGGGACTGGAAACCTGCTTGAAAATACAGTAACTTTTATAAAAATCCGCGCTCTGCTAATGACGCCGCCAAGACGAGACGTTTCTGCCTCAAACGTCTCGAAAGAAATCTTCACGACCACGCCAGGCCGCCGTCTTGCTGACAGAGAATACCTCGCTGAGACGGTAGTCTATCGTGACAACTTAATGAATGTAAAATCTCCCCCCCCCCCTCCCCCGAGGAAAAGGAAGTAAGTCCCAACAGGGTAATTCGCCCTGCGTAGGCACCTGCCCACAAGACTGAGAAACATTTGGTTGCGGTAAGATTTTGCGACGAAGCCTTGTAGTTCGGTGACAAATATTTCGTAATACCTTCTAGTCCCGAAGTAATTTCGTAACGCCCTGTGTGCTGAGTTTATTGATTCAGAATCTGGATGTTGCTGCATCTACATCCATATTCTGCAAACTACTGCGAAATTCATGGCGCAAGATACCTCCCATTGTACCACATATGAGGATTTCTTCCTATGCCATTCGCATACGGAGCGCTGGAAGAATGACTATAAATGTCTCTGTCGACGGTGTAAATAATATTACCATATCTTGGCAGCTTCTTCGGGAGCGATACGTTAGGAAGTTGTTGTACTAGGGCGTGCTGTAAAGTAATGCCTCCTAATTTTTTACTTGAAAACTCTTAAAGCTTTTCAAATAAAGCAAACGTTATCAACATGCTAATCTTTATTCCACATGCCTACATATTTATTTGCAGCCCTCTGCTGCTAGAGGGTTCCGGATTGTTGCGTATAACATGGTGATGTGTAACGTAACTATGTCGGTGCGTGAGAAATACCGTGTGTAATCGAGTTGAGCGATGTCGTTATCCTGAAGGAAGTCATTCACAAGACGTGCACGATGGGGGCGCGAATTGTCGTCCATGAAGACGAATGCCTTGCCAATATGCTGCCGATATCGCTGCACTATTGGTCGGAGGATGGCATTCGCGTATCGTACATCCGTTACGGCTCCTTCCCTGACCACCAGCGGCGTACGTCGGCCCCACATACGGCCACAACAAAACAGAAGGGAACCTCCACCTTGCTGCACTCCCTGGACAATAAGTCTAAGGCGTTCAGCCCGACTGGGTTGCCACCAGACACGTCTCCGGCGATTGTCTGGTTGAAGGCATATGCGACACTCATCGGCGAAGAAAACGTGATGCCAGTCCTGAGCGGTCCATTCGGGATGTTGTTGGGCCCATCTATAGCGCGCTGCATGTTGTCGTGGTTGCAAAGGTGGACCTCGTCATGGCCGTCGGGAGTGAAGTTGCGCATCATGAAGCCTATTTCGCACAGTTTGAGTCGTAACACGACGTCCTGTGGCTGCACGAAAAGCATTATTCAACATGGTGGCGTTGCTGTCAGGGTTCCTCTGAGCCATAATCCGTAGGTAGCGGTCATCCACTACAGTAGTAGTCCTTGGACCGCCTGAGCGAGGCATGTTATCGACAGTTCCTGCCTTTCTGTATCTCCTCCATGTCCGAACAACATCGCTTTGGTTGACTCCGAAACGCTTGGACACTTCCCTTGTTGAGAACCCTTCCTGGCACAAAGTAAAAACGCAAAAGCGATCCCACCGCGGTATTGACCGTCTAGGTATGGCTGAACTACAGACAACACGAGCCGTGTACCTCCTTCCTGGTGGAATGACTGGAACTGATTGGCTGTCGAGCCCACTCCGTCTAATAGGCGCTGCTCACGCAATGGGGTTTACATCATTGGGCGGGTTTAGTGACATCTCTGAACAGTCAGAGGGACTGTGTCTGTGATACAATATCCACCTTCAACGTCTGTGTTCAGGAGTTCTGGGAACCGGCGTGATGCAAAACTTTTTTTGGTGTGTATATATGGAGAAGATATACTGCAGAACAACTAGAAGGAAAAGATTGAAAAATTCTGAGGAATGTATTGGTAGTTAAAGAGGTGGCGAGAGATGGATGAAAGACATAAGGAACACCTCTGCCAGGGACTGAGTGCAGTATCAGGATAAACGAACTTAAAAATGTAAGATTTGCCAAACATATGGTCGGGATGAATATGGACAGAATGAGTGTGGGAAAAAACGGGGAGGACAAGAGGAAAGACACTAAGTGTATTATTGGGAAGGTTTGGTCTGTATTGGGGATCAAGGTGGAAAGGGTGGAAAACTAGAGAAGCGAGTACACGCGAACTAATACACTAGAGATCAGCAACAAAGGAGAATAGAGGAAACGGATAGTCAACAGTGGACTAGAGAAGAGAAGAGGATACTGAAGATTTCACAAAACGGTCGTGAGAGAAAAACAGAAAGGATAAACAGTTTCTGGAAGAAGAATGGGCTGCCTGTGGTCCTACAGAGGTCAGAATGAGGAAGACGAAGAAGAAGAAGAAAGAAAGAAAGAAAGGAAGAGGAGGGATGCAAATCTCACGAAGTAGGTAGGAGTAATGCCATCAACGTTCTGTATATGCGAAGCTTGACTTTTGTTCAGAAATCACATTTGAACGTGGGTTGTTTGTGATAAGATCGTGTTAAATGGACAAACGTGTACCAGCGTGCGTCGGAATTCAATAGTGACAGGATCGTGGCCTGTGGATTTTTCGATTTATTATTCTGGGATATCGCTGTTCGCGTTGTTTGGCACCCCACGGCTGTCATGCGAATATGGAGAGCCCTGTGCAACTAGCGGCAGGCGGGTCAGATATATTCGTCTTACCGCGGATTACTTCGACGCGGCATCAGAGACGTCCGCGCCGGAAGTGTTGCGCCGAACAACACTGGACATAGGAGTGGTTTCCAGAAGAGTATCGCACAGTATCACGATGGATGCATCCCTGCAGAGGCTCCGAGGAGGTCAAACGTCGTCATATTACACACGTCGTCGTCACAGGGGCGCGGCAGTTGATGTGATTTTATGGGATGCCAACAACACGATCGTCTCCGTTAACTTGGACCGCAGCGTTCACAAGATAACACAAGATGATTTGTTGCCCGTGCAGTGCGGACCTACCTCGTGGAAGAAGGTTTTTGAGCGTAGCTCTGGCCAGCAAATATTCCAGTTGATGCAGTATGTAATTACGTTCCCGTATCTGTCATCCAAACTCAGTTTGACTCGATGCCCAGCCACGGGAGAGTCATTGTTGCTGCCAGAGGAGTCTCATTCCATACCCTGCAAATCACCTGCAATTTGACCGCGTATTCTGTCTGCTATGCTGTATATGCACATAGTGATTTTAAGGGCCAACATTGTATAACACGAACGCTTCCGTGGTGTATATCAGAAGTTACTTCTACATTTTTCGATGACTCTCCATCCAAGGTGACATGCTGCGAAGCAACAGTTTCCGCATCGCGTGGTTACCGTTGGAATGATCCGACTGTTGGAAGCAGAAGAGCTCTCAGCCCCGAACGGAAGCGCGGCGAGACAAGCCTTGTGGGCCGCATACGCTGGCGCTCCTCCCCTCGTTATACTGCGAACACCTGGATACGCGCTTGCGGCAGATAGCCGATGGCTTGGCAGTCAATACTGGCGCCACTTGGCGGGCCGGCCGACGCACATCGCACGCTGGTACGCGCCAGTGAAACACAGTTTCCGAGGCAGTGCTTCCTTTGAGACGCGCCCTCGCCGTCGTTACTCCTTCTGCCCAACGACTCCCTGAAGGGCAACGCGGTTCGGCGAATCCTCTTTCTTTCCCCCTGCCAAGGCTTCGCACCAGTTACTTCTCTGTCTTACTTCCGAAGATTTCTCAGTACCGTTTCTCCGAGCAGAGGATATAGAGCGTGGGCGATATGCATGTATTATGTCGCTCCGCGCGTCTTCTGCAACGAGGTCAGCCATACCGTATGTCACTCCTTACGATATTTGCCTTCGACTGAAGTAGCACACTTTGGGTCGTGTTTCCTCATTTCGTGTACTTCCGCGTCAGTCATGTCACAAATGTATTGGCTAAAATAAGCCCAGCAAAATGTGGAATTAATATTATCAGGTCTGTCGACTTGGTAGCTCGACACTGCCATGCTATGTAGCTCTACAACTCAAAATTACGTGATATATTTTCGCCACACGCGTTACGCTTTGTATTGACAAAAGCGTCATCGGTGACCAGAAATTACTTCGTACCTTTAAACTTCTATGTATTGGATATTATAGCAAAATATTTGATTTCCGTGGCTGCAAAGAAAAAGTTACTCTGTGTACTGGTATTGCAGAAAATGTGTTCCATATAAAATCGTCAACTTCTTATGTAGGAAGCGATTTGATTTGTTAACACTTCGGTGGCGGGTCCAGAATCCACTTGTATTCTGTACGACATCCGTTTTGGACACGTTCTTGAAATAACTCGTGTTTTCTACAGATGTCTGTAGATGTCATCTGCTGTGGTATTTTGTAACTACTTCGTCTATTTAGGTGTTTCGCAACTAGTCAGTGTATCAGATTTGATATCCTTCATGCACGTTTTCCTTATTTAGCATTCTGGTTATAGTTACAATTTTCGTCTTGAAATTCCTCTTGGTTTTAGAGTTGGCGCTATTCAGAAAACGGGAGGAACTGAACGAATATTTTTTGACTGTGATTAAACAGACGTTCCTAGTAAGAATGAAGATCCGAATGGCTGTATGAATCAATATTTCTGTGGTGTCACCGCCAGACACCACACTTGCTAGATGGTAGCCTTTAAATCAGCCGCGGTCCGTTAGTATACGTCGGACCCGCGTGTCGCCACTATCAGTGATTGCAGACTGAGCGCCGCCACACGGCATGTATAGTTTAGAGAGACTCCCTAGCACTCGCCCCAGTTGGACAGCCGACTTTGCTAACGACGGTTCACTGTCTGCGTACGCTCTCATTTGCAGAGACGACAGTTTAGCATAGCCTTCAGCTGCGTCATTTGCTACGATCTAGCAAGGCGCCATATTCAGTTACTATGAATGTATTCTGAACAGATAATATTGTGACTCACGTACCGTCAAGAGCGACGTTCATCATTAATGGTTAAAGTTAAGTATCAAACTAGTTATGTCTGCTTTCTGAGTTCTACTTCCTTGTCATGTTCCAGACCTCTCGTCGGTATAGTCCTTCCCCCCTCACGCCAGCCTGCGTGAGCTAAAACGCGTGCATTTCGGCCTCCAGTAGTAACACGGTGTTGGCTCTTCTGCCAACACAACAATTTCTATGGTTCTGAGGATGAGTCCAGTGATAGTGACATTGACAGTAATACTCCTTTAAAGAAGCTTAAGGCGGCAGTATTTTCAAAAGTGCGTTCGGCAATAGCGGTGAAGGTAATTCTATTCTTGTGAGTGACTCCATTTGTCATAATGTTAAGGCTTTCGAGACGGCGCCCGAATCGCCCGCCCCAAATGTTCAAATGTGTGTGAATTACTAAGGGACCAAACGGCTGAAGTCATCTGTCCCTGGATTTACACACTACTTAAACTAACTTACGCTAAGAAGAGCACACACACCCACACACACACACCTATTCCCGATGGAGGACTCCAACCTCCAGCGGGAGGGGCGCGCAATCCGTGACATCGCGCCTCAAACCGCGCGGCGACTCGGCCTCCCGCCCCCCCCCCTCCCCCCCGGCCGCCGCCATTCCCGGCGGCGCTGGCTGTGCGACCTCAAGTGTGAGACTTTAAGTGCCTTCTCCTCGAATGTGTTAATTTGAGAGAATGGATCTGTACTTATGATTTTTTCGTATATCCTGCGCTGGCTGTGGCAACTTCCTCGTTCTTCTGTTGATAGAAATGCTTACTATTACGTTTTCTGTCATAAAGGAGCATGTAACTCCCATCATCTTCTGACAGAGTGTCTAGAAGGCGTCTTGGTTATAGTTATTCAGGAGCCGCAGCGCGGCGGGCTTCTCCGTCCCCCACCGAAGGAAGATTGTAGCTGTAGGAGGGGGGAGGGGGGGGGGCATACTCGAGTACTCGGTCATCGGCCATCGGCGTTGTCACTCAGACTCGCCATATCGCATGCCCTAGGACGTATCTAGGCTGCGGGCGCTCTCAGCGTATTGTGCCCAGTGACAGCCCTGAAATAGAACTTAGTTCGTGCTCTTCCATCTCAGTTAACGAGGCCAACATTACTCCTAATTTCGATGGCTTCCTTTATTACGATGCACCAAACACCACTTGTCCTGCACGGCACTCTCATCCGTTCAAAATCAAATATATGGCTTTCTCCCACCAAGCTGTACTCAGGCACGGCCGATTTATACTTGTGCCCCAGGCGAACGCACCTGGTGTGCTCCATGCGCCGCCGCTGAACACCTTTGTGTATGCCCAATGTACCGCAGCACACATTCACGCTGGATGCTGTAGGAACGAGGCGTTAACAGTCCCTCTGGGTCATTGGCCGAGCCAAGTAAATCTTCAGCGAAGGTCGGGAGATTGTTTTAACATTATATTTAATAATGTATTATTATTAATTAGGGTCTAATTAACAAAGATAGCGGCCTACAACTGAGTGAGACGTGGAACCCTGCAATAAACAGAGGAAAAACGAGGCGTTGCCGTACAATGAGTCCGCACCCACCGTCGATAGGGCGGATGCTGACACCTGAGTTCGCAGCCGGACGTCGACACCTCCACCACCGCCACTGGCCACCGCTGGGTCTGCACTGATAACGACAGATGCGGAGTGATGGAAGGGTAAAGGCCAACGTATATAGGACACCGACACGAGCAGAGCAGCAGTCGTCAGGAACCACCTGAAAATGGCTACGAGTCTTTTAACCGAACTGTCGCGACCCGGGCGCACGCTCGAGAATTCTACAACATTAATTCCTTATAACTCCGAATTATTTACTAAACGCGAATTGCATGACCTGAGCTGCAATGGGTATACAGGTATTATCCATTTGTAACGTATGAAAATGTGTGCCGTATCGGAACTCGAATGCACTTGTTGCCAGTGGTCACCTAAACCACTTCATCTGTTTACGCACGTTTCCCGGCCTAACCCAAGACTCTGCATGTCACAGACCACCTCCTCATGTCATACTCACATGCACGCCTCCCTTTAAGCTCGCAACAGACTTGATTTCGACTTAGGGAGAAGTACTTGATTCTCGCTTAGGGAGAATAACACCACCACAAGCATTTGACGGCATTTTTATCGCCGTGTGCCCCGTCTTGGCGTATGAAACTTACGTACGAGTTGACAATCAGCAGCTGTATGAAATGTTATTCTAAATTATTCGCTGGTTTCATAACATCAGCTGTATTCGGTACTGATGTATTACTCGTTTTGTATGTTTGGATCGATCGGGGAGCGTACAAGGATAGCCGAAGTGATTAAGGTGGCCGCTCGCAATAAGCGGGAGATCCAGGTTTGAGTCTCGGTCCGGTACAGATTTTCTTATCTAATAATCTATACCCCGATTGATATTTTCTCCCAGCGAGTGTTCTGAATTTCAGTGCCAGGTCGGTCGAAAAGTGTTTCCTTCTGGATAGTCCTGGAAACTGTGGCGCAGCTATTAAGACATTGGTCTCTCCTGTACCGGGGGTGACGATTCACATTCCTGTCCGGCCATCCAAATTTACTTTTTCAATAGCTTCTTTAAATCACTTACGACATATTCCTTCGAAAAAGATTGGGCTGATTCCCTTCCCAGCGTGGGCTCCATATCTCTGATTACCTTGTTGTCGACGGGATGTGTGTTTCGCAATGGCTCCAGGTTGAATTGTACGAGGGCTATCCACAAAGTACATTACGTTTTGGAATTAAAAATAAATAAAGTATTGGAAATTTTTTTTATTGTATACAGATGAAAGCCACACTTAAATACTACTTTTCTACATAGTTGCCATTTAAATTAAGGCACTTATCGTAGCGATGGACGAGCTTGGAAATTCCTTCGTCGTAAAATTCGGCCGCCTGCGCCTTCAACCACGTGGTTACCTCTTTTGGGACAGAAAAGGTGTGATTTAAGTGGATTTCCTGGAAAGAGGCACTACAATAAACTCTCAAAGGTATTGCCAAACTCTGCACAACCTCAGAAGAGCAATACAAAACAAGCGCAGGGGAAAGTTGGGCTCAAAGATCTTGCTGATTCACGACAACGCCCGGGACCACACGGCAAATGCCACTCGTGAAGTTCTCGAATCTTTTAAGTGGGAGTTGTTTCCTCATCCGCCGTACAGTCCCGACCTGGCACCGAGCGACTTCCACTTATTCCCAGCAGTGAAGAAGTGGTTGGCTATGCAGCGTTTTGATGACGACGCACAACTTCAAGAAGAGGTAACCACGTGGTTGAAAGCGCAGGCGGCCGAATTTTACGACGAAGGGATTTCCAAGCTCGTCCATCGCTACGATAAGTGCCTTAATTTAAATGGCAACTATGTAGAAAAGTAGTATTTAAGTGTGGCTTTCATCCGTATGTAATAAAAAAAATTTCCAATACTTTATTTATTTTTAATTACAAAACGTAATGTACTTTGTGGATAGCCCTCGTATGTCAACTTAATATAGATTTTGTCCGCACGCTATGTGTGAAATGGAGAAATGACTTCTTTCGTTTCTTTTTTTCTTTTAACTTCTTTCGCGTCTGACACTGTTCTTGCTACGGTCGCAGGTTCGAATCCTGCCTCGGGCATGGATGGGATGTTTGTGATGCCCTTAGGTTAGTTAGGTTTAAGTAGTTCTAAGTTCTAGGGGACTGATGACCTCAGAAGTTAAGTCCCATAGTGCTCAGAGCCATTTGAACCATTTTTGACACTGTTCTTAACTGGGGCATTCGTCGTACGATTTTTCTCTTAACTTTACCCACTAATTGCTCTTTTAATGTTTTGTGTTGGCGAGAGCTGCTTGTGGTATAATAACCGTTGCATAACGTCGTATTTTTTGGCCTTCTTTTCGTTACAAGTAACAATTGAATATTCACTTAAGTATGTAAAATCTTTTAGCTTACCCACTGCTATTTTGGTAACAGTCATGATTTTCTTCTTGATGAAATTAGCGGTCAAATTTTTCCAATTTGTCCCTTCAAAATTTCAAGTTGTTTTTATGTTTCAGGGACGTCTTTCGCAATTAGTGCTATGTCGGCTGCAAAGAGTAAACAATCTGATTGAACACAATCTGAGTGGTGTAAAGATTCACAACTTGTTCTAATGCATACAAGTTGTAAAGTTATGCACTTCACTAAACGGAAATAAATGGTATCCTGTGTGTACAATATTAGTGATTCACGTTAAGAATCTAACTCCTACATATTCTTCGATTCAAAACTTGCAGGGATCTGAAACTGATTTGTGACATATCTTGAATGTAATTCTGAGACACTGAAACCTATGGTATGTCATGAAAAACTACCCCTGTCATAATGACCGTCCCAAATAACGTTTTGTTTACAAGCAAAATAAAAAATTTGACAATCAAATATTGTTTAACTACGAGGGGGGCATTAACCAGCCTTTCTTGTAAATTTCTTCTTTACGTAGATATGAACAGTAGTAAGGTTTTTTTTATTTTTTTAATATATATAAAAAGCACCCTATATTTTTCGTTAGGTACTCTACTTCCTCTTTTCAATACATGTTCAAATACGTATCACAATACCCTATTTGCGAAAACTTGACGCTATTAATCGCAGAGCGCTAAAGAGGGGAAAATGCTACATTGCTTCTAAACCATCGTAAATTTTACTATTCCAAATTTTATTCAAAGAAAATCGAAAGTTATAGGTTATGCAATAGTTAAATTACAATTATGAGATTATCAGTGGTAAGTGACATATAAAGTAAGTGGAAAATGTCCTGTTTGGTATCCTATGATGACGATTTTACTGCTCCAAACGTAATTTGAAAAGAAGTCATAACTTACGTTAAGCACAAGCTCCAAGAGTATTTTATACATATTATTACAATCTAAGATAGACCTAGCTCGGTGTTTTGCACAAATTGTTCTTTAGTAGTGCTTACGAAATGTCGTCGTCATTCTTCGTTTGATCGAAGGACGAAATGAGCATAATTTTCTTCCTTGAGGTGGTTGTTGTCTTCACTAAATTTTCCATTGGCCGTGTTTTTATCAGCATCTTCTAGCAAATCACCCAGTAAGTTAGTGACAAATCAAACTCAGCACCATCAATTGCCAGTGTCCGGCCATTGTGGCCTAGCGGTTCTAGACGCTTCAGACTGGAACCGCGCGACCGCAGGTTCGAATCCTGCCTCGGGCATTGAAGTGTGTGATGTCCTTAGGTTAGTTAGGTTTAAGTAGTTCTAAGTTCTAGGGGACTGATGACCACAGATGTTAAGTCCCATAGTGCTCAGAACCATTTGAACCATTACGAGTGTGATAGAAACCAACGCTTATCCAACTGTGACTGCTTCATATTTCATCCGAGATGCCAGTCTAAAATAAAAGACTATTAGAAGACAGGCACATCACCAGTGTCGGCAAAGCGCTGGATAAATAGTTCCGTCATTGTTAAGAACAGCGTTTGTCATGAAGGTACCGAAAACACGTGCCGCTCATGTGTCCAGGGAACCGCAAACAGATACCAACAACCGAAAATTTTGCAAGGGTTTAATAATCTATGGTTGAAGACGTAACAGAAAATCGACTCTCTCACCCGCAGAAGCACGCAGTGCAGGTACATGGGATAATGTAAATCACACACTTGGTGAAGATAGCAGTAAACAAATAAAATCTCAGGGAAAGTGCGCACCTGCCATTTAGTCAACAATCTTGAGTTGAAAAAGGAGAAAAGATTTGGTTTAAATTCGGTCGACATCGAGGTCGTTAGGGACGATGTAGAAGCTCGGATTGTGCCAAAAACGGGAAGGAAATCGGCCGTGCCCTTCTGAAGGAACCATCCCGGCATTTGCCTGGAGCAGTTAAGGGAAATCGCGGAAAGGAAAAATCTGGATGGCCGGGCGCGGGTTTGAACTTTCGTCCTCCAGAATGCGAGTCCAGTGTGCTAACCACTGCACCACCTCACTCGGTTATCAGTTGAAGTGTGTGTGTGAGTATAATGTGCAGCAACGAAGAGGAGGTAGAAATGCTACTCGTGTATGGAGAGCGTGAGTTAACAGAACTGTAGTGGCAGTAATGTTTCGTTATTTACAATAGGTCATATGTAGAACAGTGCTGCACTATGTTCTCCTTAGATGAACAGTTTTTCTACGTCGTCAACCCGAAGACAGCAGACTGAATGATAAGTGTGCACTTTCCTTGTGTTACTGTCTGTTTGCTGGCAGCTCCAGCAAATGGATGAGTTGCGTTACCCCAGATATCTGCACTGTGTACTAATGCAGGTCAGTCAGTTAGTTCTGTATTAACGTTTTGAGTAACGTTATGTTTATTCAAATGGTATACTGTGATACATTTTTGAGTAGGACTTGGAGATAGAAACTGGATGGCTCTGAGCACTATGCGACTTACCTTCTGAGGTCATCAGTCGCCTAGAACTTATAACTAATTAAACCTAACTAACCTAAGGACATCACACACATCCATGCCCGAGGCAGGATTCGAACCTGCGACCGTAGCGGTCACGCGGTTCCAGACTGAAGCGCCTTTAACCGCACGGCCACACCGGCCGGCTAGAAACTGGATTCCCGAATAAAAAGTGTAGGGTGCTGTTCAAAAAAGATTTACTGCTGTCCTTGTTTCGATAAATGCAATCATCCTGGTTAATTTTCCCTGGTAGCTAAATATTGTATTACTGATATTAAAAATATTATGATAAACTTTTTAATGGCCTATAGTGGTGTCAAAGCTTCTTAAATGGTAAAATGGTGCACAGAAAATTTTCACTTGTTTAACAATGAATTTGCATTCCGCCATCCAGCATCAGATTCCCATCAGATCGATGAGAACATTGACCGACGGCATTGTTTAGATGCCAATGACCGATCTCAAAATTACGCAGTTTGCGTGATTACATTGCCCGGATACTGATAAAAAAGTTCGGTAAAAGAGATCTCATGGACGCTGAAATAAAAGTTTGATAAGGTCAACGCGGATTGAACACTAGTGGCGTTCGGCTATGACCACCATACTCTCCGCTGCAGCCTGAAAAAGTTCTGAAATGCAACATAATAAATTGAGATGTGGCATTAATGGAAGAGGAAAGTAGGTTTCTTTATTCAAACAAGGCTGTTATCATTAAGTTAACGTAATTATTTAACCAATAGATAACAGATACGAGAGCGACATCTACATTTTGTAACAGAGCAGTCGATAACAAAAAATGGTTCAAATGGCTCTGAGCACTATGGGACATAACATCTGAGGTTAGAATTACTTAAATCGAACTAACCTAAGGACATCACATACATCCATGCTCGAGGCAGGATTCTGACCTGCGACCGTAGCAGTAATCGCGCTGTTAGTCGGTGACAAACGAGAGAGAGAGAGACAGAGGGGGGGGGGGGGGGGGGGAGGGAAGGAGAGGGAGCACAGCTCCTGCTTTTGTATAGTCAAAACAAATTACGGCGACTGCCTTCAACTTGCTTTACAGAGCGCCTTTATCAAGTTTCGATGTATAAACATGGGGGGTGGGGGATGGGGGTGGAACATTCTGTATACAAACAGTAACAAATATATTTTTTTATAATAATTTACGACCTTCTTAATTTGAAGATTTATTTACGCAGAGAATGTTTATTTTTAATGTCTTTTGGCATTAATTAAACGTTTGGTGCATATTCTATTAAGTATTTAGCAAGCAACATTTCATGGATAATGTTTGCTTGCTAAATTTTTTATTTTGATTCTGGCCAAAAATTTATTTCCGTTGGTCAAGATAACTGGAACACCATTTGTGGCTAGAATTTCTGCGGCCCATACCAAATGCGGTTAACAGGTGATGCTAAACACAAACAAAGGAGAGCGGAATGAATGTTCACGGATCTGTTCGACACAGGAGAGACGTCATGGAAGTGCTGAACGATCTGAATTGGGAGACGCTCGAAAATAGAAGCCAATTTTTCCGTGGAAGTCTTCTTACAATGTTGCAAGATCCAGTATTACATGAAGAATCTAGAGGAATTCTTCAACTGCTTACGTGTCGCCTCCATGCTGAGGCATTTTTACTGGCCATTAAAATTGCTACACCACAAGGTTGGCGTGGTACAGACGCGAAATTTAAGCGACAGGAAGAAGATGCTGTGATATGCAAATTATTAGCTTTTCAGAGCATTCACACAAGGTTGGCGCCGGTGGCGACACCTACAACGTACTGACATGAGGAAAGTCTCGAAACGATTTCTCATACACAAACAGCAGTTGACCGGCGTTGTCTCGTGAAACGTTGTTGTGATACCTCGTGTAAGGAGGAGAAATGCGTACCATCACGTTTCCGACTTTGATAAAGGTCGGATTGTAGCCTGTCGCGATTGCGGTATATCGTATCGCGACATTGCTGCTCGCATTGGTCGAGATCCAATGACTGTTAGCAGAATATGGAATCGGTGGGTTCAGGAGGATAATACGGAACACCGTGCTGGATCCCAACGGCCTCGTATCACTAGCAGTCGAGATGACAGGCATCTTATCCGCATGGCTGTAACGGATCCTGCAGCCACGTCTCGATCCCTGAGTAAACAGATGGGGACGTTTGCAAGACAACCACCATCTGCACGAACAGTTCGACGACGTTTGCAGCATCATGGAATATCAGCTCGGAGAACACGGCTGCGGTTACCCTTGACGCTGCATCACAGACAGGAGCGCCTGCGATGGTGTACTCAACGACGAATCTGGGTGCACGAATGGTAAAACGTCATTTTTCGGATGAATCCAGGTTCTGTTTACAGCATCATGATGCTCGCATCCGTGTTTGGCGACATCGCGGTGAACGCGCATTGGAAGCGTGTATTCGTCATCGCCATACTGGCGTATCACCTGGCGTGATGGTATGGGGTGCCATTGGTTACACGTCTCGGTCGCCTCTTCTTCGCATTGACGGCACTTTGAACAGTGGACGCTACATTTCAGATGTGTTACGACCCGTGGGTCTACTCTTCATTCGATCCCTGCGAAACCCTACATTTCAGCAGGATAATGCACGACCGCATGTTACAGGTCTTGTACGGGCCTTTCTGGATACAGAAAATGTTCTACTGCTGCCCTGGCCAGGTATCGTGTTGAAGCTACATGGGCAGCTGTACCTGTACTTGCCATGCAAGCCCTGTTTGACTCAATGCCCAGACGTATTAAGGTGGTTGTTCTGGGTACTGATTTCTCAGGATCTATGCACACGAATTGCGTGAAAATGTAATTACATGTCAGTTCTAGTATAATATATTTGTCCAATGAATACCCGTTTATCATCTGCATTTCTTCTTGGTGTAGCAATTTTAATGGGCAGTAGTGTAGTTATTCGACCCGCGCTCCACATGCGATTAGAATGTGAAGAAACCCAGACAAGTGTTATAATGCTAAGCACTTTGTGTTGTGCAGTTCACTGTGGATTCCAGAGTACATGTGTAGTCGTATCTCGATGTGGAGACACGAGAATGTCGGGTTCCCTCAGGTGGACCGGCGGCAGGGCGTGAGGCGGCGCGGTGGTTCTTATGCAGGCGGCGATACACCGGCGATAGCGGCGCGCCGTGCCGCGGTATTAATTAAGGGCGAGGCAGGGCCGAGATAAGAGGGTGAGGCGGGCGGCCGGCTCGCGTGCGGCCGAGCCCCACACAGCACGGGGCCGGGCAGTGGGCAGCCGGCGGCCGCGGCGGCGCGCGCATCGATCGCTTTGTCGGTTACCTCGCCTCCACCTCGGCCCCAGCCCGGCACCCGGCCGGGAAACGCCGCTCTCAGGCGCGCCATTTCCCGGATAGCCGTCGAGGCTCGCACTGCGCCCAGGAGGGCCGCACGCGTCGCTTTCCCTGTCAACAAAGCGGACGTCACTACTAAACGAGGTCCCCTCAACCCCCACCTCATACGCGAGCAACACTTCCTTCGCCAGCCACAGAGATCGTGATCTCGATGGAAGCCGACCACTCACACCGTTTTTTCGGTATTCACACCCATTGCCGACGAAATCGCCTCCCTCTCCATACACACAAACCGTCATAGACGGTTAGTCACTAAAATTGCAAAACCATGTGGACGGCATGTCACAAAAGTCAAATTCAAATATGTTCTACCACATGCTTGAATATATATATATATATATATATATATATATATATATATATATAGTGTTACGTCCTCGATTCACCGCCAGTTGGCCCAATTGAAGGAAGGTAATGTTGACTTCGGTGCTTGTATTGACATGCGACTCATTGCTCCACAGTACTAGCATCAAGCACATCAGTACGTAGCATCAACAGGTTAGTGTTCATTACGAACGTGGTTTTGCAGTCAGTGCAATGTTTCCAAATGCGGAGTTGGCAGATGCCCATTTGATGTATGGATTAGTCCGGGGCAATAGCCGTGGCGCGGTACGTTTGTATGGAGACAGATTTCCAGAACGAAGGTGTCCCAACATGAAGACGTTCGAAGCAATTCATCGGCGTCTTAGAGAGCACGGAACATTCCAGCCTATGACTCGCGACTGGGGAAGACCTAGAACGACGAGGACACCTGAAATGGACGAGGCAATTCTTCGTGCAGTTGACGATAACCCTAATGAATGACTCTTCGTGCTCGTATTGTGGACGGCTGTGATACAATACGCCATGCTCCAGGGCTGCATCAGCGCATCAGTGATTCCATGCGACGGAGGGTGGATGCATGTATCATCGCTGACGGAGGACATTTTGAACATTTCCTGTAACAAAGTGTTTGAAGTCACGCTGGTACGTTCTGTTGCTGTGTGTTTCCATTCCATGATTAATATGATTTGAAGAGAAGTAATAAAATGAGCTCTAACATGGAAAGTAAGCGTTTCCGGACGCATGTCCACATAACATATTTTCTTGCTTTGTGTGTGAGGAATGATTCCTGAAAGTTTGGCCTTACTTTTTTGTAACACCCTGTATAGGGTGATCAAAAAGTCAGTATAAATTTGGAAACTTAATAAACCACGAAATAATGTAGATAGAGAGGTAAAAATTGACACACATTCTTGGAATGACATGGGGTTTTATTAGAGCAAAACAAAAAAAAACAAAAAAACAAAGTGGCAAAATGTCCAACAGATGGCGCTGGAAGCAAAACGTCAGTAACTGCTACTGTGACGGGTGAGAGATACGCCGATATGTTACAGAATCGCATCATCCCCAGCCTGGCTGGTAAACACCTTCTGGAACGTACGATGTTTATGCAGGATGGCGCTCCATCCCATGTTGCTAGACGCGTGGAAGATCTCTTTGGTGATGATCGTGTGCTCAGCCGCCACTTTCGTCTGTGCGATAATTAACTTTGGGGTTACCTGAAGTCGCAAGTGTTTCGTGATCGACCGACATCTCTAGGGATGCTGAAAGACAACATCCGACGCCAATGCCTCACCATAACTCCGGACATGCTTTACAGTGCTGTTCGCAACATTATTCCCCGACTACAGCTATTGTTGAGGAATGATGGTGGACATATTGAGCATTTCCTCTAAAGAACATCTTACTTTGTCTTACTTTGTTATGCTAATTATTGCTATTCTGATCAGATGAAGCGCCATCTGTCGGACATTTTTTGAACTTTTGTATTTTTTTGGTTCTAATAAAACCCCATGTCATTCCAAGCATGGGTGTTAATTTGTACCTCTCTATCTAAATTATTCCGTGATTTATTCAGTTTTCAAATTTATACTGACTTTTTGATCACCCGGTATATATGGCTCACCGACTTGCCGGGGTAGTCGAGAGCGCTAACACCCTGCTTCCTGGACTCGGGTAGGCGCGCCGGCCCCCGATCGAATCCGCCCGGCGGATTAACGAGGACCGATGTGCTGGCCAGCCTGGATGTGGTTTTTAGGCGGTTTTCCGCATCCCGCTACGTGAATACCGGGCTGGTCCCCATGTTCCGCGCCGCCCTGAGTGACCGAGCGGTTCT
The DNA here is from genome assembly GCF_023864345.2 of Schistocerca serialis cubense. Lineage (NCBI taxonomy): Eukaryota > Metazoa > Arthropoda > Insecta > Orthoptera > Acrididae > Schistocerca > Schistocerca serialis. The sequence goes on from NC_064643.1 coordinate 145,326,177, forward strand.
AGGCGCTTGAGTCTGGAACCCCGCGACCGCTACCGTCGCAGGTTCGAATCCTGCCTCAGGCCTGGATGTGTGTGGTATCCTTAGGTTAGTTAGGTTTAAGTAGTTTTAGTCCCATATTGTTCAGAGCCATTTGAACCCATGTTCCGCCTCAGTTACACAGCTTGCAGACATCTGGGTTGAGAAGGGCCGTACTCCGTTCCCTCACCTCAGTCCCACGCGACTAGCGCCAGAAAGGACAGACGTATTTTTCTATCGACCTCGCAAGATCGTACAGGCACGCCAGGTATCTGGAATCGTGAAACAGACTTGTTTGCAAGAAGATGGCACATGTACAGTACGATGACGTCTGAGACAGCACGGCGGCCGTTGTTGGGGCTTCATAGGCGGTATCTGAGAGAGCGCACGGACGGTGGTGTTCCCAAAGACAACGCTAGACACAGGTTTCGCAGTTCAGCATACAGTATCGCGATGGACGCACCTGTGTATGGAGGCTCTAAGGAAAACGAACGTTGCCAGATTGCATTCGCCGTTGTCGTATGTGCCTTGCACTTGGTGTGATGACGTGATGGGGAGATTAGTGTTTTAACGTCCCCCCGACAACGAGGTCATTAGAGACGGAGCGCAAGCTCGGGAGAGGGAAGGATGGGGAAGGAAATCGGCCGTGCCCTTTCAAAGGAACCATCCCGGCATTTGCCTGAAGCGATTTAGGGAAATCACGGAAAACCTAAATCAGGATGGCCGGAGACGGGATTGAACCGTCGTCCTCCCGAATGCGAGTCCAGTGTGCTAACCACTGCGCCACCTCGCTCGGTATGTGATGACGTGATGTGCCATGGGTACACAACACTGTCACTTCTGGTTCGCCTAACCGATAATTTCGACAGCATCCGTTACGTTTCCGATGACGTAAGACCTGTAGCTGTGCCATATATTCAAGATCTCCGTGACGTTATCTTTCAAGAAGACAACACAAGACCACATGTTGCCCGCGCTTTCCTAACCTAGAGGATGACAATCACTGAACTATATGAAAAAAAAGTAAATTAGTTACAAACTACGGCATGCCCACAGTTTATTGAACATGTAAACGTCTCTACAGATATTCGGATTAAGGTTATGACATGTTCGATATGTTAGCCATCATTGGCGATGATGTAGCGGAGACGAATAGCGAAATTCTGCATGACCCGCTTAAGTGTCGGAACATCGATGCTGTCGATGACCTCCCGAATGTCTGTTCTCAGCTCAACAATGGTTTTGGGATTATTGCTGTACACCTTTTCTTTAATATGTCCACACAAAAAGGAGTCACATGTGTTCAGATCTGGAGAATATGGCTGCCAATCGAGGCCCATGCCAGTGGCCTCTGGGTACGCCAGGGCCAGAATGTGGTCCCCGTTGTGCTCCTTCAGGACATCAAACACTCTCCTGCTTCGATGTGGTCGAGTTCAGTGTTACATGAACCACATCTTGTCGAAACCAGGGTCACTTTGGATAATGGGGATGAAATCATCTTGCAAAACCTTTACGTACCGTTCTACTCACAGCGTCATCGAGGAATGTCGCACCGATTATTCCGTGACTGGACATTGCTCACCACACAATCAGCCGTTGAAGACTTCTCTAACGCGAAATGCGGATTCTAGGTCTCCAAAATGGGACAGTTTTGCTTATTGACGAACGCACCCAAATGAACGTGGACTTCGTTGCTAAACCTCACGCGCCGTTCGATAGTCACCGTGCCATCAAGGAATATCGCACCGATTATTCCGTGATTGGACCTTGCACGTCACACAGTCGCCCGTTGAGGATGAAGAGACTTCTAGATCGTGATATGCAGATTCTCATTCCCAAAATGCGCCAATTTTGCTGATTGACGAAAATGCGCATGCGCATACTAATTCCCGTCATGCCCCGCGGCCAACCATGCAGTTTGAACTTCCTATCGCAAACAGTTCAGAAGTTATGACGATTTTATTTCGTATAGTTCAGTGACTGTCACGCTGTACATCAATGTAAAGGGTGTTCGACTGTTGCCCTGACCATAAAGTCCCTCTTCCACTGAAAGCGTCTGGTAAAGGATTATGGAGAGACTGACACGCCGTCACTTTCCAGCCAGTGCGATTCTACGTTTGATAAATTCTAGCGCAGAGTTGAAGCAGCATCGAATGACTTATCCATGTCCGTTTTCCAAGCTCAGCTCAGCTCGACTCTATACTGAGACGTCTTCGAGCCACTGTTGTTGTCTGAGGTGGCAGCTCTGTGATTTCACTTTGGCACCTTGTACACTGACAAATAGTCTACATATTTAATCATGTATTTTTCCTACTATAATATGTACGCACATGACAAGTACTGCAATACAGTATTTCATTCCTAAAAACAAGTACTTCCTTCGTTCCAACTTCTTCTGTCTCATTGCCCAGTGTTCTTGGGTGACAGTCTCCTTAAATTTCCTTTCCTCAGAACTCCTTTCATAAGGCAACATCTATTTTGTATACCTGTAAATTCATTTTATGTCTGTCACTATCATTTATTGATATTATTATTATTATTATTATTATTATTATTCATATTACTATTATCACCGTTAGTGGCAGCAGATTCAGTAGTATAGGTACTGCCCGCATTAACTCTATTAGTTCACAGTTACTATTATTTACTCACATTGCCCTTCAGACACTCAAATCATTTTAATACTGTTTGTCATATCAAAATTGTTATTCGTTGCGTTCGGTATGTGTCCATTGTAAGAGAGAACATGTCGACTGTATTCAAATCTGGTTCAGTAAATAAATTTACCTAATAGTGAACTTGGTATCTGGATCAAACTGACGTAACGTTCAGTGGCGTTGGAAGGGAGGAAATCATACGAGTGGATAAAAAATTATCTTCAAGATAAATTCAGTGCGATGTACAGCATGTGCAAGAGTGGTATTCTTATTCCAAAAGCACGTTAGTTAAAGTAATTCAAGGGAAGTTAATGAATGATGACAAATGTTCCTAGTGAAAAAACTACGTCAGATAAGAAACAGCATATGCTTAGAAAGTAAGTGATTAAGCCACCAAACAATTTAAGAGTTTTATCTCATATGCTGTCTGTTCACGTCATCTCAGTATTTACCGAAAGATAAACCGAGCGAGGTGGCACAGTGGTTAGCACACTAGGCTCGCATTCGGGAGGACGACGACTCAAATCAGCGTCCGGCCATCCTGATTTAGGTTTCCTGTAATTTCCCTAAATCGCTTCCGGCAAATGCCGGCATGGTCCCTTTGACAAGGCACGGTCGGTTTCTTTCCCCGTCCCTCTCTAATCCGATGGGACCGATGACCACGCTGTTTGGCCCCCTCCTCCGAATCAACCAACCGAAAGATAGTAATTAACAAGGCCGAGTGCAGGCAAGTGGGAAAGATAGAGAGAGGGGGAGAGAAGAAGAGAGAGAGAGAGCGCAACAAAGAAGTTAAAGAAAAATTCGTATTTTAGAAAATCGTACATTTTGAAGATACTTAATTTTTAGAAATAGACATATCTTCATCTTTCCTTCAAACACGACACATTATTTGTTACTAAAAAAAATTGGCGGCTGTAATCGTTGTTTTCGTTGTTCATGTGTAACGAAAAAGGCTGAATAAGTGGGGAAGTCAAATCTACATTTACATATACATTTACATTTATACTCCGCAAGCCACCCAGCGGTGTGTGGCGAAGGGCACTTTACGTGCCTCTGTCATTACCTCCCTTTCCTGTTCCCGTCGCGTATGGTTCGCGGGAAGAACGACTGCCGGAAAGCCTCCGTGCGCGCTCGAATCTCTCTAATTTTACATTCGTGATCTCCTCGGGAGTTATAAGTAGGGGGAAGCAATATATTCGATACCTCATCCAGAAATGCACCCTCTCGAAACCTGGACAGCAAGCTACACCGCGATGCAGAGCGCAGAGTCTGCCACTTGAGTTTGCTAAACATCTCCGTAACGCTATCACGCTTACCAAATAACCCTGTGACGAAACGCGCCGCTCTTCTTTGGATCTTCTCTATCTCCTCCGTCAACCCGACCTGGTACGGATCCCACACTGATGAGAAATACTCAAGTATAGGTCGAACGAGTGTTTTGTAAGCCACCTCCTTTGTTGATGGACTACATTTTCTAAGGACTCTCCCAATGAATCTGAACCTGGCACCCGCCTTACCAACAATTATTTTTATATGATCATTCCACTTCAAATCGTTCCGTACGCATACTCCCAGATATTTTACAGAAGTAACTGCTACTAGTGTTTGTTCCGCTCTTATATAATCATTCAATAAAGGATTCTTCTTTCTATGTATTCGCAATACATTACATTTGTTTATGTTAGAGGTCAGTTGCCACTCCCTGCACCAAGTGCCTATCCGCTGCAGATCTGCCTGCATTTCGCTGCAATTTTCTAATGCTGCAACTTCTCTGTATACCACAGCATCATCCACGAAAAGCCGCATGGAAAGCCGCACCCAAACACAAAGAGTGCGTGAAAATAGTCATGCCCATGAGGAACCTTCAAAGACTTGCATCAGTCACCCATTGAGTGAAACAATTCGAACTTATCGAATCAGGGAAAAACTTTCCTGTAGCTGATGTGGCCACAGAGACTTCTTTTATTCGATTCTTTCATTCGACTGAATAAAAAAACGATCGATTGTTCCATCACTACACTCCTTAGCTTTGGCGACAGTGGCGTGAGGAGAGTATGTGCACACAAAGTTAAATAACAGAATACAATTTTCCAAATATGGAAAATGCGGACGCTGCACTAGACGCGATCAACACATCGCTTGCACTCGCTATTCCAGAACAGCATCGCTTGCACACACTATTCCAGAACAGCTGTTTCATTACAACTACAGGAAATAAGTTTGCGGAAATACGGGCGAGTGAGGACGTGCAGGCGAGCGCGTTACGCGGCGGCCGTGCTTCAGTGTGGAGAGCCGCGGGCGTACGATGAGCTAGTCCAGTCACGGCCGACCGCGCGCTCGATAGCGGCCGCTTAGCCCGCACCACTTTGCATTCTGCCCGCCCGCGATACGCCGTATCAATCACCAATATTTCCCTTGTGGCTGCTAATTGAATAATATGTATGAGTATCCCGGAACGACCTCATGATTTTCATGAGAATTATGCAGATGAAATTTCGTAATTAGCCGTGGCGGCTGACGCCCGTGTCACAGCGACGTCACAGCCTGCAGCGCCCCCCTGCTGACGTCACCGTTCAGCAGATAGCGGGCCTGTTAATGACGCCGGCGATGTGTCACGCAGGACACTTTGCACACATGGGTACCGAAGCGGTCTGTATTATTCTCTACACTGTCCAAGCTGTGAAGGGAAGCAAGGAGGGATGCGGACAGGGAATCAGAGTCCGCCGGAGTGCAATGGGCCGGCCGATGTGGCCGATCGGTTCTAAACACTACAGTCTGGAACCGCACGACCGCTACGGTCGCAGGTTCGAATCCTGCGTCGGGCATGGATGTGTGTGATGTCCTTAGGTTAGTTGGGTTTAAGTAGTTCTAAGTTCTAGGGGACTGATGACCTCAGATGTTAATTCCCATAATGCTGAGAGCCATTTGAACCATTTTTAGTACAATGAACTGGGAAAATTGGTAGTTGATCTGATTGAACTATATTTTCCTGGAGACAAATGAGTCTCAACTTTCTCTTCGATAAGTAGAGAATCTGAAGCAATGAATTAAAATTTGTGCCACAACTGGGACTACTGGTGTGCTGTTCCACTGTCCGCGAGTCTCGGTAATACTGACGGTTTAAGAAGGGTAAAATGGGCTGAAGTGTGAACTGAAGTTTGTGACAGGGAGGTTACTGGAGGAGTAATCCGTGCAGCAGTGGTAACTACAGTGCTGCCGTGGTGTAGCGTTTAGCGCATCTGTCTAGTAAACAGGTGACTGTGTTCAAGTCTTAGCTGTGGTACAAAGTTTAATTCATTGCTTCAGCTTCTGTACTTATGGAAGGAATTGATAGTATCCCAATAGGAGGTTGTAAGATGAACTTCAACACGAGTAAAACAGGCCTTATGGAATGTTGTTGTTGTTGTGGTCTTCAGTCCTGAGGCTGGTTTGATGCAGCTCTCCATGCAACTCCATCCTGTGCAAGCTGCTTCATCTCCCAGTACGTACTGCAGCCTACATCCTTCTGAATCTGCTTAGTGTATTCATCTCTTGGTCTCCCTCTACGATTTTTACCCTCCACGCTGCCCTCCAATACTAAATTGGTGATCCCTTGATGCCTGAGAACATGTCCTACCATCCGATCCCTTCAGTTAGTCAAGTTGTGCCACAAACTCCTCTTCTCCCCAATTCTATTCAATACCTCCTCATTAGTTATGTGATCTACCCATCTAATCTTCAGCATTCTTCTGTAGCACCACATTTCGAAAGCTTCTATTCTCTTCTTGTCCAAACTATTTATCGTCCATGTTTCACTTCCATACGTGGCTACACTCCATACGAAACGACTTCCAGACACTTAAATCTATACTAGATGTTAATTTATCTTCTTCAGGAACGCTTTCCTAGTCGAATTAAATGGGGCAATGCTGAGGCGTCACTACGAAACGAGACATTAAAGTAGCAGATTTTTGTTACTTAGACAGCACAGTAACTGACGAGGACCGACGTAGAGATGCTGTAAAATGCAGGCTGGCAATAGGTAGAAAAGTATTTCTGAAACAGTGGATTTTTTAACGTCTAATACCAATTTAAATTTTTACGTGAATGTTCGAAAGAACAGACACCGCTGATGAGCCACAGCTATACAAAATACTTCGAAATTGATCAGTTGTGTGAACTGTGATCTAAGGATTTTGATAGTGTGGCATATTGAAGCCTGGATCAGTCCGTGGAGCGCGCACGGATAACCAAAGTGATTAAGGCAACCGCTTGCGATAAGTGGGAAATCCGGCTTCGAGTCTCGATCTCGCACAAATTTTCGTACGTCACTATTGTGTATTTGAACTACACCTAATACAGCTGATATCAAGAAATTCGCAGTCAGCGAATTAATTTCAATGAACTTATATGTTGGGAAGTCTTTTCTAAGGCCTTTGTTCGGAATTTACCTTGCGTGGAAGTGAAACTTGGACGATGAGCAGTTCATAGTGTAAGACAATAGGAGCTTTTGAAATGTGATACTATAGAAGAATGCTGAAAATTCTGTGATGGATCGAATGACAGATCAGCAGATATTGAACTGAATGGGAGAAAAAAAGAAATGTGGCACAACTTGACTAAAAGAAGGGATCGATTGATAGGATTTATTATGAAGCGTCAAGGAATAGTCTGTTAGGTGACTGAGGGAATTGTGAAGGTAAAAGCTGTGGAAGAAGGCCAAGGTTCCAGTACAGTAAGCAGGTTCAAACGGATGAAGACTGCAAAGAAAAGAGACTTAGACAGGATAATCTATCTTGGGAAAGTGCAATAAACCAGTAGTCGCACCATCCTTACAAGTTAAAAGTGTCATTCGTGTCCCTTAAAACGGAACCATCCCGATTTTCAACTGGAAATATCTGAAGAAAAGGTAGAAATCAGAAGGTGAAATGGCTGGATGACGTAAACAAGTGTGAAACTCCTTTACACAAACATTTATCATATTTTTCCAGTCACAGCAGCGAACGATCAAGCGGGCCTAGAGTATTCATACATAAACAATATCTTTCTGCATTATGGCTATTTTTGATGAGTCCCAAATAGAAAAAAACGGCTTGCCTCCGTAGTTCACCTCGCTAAGGGATGCCTGTGTTGTGCCATTAGGCTTTGACGTAGTTGGTTCGAATCCTGGTACTGAAAAAAAATTCGTCCGTGTTTGGCTGGCAAGGGGAGATAGATGGTGACTAAAAGTCCCAGCTCACACTTGCCAGCATTCCAAATTGAATTCCAAACATACCCACATCGTCTCATAGAGTGAGCATATGTGGGACTATTCATAGTAATACGTACGTCGGATGGAGGCGAGCTCGATGACCCGCTTATTGCTATTAGATAAGAGTAACCTGTGTGCCGGCACTATGATGCACACTCTCCTTTCCCTGTCATCACACAACACACCACCCGATACCATCACCTACCAACTAGACACGCGCATCGCGAGGAAAGAGACCATTTTGTGTGGTGAAAGCAAACCATATCCGGTTTGATAGCAGAACCTATTCCTCTTTGTCTCTCAGACAACAATGCCATATGATTCTTTATATTTGCCGTAACTAGATCTAAAGAATTCATCCTCATTCTCAGTCGTCGGATGAAAGTTTACGAATCTTCATATTGCGACATAGTCTTCAACTTTACAAAAAATGGCTCAGAGCACTATGGGACTCAATATCTGTGGTCATAAGTCCCCTAGAACTTAGAACTACTTAAACCTAACTAACCTAACGAGATCACACACATCCATGCCCGAGGCAGGATTCGAACCTGCGACCGTAGCAGTCGCGCGGTTCCGGACTGAGCGCCTGAACCGCTAGACCACCGCGGCCTTTTAACTTCACACATACCCGTTATTCCTGAATGTTTTCTAAAGCTATTCATAGCAAAAGCTATTTCCTGCTTTTCAGTAAATATCAGTGGTTTAAAATTACCATAATACAACCAAATACACCTTTATTATCTCTACAGGGAATGATTAACCACTGGGGAATAGAATGAGCTCAGTAAACCTAATAATCGCGTTTGTAACAAACAGCCTTTAGTTCATAATCGAAGCTATGCATATGTATCATATATTGCTGAACACTTGCCAGAGGAGCACGCAATAACGCGCTCGCACTGTATTACCAATTTTTTAAATAAAACATGGAGATAAATACAGGGTTATTACAAATGATTGAAGCGATTTCACAGCTCTACAATAACTTTATTATTTGAGATATTTTCACAATTCTTTGCACACACATACGAAAACTCAAAAAGTTTTTTTAGGCATTCACAAATGTTCGATATGTGCCCCTTTAGTGATTCGGCAGACATCAAGCCGATAATGAAGTTCCTCCCACACTCGGCGCAGCATGTCCCCATCAATGAGTTCGAAAGCATCGTTGATGCGAGCTCGCAGTTCTGGCACGTTTCTTGGTAGAGGAGGTTTAAACACTGAATCTTTCACATAACCCCACAGAAAGAAATCGCATGGGATTAAGTCGGGAGAGCGTGGAGACCATGACATGAATTGCTGATCATGATCTCCACCACGACCGATCCATCGGTTTTCCATCTCCTGTTTAAGAAATGCCGAACATCATGATGGAAGTGCGGTGGGGCACCATCCTGTTGAAAGATGAAGTCGGCGCTGTCGGTCTCCAGTTGTGGCACGAGCCAATTTTCCGCGGGCTGCGCGTGAAACTTGTCCGCACGCGTTCATCCGTTTCTTCGCTCACTGCAGGCCGACCCGTTGATTTCCCCTTACAGAGGCATCCAGAAGCTTTAAACTGCGCATACTATCGCCGAATGGAGTTAGCAGTTGGTGGATCTTTGTTGAACTTCGTCCTGAAGTGTCGTTGCACTGTTATGACTGACTGATGTGAGTGCATTTCAAGCACGACATACGCTCACTCGGCTCCTGTCGCCATTTTGTCTCACTGCGCTCTCGAGCGCTCTGACGGCAGAAACCTGAAGTGCGGCTTCAGCCGAACAAAACTTTATGAGTTTTTCTACGTATCTGTAGTGTGTCGTGACCATATGTCAATGAATGGAGCTACAGTGAATTTATGAAATCGCTTCAATCATTTGTAATAGCCCTGTATACAATAAATAATTTTTTATGGTTTAAAACAAGTTGGTCCCAGATGCAAGGTAACTATGAGCGACTTCCAAAGGAAGGAAAAATTCGCTTTACAGTGTTTCATATAATTATGAAACGAATTTAAAAATTTAATATGCTGTCATAATGTATTCACAAAACAGTGTAACCTTACGTTAGGATTTTAATACAATAACTGAAGTATTAAAAGTTAGAAGCTGTGTTTATGCCTTCAGGAAGCATAACTGAAGGAGCGCAAATTACTCAGACTATATTCATATAATATTTGAGAATGGGAGCGCTTGACGGCTTCCAACACACTTTACACCTCTTTCCAAACCTCTTCGAAACTTTTCCTTGCTGCACCACTCACAAAATAATGAAAGGAAAACAGATTGTCTCTTACTACATTTTCGCTTTCCATGGAGTAAAACTTCAGCATTGAGCATACGTTTTAATTTATTACTTCTTAACTACTATTAATTTCAGTTGATTAAATATAAGCTGAGTGCCTGGTATTTGTGGTCTACTATTTCCAGTCTACTGTTAGTCCATCTGCTCCTTCTTCCTCTCTTGTCCATATCCTTCTCCCCCCTCTCTCTGTCCACTCCTCGACTGTCCACTCACCGTCTGTCTCCTCCCGTCCATCTACTCTCTCATTCCATCTGCTCCTCCCCTTCTGACCATGTGTTCCTCCCCCGCTGTCCATGTCATTCTTCGCCACTAAGTCCATCTCCTATTCACTCATGTGTCTCCTCTGCACACCCTATAAGTCTAACTCCACCCCTCCTCTGTCCACCTCCGCCGTCACCCCCCTTCCTCCCCATTTTCTGTCCGTCTGTTCCTCCTCCTTCACCCTGTCCATCTACTCCTCTTTCTCTCTCATTCCATTTGATACTCCCCTTCTGTCTATCAGCTCCATTCCTCTTTGGCAATCACATCCTATCCCTCTTAAGTGTATTACATCATCTCATCACCCCCTGTAAGTCTATGTCCTTCTCCCCTATCTAAGTCCACCTTCTCCTCCCTCTTACCTCTCCGCATTATCACCGGCGTTCCAATAGGAGTTTGTTGCTTCTAACCCCAACAAATATTGCTTTCCAGACAGTAAGTAATATTTGTACCAAGTTTGGTTGAAATCGATCCACGGCTTAGGAGGAGCTCTCCACTCGCAGCTTTACCAGAATAAGCACTGGTCACATGTATTTAACATATTTGACTCATATTTGTACACATATTTCATCTGTATCTCTAGTGAACTTCACCCTTAGTTTCGTTCTCACGCATTTCAGTATTTATGACGTGAAGAGAATCGTTCGACATGACAGAAGTGCAACCCTTCCATAAACATCTGCAGATTTCAATGCTGGCCGATCAACAACTGTCAGCGTGCGAATCATTCAACGGAACATCATCGATATGGGCTTTCGGAGCCGAAGGCTCACTCGTGTATCCTTCATGACTGCACGACACAAAGCTTTACGACTCGCATGAGACCGTCAACACCGACATTGACTGGAAACATGTTGCCTGGTCGGACGAGTCTCGTTTCAAATTGTATCGAGCGGATACGGGTATGAAGGCAGCCTCATGAATCCATGGACCATGCATGTTCAAAATGGTTCAAATGACTCTAAGCGCTATGTGACTTAACATCTGAGGTAATCAGTCCCCTAGACTTAGAACTACTTAAACCTAACTAACCTAAGGACATCACACACAGCCGTGTCCGAGGCAGGATTCGAGCCTGCGACCGTAGCAGCAGCGCGGTTCCGGACTGAAGCGCCTAGAACCGCTCGGCCACAGCAGCCGACTGTTCAAGCTGGTGGAGGCTCTGTAATGGTGTGTGGCGAATGCAGTTGGAGTGATATGGGACCCCTAATACGTCTAGGTACGACTCTTGACAGGTAACACGTACGTAAGCACCTTGTCTGATCACTTGCATCCATTCATGTCCATTGTGTACTCCGACGGACTTGGGCAACTCCAGCAGGACAATGCGACACCCCACACGCCCAGAATTGCTGAAGAGTGGCTCCAGGAACATTCTTCTGAGTATAAACACTTCTGCTGGCCACCAAACTCCCCAGACATGAACATTATTGGGCGTATCTGGGATGCCTTGCGACGTGCTGTCCGGAAGAGGTCACAATCCCCTCGTACTCTTACGGATTTATGGACAGCTCTTCAGGATTCACGGCGTCAGTTCCCTGCAGCACTACTTCAGACATTAACCGAGTCCATGCCACGTCGTGTTGCGGCACTTCTGCGTGCTCGCGGGGGCCCTATACGATATTAGGCAGTTGTACCAGTTTATTTGGCTTTTCAGTGTACTTGCACGTCGTAAGCTTGGATACTTTTTCAGCGATCTCTTTGAGAGAGAGGTTGTTCTTTCCCCACAGCGATTCTTTGCAGACAGTAGGTGATATGTGTACGAAGTTTGTTTGAAATCGATCCGGTGGTTAAAGATGTGGAGTGTACATACATACATTTTGTAACACGTATGGAGTAACTTATATGTAAAATAATCAGGCATTTTAAGCCCTTTTGTGCATAGGAGTACGATTTTTTAAAGGATCGGGTGCGAGGGTGGGAAAGAATTACTGGTTATTTTAGAATTTTCTGATGTATCTGATTCCCGCGACTTTTTTTCTATAAAAGAGCAACTTTTTAATTGGTCTTTTAGCAGCCATTCCGTTATTTCGGTATCTTAGCTTAAACTCCTACATATTTCCAAGAGAAGCTGAGAAAGCTCCTCCTATTTGTCACCGAACGACAGTTTATCTTCTCCGCAAAATTGCGACAAGTGAGTTCCGTGTTCTCGTGCTGTAGAGAATACTGCGCTAGTGCCCAGGGCGAAAGAAATGCAGTGGCAGTGGTGTCGTCGCTAATTGCACTGCAGAGTCCCCCGGCTGCACCACTGGCGCTGCAGTCGGCGCTTATCGCCGCCATGTTTCACACAGCACGGCCCAACTTGGCCGTCACGGAGTTGTGCCCTTACACTGCCATTCTGCGCGCTCCTTAGACCCGCGCTACGGCCAACTTGCGCAGTCCGCAGCCCTTTTCGCCTCTGTTCTACGCCGTACAGGTGACAGTTATTACAACCCGCTTACCATCCCTTGTTTGTCCTGCTTTGATGGACGCGCTAATTCCGTTTAATTAGAGGGTTGTACCGTTAGACGCTTATACTCTGCTACCAAAGCAGAAAAACTTCATAATAACCAGGAATGTCGGTGAAGAAGCTGAAGCACTGTAGCATTTACCCTTTGACGCAGGTGTGGCCAGGTGGAACCAGAATGGTCAGCACGATCGAATTCCGCTGTACACGGAAGATAATGTTTCGGCTAGCGGACACACTGGACGATGCTAGACATGATAAAGTAAAAGTCATACAGTGAGGTGAAAAAAGTCATGGAATAGCGACATGAACATATACAGATGGCGGTAGTATCACATACAAAGGTATGAAAGAACAGTACATGGACGGAGTTGTCATTTGTTCTCAAGTGATTCACGTGAAAAGGTTTCCGACGTCATGATGGCGGGAATTAACAGACTTCGAAAGCGGACTGCTTGTTGGACCTAGAAGCATTAGACATTCCAGTTCGGGAATCGATAGGGAATGCAGTATTTTGAGAACAACAGTGTCAAGAGTGTGACGAAGATACCACATTTCAGGCATTACCTCTCACCACGGACAACGCAGCGGCCGACAGCCTTCACTTAACGACCGAGAACAGCAGCGTTTGCGTAGAGGTGTCAGTGCCAACACGCAAGAGATAATACCTGTAATAACCGTGGAAATCAATGTGGGACGTGCGTCAAACGTATCCGTTAGGACAGTGCCGCGAAATTTGGTGTTAATTGGCTTTGCCATCAGACTACCGACTCTAGAGCCTTTTGTAACAGCACGACATCGCCTGCAGCGCGTCTGCTGGGCTCGTAACCATATCGGATGGATTCTAAACAGCTGGAGAACCGTGGCCTGGCCAGGTGAGTCCCGATTTCAGTTGGCAAGAACTGATGGTAGGGTTCGAGTGTGACGCAGAACCCACGAAGCCATGGATCCAAGACGTCAACAAAGTACTGTGCAAGCTTGTGTTGGCTCGAAAATGATGTGGACTGTGTGTACATGGAATGGACTTGGTCCTCTGGTCCAACTGAACCGATCATTCACTGGGAATGGTTATGTTCGGTTACTTGAAGACCGTTTGCAAGCCATTCATGGACCTCACGATCCGAAACAACGATGGAGTTTTTATGGATGGTAATGCGCCATGCCACCGGGTCTCAGTTGTTCGCGATTGGTTTGAAAAACATTCGGGACAATTCCACCCAGAACGCCCAACATGAATACCATGGAACATTTATGGGAGATAATGAGGTCCGTTCGTGCACAAAATTCTGCACCGGCAACACTTTCGCAATTAATGTCGGTTATAGAGGCTCCATATTTCTGCAGGGCACTTCCAACGATTTGTTGAGTCCATTGCATGTCACGTTGCTGCACATCGTCAGGCAAAAGAAGCTCTGAGGCGATATTAAGCTGTATCCCATTACTTTCATCAGCTCAGTGTATTTTCCGTCCTTGTTTTGGGTCCGTACTTCGGATCGGCAGTGCCTAGGTTTGAAGTACGTATTTCTACTGATTTTTATAGTATAACTTATAAATTATTTCATTTTGAATTTGGACATACTCGGATACCCGACCGGGTAGCGTCGTAATTTCTCCACAATATTTCGGCAGACGTACACGCTGCCATCTTCAGGTGATTCCTGACGATTGCTGTGCTGTTCCTCTCGGCGCCCTATACATACTAGCCGTTACCCCCTCCACCGTTCCTCTCCTGGTGTCTTTGGTGCGGCCGGCGCGGCGGCTACTGGAGGTGGTGGGGGAAGCGGCGCCTGGGTCTGAACTGGGGTCTGCAGTCTCCCTGCTGCCGCCGTCGGGGGTGGTCCTCGATCTCTGGGACCGCATCTTTCTCTCCAGGCTGAGTGCAGGGTTCCAAGCCTGACTAAGTTGAAGGCCGTTGTCATTATTAATTAGATCGTCCTGTAGTCGGATTTCGATGGCCTCTTTTGTAACGCAGTCCCAGAGGTAGGAGGATTGCCAGAGTATTTTTGTTTCTTCATAGTCCAAGAATGGCCATTCTTTATACAGTGGTCAGCCACGGCTGATTTAGTGGCCTGGAGTAATTCGGTATGGCGCTTGTGTTCGCGGCACCTCTCTTCTACAGTGCGGACTGTCTCCCCAATGTATGATTTTCCGCACTGACAGGGGTTATAGAAGGCCTAGGTCATCTTTCACTGAACCCAGTACAGTCAAGGTTTTTGCAGGGGGTCGGAATACACATTTCACATTGTGTTTCCCCAGGATTCTACCGATTTTTCTTGAGGTGTTTCCGACAAACGGAATGCCCACCAATGACTTGTGTTCTTCTGTATCTTCTTCTTGTTATCTTGGCGCAGTCTGTCTGAGTGCGTGTCTTATTTGCTTCTGGTTGTACCCATTTTTCCGAAATGTTGTCTCGAGGTGCTGCAGTTCTACTGGAAGGCTCTCCTGATCGCAGATCGATCGCGCCTGTGAACAAGTGTGCGCAAAACGCCTTCACGCTGGGAGTTGTGGTGGCAACTGAAGGCATTTAGGTACAAATCAGTGTGCGTAGGTTTTCTGTATATACTGTCCCAACTTGCCGTCAGGTTTCCGTTTCACCAGGGCGTCAGAAACGGTAGGGCACCATCCTGCTCCACCTCCATCGTGAACTGTATGTTGGGGTACAGCGAGTTTAGGTGTTTGAGAAATTCATTTAAGCTATTCCGTTTATGTGGGCAAACAAAACGAGGACCGCCCCCAACGGCGGCAGCAGGGAGACTGCAGACCCCAGTTCAGACCCAGGCGCCGCTTCCCCCACCACCCCCAGTAGCCGCCGCGCCGGCCGCACCAAAGACACCAGGAGAGGAACGGTGGAGGGGGTAACGGCTAGTATGTATAGGGCGCCGAGAGGAACAGCACAGCATTCGTCAGGAACCGCCTGAAGATGGCAGCGTGTACTTCTGCCGAAATATTGTGGAGAAATTACGACGCTACCCGGTAGGATACCCGAGAACTGTTCAAATTGGAAATACGCCGGGAAAACTTCAGATCGCAAATTATTTCATGTTATCATAATTCATATGAAACAGAGAATTAATTTTAAACAATGGAAAATCCAGGATAGAATGTAACAATATAATGAAAAGGATAGTTGTGACTCGCCATATAGCGGAGAAAGGCGCAACAAGAAGACTGTGGGAAAATTTTGTCAAAAATAGACAACATGCACACACGCACACACTCGCGCAAACGCAACTCACACACATGACCACAGTTTCTGGCAGCTCGAGCCAGACTGAGATGTAATTTTACCCGACAAAGCCAAGTACAAGTTGCTACACCTCATTTCTGAAAAGTAACGATCATCTCTGCTCAACAATAAAAAGTGCTTTCCATATTATTTTATGGATGGTTGAGTCAATATTTTTCTCCATCTGCATCTACTCTCGCAAGCCACCTAACAGTGTGTGGTGGAAGGTACTTTTCGCAGTACTATCTGTTCCCAGGTTTTCCGCTGTGTTCACGAACGCCTCCTGGGAAAAATGACTGTCGGTAGGGTCAAGTATGACGGGACGACTAATTTCTAGTGGAGATAATTTCACGAAACATATGTGGGAGGAGGTAATATGTGGTATGACTCTTCTTGAAACGTACGCTTTCGAAATTTCCACAGTAAACCACTCCAAGATGCACAGCGTCTGTCTTGTAGCATCTAAGACGGGAGTTTGCTAAGCATTTCCGCAGCGCTGTCGCGCTGTCTGAACGATCCCCTGGGAAAACGCACATGTCTTCGTCGGATCTTCCCTGTCTGTTCCTTCAGTCCAACTGAGACTGATGAGCAGTACTCAAGAATAGGTGGAACAAGTGTCTTGCAAGCCACTTCTCTTGTGAATCAATTACAATTTCTTACGATTTGTTACTGTTCTTCCTGTGAATCTGTATGACATTTGTTTTTCCTTCAATTTATTTTATGTGGTCACTAGTTGTTGTTTTCAGTGATTTTTCATCAGTTGTTTAGTCGTACAATAATGGATTTCTTCACCGGTTTTCCACAAAACGTTACAGCTACTTATGTACAGAGTCAATTGCCAATCATACAGCAATTATTAACAATGAGCAGGACTTCCTGAGTTTCTGTGCAGTGTTCTGGCGTCGCAACTTCCCGATAGCCAACAGCACGGTCTCGTAATAGTGACACGAAGTCCCCAACGTTATCTGCTAGATCATTAATATGATTATTATATACATTACTGGCCATTAAAATTGCTACACCACGAAGATGACGAACCGACAGGAAGAAGATGCTGTGATATGCAAATGATTAGCTTTTCAGATCATTCGCACAAGGTTGGCGCCGGTGGCGACACCTACAACGTGGTGACATGAGGAAAGTTACCAACCGATTTCTCATACACAAACAGCAGTTGACCGGCGTTGCCTGGTGAAACGCTGTTGTGAAACCTCGTGTAAGGAGAAGAAACGCGTACCATCACGTTTCCGACTTTGATAAAGGTCGGATTGTTGCCTATCGCGATTGCGGTTTATCGTATCGCGACATTGCTGCTCGCGTTGGTCGAGATCCAATGACTGTTAGCAGGATATGGAATAGGTGGGTTCAGGAGGGTAATACGGAACGCCGTGCTGGATCTCAACGGCCTCGTATCACTAGCAGTCGAGATGACAGGCATCTTATCCGCATGGCTGTAACGGATCCTGCAGCCACGTCTCGATCCCTGAGACAACAGATGGGGACGTTTGCAAGACAACAACCTTCTGCACGAACAGTTCGACGACGTTTGCATCAGCATGGACTATCAGCTCGGAGACCATGGCTGCGGTTACTCTTGACGCTGCATCACAGACTGGAGCGCCTGCGATGGTGTACTCAACGACGAACCTGCGTGCAAGAATAGCAAAACGTCATTTTTTCGGATGAATCCAGGTTCTGTTTACAGCATCATGATGGTCGCATCCGTGTTTGGCGACACTGCGGTGAACGCACATTGGAAGCGTGTATTCGTCATCGCCATACTAGCGTATCACCCGGCGTGATGGTATGGGGTGCCATTGGTTAGACGTCTCGGTCACCTCTTGTTCGCATTGATGGCACTTTGAACAGTGGACTTACATTTCAGATGTGTTATGACCCGTGGCTCTACCCTTCATTCGATCCCTGCGAAACCCTACATTTCAGCAGGATAATGCACGGCCGCATGTTGCAGGTCCTGTACGGGCCTTTCTGGATACAGAAAATGTTCGACTGCTGCCGGGCCAGCTCATTCTCGAGATCTCTCACCAGTTGAAAACGTCCGGTCAATGGTGGCCGAGCAACTGGCTCGTCACAATACGCCAGTCACTACTCTTGATGAACTGTGGTATCGTGTTGAAGCTGCATGGGCAGCAGTACCTGTACGCGCCATCCAAACTCTGTTTCACTCAATGGCCAGGGGTATCAAGGCCGTTATTACGGCCAGAGGTGATTGTTCTGGGTACTGATTTCTCAGGATCTATGCACCCAAATTGCATGAAAATGTAATCGCATTTCAGTTCTATTATAATATATTTGTCCAATGAATACGCGTTTATCATCAGCATTTCTTCTTGGTGTAGTAGTTTTAATGGCCAGTAGTGTAGATAGTAGCGGCCGTGCACCATTCCCTTGGGGTTGTGACACAATATCTTTACATTTGTCGATTATGTTCCGTTCAGTTTTCGCTGTGATAATGTCATGCTGTTGTATCTCATCAGTATCTTATTACTGTATTATACTCTCTATTGCAGTTGTAATTTTACCGTTAACTGCTAGCGTAGAAACGGAAGGAAAAAAGAACGTAAATATGACCGAAATTGATCATTTCATATATATTACTTAATTCAAAACACGTTGTCAGAAAAATTGATAAAAAAGGCGGTGTGTATAGTAAGTAACATTGGGCAGCAGGTGTGTTGATTGCGGCTGTGTCCTGTTTCAGTGCGGCCCCTGGAGCTGCAGCTGACTGGCGTGAAGGAGCACGTGGTGCAGGGGACCAACGTGGCAGCCGTGTGCCAGGCTGTGGGCGCCAACCCAGAGGCCACCATCACCTGGTACAACGGGACCGACCGCATTAACAACACCGCGGGGAACGTCGTCGAGCAGCAGGTAAGCGCCACCTCGCCTGCCTACACGTTTCTACAAAGAGTATGCGAAACAACTTCTAGCAGCGGTTTACCGTCGCTGGAGGAGCGAAGCATTCCTAGTGACTGGAAAAATGCTCAGGTTGGTCATCTTCCCAATAAAGCTCGCTGAACAACTGCACACCGAGCGAGGTGGCGCAGTGGTTAGACACTGGACTCGCATTCGGGAGGACGACGGTTCAATCCCGCGTCCGGCCATCCTGATTTAGGTTTTCCGTGATTTCCCTAAATCGCTCCAGGCAAATGCCGGGATGGTTCCTCTGAAAGGGCACGGCCGACTTCCTTCCCCATCCTTTCCTAATCCGATGAGACCGATGAGCACGCTGTCTGGTCTCCTTCCCCAAACCAACCAACCAACCAACCAACAAATGCACACATTATTACGTTCATATTGCTGACGCGTGCCGGTTCTGCTAGGAGCGTTCCAAGTGATTGGGAAAATCTGCAAGTCATTCCAATTTTGAAGGATTGTAGAACACATGCACGCACTGCTTGGTGATCGTTATCAGAGGGGCTAGGGGCACGGCAAGGATGGATGTGCGCTGGAGCATACACAACAGGAGTAGCGAAACCATAATGGCAGACCCCAGCCGCCTAGTTAGCGTGGGAAGTGGGTGATTTGGTAGCAGAGCCCGCACATACTAACAAGAGGAGGCCGCGACGTGAGGTTTACAGATTTACTTTAAACTAGTACACATTTAGTAGGCCATAAAAACAATATAGTGTGCATCTAGTAAGGAGCACTACTCTGCCGATTCCGAGAAAACCTCAAGACAGATTTGCCGCGTCTATTATGTGGCTTCTGTATATGTGCGTAGGTGCCGGACGTTACAGTTGGTGGTGGTCAAGCGAAAGCCGGCACGGTAGCTGAGCGTGTTCGGTCAGAGAGCTGGGTGGTCTCTGTAATAAAAAAAACTGAGTGAAGGGATCAACAACGAACTTCAACGGATGTCGTATGATGATCGCTACAACCAAACACAACGGAAAAAAAGCGGTAAGCGTTCGAGCCTCGTATGCCAAAGTGTATGAAGCGACGGTTCCTTTCCCACTCAGCCTTAAGTTTTAATCTATATTTTTTTCAGCACTTATCATATTATTTAATTTATATGACATTTGAGAGGTAATGTAATTAAAAAAAACACACGTGTTTGCTAGAAGTTTTAGTGAGTTTCATGTTTTTTGACTACTTACATTTTTAATTAAATTTAATTATAAGAACAAACATCTTTCACGTCAAATGATGACAGCCAAAACAGTTGCAGGATAAAGATTAATTAATTATGTTGTATAAATGGAGATGATGTTTTAACTACTCACGACGCCTTTGGCACAATTGTTTTATGACTCTCCAGGATGTGATTTTAGTGTATTTTACTTCTGATGAAGGTATATTTATATGTACCGAAACCGTGGTCAAGAATTTTTAATAAATCTTTTTCCTGCAACTGTTTTGGCTGTCATCATTTACCGTGAAGAATTTTAACAGTTGCTGATTCAGCCATGTTTAAAATCTTGACAAACATCTTTATAACGATCAACAAATAACTGAAGCAACTGATAGAGTGTTCCTGAATATGTATGCCTTTCGTGATTTGCGAAATCCCTTCTACATGCAATGTGGTAAGGTATCCGGAACTACTTTGCACCTCGACGCTTCGTGCTGCAGACACAGAGGCAGGCCCCATTTGGCAGTTAACTTGCGTAGTAGTCAGACGTTGCTGAAGTAGCAAGAACGAATACTGTAGGTGCAAATTTTTTGAACATCGCAGAATTTACACTTGTATTACAAAAATAAACGTTTGAGTGGGATTCGAACCGTCGCCTTGGACAGGATCGTCTTATGTAGCTCGAACGCTAATTACGTGCCCACAATGACTTTTTACGGCCGGTACCTTCGCACAGATACATCAGTTACGTAATAGATGTGTAAAACTTCTCTTGTGATTTTCTCGGAATAGCCAGAGTAGTGCACCATACTACTTGCATATTATGTTGTTTTAATGGCCTACTAAAGGTGTACAAAGTTTGAAGTAAATCCGTGATCCCAACGTCGTGCCCTGCCGTTGTAAGATGGTACTTACGTAGAAATGGCATTTCTCATCACGAGTTCTGGTGTGTCCCCACATTTGCTCCGAAATGGCAACATCTCAACACGTCTGTTACCTGTCACTTGCCGACATGCGCACTGTGAGCATTCTCATTGCTGTCTCTTCACTACATAGTGTGGCACCACAGTCTTCACGCACCATAGGTCAGGGAAGCGTATCCATAATCAGGTACGAGTGATTGTACATAAATACCATTAAATTTATGTCAGAAGATGTGAATAAGGAAGCAAAAACTCATTAAACAGTCCTTGATAGGGTTGCCGTAACCGTAATCTTTTCCAGTCGCAGAATAAAGATAACAAAGAATGAGGGGGGAAACATACGTGCATTTACTTCCAAAGGTTTTCGTACATCTGAAAGAAAGAGAAGAAAGATTTACTTTTACGTCATACTGCCGAATAGGTTGCCGGGCTACTGACACATTATTTCCACGTGATACAAGTTCGTTATTTTACGCATGCGTTTTTAACCACTCTTGTTTTCAGAGATACTTCCACGTTTTGGATGTTTCTGTAAAGACAGCTAGAATCATAAAAGAATGTAATATGTGATATACTCTCCTCATAATGACAAAAGTGACAGCGGATAGTTTGAAAAGCGACCTGCTATTATGAGAGGGGAGTAAATCTGGTAAATTTTATGTATGGTAAACCACACATACCACAAAAGTCTACTTGCAATCTATTAGACGATTAGTAGCACACCCGATTTCTTCAAACAAATATGCAATGACCCAACATTGCATTCATACTGGCCTCTCGGTGAATTACGACAACGTCCAGACCGTGCCCTCAGACTCACCCTTTTGGAATTCGTTGTCCAAGGGGGCGGTAGAAACATGTCTGGTAGACAATAACAGCAACCAGGACGAAGGCTTCCATTTAGACAATGCATTAGTTTTGGATGTTTTATATTCTGTCTCTTATTACCTATTTTAACGAGGCTCAGCCTGATTACAGTACCTCCGAACGCTCTGTTCGAACGAGCTATTTAATCTACGGATGCATTCCTTGAAAAGCTGCCTAATTTCATCCCTCGTGCAAGTGGTGCTGAAACTTGCTGGCCGACTAAAATGGTGTGCAGCGTCAGGACTCGAAACCGAGATTTTACTATCCGCAAGCAGTGTTCATTTCTCCCATGAGTGTTAGTTCTGCTCGGCATGCAGGAGAACTTCTGTAAAGTTAGGAAGGCAGGGCAGAGTTACTGGCGGAAGTAAATCTGTGAGGGCAGGTCGTGAGTCGTGTGTGGACAGCTCAGTAGATAAGAGCATTCCACGCCAAAAGGAAGGTTTCAGGTTCGTCCCCGTCCGGCACTTTTTTTTTACATCCAGGAAATTTTAATACAGCGTACTTCTCTGAAGGGTGAAAGATTCATTCCGGAAAGTGGGGCTATTCTGTGTACTGCACTATGTTGACTGACGCGTGTTGATTTTTCATATTGTTTCGGTGCGGCAAGTGTTCTCGGCATCTCAGGAAACAAATAAGACAAGATTTTACCCATCGACTAGACTTGCCAATGTTTGAAAGATTTTTAGTCGAAATATCGGAAGAATAAAAAATTGTGTTCGCAGCTACATGCTCGAAACAGATGGATCATCCAGTTCGGTGGGAAAACTGAAGATTTACATTTCAGAGGAGCTTCTCGACAAAACCAAGAATTTCCACTCGTCCATAGTGCACTACATTATACGACCATGGATTTAGGGCTAACAACAGCATGATATGGGTATCAAAATACACGTCTCGTTTTTTTGATGATGTCTATTCTCAAACGAAGTTGCTGCCATGAGCACATATTAGCAGATTTCTTCAGGACGTGTGGCCACATCGAGAAAAGTATGTGGTTCGTCAGTGACGAACTCGATTGATCGATTACCTTGTCATGAATTTAAGTCCATCAGTCGTTTGCAAAAACGAGTTATGACACCTTCAGCTATGATTAAAATGTTCAGCTCACTGTTCCCATGGTGGTGGATGAAATTAGCGTCTGCTAACTGACGTATTCGTAGTTGACGAAAACTGCTGATCCTAACTTCGGGCTCTATTTAATGAGAATCAGCTGAGTTAAACGCTAAAGCTGCCTGTTGTATGTGTATAGCTGACCACTTAGTAAAAAACAGAGTCCAAGCCATTCACTTATAGCTCATTTACTTCCTTTCCCCAGTCACCTTTTGTCGAATGCTTGACATCCCACAAAATTTGAAATTCAAATTATGCAGTTGCTGTTATCAACTTGGATTGTAGGCAGGTTTGTAGCCAAGATGAGGGTAGCACGTATGACAGCATGTGAAACATATTTAATGAACATTTGTTGTACCGAAGGAGGTATTCCAGAAGCTTCTCCTACTAGTGGATTATTTCGACAGAAATCAAAATTTTGTATCAAAGGTAAATTTCTTCTTATTAACCTGGTGCTCATCACTTTCTTCCAGCCGTGTGGACGACTTGATGTTCGCCACGCCTGCTTGGTTGATATGATTGACCGCAATTGGCTCTGTACCTCCTCCAGTCTCAGCGATGCATGATAGCATGCCGAGGGTATCGTTGTACACAACAGAAATTAACATTGCAGAGGTACCTGATCATCCGAAAATTAATTACTCATAAATGTTATTGGCATCTCATTATAAATGTGGAAACTATCTTGCAGATCCGTTCATAGAAGTGTTTATTTTTATCATGATAGTGTTGAGTTGACTCAAGTAGTTCCTCCATGGTACAGTGCTTACGACATTGGATTCGTATTCAGGAGGAGGGAAGCACAGATCCTAGTCTAGTTATCTCGGGATAAATGTTCCATTGTTTCGCAAAATCATGTGAGCTCCCTTGAACGAGGTATTGCTTCTACACTCTTGTCCAGTCCGAGCTAATGCTCCATCTCTAATGACCATCGACAGTAAGGTAACGTCTAAACCCTACATTACCATTTTTGTAGACGTTGTGAGATGCACCTTAGCAAATGGTTCACCTGGATACCTAATTCCATTTAGGGATTTCTATGGTCTTAGCGCTTCTTAATGTTAGGGTGACAGATGTTCCTCTCATCCAACAAGCTGTGACGTCAAGTCAGCCATCGTATTCAATATTACTGCACTTTAACTCGTGTTGGAAGCCTCTTCACAGATAGTCTTGATTAAGATGAATCAGAGCTTAGAACTAGGTTAAAAAGATGTCAACAAAAATGTTCCGACATCAAAAACAGTACTTAATGCTCTTTTTGTGTCTAATGTGATTCAGAGCTACAAGTCTATTTTCAGAAACGTCGTGGATATTTCTTTCGAGATTTAAATCTGCGTTTGTTTGTCTCCTGAGCCCAGCCATGAGTTATTTGTCTTCTGCACGGATAAAAAAAATTGTACGTTCGCGCCTACGGTTCAAGGAATTTAAGAAACGAATTTATTCAAAAATCAAATTAAACATTGAGCTTGAAAGCGGTGCAACTCAAAACTTTTCAACTCCTGAGATATTATAATCCATTTTACTGCAAATGTATATCATTTTTGTTTACTACTGAGTGCGTATGATGTTGCGTAGCCATACTATAAGTAATTTCTCAGTGTATAGTTTCTACTGGTAATCCCTCCCTCCCCCTACTCCCGACCCAACGTGGTTTTTAACCAGTCAAACTGTCACATATAAAATAGCTTCAAATGCCTGATTACCTTACAAACGAGTTAATGAGTTAAATATTTGACACGTATGTAAAACCTATTTGATTGAAGATATTTTAGTTTTTCACGGATCTCGATGTTTATGGCGTCAAATCTCGTGAACTATGTGTCGTATAATGATATAGTTTTGCAAGCACATTCAGTGGTATATGTGCATACTGTCTGAAAAATACGTGAGTTAATAATATAGAAGTAACCAATCAAAACATCAAGCCTGATGTAGTACGCGATAAACTTTTTTCCTTTCATTATTTTGTAAGGAGGTGACAATGACGAAAAGTAGTCGCTAAGTGCTCCCATTCTAAAAAATTGGATGAATGGATTATTTGTGGTTACTTTGTGTGCTATGAGTTATTCTGTGATAAGACGTATACACTTGTGTATATACTTCACTTATTGTGTTATACCTTTCACCTAAGATTATACATTTCGATGAGTACATTATGACAGTGTTTCAGATTTCTAAATTTGATAAATAACATTATATAAAATACCGAAAACCAAATTCTTGATGCCCCTGAAAGTCGTTAGATAGGCAGTCTGCAACTTGAACCGAGTGACCATTTTAGCCATTTAATAATATACATGCGAATATTACAATTTAATATTTGTGCCCCCTCTGACATAAAATTTGTTCGTGTAACGTCGTAGTGCAACTGTTTAGACGTTTGCAAAATTTACAATTACATAACAGTTTTAACCCCCAAGCCACGGAGAGAACACGTCTCGTGCCTCCGCGCTATCTCCTGTTGGGATAGTGAATGGTGTGAGGGAAGGACGACTGTTTGAAAATCTTGTATGTTCGATAGAGGATGTCAAATTAAATACCTTTCGGCAGCCAATAGTTTAACTTCTAAACAAAATGTCTAATGATACCATGTGTTCTGTCACATGCTAAATAAATAATATATGGACAGTGTAAGATCGTCGTCGTGTACTACTCATTGGTGTTGCCAAATTGACTTACGTAGCAGATGAGTACCGTTGCAGTTAGGCACGCTGTACAGATGACCCGCTTTCTAGTTTGAATTTCACCGTCCGTGCTACTCGACAATGGGTTACAGCAGCTGGACCTGTGCGGATTATTTACATTGCATCATTGTGCCTTCTTTTTATAACAAGGGCAAATTTGTAATTATTTAACATTTCTATAACTAACGGTCCACTCAGTCTGAAGTCTTATTAGGGCATAGCCCATTGCTTCGTATAGCTTAAGTCAGGGGTGGCCAAGATTTCGGCTTGTAGGCCGTGCCTGGGCCTGAGTGCTAAAGCGCTCAGCCTCGCTTGACATTTCCCCCACCGCCACACCATGCTGTCTAAGTGCGTGAAGGGGAAAGAGCGGAAATCAGCGAACGCGCCGCATTTAAATGGCAGTACAGTCGTACTGCTTACAACTTGGTCTTATATTTCACACTTCTCAACAACACAGATCAGAAACAAAGCTCATTTTCAGTATTAATTAATTACATTTGGCGCGCTGAAGACATAATATAATTTTGGTCTGGAACAGACTGTAGGCATACGGAGATAAGTAGACAATTTCACAGAGTTTTACACTCACGTTGCTTATTCAGTTTGTTATAAAAAAAGTCTTTGACCCAAATACGTCGATGGAAATATTGTAGCACTTTTTCAACCTCATTTTGGAGAGCTGGAAAATCCACCTGAGAAAAGCAATGTAGACATCACGTAAAAACATTTCTCATTAAAACTGGAATTACCTGGCAAGTAAATCAGTAACTCAGTTACATCTGCACATCCTCAAGGGCACTTTTAGAGAAATGCCAAACGGTCTCGAAAACAGATGTAAGATTGACAAAGTCGTCAAAACCTTTGTAAAAGTATCCTGTATCCTTTTAATTCTTTCAAGGCCATAAAGAATTCCTCAGACCTCTCGTTTCCTTTAACGCCAGTGAGCTTCGGGAACTGCTCTGTATTTGTCATAATGTGTCCCTTCTGCAACGCGATTTTCTTTTTAAATGCATTCTTACGAAACACCAAAAAACAAGGAAGTTGCCTTACAGTCTCTTATTTCCCTCCATAATTTCAACAATAACGAGTTTTAAGACGAAAAATGTTTCCAGGCGTGCCTTTAGACTTAACCAACATACTTTGCAGTAATACATGAAGTCTCTATACGCTTCTTTCATTTCCATTGAACACTGTGGTGTCTGAAAATGAAATAATGGGTGCGACTTCAAAAGTTTTTGCTATTCGTACCTCTAGTTTCTTACAGTGCTCCATGCCTGCAAATTTAGCGCAAAGTGCTTCTTGATGTACTGAACAATGAATCCCGTCTTCCGATGTAATTTTTTGCTCATTCATTGTCATGTAAAAGTTTAAATTTTTTCTACATAATACTATATTGTCGTTTTGTAGTAAGTAAGCAGTACCTGTCGCTTATGCGAACTGAGAATTCTCATCCCTCTCATGCCCATAAATTTTAAAGGATTGTGACGAAAGATCGATGGGCTGCCTTTTTTGTGCAAATAGCCACTGGATTCCTACCACGAACAAATCGGAAATGTTGCTCCTTCCTAGTACTAGCGCGAAGGACCGAGTAAAGCGGAAAGACAGGCTGATCCTTGGACCACCCGCGGCCAGCACACGGTGTACGCGTGAAGCTTGTCACACCGTGGCCGGCTCTGCCTTACATGACTGCTTCTCTGTTCTTTCTTTTAAGTAGAACACTCTCAGAATTTATTATTGTGTAAAGCGTTTTTAGTAGAACATCAAACAAACGCACTAAT
Organism: Schistocerca serialis cubense; assembly: GCF_023864345.2. Taxonomy (NCBI): domain Eukaryota; kingdom Metazoa; phylum Arthropoda; class Insecta; order Orthoptera; family Acrididae; genus Schistocerca; species Schistocerca serialis. The sequence continues at coordinate 145,353,744 of NC_064643.1, forward strand.
GACACGAATTCTGGGCTTCGCCTGTTTCATTGCGTCATCCTAAATTCCGTTTTAACACTAGCGATTTTCTTTTCTCAATCGCCTACGCGTGGCACGTATATCTATTACACTGTACTGGAACACAATTGACACAATTGTTCGACTGTCTGCTGTTGATCACCAATATTATTACTGAAGGACGATTCGTGCCGTACTCCACGGAACGTTATCGTAGTAGTATCTTCACACTAGTAGTAGTTTCAACTTAACGTCATGGCGCTCTACCGTTAACGAAAGTGAGATTAGGAAGAAGTGCCCGTCATACGAAAAGGAGCAGCTCACTATCATCGTTAAAAAACTAGGAGTGTTAGTAGGGTTTATTTATGATCATAGCAATATTCATAATACACGTTCGTCACGAAGGTAGTACTATAAATCCCCCATAATGTTGCAAATCGAAGGAATAGTAAAATTATCGCCAGATGTTTCAAAGCATCGACATTTAGTTGCTTAAGGAAATGCATACTTACAAATTCTTCAAATAACTCTTAGGCGACAGTTCGTAGTGCCTTTTTCTTACCTTTGTGTCAAAGTAACTGTAACTTTCTTCTTCCATAGAGCTGACTTTTCCACTCTTGACAGAACTTCACTTAAACAACATTTTTAGTTATGTAAATAATTGTAGAAACAAATTAAAACTATTACCTGTGTCAGTTACTTTTATTTAATTGTCTTATTATTAGTGTCGTAAATAATGTCAGTTTCCAAATCGTAGTACAACATGGACTACATAAGGTTATTAGCGTTTTTATTTATGCACAGTTTGTCCAGTTTTGTAAAACGAACAATATTTTTTGCTCTCACATTTTTTGAATGGTAGAAGTGCAATTGTAGAATAAAGACAAATTACTAATGATACTTTCGCAGTGTGTCACAAAACAAATCGAACAAGATTATAAAGATTAAGAAGACACAAAAGCACGATTTCCAGTACCATACCATGACTGCGACGAAAATGTTATCTTCCTCTGTTAGCAAACGACGACGCCGCCGCCGCTGCCACCTATCAACATCAGTACTATGTCATTTCTCCGCATACGCAATATACAACATACTCATAATTTTAGAACTCCACACTCGAGACAAACAGGTAGCGATCTACTTCATAGACCCTTGCGCGACGTGGTTGGCAGGTGAATTACGTCCTGGGGTGTGACGGTTTTACAAGGTCGCTCGTGTAAACCAGATCCACCAGTGATTTCACTCCAGATCCATGCCCCCGATTTTATGTGGTTGTGGCTGCTTCCGGTAACTGACCGCAAATTGTGTAGTGAAAGAGTTGTGTGCTTTTTGTGTATATTTGACATACCCTTTGTTATTGTTTCGCTGTGCTGAATCAGTGAAGCAACGGCGGTGCATGTTTCGGTCGGTTTCAGATCGGCCCGAGTTTATTTTGCTGCGCAGCACAGGGTAAATAAATACGGGGAGGTAGGAGGGTGGTGGGATATAAGTCTCGCTTCATTTGCCCCGGGGCTTTCCTCCGCCGGAATCGGAACGGAGCGATAATTCGGTTAGCAATTAGCGGTGTTTGTATCGGCTGGACGTGTGCAGAAGCACTCGCACCCACGCGCCTGCAATTACCCGCCTCCTGCCATTAGTCATTTTTATGAGAGCGCCAAGGGGCGTCCACCGCCAAATTTAAATTTCCGCCCACTGGCACTCCGTTTAGATTAATGCACAAGTTCAGTGCGCTACCAGAATTGGTTCAGCTGCAAAACAGCCTCTTCCTCTCTCCGCTGCGCCTCCCGGCCGCAGCGCGCGGTGGTTCTCTCCCTCTCTCCAGCTATCCTCTTTCCTTTGTCTCTGCCTTTTCCCCCCATTTCCCGACCTCTCGCCTTCTGACTTGTCTTGTAAATCAGCTCTGCGAAAGGAAGGGAAGGATGTGACTGTTTCGTTCTTGGAGGCGTTGACACATGCGACGGCTGTGCCTTAATGTGTGCAACTTACTGCCCACATTACGCTGTGAGGGCCCTTTCGATAGCGTTAGGAAGAAATTTATACTCCAAGGCGTGTGGCGGAGGGTTTTTTTCTGCTCTTCCTACACCTACTTCAGATTACAGTTGAGTAAAAAAGTCCTTGGTTTAGTCACTGTACAGAACATTCAGTGTACCTACCTCGATAGGATTCTTAAAATCCATACTTTTTACTCCGTGAGAATAGACACTTATTCAGACGATGGAAAAAAAGCGTTGAAGAAACAGCGATTAGTATCAACTAAACAGAGGCTACATAACTAAAGCTTCGAGACAGTATCAGTGAGTTTGTAAGAAAATTGCGGACATTTGGGATTCTATCTACTTCCAATTCTGTTTTATTGCCTCTGAAGCAAATTTTAAATGGCTATCAAGTCTGCAATTATTATATTAACAGAATCTTCCGTCGGTTCTCGGTAGAACAACATTATAATAAATGAAAAGCACCAGTTTGCTTTTGTTCTGCAATATTACTTTTATTGTTAACCGGTTTTCGGCTTACAAGGCCATCTTCAGACATTTACTGAGTATTATCACCAAAGAAGTTAAATGTTAGCAGACAACATTGGAAGAGAAGTAACACATCTAGACTGAAGTAGAAACATACAGTAAGTAACATCGTTGCAATGAAATAGTAAAAACTGAACAGTACATAAATAACAGTGGATTTGACAGGAAAACCTTTAGTACAAAATAGGAATAGCATGCCTACATAACAGTTTCTATTAATAAACAAAACTAATGAAATAAAATAAAATTAGTACTAGACAAGGCTGCATCAGGAGGTATGAAACATGGAGAGTGATACACAACAAATTGAAAGAAGAGACAGTTATCAATTTAAATACAGAATACACAAGGAACTTGAGCAATATCAATAAGATAAACAGAAATTAAGAAATGCAGGAAAATAGAGGTGTTTGAGGGAACCTACAGTTTGAGAGTGTGGTGATACTGCATTTTAACATTAACATTATAATCAAAGCAATGGCTGTGTACCAGTTTTCATTAAATAAATGAGCAAAGTAAAATATGAGCAGTATTTGCTGAGACAACTACAACGGGTTTTAAACATGGACAGTAATACAAGTACCAGTTAAAAGAATGCCTCAACTATTGAAACTACAGTCTATGTGGAATACAAAGACAACTTCAACAAATAAAACAACTTAATGAATACAGGAAAATGGGAATATGTAGGAAGAGAAAGTGTGGGAAGTAATGAACAACAAAGATGGTTATATGAAATTATTGGCGTAAAGGTATTATCATTGTTAGTTCCGTGTTATGTTCTGTTCTGCTACAAGTCTACACACATGAAGCAGCGAGAATTTACATGTCCAACTTGAATATTTCCACTATCTAAACAGTCACTGACACACAGCTACTCGCGAAGTACTGTATCGAGGCTTTCAGTGGTCTTCTTTTACAAAACCGGCCAGAATCTGCTACAAACGCGAAGAAAGAAAAAATAGTTCGGATAAGCGCACATAGGACTCGCACGCAAAGGGTTCCGTACAAACTTAATTATGTATATAGGCAGTTCATCCATTCTGGAAATGGAGAATCGCGACCATTTTTGCCTGTATCGACATTGATACTGGCAAAGTATCAGTCTCAGAGATTCCAAGATTTTCGAGAATGTTTTCATTTGAGTGTTATTGATGTAACATAAAATCAAGCAGGACGCAGGCGACAATATTATTATAGTAATCAGGCTCTGCATTCAGGCTGACTGAGTCGCTGTGGTAGAAGTAACCATCAGGCAAAGAATAACTTTGATGCTTATATGACGTGCTTCGGAATTTATCCACTATCAGTTATCCAGGAGCGGTTACTACACATAGATATGGCGTTTCAAGTTGTACGGGAAACTAGTTTGCGGATGTTTGTTTCACATACAACTTGAAACGCCATATCTACGTGAAGTAACCGCTTCTGGATCAGATGATGGACAAATTCCGAAGCACGTGATGTGAGCAATAAAGTCCTCCCTTGTCTGTTGTTTGACTTCTACGATTGCGCCGGGATTAGCCGAGCGGTCTGGGGCGCTGCAGTCATGGACTGTGCGGCTGGCCCCGGTGGAGGTTCGAGTCCTCCATCGGGCATGGATGTCTGTGTTTGCCCTTAGGATAATTTAGGTTAAGTAGTGTGTAAGCTTAGGGACTGATGACCTTCGCAGTTAAGTCCCATAAGATTTCACACACATTCGAACTTCTACGATTGCATTCCATTCTGCCTGAAAGCAGAGCTACTCATTGTTTTAATTTCAAGTTTGACGTCGGATAACAAATGACAAAAGAAATAGTTTTTAATGTATTATAATTACAGATTAACAATTTTCCGTACTGTGGAACATTGCTTCTTGCCTTGCCAAATTTCACCACTTTAGATCAACGGGAAGTACCCTATAGGTTTTGATGAGTGAATTTGCGAGTATTAAAATATATTTCCTAAATGGCGGTATCTTTTGATTGGATTACCTTAGAAGCTTCAATTTTTTACATCACCAAGAGACCATCCGACATATATTTTAACTTGATACGTGTACCTGTCCCTAAGAAAAAAATATACGTGTACCTGTCCATGAGAAAAAATATTTTTAACAGTCGGACAGAAAGACGGACAAATAAGCGATCCTATGAGGGATCCGTTTTTATCGATTGAGGCACGGAACCCTAAAATGTGCTCACCACAATAAGTTCACGGATCACGCTACATGGAGTTGTTAATCGACCAGAAATTCCACACTCAAATAACTTCCAAACTAATTCACCTAAATATCTCAAAATTTCACTGAATGATGTAAATTTGTAGTCACTTCACATTTAAGGCAAAATAAGCAAAAGAATGAACGAGTTTTTTCATCTTAGCCGAAATTTGTGTGGCGCAGTTCCACATGTGCTGCTCACTAAGATGGCTACGGGGCAACTCTTCGACTCATTGAACTACAGTTACACTAAGCGCGGGAAATGCTTTATTCTCATTGGCTGATGGTCTTAACGGCCAATCATAAAAGCTCCTGCTATCAAATACCGGCAGTAACTCCTAACTCATCCATTAAGATTACAGAAATTAAATATTACAGAACTTCTAAATTTACAAAGCCAAATTTAAATAAAAACAAAACAAAGTTTGAATTATTCTAAGAAATGAAATATTAATTCATTTAAGTCTTAACTTTCATTCCGCTGTTTTTACACAAAAGCATGCGCATTGGAAATAACGTCCCATGACTCACGATTGCGTTCTTTTACATAGTTTTCAATAAAATAGAACATCCATATTTCACGTATGTCCTCCACACACTCTCTCACTCTTATGCAATAAAACATAATTAAATAATAATTCGAAATAATTACTTATACATGAGCAAACTATTATAGCTAAGCCAAACAGAATTCTAGGTAAGCAATTTCTATGAACTGACTTTTTAATTATAGTTTGAATGAGATTTTAAGTAAATATATTACAATCTCTGACTCTGTTTTGCAGAACAAGAAAAGTTATTATTGTTTTTAGGTAAAACTTCATGCCTCTTAAAGTATTGTATAAAATGTCTCGGTTTTTAATAGCACGGATTTAGTTGCAACACAAGACTGTATACGAAGTATGAAATAAAACGGAGAAAAATTAATAATATTTTCTTTAGATGCATAAGGGCTGTAAATATACGTCTTGATCGTACGCCAGACTAGTTCAGTTCTCAACTGCACAGCTTTACTTGCAAGTTTTCTAGGGAAAAAAGGGAATCTCCCTTCCTGCTACAGGGCTAGACACAGTAACTCTGAGATCGCGTACTTCACTGAAAGAAATGAGTACTTGAAATAATCGGCTGCTTCACAGACGGTAGTATATTCTAGTCAGTCAGTCTTGAATTAAAGATTGTGGGATAAATTAAAATTTATAGTCATGTAGAATTGGATGGGTGTTCGGAATGCGTTACCTTCGATGCAGCTCATAACTTTCAAATGGAAAGGATGTCATTTGACGTATCAGATAGATAGAGAATTAAGTAAGGAAAATAATGGTGTCTTTCATTTGATTATTCTAGAGTTGTATGGCATTTTGTATATATGACACGGTAAATACTGCTGTTAACACGTATAGACTAGCGTATGTGCCCGACGTGTCGTCCAACATATTGTATGGTGGCGGTTTATATGATTCATTCATTCCTCACGTACTTTGGCCAACATATGTGCTGGAATGCGGGCAGAAATATCAGTAACCCGCCCCCTGATCTTCCCGGGGCTCTCCGTCGTCGGTCGTACATGGATATCCAGTTTCCCGAGGACACCGAAAGTAGTAGAAGAGATGTTTGGGGAGCAGATCTAAGTGTTAGGAGGTCTTTCCCGAAATTGTTTGTGTGACGTGGACGATAAACAGTTCAAATCCTAAGAGAATAGAAGGTAATCAATATGGAGCTATAGACGAATCTTAAAGACGACTGAATGATCGAACAATAACGAAGCGATACTGAATCGAATCGAATAGAAGAGAACTTTGTGGGACAACTTTACTAACAGAAGGCATCGATTGACGGAATCCATTCTACGGCGTCAAATAATAGTCAGTTTGCTAATGGAGGGAAGTTCTTGTGATAACCCAGCGCATTTGGGAAGACCCTTCAGGAGCCCAAATTTAGATTTTTCATGATTTCTCGCCATCGCTTTGGGCAGATGCCGAGATATATACTTCGAAAATTACACAACCAATGTCTCTCCCCTCCCCTAATCTGTACTTGTGATCTGTCTCTAATGACGTCGTTTTCGACGTTAAACCCTAATCTTCCTTCTCCCTTCGCTGCGAACCCAAACGCGAAAAAATATGGGATATTCTATCCGCGTAAAAAATGCTTGATGAGTCAAATGTACTGGTTCCGTTAACCAGCCACTCAAACTTCAACAGGCCATCTGTCACTGCTCCCGCTTACCTAATGGCGGTCGTTCTCCGTGCTACGTTGACAGCACATTGACCTCCCGTACAGAAAGCTTCAGGCTTTGGTACCGTATACTCGCTTACATTAAAAACCCTTCCGCTTGTTTTCTGCTGTTTCATAATTACGATGAATTCTGCTCACGTGGACTCGCAGTTCGGACTTTAATTAAAGTTATGAAAATTACCTGTGTGCCTAGCCGCAAGGATAAGCGGATTTGATATGACTTGTAAAGCATTGTAAACATTTTTTCCCGTACTTTCATTCTGTGATGATATTAAAAATGTGGACAGTGTCGCAAGGCACGGACAGCGCTGCAATATTTTGCCGTCGTTAGTCCAGTGATGATACGAATGCCCGGAAAAGAAACCGAGATATACACGAATGAGGTAGAGCATCGCTGAATTTACGGAGGAAACGTACTACCCTTTGTTGCAGTTGCAACAGCGAAGAGAATATATATGACAGGAACAATCTTTTTGCCACAGAGTAGGCCATTGACGAGGATTATAGAACTGTACATGACTTCTTACTTTAATAAATGAGTAGTTGCGGGAAGCATCTAGCGTATCGAAACATTCTTCTATTGGATCAAAGAAGGCCTAGGGAATTTACCTCAGTACTGTCAGTGTGCGGCTCCACTGTAGGCAGAAATGGATGCTTTAAGCCCCTGAGTATCAAGTCCCAGCCAGCCCTAAGAAGTAGAAAGAAACCCGTAGTGTCTTATCAATTTAGAACTTCAGTTACGAACATTTAGAGTACGTCAGATCGTGAAAGTATTGAGGGGAGGTACTAAGAAGCGATTTGGAATGGGACGAATACGTAATGTACATGTGAAGGCATATAAAACGCTTATACTAGCTGCAAGGTTTCTGTGAAACTTCTTGTGCTTCTGTAAAGACGATTGTGCGACCAATTCTGGAGTATTGTTGCAACGTTTGGAACCATGATAGTAGAAATCACACGAATTCAGAGACGCTCTGCTAGCAGAGTAACAGGTCAGTATTATTCATACGAAAGTGTAACGGAATTGCTCGGACAACTTGAATTGGAATCTTTGAAAGAAAGCCAACATTGTTCTCGGGAATCACATTGAGTAAATATAGACAACTGGTCTTGGATATGCACTGCATCAATTCTGCAGCCACCGTCATATATCTCGTGCAAGAATCGTGAGACTAATATTAGAGAGACCAGTAGCACCTCCTCTCCCCTCAGATTCCTTAAAGAATCAAACTCCCACGTGTAAGACAACTTCAAACGTCTGATTACTCTATAAATGAGTTCGTGTGTTAAATATTTGACATTAATCATGTACAACCTTTATGGCTGCAGATACAAAACGGCAGTTATGATGGTTTTATTAGTTACGGATTAGTTACTGAAAGACTAATGGAAAAGTGAAAACTAAAAATTGCAAGCGAAAAGAGTGATAACCCCTTTATTTTTTCTAGTAAGACCTCTTTGACAAATAGTGTAAAGTTAGTTGAAAGATGTTAAGTGTTCTCATTCTCAAATACTGGCTGAATATTATGCAAGTAATTTGCTCTCCTTGATTTAAGCTGTTTCAAAACATATACAGATTTGCCAACATTTAATACTTGACTTACTCTGTTAAACTTTTAACGTAAGATTGTACTTCTTACTGAGAAGATTATGAATTTTGAATTTTCAAGTTTGGTTAATAGTCGTATGAAATACAGAAAATCACATTTTTACTGTCCCTGGAAGTCGTTAGATACGCAATCAAGCTGGAACCCGGTGACTGTTTTAGCCGTTTAATAATATAGTGCAAAGTATTTCGTTTACAAGAAAGAATGCCGCATGTGGATGTCGCACAAACAACCGTACTGAAGACTTCTTGGTTCTCGTTGACAAAACGGTGCGGCTACGTACAAGGAAAAGCATGGAGGAAGAACGGTGTTTGCAAAGCCGTGGAACTCTTTCACTTGGTTCACTACAAAAACTTATCGTGAATTTGCGGCCAACGTGCTGCGTTTAGACTAGAGATAGTCAACCCGTCGATCGCGAGCTAATAAGTAGCTCGCGGGGACATTTTCGATAGACTGCCGTAACGCTTAGGTTAGCTAACCTGGATCGCTCTACTGATCTCAGACCACGCTCACAGAAACAAATGCTTGTTTCTTCCACGCAGTTGCCATTGTCAATGAAAAACACAATACTGTATTTTCGGCTTCATATACATTTTCGGTAGGTCGTGGTAACGCTCAGGTTGGCTACCCTGGACTGCTCAGTGAGCCCAGACAACGCTCATGGCAACAACTTCTTGTTACTCCCGCGCAGTTGTCATTGTCAGTCAAGAATAATACATTGTCAGCCCCATAGCTGACTGTATACGTGTGACGTTGTGCGCTTCACATTTTTCGTGTGCATATCAATCATCTGCGAACGTGGATCGTTTGATTTAAGCGTTCATACTCAGCTACTTGTTCTAATGATGACGTGTTCAAGCAAAAACCAAAAAAGTATTACTTTTATTCGGAAGGAGAGAGGGCGATTGATTTCTTCTTTATCCAGGTAAAGGACAAACATGTGTGTTTCCTGTGTCATGAAAGAACATAAGTTGGAAAGCAAGGGATCGTCGAAAGTTTCTTCAAAATCCTTCGCTCGGAGATTGAAAAGGCTTTTCCACTGGATTCTGTGGTGAGGAAAGAGGAGCTAGGGCAGCTAAAATCCAAATTTAATGTTCAACAATCCCCTTTTTTAAACCATTAGAGAAGAATTAAGCCACAGCTGATGCGTCAAAAAAGCTATTCTACAGAATAAGAAACCATACGAAGACGGTGAATCAATGAAAACTGCATTTTCAGAAGTCGAGATTCATTATCTGATAGTTACAAAAAGAAGATTTAATTACAATTCAGATGTAAGATTTTTTTAATCATCATATTTCTGTCCTTGTTTCTTTTGGTAGCTCACAGTAAGATTTAAAAACGATACGGTAGCTCCGAAGCTTCATAAATTTGGCGACCAGTAATTTACACGACACAGCTCGGAAGTCTTTATAACAGAAATGCTGGTTTGCGTGAAAAGTGACGCACAACTTTTCGAGACCTCTAAGGTTATCTGTAGGTTGATTTTCTGTACACATTGAAACGTCACTCTGTATGTGGTGTAGCTTTAGCTTCTAGACACGTTCGATAAGCATCTTCGGCGAAAGTGCAGGTAATAGAAACAACAGTACAAGGTGATTTTGAAAGAAAACTGAAGGCTGTAATATGTTGCATAGAATCGCCTCAGAGAAAGAGAGTGCTTAGGCTATAAAATAACCTGATGTAGCAGTTAAAGATAAGACTGAACCCAATACACAATATTACATACCGCATTTTGTTTTTGTGCTGTATGCTACTCACTAATGCCAGCTGCCAGAATGTGGTCACAATGGTGGCGTCTGACAGTGCTGCTGTCACTCTAGGACAGGATAAAAAGAGAAACAAGCGAAAGCACTGCATTTTGCCACGCCACAGCCTGTGTGGGGAGGAGGTTCTTAATAGTATTCTCTTCCAGCGATGACCGTTTGAGAAGCTCTGAAGTCTTCCTCACTATTCTGGATGTTGGGTCCCGAGGTAATTTTTGGTATGTGTCTTCCTCCAACATCCGTCTGATTTTTGCGTCATAGTCGGCTCGTTCCATTAAGACGGCAGCAGTGGCCTCCGAGCTCTCCGGAATGATCCTCCCACCGTCGTCCTACCGGCTGACTTCTATCGAAGTTCTGTCCTTTTTATATCCTATCGTTCATTCTATCAGACCCCGTACCTTCGGAATATTAAAACGTGTATTCCAGTCAACATTGTCATAAGTTGTATCTAAATCAGTAAACGCCATAAACGTGCGTATGCCGTTCTTCAGTCTATCTTCTGACAAAAGAATGGTCAGCCTTGTCGACATCTGCCGTGATTTTTAAGCTCGCAGTTAACCTCAGTTAAACTCGGTGTGCTAAATTTCAGCTGCTGACATGAACTGGAAGTTCCTGAAAAAAAAATGAAATTTGACGTTTTTCACATGGTTTCCGCGCATAAAACTTGGAATTCTGTCGCTGCGCGTTGCGGCGTTCTCTCCTTGCCGCTCCTATTGACTTGCGAGACAAGTGCTGATCGCCGATTGAAAGCGATCGTAATTTAATTAAATATCCTTAAAGGTCCTTCCACATATGTATTATGATGTATACACAAACAATTACATAGTTCCCAACATATCAACAATACTTTTATTCCTTGTACCTATTGCAAAAATGTAAAATACTGATACAGTCTTCCAAATTTATATTTTTTGTGCTTCACGAACGTACAGTTAAGCACTAAATTTGACAGTCATGTGAGTCACAGACAGATGTAATCGGTTTGTTAGATATGATAGGGCAAGAATTAGGAACGAATCCGGCCTAATGTCAGTTTATTTTGGGGGTGCCACGCAGACTTAGAAACTGAGGGGAGGAAAACTGATAGTGGACTGGTGATTGCAGCTTGAGAATATTGTCATGGACGTAGAGCGGAAATTGTAGTGTTCTGCCCATAACAGTTCTCGCTGTAAATGTTCTTTAAAATGTCTTTCACTATCACTCGAAAGTTCTTCATGGTTGACGAACTTGCCTCAGGTTTTCGGGTTGAGACGTCAATATGAAGTGTTACAGTTGTTTCTGACCACATTGGTGCGCCATTCAAAAGTTCATGTGAGTATTTATCGGTTTGCATAAACTGTCACTCTGCAGTCAAATCACCCTTTCTTCAGCAGTCCTCTCCATGTATGAAGAACATGGCATCTGACTGATCACATTTTTCAAATAGGATTTACTTGGTTGACGCCTGTTTTCTCCCTGCGAACTTGCCTTCGAAAATATTTCTCCTCTTTTGCTAAGGTCCGCGTTTGAGATCAATATATCAAGACACTCCATACACAGATCTTTACAAATATTTGTTAGTGAAGCTGAGGTACTTGTTCAGCAGAAGGTTCTTCTTATGTTGGCAGGCTCTCTTGGCCAGTGCTATTCTGATTTTGATTTCTTTCAGACTTCTATTCTGTCTCCACAATGTTAGTGAGACAACGTAATTCGATTACTTCCTTAAGTTGCCTACTGGCTATTCTAATGTCAGTCTTACAGCGACTCCTTTCTTGTGTATAAAAATTGCTTTTGTCTTCTTGTGTTTCTAAATACTTACCAGAAATTATAAGACAGAGCTCAAAAATGTATACTAGCTTCTTTTTTGGTCAAAATCTTAAAGCGAATGAACTCTTGTTAACGAAGAGGCCTCACTTCCGTAGCTGTACGCACAAGACTGTTAGTGAGAAACGTTTGGGAGATCCAGGGGGCATCCATCTCGTAGTTGCAAGCACCAGCCAAGAAAACACCCATTTTCGTGATATTCTTACAACACTTTCAGTTCATGTCGGGAACGGAAATTTGGTGAGTAGAGTTTAATTGAGGTTAATTACGAGGGAAAAAAATTACGGCATCTTTCGACATAACAAGTCTGACCATTTCCTTCCAATATAAGCCACAGGGTCAGTGTTGGCCTCCGTTTCTATTCTTTTTTTTTCTATTTCTCTGGAACGACGTTTGTTTTTGCCAGTCTTTCCATTTTTCTGTTAATAAATCATGTGAGTATTTTGCAACCGTGGCCTTTTTAACTGATCGTTCGGTAATATTCACACAGTGCAGAATAGGAGCCAAAATTTCCATGGATGCCACGCTTTACGGAGAGCACACATTGTGAAAGATATCACGCCCTTTGACATTGATGACGAACGTTGGCACTAAGTTTCGCGTTTCCACTTGTTTTGAAAATTGTTCACGCAACGAGCTTGCCGAAGCACTGATTTTTCAACTCACGTAATCGAGAATTATGCTGGTGTAATGCATATCTGTCGTGCCTTTCAGGTCATTGTTTGGTCAGGTTTGATTGTTAAAATCTGCCCATCATGTTTGTAAGAGTTTCGCAGAGTGCACCATTCTCTCTCTCTCTCTCTCTCTCTCTCTCTCTCTCTCACGTTATCCAAATAGCTACGTCATACAGTTCTTTATTTTAAGATTTTTGCTGACATTGGCCTCGTGATGACGTTGCAGAGCTATGATAGATTTTTAATATGTTATATATGGCTTCAGATTGCTTAAAGTTTTGTGAATTTACTTGAATAATAAGAAACTGAAAAGCACATTTGGCGTTTCTATTTCTTAAAACAGAATACCGAATTTGCTGCTGAAGTATAACGCAGAACGTGATAGAAGGGTTATCGATCGGTCAAAAAAAAAACTGAGTGATCAGGGTCTTGATGGTGGATGATGATGACGATTAAAACCTTTTTCTCACAAGTGGCTGTCAAATTCGAAGTAACACCACTGTATGGGTTAAGTCTTACGTCATGTTCTGTACCGATTATAAAGTTTAAGATGACTAGGTATTCCCTCTTCTGGGTGTGCTACCAGATTCGGAGATTGCATGACTTCTTTCCGAATGATACTTGGAGAATTTTTAGTGGTGACGATCTGCAAGATAATTCATAGATACGTCACCTAAAATGAAAATTCTGAAGGTAGTAATTCATCTAATTCTGATACTGCAAGTGAAAGACCTTCATTGAACAGAGGAATGCTTCTGAATAAACAGGGACCACCATGCACAATACAGCGGGGTCTAGACGAAGTAAAATTTTGTCGAAGAAATAGGCGTTTAATTCGCAATGACTACAATCCCAGACATTGTCCATGGTAATGTGAGACAGCCGTACATGAATTTCAAAAGTATTTTGCGGATGAATTTACTGAATTTGCGTTCGATTGTCTAAATCAAGGCACGCATTTGGCTTTAGTGTACGTGAAATTAAAAAAAAAATGCAGTACTAATTCGTAGAGTGTCAAGGACAGGAATGTAAACTTTCTTTTTAAAAAAAATGCAGTACTAATTCGTAGAGTGTCAAGGACAGGAATGTAAACTTTCTTGTGTGTTGATACATAATGTTCTGAATCATTCACAGTTTTATTGCATGCAAATGATGCGTCAATGTTATAATGAAAGTGTTACTGATTCGATAAATTAGTCTAGAATTTCTGTCTTCATATAAGATGAAATACAGGCTGTGTGTTCTCTTTTTTGAGTTTTCTATGTCTGGCACTTTATTGTAGACAGAGCCCAAACGCACATTTCTGTGGGTCCTAAAGTTTTGTGCATAAATTAATGCACGAACGTTCAAACAGAGAATCCGGCGTGCTTTGGAACAAAAAAAGCAAATGACATCAGAAGACAATTCGTATTTCATTATGTGTGTATTGTCAAGTGTGATAATGTTTTCTCTGCAAGCTTAACAAATTCGTGTTTCTACAGCGTTATACACATTCTACGAGTACCGACTCATTCTTGCCTTTTTTTTGGGTGTTACACTTTTGACAATCGTTGCTGTGTTTGATCATGTAACGTGACTAAATTTATAAACGGTCTTCTGTAACCTTTGGCTGGCAGAGACTTGGATCTCGACCAGCAAAGAACACAACGCATTCCGGAGGCTGTCTTTTGCAGAACTTGCCGTTTCGTAGGCCTCCTCGTACCGAAAAGAACGGAAAACTCTGCAGCTAGCGGGAAACATAAATCTACGACAGGCTGTCGTGGGCCGGCCTTTTGTTCGGGCCGTGCGCTGTCTCTTTACTGGCCGCGAGCTGCCCTCTGCGAGCAGAAGAGGGACGGCAAAGGACTCGGCGGATTCCGGCGCTGTCTAAGTAGCTCTGAGCCCTCTCGGAAGCGCTCCACTCGGACAGTTATTTGTGGGCCAGCGAGCGCTTTTCGGATCGCGTGGTCCGCAGCCCCTGCCGACTCGGCTGCCCGCGCAGCACCTGCCTCAGACGGAGATCCCGGGCTTTGCCCTGCGTAGTGATGAAGACTTACCCGAAACGAACCACGCCAAAAGCTTCTCTTAGCCGATGCTAGAGCTTCCTGAGGTCTCGGCCGAAATCGACGTTTCATTTAGTAGCGAGCCACTTCTACATGCCCCTATGGGTGACTGAAGTGCGAAATACCTCTTTACTTCTCGTTGCAAGTTTCATAGTATGATTACACCACACAGCTTAGCCGAGTATCTTGCACATGTAGCGCTCCGTAGCTTGCAAATATTGAAAGTGCGCCGTGTTACTGGCGTAAGCAGTCCAATAGTTTACTTTTTTTTTTAATTTCCCTGTAGGACAAGTATTGGGCCCACGACCGTCTTCACCAACATCTTATAGATGATCCAACCACATTAATGTGACCACTGCCTATGTTCGATGCCAGCGAACCATAATCATTCACAGTCGGCAGGTGGAGGCGCTAGCAATTGAGAGTGTATAAAGCGTGTCTAGCGGATGCGGATAAACAGTTCAGTCGCTGTCGTAGTGCGGAATTGGAGCGATTTATCTGAGGTCCCAAAGGACATAATCATTGACTTCCAAGTCAAGGGTGGAAACATTTCCGAAACAGCCAAACCTCCACCGTGGAAAAAATATATCCTGAATGGTGGTGGTGGTGGTGGTAAATTCGTATGGGACCAAATTACTAAGGTCATCGGCCCCTAGACTGACACACTACTTACTCTAACTTGACTTACGCTAACGACAACACACATACCCACGCCCGACGGAGGACTCGAACCTCCAGCGGGCGAAGCCGTGCGCACCTTTGCAAGGAGCCCAAGACCGCGCGGCTACCCCGCGCGGCCATCCTGCATAGTAAAAAGGTACCATCCAAAACTGGCGTTGAGGCAAGAGTGGTAGACCACGGGACAAAGATGACCGAGGTGAATGATGGCTGCGTAGATACGTACGGGCGAATAGATATGCAACTGTTGAGCAACAGCCTAGATGAACCAAGGGCTACTAACAGTGTCTCTTGAACGACTGTTCTGCTGCGTATGGCCCCTCGTGGCAGAAGCCAGGTTTTCAGAACCATGCTCACTGCTGTTCATCGGTGACGAGGGCTGGAATCAGAACGCCTATATCGCAACTGGACGTCCAGTGATTGGCGACACGTGGCCTCTTCAGATAAATCTTGTTTTATGCTCCATCAAACAGATGGTTGTTGGCACACACGGCGTGAAGTGACTGAAAGTAAACACGCTGCAGCAACAATCAGAAAGGCCCTTGCTGCATTTCCTGTGTGATCTCGTCATTCTGGAAGGCCCATTGGATCAACACAAGTATGCCTCTATATCCCTGTGGACCATGTCCAGCCATACATGCAGTTTGGTTTTCCTCAGCATGATGGCCTCTACCAGCAGGACAATACAACGCGCCACATTGCTCACAATGTACGTGCGTCGTTCGAAGAGCAGCGGGTTGAGTTTGCTGTACGCTTCTCGCTACCCAGTTCCCTGGATTTAGACCCAATAGAGAATCTGTGGGACTACCGCGACCGGACTGTTCGTGACGTGGATCCTCTGCCGAGAAACTGCAGCTGGTCACAGCACTGGAGTCGGAATGGTTCCACATCCCTTTCAGTACCTTCCGGAACTACATCGACTCTCCTCTTGCGTGTCTCGCCCGAAAGGTGATTATTGAAGGTTTTGGCAACTGGTGACATTAATGCAACTGAGCCGTGCACGGCTCGTGTTCATGCCATTTATTGTTTGTCATCTTCTACTACGGTACCGCCGCCCTCGTTTTCTTATTCCATTTACTGGCGCCATTGCCCGTGAGCGGCAGCAGCAGCGGGTATCAATAAGTACACTGTCGCACCGTCTCTGGAGCGACCGATAGTACAGGGTTATTACAAATGACTGAAGCGATTTCACAGCTCTACAACAACTTTATTATTTGAGATATTTTCACAATGCTTTGCACACACATACAAAATCTCAAAAAGTTTTTTTTGGCATTCACAAATGTTCGATATGTGCCCCGTTTAGTGATTCGGCAGACATCAAGCCGATAATCAAATTCCTCCCACACTCGGCGAAGCATGTCCCCATCAATGAGTTCGAAAGCATCGTTGATGCGAGCTCGCAGTTCTGGCACGTTTCTTGGTAGAGGAGGTTTAAACACTGAATCTTTCACATAACCCCACAGAAAGAAATCGCATGGGGTTAAGTCGGGAGAGCGTGGAGGCCATGAAATGAATTGCTGATCATGATCTCCACCACGACCGATCCATCGGTTTTCCAATCTCCTGTTTAAGAAATGCCCAACATCATGATGGAAGTGCGGTGGAGCACCATCCTGTTGAAAGATGAAGTCGGCGCTGTCGGTCTCCAGTTGTGGAATGAGTCAATTTTCCAGCATGTGCAGATACACGTGTCCTGTAACGTTTTTTTCGCAGAAGAAAAAGGGGCCGTAAACTTTAAACCGTGAGATTGCACAAAACACGTTAACTTTTGGTGAATTGCGAATTTGCTGCACGAATGCGTGAGGATTCTCTACCGCCCAGATTCGCACATTGTGTCTTTTCACTTCACCATTAAGAAAAAATGTTGCTTCATCACTGAAAACAAGTTTCGCACTGAACGCATCCTCTTCCACGAGCTGTTGCAACCGCGCCGAAAATTCAAAGCGTTTGACTTTGTCATCGGGTGTCAGGGCTTGTAGCAATTGTAAACGGTAAGGCTTCTGCTTTACCCTTTTCCGTAAGATTTTCCAAACCGTCGGCTGTGGTACGTTTAGCTCCCTGCTTGCTTTATTCGTCGACTTCCGCGGGCTACGCGTGAAACTTGCCCGCACGCGTTCAACCGTTTCTTCGCTCACTGCAGGCCGACCCGTTGATTTCCCCTTACAGAGGCATCCAGAAGCTTTAAACTGCGCATACCATCGCCGAATGGAGTTAGCAGTTGGTGGATCTTTGTTGAACTTCGTCCTGAAGTGTCGTTGCACTGTTATGACTGACTGATGTGAGTGCATTTCAAGCACGACATACGCTCACTCGGCTCCTGTCGCCATTTTGTCTCACTGCGCTCTCGAGCGCTCTGGCGGCAGAAACCTGAAGTGCGGCTTCAGCCGAACAAAACTTTATGAGTTTTTCTACGTATCTGTAGTGTGTCGTGACCATATGTCAATGAATGGAGCTACAGTGAATTTATGAAATCGCTTCATTCATTTGTAATAGCCCTGTATTTCCGGGTCGTCGTGTGTCTGGCAGTCAGTTGGCGACGGACCAGCAGTGCAGTCGGGACGCAGCAGCAGTGAAGTCGGGGCGGAGCGCCGGTGAGGCGCCGACAGCCAGTGCTCGCCGACTGCTGACGACACACATGAACTGTCCTACGGAAGGAGATTGGAGCTTGAAGACCGTTGGTTGTTCGTTCGGTTGGTCCTCTCATCGGCCGACGTAATTTGGTCCTTTCGCCGTTTCCGGCCCTGGGGCAGTTGGCCGGTTGGCATGGAGCAGCGAGGAAATCTCCGTGGTGCGTAGTTTGGCCGGGCCCACTGCCGGCCTCTATGCGGTGTCGGAGTGTGTGGTGCTGTTCCCATTGCTACGAGGTTCGTCGCTCTCCGATCCTGGACATGAAAGTTGCGTTTTGACTTAATCACCAGCAAGTCACGTCTGTCCACATCGTGTCGTTTGGAGTTCGTTGTGGGCTGTTGGGATATTCCCACAAGCAGCAACGTGTGTTTTCAAGTTGACAAATTTTAGCTACCCTCCGGTGGAATTTAACTGTACTTGGTCATTTGAATTGAAGTACTAGCGGAATCTTCTGCCTTGTGGACGTTAACGTTCCGGTTACCTGCCCTGGCCGTTGACGTAAATTCAGGCAGTGTATTTTCTTCATCGTGTTGTCGCTGTCCAGCACGATGTGTAGTTTGACAGCTCAATGTACAATTAGTTGTAGGCACCAATACCTTCTTCGTTGTTCCATTGAACTCCATGTTGTGTTCTTGTCGGGTGAAGTGGAGGTTATCTTGTCGGTGGGTCCGTTGACTTTCTGTCAGTTGGGTTGCTGTCGGATCGGCAATGGTTGGACCGACTTAAGCGAGCGTTAGTGTTTAAATTCCAGGCCGACGCTCGTAAAATTCTGAGCGCCGTTGGGTGTGCTGCCTTTTCTTGTTTGTTCTTGTTGTTTGTACTTGTATGGCTTCCAGCCGATTTTTAGATTGAGAGGTTGTTTTGCCCTTAAGGCGTCAGATGGTTTGGGCCTTCAGCCTAATTTAAGAACTGTTTTACGTAAAGCCTTTGGCATTTTTAAAAATTAATATTATTGGGTCTTAAGTGTTGGGCCTTCAGCCGATTTTTTGCTCATAAAGTGTCGGATTCTTTGGACCTTCAGCCTAATTAAGGAACTGTTTTAAGATAAGGCTTTGCCTTTTAAATTTCTGATTTTGGTTGAGCTTTAAACTATTGGCTTTCAGCCGTTTTTAAATTAAAGTGGTGTTGCCCTTACGGCATGAGGTTGTTCGGCGCATTCAGCCGCTAATTACGTTTCAAAACTAAAGCTGTAGGTTTTTAAAATTTTTCTTGTAATGTTTGATCAAATAAAAGGTTGTATGTTCGAGTTTAACTGACAGCCACTTATTTTGGCCCCTTTCCACAACTTAAACTACCTGTCCTGGCGGGGTCAGGGATTTTCTCTGCCTCGTGATGGCTGGGTGTTGTGTGCTGTCCTTAGGTTAGTTAGGTTTAAGTAGTTCTAAGTTCTAGGGGACTGATGACCATAGATGTTAAGTCCCATAGTGCTCAGAGCCAACCTGTCCTGTCCTGCGGGTTTAGCAGGGCGTCTCAGTGACTGGACAGTATATATATATATATATATATATATATATATATATATATATATATATATATACTGTTTTTCTAGATCATGCTAAAGACGTTTGCTGATAAAATTCACGTAATTATCGAGTTATATGACTGTGTTAATCAGCATGTATGTTCTGCAGCTGGCAAGGATGATGTGCGTCTTGCGTACATGTTTTTGGCATGTGCTAAAGAAACAGTGTACACAGGGCGCTTCAGAGTCTTTACGACTAACGTCACGGAGAATAATCTTTGTGTAACAAACAGAACCCGTGCCCCGCGGCGTGGTTGCACGGTTTGAGGCGCCATGTCACGGATTGCGCGATATCTCCCGCCAGAGGTTCGAGTCCTCCTTCGGGCATGGGTGTATGTGTTGTTCAAGCATAAATTAGTTTACGTAGGTTTAAGTAGTTTGTAAGTCTAGGGCCCGATGACCTCAGCAGTTTGGTCCCTTAGGAATTCATACACATTTTTTTGAACACATAAAATGTTCGCTGGTGCTTCACAGCGACAAAGCGTCCTTTACTGATCGTCAGGCCTAGGGCGATGAGATTTCATCGAAATCTAAAAATAGCTGAGTCTACTAAACAGGGATGCAGCAAACTACCTATCCTAGTAACCTAACAGAGTGTTTTCCTACAAGGGGGTCATATTAATGAGAGTCCCTAAGCGAATTTTAGAAGCTAATCAGGTACTTCAGTTTTGGTTGCTCTACCCCCTTTAACGCGGAGCAGATTACTAGATGATTGGCAGCACACATCGCGCACCAATACCTCAGAGTGTCTACGACCTGTCGCCACTCAGGCATAAATACTCTTAAACGACGCCTTGCTTAGCCAGAAGCGTCAGTGAAAATTTTACCTCTAACAAAAGTTATTCCCCATTATGTGATCTGTCACCCGTAAATGTTTTTCACAAAAACTGAAACACCTTGTATAATTTGCTGCTGAAGACGAATATGTATCCGATACTAATCAGGCAACAAGAAAAGAATATAAAATAAAAATTGCACTTACCTTTCCCGTTACGTGCAGGCTCGACAAGAGTTGGAAACCAGTACCCCGGAGACAGGCTGTTATCTTCTAAAAGACTTCACAGTACTGTTATACGTACGTTGCTGGTATCTGCACTTTCATTGTACTGAATAAAATAACCATTGGTCTTTTCATTAGCAGATAGTTCTCCAAAAAAAGGTTGCGGTATGTTATTCACATACCTGTCAGAAGCCACGGTTTGGTGGAAAAATAACAGACGAATGACTCGCATTGTGCTAACTGTGCATCACACTCATGTTTTCAAGTCGTGCAGTGGTTCGACCGTCCGACGAAGATTCTTTCCTGTACACAGTTGCATCGCTAGCGAACAATTTTATTTTCTTTGTGCAGCAGAAGGCCTTCAAAAACACGTTAGTTCAATATCTTAGCACACAAGCTGGATATTATTAGTCACTTTAAAAGTAGCATTTCTATTTTTCTCAGTGTGAAGTTCATCTTTGATTTCGTTCTGGGGCAACAGTCTGCGAAAAGTTTTGAACCACTGACGTAGATGAAGACGACAGCCCGGCGGACAGCAGCCTTGCGCATGCGCAGTGTGGCTCGGCAATTACCTGACAGGCGGCACAAGGAAAGCGTCCGGCAGTAAATCGGTCGCGACGCCAGCGCCTTATCTGGCGGCGGCGGCAGCGGCAATAAACAGCGCCAGTGTGGGGACGAGGGTGCCTTATCGCGCAGATTCCTGCAGCGGCAGTAAAGCCGGCGCAGGCGCCGTTGTATCTTATCTTCTTTGCTGTGCCTCAGAGCCCCGGTGCCAGCGAGCTTCCCGCTGCCAGGTGTCTGCGACTTCGCTGCCGGGTAATGCCCCCTGCGCTTAATGGGCAGTCCGAGCCCTCCCCTTACGCTCTTTCACCAAATTACGGTCGGAAAAGGACTTCGGCTTTTAACCCCTTACATAAACATTTTAGCTACTAGGTCACGAAAGTGACATATCACCCTTTTATTTGGGCACCTACATATCAAGATCTGCATTTAGCTGACTCCAACACCGTCCACGAAACCTCCAAATGAAATTAACTGGGTCATCAGCATCACTATAAAAGGTTCGCCCCGTGAGACAAGTGTTTGTTGTTGCGGTTTTCATCCAGAAGACTCGTTTGGAACTGTTCTCCGTGCTAGTCTATTCTCTGAAGGTCTCTTCAGTTCTGCATAAATGTCGTAGCCTACATCCGTTTGACCCTACCAGCTGTAATCAAACCTTTGTCTCTCTTTACAGTTTTTGTCCTCCACACCTCTGTTACCAAACTGACTACTCCTTGATCTCTCAGAATGTGTCCTGTCAACAGGTCCTTTCCTTTGTTTAGTCAAGTTGTGACACAAATTTCTTTCTTCCTCAGTTCAGTTCATTACCTCCTGAATAGCTATTCGATCTACCCATATAATGTTCATCATACTACTGGAGCACCATATTTCAAAAAATTCTATTTTCTTCTTGGGCGAACTGATTATCGTCCACGTTTCAGTTCCGTACAAGACTACACTCCAGACAAACATCTCCACAAAAAATTTCCAGACACTTTAACTACTGTTAGACGTTAACAAATTCCTCTTCCTGAAACGCTTTTCGTGCTATTGGTAGTATGCATATCATATCCGTTCGACTCCAACCATCATCAGTTATTTGACAGCCCAAATTGTAAAACGCGTGTACTAACTTGTTTATCTCATATCCTAATCTAATTCCCTCAGCATTGGCGTATTTATTTCACTTCACTTCATTCCATTCCTCTTGTTTTAAATTTGTTGATGTTCATCGTATAATCTCCTTCCAAAACAGTGTCCATTCCTTTCAGCTGCTCTTCCAAGTCATGTGCCGTCCCTGACAGAATTACTATAACATTTTCAAATCTCATTTCTTTTTTTATTTCTTCTCCCTGAACTGTAATTCCCTTGCTCAGTGTACAGTTTGAAGAACATAGAAGATAGGCAAGAGTCTATTCTCACTCCCTTCTCAACCACCGCTTTCATTTCATGTCCTTTGACTCAAATATCTGCTGTCTGGAGAGGAGGGTAAGATTTTATAGCGTCCCTACCTCAGACTTCTGACATTCCATGGTCTGCCTCGTTGAACGTTACCCCTTTGTTAGTTATTCAATATTTTTCTCATGATTACCTCCCACTGGTCAGTCCTCACTTGTACGAATCTTCATTCCCATTTGAGTGTCTTGAAGACATAGTGTCCCTTCATAGGATCGACGAATTGCAGGTAAATCAGCATCGGAAAACTGACCATCTACGAGGAATAAAAATGTAAATGTTCGTGTGTTCAAAATCATTTCTCCAAA
The DNA here is from genome assembly GCF_023864345.2 of Schistocerca serialis cubense. Lineage (NCBI taxonomy): Eukaryota > Metazoa > Arthropoda > Insecta > Orthoptera > Acrididae > Schistocerca > Schistocerca serialis. The sequence continues at coordinate 145,376,727 of NC_064643.1, forward strand.
AGGTCGTGACCGGTTGCTTTGAAATTATGACACATCGTATTTTACTACGGGAATGTTTTTGGTAACTACCTGTATAATACTCGTATATGATGTACAATATGTGTATGTGTAACTTTTTGAGATTTTTGGTAACGTTTCTCTATTGTTAAATTTATTTAAATTTAGGTATTATTTATATTTGAGAAAACATTTAAATAAAAACACGCGCATATACCAATGGAACGTTACGTCAAAATTTCAGAGCAGTCGTTGAAAAATTTACGGAGATAGGCGATTAGAAATATCTACATTTTCTATATAAGTACAAAAGTAGATTTACGTTTCTTCAGGATCTCTAATCTCCGAAAGTTCTTCATGGATTGCTTCGAAATTTTGACACGACGTTGTATTTGATTACTCTGTCTGGAGCACCGTCTGTAATACGTTTGTAGTGTAAGGGGAAGCATCATAAAAATGAAAATGTTGGTTTCTTCAAAATCGTTAATCTCCGAACGTTCTTAACCATTTGCTTACAAATTTTGACGCAACCTTCCACTGATATACGCACATGTTTATATTTACATATTTTTAAATACACTGAAGAGCCAAAGAAACTGGTACACCTGCTTAATGCCGTGTAGGGCGAGCACGCAGAAGTGCCGCAACATAGTGTACATGGACTCGACTAATGTCTGAAGTAGTGCTGGAGGGAACTGACACCATGAATCCTGCAGGGATGTCCATAAATCCATAAGATACGACAGGATGGAGATCTCTTCTGAACAGCACGTTGCAAGACATCCCAGATATGCTCAATAATGTTCATGTCTGGGGAATATGGTGGCCAGCGGAAGTGTTTAACCTGAGAAGAGTGTTCCTGGAGTCAATCTGTAGCAATTCTCGACGTGAGGGATGTCGGATTATCCTACTGGAATTGCCCAAGTCCGACGGAATGTACAGTGGACATGAATGGATGCAGGTGATCAGGCGGGATGCTTAAGTACGTATCTGTCGGAGTCGTATCTAGACGTATTAGGATTACCATGCCACTCCAACTACACACTCCCCACACCATTACAGAGCCATCAACTTAAACAGTCCTCTGCTGACATGCACGTTCCATGAATTCATAAGGTTGTTTCCACACCCGTACATATCCATCCGCTCCATACAATTTGAAACGACACTCGTCCGAACAGGTAACATGTTTCCAGTCATCAACAGTCCAATGTTGGTGTTGACAGGTCCAGGCGAGGCATAAAGCTTCGTGTCGTGCAGTCATCACAGGTACACGAGTGGGCCTTCGACTCCGAAAGCCCATATCGATGATGTTCCGCTGAATGATCCGCACGCTGACACTTGTTGATGGCCCAGCATTAAAATGTGTTGCAATTTGCCAATTTGCAAAGTGTTGCACTTCTGTCGCGGTGAACGATTCTCTTCAGTCATTGGTCCAGTTCTTGCAGGATTTTTTCCGGCCGCAGCGATGTCGGATGTTTTACCGAATTCCTGATATTCACGGTACCCCCGGAAATGGTCGTCCGGGAAAGTGCTCACTTGATCGCTACCTCAGAGATGCTGTGTTCCATTGCTCGTGCGCCGACTGTAACAACCCGTTCACCCTCACTTAAATCTTAACAACCTGCCATTGTAAGCAATACCGATATAACAACTGCAGCAGACACTCGTTATCTTATATAGGTGTTGCCGACCGCAACGCCGTATTCTGCCTGTTTACATATCTCTGTATTTGAATACGCGAGCCTATACACTTTTCTTTGGCGCTTAATGTATGTAATACATAAATTTATGTAAATTTAATAACAGGGAAAAGTTTTAAAATGTACAATAACGGAACATTGTTAACAAGCACGAATGTTGTGTTTATGGCTTATTAGTTTATGATTAGAGCACTACTACTCGTGAAATGGTCGTACGGGAAAATCCCCACATCATAGCTGCCTCGGAGATGCTGTGTCCCATCGCTCGTGCGCGCCGACAATAACAATGAATAAGGCTGAAGCTCAGGGAGAGGGGGAAGAAGTGATGGACAGAGGGGTGAGAGGAAAAGGATATGGAAAATGGCGAGTGGGAGACGAGCAGAAAAAGGGGGGGGGGGTAGGAGGAGCTGGAGAGAGAGAGAGGGAGGGGGGAGAAGAAGATAGTAAGAGGGGGAGAAGGTGCAAGATGGGGGGGGAATTGAGGAGGAGATGGACGAAGGAAGGGGGAGGCGAAAATGGACAGAGACAGGGGAGAGGAGGAGATTAGGAGGTATATCTGATACCCATACAAATTAGAAGCGTGTGGTTTCTCTTTTGTTTATTTTCCATTTAACCAGACTGACCCACAACAAAGCGTGGCTGGGTGCAGCTAGTAGTAAAGAAAGTTATACGAACACCTCTTCCGTCCGATTGTGGCGCATACTGGAAACACAGCAACACAAAATACTTGTAAGCACTTAAATAGGAAAAGACTAACTATTATAAATGGCACAGCAATATAAATAAAAATTAAACTGTTTTATTTATATCTGCTAATTCTAATGTCCATGCCTTCACACTACGTGAAACGTTTACGCTAACTAACACACTTAGGAACTCCCGAGTACCCCGTGGAACTACTTACAAAAACAGAAAACTAAGTGCCTTCCTGTCTTCTACAAAACAAAATTCCTTCCTTCCTCCCGTAAATAAACTATAGCTAGTATCCTCTGCACCTTCCCTTTCGCTGAGAACACTATGGTTTTCTGCTGTCCGCCACTCCAGGTCGCTGCACAATACATCGCTCATTCACTGTGAACCATTACTCGAGGTGCATCTATCATCCACAGCAGGTTGCCCCCATTTGCCCTTAACCCCATAATAATAGCTGTTGAGTTAAGCACCCTGGTTAACATCCCCCTCCCCCTCCAGTGAAAAACCACAAAAATAGCAATAAACTGTATGGTCAATTCCCACTGAAATATCGCGTTAATGGTATGAGAAACTGTCACGTCCCAGAAAGATACTCGCCAATGCCTTATTCTTTTGGGATCCAGTGATCAACCGAAGGGATTACATTGCTACAGTTCTTGGAAACCATTCATTTCATGTCTGAGCTCTCAGAGGTCCTGAGCCTTTGTTGGCTGGCATTCCAATACCTAGTATCCATTATAATTTATCCACCCAAGTTGTAAACACAGTGATTTTGCTGAATCAGTATCCTGCACGGATGTGTTTTATCTACGACTGACGTTGTGCCGTCTGTCTTATCTGTGACGCATGCGTATATTATTCCACAGTACACCGTTGAATCGAGAAGTTTTGCCATTCCAGCGTGTAAATACGCACCCTTGCTGGGTCAATACGTAGTCACCGACTCGTCTTGAAGGTAACTATATCATTAAGTTGACAAATCATATATAAATCGAAAGTAGTTTGATAGCGTACACGAAAATTATAATTTGACTTCAGACGTGTTTCCCATAAAAAAAGTACATATGTTGGTCACGTGGCGAGTGCAACGGGCTGGTTGGTTGCTGAATCTCTTCAAATAGAGAATTCTTTCTCTTCTCATATTGTGATTACTACATATTTTTTGTTTTGTCCGTTTTTATTCTTGTGCCTTCATTTCGTCTGTGCTTCGTTTGTATTAAACATGACTTCAGTGCTAAAACGGCTGTCATTTAACACCTCCTCAAGTCTTTCAGACAGAAACTTAACGCTCACATCGGTTCCCGAGCATTTATCCTGTCCTGAATTTTCTATCATTTCTTTAATTGTTCCTTTGGCATGAGGGACTATAACACAAGTTCATTAAAATTCTTTTTTCCATACATTTTTAAAGTTTTATATAATACACTTTACATATAAATCCAAATAAAAACACTACTCTGTCACCTCAGAACCTATGACTGATCTCTGGCAACAAAAACTGAAGCAGTCGTAATTAGAGATTTCTTTGAAAGTCGCATATAGTTCATAGTGTGTCTCAAGGACGTCGGGTCAGATTTGTAATTGAAATACTCATAAATATTTTAACGAAACTGCCACGTGTTGCTCTGGTTGTTTCCGCCAAAAAGATGCCATGCAACGCGCTAAAGAAACAACTTAATCTTTAAGTCATGGAATGCATTACTGGCAAGGTAACGCAGTAAATCACGACTCTATAAAATGGAGCTCGGGTGGACCGCGCGCCTCAACGAATTCTGTAGCCAGTCTAGCGAAGCGTATAAAAGTTTCCAATTTCTTGCGCCTGTCACAGAGTAGACCCTGCTTCGCATTCTAAAAGCTCTCAGCCCCTCTTGATTCGAGAAATATTTAACATTCGAAGTTTCTCAAGATTCTCTTCTACTTCTGTGAGTTTACTTTATATTAAGTTTTTACGTATTCGTTCCTTAACATTTACTTCTTTGGAAGTGTGGAGAAAGAGAATTCTGGTTTTTCTCCGTAAACACTAGAAAAGAATTCCGTCGAACTGTGAGAGCTCCGCGGGATGTGACGTGGAGAAATTTTTCATATACTTCTCTTACGGGTGACAAGGATGCTTCACTTCACTCCAATGCAGTATTTTCTTGTAATGAAAATAGATGCGACTAAGGATGAATTCCTAGGTTTAATTAATCTGTTTGCACTCTATAGACATTGCAGGTACAAGTTTCTTTCGTGGATATTATCATATCCTATTTCATTATCAAAATGTGCGCTATGAGGGACAACTATTTGGGCAACTGGAAATATGGACCATTCTAAGTAAAAACTCTCCTACACATGTGACCTGGGTTGTGATTCACGTGTGTCTGAATGTTACAGGACAGAAGAGCATACGAAACTTACAAAGACCAGGTGAAAGCATTTATGTATCCAGAGCACTCACATATTTTTCAAAATTTCAGTTAAATTTTACCATAAACCTTGCAGACTCCAATACTAATTTCGGTTAATTTGAGATTCTTCCGGAAGTCTTTTTTGGGGGTAATAATATTCGTGAAACAATCATCCAGTTTCTGCCTTGTGTACCTCTTCTCTATACCCTACGCTATGCACTTACGTCCACGCATCAAACTGAGGTGACAGACCCAGTGTGCGTGGCATTGGCTATGTACCTCTTGGAAACGACTCAGTATGGTTTGTGTGCCATCCCATGGCCCTTACCTCGATGATTTTGTCGTGGTCCAGAGGCTTAATTATTCCTGGTGATCCAGAATTAATGTATCAGAACAATGAAATCAATGTGAGAATACGCTACCAAGTGATCTTACAATTTTCAATGAGAGGTTTTTCAAATGGAGACTCCTGTCAAACCTAAGTAAAACTGACATCACACGTTCCACCTGCATAATATACGTGCACATAGGCTATTTGATGATGTCCAAGCTTCCCATAATTACGTCCCTAAATGTCAAAGTCTCACTATTGATCGGACACTGTCATTTTAACAGCACTGCAGGAACGTGTCAAAGAAGCTTGGCTCGAGAGTAAATCGACTCCACAAAATACCTGGAAGTAACTCGAGAGCAAGTGCTGATACGGGACGCTGAAATTTCACTTGTGTAGTCAACTACTGAATACTGTTCCCTTGCATGGGGAAACTGCACGCATTCAACAAAAATAGATATATGAATGAGTGAGGCCGGGAGGACTATTATTGATATTGTTGTCAAATCTGCTCCCATTCAGTGGTTGCCTATTGTATCCAATATTGCTACTATGGATCTCAGAAGAAAAGCTGTAAAAGCTCTAATTGCTAAGAAGACAGAGTCACATAAGAACTCATTTCTAAGTAATGCCTTCCATATTCCACCAGCTATAAGCGTGAAGTCGCCTAAACCACCTTGGGATGAGCTTCAGGTCTCAGACGTTTTGGGTGTCTGGAGAAGTGAAAAGGACGATGGAATGAATATCCATTCCAAACCACCCAACTAAAATAATCGACAAAGGTTGTAGAGTTTGATCTTCGCCGTCGCAAATGGTCAGGACTCACTCGTTTCCGAAAGCGACGAGAAAAATACGGCTACATCTCGAAGAACTGTGGTTGTTGTTCAGGTGTTGCGTGTTACTGTCTTACGTCGGAATAGGCCATAAGATGCACTGCCGAGAACTGATCACTTCGTGCCTTTAAAGAAGGTGTGAAAGACATGCATGAAGTGACATCTATTGCTGCGATCTGGGTGTCATGTTTATACAATAACCTACTCCATAAGAGATAGCTCAGACATACAGAGCAGAGGGGAAAAAACGTGGCACCAATGATCTCTTGGAACTTTTGCCAAAATTACTATCTGCCGGTGGCAAGGAAAGGAGAGACCACAAGCCAGAGAAAGTTGTCGAAAACGAACATACCAGTTTACTCGGGGACTTCCGACTGTAGACAAACCGAGTGCTGGAACACAATATACTAGACATCACAAATGTTGACAAGGTTTGGATCATTGGCATAGCCATCGAAGGTGGTAGCAGAATAGACGAGAAACAAATTAAAGAAACTTGCCAGATAAGGGGGCTTGAAAATCGTACTCTGGCGTAAACCAATGAAAGTGGCCTCCGCCTCTTGACACACTGGGAACAGTGCTAAAGGATGTTATTGGGCTCCCAAAAACCATTGACATGATAAAATACCCATCTATCAGTTATAAAAAAAACTACCTCACTGGGATTTGCAAGTTTCATTGCCGATACATGCCACAGTCGTAGACTCTTTGGAAGTGTCCGACTAGTGATGAGATACGAAATATAGCACAGTGAACTCATTTTCTGTGTTTGCTGTTAGAAACAACATTTACAAACTCAATACCATGTGTAAGAAAGAAAGCACTAGACCACTCTTCCAACGATGCAGATTGTCATGCTCAGGAAATGGTTCCTACTCCGGTGACCAGATAGTGCTGGAGGGAGTTAGATGCCTCGAAATATGCTGCCTTGCGATTTGTTGTTCCACTATAATTCTATGCGATGAAGCCATGCAAGCCAGAATACAGACACCGATTTTCTGGCATATTACCGCCTAACGTAGCCTTACGGACACAGCACCTTGCAGCAGATCTCTTTTCCAATAAGTTTGAAATAATGTAGATAATCTAGCTAAAATTTGAAGACTGTTGATGTACTTTCACTCGGGTAACTGGCCACTACCGTGTGCCCAAAATAAAAATCCCCTGTAAACATTAATTTTCCAGCATAACAAACTTGTGCTCTAGGATACGTATCTTCCGTTAATAATGTTCCTTCGCTCTACTCCCAAGAATACTCACTGATAAAACTAAAATAAATAATTCTCCCAGCTTAACTTGCACTTGCATTATTTACTAATAAAAATATGCTTCACACTCTGAAGTTAACTGAGAACAAAATATTCTCGCCATCACTTCATCAAGTTTGTTAACGCAAATTAAAAGACACTGAGAACAGATAAACTGATATGCAGTATGGGACGTAAGTGAGTTGTCAGAAATGTGTTCGGCGCAATAAAACTAAACAGATGAAAATACATATTTACTATGAACACAGAAATACATATGGGGTTCAACGAATCTACAAAGTGGTTTTCATGCTCTTCTAAGCAAAGATTGCATCTTTTCAACACTGATATACAAATTTGGTCGCAAATGTTCCGGGATTGTAGGTTTTCAAATTCTGACTGGACTCGTTCCTTCAGATGCTCAACATCACGAATCCTGACATGCTTACGTACATATCTCAAGTCAGAGCCGTATCTAGACCTATCAGGGGTCCCATATCACTTCAGCTGCACTCGCCCCACACCATGACAGAGCCTCCACTAGCTTGAACAGTCCCCTGTTGACATACAGGGTCCATAGATTTGTGGTGTCACCGCCAGACACCACACTTGCTAGGTGGTAGCCTTTAAATCGGCCGCGGTCCGTTAGTATACGTCGGGCCCGCCTGTCGGCACTATCAATGATTGCAGACCGAGCGCCGCCACACGGCAGGTCTAGAGAGACTCCCTAGCACTCGCCCCAGTTGTACAGCCGACTTTGCTAGCAATAGTTCACTGACTACATACGCTCTCATTTGCCGACACGACAGTTTAGCAAGGCCTTCAGCTACGTCATTTGCTATGAACTAGCAAGGCGCCACATTGAGTTATAAGTACTATCTTCAAGACTGTATTCTGAACAGATAATATTGTGACTCATGTACCGTCAAGAGCGACGTTCATCATTAATGGATTAAAGTTAAGTATCAAACTAGTTATGTCTGCTTTCTGAATTCTAATTCCTTGTCATGTTCCAGACCTCACGTCAGTATAGTTCTTCCCTCCTCACGCCAGCCTGCGTGAGCTACAACGCGTGCATTTCGGCCTCCACTAGTAACACGGTGTTGGATCTTCTGTCAACACAACAGGATTCATGAGGTTGTCTTCATACCTGTACACGTCCATCCACTAGATACAATTTGAAACGAGACTCGTCGGACTAGGCAACATGTTTTCAGTCATCAACAGTCCAATGTCGGTGTTGGCGGACACAGGCGAGGCGTAAAGCTGTGTGCCGTGCAGTTATCAGGGATAAACGCGTGGGCCAACGGGTCCGAAAGCCCATATCGATGATGTTTTGTTGAGCAGGTTGCACGCTAACTCTTGTTGATGGCCCAGAATCGTAATCCGCAGAAATTTGCGGAAACGTTGCACATCTGTCACGTTGAACGATTCTCTTCAGTCATCGTCGGTCACGTTCTTGGATGGCCTTTTTCCAGCCGCAGCGATGTCGGAGGTTCGATGTGTTACCGGATTCCTGATATTCACGGTACACTCGTGAAATGGACGTATGGGAAAAAATCCCCACATCATAGCGCCCCGAAGATGCTGTGTCCCATCGCTCGTGCGCGCCGGCAATAACACTGCGTTGAAACTCAAAACTTGATAACTTGTCGTTGTAGCAGCAGTAACCGATCTAACAACTGCGCCAGACACTTGGCGTTGCCGACCACAGCACCGTATTCAGCCTGTTTGTATATCTCTGTATTTGAATACGTATGCCTATACCAGTTGCTTTGGCGCTTCGGTGTATAACAGCCCAATCTGTAGGCTTGGTTAGCATCTGCATTTGTATGTAAGCACGCATTTCTCGCAGTTTCTCCACACTTATGTCCAACCTTTCTACGTAATCATTCTTCCAGCGCTACGCATGCGATTTGAACGGGAAGAAACGTAACATGTGGTATAATGGCTAAGCACCTTCTGCCATTCAGTGTAGCTGTATGTAGTTTGTTGTCCGGTCGGCAGCCCTTGTGCTGTATTTTACGGAGGAGGGGGGGCCGCGGCGACGGCCTGGCATTGAGCTCGGGTTGGTGCCGCGCGCCCCGGCCGTTGGCGCGTGTGAAGCGCGCAGAATCGCATTTCCTTGCGCAGCTGGGCCTGGGTATCGCACGCCCCGGAGGGCTCTAAATCACAGCCTTGTCTCCGGGGGCCGCCAGCTGCCACAATCAATACCTTTCCGCGCCGTCACGCTAACCTCCCTCATGGCGCCTGCATGGGAAGTCCCTGTTGTTGTGACGCTGGGCACTCCAGAGAAAACAAAATAAAATCCTCCACTCTACTCCCATCTCGAAATTTAGTACTAATTATTGCAGTAATTTTACTCCTTTCCCCAGTGATGCATTGTGGTGTGCGTACTGTAAGACCTTCGGTACACACACCATCAGATTATTTGACTTGTCGCTCTAGCGAGGTAGCCGAGTGTCAGCAATATGTCTCGTGGTCTTAACGTGGCGTGTTTATCTTCTGCCGTTAGGTCAGACGATAGAAATGCCTCTTGCACGCTTAGAGTAGCAGATTGACAGTGACCAACTTTAAACAGAACTTGATTAATTTTCACACACATTTATTAAAATAATAAAAAGCATAGACATTACGTAACTTGATTCTGGATGCTGTTTACAACTGACAATCTGAAGTTCCTTTGGTCTTGGTACGTTTAACTTATTCTCACATATCTCTGATACTTGACAAAGTGTCTATACATTTCTCTTCATGGCTATGTACAGGAATATGATAATCTTCTTAGGTGCAGACTGAAACTTGACTATAGACTGGTACAGACTAATGCAGACTGACTAATCGGAGGTCTGTACACTCGTTATAATACCTCGCACGTTCATGTATCACTGCGCGAGTCTGATCCGCGAGGAGAAAAGGTTCTACATTAGCAGCAATGTCATTGGCTGCGTTACATAGTAATACGCGGATCGGCGGAAGCAGAATTTTGTCCGTCTCTATGGCAGCGCCATCTCGTAGTGCGGAGACGGACGAGCGCTGCGCCTGTGCTGTTGTGCTTAGCGGGGCGCGCTCTATTGGGAAAGTTGTGTACGCGCTGACTACGCGGAACTATGTACACAACATGCACCATATACTGCAATTGCAGTTGAATTGACGAATTTATCAGATCCACTTATAACGAATCAACTCAGCACAGACTATTCGTTATGACAACAGTGGCAGGGTAGCCTATGTGGCACCTAAAGAAGGCCTTATTCTGTGTTTCACATTTACTACCGAGCGAGGTGGCGCAGTGGTTAGCACACTGGACTCGCATTCGGGAGGACGACGGTTCAATCCCGCGTCCGGCCATCCTGATTTAGGTTTTCCGTGATTTCCCTAAATCGCTCCAGGCAAATGCCGGGATGGTTCCTCTGAAAGGGCACGGCCGACTTCCTTCCCTGTCCTTCCCTAATCCGATGAGACCGATGACCACGCTGTCTGGTCTCTTTCCCCAAAACCAACCAACCAACCAACCACATTTACTGAGCGTCATCAACACCCAACACGCAGTGAACAGCGACATGCCCAATCACCTATCTCCTTCTCACACTAATGGCGCCCTTTTGCAGAACAGCCCTCAGTGAAATTGATCCTGGAAGTTTACTTGTCAAGAATGACAATTTGGGACTCATGATATAAAGATTTTTCTGTCTTTTATGTTTTGTGCAAATTATTCCCCGAAGGTCGTAAATATTTTAAGGAAGACATTTTTATTCATAACCGAAAGCTTCTTAAAAAACATGATTGCCATAGATCATAATCAGACAGCTTGTATTACAGTGGAGAGATTGCATGAAATGCGATTGATCATCTGACAATCAGTCTCACGGTATTAGGTGAACATGCGCAAAAAATGGTTCAAATGGCTCTAAGCAGTATGGGACATTTACATCTGAGGTCATCAGTCCCCTAGACGTAGAACTACGTAACCAAAGTGTGGTGTCACCGCCAGACACCACACTTGCTAGGTGGTAGCCTTTAAATCGGCTGCGGTCCGGTAGTATACGTCGGACCCGCGTGTCGCCACTATCAGTGATTGCAGACCGAGCGCCGCTACACGGCAGGTCTAGAGACACTTCCTAGCACTCGCCCCAGTTGTACAGCCGACTTTGCTAGCGATGGTTCACTGACAAATTACGCTCTCATTTGCCGAGACGATAGTTAGCATAGCCTTCAGCTACGTCATTTGCTACGACCTAGCAAGGCGCCATTACCAGTTACTATTGATGCTGTAAAACAGGTACCGTCAAGAGCGATGTTCACCAATTATGGATTAAAGTTAAGTATTCCAGCAGCAACGTACATTATTGGCTATATTAATTACCTTGTCCTGTTCCGGACCTCACGCCAGTCTGCGTGAGCTTAAACGCGTGCCTTTCGGCTTCCTTTCATAGTGGCTTGGCTGTCTTGCCAAGTCACAACACTAAGGACATCACACGCATCCATGTCCGAGGCAGGATTCGAACCTGCGACCGTAGCAGCAGCTCCGTTCCGGGCTGAAGCGCCTAGAACCGCCCGGCCACAGCGGCCGGCTTGAACACGCTCATGAAACTGTTATAATATAAAACCGTCGTAAATATTTTGGCGTAGCAACGTATGTGGCGACACAGTTTTTGTGTCATCGATAATAACAATAATAAAATTATAAATAAGTCATTCTGCCTCAGACAATAAAACGTGTAACGAGAAATAATGGAACCGACAGCATTCCAGAGCACCACCGACAAAATTTTGGAGGTTTCTGAGGGATATTTTCTGACTATTAACAACTGTAAACAGCAATTACTGTCGGTTAATGGAGCAAGTTTTGAAACAACATACTGTTGGCGAGTCCACTATCCGGCAGATATTTTCAGCGAAATACGGGTATGAAGTTAAATGGGCTAAGAAATCAAACAAAATGGCATTACTCTATAAAGGACCACCAGAGACCTCAGACCTATATGAAAATATCTGAAAAAACTAAAACTTTTCGGTCAAATTCCGGATCACCCTGTATACAAAGGAAATAGTTGGCTACCCATTTGCACAGCGTAATTAGCCGACAAGGCTGTGCGTTTTTACAGTTCATTAATCTTAGTAAACGGTCTATCTTTATGATCGCTGTTGCGGTGTGGAATGTGCATTGCATACTGACGAGCTGGATAACATTCGGTTTTCTTGGTCGACTGGAAGGTGGTACAGTATACTATACAGACAGCTTCTGGCCATAGATACTTGAGCAAACGTCTATATTTGTTACGGCTATATTTGCGATTTTTTTCTGACATATGGTGTGTAACAATATGTGATTGTACACTCCTGGAAATTGAAATAAGAACACCGTGAATTCATTGTCCCAGGAAGGAGAAACTTTATTGACACATTCCTGGGGTCAGATACATCGCATGATCACACTGACAGAACCACAGGCACACAGACACAGGCAACAGAGCATGCACAATGTCGGCACTAGTACAGTGTATATCCACCTTTCGCAGCAATGCAGACTGCTATTCTCCCATGGAGACGATCGTAGAGATGCTGGATGTAGTCCTGTGGAACGGCTTGCCATGCCATTTCCACCTGGCGCCTCAGTTGGACCAGCGTTCGTGCTGGACGTGCAGACCGCGTGAGACGACGCTTCATCCAGTCCCAAACATGCTCAATGGGGGACAGATCCGGAGATCTTGCTGGCCATGGTAGTTGACTTACACCTTCTAGAGCACGTTGGGTGGCACGGGATACATGCGGACGTGCATTGTCCTGTTGGAACAGCAAGTTCCCTTGCCGGTATAGGAATGGTAGAACGATGGGTTCGATGACGGTTTGGATGTACCGTGCACTATTCAGTGTCCCCCGACTATCACCAGTGGTGTACGGCCAGTGTAGGAGATCGCTCCCCACACCATGATGCCGGATGTTGGCCCTGTGTGCCTCGGTCGTATGCAGTCCTGATTGTGGCGCTCACCTGCACGGCGCCAAACACGCATACGACCATCATTGGCACCAAGGCAGAAGCGACTCTCATCGCTGAAGACGACACGTCTCCATTCGTCCCTCCATTCACGCCTGTCGCGACACCACTGGAGGCGGGCTGCACGATGTTGGGGCGTGAGCGGAAGACGGCCTAACGGTGTGCGGGACCGTAGCCCAGCTTCATGGAGACGGTTGCGAATGGTCCTCGCCAATACCCCAGGAGCAACAGTGTCCCTAATTTGCTGGGAAGTGGCTGTGCGGTCCCCTACGGCACTGCGTAGGATCCTACGGTCTTGGCGTGCATCCGTGCGTCGCTGCGGTCCGGTCCCAGGTCGACGGGCACGTGCACCTTCCGCCGACCACTGGCGACAACATCGATGTACTGTGGAGACCTCACGCCCCACGTGTTGAGCATTTCGGCGGTACGTCCACCCGGCCTCCTGCATGCCCACTATATGCCCTCGCTCAAAGTCCGTCAACTGCACATACGGTTCACGTCCACGCTGTCGCGGCATGCTACCAGTGTTAAAGACTGCGATGGAGCTCCGTATGCCACGGCAAACTGGCTGACACTGACGGCGGCGGTGCACAAATGCTGCGCAGCTAGCGCCATTCGACGGCCAACACCGCGGTTCCTGGTGTGTCCGCTGTGCCGTGCGTGTGATCATTGCTTGTACAGCCCTCTCGCAGTGTCCGGAGCAAGTATGGTGGGTCTGACACACCGGTGTCAATGTGTTCTTTTTTCCATTTCCAGGAGTGTATATGTAAAGGAAATGTCCTGACTGACTCACAGACTCATCACCCCCCAACATAAACCGCTAAGGACAGAAACTTGAAATTTAGAAGCGGTGTCTTACACTCTATGCATCGATTAAGCAGGCATTTCTGAAAATTCAGCCCCTAAGGGTATAAAATGGTTTTTGAAACTACTTCGCTGTTAAGGCAATTTTGAAACTAGAACTACAAAAATTGGTGTTTAGTTCCTCCGTTAAAAAATGAAACAGTACGTGTCTCAGTGTTTGTCGAAATTCATACCCTAAGGAGGTGAAAGAGAGCATGAAGAGTTTTTACAAAATATTTCAATACCAAAGCAGAATCGCTTCTTGCTCGGAAGTACATTCGGAGAAGTCCATGTTTCTATGGCCTTAATTAGCGTGAAAGGTTTAGAAGGTGTTGCAGTTTATGAACTACCCCACATCAGAGAAAGCTATTTAATTAAAAGTCACCACAAAAAATCGGTTTTATCAGATTTGCACAGAAACAAAAACGGATCTTTAATAATTCATTTTTACATTAATTTTTCAGTAGGCCTCATACATGTTTATAAAATTATTTTTGTTGTAATTACTTCGTAAACTAATCATTACTAATGTCAAAATAGATACCATGTTTAAATTCGATTCAAAGTACACGAATATCCGTTTGAGATGAGGACCACAATATATATATAACACTTGAGTATAGTTTGGGGCACAGTATAGGCTTTAGTGTATCAAAATCGGATCACAAAAGAAAGGCAATGTGCTTTAAAATTTTATCGAAACCCGTCGTATATCTCTGTTTCCTTGTTGGAACACGCTACTCTCCAAAACTACTGGACGCATTTTCAGGCCGTTTTCACAGGAAACTTGAGGAAAACTTAGGCCACCGTATAGGCTTTATTTCATCAAAATCGGATCAAGGGAGAAATATGTGTGGAAAAACTTGTAGTTACTTTTATCAGTAGCTTTTGGTGTTACATAAAAATAACTTTCTTTGAAGATTTTTCTTTTAATCTACCAGAGTACGGAAGTCGTCTGATGTGAATAAATCGTATCGCGTAGATAATGAATGAGAATATCTGACTTTGCGCCCACACTGCCGTGAAACCGAACAGAAAAATTATGTAACTTTACAGCAGTTTATCATGTACTCGGCGCTGCATGAGCTAGTGCAGGCGGCTTGTTGCGGGAGTGCCCAGTCAAAGGTAGGTGTGCACACATATTTGTACTACCAATAAAGCTGTAAAAACGTCGTGTCTGTCTGAACACTTTTCTCCAAAACTACTAGAAATTCTCATGGGATTTCCGCAGTTAACTTGAGTACAGTTTGGGGCACGGCATATGCTTTAGTGCACCAAAATCGGATCTGAAAAGAAAGTCCAAGTGCTTTAAAATATTATCGAAAAATGTCGTAACTCTCTGTTTCTTTGCTTGAAGACGCACGAAAATCGGATCTGAAAAGAAAATCCAAGTGCTTTAAAATATTATCGAAAACTGTCGTATCTCTCTGTTTCTCTGCTTGAAGACGCTAGTCTCGAAAACTACTGACGCATTTTCATGGCGTTTTCACAGGAAACTGGAGCGTAACTTGGGGTACAGTATAGGCTTTATTTCATCAATATCGGATCAAGGGAGAAGAAGATATCGCCACTAAAAATTTTATCCATACTAATATTATAAATGCAAAAGTAACTATGTGTGTTACGTTTTCCCGACCAACCCGCCGAGCCGATTTCGATGAAATTTGGTATGGAGATAGTTTGAACCCAGAGGAAGGATATAGGCTACATTAGAAAGTGTAGCACAAGTTGCTTATTGATTTGAAGAATATTGCGCGAATTAGGGAAAAATATTTACTCTTTTTAATTTTATCCATATTTTGCAGCTTAAAACGTGACTGTATTCAAAACATTGGAGGTATGAATTAAACAACGCCTTCAGTCACAACTTTTTCGTGTTTTATTAACTACACGATACATTTCGGACCCTGTTGGTCCATCGTCAGGTGTAATTTGTCTTAATACATGTTTTATTTCTTCTCCTGAATGAGGTGAAATGCATATTCCTGTCACGATAACGTCTAATGTTAGGTTATGGATTTCGTAAGTCGAACGCGGAGAATGAACAGTGTAAACTTACCACGTAATCCAAGGAAAGCATTTTCAATGTTTTAGTATCGGCAAACATACTTTTCTCTTTGAAAAGATTCTTTATTCTTTGAAAAAGCTATTTGCTCTTTGACATATTTATGAAAATGTAGTTATTGGTTGATACATGCTACATGAAACGAGTCATTGTCCTGTAATGAATACAATGCTTACACAATCTTGACCATGTATAATTCATATTTCCACACAATTCGTTGCATTATGTACACATTGTATAGTGTATAGCTACTTCCATAGCGTGGTGCATAGATGCGAGCTCCTGCCAATGCACTTCTGCAAGCGCTGTTTCACGACAACAATGCGCAGGCCGATGCATCGTTTGTTGGAACAGCTTGGTAGGGGCAGAGCACATCACGAGCTATGCTTACCCGAACAAGCAGACACGTGAAGCCAGCTGATGTTGTCGCACGTACAGTAGTACCATAACAAAACTAGTGGTATATGAACGCAGCCAAAGGTAAAAGATTGTATGTTACTAAACGGACTAGCACAGTGCACAGTATAAAGAGCCAGTTGCAGATTGCCTAGCTAACCCTTGCAGGGTCGACAAAAATGTGATTTCCATTCTTTCATATAATTATTGAGAGTATTTAAAAATTTAAAATGCTGTCATAATCTACTCGTCGTACGTTAAAGATTTAACACAATAAGAAAGTATTACAGTTAGAAACTGTGTATATGTTATGAAGCAGTGTAACTCACAAATTATGCAATTTACCTATACTATATTCGTGGAGTATTTGAGAATGAGATCGACGCGCAAGTCGCCGAAGTGGCGTGAAATCGAAAGACTTTCACCCGGCGAACGGTCTACCCGACGGGAGGCCCTAGTCACACGACATTTTGAAAATGAGAGCAGTTAGTGATTTTCAAGAAACTTTACACATAATTTCAGACCTTTACGAAACCTTTTCTCGCTAACACCCCGCATAAAATAATTAAACGAAAAAATTTTATCGCTTACTAGATTTTCGGTGTTATGTACTAAAATTTTTGCATCATGCATTACGTTTTGATTTATTCCTTCTCTGCTGCAAACTCTATTTGCAGTATGTTTTGTAGTGTCCACACATACCACTTACCCTGTAAAATTATATCATTGTTCGACACAGTTCAGGATATATAATGTCATAAACATTAGCTTCGTGAAAAACTAACGTTTTCTTAAAACGAAGAATAAATTACAGAGATTATACTCATCAGTATTCTGATTTTTTCGTTAGTCTGTGGGTGAATAATCCGAAATTAATAAAACCAATATAAAGGTTTTACGTGCTTATCGTCAGATGTCAACATATTAACTTATATGTAAAATAACATTTTAAGTTATTTTAACATGAGAGTTACATTCTCTAAGGAGTCGGGACGTTGTGGTTAAGAGCTAACAGCGAAGCTAGCGTAAGTCCTGAAGTATTCGACTATTTCCCAAGGGTAATCGGTTTCGCTCCGATTGTCACATGTTTCATGTAGCAAATGATAAGTGCCTCTTAACAGGTTTATAGTAACTATAATTATCTCTTAAAGCTTGCTTACGAAACAGTAGTCGCCTTACAACAAAAATATAAACAATGAAATTAAGTATTCAAATCTAGAGGTCCGGAGTTCATTGCTCAGTAGATCTTAAATTTGAAGTTCACGTCAAACGTTCGGGCCCCCTCGGGCTGCGTAAAGCTGTATTTTCTTATTCGGATTTGATTGTTTTGTTAATCCATTCTTTGCTATTGGTCTGTCATTACTCCCATTTTTCAGGGCCGTTAAGAAAATGTTGGCTGGTAAAACGAAGTCACAAAACAGCGATCATCCTCAGCACGTGGACTAACGGGAAGAAATTACTGTGTAACAATTTATTTGTGTACTCAAACGACCATTACAGTCAAAGCAATAGAAACAAATATCTCTCCTGGGAAAATAAAGAATTTTTATTTTTTTTGAACGGATACATTACCTTATTGAGGGTTATATTGAAAAATATTCTCTTGTTTTCGCAAAAATCTTATCAGTCTATTGCCTTACATTTATTTTAAAAGTTACAGAGGTAAACACGTTATTTTACTTCACACAACTTAACATGCAAGACCAGCGAAGAGCACTACATGCGATGGCGAACTGTAAGCGGAAATTACGTTCTTGCCCGTTACACCGAGAGAGAAGCATCAGATAAATTTCATACGCTTCCAGACAATTACTGAGGGAGAAACAGAAGTGAGCAGAATAAGAAGGACAAAGTCTTCGTTTCCGTTGCTGTAGAAAATCAATTTCTTATTGTTCGTGATCCTGTCACGCACTGCTGTAGCTATTACGAGCAATTGTTTAATTTTTGTTTGAGCACAATCATTTATCTGTAACCTTCGAGGTAGTAGCTGTCAGTCTCACGGAGCTGCGGAAGTGACAAGTGTCACTTGAAGATCGTGTTACGTGCTATTATTTGCAATAAACACTTTAAATATTAACGACAAGTGGCACAGAAAATGCGACCGGCTTTTAACCTATGTTCATTTGAGTGGGTAGATTATTGGATAGTAAGTTATACAATTAACATTGGTAGACAGTAACGACATTGTAATTTTTTGAATTTTTCGCATAGTAATTTTTACACCGTATTCTTTTGGCGGACACTATTAATCTTCATGAAGGTTGACGATAAAAAATCTGGGTTTCCGGTGAATACTAATGTGTGCATAGGCAAATAATTTGTTGTGAAGTTAACATTAGTAGTGTGTTTTATTTACAGAGAGACTGAGGCAAGTACGGTTTTGTAAAATAAACAGTGTATTTTTGTTGTAACAGCTGGCGAGAGCATTTGGAAACATGATTTGAGTGATATGACTATAATTAACATTTACAGTGCATTTACCAGGAAATAAATGGGAACTTTGCAGGACGAGGGTGATTTAAATCTGCTGCCGCATAAATACCGCATAACAGGACTTGATTTCAAAAGTGATGATAGATACTGACCAGCTTTTTTGTCTTCCAGTTTAACTGTTGTGCTGTCCATTTCTTCGAAGTGTTCAGAGGAGTGTGTTAGCAAGCGTCATTTCGTTCTACTGCTCCTCTCAAAATGTTTAGAACGAGGTTAAAAATGTGACCGTTTCATTTAGGATTGCTCTAATTGCGTCAGTACCTTTGTATGTACGGCTGGGTTACGAATAAGCATTGTCTGCCATCGAAAAACTGATGTCAACATTTTTAAGATAGTCCGAAATGTTGGAGGCATCTATGTTAGCTAGTTCAGCTATTGTTCGTAAATAAGCGAACGTGAAGACTAAGAAATATAAGCTGTCTCGTTAGGAGTACATGCGAGCTTGCTGTGAATGAAAGCTAAATGGAGAAATCATTGACCTTTCTAAGGCCAAAAGGGCAATAATTAAAACTGTGTGTCATGAATAGTTTCGTTCATGTGGATGTAAACTTTATCAGTTTGGGCATCAGACGTAACAAAGCTATCGGGATTGGTTTGAACACCGCAGTGCATTATTTGCGTGGTCCTACTGGATATATTATGCCTTTTCCTTCCTCCAATCTTTGAACTGATTTACTCAGCCACTTATTTGGGGAAGCTCCCGTTTCATTTTGACCCACAATTACAGCGGAGGTTCGAATTTTTCACATATAAAAATCGTTACCAGAAGTGAGACAGGTTATAATTGGCCGAAAAAAATACCAGCAGATTGACTGAGGACTAAGTCCCGAACCTTTGGATTTGTAGCCTCTCTGATATTCCACAACTAGTTTTCGCCGTTCAGTAAGCAGATGTCCTTACCAAATGAATGTAATAATGCCCACATGAATTTCGTCGTATCTTGCTTAAGACGCAGTTGGTGCCCTCACAAGATTACGTTTTGGCCGCACATACGAATCGGAATGACTGAATCGGGCTTAACGATGCTGTAAACTGCACGCCATTGGCCACCCAGTACTATCAGCCGCGTAGCCATTTGTAACTCCGCAATTTTACTCAAACGATTCTTAAATATTTCAATGGCTGCAGTGCTGACGCAGGAAATATAATCTGGAGAGGCAGTTCAGACTGGTTCAGGCACGCCGGTTCGACATTCCAGAGTGAGAACAAAGCTTGGCACCTAGAGGACTTCAGGAAAAGACGGTATGTGGTCTCAGTAAGCCCAAACCAAAGTCATCCACATATTGTAGAAGTAGGGGATGTAGATACAAGGATAGTAAGAGTTTCGTCGTTTTCAGCTGAGCAACAGAAAGAACGAATATCTAGAGCGCGTCATACATAGGGCGAGTGGGTGACTTGAATTTATTGAAAGTGTTCTGAGAAGGAGCAGTTCATCTGTGTAGCAAATCGGGTATGAGACGATACTGTGATCAGTTCTAGAGGATCGTTCTAGCAGTTGGAGTTCTTATCAACTAGGTGAGATTGCAAACATCTAAATAATTAATAGACCTATTGCTAGATTGGTAAAAGGCCGTAGAACCTGCACGAAAGTACAGGATGACCCAAAACTCCGTATACATTTGAAAATGCACTGATTCACAGAATAATGCATGTAAACAGGTGAAAACTGGCACACGTGCCTGAAATGACATGTGTTTTTATTGAAACCGAAAATGAATCCAAAAACTGATCAACAGACGGCGCTGGATAGCAACAAGTCAATGAAGCGGTAACAGAATCTTGTATAAAATGAGCTGTTGTAAGTGAGGGAGTCAGATCATCCCTAGCCCGGCTGATAAACGCCTGCTGGGTGGTACGACTTGTATGCAGGACAGCGTTTCACCCCAAATTACTACACGCGTGAAAGATTTCTTGCGCACATTATCTGATGAGGATCGCATGCTGTACCGTCACAAATGTTTGGCCTCCTAGGTTCTCAGACCTCAGTTCGTGTCCATTATTGGTTGTGGCGTTATCTGAAGTCGAAAATCTACCGCGATCGTAACACCTCATTAGGGATGCTAAAACACAGGAATGGCAGAAAGAGGGGAGGTGCTATGGGGGCTAAGCTCCCCCCCCCCCTCCCATAGATTATCATATTACACTGGATAAAATGACTTCAGAAATCAGCAAATATGTTACTTAAACAGATTCAATCACTTTTTATGATTATGTAGCAATATAGGTTGCAATGTATTTCAAACACATGTTAACAGAAGAATAGTAGCGACAACTAGCTTACTATCTTAACCAATAAATATCATTGAACTCAAAATGGGCGTCTTATTATTTATTAATATACATTGGATGTTGTGGCGTTCGCTGCGTTATTCACTGGTTTGGTATTTAACTAACTTGTAAATGGAAATGATAATTTTTTATTACACCGAGTAATTACTACATAATTTTTCTCCCGGCTAAAGATTTGGTCAAGTTGCTAAAGAACTCCAAGTTAACGTCGTGTTAAAGTGTTGTCTGTAAGTTGTGTAAGTGTCACTTAATCACAGTTCATGCAACAGATTCTATACAATTATGGATTATGATGGAAACAGTTATCTTCAGCAAAATGATCATTAAAACCACCGAATATCAGGCGCGCACAACACTGACCTATGTTACCTGAAATAATATTCTTCGCAACTCGTGCGTAGTTAATTTCGGCTCCATATATCAGCTAGAAAAGTTTGTTATAACGATCGTGCTATGAGCACTGTTTTTAAAGAACCAATCTGATTCGAATTATTTTCATTAAAATGAGTTCAGAACCACCAGTGCACACTTATTTTTACACATTTGTATTACGTTCAGCATTTATGTCTGCAGAGTTGCGTAATTTGAATTTGCCGCTGTGGTAATTGTTAAGATGGCGGCAGACAATTGATAGAGACTTTCTATTGTTAGAGCAAATAAGTAAATGTTTATTAAACGCTATAAACTATACTTTCATATTGTGCAGTATTTAGACCTCATCAAGCAAACATTTGATTTATTTCTGAGGAAAACACAGACAAAAACGCGATACAAATCGCTATCATCACTGGCTGCGCTCCTTGCAGCGGAAAGAAACAATTAACACAGATAATGCTTACTGAGAGAGGGATTAAAGTTACAAATAATTATTCACTCATATTTATAATAATAATGAACTCTATTTTTAAGTAATAATTAACAAATAATTACAATTTCTTAACAGACCTCAGTTTGATATGCGTCCGCAGTCTACAAAAGCCAACCAACAAAAGGTAAAAAAGAAGGAAGACAAACGCAGATCATAAAAGGAATTTACAATTATCATTGTCTTTGTATGATACACATCGATATGTCTAATTACATCATAGAATATTATATAAATAATTAATTCACTATTTTTTTATATGCCGAATAGATAATATTTATAACTGTTACAGGAATAATTTCCTCTCGTCGCACTGTAGCCAAAAATTTATCACGTGGATGTTACAATTTATATGAATGTACGAGTACCACTTTCAATCATCAAGTTAGCTAAATATGCCGGCTATGCCTACCAACACTTGAATTGCTGACCGCAGACCAAAACTTCGGAATCGCCGGACATCTGGGTCAAATCGTATTACTTTCCCGGGCGCACATATTCGGTAGACACGTTTTTACCCTTAACTCCAAAGCAGTTACCAAAAACTACTTTAAGCAACACCAAATTTTACCAGTTTGTCGGCGGAGGACTCCAACTCTCCTTTTGTTAAGCGATATTCTATAGTCCCAAATTCCCCCCCCCCCCCCCCCCCCTTGACCGACTTCTAGAATCGCCCCTGCTAAAACGCGATATGCGACGGCAGTTTCACGACATACTGCACAGCGCAGTCCACACAACGTTGTTTCTTCAAAATGGTTCAAATGGCTCTGAGCACTATGGGACTTACCATCTGACGTCATCAGTCCCCTCGACTTAGAACCACTTAAACCTAACTAACTTAAAGACAACACACACATCCACGCCCGAGGCAGGATTCGAACCTCGACCGCAGCAGCAGCGCGGTTCGGGACTGAAGCGCCTAAAACCGCTCGGCCACAGCGGCCAGCAGTTGTGTCTCGACTTCAGATGTTATTGATGAATGAGGGCCGACTTGTTGAACATTTGCTAGAAAGAACAACGTCTTTGCTAATCAACTGTTATGCTAATTATTGCTTTCGTATCATACGAAGCACCATCTGTTGGCCAACCGTTGACTCTTATGGTTTCAGTAAAACGCTGTGGTTATTTCAAACATGTGCGTCAATTTTTACTTCTTTGCTTACGTTATTCCGTGATGTACTATGTTTTCAAATGTTAACGGATTTTTGGGTCATCCTGTATAAAATAGATTCTAGGAGAATGTAGAAGGGAATTTTAGGAAGAAATACGATGTTATGCTCCCGAAAACCTGTATCTGGAAAAGGCTGTACCACTGTGCTGGTGCCTCATTAGTTTATTTTGGTGTACAGATCTTGAGAATGGTGAACGCGGACTCCACTGTAAAAATTTCGTAGTTTATTTAGGGATACTTCTTAAGTATTTTGGTATAAGGCGGCCGTGGTGACCGGTGGATCGTTAAAGATAAATGATTATTTATTCCGCTTATTATCGCACTTAAAAACGTGCAACACATAGAATAGAGTAATCCAACAACTCTCAGAGAAACGGAAAAATATTGTGATGTGTCTGTTGCTGTCGTTGGATGAGCAGGTGAGCGCAGCATCGTAGTTTCGCACTTCCATTGCATTATGTGAACCATAGACGAGGTGCATATCAGCCAACTCTTCATCAGAAAAAACTGCTTTCTATCAAATGTTAACGTAGAGCTAGCACTGGCTGAGAAACAAACCCGAGACCAAACTGGCCTGCACTGAACACAAGGTTGATGGCGAAGAGTGAAATGCATATTACTGTTGTCAACAGCTAGTGAGTTAACTGAACAAGTCTGCTTCCAAACAAGACCCGCAGAATACCGTCGACATTGGAAGTACAGTGCAAGCATTTTCAGGACAGTACAAATACAAAGGTAAATGGGGTTAAGTGATCGAACGAAATGCAATTACTCTGTATCGATCCACTGGGGACCACTGCTCCCTGCACCAAAGTACACAGGAAGTGTCCCTAAACAACCTCAGAAGTTATGTCGGTTGGCTTCGGGGCCACCCAATACACCGCTTGTACAGGGAGGGCAAAATGAAACTGATTTTGAAAATATATCATGCACTTTAAGATAGGCAATCCAACTTAACATTACTGACAACTGGAGCTAATTATGTATGTTGGCTGCCTATCGTAAGGTGCATGATTTATTTTCAAAATTAGTTTTATTTTGCCCACCTTGTAGATGGCGATGTAGCAAACCTGTCACACACACACACTCTGTGATATCCGTAAATTTACTCTTTATATTGGTTCGACGTGGCGAGGACAATAATACATCACAAAGGAGAAGAGAATCATAATTAACCAGGTTAACAAATGAGAAAAAACATCAGGTAGATAGGAAAAGATACTACACGCACTACATACAGCTAGCACATCTGAAATGAAAAGCAGAAAACATCAAGAATCTTAAAGATCTATTTTCAAAAAAGATCTGTTGATGAGGTAAGATACACTTACTACATATTACATACTCTATAGTCCAGACTGCGTAAGAGGTGCCTGACAGCTCGCAGCACTTTTGTCAACTTTCAAGTGGGAAGCGCTAACGGTTGAAGGGGTAACCAGTAGCCGTATACAGAAGTGGCAAAACTGAGGCGTTACCATAGAGCCGTTTACAAAATCCTGCTGCGCCCAACCGATTGCAACTGTCAGGAATCCATTTACGTCGATTCGACTACACTAATATCCAAAATTAAAACACCAAATGGAAATTTTGAGTGGTTGCCTTTATTTTACCGACAAACAATATATAAACGGATGGTAGTAAAGTGGAAACAATGTCATGAATATATATAAACGCAAACAACTGCAGGCAACGGCCTTGCCACAGTGGATACACCGGTTCTCGTGAGATCACCGAAGTTAAGCGCTGTCGGGCGTGGCCGGCACTCGGATGGGTGACCATCCAGCCGCCATGCGCTGTTGCCATTTTTCGGGGTGCACTCAGCCTCGTGATGCCAATTGAGGAGCTACTCGACCGAATAGTAGCGGCTCCGGTCAAAGAAAACCATCATAACGACCGGGAGAGCGGTGTGCTGACCACACGCCCCTCCTGTCTGCATCCTCAACTGAGGATGACACGGCCGTCGGATAGTCCCGATGTGCCATTTGTGGCCTGAAGACGGAGTGCTGCATGCTGCAAACAACTGCAACATGCGTAATGGTATGCAAAAGTGTTCTTTGTTCTTTGCAATTTAACGGATGCACAAACATTCCGACAACTGGTTAATGTGCCCGGTATGGGGTGTGATCACCACTGGCAGCCGCCACTTGCTCACTCTTGGTGGAACCAGTGTGATGTTTCTGTGGGTTCGTGGTCATGTCGGTCTGCTAGGAAACGAGGCTGCTGGAGCTGCTACCAAGGCTGCAGTCCTCGTACCTCACCCCGCGCGCTCCTATATTCCCTTCGATGATTTCTGTGTTGCCGTCTGTCAGGAGGTGGTGTCAATGGTCCACGCTTCACGAGAATAAGCTGCGGCTTATTAAGCCTCTCCCAGTGGCCCTCCCGCCAGAAGGAGGTCATTTTACGTAGGCTGCGTCTTGGGCATTGCCTTTTCAGTCATCGTCATTTGATAAGTGGCGCTACGTTACCACTTTGTACACATTGCGCCCAAATTTTAACTGTCCGCCACTTCCTGACGGACTGCCCATTTTTTAACCGTTTGTGTTCCAACTTGGGCTTACCGTCTTAGTTATCGGCCGTTTTAACAAATGACGCGCGGGCTGTCGAGCGCGTTTTACTTTTTATCCGCCAAAGC
The DNA here is from genome assembly GCF_023864345.2 of Schistocerca serialis cubense. Lineage (NCBI taxonomy): Eukaryota > Metazoa > Arthropoda > Insecta > Orthoptera > Acrididae > Schistocerca > Schistocerca serialis. Next base: position 145,402,670 of record NC_064643.1, read on the forward strand.
AATATGGCCAAGGCCATTTAATTTTTAGTTTTGTACCGGGGTCTTTTTTACCCATTTTTCCACGTGCCTGTTTTTAGCTGTCTTCATTCTGTCAATTGGGACTGACGTATAGTCGTTTTTTATCTCCTCTCTGTCTTCGTGTTCTATAGTTTTGACTTGGGCGCATATGACCAAAGTTGTTTTTTGCGCCCTAAAGCAAAACAAAACCTCTGGCAGCAATACTGGCCTGATAACGATGGAGCATGCTGTGAATGACGTCATCAGTCTCGTCTTGAGGCAGTAACGCCCATTCTTCCTGCAGAGCTGCTCGCAATCTTGAAGTTGGTTGGTGGATGCTAACATGATACAAGCCGTCTCCCAGACATACTCTACAGGATTCAAATCGGGAGAGCGAGGAGGCCACGCCAAGCGTGCAATATCTTTCGTTTCCAGGAAAATATCAACCACCGGTGCTCTATTTGTCGAGCATTATCGTCCATCAATGCGATGTCTGGGTCCGCAACACCTCGCAACAACTGCAGACGAGGTCCCAAGATCTCGTCACGATACCTGGCAGCAGTTAAACCTTGCCGATTCACCTGTGCAGTTTCATGAAGAGGCGTTCGTGTGGCAAACACAACCCTTGCCCACACAATTAGGAGCCGGCCGCGGTGGCTGAGCGGTTCTAGGCGCTGCAGTCCGGAACCGCGCGACTGCTACGGTCGCAGGTTCGAATCCTGCCTCGGGCATGGATGTGTGTGATGTCCTTAGGTTAGTTAGGTTTAAGTAGTTCTAAGTTCTAGGGGACTGATGACCTCAGACGTTAAGTCCCATAGTGCTCAGAGCCAACCACACCATTAGGGATTCTCCTCGATATGTTTGGGTCTCGAAATCTTATTCCACGTTCCCTCCAGAGGCGAATCCATAGAGAATTACTCTCCAAACTAAATCGAGACTCAACTGCGGAAACAGCATTGGCCCACTGTGCGACCGTCCGGGTGGCATGTTGATGACTCCAGTCTAGACACTTCATCCTGTGAAGACGCACCAGAGATAGCCATATGGCTTGTAAACCATTTGTCTCGATACAACACGTCCAGTGGATGCTGCGAGTTCACATGCCAGTTTCCGTGCATTGCTGGGGCGATAATGTGTCCTTACAGCCAAATAACGGACCACTCTTTCGGATGTCGCATGTGCTCGGCCCTGCCCTGATCTTCAGGTTACAGTTTCTGTCTTTATAAGAAGTCACCACATCCGAGAAATAACAGAACGATTCACATTACGCCATCTGGTCAATTCATTTTGCGACTGACCTGCTTCCTTCCTTCTTACGCCCTCCACCACAGAGAATCTTCTCTGTGCCATACTGCACCGTCTGTAACTGTGCACACAGCGATTGTGCATGTGGGGTTACCCGGCAGACACTACCTCGTTTCATAGGTGCCCTGACGTCATCGTTAGCATGGTTCTCCGTTGACCGAAATGCCATCTCCGTGCAGTACACGACTATACGGATATATGGTTGGCAGTTAGTATGATTATATCGTGGATTATACACAGGACGGGAAAATAGCTATTTGTTGCTTTAATTTTGGATACCAGTATATACAGCCAAACAACACAGTGAAGATTACTCAGCCACTGGTGGAATTCTTCGGAGACGTTGTGGATGTCTTTAATTTCTTCTCCTTTAGAACCATAAATTATATAATTTAAAACATGACCCGTAGTTTCAAGTTCACTGCACTCACAGAAAGGATCATTTGCAATATCGCACTTGGTCATTATCCTTTTATAGCGTCCGGATCCAGCTTCTATTCCGTTTAATTAATTTATTTATTTTTATTTATTTATTTATTGTTCTGTGTGACCAAATTAAGGGTAAGTCTCCATGGTCATGCAACGAGTCAATACATGAAATTATAACATGATAGTAGAAACAGATAAAATGAAATATAAGAAACATATTCAGGCGACAAGTCGTAAGTTTAAATAAAGAAAATCAAGAGTGTAACACAGGAATTTGCTTAATTTTTAAGCTCTTCCAGGAGCTCCTCGACAGAATAGATCGAGTGAGCCATCACGAAACTCTTCAGTTTAGACTTAAAAGAGTTTGGGCTACTGCTAAGATTTTTGAGTTCTTGTGGTAGCTTATTGAAAATGGATGCAGCAGAATACTGCACTCCTTTCCGCACAAGAGTCAAGGAAGTGCATTCCACATGCAGATTTTATTTCTGCCTAGTATTAACTGAGTGAAAGCTGCTAACTCTTGGGAATAAGCTAATATTGCTAACAACAAACGACATTAAAGAAAATATATACTGTGAGGGCAATGTCTGAATTCCCAGACTATTGAATAGGGGTCGACAAGAGGTTCTAGAACTTACACGACATATAGCTCGAACAGCCCGTTTTTGAGCCAAAAATACCGTTTTTGAATCAGAAGAATTACCCCTGAAAATAATACCATACGAAATAAGCGTATGAAAATATGCGAAGTAGACTACTTTTTGTGTTGAACTGTCACTTATTTCAGATACTGTTCTAATGGTAAATAAGGCAGCATTTAGTTTCTGAACAAGATCCTGAACATGGGCTTTCCACAACAGCTTACCATCTATCCGAACGCCTAGGAACTTGAACTGTTCCGTCTCGCTTATTATATGCCCATTCTGTCTGATCAAAATATCGGTTCTTGTTGAATTGTGAGTTACAAACTGTAAAAACTGAGTCTTACTGTGATTCAACATCAAATTATTTTCCACAAGCCACGAACTTATTTCATGAACTACATTATTTGATAATGTTTCAATATTACACACAAGATCCTTCACTACCAAGCTGGTGTTATCAGCAAACAGAATATTTTTGAATACCTGTAATACTAGAAGGCATATCATTTATATAAATAAGAAACAGCAGTGGCCCCAGCACCGACCCTTGGGGAACACCCCACTTAACAGTGCCCCATTGGGACTTAACATCACTACCACTCTCAATATTGCGGAGAATTACCCTCTGCTTTCAGTTCTTAAAGTAAGAGGGGAACCAATTGTAAGCTACTCCCCTTACTCCGTAATGGTCCAGCTGCTGCAGTAATATTTTGTGGTCAACACAGTCAAAAGCCTTCGTTAAATCAAAGAAAACACCTAGCGTTCGCAACCTTTTATTTAATCCAGAGTGACTTTGGAATGTCAAAACCAGGAACGAGTTTGATCACGTCAGCAATAAAGGATCCATTGTGTGGGGTGTTTCTTCCATAGTCTTGCACCTATCCCCTTCTTCCTCAAAAACTCGGTAGCACAAAGGTCACTCTCCAGGCTGCACACTAACATCCAGCATTTTTACGTAATACGCAACAATAACTGTCGAGAGACACATTGGCTTTGAGGGATTCAAAAAAGTTTTTAGCTGTTTCTGGCTAGTTTCGGCCCGTGACAGGTGCATTTTTTGCACACTCGTCGCCTCAGTTACGTCTGTTGGCTGCTCAAGCTGCCCTCCAGGGTGCCATGAACGGAAAGCACGCCGCGCCCGGCAAAAAGCGGCGGTGCGACGGTCAGCCGGGAGCAGAGCGAACGTGTTTTACGGCCGGCGGTGGCTGCGACTTGAGCGGCCGTCGGCTTGAGCCCGCGCTGAGAACAGCGTCCAGGGCGCAATCTGCATTTCAAAACGCGTCCGCCGCCTGCCGTGTTCCCGGACGCCGGACGCCCCGGGCGACGCGCCACGACGCTAGCAGCGCGTACGCCCCACCTCCGGGCCGGCTATGATAAATAACCGGCGACGGCGCGCCGGAAAAAGGGACGCAACCAAAAGTACATGGTGGTTTCCGCTGCCGCCCCGTTACGTCACGTCGTACCGCCTAGCACGTCGGCAGCGTGTTCACTTTTTTTCGCGGAATTTCAGGTCCCTGTTATACATACGTTATATCGTCGGCAGCTTCAAGTATAAGTGAGAAGAACGGTCTTTTTGGCAATTCCGGTGCAATGTTCAAATAACTTTTGGGAATGGAGACGTGTGGCGTCGTCGACAACAGGCCGTTTATAGGAAGCCCACACTAACACTGACTTGTGTTGTCCTCGTTACAACTGTTGTCTTGTACCATAGAGATCTAGGCAGAGCATGTTGTTTGGTGGCCGGTATTCTCGTTCTACAACACAACTGCACACATGTACACTACTGGCCATTAAAATAGCTACTGCAAGAAGAAATGCAGATGATAAACGGATATTCATTGGACAAATATATTATACTCGAACTGACATGTGATTACATTTTCACGCAATTTGGGTACACAGATCCTGAGAAATCACTACCCAGAACAACCACCTCGGGGCGTAATAACGGCCTTGATACGCCTGGGCATTGAGTCAAACAGAGCTTGGATGACGTGTACAGGTACAGCTGCCCATGCAGCTTCAACACGATACCACAGTTCATCAAGAATAGTGACTGGCGTATTGGGACGAGCCATATGCTCGACCACCACTGACCAGACGCTTTCAATTGGTGAGAGATCTGGAGAATGTGCTGGCCAGGGCAGCAGTCGAACATTTTCTGTATCCATAAAGGCCCGTACAGGACCTGCAACATGCGGTCGTGCATTATCCTGCTGCAATGTAGGGTTTCGCAGGGATCGAATGAAGGGTAGAGCCACGGGTCGTAACACATCTGAAATGTAACGTCCACTGTTCAAAGTGCCGTCAATGCGAACAAGAGGTGACCGAAACGTTAACCAATGGCACTCCATACCATCACGCCGGGTGATACGCCAGCATGGCGATGACAAAGACACGCTTCCAATGTGCGTTCACCGCGATGTCGCCAAACACGGATTCGAGCATCATGATGCTGTAAGCAGAACCTGGATTCATCCGAAAAAATGACGTTTTGCCATTCGTGCACACAGGTTCGTCGTTGAGTACACCATCGCAGGCGCTCCTGTCTGTGATGCAGCGTCGAGGGTAACCGCAGCCATGGTCTCCGAGCTGATAGTCCATGCTGCTGCAAACATCGTCGAACTGTTCGTGCAGATGGTTGTTGTCTTGCAAATGTCCTAATCTGTTGACTCAGGGATCGAGACGTGGCTGCACGATCCGTTACAGCCATGGGGATAAGATGCCTGTCATCTCGACTGCTAGTGATACGAGGCCGTTGGGATCCAGCACGGCGTTCCGTATTACCCTCCTGAACCTACCGGTTCCATATTCTGCTAACAGTCATTGGATCTCGACCAACGCGGGCAGCAATGTCGCGGTACGATAAACTGCAATCGAGATAAGCTACAATCCGACCTTTATCAAAGTCGAAAACGTGATGGTACGCATTTCTCCTCCTTACACGAGGCATTACAACGTTTCACCAGGCAACGCCGGTCAACTGCTGTTTGTGTATGAGAAATCGGTTGGAACTTTGCTCATGTCCGCACGTTGTAGGTGTCGCCAGCGGCTCCAACCTTGTGTGAATGCTCTGCAAAGCTAATCATTTGCATATCGTAGCATCTTCTTCCTGTCGGTTAAATTTCGCGTCTGTAGCACGTCATCTTCGTGATGTAGCAGTTTTGATGACCAGTAGTGTATTAACATGGTTCTTTACTTTAACAGGAAGCTACTTATCTTTAAGAGAGTCTATGTATTATGGTACAAGCTCTTCAAAATTAGTCCACGCTAACCTTCCTGCTAGTGAAGTACAAGTACCTTTATGTACACTAATGTGGTCGCAATGTATTGACAGACACCAACTAGAATGAGTCAGTGAGACTGTGAGCTAGTAACTGAGACTGGGTCCTCGGGTCAGCGGCGGCGATCTTAATACTTGCGCTTGAGAGGGCGTTGGCGGCCTGTTGCTTGCGAGTCTTTGACCTCTCTCCTTACAGGCGCGCTTGATACAGCGCCTACTGTCGATGTCTTTGCTACATCTTTGCCGACTGGTGTGCTGGCGACAGCCTAGGCCAGCACAACTTATACCTGTACACACCTGGCTCAATGTGGTGGAGTACTTTGTACCATTGTTCACAGGGACCATGTCATCTCAGACCTTGAGAGTTTGTCAGCTGAGTTAGCCCATCTTGAAGTCACCTGTCGTCAGAATGGTTATAGTGAAAGACACATTTGAAGTGAGTTGTGCTATACAGCAACTGTGCACTGGATAAAAGTTGCTAGTGTTGAGGTGGCATCAAAGTCTATCGCCCTTTTGCCTTTGCGGAAATATGGTGTGAAGTGTTTCTTCCGACCACTATCTAATATCAGCGTTCATTAGGTTCTGGAAAGAATGATCTTGGTTTGTGTAAGGCGGGGCTCTACCGTATTCCTTCCATGTCATGTATTAGACTATCAGACTGTGGAGGACCGGTGTACTGAACACAAACGGTACTCAAGCTTACAACAGCCGAGAAAACTCTCCTTTGCATAATATTACCTTGGCACTGATAATCCTATAGAATATAACAACACGGAGATTCTGGCGTGCATGTCCAGCTATTGGGATACTGTTAGTAAGGAAGCTGATGAAATTATATTAGCAAATAAATAAAGATGGTGGTTCCTCTTTAAATTCTATGTGGAATCGTGCTCTCTCACCTTTCAAAAAAGAGTGACAGAGTTGTGCTACGTCTGTTGTTGATCATTAATTTCACTATCGATAACTTCTGACGTCAGTCCTCTTTGGTTTGTGATGGACCTAGTTTTTACAGTGTGTGTGTGTGTGTGTGTGTGTGTGTGTGTGCCACAGTCAATAAAATTCTTCTGGGTTTGTGACCGCATTGTCAACTGTAAAATTGCGACGTTCCGTCGACTATTGCAAGACGCCTTCCTCAGGGTGTATTGCTAACTGCTGAATAGGCGCTAGTTTCATTACTTGTATACTATGGAAGAGTGCTGTCATTGGATGTGAGGATGAGGAGGAAGGGTATAAGGTGTTCTTTCATTGGTCTTTGCATTGCATTTTCTCATTGGCGAAATAGGCGTTTTCTATTGGAGTTTCCTTTATTGCTTGCTATCGGTGGAAATCGGCGAGTAGGAAATTGAACGGCGATTGCAGCATAGGGCTGTTTACTAATAAAGGAAACTCCATTGGAAAACGCCTATTTCCGCCAATGACAACACGCAATGTAATGACCAACAGAATAACACTTTATACCCTTCCTCCTCACCCTCATATCCAATGACAGCACTCCTCCACAGTATATCAGTAATCAAACTAGCGCACATTCAGCAGTTAGCAATACACCCTCAGGAAGGCGTCTTGCAACAGTCTCCGAAACGAAACAGTTGACAATGCGGTCACAAACACAGAAGAATTTTATTGACTGTGGCAACGGCCGCGGAAGCCTACGTTCACGCCTCTGATAATTTTGCGTGCTTATGGAGTATCGTCTCAATTGTGCGACTAGATTCGTGATTTCGTGTCAGAAAGGTCACAGTTTGCAGTTATTGACGAAGAGTCATCGAATGAAACAGAAGTGGTATCTGGCGTTCCCCAAGGATGCGTTATAGGCTCTCTGCTGTTCCTGATCTATATAAACGCTGCAGAAACTCCCTCGAACTGGAAGTTTATGTTTACCCCGTATATACTGCTTGCCATTTGGTACGAAACAACCGGTGATTGCTACGAAACACCTGACCAATGATAGTAACAGGAAATGTAGAGAGAGAAACGTATTAACTACAAGGAAACCTGCGCACGAACGCTCTGTATGCTTTCCACATTTCGTGCAGCACCTTGTTTGACTAAGGTTGTCGTGTAACCTATTAGTGCGACATTCCATGTGGTACGACAACACGTCTGCAAGACGTGCTTGCGATCGCAGACTAGGAGTTGGACGACTCGAAGCCGGTCAGAGTGTCACTAACATCGCGCCCGCATCTCGTGGTCGTGCGGTAGCGTTCTCACTTCCCACACCCGGGTTCCCGGGTTCGATTCCCGGCGGGGTCAGGGATTTTCTCTGCCTCGTGATGGCTGGGTGTTGTGTGCTGTCCTTAGGTTAGTTAGGTTTAAGTAGTTCTAAGTTCTAGGGGACTGATGACCATGGATGTTAAGTCCCATAGTGCTCAGAGCCACTAACATCGCCACAGTAATGGGTATGCCAAAAAGTGTCATCTCATGATTAGAAAATACCGCTGGGGATGAAAATGGTATACGGGAGCATACCGGTGCTCATAGACGTACCATACCGCAAGAGGAGCGATATGTACCAGCCCTAGTGGCGGAAAGGAACAGACATTTCACTCCTGAGCAGATCGCTGGAGACCTTGCAACCACTACCGGTACACATGTCTCTGCCAGAACCATTTCGCGGCGTTTAAATCAGGCTAGTTTTTATGGTTAAGTGCATTCCACTTCAGCCACACCATCATCGAGACAGAGTTGGTCGGTGTAGGGAGCACGTCCATTGGAGTTAGCAACAGTGGTCCAGAGCGATGTTCTCCGACAAAACCCGCTTCACTTTGGTAGTTGATTCTGGCCACTAGTTAGTGTAGAGACAGTGAGAAACACGTTACACGCCACAGAATGTTGATGAACGTCGCAGGTTTTGTGGTGTGGGCAGGCATTACGCGCAGTGGCCGAACACCACTGCATATCTTTATATGAGGTACAGCACAGCGGTACTGCAGGAGATTATTCTGGATCTTGTCCTTCAGTGGAGGTGTGACATAGGTCCCGTTTTTCTGTTTATGGACGACGTGCCCGCCAACAAAGGAGCGATGAGGTGTCGTACACACTAGAAACTGAAGATATTGAACATACGGAATGGCCTGCGTACTTTTCGCACCTAAACAATATAGAGTGTGCCCGAGGTGTTCTTGGCAACCTTATCTTAACGAACACCCTTTTCCCTCCCCGTCTACCCGCTGGGAGCCTGCCCAGTGGCAAACATGTACGTTATTTATGTCTTATTTTTCTTTGCCAACTGGTGAAATCCACATCTGCTGCGGGCGTACTGTGTGTCATGTCGTCTTATCATTGGCTCTGAGTATTCCTGTCCAACAACGTGTCTATTCCTTAGCAATTCTGAGGCAGTGTATTAACGGGAAATAGGAAATAGAGTGTCATGCATTTGACAAACGAATTGGGAGTGGTAACGATTAAACAAAGGCGTTTTTTGTTGCGACGAAATCTTTTCGCGAAATTTCACTCATCAACTTTCTCTTCCGAATGTGAAAATATATTGTTTACTCTCACCTACATAGGGAGGAATCGGAGATCGCACGGAAAAGGTAGGTGTTCATTTGTCCCACGCAGTATTGGAGAGTGAAATGATCGAGAAATAGTATTAAAGTGGTCTGTGAACACTCTGGCAAGCACAAACATGTGAATTGCAAAGTAACTATATAGATGTAGATGCACATCAACTTACTGGTACACCTTAGCGCAATCTGCAACCCCATGTATCGCATTTCAGTGTTGATAGTGAGATGTGAAAAGGTAGACAGCCTATAGGCTGGAGGAAAACACGGGTAATAATGTCAGAGCCACATAGAGACGAACCAAAATTGCCAAATAAGCAAGGGTCCGAAGCGCAACGTTGCAGAGCTATGGCGTTAAATCGACAGTTTATCAATGGCGAGCTTTCGGAAGTCATTACTCGTAAAGAATTTTTGAGGCCGCGGAAATCTTATCACAACACGCCAGGATATTTGGAGAGGGTGCACCAGGCATTTCTTCGATGGTGTTAACTATATGTTGAGCTATAGATGCTAAAGCCAGAAATTTCGAGAATTTGTGTTAAAAACTTCGATTTGAGAAGAACATATTGTTCAGAATTTATTTTAGTTTTGTTTATTACTGTTGTTTTAGTTCCCACTAACTGATAATAAGTAGTTCATTATAAATAATGTTTCCCACGCCAACATAAACTAGCATTCAGCACTGAACCGCATAAACAAAATTCAAGCTGAGTCCACAACAAAATCTAAAGAACCAAACATCTGAAAACAGTAGCCTACAACATCTGTAGTTGGCAAATTAAAATCAAAAGTTAAAACCAATGAAACAGCATCAACGTACTAGCTTCACTAGTAGAAGAAGCCAAATATGCGTCTCTGCCTTTTCTCAGTAATATCTCATATCAATTCGCAACGCTGTTTAAACGATACAAAATTAAAATAATAGTTCACACAAACATCAAAATACAAAACAAAGCAGTTCATAACAGACAACGCAAGGTGTTCAGGAATCTGGCAAGTGTAAACTGTCGTGTGACAACACTCTTGCTACTACTAGGAAGAAAGTAAGAAACATTGTTGACATCCAATACAAGCAGCACTTGATGCACACCGTTCAGAAAAGCTAAACAAATCTAAAATTCTCCGTCCACATATCACAAAACAGTTATTCCATTATGGACATAAAAACCAAACTCGATATCCTGCACACTGTAGACACGGGGGTAAAGTTTGAACTTCTGGAACAATTAGAGATTTTCAGCCCTAAACGTAAATCACCGGACATCGTCTTCCTGTCGCGCTGTGGACGGGACGTTAAATCTAACCTTCCTTTCTTTTTTCACACACACACACACACACACACACACACACACACAACCTATTACTATCCTTCCACACGCGTACATAACTCAATATTAGCATTACGTGAAGCCACCAGCATGCTAAGCTCTGTTGTATAGTTCCTAATCAGTACACAATAAGCAAGAATAAACCCGTTAAACGAAATTTCAGTAAGATGAAATACAGAAGAAATGTCTTCTTCATCTCTAGTTATGGACTTTTTTAATTTCGTGATAATGACCACATGATACTTTTGTAATGATTAATGTAATTTAAATCGATGGTTTACTGCCATTCAAGATCAATGAGGAACTTTCGTGAATGCGAGTGTTGGCCACAGGAAACCTCTGTTTCAACGCAAAATCTTTGAACATTAGCTTAAGTCACACTCTCTGGTTTGTTTACATCCCGTAAATCACGTGGGAGTTACCCGTGGCAAAGATTATGTAGCGCTGTGTAATCAATTTAACTGGAAACCAGAAGCTATGTTTTCCAAAGTGATTTGTTCACCAAAATTAAACCCAAGGATGCAAATAATGGAAAGCAATGCCTTCAAGTCAACCTTAATATGTAAATAATTCCAGTTACGTCGCTACAGTGGGTGCTTACTTGTTTCATATCTTCTGTCTTGTCATAGCTGAGCGACGACCCCCACAATGCTACAATCAAATCACTAAAAGCTTTTGTATCCCGGCGCGTGGGTCTGCTCTTGTGAACTGCTTGTGTAATATAGGCCGAGAGAGAAGGAAGTGAGTAGGAGGAGGAGAGGTGAAGCTCTTCAGTACTGCATGTAACTTAACGCCTTTTACTTGAGTCAGAAACACAAGTAAATATCAAAGGCATACATAACTTTGGCTAGGATGAGCACGTAGGTGTGAAGCCATATTCCATGTCTAATCTAATACGAAGTCTCAATAGCAGCCTAGCCCATTCGGTAGTCGAAGCGATATTTCCAGGTCGTCTGCTCTTGATGAAATGGGGCGAAATCAAGATGGCACTCGCTGAGCTCCACAGTGTTGGCCAGAGGGCGCTGTGGCCGGCGTAGTTAGTCTTCTCTCGTAGCGCCAACTCACGAGAGCGTGCACCTACGTTGTGGCATCGTAAATATCGATGCCACAAAATCTGTATGCCATTTGAGGATGAATCATTAGATGACTTGAAACCGGTCATGGTAAAATAAAAAAAATAAAATTACCATTACAAAGGCTGGCCGGTGTGGCCTTGCGGTTCTAGGCGGTACAGTCTTGAACTGCGCTGCTGCTACGGTCGCAGGTTCGAATCCTGCCTCGGGCATGGATGTGTGTGATGTCCTTAGGTTGGTTAGGTTTAAGTAGTTATCAGTTCTAGGGGACTCATGACCTCAGAAGTTAAGTCCCATAGTGCTCAGAGCCATTTTTGAACCATCACAAATGGAAAATGGTTGCAGTTTTTTCTGAAAACCATTAAACATTGTTTTCTGTTATGTAAACTTGTATGTAGATGGTCATCACATAGCGCTGTTTAATTACCAACTGTGTCAGTATATTGTAAACTGACTCGTTCCACGACATTATAATATATCGTGCAAAGTAACCCACGGAACGTGTAACTAACTAACCTGGTAGGTCAAGAAAACTCCGGTACGCTGATGTTCACAGGCGCAATATTGCTCCCAGATTTCTATCATATTATTACAGTATCCGTCTATCTCTCAGAAATGGAAGAGAACGCAGGTATCTCAGAAAAAATTATAAGAGGCGCGCGCGCACACACACACACACACACACACACACACACACACACACATACAAGCGCGCGCTGTCTACTTCTAAATAACGCTCATTAAAGAGGATGGTATTTTAGACACTTCCCAGTTGTACGCTCTAGATGGAAACTGCTATTTGTCGTTTCCGTTGGAGAAGCGTCTTCCTCTGCAAACACAGCGTGCTCTGTTACCGCTGAGACGCCAGCGTAGTGACGCTAACTTGCGCTACGTAGCTGTCTACGAAAAAAAAGGACGCCCGCGGAAACGTAATAAAGAAACCGAACTCGGGCATTTCCTTACCTTTTCATCACCGCAGGAAGGAAAAGTAAACGTCTCCTGCTTGTGATGAGATCTGCAAGTTAAAGCGGTGTCTCACGATTCGTCTTGGGGAGCCAATTTCATTTCTGCTCCGCCCTGCGCCGCGAGATAAAGCAAGTGTAGCGGCGGCCCTGTTATTCCTGAGGGCTGGCTTAGCGGCCCCCTCCGTCCCCACACCCAACAGCCCATCGCGCTGTTATTCGACGAGCGGTCTGTTTTGCTTCGCGCGCCTTCTGCACGCTTCTAATTAATTACGGTTTCTAAAACAGGCCGGAATAACAGGAGGCGCGCGCGCTCCGCGCCGTTCTCTGCTTGCCGGCTCACTTTTGCGACTGTTGGCCCGTGAACTATTCCGCGTGTTCTCAGAGCAGCTAGTTCTGATTAATTAACGAAGGCAGTCGTTTTTGCGCTGCTGTTTGCGGGCGAGAGGTGCCATCCTTCACGCTCGCGTGCGTGAACACAAAATGCACTTCGGCACCAAATTTCTCGTAGCGAAATGATCAAATCTTGAGATTATCGCTTGGCGTATTTCTTTTCGCTGTAAACTTTCATGCGTCTCTCCGCTTAACATTCCAGCCAGTAACTTAGAAGCGCTTAACAGGGAAGATTAGGACAGCGTACAGTATTTCAATATTTACACCAATTTAACTTTTCTCAAGGTGAGCATCCGTAATGTGTATGTTTAACCTGGAGTGTAATAAAAAACCGTACCTACCAGCCGGCCGGTGTGGCCGTGCGGTTCTAGGCGCTTCAGTCTGGAACCGCGTGACCGCTACGGTCGCAGGCTCGAATCCTGCCTCGGGCATGGATGTGTGTGATGTCCTTAGGTTAGTTAGGTTTAAGTATTTCTAAGTTCTAGGGGACTGATGACCATATATGTTAAGTCCCATAGTGCTCAGAGCCATTTGAACCATTTTTCGTACCTACCATTTCAGGATTTTTATTTCTATTCAAGATTTCGAATAACAAGTTTCACGTCAGTTTTTCTCGTCTATGGGTGGACCTTCTTAACCAGTATCTACCTTTTTCTGCGTATCACAGGCCACAAATTTCATGCCCTTCGTGTTATAACGGTGAGAAAGAAAACTTTAGTTATATACTCTTGTCATTGTAACAGAACGCTACATGGCTACAAAGGCATATAATAGTAAAAAACAGATGTTTCGCCCCTGAGTCGAATGTGTTCTGTCGAATCAGTAAACAGCATTAGCAGAGTCGCATTTAATCCTCAGTGCCGGTGATCACACACTTTAGTTTCTTTCGTAAACGGCAAGAAATGCAAGCATGTGTTCGCAGTTTATGAACGTATTAAAGAAAAGTTTGTGACTTAGTGGCCGTATTTCAGCCTGCGACTTGTGAAGTATGAAGAATTGGTCTTTTAACTTATATCGCTAGTTTAAGTAAACTAGATGTTATCGAAAAGTACTTGTGTTGTCAAATGCGTTCGTAAGGAATTCTGCGTTGTGGATTAGACAGTATTTTATTGCAGGAAGAGTTATTGCATGTTGGGGATGCATAGTAATATGCGAATATTGCTGAAAAAACATTTTATCCCTTAGGTCGAAATTTGTTATCGAAAGCTGAATACAGTTCTGCATGTGAATGGATTTTTTTCAAGTTTACATACATTATTTATATATATCTTGTAGATGAACTGCGAACTTTCATGCAATGAAAATGAATTGTGCACCGGTCCTTGTTCTGCGAAGTAATAAGATGTAGAGCTCTTGAACAAACTAAAGGAGGAAGTCGTCCATGTAATGTTTTGGAGGCACTGTCCCGTTATCGAATTAAACTGAATTACGGAAAAGACAGTCAAGATGACATGGCCGGGATTTGAAGCCAGCTGTTTCATTCATAACGGGAGCACCAGTTAGCTCAGTTTGAGTAACTTGAGAAGCTGCTTGCCACACCCCAAGTGAAAAGATCACACGAATAAATCCCGGAGTCAGAAGAATTCTTTGTTCGCGTATTTTAAATGGCGTTAGCATATGGCTTTTAGATTAAAACGTCTTTAGACACAATATTACCATCTATTGTGCTCATCAGGTAATCTCGCTTGCCACACTCATCTATTTACCTGTTCATTCATACAGCCAAAATTGTTGTTCACGTACACTCGGTCATAGTTTGCCTCCTGTGTTTTGTTTCATTGAGAACATATTGTAAACCTATTGCAACACTTTTAATCTAATTTCTTTTTCTAGTATTTTATTTCATGTTACTCGCACTTGCGTCCGAGTATGAATTAACAATATTTGGGAAGGATGTTTAGAGGTCCTTGGAAGGGACAGCAATGGATGTGATACAACTTTTCGCCACGTAGAGAGATTTCACGTCTTAGTCTTGCAATGGTGAACGGTTCAACATGACAACCGCAACCGCTAAATGCCTTGGAGTATACGTCTGGAACAGTATGGAGAAAATGACTGTATAAAACTAGTTGTAGGAATGACAGATTCCAGACTGAATTCATTGGGATAATTCTAAGGCAATGAAATTCATCGATGGAGAGATAGCTACAAGAGAGGTGTCAAGCATTTTGAAGAGGTTTGTTATAAATATGGAGAACATAGTTCCATGAAGCGTCAATAAACATATTAATTACTCTCGCATACATCGCACGAAATTGTTTTGTCGGTAAAATTAGAGGAATTGGATTTCAAATGGTAGCCTGCCAACCATTTAACCTTCTGTGCTACATTCGCTAATATGCTGTCAGAGGCAAGAGAGGGACTGAATGACATGGTGCATTAACAAGGAGCTGGGGAGGGCAGAACTGTAATTCAGATCCACGTCCGGCCATCCAGCTTTAGGTTTCATCCTCGCTGTTTCCATACATTACGCAAGGCAGTGACCTTAGAAGAGAACATTGCCTATTGCTTTCCCTTTGCATCCTCAGTCCAGTCTTGGTGCCCTTCACTAATGGTCTTGCTGTCGACATCAAGTTAAACGCTGATCTTCGTTCTTCCTTCCTGCTATTTTTAAAGGAAGAAGAGAAGGGGATACACAAAGTATCCTCTTCGACACACCTTAAAGTGCTTTGCGGATTAGAGATGTTGAAAAAATGGTTCAAATGGCTCTGAGCACTATGGGACTTAACATCTATGGTCATCAGTCCCCTAGAACTTAGAACTACTTAAACCTAACTAACCTAAGGACATCACACAACACCCAGTCATCACGAGGCAGAGAAAATCCCTGACCCCGCCGGGAATCGAACCCGGGAACCCGGGCGTGGGAAGCGAGAACGCTACCGCACGACCACGAGCTGCGGACTAGAGATGTTGAAGAGCGGAATACTGTACAAGGTTTATATCGGTAGTACGTACACTGCAAAATGTTCCATAGAAGATACAGTATGATGAATAGGAGTATTTCATTTATTAAGCATGCTTACGCTCAGCTACTTTTATTAAGTGTTGCACACTATCATGTACCCGACCACAACTAAATACTATGACATATACATGCAGATTTGAGCACAATTTCCCTGACAACACAATACGCGTCATATTTGAACGAAACTACCGTGTGCTTTGGTAACAGTGTTGGGTAGTATCAAACGTTATTATATACCTAAAATATGCTTATATCAATTTTAATGGGTACGTTATATGGAGCGGGCAAAATAAAATGTTCCCAGGAAATATTTGGTGGACCTTGAACATAGGACAACAAGGTATAGATGATGTAAGTTGGGTTGTCTGTCTTAAGATAAAATAATGGGGAACCAGCTTCAGATGATATAAATTTGGTTGCCTATCTTAAGGTGCTTTAAATATTTTCCCGGTAAGCTTTGTTTTCCATACCTCGCGTATCAGCAGTATATACTTCAGCTCATATCAAATGCACGTTGGTTCATGTAACTTATCTGTCAAAGACAGGATCTTTCTTGAATTGGCCTTGTCATAAGGAAATCGTGTGCACAAAAGCAGTGCAGTCGATGAATAGAAGCCAGCTGTGCCCTATCGACCATCAGAATATCAGAACGGACACCTTCCACTCCATAGTTAAAAGTAGCTAACTGAGCCGGGCGCTAACTCAGCGGTATCTACCGTGCAAAAACTCCCCTTGACTTCACACGTCACACGGTATATTTCTTCCGTGTGTTATACCTGGACGATAGTGGTTTGTTATTAGCTGTAAGTACCCACCGAGCGAGGTGGCGCAGTAGTTAGACACTGGACTCGCATTCGGGAGGACGACGGCTCAATCCCGCGTCCGGCCATCCTGATTCAGGTTTTCCGTGATTTCCCTAAATCGCTCCAGGCAAATGCCGGGATGGTTCCTTTCAAAGGGCACGGCCGACTTCCTTCCCCGTCCTTCCCTAATCCGATGAGACCGATGACCTCGCTGTCTGGTCTACTTCCCCAAAAAAAACCAACTCCTCTATCTCAGGAATGAATGTAAGTACCCCCGCCGCCGCCCACATACACACACACTGATATATATATATATATATATATATATATATATATATATATATATATATATATATATATATATATATATATATCCTGTTCCTTTGGGAACCCTCAACGGAAGCAAAGATAGTCACCAAAATAATTTGAATTATTTCATCTTACCTCAGTGCATCGACTTCAACGTCGTGAAGTTGCATATTTTAATGGCTAAAATGAGTACGGTTGATCTAGAACATTTTGAATTTGGACAAGTTTTCAAAATAATCATGAGATGGGAGACTGGCACTTCTGTTTCCAAGGGGTTTAAAGAGAATTCTGTCCCGTAAAGCAATCTTGTAATTTGTCCAGACTTACCACAGATTAGTTAATATTTCATAACTGGTCGACAGATTAGTTGGATATTTGAACTAGACTGCTGTGGTAACCGTTACAGAA
The DNA here is from genome assembly GCF_023864345.2 of Schistocerca serialis cubense. Taxonomy (NCBI): domain Eukaryota; kingdom Metazoa; phylum Arthropoda; class Insecta; order Orthoptera; family Acrididae; genus Schistocerca; species Schistocerca serialis. The sequence goes on from NC_064643.1 coordinate 145,420,078, forward strand.
AACGGTCTGTCTGATTAGTCCGTCTGCTACTCCATATTCTGATGTTATATGACTCTAAGAGATTGTGTGTTCACTATCTTTCCGCATTTTCCGTGCATTAAAGAAATGGAAATATGGAAATAACGAAAACATAACACTTTACGATGCCTACACGTTGTCTTTCAAAACAGCTTTCAGTCGTCTCAGTATGTATAAATACTGGTCCTGTACGGTTTTCGAGAGAATCTTATACTATTATTCCTGCAAAATGGTGGCTTGTTCGGGTAATGGTGATGAAGGTGGACAGTGATAACGCACATCTCCGAAGTAGACCACAAAGGCTCAGTTACATTGAGACTTGGTGACTGTGGTAGATAGGAAGAGGCGACGATTCATCTTCGTACTGACAAAAGGAGTCCTGGGCGATGTGATCTGGTGAATAGGGGCTTTGTCGTCTTGGTACACAGCATCACATTGGTGAACGAACATTGTATCAAGCGATGGACGATATCAGCCTAAATGGTGACATAATCCGTGACAGTAATGAGACGTTGCTGAGTACCCATGGAATTGCACGTTATGGCTGTGCGCAAATCATCACCGACCTCCCGCCATTTTTCACTCTTGGAACGTGGAAGACTCATCCGACCACGTTGTATTCTCCGAGTGCTCCGTAGTTCAGGTTTAATGGCTTCGGCACCACGTTTTCTTATTACGGGAATTCCCATCACTCATGAGTCGTTTTAGAATTCAAGCTCACCCCGCAGTTCCCTGGTTACGGAACTCCTTTCGAATTGTTTTGGTGTTTATAGGGCTCGCGAGTGCGACCTTGAGTTCTACATTGCCTTGTGCAACTGTTGTCCTCCTATTTTTCGTCCCAATCCCCTTCGATGACCCTCAGTCATAACCATTCATGACACTTTGCTCTGCGTTGTGACATATCGGATGGCGTATTGCGCTTTCGCTGTATGCGATATACACTGAAGAAAGTGATATAGACATGCGTATTCAGACATGTAAA